>NW_022630997.1:3764242-5009452 GCF_010015895.1 Lontra canadensis
GGGGGGGGGGGGGGGGGGGGGGGGGGGGGGGGGGGGGGGGGGGGGAGACTGAAAGCCCAGCAGAGCTGAGAAGCAGGGGGCTGTCCCTAACTGCATGACTTTGAACGAGAGATCTAGCTTCTCTGAGCCCCAGTTGCCACTGCATTATTTATTTACGTGACCACTCATTCATTTCTTCAACAAATGTATCTCGAGCTCCTCCAGAGCCAGGCACTGGGCTAGGAGCGGGATGCAACAAGTAATTTTTTTTTTGTGACTCGAAACCTTTTGGCTCTAACAAGCTAGTTTGTTGCAGCCCTTGTGATAGCTCTCCCCACCCCGGGATCATTCCCCTTTTCCTTCTCTGAGCCTCATCCCTGGTCTCACTTTCTGGGCTGGCCTCCTTCATACACGGCTTCCAGAATGTTCCATCTTACCAGGAACCAGGCGCTTGCAGAGCCAGGGTTTGAGCCATTCTGAGAATACTGCTGAGAGAGGGGCCGCAGACACTTGCTGTGCTGTTTGAAATACTTACAAAAAAATATTTGGATGACCCTTCCTTACCTGCGCGGGCATGTTTACGTTGCAGGCCGGAGTGGTTGTGAAATTCTGAGAAACAGTTTCCTGTGGAACATGACTGTTTCTCCTGGAAGACTCCTGTGGCAACCCATGTTGTATATGTGAAGCGTGTTTTGGAATTTTATAACAGAGAGGCTGATTCACAGCAGATGGGGTAGAAATCCAAGGGAAAAGGATGTATAAACTGGGCACCACGATTCAGCTCTGAGTTCGGATTTTTAAGATGTACTAAAGGTCAGAGTCAAGGACCTTGACCTATTGCCTAGGCTTTCCCTTAAGTTTGTTTTTTTTTTAAAGATTTATTTATTTGAGAGAGAGACAGAGCACATGCACGTGTGAGTGTGCACGCATGAGTGGGGGGAGGGGGAGAGGCAGAGAGAGATGGAGAGAAATTCTCAAGCCGACTCCCTACTCAGTGCAGAGCCTGACGCAGGGCTCATTTCCAGGATCATGACCTGAGTCAAAACCAGGAGTCGGTTGCCCAACCAACTGAGCCACCCAGGTGCTACTCCATGAAGTTTTCATGTTGCCTTGGCTCATCTGAATCTTGGTGCCATTATAAAGGAGTCAGTTTTATGATATTCAGTTTATAGACAAAATTCCGGCGGCATATTATAAAGTCCAAAGCAGCTTTTACTGGAAGCTTCCTACATAAAAGCCCAGATTTGGATTAGTATCAGTGTTTCTCAAAATTAAAAAAAAATTTTCTTGGATAAACACTTTTTTAAAAGCCACTCATCCCCATATCTTCCATGTGTCTTTTATGACCCCCAAATTTTTTGCCTAAATCCATTCTGTAATTTATAATATACAATATATACAATGTATTATAATATAATAGGCATTTTTGTGGCCCCAATTTGCAAATTAAATAATAAGTCCTATTTACTGTAGCGTATGTAGCCTAGCCCTACACCGAGTATTTTACATGTATTGTCTCCCGTAATTTTCCTGCCTATGGTTATCAACGCATTTTACAGATGAAGAAACAGATCCAGAGGGGCAGGGAATGACAGCCTGTATTTGAACCTTGCTCTGGCTGACTCCATGTGACCCCACACTCTTCTTTTGCTCTGTCCCTGTCTTGCTGCACCCCCAGGACCAGCACCCTCAGTGGGAGATCCATCAGGAAGCAAGAAAGGTGTGTCTTTGTGGGGGGACTGTTGCAGCAAGGTGTCTGTGGGCTGGGGTGGGGGTAAGAGGACCCCAGAGAGAATGAATCAGGTGAGGGCCTGAGGCTGAGGGGTTATTTTCCTTTTTAGTATTTAACTGTCTGTTCCAGGCCCTATGTGAGTCTGGGGGCTACTGCTCAGATTTATCTTTGCAGGGTTCAGAATGTTCTCTTTGAAGCATAGAGCTTCATGCTCTATGCACATGGCTGACCCTACCCAATGGTGGGGGAGATGGGCCACCTGACATTGGAAAGACCTGAGTTCTAGTCTCAGCTCTGCAACTTCTCAGCTGCACCTTTCTGAGCCTTGATTTTGTCATCTATATAATGGGTTGATAATAGTAGTGACCCAGAGCTGTGATGGTGCTATGATAGGAGGGTAAGGGGAGTCAGACACAGATGACAGAGTGGGGGTCTCGTGCTATCTTGGAGGGCTTGGTGGTTTTCTGGAACAAGTGCTGTCTAAGCGGAGACCTGGAAGAAGAGAGAGATTTGTTGGTAAAAGGAATGGAGAGTGGACTCCCAGGGAGGTGCCAGTTCTTTGGGGACCTGAGGACAGGCCCATGTGGCTGGAGTGATCAGCATGAGATTACCAGAAGGTGGTGACTTGGCTCTGGGCTGGGCCCCTTTTGGGGACTCAGGTGGCCAGCTGAGACCTGTAATTGGTATGAATGGAAGTAGGGACATTCTCGATGCCCACCACCACAGACCACAGCCTGGGCCCCTCTGGCCCAGAAGGTGGAGAAGAGATCATCTGGAGGGTTCTGAAGGGAGTCCACAGGGAGCCCCATGTGGGGAAGTTCGAGGAGGACTGGCGGGGACTTGTTACCGAGTGACCTCAGGACGGTCAAGTATGGACGTGCTCTGCAACGGCTGTGAGAGCACCCAGGAGTCCGTGCGATGTCCCCGTGGCGGGCTGGGTCCTCCCAGCTGGACGAAACCTGTCACGCTCCTCTTTCAGTGATGGAGCCCGTCCCTCCTCCATCAAGCATTCGTTGGGCACCAGCCACATACTGGGTGCTCGTCTAGACCTGGGGATACAGAGGTGAGCAGCACAGTCCGAGATCCTCCTCTCAGGGAGCTTACTTCCCTGTGGGGTCGGGACAGCAACAGTAGAACCATCTGGGAGGGTGGCATTTCCCGAGTGAGTGAGGATGCAAGCCATGTGCATGTCTTGGGCACTGGGTCCCAGGCAGGGCTGCCACCTACAGCAGAGGCCCTGAGGTGGGACGAGATCGGGCATGTTCACATGGATGGTGTGTGCATTTTGGAGTGAGGGATGGGAGAGTGGAAGAAGCCAGAGTCAAGAGGCATCAGAAGGCCAGTTCATGTAGGACCCAGTAGCAGAGGAGTGACAGGATCTTAAGCTGCTGCTACTGGTGACGAGGCTCTGGGCATCAGGAGAGGACAGGGGGAGCCCTTCCCTCTGTCGAGTGACAGGAGACAGGCCACGCTGTTTGTGGCCAGAGAAAGCCTGCGCAGGTGCCCCCACCTTCGTGCACTTCCATCTGCTCTGCTAGAAAACAGCGGGGACGGCTGCGAGAAGTAGATGATGCCCCCGGCTGGCCAAATATGTGCTCACCAGGGCAGTCTCTAATTAGTGTGAGGATTAAAGCCCCAAGGACAAGCCCCAGGCAGAGGGTGCACTGCCTTTCATGCTCCCTGAAAATCAAAACTGTCTTCTGCTCTTTGCCCACAGCATGGGGCCTGCATGTCCTCCCCCATCGTCCTCACGTGCCTTCCTGTCACTGTGGCTGCATGTCAGCAGAGAGGGCAGGTGGCCCTGAGGCCTTTCCACCATAGGTGGCAGGAGGGGGTACTGTGGGGTTCCTGCTTGACAGGTTGCCAAGACCAATGTCTTGGTGCTGGAGGTCAGGAGTCTGATGGAGAGGGTCAGGGTGCCGTAAGGATACTAAAGAGGGGCACTCGGGCCAGGATGGTGGTGCAGGGAAGGCTCCCTGGAGTTGGGAGGTCTATGCTGAGGTCTTCAGGTTGCTGGTGATGAGGGATGAGGGGCGAACTGGTCAAAACACCAAACACATTTTAAGGCATTTGAAATGCCAGCACCCGAGGCAGGGTTGGGGGCGAAGGACTGAAAGAAGTCCTGAGGGGCGGGGCGGGGAGGAGCTGAGAGGCCGGTGGGCGGGGCAGACCAGATTCACAGAAAAAATGGCCCAAAGGGTAGGACGGGAGCCGGAAGATGAGGAGGTCCTGCAGACAACGTAGGCAGTGAGACGTGATGGGGACGTGGACGAGGGTGGTGGCTGTGAGGACGGAGTGGAAATGTCTACGGTCAGCTAGGCAATGCCGCACTTGGAGATTGACCAAACTCAGACGGACACAGAGAGAGGAGTGAGACCTGATGCCCAGGTGTGGGCCTGGGTGGCTTGTGGGTGATGCTGCCTTATAGAGATCCTGCGGCCAGGAGGGAGGACTGCAGAAGATGAGCTGGGCTTTGGGACAGAGCAAAGGGCGTGGGAGGTGCCCTGGGGAGACTCTCAGGAGGTCTGGAGCCCCGAAGGAAGGTCGAGCCCTGGGCGTGGATGTGGGCATCTCTGCAGATAGATGGAGGAGGCTTCTGAGTGCTGAGCTGCCTGAGCAGCAGTGTGGAAGAAGGAGAAAAATAAAACAAAATATGCGAGAGTGTAGATTGCCCTGGGATCCTTGGGGGTTGGGTGGTGTCCTAGGATTCCCTGGGCTGGTAGCCTGGGACTGGGTCCCTGAAGGATGCCTGGCTGTAGGCAGGTAGAGGAGGGAAACGATGGGGGTGTCCAACATGGAGAGACGTGTACTGTGGCCATATCCGAGGAAGGCTGGTGGAAGGAAGGTTTCTTGGGAGAGAGATGCCAGACAAGGCATGTTGTCAAAGGTGTCGAACATTAGGCTGAAGAGTTAGAGCTTTTTCTTGTAGAAGAGGGAGGCTCAGCGTGGTTTTGGAACACAGGAGACTTAATCAGAGCCACGTTTAATAAAAAACTCTTTCTGGCCTCACTGCTTAGGCACGTGTCCTTATGACACTGGTGCTCAGTGGGCAGCATGCTAGTGGCTGTCCCTGCCCTCTGAGCTTCAATTCATGTGGCCTCAGCCCAGCCAGCTTCACTCAGTGGGGGTATAGGGGCAGAACTGGGAAGGCAGCTTGAAGGGCCGTTGCAGGGTCAGCCTCATCACCTCCACCACTGCCTTCACCCTTCCTCCAGCCTGCATCTGGGTGCCCTGTGCTCTTGGCCTCCAGACCGTGTCTTGAGTCTGCCTCTGAGATAATGGGGGATTGTCTCAGTAGGCAAGTAGTCCTGGGAGGGAGAGGGCGCTCTGTAGGAAAACAATGTTCTCCACTCTGGGAGTGCCCCCCATGGGCCCCCCATTGCCCACTGTCTAACCATTGTCCACTGTAAAAAGGTGCCTATGACTTAATAACCTGTAATACTTTTTGGACTGCTTACCACGCGCCAGACCCCAACCAAGGCTACATATAGCAGCTCATCTAGTCCTCTTCATTCTTAGGAAGTGGGTTCTCTATACCCATTCCACAGATGAGAATACTGAGGCTCAAAGAGGTTAAATAATTAGCTCATGGTCTCATCTACAGTCAGAGACTGTAAACTCAGGATTTTTAATGCAGGCAAACAGAGATCAAGTTCATCTTTTTAACTCATCACCCTAAAATCACTCTGAGCAGAGGCTGGTCTCTGGGGTCTCCCAGCAGCACCCCGCCCACCCCCTCCTCCATAACCTGGCAGCATGATGAAGCCTCCTTTAGGTACCTTTTGAGAGCTGTGGCCATCTCAGGGCAAGCTGCTGGTTATCCCACCTTGGTCACTTACTTGATGTGTGTATTCTAGGGATCATCACTGAAATCCCTTAAACCTCAGTTTCCTTCTCCGCAAAATGGGGACCACTAGTCACCTCTTAGAGTTATGCGGAGCAAATGAGATAAGACTCTTAAGCACTTAGTATAGGGCCAGGCGTCAGGGAAGGGCCCAGTAACGGTGGTCATGAGAGTCGTTGCCTCCTTGCACAGAGGACCCAGAAGCCACCTGGCCAGTCGCGAACAGGTGCCAGTGGCACGTGTGTGTGGCGGAGCCAGAGGACAGGGAGGATGAATCATTAACCGAAGCTCTGCATTATTGATGCCGTTATTCTCATACTTTGAACGAGGGCCGGCTTGGGAGCCCATATATGGAAGGCGCGTCGCAGCCTCCGCGACAGGCGCCCCCCGGGGTCCTGAGTTGCCATGGAGTCCCGCAGGCAACCCGAGCTCGGAGCGAGCCCCCCCACCCCCCCGCCCGGGTCCTCGGTCTGCTGCCGGAGCCCTGACTGCGCCGGGTTCCTCCATCGCGTGGCCCTTGCTCCCCTTGGGCCCTGGGGGAGATAAACGACCGGGTGGAGACTGGGGCGGGCTTCCTCCGGAGACTGCGGTTTCTGCGCGGTGCCTGCCGCAGGGCTTCGGCCCCGGGATCTTCCGATGAGCGGAGGCGCGGCGGGGCGGAGGGGACCTGAAATCCGGTCCCCGCCGCTGGCCGAGTAGGGCGCCTTCAGTGCGCCGGCGTCCGGCCGGCTGGCGAGCCGCCGAGCCCCCGCCGCGCCCCCTCCTCGGCGGCGGCGGGCTCCGGGGGGAAGCCCGGGAGAGGAGGGGCCAGACCCGGAGCGACGGGTCCCGGGGCCGGGGGGACGCGGAGCAGGGCCCAGCGCCGGCCTTCCCCGGCCTTCCCCCGCCGACCCGGCTCCGCGGGGCGGGGCGCGGGGCGGGCCCGGGAGGAGCTCGGGGAGGAGTCCGGGCTGCGGCGGTGGCGGCGTCACAGCAGCGCTCCCGCTGCCCGGCGCATCAGACCCGGCCCGAGCGCCTCCGAGGACGCGGACGGGGACCCACACGGGTACAGGGTCTGCGCCGGAGGTTCGTCTCGCGGGCGGGGGCTGCGCGACCATGGCGGACAAGGAAGCCGGCGGCGGCGACACGGGGCCCCGAGGTGAGCGCCGGGCGCGGGTCCTGCGGCTGCGGCGGGGCGGGCCGGGGAGGGATGAGGCGCGCTCGGCCCGGCGCCCCGCAGCTCCCTCTCGGAAAAAGTGGGCGCGCACCCCTCAGCATCTTGCCCTCGCAGGGAGGGCCAGGGTTAGCGCCGCGGCGGAGCAGGGGGTCCGGGGGAGGGGGGCCGCCAGCGGCCCGCGGGTCACGTGCTGCGCTCCCCGGCTGGGGTGCGGATACTGCGGCGGGAACCGCAGCCCCTGCCCGGGTGCCCTGGACATCCCGGTCCCAGGGTGGCGCCTCTTGGGGGGGGGGGCCCTTGCGAGTCCGGGTGAGAACCAACCCCCGGTGTCCATCCCCTGCGCGCGGTGCGGGGATGCCCGCGATTGCCGAGTAAGGGGCCGGCCGCCGGGTGGCCCCGTATCCCCAGCGGCTCGTTTCCGTGACTCAGCGAGGCGCGGGTGGGAGCCTGGGGGCAAACCCAGGGTCTGGAGCTGTCCCCTGGCCCCGCCGAGGTCGCGCGTACGTGCGGGGAGTGGGGGCCGCAGCTCCGGGCTGGACTGCAGCTCACTGCCCGCCCCGCCCATCCCCAGGGATTCTGCAGGCGGTGGAGGGGCCAGGCGGCGGGGGCTCGTCTGTCCCCTCCTTGCCCCGGCGCGGGAGAGGAAGGTGGCTTCCAGTGCGGAGGACGGACGCTCGCATTCTGCAAATGTGCTATGGCCGCTTTCTTTGGGGAGCGTGGTTAGGGCTCGGATGGGGCGGGGGTGCCGGGTAAGTACCGAGAGAGGACTCGGCAGCCGGGGGAAGAGGAGGAGCAGCTTTTGGAGCCCAGGACTATAAATCATGGCTTCGCCAGCGGAGGGGACGGCCTGACCAAGATTGTGGGTCCGAAGTGGGGAAAGTTGGGCGCACGGAGACGCCGCGCGTCCCTGACCTGAGGGGCTTTAGCAGTAGCAGCCGCTGGAGGGGAGCGCAGCCCAGTGGCTTCTGGCGAGCGGCAGGGTAAGCTGCCTGGCGAGGATGAAATTAAAATGTCTGGGACGTGAGGGAAATTCATCCAGGAAAGGCTCTGCGGGCACCTCAAAGCTGGAGAAACTGAGTCAGGTGGCAGCGCAGCCACCATGGGCAGGGTGCTTGCAGTCTTGCAGACTGGTCGCGGCCCCCTCCCGCTGCTGCGCTCTGAGCAGCACCTGCCCCCTCCCCAGCCCATTGTTCCAGCAGATCTGGGAGGTGCCTCCCCACGCGGCATTGCAGTGGTGGGGGAGTTGTGGGGGGAGGGGGACATCCTGACAGGGCTCACTCTTGGGAGGGGCCTTGGAGAGCCCAGGCCGGGCCCAAAGGCGCATCAAAATCTGCCCCCACCCCTGCCCTTCCCCAGCTGGCAAACACGGGCAATGGGCTGGTGGCTTTGTCTGGATATCACTCAGCAACTGGATGGATTCATTCCCCCTCCCCTACTTTTTCTTTAAATTGGGAAAAAAAAAATGTAGTGTGATAGGGAGGGGCATCAGATTTGCTAAGAATTGCTAAAGCTTAAGTTTCTTTTCTCTCATGTTGGGATAAACAGTGGATGGCTGTATCAAATTCAAGGTTGGCTATGGGATGTGTGAAATCGGAAGAGCGAGCAGGAATGTGCTTCCCCCTACACCCCACCCGTTTGTCTTGTAAAATCGGATTCAGCACCCCTACCCTAGACACACACGTGTTCACACACACACACACACACACACACACACTGGGTGGTTACCTGTCCTCAGGCTGGGAGAGCTCCCCATCCAGGATGGGGAGACACATGCTGGGTGTGCTGGGCCACCTGCCACCGTTCCCATGTGCCTGCTCTAGAGTGTGTCTTCACTTCAGTGATCTGCAGTTCGAGGCAGCCTGTGCAAATATGCAACACACGGACTTGGGGCACAGAGCAGGCTGTCCCTGGCAACTTGCTGGTTCTCTCTTGGTTCCCAACCCTTCATCTCTAACATGGGAGATATTAATAGTATCTTACAGGAGCAGAGCCTGCTCACCCATCATCTAACACATCTATTTGTAAGATTTCCTCACTGAATATTCTGTGTGGGGCAAGGAGCATAGCTTATTTTATTTGTTAAAGCCTCAGCAACAGACCCGTTACCAGCATTGCCCTTTCCCCCAGGTAGGAATTCTAATCTAGGTTGAACGACCTATCCAAGGTCACACATCTAGGAAGTATTGATTTGGACTCAGGCCATCAGATTGCAGGGCTCTAGCCCTTTGCTGCCATCCTATGTAGCCCCTGTGGGTGTGGCCAGTGATGACTGCTGTGTGAGGAACATGATAATGGTTTTCTTCTGGGGATTATTTCAAGGATGCTGCTGGTGCCAAAGGAGGATTGTGGAGGGATCAAACTGTTGGGGATTTTGGGCAGTGAGAGCCCTGGGTGGTGCGATGGGCCAGAAAGACTGGCTATAACATATTTCCCAACAGAGCACGTGATGGTGGGGCGTGGGTAGAGTTCTTCATGAAACAAGAATGGCAGAATGTTGGTAGTTGAAGAAGCTGTCTGATGGGTACCTAGCACTTCATCACTATTCCCTTTGTCTATGCGTTTCCTATGAGTTTCCTTTAATTAAATATTTACATTAATTTGCAAAGGGCCACCTTTTTAATCTTCAGAGCTTTGAACAACAAAAGCTGAGATGACCTTCAATCCTGCCCCCCACCAAGACCTGCACTGGTTGACACAGGGACCCCTAGAAGGATGAGATGGACGGGCAGGGTGTGGGGAGAGGATGGGGGAGTGCCATGGGATGGTTCAGGCCAGGCTAGCTCTTATGGTGACCGAGTTAGGGGTAGGTGTGGGCAGTGGAAACCTAGTAATTTACTCCAGGGAGGAGATGGGGTTAGGGAGAGGAGCAGCAGACAGGGGGGTTTGCCCATGTTGGGGGTGCCTCTGGAGGCATTGGGTTGGGCTTTGGAGATGGGATTCTTAGCATCCTGGTAGTTAATCACAATAAAAACAAACATTTAGAACATGGACATTTAGTGAGGACTCTGTTGAAAATTTTGAATTATTGAAATTATTGAATTACTTCATTTGGCCCTGCGCACATTTGTTATTGAACAAATGGCTAACGGGGGTCCTGTTACGGCCATTTTACGAGGGACGTTGCTGCCAGGCCTGCATGGCACAGTCAGAAGAGGGCTTGAGTGAAGGGTGGGGGGTGGTCAAGCTGTCTAGCCTCTCTCAGCCTGCACCAGGCAGGGCAGAGGCCCTCAGGGAATTCCACTGAGGGTCGGAATGAACGAGCGCACACACTCCTCGTGGAGTGTGGCTGCCCCACTTCCCCATGGCCACCAAACTGTAGATGGAAGTGGAGGGCACTGGCTGCAGCTCCCAAGAAGCCAAGGACAGGTTGAAATGATGCTCTGGGTGTCACGGGCTGGGGCTCTGGCCAGGGACCCATTTCCATGTCCGTGTGTGTCTGTAGCTGTGCCTCTGCTGCTGTGTACTCCTCCCTGTGCGAGCTCCCCACACAGTGTCCCGTTTCCCAGAGCCCTGTGATCTCCTGTAGCCCTCATGCCATCCCCTCCCGCCACCAGGAACATAATCCCCAACTTATCCTTCAAAACTCAGTGCAGGTTATCACTTCTCAGGAAGCCTTTGTAGACTCATCCATCTTGGTGAGATCTTGCCTTTGTGGTCCCAGAGTATTTGGTACTGATCATTGGTAATCTCAACTAGTGTTCATTGAGTGCGTACAATGTTCCAACTTCGTATGTGCATATCCCATTGACTCCTCCGACAGCCCTATGAGGTTGGGGTTATTATTACCCCATTTTGCTGATGACACAGTTGAGGCTTTTGAGACTTTGTTAGTTTGCTCAGCCAAGGGATCAAATCACCTGGCCAATGAATGCTCAAGGACCCTAAAAACTTGAGCTTTTCTCTTAATGTCTTTTCTCCAACAAAGGCAAGGACTGTGTCTTTCATTTCCATATTCTTAGGGAGGGCACAAAGTAGGTGCTCAATAAACATCCTACTGGGCATTGAGTGACTCTCAGTCAGTAATCCATAAGGGAACACAGCAGTGGGGAATGGCATCTGCATGCAGCCCACTCTGCAGCAGAGTGGTGCTTCTAGAAACATGGATGCTCAGGAGTGGGTAGAAGCTGAAGGGGGGTAGGCAGGGCTCAGTCAATCCTTGAAGAGCTGAGATTTTGATTACAACAAGGGTTTGAGTGACGACTCAGTATTGTGGGGGCGAAATGCTCTCTCAGCGCATAAATAGGCCTCTGGTAAGGGAGAAAGCGTCTTTATTATTGCTGTGCATAATTAGAATGGCAGGGAGGAACCGGACGCTTTAATGAATGAGCAGCGTGGGGCAGGGAGTGAGCGCCTTGCCCCTGCAGCATGTCTGGACATTGCTAGGGGAACAGGGTGAGCCATGGCGGGGACCAAGAATTGACACTGACCCCACCGTGGTGGCTTCCTCAAATCCTTGCTGCCCCCCTTTTATTGGAAATGATTCCCAATCCATTGCTCAGAGATGGGCCATAACAGGTGCGAAGGGGTAGGGGAGCCATGTGGCTTTGGAGCCCTAAGTGCGTGTGGACTCCAGCTAGGTTTTCCCTTCCTGGTCTGGGTGAGGGGCACATGGTATCTGCCTTGGTCTGTTGTGGGTACAGTGCAGATATCAGAGGGGCCATAATTTATCAAGTTCTTTCCCCACCGGAGGAAGGGAGAGGGGATGTTCCTGTCTCTACCTCCCAGATGCCCCCAGGGATGACCATTGCCTTGTGTGGCACCACGGCGGGTCCGGCTGGTCTGCTTTCTTTGCAGGCCTTAGGAGGGCAGATTCTGCTCGGGTTTTTCCGACTTGGGTCTATGTAGGGAATATGACCAGGTCCTGAAGCAAAACCCTGGAAGGGAGGAACACCTCTCTCCCAGCAAACACGAAGTCGGCCCTCCTTGAGCGCCTTTCCCCCCTGTTTGCAGAGCCCACGGTTGAGAGGCAAGAATGAAGGCGGCTGAGGGCGGGTCCAGGAGCATGTCAGTGTCAGAAGCTACACGTTTTGGTCGCTGGACATCCCCTGGGGTTCGTTCCCCATCCTGGCTGCCTGTTAGAAGCACCCGGGGAGCTTTTTACATGTCTTGATGCCTAGGCCTCCTTGCGGAGCTATTCTATCAGGACTTCTTGGTGTGAACAGCCAAGTTTGGGAATCTGTGAGTTACCACATATCTGGATTTCAGACTTGGGACCTCGGCATGGGGGGGTTAGAGCGCAGGAGCCTCCGACACGGTTCATTCCCTGGTGCTAGACTGAGTCAGCAGACTTCGTAGGTACCAGCTCCGTGCTCCATGGTTCGCTTGTATTGTGTCATTTCATCTTCATAAATAGCCACGACGTGGGAGATTTCACACAAGGGGAAACTGAGGCTCAGAGGAATGGAGGAGGCGCCCCAGGGTGAGATAGCTGGGGGGAGGGGCGGCGGGGAGGGGTGACCTTAGAACAGAGCTCAGGGCTGTCAGCGAAACCCCCACGGGCACATTTTATACTTAGGGAACTTTTTCTCCGTCTTCAACCTCTTCGAGATTCACCTTCCTGATTCTGCCATATGTACTGACCACCTAAACCATGGTTTATTAATGACTTTTAAAATTGATCTGCTAGTTTTTGAAAAATGCATTTATTTTAAGAGCCTTACTTATGTCAGTTCCATAAATGAGAAACCTGTGTCACTTGCCCCACATAGAAGGGGACTACAGTGAAAATGTATGGCATCCCAAATACAGTCAGAATGCTTTGGGGAGATGCTGTTGCCCGTGGAAGGTTTTGTGCTGAGGCCACGCTCGGGGTAAGAGGGAGACCAGAGTGTTCTAGAGGAAGTCAAGGATACAGGAGCACCAGACTGAGACGTTCTCTTTTCTCGAAGTCCTTCTCCAGAGGGGCTTGAACAAGAAGAGAAATGGTTTAGAAATCACCTGGCAGAAGGTCCTTGTTTCTCCTTCCCAGATCTTTTGGAACTGGAGCGCCCAGGAAAAGGGGCCCTGGGAGTGGGTTTGCAACACCTGACAGTTTATAATCAGGTGAGAACTAGTGCCCAGTCCATGGACCACCACAGGCATCTCTGTCCACCGGGGAATGGGGCCTTCCCTCGGGAACCCTGAACTAGGATGGGCTGCTTTACTTTGGCCATGTGGGGGAGAGAGAATGTTTCCATGCAATTTTACAGGGACAGTCCGCCTGGATTCCAGTTCTGGCTTTACCACTTGCCAGCTCTGAGATTCTGGTCAAGTACTTAGCCCTGCCCCCACCCCCACCTCAGCTTCCCCAACTGTAAAGTGGGGGTAATCAATAGTACCGATTTCAGAGCAGATTTTATTTACTCCCACAACCTCCAGTAAGGTTGTGGCTCCTTTGCTATTGTCTGTTATTACTTATTATTATGAATTCTGTAGACATTTATCAGTGGCTGCATTTTGTGGAGGAGGCTCAGTGGGGAAAAGGGCTGGCCTGGAATCCTATGGCTAGGAAGGGGGAGACCCCAGCCTGGGCCTCAGTCTACATGACTTCTTGGCAAGCAAGCCCAGAACTTTGGAGGGCTGGGTGTCTCAGATTGTTGGCCACATTTCATGCCCATGTGGCCCTTTGCCAAGGCTCTGAGCTCCCTGCTGGCCTTCTTGATTGAAACACTAGTGGGGTTCAAGGTCTTTCTGTATCCCTGGACTCTATCCAGGGCTGCCAACCTCTGCCCTAAGGTGGGCTTCCCATCCACCTTTGGATGGGCCGTGTCTCTGTGTTGAGACTCCAGACCTGGAGCTTTGCAGATATTGTTCTGGGCTCTGCCAGAACCACCCCTCCTCTTCCAGCCTCGACCCTGACCTGGGAGCCAGGGATGTCAGCTGGGGCCCGTGTCAGCTGGGGCTCCACAGTGTCCCCACAGGGAACTGTGAACTGCAGCTTATGGGTCTGGGTTTTCGTCTGCTTATCTCGAGGGCGGCCATGCGGCCAGGTTTGCTGGGACCGTTATACCTCTTGTCCCAGTGAAATTATTAATAGTGACTCCTTTCACTTTCTGGGTATCCCAGTTTGAAAGATAAATTCTGTTGAGATACTTATCTCTGTCCTTTCCTCAGCCACGTGAGCCTCACGTGGGACAAGAGAAGCAGGAGGACGTGTGGTTAAACCCGAGTTTTGGGCTCAGACACTCCAGGGTTCAGCTGTGTAACTCCTGGGTGTAACATTGCTGTGTCTCCATTTCTTCTGTAAACAAGGATGACTGGTAGCCCTGCCCCAGTGGGGTGCCGTGAAAATTAAATGAGAGACTATAAGTCAAGTGTGAAGCTTAGCTGTAGAAGGTGCTTGCTAAGTGGCCGGACCGGACTCTTCTCCCTGCTGGTTTGATTTGGGAGGTAGAGGGGTGTGACGTGGGATCTGGAGCCAGACCGCCTGGGTTCAAGCTTGGGCTGTGTCATTTACCTGTTCCAGAAAGCTCAGTTTTTTCATCTGTAAAATACGGATTGTAGCATTCTTCTTCATGTGGTTTTCGTGAGGGTTATATGAGTTTGTGTGGGAAGAGCACTCCGAACAAGGTCAGCCGTAGACACGAAATTAATGTCAGTTTTCATTATTAGCTATTATTGTTATTGTGAATAAGAATCCTAAGCTACCTCCTTGTAGGCAGGGGGAATTCTCTGTTGTATTAGCTTCCTGTTGCCATCGTAAAAATTACCACAAACTCAGGGGCATAAAACAACACAAATTTATCATCTTGTCGTCTGCAGGTTGGAAGGAAGTCCAAAGTGGGTCTAACTGAGCTGAGGTCAAGGTGTGGGCTGAACCTTCCTTCTGGAGGTTCTGGGGGCCTCTGCTCCCTTGCCTTTTCCGGCTTCCAGAGGCCGCCTGCATTCCTTGGCTTGTGACCCCCTTTTCCACTTTCAGAGCGCACTACTGCACCCTCTGCCTCCACCATCCTTCTTTTGTCTGACTCTGCTCCTCTGGCCTCCTCTGCTAAGGGCGCCCGTGTGAGGACCTCTTTTGAGGCCTGCCTGGATAGCCAGCACAGTCTCCCCAGCTCATATCCCCTTCGGTCATGTAAGGTGACATATCCGTAGGTTCCAGGGATTGGGACAGTGGTGCGTTTGGCGGGGTGCTACTATTTGATCTACTGAAACCAGGAAGATTGGGGTCTTGCCTAGAATCAGGAGCATTAATTAGCCTTCAGTCTCCCTCAGGAGTGGTTTAATGTTAGGAGCTGTTCCTCCTTGGTGTTTCACACCGGTTGGGTTCCTCTGGCCGGCTGCGTGATACCTGCCTGGGCTTGGGCTGTTGGTTAGCCCTTGGCTTTTCATCAATCCTGGTAGGGTCCGTGGAGACACTGCCACTTTCAGGATTGGTTTAACCCCTTCTCAGGGGTCTGTGAAATCACTGAAACCTAAATAAAAGGTTGATCAGCCCCACGTGGGGAACACTATTAAAATATTAAATTGGCGAAATGTCTACAAAATGTGGCATTAGGTTTGTGTTTGCTATGTAACAAACCATCCCAGAAGTTAAAGGGTTAACACAGTAACCATTGCATTTGCTCAGGATTCTGTGCCCCATCTTCCTCTGCTGGTCTTGTCCGGCTCACTCCTGTGACCGCCTCTGATGGCTCCCCCGGGGCTGGCGAGCCCATGCTGGTCACACTCAGGAGCCCAGGGGTCAGTGCTGGCTGTCAGCTGGCTGCTGTCCATGGTGGTCTCGGGCGGCTAGAGGAGGAGCAGGAGGTCACAAGGAAGGCCTCTTTAGAAGTTGCATGCTGTCACTTCTGCATTCTAGAGGTCAAAGCCAAGTTACCGGCCCATCAGGTTCGAGGGGTAGAGAGGCAGATCCCCCTCTTCGTGGGAGGTGCTGCAGAGAATCAGTGGCTGCTCTGAATCTGTGTCAGTTTGATGAAAAGGATAAAGGTGCAAACTTAAAAATTGCTGTACGTTTTAACACAGCTTGCAGGTCAGGGTCACTCACTTCTTAGAACTTTCCGTGGATGTGTAATGTCAGGAAGTCTGCCCGTCGACAGTCAGATATTCCTATAGTCATGTTCTCTGAAAAGCAACTTCTGGTATCTTACATTTGAAATTACATGGTTTTTGGTCAAATAAAATCTTAAAAAAAAAAAAGCACGGTGGGGGAGGGGAGGCGGTGGCATCTGTGTGGCTCAGTTGGTTCAGCGGCCGACTCTTGGTTTTGGCTCAGGTCACGATCTCAGGGTGCTGAGATCGAGCCTCAGGTCAGACTCCGGCAGTGCTCAGTATAGAGTCTGCTTGAGATTCTCTCCCTCTGCCTCCCCACCTGCTCGCACACTCATGGGCTCTCTCTCTCTCTCTCTGAATAAGTAAATAAATAAAATATCTTTTTTAAAAAAGTGAGAAATTACTTAATTGTTGGTCAACAGCATGTGTTTCCATGAGGGATGAATGGGGGCTTGATGTTGGTACGTGTGCAAGTCTGTTGGCTCCCTGATGATTTTTCCCAGTGGTTTATGGGTTGATAGATCAGAAATGCTTTCTCACGAGTAAAGAGCAACAAAAGAACAACCCCCCAAATGCTGAAAGTCTACAGGCACACCTTCTAGTGCAAGTTGTGGCCGCCTCAGTGTCTTTCCGCTCCCCTCATGCTGAGTGGGGACCCCAAGGGGGTCAGGGGAGGAGCCGGATCGGGATTACCCCGTAAGAACACAGCGAGTGCAGGTGATACCCTGGGTGGGGTTTTTTTGACTTGGGTGAGAGTGGGCTCTGTAGGAAGTGAGCACCCCCAAGGCCTGTCATCTCAGAGGAGGAGCCCCAGCCAATGACCGACTCCCTGGGGTTTGGGGTCCAGGGGCTGGTGTGGCTCACTGTGCAGGGATGTTACTGGATCCACGGCCGTTTCGGGAAGGGCAGGAGGGAAAGGTCCTATAAGTGTTGAGTGAGAGGCACCAACCCTGTCTTTCCCATGAATCCTTTTATTTTTAGCGTGCGATTTTGCAGAATGTGAGGACTCGCAGGAAGACACCACTTCACGGCAGAAAGGCTGGTATTTCTCTTTGCTGTCCAGCGAGTGGCCCTTTGACAATATTTGCCCCGTGACTCAGTGGGGCCTCGAATGCCTCGGCCAAGTGGAAGAGCCTCCTCTCTTCTCGGCCCCTCATGTCTGAGTCCACAAACCGGACTTTTGAGACTGTTTTACTTCTCTGAGCATATTTTTTGAGTCGTTTTGCTTTACTGTGTCCACTACTGCCCTCTGAAAACCGAGGCTCCAGGAAGGTAGTAGGGTCTGTAGGATGGACCCGTGAAGCACCCCAAGACCTCAGACAGAAGTGGGTTTTGCTCGTGTGCGGCACTAATGGGATCCTCCTTGACGCCTTCTGTTTTTTGTGAATAAGACCCCGTGGTCTGCAGGTTTCCCTGCAGGAAAACTGGGAACTGTGCTTTCTGTGCCCCGATTCCTGGTTCCCGCTCGGGACAAGGATGACGCAGGTGTGGGTGCCCGGGCCTGCTGCTTTGGAGGCCACAAGCTGGCCTCATTGGCCTCAGGTTTCTGTGGACTAATGACTAAGTTCCTCTGGCCACTTCTTTCCTTTCTTCTTCTTTCCTCGTCCTTGAGGGGCCATCTCTGCCCATTGAGATAAGAAAGTGTTTGCAGGACCGATGTCAAGAGTCCTGTTCCCAAAGCGGACTCGGAAGCTGTTGAGGAAACAGAGCCGTGGATGGCATCACCAGCTGGTGGGACCTGGTCTATTAAATGTCTGCCCGGGGCCCCCCCGCTCTCATTCTACAGGTGGACACACAGAGGTCAGGGAGGGCTACAGGGACTGCCCCCAGATACTTGGCAAATCCAGCGTGAGAACACAGGTTGGCGGACTGCGTCTGCACACCTCCCCCCTCTGAACCAGCGCGGGCCTCAAGATACTTCTCGACACTTGGGTCTAGCCAGCCCCTCCCAGTCCGAGACAGCACGGCGACCTGAACCTGTCTGCGGGCAGGTGGTTGCGAGTGACAGTCCTTCATGGGGGAGACCCCGGCACAACCTTTTTTCTTTCCTTGCATTGTCCCTCCATTCTTGACATTGGTGGTGGCCCATCTTTTGTGCCAGGATTAAGGAGGGCTTAACTAAACCTTTTCTAGCCAGAGGGAGCCAAGAAGGAGAATTTAGAGAGAAAGGATCCCAGGATGGCTTCTGGAACTCCCTCCATGTCCGGTGTAGGAGGAAATGTGCTGGGAGCCTAGAGTCCTCCCCACCCCAGTCTCTGACTTCTGCTTTACCCTCCCTGTAGCCTCTCCCCTCCCCCTGCACACCCACTTTATGGGCTCCCCCATCTGTCTTTCTTGCTCCAATCCATATCGCCGGGGGGGCCTCTGGTTCCAGGCATGGTGGCTACCTATGCCTGGAACTGTTTGCCCTGGCCGGGGGCCGGGGTCACTTGCTGGATAGGGGGAAGCAGGGGTCTCCATGGCCAGTGGTCAGGGAGCGGCTGCCACTTGGGAGTGACAGCGCGAGTCATCGAGTAAGTCATTCGCGGCAGATGGTTCCTAGGTGAGGACTGTGTAGACAGAATGGACGTAAGCCTGTGAGAAATGTGGGTCTTGTTTCTAATAGCAACAGATACTTGAGACAGTCCCGTTTTCCTTTTCTTCTACGAATCAAATATAATAGCAGATGATAGATTTAATAAAAAAAAAATTTCAGTATGTCTCTGTCCTTGGCAAAATAAAACCCCAACACTGTGCCAGCAATTTGGGGCAGACGTTTACTGCTTACTAAGTTGAGGCGTCACGGCACGTGGAATTGGTGGAGATGTGAGGGAGGGACTCAAAGCTTTGGGTCTTTATCAGCCATCAGTGCGACTTGGGGATGGGAGTGGGAAGTGGGTACAGCTGGAGGCTGCAGGTGGGGGCCTTGAGCATTCTGAGCGACCGCTTCATTCTCCAGATGAAGAAACAGAATCCTAGAAAGTAGCAGTGACCTTGAGAGCCCACAGTGACCTAGTGACAGCATAAGGTCATGCTGTCCCTTAGAGCAAACTCACACTCTGCCCGCCTGGGTTGGGATGCTGGGGATGGGGGTAGGGCTGAGGATAGAGACATCGGATGGCAGTACCCTATTGGTGCCCAGTGGTGTCAGGGACACCCTGGACAGATTTGGGGAGCCGGGGATGGTCTGACCTAGGGCACCAAGCTCCTGGGGGCCAGTCAGATGGAGAGTGGTGAGCGGAGGTGCTGGAGACCCTGCCAAGACCTGATGCTGTCAGGGGCTTGCTGGGTCCCGTCGGAGCCGTCTAAGGAGAGGCTGCTTGGTGTTTGTGTGTGTTTATGTGTGTACATGTGCTCATGTGTGTATATTCATGGGGAGAGAGGCAGTAACAGAGATGGAGGAGAGAGAGGGAGAGACAGAGACAGAGACAGAGAGACGAGGGGAAAGACTAGGAGATGTTAGAAGCTCCTGGTGGGTCTTCCCTTGGGGTTTGGGTGGTTCATTCAGAAACGAACCCCAAAGAACTCGGCTGGTTATAGACATTGAATCCGCTCATCCCTTGCGCCATTCCCCAGCCCTAGCTCGCACCTGGAGCTGCTCTCGCAGAGAATTTGCGAACTGGTTTCCATCTGGGAATATGCTTACAACTCAAGGTGACCCTCCCTGCCCCCTTTCCCCAAGCCTCAGGGCCCTGGAGCCGGGGGGGCCATATGGTCATCTCTTGGACGCGGCCAGGTCCGGGCTTGTGCTCAGATCTGGCAACTGAACAGCCGGGCTCCGGCCAGATGTGAATGATTAAAGCCTCGGACAGTGTTGGTTGGAAAGGTTGGAGCCCAGTGGTACAGCCAGGTCCTGGGAGCCCAGGGTGAGTCCTGGGACCCACACAGAGCCCATCCCCCTTCCCCCTGACCATGTAGGGTGGCAAGTTTTCTGTCTCAGCACCAGAAGGACCCACTTCAGGCAGGGAACCCTGGGGGACGTTGGCGGCGAAGGGGTGGAGGGTTGAGGATTGAAACCAGAAGTGAAAGCCAGGAAAGTGGAGCTCCCCTCCTGGTCTTGGAGGAGGCTGAGGCCAAGGCTGGTCAAGACTCTCTTCCAGGTGGAGGTCCCTGAACAGTGCTCCCTGTGGGAGCCCGTGTGCGACTGCAGGATGAGCTCAGGTCCTG
The DNA here is from genome assembly GCF_010015895.1 of Lontra canadensis. NCBI lineage: Eukaryota > Metazoa > Chordata > Mammalia > Carnivora > Mustelidae > Lontra > Lontra canadensis. The sequence goes on from NW_022630997.1 coordinate 3,784,067, forward strand.
AGTTCCAGTCTCAGCTCCATGGTGTACGTGCTTTGGGGCCATGGGCAGACCTGGAAATCTCCCTGAGCTTCTGGTTCCTCATCGGTAGGATGGAGCTAAGGAATGAAGCCTGCCCCCGCCCTACGGGGCTGCTGGGAAGATTGGCCAGGCAGAGAGTCCGCCCCCAGGAGGTGGGAGCTGGGTGATCACTGGGGTCTGGGTGCAGGAAACAGAGAAGCAGGTGGGGCCTCGGGCAGGACCAGTGCTGCAGCAGGACAGCCAGACCCCCAGGGAGGATGTAGGAAGTGATGTGTGAAAGCCAAGCTCACACCCTGAGCACCCACCCCCCCCCGCCCCCTCCTCTGTCTCCCTGCTGCTATTCTGGGTAGATGCTAGGTGAAAAAAAGATAACTCTGTTTCTCATGACAAAAGCATTTCATGTCCGTCAAGGAAAACATCCTCCATAGGAATAAAAGAGGAAACAGCCAGGACCTCATGCCCAGTCAGCCCCATTAACCCCTTGGTGTTCAGAACTTCCAGACCTGCCAGGCATAGCGAGACGAAGCTAAGAGATGGGCTTTCATGAAACCTAGCACCACGAGGTAGTGGTGTTCCTCCTTTTATGAATGAGGACACAGAGGCTTGAAAGTGTATGGTCCTTGCTTAAAGTCCACAGAGAGAGAGTGGCCAGTGGGCCCTCTGCTTTCTGAGCCTCGACTGTGAATTCTTCAAAAATATTTGTCCTGGATCACTCCTGTCATGCTCCCTCACATGAAAGCCACCAGCCACAAGAAAGCCACCCCCAGGAAGCCTCGCTTCCCTTTCCCTGAACATCCCAGGAGCACGATGGGCTGGGCGCTCACCAAGGCGGAGCTCTGTGCAGGTGTGTGGGGCGGTGGGCCCTGGAGAGTAGTCCTCACTCTCTCTTCCAGAGCTCCTCGGGTGCTTGGCTGGGGTGCTCCTGGCCTGGCTGGCTCCCCAGAGTTCTGCTAGAACCGGGATAAGGGGAATCCCGGCCCCAGATATTGGCTGTGGTTAGGGCTCCCAAGGTGGACACCTACAAAATGGCAACTAGGCCTGGAAGCCCCACCCCTTCTCCTGGCAGGGGCCTTGGTGGTGGGAGCGGCCCCCTGCTGGAGCAGTGCCTTGGTCCCCTCTGGAAGGGGCACTGGTTGCCAGCGGGAAGCCTCAGTACAGCTTCCTCCATGGTCTTCCCCCAGGAGCTGTGGGCTCCCATCTCACGGGAGCAGCCTTACTTCTTTCCAACAGGTTCAGCGTGAGTGCCCCACACCTTGCAGGGGTGAGGCTGCTGCTTGCTGGTAGGCCAGGTGGGAGGGGAGTGTGGGTTGTGCCAGGTGGCCAGCAGAGGGGCCTGTGGAAAAACTCACAGTGCTCACCCATTTCAGTGCCTTTCCTATCATTGCAACACCTGGGGGATTGCCTTCGAAGTCTGGGGGTCTGCTCCTCTCGACCGGGTGGGGCTCTCTGGTTTACCATCCCCATAGCTCCATCATCCCTACCTTGACCTTTCTTTTCTCACCCCTGCTGGTCCCGTTTTTCTTCTTAGAGCAGAGTTAGGGGGAAATTCTTTTACCCACATCACAGTAAGAGTATGGCGTTAAAGAAACCCCTTCTTCTTTGGTGTCGCCTTCCTGACCTCCGGAGCGGGGTCTTTGGTGACCTTGAGGAGCAGGGCCTGGGAGTCCTTAGACTGGGACTCAGATTAGCTGTGTGTCCTGCCAGCTGCGAGAGAGGCTTTTGCTCACCTGCACCTCAGTTTCTGTAAAGCAGGGCAATGGTGCGGGGGCGGGTGGGGATTAAGTGAGGGGGTCCCCGCAAAGCCATCTTGGGCTGTGACCCCACAGCCCTCCCCGGGTGCTCTTTGGAGTTGGGATGATGAATATAACTGGCATACAATGGCGCTTCGGGGCTGTGAAGTGTGTAGCCTGATGGATGTTCACACGCGTGCACACCACGTGTGGGAGGCTGAAGATGTCTGTGTCCTACCCCCTGGAACATTCATAGCATGTTACCTTGCGTGGCAAAGGAACGTGGCAGATGTGTTGAAATCGAGGGTCCTGGGAAGAGGAGATTATCCTGAATTATCTGGGTGGGCCCACGGTCATTCCGAGGGTCCTTAAAAGTGAAGGAGGGGGCAGGAGGGTCAGAGACCGAGAGGGCCTGGAAGATGCTTTGCTGCTGGCTTTGAAGATAGAGGAAGGGGACCCGAGCCAAGGACTGCAGATGTCCTCAAGAAGCTGGAAAAGGCAAGGAAATGGCTTTTCTCCTGGAGTCTCCAGAAGGAGCACAGCCCTGCCAGACCCTTGAGTTTGGCCCTGTGAGACCCATTTCAGACTTGAGACCTCCCAAAACCTGAGCACTCCAGAGCCCTCAGGTTTTAAGTCACTAGGTTTATAATAATTTATCAGCAGCAATCGGAAGCTGATACACTGTCATCATGGCACCAGGCAGGATACGGGATATTTTCATCACACCAGAACATTCCTTGGTGCCTGTCCCAGGCTGTATCTATCCACCCTGTGAGGAACAGCTGTTCTGACATCTTTCACTTCTCATGTACCTGTTCTTGAACTTCGTGTGGATGGAATCCTCCTTCAGGTCCAGGGTCTTTTACTCAAGGCAGTGCTTTTGACGTTCATTCATATTATTGGGTGTATCGATACTTTGTTCCCTTTTTGTTGCCGAGTAGTATTTCATGGTCAGGCTATACCACACTGGGCTCCTCCATTCTCCTATTGATTAGATTGTTTCTAGTTTTTGGAGCTTATGAAAAAAAAAAAAAACTGCCGTGAACATTCTGGAACAGATCTTTCTTGTGGACGCGCACATACACTTACTTCTCCTGAGTAGAATCTGGGTTGTGGAGTTGCCGGGTGCCAAGGCAAGGATGTGTTCAGCTTGGGTAGAAATTGTGGTGCTGTGAACGTGAGTCAGCCTGGCCAGCCTTGGGACCAGAGGCTGGTGGTGACTCCACTGGCCCACAGTGGTTTCTGGGGGTGCGTGTGTGATGGTGCGGGTCTTCTCTGGTCCAGAGTGGGGGTTTAGAGGCCCTCAGGTGGAGATTCGGGTGGAAAGCCCTAGCCAGCACGTGGGTGCGCTGGGTCTTAGAAAAACAGGCGAGTTGGGCTTCTTGAGGACTTGCTCTGGACCCATCTCAGAGCTGGAATTTTCTTACAGGTCTTCCCTGGTATCTTTGCATAGCCCTGTGAGGGGGGGGGATAGTTGTTCCCCACTTTGCCACTGTGGAAACTGAGACCCAGGTCACAGTTCTGTCTGAGGCAGAGCCGGTGAGGGTGGGACCGGGTGTCTTCCCAGACCCAGCCAACTTCAGATTTTCAATCCTATCCCCAGCCCTGGAAGAGGAGCCCAGGGCTGGGCCGGGTTGGAGAGCAGCCCTGAGGGTCAGCTTCTCCCATGGGAAGGACAGTGGGGCCTTTCGTCCCTGTAGATGGGTCCGTGAGCCAGGCCTTGGGGGGGTGACAGATGCTTCCCATGTGGCAGAGAACAGTCCAGCTGGTGCAGGGGTTTGTGGGAGTGATGGTGGGGCAGTGGTGAGGGGCTAAGAGAGGCATCTGATTGGTTAACAAGCTAGAGCTGATATGTAGGGCAGTAGAGAGCCCCAGCAGGTGCTTGAGGCTTGGAGTGACCTGAAGCAATCGTGATTGTGACCTGATTCAGAGGAGCAGACTGTTGGCAGAGTGCAGGGCTCTCTGGGAAGCTCTCCCAAGCTCTCTGCCTTTGCCTATGCTGTTCCCCATCTTGTTCACTCAGCACACTTGTCCTTGAAGATGCCAGGCAAGCATCATCACCCTGGGACTGCCTCCCGCACCCCAACCCCCCTGTGGCACCTACCACAGCGTCTAATAAAGAGTGCAGAATAGAATTTTACAGTTTTCTTAATTACAATATTTGAATTGAAATCATTCACCCTGTTTTGGCCTGATAAGTCATGGTCAGATTCTCATGAATTAAATACACATGCGATGTGTGTCCACTAGACAAGACGAATGGCAGCCCGATGGGGCAGAGGAGACCTGACATGCAGGACCTGGGGGTGTGGGGGGCTGTTTCACCCAGCGGGTGAATTCCCAGGTAATGCTGAAGCGATTGCCCTGCGGAATGCTGCTTCATCATACAGTGACACCACACTTGGTTCACCTTTCTCTTATTGATGCATGTTTGGATTGCTTCCAGTTTTGGGTGATTATGGGAAAAAAAGCTGCTGTGAATATTCTGGAACAGATCTTTTTGTGGACGCTGTATACACTCACTCCTCTTGAGTAGAGTCCTAGTCATGGAGTTGCTGGTCCTAAGGCAGTGTTTGGCTTGGGCAGAAATTCCCACTGCATATTTAGCTTCTAGAATCTTCTAGAATCTTCTTGTCCACTAACCCAGAATGTCCTCAATGTTGTGTCTACATCATCAGGACCTAGAATGCGTCTGTGTGGAGAGAGAGGCAGGGAGGCTAGGTTAGGAGAACGGATCTGTACAGGTGTCCCTGTCACCAGCTCCACTTTTCCTGTCGGGAGCATTCCTGCGGTCACTTCCTGTGGGTCACCGCCCAGGGAGGACGTCGCTGCCCTGCGCTCAGACATTCCCATCTCAGTGGGGGTGTGCCTATCGCGAGTCAGGCCAGTCACTCTGTGTCTGGAGCATTCTGCTCTGCAGAGGAGATGGCTGTTGATTAATTGAGTTCCAGAAGGAGCTGTTAAAGATAACAATGAAGTCAGAGAAGCTGGCCGTGCACACGGTTGGGCTTAATGAAGCAGGCAGGCCAGCATCCTGGGAGGGATGCGCCTGTGGGACAACGCTAATTAAAAGCCCCAGACGACCACCTGGGCTTACAGATGCCCCAGCGGTCCTTCCTAGTCCCCACCTTGGGCAGTTGGCCCTCTACAGATGGTGGGGCTGGGTGGGAAGTCGCATTCCCCGGGCCTCGGTTCTTGCCCACCTGGGCACTGCAGTGGCTGGAACAGGGGTCTTGGAGGCTGCGTGCACTGCAGCCCCCTTGTGCACATAGGATACACATGCTCCGGGGTGTGTGGGCAGCTGGGACCATCTGTGTGGCCTCTCTGTGGCTGCTGAACCCAGAATGTGCCGCATTTCCTGGAGATTCGTATGTATTCTCACAGAGAATATGGAGCACACTCATGTAGTACACTGTGATAGTGTATTAAGGCTCTACTCGCCCCATCCAAGCTGCTTGGTCTCAGGTGGGCCTTGAGATGCTTCAGCAGACACTCTGGGTCCTGTGGCTCGGAGTCCCCACCCCTGGCTCTGGGAGCAGCCTGAGGAAGTCAGCCTCATTCCGTGGAAAGTACCTTTGCGTGGCCTTTCTACTCCTTGGGGAAAGACTTGGAGCAAATTTGGTCCAGGGGGAATTGTTCGTTGTTTTCTTTCTTTGTTTTTATCTCTCTTTCCTGCTCTGGAAGTAGATACTCTATTTTAAATCCTTTTAAGAGGAGTTTCTCTTGAAATTTTGCCATCCCTGCTTAACGTGGCAAAAGCTAAAGTTGATCAATATCTTAACTGAGTTTACTAATTCTTCCTTTGTAAGAATGCCAGTTCCTCATTGAAGGTTTTGTATAAAAAAAGTAAGAATGAGGGATTTCAAACCTAAAAAAGTCTTTTTTAAAAAAGATATTATTTATTTATCTGCCAGAGACCGTGAGAGAGGAAACACAAGTAGGCGGAGTGGGAGAGGGAGCAGCAGCCTTCCCAGTGAGCAGGGAGCCCGATGCGGGGCTCCATCCCAGGACTCTGCAGACAGAGTGTGGCCTTCGGTTCTGTCCAGCCGGCAGCTTCAGAGCATCTAGGGGAAAAGCGAAAATGCAGCTGGTGGCTGGGGTGCCGGCCCTGCTCTGGGCCTATGTTGACACGCTGCCCAGGAGCAGGGTGTCTGGGGAGAGGTCTGTGCCAGCCGTTGCCCCTGGCCCGCTTGGAGAGTCCGGGACGGGCAGCCAGCTCCGCCACTGGCGAGGTTCCAAGAGAATTGCTGTAAACTGGGCCAGGCAGAGAGGTTGGCGGCTGCCCGGGGCTGGCAGGAGGGCAGGAGGGAGCGGTGGCCAGGGTGGGTGGCGGTGACTAATGTCTGCTTCTAGGGAGGACGGCTGTGCTCCTGAGTACAGGTGGGATGAGGGACAGTTTTCCTGACAGGGTGGTTTCCAGCAGCTCTTTGATTTTTTTTTTTTAATTGAGATTCACATATCATTAAAAAATAACTTACCGTAAAATCCAGCATTTTAAAGTATACAAAAGTATACAATTTTGTGGCTCTTGGGACAGCCGCAAGGTTGAGCAACCATCGCCACTGTCAAATTCCAGAATATTTTTATCACCCTGTAAAGAAGCTCCTGCCCATTTGCAGTCCCTCCCCGGTTCCACCCCTCCGCAGCTCTCGTTTCTCGCTGTGGTGTCACCAGCTGCCCTGAGGAAAGACTCAGGCCAGTCACAGAGTCCTGGAACCAGGGCTGGAGTGTGGTGGAGGGAAGGAGTTCAGGCACTGGGGACAGGCGCTCACGACTGTGGGATTTCAGGAAGATGCTTACTCTCTCTGTGCCCCGGTTTCCTCTGCTGTTAAATGGGGCTAATAACTACTTACTTTCTACCTCATTGGGTTGTTTGTAAGGATAAAATGAGACCTTGTATAAATAATAGTAGCTAGGCTTGTTAAGACCTTTGCCTGAGGTATTTTTATTTAATCCTCATTAATCCTGAGGGGTAAGAGTTATCATTATCCTATTTCATACAGAAAGAAAACCAAGCCACAGAGAAGTTCAGCAACTTGTTTAAAGTCGCATAGCTATGAATCTGTTTTTGACTGAAAAGCATGGACAACCTGACTTTGTCTTGTTTCCAGAAAAGGGAAGTTAATTATAACTCAGAATAGGAAGTCCAGAAGTCCAGCAAGCTCCAAAGCAGGTTGATTTGGCAGCTCATGGACCCCGTCCAGAACGGATGGAGGTTCTTTCTGTGGTGTCTGCCTCTCAGGCTGGTGGCAAGATCGCGCTCACAGGCTCTTCCTCAGGGCCCTGGCTTCAGAGTAAGAGTATTTCCTTCCCAGAAGCCCCCAGGTGACTTTCCTTCACAAACCCATTCCCACTTCTGTCGTTGGGGAAGGGGAAGGGTTCGCCATGATTGGTTTTGATGACCCGGGATCAGCCCTGGTCGGGGGTAGGTCCCCCTCTGCCACCTCCATGATAGCCATGCAAAATTGAGGTTTAGTTAAGAAGAGCAAAATGGTTGGTGGGTAGACACAATAGGATCCACCAAGGCCAGTAAGGAGCTGAGCTGGGATTTGAATCAGCCCTGCCCTGGGCTTCACCACACTGCAACACAGCCTCCACACAGCTCCTAAAGGGTGGTATGTGTGTAGTGAATCTAGGCGGAATGCAGAAATCTGTATAGTCCAGCTCCCAACCCCTCCCCCCCAGTTTTTCTTTGACACCTGACTAGTTGAACCCCTCTGGTGATGGGGATCTCAGTGCCTTACCAGGCATTTTCCTTTTCTCATTTGACTGTTAAGTGCCACGGCTACCTTTCAGAGTGCTCTTAGATGGATTAGGAAAAGATCTGCTCTGGGTGCAGAAATTAGAAAATGGTGCCTACTCTGGATGATAGAGTCCTTCATTTCATGACTTGGGGTGGTACGTTGGTGGTAAGAAAATGGCACCCCTGCCTATGGATGGATGCAGCCCTGCCTGGGAGACATCGCTCCCCCAAGGTAGGCACCTTTGGGCCGTGTGCAAACTGTCTCTTCTGTTAAGACCCTCTCCAAGAGGGGCCTGTCATATATGTGCATAAGCCTCGGCTCGCAGCACACTGGCAGAGCATGGGAAGTTCCTGCTCGGGTTCCCCAGCAGGGGGGTACACCTGGGCTCAGGGCACCCCTTCCTGCCTGGAGGTGGTCCATCTCTCCCTCATCAGGAAGTTTCCACCGTCTGTCTCCCCGGCCCTGACCTCCTGTTCTGCCTCTTCCTCACCTCTCCCCAGGGATAGATGGTAAATTTTTGGGACATGAAAGTTCCACTGCCTCAGTACGGTCAGCACCGCTGTGGACTGAGCCATCCCAGGGCTTTTCATGGTGGGAACTGGGGAAGTCTAAGCCAGGGTCTTCCCAGGGCCCAGGCAGGTGGCATCTTTTCCTTAGAGTGGGACAGAGCTTTTTCATCGACCTATTCAGTTTCAAAGTGTGCTTCATTGTAGAGAACAGGAAAGCCTGCATCTCATTCCGTGGTGGGAGTGGGGGCAGGTGGCTTCCCAGATTCTCCTCTGTCCTTCTGAAAGTGCCCCTGGGGTGAGCAGATGGGCTGAGGAGGGGAGTCGGGACCAGACAGTCTCTCTCACCCGTGGCAGCACCAGCCCCGTTCCCATCGCTAAGAGTTTCCCTGGGGGTTCCATGTGCCAAGTTTCTGTCTGGTCGGTCTTTTTATCCTTGATTAACAAGCCTGGAGAAACACTAGCGAAAGGAAGTGCATTCGCTGACTGCATGTCTGGTGGCACTCGGCCCCATGGTGTAAGCAAGTGGCCTGTTTTGCAACAGTAGTTGCTGTTTGATGATGACGATGATGGTAATGATAATAAATAGCCTCTGTAATTTGCCGAGTGCTTGCCTGGCATCAGGGTTTATAGGTATCATTTCATTCTGTCCTTAGAGCAACCCTATAAAATACATCACCATCATCATGATCCCCTCTGTCCCCCAGTTTCCAGGAGAGAAAACAGAGCCTCTGAGAAATGAAAGTAGCTCACCCAAAGTCATGCACGGGGGAAGTGGCCATGCTGGGATTTTGAACTCAAGCTTTCCTGACCTTGAACTTGTACCTTTCCCTTCTGTGTTATCAGCAGCCCCTCCCACACCCTGATCTTTGGGTTGGAAGAATTAAGGCATTCGAAATGGAGCGTCCTGATGGGCTTCAGAGCCTAAAGAAGGCCATGCCCCACAGAATTCTGAGCCTGGAGGCCGAGCTAGGCAGCTGGGGCTTGGGAACACCCTGTGACTGTGCCCTCCTGATTTTCCTCACGCCGTTTGCTCATCTGTGGAATGGGGATTTATGTTCATATCTCGTAGCTTCATCTGTTTTGAGCAGTGGCACCTGTTGGAGACGTGACGTTGGTCATAGTGCAGGCACGCAGGCTCAGAGTTGGAGAACTCGACACAGCTGGGTGGCATCCTGACAGCGTGGGCTTCTTTCTTAACCTTCTAGGCCTTTCTTTTCTCATCCATGGAATGGGAAGGATGACAACACCTCACGGCCCCCTCACACAGCAGGATTTCGTGAGTTACCCCTGCACAGCGGGGAGCTCAGCATGAAATTCACGTTGGGAGATGGTTGACAGTGATGGTTTTCCTGATAGATTTCTGGGTTTGTACTTTTCTAACAATTTCAGATTAACAATGTGAGTCTGAATAAACTTGTACAAAAGCCCAGAGTCAAAACTCTACATAAATACCTGACCCCAGTAAGGAATGCAACAGATGGTGGGCGGGGCTGTTATTCATTTCAGAGGGTTTCCCATGAATTATGTTCTTTGTTTCAATAAAGTGGAGTCCCTGGGAATGTGGATTCCTACTTCACAGAGGGAGAAGTTGTGTCCAGAGAGAGGTGAGCATTCACACCTGTGCATTCTCCTGCTGCCCAGCCTGCTGCCCACGTTCTGCATCATCTTCGGGAGCCGCTTGTTTTCCTTACATCCCTCTATGAGCAACAGCCAAAGAGCCAACTCTGTCTTTGCCCTTCTGTTCTTAAGCTGTCTTGGTTCCAAGGGCCACCCTGTGCCCCGAGCTGGTGGCCCTCTCTGCCCCCTCTACTTGCTCTTGTTTTGTCCATTTGAATCACAATCCATGAATTGCAATGAGTGGGGTCACGATGTCTCTTAAATGTCTTTTAAGCTGTGGGAGTCAGTCTCTGGGTCTGATCGGGATGACACGGGAACCTCATTAGAAATGCAAATTTTCAGTGGTCCCAGACCTGTTGGAGTAGAACCTTTGGGGTGGGGTTGGGGCCAGCTGTCTGTTTTAACAAACATCCTTGGTCATTCTGTTGCAGGAGTCTGAGACCATTTGATATGTAGGTTTCCCCTCCTTTCCTGTATATCTCCTTTGTAACTTACGTCTTGGAGAGACCTGGCACTTGCCCTAGCAGTTCCCCCAGCCTGAGTTTTGCCCATTGATCCCGTGGTGCGGATGACCAAGGTCCTCTTTCCTCCCTGCTGAGGATGAGGGGAAGACTCTGTTCCCTCAAACAGAGGGGACTGACTTTTGGAGGTTACTGCCGAAGTGGGGTGCCCTCCTGGCATAGTATGGGGCGGGAGCAAGCACAGATGTTCCAGGCTCTGTGAAAAGGCTTGCTATGGCCAGGAAAGGGGGGGCCATGGAAGGAGGAGAGGCCACAGAGGGAGGTGGGGATGGACTTCCAAGGGCCTGGTGACGGTGGTAGGCTAGACTTCATTTTGCTGGCCATGGGAATTGAAGGCCCTGACAATGGGGAGGTTGTATGAGACCTTGGTTTGACCAGATGGCTCTGCCTGCAGGAGAGCATGACTTGAAGGGAGCAGACCTGGAGCAGGGAGCCCGGGGGATGCTGGGCGGGAGCCCTGGTAAGTGTCAGCAGGATCTGGACCAAGGTCGTGGTGGTGAAGTTGCAGAGGAGGGAGTGAATGTGAGAGATGCGAAGAATCTCTCACAGGAAGAACTTGGCTTGAGAATGCAGTAGGACGGGAGGGAGGAGTCTAGGACTCTATCTGGGAGCCATGGTGGTTGCACTGCCCAAAGGATATGTCTAAGGAGAGAGGCAGGTCTGGGTGCTTTGAGAGCTGGTCACACATTGTTGGAGGCAGGTAACTCAGCACGTGTGTTACTAATATCCTCACTCAGAGGAGTCAATGCCTCAGTTGGGAAAGACCTCTGTGACCCTCCAAATGTGTGCATATTCACTGAACCCACTTTGGGGGGTACATAGAAACATCCATCTGTCCATTTACCCATCCATCCACCCATCCATCTATCACTCAACTATGCATCCTTTTATCCATCCACTCAAATATCCATCTGCCCATCCACTCAATTCTCTAGCCGCCTACCTGTCCACCCATGCATCTATCCATCCTTTCATCTGTCCATCCATCTGTCCATCCATCTATCCATCCTTTCATCTATCCATCCATCTGTCCATCCATCTATCCATCCTTTCATCTATCCATCCATCTGTCCATGCTTCTATCCATCCTTTCATCTATCCATCCATCTGTCCATGCTTCTATCTATCCTTTCATCTATCCATCCATCTGTCCATCCTTCTATCTATCCTTTCATCTATCCATCCATCTGACCATCCTTCTATTATCCTTTTATCCATCCATCCCTCTATCCATCTCTCCATCCTTTTATCTATCCATCCATCCAACTACTCAACATTTATTGAATGCCTGTGAAAGTCAGGAGCTGAGGAGCCAGAGAGGAAGTGAAACATAGCCCTTCTTAGATGACTCCCAAGGTCCATGGAACAGAAGCCAGGTGGACAGAAGTATCTCAATACTATGTGTGGGGTGATCTGGTGGAGCCCCTCCAAATGCTGGGTGTTCCAGGGGTCAGGGCTGTGAGGTTGCTGGATGTAATTCATGGAGGTTAGTAGGAAGAACTGTTGGTTTAGAAACCCATTTCCTCACCTCCCATAGCAATGTCCTGGGCGCACATGTGCGTGTGGATCTCCCACCGCATGCCCACGCCTGCCCCCCCGCCAAACCATGGTCTGGGGTTGCAGGGACTTGTGGGGCTCCCCGTCTCTCAGGAAATCCAGATGTTCCAGTTTTCCCTCACTGGAGCACCTCATCTCCGGAACCGTCCTCGGCGGTAGATAGCTGGAAGATTCTGCCTGATGTCAGGATGGGCCCAGTGCAGCCCGCCGCTCTCGGCTCTGCATGGTGCTGTGGCTTCTGCCACTATAAATACTCCTTTCCATACTTATTATTTAGCATTTGGAGAGCAGCTATTTTACACTTGGTGTTCTTTGTAACCAGGAGGGTCTTCCAGTTCATGCCAATAAAATTTCCATTTACTCTGGACATCAACTATGGTGATTAAAAAAAAAAAAACCCATAAATTATTTACTGAAATGGAAGTTCAGCTTACAGTAATAATGCATTAGTTCAGCTAGCCGTGAAGCCTGTTATAGGATAATAAATTTTTTTTATTTTCCTTCTTAAAAGATTTTTGCCCGTAACCTACACATGACCTTGAACTAATCAATTTTCAAAGATGACAGTGCAGGGATAGCATATAAGGAGAGTGAGAAAGGAAGGAAGAGCTTTTCTAAAATAGCCTGGTTTTAGGCAATTGTCAGCAAATACCCGTTATCTCACAGCTAGGAGGGGAAAGAAATGAAAATATATATTGCATTTCTTAAATTGTAAGGACCAGACCTTAAAAATCCTTTTGAAATTGAGCATTTGTTTGATAGATACATAAATCTGGCAGCTGGAAAGAAGGCCTGTTCAGAAAAGCTGGGGAGTCACCATTGTTGAGACCACCTGTCATGTCACATGAGCCTAGAGCCTTGGGGAAGAGAGTCAGCCCAAGGGTTCTCTCTTCATTTTTTTAAAATGTTTTATTTATGGAGCAAGATCAATTTTATATATCTCCGAAAGTCTACAATTCTGCTCACCGCCATTTGCTGACTAATGTCTCCAGCAGAGAAGGATGACAAGCAGTTTCAAGAATTATGGCTAGCTTTGACGTTTCTTATCAAGGCTGTTTTTTATTTTAAGAACATCTGCTTTGATTAAAGGCATTAGAGCCAGGAGCAAATAAAAATGTGTCTGATTTTCACATGTCTGGCATTTTATAACAGGAACCGTGATGAAATCTGTGTCTTAATTCTCACACCCCTAAGGCAAGTGATGAGTATTAACCTAGTATAGTTCAACTAGTTTCTTCTCCATTATCTGGTTTGGGGTTCTAAAAAAAAAATTCCTGTGGCAGGAGACTCGTTGGTTGAGTCAGACTCTTACTTATTTATATCCTCTACTTTGCTGCAAAGATATTTTCATACCCCTCTCTGCGGCAAAAACTATTTTAAAAGTGACTTGGTTGAAGAATATGTTGGGACATGGGTCCCGGATTGAGTGAACCTAGAAACATCCCCATCAAATTATTTTTGTATTCCCACAAACTAAAAAAAAAAAAAATGTATAGTAAATACACAAGACAGAAGTGACGTTAAATTATTTGAAACAAATAACAAAGGAGAGCTGACAATTGTTTTCTGTGGGTTTACTAGAAAGATTCAGGTGTCTTTCTCTTCAGCTTGACCATCATTCTGTGGCAGATGGTTTGCATTCTTGAAATGATCGGTGTTTTTCTGATTCTGTGACGTGAATTCATCAGCTCCCTCTGTGTTACCGCATTTCGGGGGGACATAGGGCTGGACGTGGAAGACGCTGTGAGTGTCTATGTAACGTCTATGTAACGTGGCTGGAATGGTGCAGTAGGTGTTTCTTAGAACTTCCAGATCCCTCAGCTTTGCCCTTGACCATACTTACTAGTGGAGTATGTTTCTTTCATCTCTGTTTTGCTATTCTTCTCTCCCTACCTCCACAGATGGGTCTCAATTCTCTTTCCATCAGCTTCCTTTCTGGCCCCCAAGCCTGCACTCTAAAAATCTCTATCCTTGTTGCCTTGTTTGTCCGTCCCCCACGTGCTCAGGCCCTCAGTGTGTCCTTGAACTGAAATATCATGTAGGCGGGCGTTTTCACGGGGCAGGTGTTATTATATTGGCTTTGATCACGGCCAGTGACAGCTGGTATTTCTTACTGTGGAATGTAACATTACATTAACATTACACTACTGTAATTAACAGTACGTGTAAGGAACATTTACACAAAAGTACCTATAAGTAACAGTAGTGTAATGGCCAGTGTGGAAGTGGTTGGTAGCCTGGACACACAGTAGGTCCCTTGAGCCTATAGACATTCCATATATCAACTTTTCTCCCTTGTCTGTTATCTCAGATCTGTCAAATAGCCATAGATCAATAGATAATATTCTGTTGACCCCGTTGTGTTTATTCCTGATGACTTACTGTTGAACGAGAGCTCTCCGGATTGGTGGAGATTAGGACACTAGAAACTGCCCAAACCCTTCTGGGCCTGAAATAGCCTTTTCCATATTCTTTTCCCCACGAATTTTTGAGCACCACTTGGATATCCTAAATGGTTAGCTAAAAGAACACAATTGTCAGTCCTGGCTCTGCGTATTCCTGTGGGGGGCTGGTACACCTTAACTGGCAAGTTGTCTTTGATTTGGGATATGCAGAGCTCTAAATGGGGGCATGCATGATATGTTGTTGGATTTCTACGCATCTATAAAAATGTTACTCCTCTATGCAAATCAATTTTAAGTCTTCATGTGGTACAGCTGCATTTTCACTTCTGATGGAGGAAGTACATGAGGGTCAATCACCTCTAGGCCTGGCTCAGTGATCAGCAAGTAATTGGGTTGGGGAGGCGCAGGGAGAACCGAGAAAAGCCTTGGTTCTTGTCCTCACATAACCTGGAGTCCTTGGGGGGCCCCAGGCATGTGTTCAACGTGTGGCCCAACACATGCTCTTCGGCAATCACTGGGACGTGCTCTAAGAAGAGCTGAGTGATGGGATAATTAGGACCGAGCAGACAGCGGGGTGGATGGTTTGTCTGCAGATAATAGCTTGTTTGCTAATTGCCAACACCAGATTTACTGGGCAATTAGACATTTGGTGTCTTCCAAGACCTTCTGTGCAAATGTGGACACATGGCTGCAGGCCTCACAGGTAGCAGGTGGAAGGAAGGTGGCTCCCACTGCTGGATGGCATCTCTCTGCAGCCTGCCCAAGGGGCCGTGGGCAGGGCAGACTTCTCGCCGACAGGTGGGAAGGACCATCTGGCAGTGATCCCTAGCAGAGAGGCTGGAGTCCCCCTGCTTTATGGAAGGGGAGTGCCCTTGGCTGGGAGATTAGCGAAGAGGGTGGACTTCAGCAGGCTGGGCCAGGGGCTGGGCTTACGTCTCTGTTATCTTTTCAAGAGCACCAAGCCATGGGTGCCCCTAGGAATCAGAAATTGCTCTCCCTCTAAGATGAGCAAGTTGAGTTTTTTAAATGCAGACTTTTTTATTGTGAAAAAGTATATATGGCACAAAATCTGCACTTTTAACCATTTTTAAGTGTACAAATCAGGGGCATTAATTGCGTTCACAGTATTACAAACCATCATCCTCCCTATTTCCAGCAACTGTCCTCACTCAGAATAAAAACTCAGCACTCCCCATTCCTTCCTCTTCCCTCCAGCCCCTGGTAACGTCTGATCTGCTGTCTCTCTGACCTTGCCTGTTCTAGATATTTCATGTACGTGGAATTATACAAAACTTGTCCTGTTGTGTCCAGCTTATTTTACTTGGCGTAATGTTTTCTAGGTTCCTCCGTGTGATAGTGTGCCCAAGAACTTCTTTCCTTTTTGCAACTGAGTAATATTCCATTGTATGGACACACACATTTTGTTTACTCTTCTGTCGACGGAGACTTGGCTTGTGTCTACCTTTTGGATATTATGAATAATATCACAGTGAATGTGCACTTTTAAGTGTCTGTTTGAATCCCTGTTTTCTGTTCTTTTGGGTAGATACCTATGCGTGGAATTCCTGGGTCATATGGTAATTCTACATTTGACTTTTTGAGGAAGCACTAAACCATTTTTCCATAGCAGCTGTACCATTTTGCACTCCCACCAGATGTCTACAAGGGTTCCAGTTTCTCCATATTCTTGCCAACATTTGTTACTTCTTTCTTTCCTTTTTAGAGCTGCCATCTTAGTGGGTGTGAAGCCTTATCTCATTGTGGTTTTGATTTGCGTTTCTCTGGTACTAATGACGTTAAACATCTTTCCACGTGCTTATGGGCCATTTGTGTGTCTTCTTTGGAGAAACGACTGGTGAAGTCCCTTGCCCTGCAGGGTGGTTTCGGGCCTCTGTACCAACTCGCTTCTGCGAATTTCTCCCAGGATTTGGAACTGGATCCTTCCCAGGAGGAGGGAGACCAGAAGCCTGCAGGCAGTGGAGGTGGCTGTGCAGATTTGAAGGCTCACAATCACCCTTTCATGATTCACTTCATTCCCTCAGTCCCTTTGGCACCTATGGTAATGATGCTCTTTGAGTTCTCATGGAGCAGGAAAAAACAAAAACCAGTAAGTGTGTGGGATTAACCAGAGTGATCTGAGAGCAAAGGCTGATGGAACCACTGCTGTGCTCCCCTAGAAGCAGGCCTCTCTCAGACACCTCACACCCTCTGGGTTTCCTTGACCATCAGTATGTTTGAGCAAATTCCCCAGTTCTTCCCACACGGGAGTAGGCTGTGTACTAGCTGGGCAATGTTTGCAGAGCACCCCAGTGGGCCCTGGCAATCTGTGGGTGCCTAGGGTCACTCACAGTCCATGCTCTGCCGCCCTGCCAGTCCTGGGTGGTGGGCGAGGAGACCAGCGTGGAGCTTCCAGCAGGGACAGTATGACTTCTCCTTGGGTGCTCATTCCCGGAGGAAGGCCACTGGGCCCTGGCAAGGTGTCAGGACAAATGTCAGTGCCTGCATAATGGCGAGGCCAGCAGCAGGGCCATCATCATAATGATGTCTGGGCGGCTTGGCTGTTGCCTCTTCTCTGGTTTGACCTCATGCGTGTTGTGGGGCCCCGGGCGCAGGGTCCGGGGACACTAGCCTGCCTGACTTTCTGCCGTGGTTTCTCTTAACCGGATGCCAGAGCTGGCAGGATCACTGAAGAGAGATGAGTCCCCACGTTGTGATGCGGCCTTCTGCTAGAGGAGGGGAGGAGCGGATGTGTCCACTAAGCAAGGAAGCTCTTTCTGGACGCTGCACGCCTGTCCTATATTCCTGTAATGGGGCTTGTTGATCTCTGGCTAAGGCAAGGAACCTGGAACCTCTTCCCCAAAAAATGCATCCAAACATTTACTCAGGTTTATCTGGTCCATGGTGGGGCACAGGTGAGGTTCTGGCTCTTGAGAGAGCGCAAGCCTGGAATAAGGCCATGGGGGGGTTGGGCAGCGTCTCCGCCAAGCAGGCACTTGGCGGGGGGGGGGGGGGGGGGGACTTGGTGAGAGGCCTGGTGGTCACGGGGAGAGGAAGAACGTTTCATCTGGTTCTAAATACTGAACACAAGGGAGTGCCCGAACAGATAGACCAAGCTTGTGCTGGGGTTTGGCTTCCCGAGGCTCAGGCCACACCACTTCTAAGGAGGCCTTTGTCTTTCCTTTCAGAAACAGCCCCCACGTCTGCATATTCATCTCCAGCCCGGAGTCTGGGGGACACAGGGATAACGCCGCTGTCCCCTTCCCATATCGTGGTAAGAGATGTATATCTATGTGCAGGGCTGTGTGCTGACGATCTTTGCTTTCTGGATCTGCTCTCACAATCCAGGCTGCTGGGCAGCCGCTCGCCTTTGTGGGTGGGGAGTGCATGGTCCCGGGGACTGACCATGTGAGCCCACCAAGCCCTTCCCTGCCGTGGGCCTGGAAAGGCTTTCTGCGGTGTGGCTGGTGCTTCTGGGCTTTTGGCCTGCGTGCATTAGCAGGAAGGGTGGGAGTACCCCTTGAGATCGAGGGCCCAGAGACAGTGAGGCATCCTTTCAGAAGCGAGCCGCCAGCTCTGGCGGGGGCATCAGTGAAAAGCAGTCTAGTCCACGAGTCTGTGGCTGGGCTGGCTTCTGCGTTGGCCGGCCCAGGGAGACGACCTAGTTGGGCAGGGGACTGCAGACTGGGCTTTGCTGCCACCCAACCCCTCACTGAAAAGGTGGATTTTTGTGGGGCAGCTGTTCAAGGGACTTCCACATAGCCGACCAGAGAAAATTGCCCTGGGAGGGGTCACTTTGCCAGAGGCACCGCTAGGCGGGGGCACCAGCTTGCCCTGGTTTTCCTGTAACTGTCTGGGTGTCACCTCCCTCAGTGTCCTGGAACTCCCTCCGTCCTGGGAACCCTGGGAGGCTGGCCTCCTATGGCCCGTCCTCACACTGTGGCTTTCCAAACAGCACCCTGAGGGGCCCCCGTAAGAGCTTCAGGGTCACCTTGGGGTGTGTGGGGAGCGGGGACTGTGAGACGAGAGGCCAGATGGGTGGGGCTCTCACCCCCTGCTCTAAGCAGTACATGTCAAGCCCGACATCTATGGGTTTATAACGTGAAGTTCTGGGGATATAAAAGAAAGTCTACACTGCTTTAAAAAAAAGAAGGTTTGGAAACCTGGGATGGCCTGATCCACTCACTTGATGTTGAGGAAAGGCTGTGTCCCCTGAGGGGACACGACTTGTCAGGATCACATGGCCAGGGTCCCTGGCACGCAAAGCCCTCTTCCCACACACAACACGCCTGAGCAGATGGAGTGGTCACTAGAGATGTGGCAAAGCCACAGCTGGCAGAGCATTCTGGGCCGTGTCTACTCGGGAATTCAGGGGAGGAGGCAGTGAGGGAAAGGTTGTGTCGCTCAGGGAACAACTGGGCTTCCAGATTGGATGGACTTTCCATAATTAGTCAAGTTCACAAGCAATTGATAAAGGGGCTGGTGGGCAGGCTGTGGGCAGGTGTCTTCACCCTGGCCGCCCGGGCCTCTGCTCAGGGGGCACCTCCATTTTTTCCTGGAGCCCCTCGGGTGGGGGCTGAGGCTGGACCGCTCTCTCTGTAGGGTTCACTTTGTGGCACACTTGAGCCAGGATTCTGTCTGTAGTGGGTGCACACCTGGGCAGAGTGGAAGGCTAGGCTTGGCCACCCCTGCCCACCCCTCATGCTGTACCCCGAACGTCCGCAGAATGATGCTGACCCAAATGTCTCGGAGCAGCAGACGTTTCTGGTGGTGGTGGCCATTGACTTCGGAACCACATCCAGCGGCTACGCCTACAGCTTCACCAAGGAGCCAGAATGTATCCACGTGATGAGGTGAGTGCTGTGGGTAGGGAGGGCGGTGTGGGGGTGCCATCACCGCACCTGTGGAGACTTGGAGGAGGGCCCTGGGGGAGGGGAGGGGGATTTGCCTAAGAAGCAGATGAATGGCATTTTGTAGGCGGGTCCTGGATTCTGGCCCAGCTCGGCCCCAAACCCCCTGTGCCCCCGAGCCCGCTCTCATCTCTGGGCTCCACGTTCCTGGTCTGGAAAAGCATTAGTTTAATTCTGACTCAGTGGGTCTAGGGAAGGGCCTAGATGGCGTGTTTGAAACCTGACCCGGATTATTCCAGCACGCAGTCCGGGGAAGGGGTGCTGACTTGTAGGCAGTTTGCGATGATGGAGGAGGTCCCAGGCGTCCGCTCGGCCACACACTGTGTGACCTTGTGCAGTTGCTGGACCTTCTAAACCTGTTTCCTCATCTGTGAAATGGGGGTAATGTCAGTGTCTGTCTCACAGAGTGTGTGTGCATGTGAAACGAGATTTCCTTCAAGCTTAATACACAGTAAAATGTAAACAGGGAAGGTGCTAGTCCTTAAATGATAGTAACCAGAAAGCAGAGTGGGGGGAATTTCAGCCAGGTCAACCTATAGGGTCACTGGAGTAGCCTGGGTTCTCTTAGGACACACTGTGTGCTCAGTACACTGCTGGCCTCCTCCACCTCGCCCCGCCATGCACACAGCCGCCTAGAACACCCTCTTGTCCTCCCCATCCACGCCTGATGGACTGTCTGTGAGGATGCTGGTCTGTCCTGACACCCACACAGGCTCCTCCAGTCTGGTGCATGGCTCTCCTGCAGAGTCTGGGGCCCCTCAAGCTTTGGGGGTCAGGGCTTTATCTCCCTGATTTTCCAAATCCAAGGATGGCTCTGAAGATACCCTGTGATCGGCTTTGGAACTCATTTAACTGGCAATTGTGGAATTAGTGATAGCTCCCAGATTAAGATCTTATGCATTTTTGTAGTGTGCTGCTTACAATAGAAGTCATAATAAAAGTGACCCCCAGCCCCAATCTTAGTTGTGTTGTCCTAAGAGGCTCCAGACACCTGTTGTGTTGTATTATCAGGAAATAATGAAAAACCAGTTCTAGTAGAGAACCCCGATGATAGCAGAGCCCTCTTCCTTAGTCATCACCAGGGTTCTGCCTCTGGGCAGCGAGGCACCTGCTGTGATGTCTTCTCTGCCATCCCCGGAAATGGAAACCCGGAAGGGAGACGAGCATGCTATCAAAAGCTAGAGTCAGTGTTTATCAGCCTCTACATAGTTGTTTTAAGAAATGTTATTTTGAAGGGATAGTCTTGCAGTGAAAATTGAAAAAAAGAAGAAGAAGAAGAAGAAAAAGAAGAAGAAGGAGAAGAAGGAGAAGAAGAAGAAGAAGAAGAAATAACATTGCATTTGCTCAGGGGGAGGGGGGGAGATCCCCATAGTATCAGCAGTGCTCAGACCTTTCGAGACATCATCTCCATTCTTGTAGAGATTTTGGAGGGAGGCCCTACCTGAATTTTATTTCAACCAGAGCACGTTAACCTTGACACAGACTGACACAATTATGGTGGAGAAAGTTCATTTTTTTTTTATTTTAATAGGAATGAAGGAATAAAAGTTGGAAGGGGAAAAAACTCTGGAGGTTTATTGCCTCGTGAAAATGTCAGTGGTTGATGGTAACAGAAAGTCTGTTTGTGAGCGGTCGCGTGGGGAGCGCCTGGGGGCCTGGCGACTGGGGTGGGGAGGAACCCAGGGTCTCGGTGCGCTCATCATGGGGACCTTGGCTCCCTGGGGAGAAGCCTGCATCTCGATGGAGCTTTGACAGGGGAAGCTGCCAGGGGACGATTCCAGACCCAGCTGCATGGCCGAGCCAGGTTGGCTGTCCACCTGGATTGTGACGGTTCCCCCGAAGCCTAACGATGCCATGTTGGGAGCAGGTGCAAGTCCTGCCAGGCGCTCTGCCACCTTCCTGGCCGGCCAGAGAAAGAGGCCTGCTTCCTCTAGGATACTGTGTTGCCACCAGAGGCTCCTGTGGTCCTGCGGTTCATGGCAACACAGGGTTGGGGGGAAGGCAGCTGCAGAGTCAGGACCTGGGAGAGAAGAGAGCATCCTGGCCACCTTGGCAGCCGTGGCTTCTCCTGCCTTCTAGAGGAGGAAGGGAAGGCACCAAATCACCTGCCTTCTCCACTCCTTCCTATTCTTTGTCTTTCTACCTAAGAGAAGAAGGAAGCTTCTCTGGGGCCCCACCTACCCACTGCCCTACCTTACCCTCTCATCAGCTCCAGGACAGACTCCCATCGTCTCTGCCTGCCTGTCTGTACCCTCCTCTCTCCTCTTCTGGCGTCTCTTCAGTATCCAGCCTTGCAGGACGTAATCCCTTCCCCCCTCACAGTTCCCATCAGGGCTCTCCTGCCTCCTTGTCACCATGGCTGTCACCCAGTAGAGAGGAACCAAGTCTGTCTCCTCCTGGATCTCTCCCGTGAACACCAGGCTTGCATCTCCAGCCCCCTCCGGGGAGTTCAATGCCAGCAGGTTCACCTGGAGTCCCTTGTTCCCTGTGGCCTCCTTGGTTAGGACTCCAGGTTTCCAGGAAGAGGGCTTTCTCCTTTGGCTCCCCCATGGGAGCTTCTGGTACCTCTCCTCCTACTCACACCATGGCCACGTGGCTCAGTTCTCTCTCGGGACGGCTTGTCCACCTCCACTCCTTTCTTTTACCCTGTTTGAGCCTCCTCGCCTCCGCTCCCAGACAAGGCCTGAGCCTCCTGCTCAGTCTGCCGTCTAGTTCAGCGTGCTCTGGTCACCCACAGCTCTGATTCTGCCATGCCCCTGCCCTCTAACCTTTAGATTTGCTCACACTTCCCTTTTACACGCTCCATTTCCACCCTACCCAGTCACTTAGCAACCCCGCACAAGCCCCATGTTCTCCTACCTCTGAGCAGCCTACAGTGCCCTCGCCTCCTTCAAGAGCCCGGCAGGTCTCTGTCTGTCCTTTGAGTCTCTCCTGAGCCCTGCATTCCTCCCCTCGCCCTACCATCTGGCACCTCTGCCTTCTCTAACCCCTAGGGTATTTCCTGGGTCCCTCGTTCTCCTGTGGTAAGGCAGGCACTTATGCATTGGTTTATACCCTACCTTGCTTTAGAGAGGACACAAGCTGACTATACATTTGATTTGAGGGCTTGCAAGTTAAAAAAACAGACCCCCCCAAAAAAAAAGACATAACATCCTAGACAGAGACCTAAAGTTTTCATGTCTGGGTCGCCAGCACTTGCAAACAGTAGGTGCTCAGTAAATGCTGAGTGGACGATCGAAGCAGACCTTCTCCTGAGGAAGACCCTGGTGCTTGCCCCTTTCCTCTTTCTTTCTGACTGAAGTCGTGTCTCTGATCACCCCTCAACCAACGGAATCAGAGCGTGCCTGTCGCAGCTCCCGTGAGCTCCCACACCTGTAAGAATTGTGCACACAGTAGATGTTCTCACCAGTGGGCCTGAACTGCGATTCTGAAGGAAGGTCCCATAACCTCTGCCTTTCCTTGGTGTCAGGCGATGGGAAGGGGGCGACCCCGGGGTGTCCAACCAGAAGACTCCGACCACCATCTTGTTGACTCCCGAGAGGAAGTTCCACAGCTTCGGGTATGCCGCCAGGGACTTCTACCACGACCTGGATCCCAACGAGGCCAAACAGTGGCTGTACCTGGAGAAGTTCAAGATGAAGCTGCATACCACTGGGGTAAGTGAGCCTCTCCCAGGCCCCCACGTCCTCTGCACTGGAGAGCCAACCTTCCCTCCAGCCCCGAGGTCTTCCCAACCCAGGAAACCCTCAGGTCTCACCCAAGCAGAAAGTAACATCCATTTACCTTGATTTTGGAAACAATCTGGAGCACAAAACACTTTTGCAGAATGCACGGCACTTTCTGATACACACATGGGCGGAGGGTTATTCAGAATGTTTAACAGCGTGTGTGCCTTGGCAACTGATCGGTCAGGGCGGACACCTGCTGGTGTCCACCATCTTCTCAGGGGCCAGGAGGTCCCTCCGCAGTTGCTGGGTTGTTGGGAAACCCGGGGGTCCTGTAGGTGTGCCTCAGGGGCTGAGGGCATTTGGGGGACCCAGGGCAGAGGCGATTAGCTAACAAGTTTAGAAGTAAACATCTGTGTGGGGAAGCGGGTCGCCTAGGAAACAGGTGCCTAATGCATTGGTGGCTCAGCTCGCCAAGCAGCTCTGTTCCCAGCATGCCAGTGTCCTGTAAGCTGTCCTCATCCTCGAGGCCCTCCCCCAAGCTTCATGGAAAAGTTTGGATCACAGGATCGGATTTTTTCAGTTTGAGCATTGTATCCCACAGATTTTCCTTAATTCTTGGTACTTAGAGATTCATGGTGTTTAGGACCACGGATGATGGTGTTTAGGACCACGGACGCTGGGACCACACGGCCTGGATTTAAATCCTGCCTCTGATACTCGCAAGATACTTAATCCCAGTGACTTAACCTTTCTGGGCCCTCTGTGAAATAGAGACCCTGACAGGGCCTTCTTCACAGGGATGGTGGAAGGATTAAAGGGATCAAGCTACCTAAAGCTCTTCAAGCCGTGCTGGTACCGAGAAAATTCCAGCCGGTTGCTGGCTCCCATTGTGATTGCCTTCGTTTGTCTGCGTGTTTGTAGGTACAAACACATGTTAAGGGACGCCCAGCAGCCAGCACCCTGCCTCCAAGGCTGCCCCCTTTCTGAGCCTGGGAGTTGCCTCCCCAAATTGGGGGTGTCTTTGTTGAGTAGGGTGGCTGGTTGGGAAGAGGAGCTCGTGCCGATGGGTCAGAACAGCGGACAGGCTCCGCGAGGCTGGTTCAGTGTCTTTGTCCCCTTCACGCCCTAAAGGCAAAGCCTCCTTACCCGGCTGGACCAACCTGGGGGCTGGTTTTTGTTTTTCCCTCTGGTAGGAGCAGCCTCTGGTAGTAAGGAGCGTCTGGGTTCGGGCTGCCTTGGGGGCCTCCTCCTGATGATCGCCCCACTGTCTGCCCATTGCCACACTGTGAGCACTTTTCTGGTCATTTTTGAATGACCCCAGTGCGGCCAGCGTCTCCCAGCCGGGCTGCTTTGGCTTCTGGTGGAGAAGGCAGGCAGCGGTGCTGCGCTCCCAAGAGGATTAAGCACAAACCTTAAAATAGGAGCTCTTCTGTTTGGGCAACTTGGTTGCAGCTCATGGGGAGTGAAAGCTTCCTGTCTGCTCAGCGTCACGCACGTTGGCAAGTTGGCGGGATGCTTTAGGCCTCTGTGAGGGGGGCTCCTGAGGTGACTGTGAGTGTCCGAGGGTGGAAATAGTGTGTCATAGTGTGTCAGCTGTATCAGCAGTGGTGCCTGCTGCCTTTCTCTCCTCCTGGGCTCTGTCACCTCCCTGAAACCTCTGCTTCGTGAGGATCCAGGGGAGACAGAATGAGAGGGAAGGAGGGAGGGAGGGAGAAGTGTGAGGTAGGGGCTAAAGGGAACAGCTGGGACCCCCGCCACAGGAACGGGGTGATGCTGCCAGGACCCTTACTGGCAGAGAGCAGGGGACACCTATCCTAGTCTACCAAATATCAGGAAACAGAAATATGGCTCGCTGACTTTCCCAGACCTCCAGGTAGGAGTTCCCGAAGCCACAAGGCGCGTCTCTGCTCCCCCGTCTTACTGTTCCTTCGTCTCCCCCACTAGGACCTCAACATGGATACAGACCTAACGGCAGCAAACGGCAAGAAAGTCAAAGCCCTTGAAATCTTCGCGTATGCCCTGCAGTACTTCAAGGAGCAGGCACTGAAGGTAGGGCACGTGCCAGGGCCCTGTGGCAGGGGGAGGCACCCCCGCCAGTCAGGGGAGCGGACACAACCTCGAGGGAGGAAACGTAGGATTTCCATTCAGAAAACAGGATGCACCCTCGGGCCCCTACTGGCGGGAATGGGAAGTAGGGCAGCTGCTATAGAGAAATCTGGCAGTTTCTCAAAGGTTAAACATAGAGCTACCACATGACCTAGTGATTCTGCTCCTCAGTATATAGCCAGGAGAAAGGAAAAATGTGTATTTCCACAAAAACCTGTCTGTGAGTGTTTACAGCAGCAGCATTTGTAAGAACTAAAAAGGGGAGACAAGACGAATGTCCATCGGTGGATGGAAGGGTCCCTAAGTGGGTCTTTCCGTACAAGGGGATATTAGTCAGCCATAGACAGGAACGAATCACAGACGTCCGCAACCACAGGAAGAAACGTTGACAACATTACGCTGAGTGAAAGAAGCCAGTCAATTCTGTATGATTCCATTCATAAGAAATGTCCAGAGCAGGTGAATCCCCGGAGACAGGAGGCAGATTGGCAAGTGCCGCAGGCTGAGGGACGGGACAGGAGTGACTGCTAATAGGAATGGGGCTTCTCTTTGGGGTGACGGGATTAGAGAGCGTGACGGTTGCACAACCTTGTGAATGCGTGAAAACCCACTGAACTGTACATTGGGAAAAGGAGAATTTTATGGTATATGAATTATATCTCAGGAGACACGTGTGGCAGCTGGTGGGTCTCGGGCGAGGTGCTTGATTTCTCCAATACCCACGTTCCTACCTGGAAGAGTGGGGCAGGTTGTGTACCTTGTGGGTTGCTGGATATTAAGCCAGACATGAGGCACCTCCCTCGGGGTGGGGCACAGTAGGCTCTTGGCAAAGGGTTGCTGCCATCCCTCCTCCCTGTCCTCCCAGACCCCAGGGGAGAAGCTGGTGCCTGAGTGAGCACCTTGGACGATTATTGCAAAGTCTGTGCGGTGAGGCCCTGGATGGGGAGGGATTGGCTAACTTCTAGGTGGCTACATCTGGCCACTCGGTGTCTCTGCCTAGGGGCAGGGTGATGAGCGTGTGGGAGTCAGATGGGTAAAGAGCCTCACGTAAGCTCCATCCAGAAAGAATTGGGAACTTTAGAAACATTTGGTATTATGGGATCACTAGAAGAAATTTAGTGAACTCTAAAAATAGAATAGAGTTCTAGAAATAGGGCCTGAGGGAAACAGACGTGAGAATGTAATCCTGCTTCCATCCATTCAAGCACCTGCTTCTTCTTTTTTGAGTACTTTTTGTGTACCCGATCCTGGACAGGTTCTGGCAGCATTGTAGTAAACAGAGTATGAAGGAGTATATGGTCATGTAGTCAGCGGATTGGTGTTGTGAGGGGGTCACTGTGGCTGTTCGGGGTTTGGTGAAGGCAGAGGTTCTGCCCAACGGGTGGCAAGCAGGGAAGGCTCCCTGGAGAAGGTGCATCAGGGGCCCCTCAGCGGCAGCAGCTGGAACGTTGCGTGTTTCAGGCTGGTGGAGTGGCGCAGGAAGAATGCAGGGGAAAAAAACACAGCAGACAGCTCTGGAAAGCAAACAGTCTGGGATGAGAGAAGGCAAGGCTGCGGGGTCCAGTGGGAACAGCAAGCTTGGGTCGAGATCATGCAAAGCCTCGAAGGCCAAGCTAACGAACTACTTGGGTTATGGGGAGCCATGCAAGGATTTCTAATAGCGGAATACCATGGCCACAGAGACAGCGTTTGAGGGAGGGAGACCGCAGCATCCTCACGGCCTGCAGGGTGGAAGAAAGCCCTATGGAAGCAGTGGACTCAGATCCTGAAGCAGGTGTGTCTGAGGGCTCTGAGACTTGGAGAGTGGGGAGTCATGTGGGGAACGTGGAAACCAAGAAGAAAGAGGGGGCCAGGGCAGAGGGAACGAGTAGATTCTGGGAAATAATTCTTCCACCAGAAGAGGGGAGAGGGGAGAGGATAGAAGGAAGGAGTAGGAGGGAGACGAAGGTAGTGAGGAGAGCCTCATTGTCCTGGGCGGCAACGAAGGGGACCAGGCAGTACGGAGATGTGGACCTCTGCCGGCCCGGAGAGCAGGGATCTCAGAGGGATGGGCTCGGTGCCCGGTAGGCCAGACAGCCAATGAAGGACCCTCTGCCTACAGTGCCTGTGGCCACCCGGAGACAGGTGAGGGAGCAAGGGAGGCCGAGGACTTGCGGGCCCTTTGGATTAGGAGGAGGAGACATGGGGACCTGGGGAAAATTTAGGACCCATGAAAGTTGTGACACTGGCTTATGTTTCTGGTTGATCAAGGGGGAAAGAGTGAACAGCCCATCTCAGAAGGGGAGGGGAGAGAGGGAGGGGGCAGAGGTCCAGCAGGGGTGCAGGAGGGGGTGTGGTTTCGAACATGTCAGCTCAGCTGAAAACTGCAGGAACCTGCTCGCACTTTCTCCCAGCAGGGAACATGCTATAAAGAAATTCCATGAAGAAAAGCTTTTTGAAGAGATTTGTATGAGCTGGGCCCTTCACGAGAGGGTGGTCTGGTGTTTGAAGGACACACAGATTCAGAGGAGGGGACAGTTGCACATTGGACCAGGATGAACAAGATAGAGTGTCTACTGAAGCAGCGTATCTTGGGCATCACAGGCGTGAAGCAGGCTCGATGTTCACGAAGGAAAGCAAGTGAAAAGTGCAACGTAATGGGAAGTTTAATTAATGGCAGGGTCCTTTCCCTTCTAAGCTGTACTAAATCCACTGGCAAACAAACAGCTTATTTATTTATTTATTTAAAAGATTTTTATTTATTTATTTGATGGACAGAGATCACAAGTAGACAGAGAGGCAGAGAGAGGGAGGAAGCAGGCTCCCTGCCAAGCAGAGAGCCCAATGTGGGGCTCGAACCCAGGACCCTGAGATCATAACCTGAGCTGAAGGCAGAGGCTTTAACCAACTGAGCCACCCAGGCTCCCCTCACGTTCTTTTAAATGTCACATATATCAGGGATAATAATGTTCAGAACATCTTGTCTTTCCTTATTTTTTCTGGCTTAATCCACTGAGCCACCCAGGTGCCCCCAAACGGCTTATTTAAACAACCGTCCCTATGGCCAGGGAAGCCCATCGTTCACCTTTTGAGCCTTTTCCTGTTTAAAGAATTTAAAATAGCCTGGATGGCACTTGGCGGTGTGCCTAGAACCTTCCCAACATATGTCACTGCTCACCTGCCTTTAAAGTCCAGTGCAGACCCGCAAGGAAATAAAACACGATTAAAGACAAAACAAAACTCACTGTTTCACTTAGGCCTCATGCAGAGATGTTTTGTTTTGAAGAAAAAAAAAATTTACTAGACATACTTAACACTGCTGAGCTGTAGGCTTAAAAAAATGTTCACATGGTTGATTTTATGTTATGGGTTACTGTCACAATTAGAAATGAAAAAAAAAAGGGCAAAAAAAAAAGTTTACTGACTGATCATAGAGGGAGTTAATTCCGTGACACGGTGGCTCCAACCCAAGGTATCTACAGAAACAGAGGAAATGAGATACCTATCAGAAGAAACAAATCTGCAGCCTATTAATCTTCTGAAACCTGTCCCCAGAACCGACTCAGACGCAGACGCGTGTTGGTCAGAGTTTAGGTTTGATTTCAGATTTGTGTGGTGCGTGTGGCTACCAGAGGGGAGCGGTAGGAAGGAACAAGCTTTATCAGAGGCCTTCTCAGGTGAGCTTCTCCTATGTGTTCTCAATCTCCCCAGAAACACAGAGCATTAGTTCTGTTCTCCCCATTTTACAGATGGGAATACTGAGTCTGAGAATTATTCTAGAGTCGTGTCTTGTCTGCATGGACTTGGAGTGAACCTCTGGTGCTTCTGCCCCTCCCCGTCATCCGGTGTGGTTTAACTTGAACCAAAAGCTAAGAGCAGCACAGTTCTTGCTTAGTCGTTCGTATCCCTCCCGTCCTGCGAGGAGGACTCCTCTGAGGTGCTGGCCTTGCCATAAGGCAGGGGACAGGGACGACTCGGACAACAACTGCCACCAGGTGTTATGCAGAGCTGTGAGCCAGGCCCTGTTCTAGATACAAACCACATGTGACAATTTAGTGAAGACCTTGGTCTTGAGAGTTAAGATATCCCTGGGTCTGGTCCAAATCTTGGCTCTGTCACTGTAGCTGTGCAGCCGTCAGAAGGTACTGCGCGTAGCTAGGACTCAGGCTCCCATCTGTAGGAAAGGTGCGCCGTTATCATCCCTTCCTAGTGAGACCCTGGGACTCATGGAGATGAGGTATGCAAAGTGCTAGATGAGGTTGTCACAGAGTAAGCTCCCAGTAAATGTAGCTCTCAGAAAGTTATCACCCCTCCCAACAACAGTGTGAGCTAGGTATTATTATCCCCATTGTGCAGATGAGGAAACTGAGGCCTGGGAGCCTATCATGTATCCTGTCACATGACTCAGAAGTAGCCAAAGGCCTGTGACCTGCTTGCCTCCTGCCTGCAGTCACGTTCAGTGAGTGAAAGGAGTAGAGCTCCTAGCTTGCGGAATATTCGGGAAGCAGACCCTTGCTTCCTGACACTGGTAAGTTCAGCAGGCTGTAGGGTAGATGGCCCAAGAGTTCATGGCCAGGAAGCCTGGAATTCTCCATGAAGCTGTAGGAGGACCAGCTGTGTCCACTTGACCTGCTGCATTTCCCTTGGCTATAGGAGCTGAGTGACCAGGCGGGGTCGGAGTTCGAGAACTCTGATGTCAGATGGGTCATCACGGTGCCTGCCATTTGGAAGCAGCCGGCCAAGCAGTTCATGAGACAAGCTGCCTATCAGGTGAGTGAGGGGATGGGGCATGTGGCAGCCCAGGATGCCCATGGGGGTGACTGTCACCTCACTCAGGTGTCCCCAGCCCTCATAGGCCTCCCTGGGAGGCAGTGAGGGGTCTCCCATGGGCCAGGGGACATGAAACCTTCCTCTTGGGGGAGGAGAGAGGGTTTGGCCTACTGGGGTTGGGCCCACAGGGGCTGGACCGGGCTCAATTTTCTTTCTGGCTTTATATATCCTATCCTGTAGATTCCCCAGGGCTAGGATTTCAAACTGGGGTACAGAGACATTTCTCCACGGGTGAACGGAACCTCAGGAGAAGGCTTGGACAGTAATAATGTTTGAAGAAGAAAGGAACAAAGAGAAAGCCGATGGCCTTGCACCAAGCACATCAGCTTGGTGTGGAGGTTGAGATACGCACATGTATAGCTGGGACAGGAGGGAAATAGGCTGGTCTGTACGTTTCACCTCGTGAGCAACACGGGAGCACACACGGTCAGGGGTGGTGAGGCCACCAGACCTGCCCGGTGCAGACACCTGGAGGGGCAGTGGCATGGCCAAGGAATGTGTCAGTCAGTGTGGTGCCATGGATAGAACATTCTAGTGCCAAAGGCTAGCCCATCCCTCCTGGGCGCTGGGGGCATCCCTGGTACCACGAACCCTCATGGCCACCAAGCCTCACACTGTCCACAGGCCACATGTGCCATGACGGGGTTCCCCGAGGGTTTGACTTCATGGCAAGAATGGCCAGCTGTGCTGACCTGCTGTTCCGACCCCCAGGTCCGAGATGGCTCCCCCAGGCTAATGAAAGCCCACCCTGGGGCCTTGGTCCACTCCATGCAGTGAGAGTCCGTTTCCAGAGCCTTCAACCTGAGCTGGGCTGCGGCAAGTCACCAACGTAATAGATGTTCCCTTGCGCCCTCCCCACCCCGCTCCCAGGGGACATGTCTCTGATGTTGAGTTTGTAGCCATAGGTATAAATTTCCTTTCAAAACACCCACCGGAGCAACCCTGAGCACCGAATGCAACAAAATGGCCTTGGGTACCTTGGTGTCATGAATTGTACTCACCACTTAGAGCTTCACTCCAGGTGACAGGCAGAGTTCCAGGGAGAGCCATGTCCCTGCCCACCCCCCACCTCCTCCTCCCTACTTCCCCTTCTTCCCTTCTCTGCCGCAGGCTCTCCTCTGCTCTCCCCTTCAGCGTGAGAATCTGGCTCAGTCGAGTATCTGCCAAAAATAGATTTTTGTTTTTATAGGGATGAAGGAAGAGGGTAAGTTCCAGAAAGAGGCAACTTCTCTAAAAAGGAAGAAACCCAAATGTAGTTTCGCTGTCCTCAGAAGCCCGGGGCACCCTGGAGCTTGTCCACAGTGTCGGCCTTCAGGCAGCACCCCAAAGACGGGACGCCGGGACATGGCTGTCTGTGAAGACATGGCCAGTGTTCTGAGTCTATACAGGAAGGAGACTCAGGATTCATGGCTTTCACTCTTGTTTTCCCACAGGAAAACTACAGCAACAAACATGTGACCCGGAAAAGGGTCAGTTCTTATTTTTAGCCTGAAACAGAAAGAGGGGCAGGGACTGGGAGATTTGTCAGGGCTGCTGGAGCCTTGGGCGGCCTCTTCCAAGGACTGCCTCTTGGAGCAGTGGGGCCTGGCGGGGAGGCGCCTCATACTTCGGGTGAGGAGGAAACCAGGCAGATGGGGGTGTGTGCCCTCCGGGGTTTGGCAAAACCAAAATGGCACCTCAGAGGGGTGAATGTAACCAGCATTTATGGATGTGGGGACTTCTCTTTCTGAACCCCAGAGATGACTCTGCAGACTGGCCCATCCTTCAGATGCTGGGCAACTTCTGATGGGTACAGACTTTGTGCAGCTTAATTTTTGGCTCTTTGTAATTCTGATTTGATACTTGTGTCCAGTTTAGTCACCGAATGGCTTTCAAGATGGCAGGGGCCATTCAGTCATTCTTTGTTTACTCATTCATTTATTCATACTCGTTCATTACTCATGCATGTACTCATGTGTACTCATTCATTTATTCACTAAACAAACCCATACCGGGAGACTTCTGGGCGCTGGGACATGGATGGTGCTGGATTCGTATCCTGTGTAACCTGTGTAAGTCTGCAGCCTTTGTACTTCAGGGAGAGTGGCAGAGGGAGTTATGGGGCACAACTGCTTTGCCAACTAGCCTGTGGTATCTTTTAGCTTGTCCTCTGGAAGAGTCCCCATGACAAAATGGAAATGAAGCACAGCCAAAATTAGCATCTCTCTAGTTCTCTCTCCTCATCCTCCATTTAATTATACAGAAGAGAAATGTGTACATCTGATAGTTAATTTTATGTGTAAACTTGACTGGGCCAAGGGGTACTGATATATGTGGTGAAACATCACTCCAAGTATTTGCTGTGAGGGTATTTTTGAATGAGATTAACATTTAAATTGACTGACTAAATAAAGCAGATTGCCCTCCCTAAGGTAGGTGGGCCTCATCCAATCAGTTGAGGGCCTGACTGGAACAAAAGGCTGAAACTCACTAGAATAAGAGGAAATTCCTCCTGCCTGCCTGCCTCTAAACTGGAACATTGTTTTTCTCCTCCCTTTGGCCTCACACTGAAACATTAGCTCTTCCCAGGTCTTGAGGCTGCCAGCAAGGGAATGATACCATAAGCTCTCACGGTTCCCCAGCTTGCCAACTGTAGATCTTGGGACTTGTCAGTCTCCATAATGGTGTGAACCAATTCTTTACAGTAGATCTCTTTCTGTGTTTACATATGTCTTACTGGTTCTGTCTCTCTGGAAAATGCTAATACAGAACCTGAGCAAAAAACCATAGTTCTTGGGTCAGCCAGCTTCTGAGATCTGAGGATACCCACCATCCCTTGCCCCCAAAGTGCTGTCCATCAACCTGCCTTCAGGAGGAAGAGCTGGAAAGATGAGGTAGGATGGAACTCCATCAGGGCAGCTGGGAAATTGGTCACATCTCCCCTGCTTGCATGCAGGAAATGGAGTCCTTTCTTCAGGCTCCTTGGCAGCCCCATGAGCCCAAGTGCATGGCACAGTCAGATGCGGGCTGAGCTTCATTCCTCCACTGGCCTGGTGGGGTTGGGGGAAGAGGCCTGGATGCAGAGCAAGAGATGAGGCTCTGGGCAGCATCTCAGAAGAAACAGGCCTGGAGGGGATGGTTCCGGAGCACTTTACGGGAACGGTTTTATCTGTGAAACTCCAAAAACTCCTCTTGTGTCAAATCCCTGTTGAAAAAGTAGGTTCAGTCTCTATGTTTTATAATTCACTGCTAAGAACCCCATTAAACCCTCCAGGAGCATTCACTGAACAGATCATAACAGGAAGAACAGCTGATCCTCTTCCGAGGCCTTCAGGAAAGACCTAGAGTGGGAGACAGTTCCAACTGAGTCTTGAGGGATAGTCCTAGTGGACGGGAAATAGTCTAGTTGATTTTTAGAGGCATTTTGGCAAAAATGTATAACCCTCGTGGGTTCTGGAAACCTGTCAAATAAAAGACATCCCCTTACATAGGATGATCTCATTTAACGTGGAGTTACACTTTGCACTGCTGTGGAAAGGAATCACATCGGAGGGAAAATAACAGCCACAGCGGAAGGTTGTCATTCAGCGTTTTGGAGACAAGGGCCAGGACATCACAGAAGGAAGGCTGGCTGGAGGGACGGGGGGTTCATTCTCTCCACAGCTCCCGCCGAGCACCCACTGTGTGCTGCCCTCGGAAAGTGTAGCGTCTTGCAGGAGAGGCGCGGTGCGTCTGCATGATCTGGAGCTGGAGACAGAATAGGCTAAGTGCCCGGCCAGCGGGGCCCAGCGGACAGAGAGCTTGCGTGGAACCAGCGGACAGAGAGCTTGCGTGGAACAGCAGCTGCGAGGTACCAGCTTCTGAGGCAGAATTCGCCAAAGCAGCAAGCGCTCCCCTGCTCTGGTGGACCCGGGCCTGATCCTGGGACACCTGACAGCTGCCAGGCTATGGGCTTCTGCTGAGAAGGACTGCGAGTGTTTATGCAGGAAGAAAGCCTACCCTTCCAGGCCCTGGGCCCTTCTGCCCAGAGATAAAGACATCTGAGTTTTTGAGCATCTGGCAGATTCTTTTGCATTTCCTCCTTCTCTTAGAGTCCAAAAGCAGCTCTGGGACCCGTCCTCGGGAGCGGGAACCTGGCAGAGCCAGCCGCCTCCTCTTGCCTCAGCCCTTCAGCTCTCTGCCGTGGCCTCCATGGAAGGACATGGCCCCTCATCCTCTCTGGGGAGCAGGTTGGGGGCCTGTTCGAGCAGAGGAGTGTGGTTACTTTGTCCTGGGCCTCTCACGGATCTTACCTCCCACCCCCCGCCCCTGGTTTGAAGTCCTCTGCACCTCCATTCCCCATCTGCATCCTCTCCTGGGTACCATGAGGAACCCTCTGTGGAAACGGGTCAAAGCTTTTACTGTGGGCCTGAGGCCAACCCGGCTGGCGGGGGACAGATGAAAGGCCTCCCTGGAGGGGTGTGGCCATGCTGCTTGGGGCATTCTGGGGTAGCCTGTGTGTCTTTCATGTCTTGAGGATGTGGGAGCCTCCCGGGGGGAAGCTGGATTGTGTAAGTCACATACCAGGGACCTTCGGGCGCCTCAAGTTGTGTAACTGTACTCCATGCTTTTCACTTCTCTGGACTTCTTGATTTGGTTTTCTGTATAAATACTTCACAGCTGTTTTTTTTTTTTTTTAAGTTTTATTTATTTGGGGGGGGAGCAGAGAGAGGGGGGAAAGAGAGAATCTCAAGCAGACTCCTTGCTGAGCACAGAGCCTGATGAGGGTCTCGATCTCACGACCCTGAGACCATGACCTGGGCTGAAACCAAGAGTCAGACACAACGGAGCCACGCCAGAGCCCTGATCTGTCACGTCTGCCTCAGAGTGGCTGCTCACCGTCTCAGGGAAGGGGTGGGGAGGGATGAAGGCAGTTATTTTTTTCTTCTGTTCCCCTCCACTCTCCCCCTGCCAGGTTCAGGCCCCCCAGTGCTCTTCCTGGCCACGAGGAGGGAGACTGCCTGGGGGGTGGACATCCCAGGAGGACACAGGGCAGTAGTGAGCCTTCTCCTCCTTTCCCACCAGCCCCGGGCACGGCCCTGGCGCTCTGCTCTCCTCGCCCCTCCTCCCAGGCCTTTTTCCCTTCTGAGCTTCGGAAGACCATCGTAAACGCGTCGGCCTAGTAGCAACTAGTTTTTCCTTCTTTCTCACCCCGTTTTCTGGGAAGCTGGACCCGTTAGCTTCTATTCTAGGAAGCCCACAAAGGTGGAAAAGTCAGTCTTGGAGAGCGAGTCCTTTAGAGGGGGGCTGCTTTTGGTTTTATTTTGGATTTCTTCTGGGATCCTGGGGCCTAAGGCTCAGAAGTTTCCTCTTGCCTGGCGACACGTAGGTCTGTAAGCCTTGTTCCGTCATTGGGCGCTGCAGCTGTCTTGGTGCCAAGAATGTCTAACGTGACCCTGTGGGAGGCAGGGGGAGGGGGACTTTGAGTCCCTGGGGTCAGGAGTACTGGGAGATCTTGTTCTGCATCTGGGTCAGGGGCCTGTTGGTGGGCAGCAGGCCTCCTTCCATGCGGAGACCAAACCGATGGACAAGGAAGGGAGATGCTGCCGTGTGGTTGGCTAACAGCGGAGGGCGCAGAGCAGTAAGGAGGCAGTTTTCCTGCGGACGGTGTGGGCTTCCTAAAGTCGGTCTTCCAGAAGGGCTCCCACCGCTTGTGAGGCATCTGCTGTCGGCAGTGGGGAGAGCAAAGTCACCTGCCTGCCAGTGGTTTCTCATTAAGACACAATTAACTGGTTCACGTGGGGCATGGTCGTTGCGGAAGATTGACTGCACGCACTTAGAGGCGGTGTACCGTCTGGGCTGTCCCAGTAACTGGGTACAGAGATCCTACCTTGAAACCAGCAGAAGGAGGATCCTTAGAGACACCCTGGGAGTTTCATCCAAGTCAAAAGGCCTGGGTCCCACCCTGGTAGCTGGAGTCAATGAAAGCAGGAGAACAAAGAACCAATTAAAGAGCTGGTCTGCGAGGTTAAGACTGGGTCTGGGCTCGCTCAGCCACATACTCTTGCCACAGCCATGCACTGGAGCCTAAGACTGTCTGAGTTTCAGCCCTGAGAGCCCATGTCCCAGGAACCCCGGGACTGTTGGTCACCCTACTTCTCTAAGCCAGGCTTTCTTTCTCCATAAAGTGAAGGAGTTGAATAAAAGGCCAAGAAGGGCCTTTGCATTTCTAATACTATAACCTGAACCCCCTCCCTTCCTTGTCCAATAACAGAACCTTCTAAGCCCCTTCCATCTGTGACTCTAGGCTGGCTCCTCCTGGGCGGAGGTCACCGTGCACGTATGACATTAGGCAGACGGTTCACCCCCGATCTACAAGCTGAGTCCACCACCCCTTGTAGAATCGAGTCTCCTCCAAAGTGGGTGAGGTGCGAGGGCAGCACCCCGAGGTTCCCTAGGGAACAGCAAAAGAGACAGCAAACACAGTGGTGAAGGACACATAGCACGTTTCCGTCCCGTCATGCTGGTGACCCGGAAACCCTTGGGGCTTGAATGGCTTCAGCGAGTGAGGCCTCGTGCTTCAGTTCAAGGCCATAGGAGGTGGGCAGGGACCTGGCAGAGGCCATGCCAGGCTCATGTCTCCGATCTCCCTCTGTGGGGTGGTCCTGGAGTGTCCTGGCGGGCTCTAGTCACAGGGGCTGTGATTGGAACAAGCCAGATGTCAGAGCAGAAGCATGTCTACCATTAAAGGGGTAACAGCTTTGAATAAAATAACTGCCAGCTGCCTTCTGACCCATATTCTAGAAAGTGTGAGACTGTGTGATTCCAGGAGGGCTTTCTCCAGAGCCCCGGGGCCCTCCTTGGTGTGCTGGAGGCCCACTGGATTCCCAGACAGCCAAAGCCGATGCTTGTATAGCTGAGGTCCAGCGATGGCCCATTTGCTTTGCAAGCCACCAAAGATGGGGTCTGCCCTTATACCCTTTGGCCCATTGTAACCAGAAAGAGACCACCTGCCTTCCATCCTCTGATAGTTTTCAGAGTTTGGGGGCATCTTCCCCTTCATGCTGCTCAGTTCTGGGCCCAGGAAGTCCCAAATGAAAGAGGCCCAGGGCCCAGAGAGCCCTGCATTTCCCAAAGGCACCCATACATTTTCTTTGCCCCTCCACCACGTTTGGGGACCCAGGGGTCACCCCGTCACCACTGAGTGTAAGCCCTGCAGGGGAATTTCCCAGACAGACTCTGAGTGTCCCTTCCTGGAGGGCGTCAGCGCAAGGTGTGTGAGTGTCCTCAGAGTGGTCCCGCCTCTGTCTTCCAGGCAGGCCTGGCCTCCCCGGAGAATGCCGAGCAGCTCATCATCGCCTTGGAGCCCGAGGCGGCCTCCATCTACTGCCGGAAGCTGCGGCTGCACCAGATGATCGAGCTGAGCAGCAAGGCCGCGGTCAACGGGTACAGCTCCGGTGACGCAGTGGGAGCTGGGTTTGCACAGGGTACCTCTGCTCTCTCTCTCGCCTCCCGGCTCACTCCCCTCCGCCCCTGCATGGTTCTCGGCCCTGATTACCGAGAGGCCCTTAGCACTGTAAGGAAGGATCAAAATGCTCCGGAGAGGTCAACTCTAAGCGCCTCTGTCCTGGCCCCCTGACCTGGCCTCCCCGGGCACCCTCGGAAGCTCTGCGGTAGTTCCCCGGGGTCCTCACCTGTGCCTCGGGCAGGGGGAGGATGCTTGTCTCTAAGCACCTGGGGATGGCCGCAGAGAGCAGCTCTTGGTTCTTACATTTTACTAGGTTCTTAATTTTTCTTGTTTATTAACTGATTCTTAATTGAATCCCACTTGTCCATTATTAATTCCTCCATTAAGACTGTTGATTTACTGCTGACTCACTCATTAGGACCGCTTCGTGTATGGTGAGCTCATTCTGGGTCTTAGCCATGAACCTGGCAGAGTTTAAAACACAGATGATCAGCGCTGAGGCTTCCTGACCTGGCTGATGCTCATTTAGCTGTGAGAGGGGGACCACCTGGGGGGCTGGGATGGGAACTTCTGCTATTTAATATTTACCTGTGTGCAAGCTGGTCACAGCGTTGGTCTTCAGATCTGACACCCTAGGTCAGGGACAGAGCCACCAGCATGAGTGAGCACAGGCACTAAGGGGAGTGCTGTGGGTGCTGTTCCCAGAGGAGGGCCTCAGGGCCAAAAGCCACCCATCCCATGCCCACCCCATCCTGGAAGGCCCAGAGGAGAAGGAGAGGGGGAGAGCGATATCGAGAACTGCCACCCCCTGCCCCCACAACCCCCCAGCCTGGGTCCAAGTTTTCCTTGGTCCCCACACCGAGGCCTGTCTCTGCTCCGCCCATGGCATTGGGCCCAGGTTTCCCCTTCTCAAGGCCCGGCAACCTCTCCTCCAGAATTCTCCTCTTCCTCTCCACACGGTCACTCTGCTGCCCCAGGCTGCGGGTGTGTGTGTGTGTGTGTGTGTGTGTGTGTGTAAATTCTAACACCTCCCACCGAACTCACCTGTGGCCAATGAGAGACACTGCCCTTCCACTGAGGGCATGATTTGCCTTTTTTATTTTTGGCCATGCTTGGCCTCCCCCAAAACAGGCAGAGGCTAGCCTTCCTGCCAACTAAATCAAAGGTATTAACATTTTAAATACTCATGATGACATTTATTTACATTTTAATCGGAAAAGAGACCCAGGACTGACTGGGCTTTCCTGCCTTGCATGTGAGCTGTTACTGGTTCTCTCTCTCTCTCACACACACACACACACACACACTCACACTCAGGTTGGAATTAACTAATTGTAGCGCAGCTCTTCTTCATACGTCCTAAGTGTAACACTCACATTTGAAGGGGAAACTGTTTTCGAAAGCTAGCCTTCCCCGAGAGCTCAGTGTGGGGGTTCCTTTCCTTTAACTTTTTATTATTACTATTTTTTAAAGATTTTATTTATTTATTTGACAGACAGAGATCACAAGTAGGCAGAGAGGCAGGCAGAGAGAGAGGGGGAAGCAGGCTCCCTGATGAGCAGAGAGCCCGATGCAGGGCTCTATCCCAGGACCCTGGGATCATGACCTGAGCCGAAGGCAGAGGCTTTAACCCACTGAGCCACCCAGGCACCCCTCTTTCCTTTAACTTATCCTGCCCACCCGCACATTGCTCCGCGTCTGTGTCCTGTGCCTTGTGGAATTTTCTCTGGTCTTGTGCTCAGAAGGTCTCTTGGGTTTTTGAAATGCTCGCACTGCTGGGCACCACCCCTCAGAGGGGCAGAGAAGTAGGGGTTCCGGCTCAGCCTTGTCTTGTAGTTACGGCCCATCTCCCGGAAGGAGGGGGAGCTGCCTGGGGAGGCCTGGCAGAGCCCCTAACCAGAAGTTCCCTGGATGGCATTGGGGCCCCGAGTGCTCCCTCCTCGCCGTTCTCTGCCCTCTGCTGCTTCTCCATGATGGATGCCCAGTGGACACTACTGAGGGGACTGGGGCTGGCCCTCTGCCCCCAACACCACGGGGTTGCTCTCCACATTAATTTGCACCAAAAGGATTTCATAAGATCAGTAAAGGATCTGTGTTTTTTGGGGGTTTTTTTGTTTGTTTTGTTGGGTGTTTTTTTTTTTTTTATAATCTCAGGCTTAATTTGCCAGAAAACGTGATTTTTGGTTGTTTTGTTTTGAGAGGTCAGAATATGTTTTATTAGTCTGGCTTGGCCATTTTTAAATGAAAGACATCTAGATTGTTTTAGCAAACCAAATGCTCGCTGTGAGGTCTGCAGTAGAAGTTCATCCGGAGCCAGTGCTGGGAACAGGAGAGAAGCCCTGAGTTTGAGGATCCCTCCCAGGCCGGCAGAGACGCTAACCAGGACGACCTCACCCCTGGACATCAGGGCCCGAAGGACTTCAGAGCTGACTGGCTCTTCGCATTCTAATCCCCAGAGAAGACGCAGTTTTGCAAACAGGGTGCTCCTTGCTAGAAGAGGCTTGAGGGTCAAGGGTCCTTAATTAGATAACCAGCCACAGACGGATTTGTAGGACAATTCAAAGTCAACAGCACCAGTTTAAGGACTAGAAAAATTGGTGGTGGGGGCTGGGGCAAGGTTGTGGGATGGGGTAGCAGAGCAGTGGACAGAGCCTTTATCTGTAAAATTGGGGGCTGTTCTCAATTGTTCATTGTAGTGATCGTTTGTTGGGTACTGGCTCTCAGACTTGGTGTTTTGCCTTCCTTATCACCTACTGTGGTGTGCCCGGCGTTGCACAGTGCTGGGATGAAATCAGAGAATCAGGCCCTGCTCTGCCTGTGAGGAACTTAGGTCAAGTGTTATTTTTTTTTTTTTTAAGATTTTATTTATTTATTTGACAGTCAGAGATCATATGTAGGCAGAGAGACAGGCAGAGAGAGAGAGATGGAGAAGCAGGCTCCCACTGAGCAGAGAGCCCAAAGCGGGGTTCGATCCCAAGACCCTGAGATCATGACCGGAGCCGAAGGCAGAGGCACCACTGAGCCACCCAGGAGCCCCTCAAGTATTATTATCCCCATTTTATGGATGTGGAAACCAAGACCCGCTTAATCAAATTAATCACTTAATTAAATTAAGTGATTTGTCCCAACTGGGTACCTTAGCTGTGCCCCGATGATCTCCAGATACCCTCTCAGAGCACCTTGCTCATCTCTTAGCATTCGTGTTCTGCTTTTTTCACTGTAAATTGTTAAATCTCAAAGGCATGATGGTGCATGGTCCCAGGGTGGACTTGGAGCTGCGAGACAGTGGTGGGAACTGTAAACCCCTTAACCTGTTCTGACCAGGTTTCCTCCTCTAAACAGAAGGACGATGATTTGTGCCCTGTCTGCCTCCCAGGGCTGGCCTGTGAGAGATGCAGTCACCCCGCGCAAAGCGTCACAGCCACTAAGTGGCCTGAGCCACAGCCCTGTGGTTCCCCAGAGTTAGGAAAAAGGCCGCCAGGGCTTTGCTGGGTTCAGAGGGGCCGCCCTGTGGCTGAAGCGCCACCTTGTGGCGGAAGAGCAAACTGCCTGCGCCGGGGTTGGGAAATGGCTCCAGTCCCCTTTATCCAGGATCCAGATTAGGAAAACATACCCGACATTCCTTGCATCAGACAGAGTTCCTTGAGGTGAAGCTATTTAACCAAGCGCACTGCTAGCTACTTGGCAGACAAGTTCCTCCCTGGGACAGCAAAGCCAGGAATCTGGTCGAATTATTAACCCCTTCCCCCCAAACAGTGTCCAGGGAGGAAGGACTTCTTTTCCAAGGCGGCTGCCATGCAATGGATAGATGGAGGCTGGTGGAAATGGTCTGGCTTTGTGTTACCCGATGTCGTATTTATGTAACCATTTTGGTTAAGTATTGCTAAATGTTCTGTCCTTAAACCTTCTCATGCTGTTGCCTCCACTGACAGCAGATGACTGCCTGCTTTTTCATGCTTTCTTACCCGTCATTTTCGTTTTGTCGGCCACTAGCTAAGGAACACATACGGCGTAATCGGCAGAGTCGGACCTTTTTGGTGGAGAATGTCATAGGAGAAATCTGGTCGGAGCTGGAGGAAGGTAGTGTCCTTGAATGTCCTTTGCCCTTTGCTGGATTTGTTCTGTATGCTGCCGGCAAACATGCATTCCTGTTGGTTCCTTTGGCACTTGGGGAAGATGTTCGGAATCAGGTGGTTGTAAAGACCACCCGCCCAAGGAGAGCTCTTTTGGAGCTATAATTCTGCATGTTATAAAACCATACAGGCTCTTTAGAAGCGAAGTGGGAATTGGGACTGTCCAGCTCCGGATTAAGTCTTGTGTTAAACAGGAGGTCATTTTATGGCGCTCTAACCTTGGCTGGCAGTTGTCTGCTTGTACATGCCAGGGATGCAGCGGCATGTGGCAGGAATGCTTCCGTCTTAAAGATCCCCTCATCTAGGTTCTTTATCGTCCCTGGTAACCGGCACTCCCGGGCAGACATCACTGCATTCTCTTCAGTCGCAGACAACTTTGCTGTGCAGCTAAAGTGCAAAACCGTCGTGCTCACGAGAAGTGTTGATGGGTGTTGAGCTGGGAATACCAGGATGGGGCTGACAAGCGGTCTGTGTAAAGGATGGCTGTCTTTGTCCCAGGTGACAAGTATGTGGTCGTGGACAGTGGCGGGGGCACCGTAGACCTGACCGTCCATCAGATACGGTTACCGGAGGGACACCTGAAAGAACTGTATAAAGCAACAGGTGAGCCCCGGCATGGCTGATTTTCTCATTCCTGACAATTCTCTCTTGTCAGTTTTCTCTTGGTACTTCCTCCTCTTGGTTTGCTCCCGGCACGTGGGGTTCTAGGCCCGAGAGGGTTCCTGAGTGGAACTGAGGAGCAAAACGCAGTTAAATGTTCTCTAAAACACAAACCACCATAACTTGGGTTTTGGCATAAAATGAGCCTGTTTTAGATCCTAGACATGGGAATTTTTTTTCTGAAAGTTCTGGAAGGATCTGATGGTCCCCTGATTATCACCTGTGATTTCATGCTATGGTTAAGCTTTCTAGGGAGGTCTCGGGATACCTGGTCTTGGATCAAAGCAAGCCACAGGCTCTCTGCCTCAGTGGGGGGTGGGAGGATGAGTCTTTAACAGATCCGGGGATCTAGGTGGGCCTACTAATTTTCAGACCCTGTCCTTAGATTTCTTGGGTCGTAATACTGTGATGCTCCTACTTAGTTATATGTATCCATTTTATTTAACATGAAGTGGTATTATGGGGCTCCCGACTGGCTCGGTCAGTAGAGCATGAGACTCTCCAGCTTGGGGTTCAACCCATGTTGGGTATAGAGATGACTTAAAAATAAAATCTTTAAAAAATAAAATAAAATGTAATGGATTTTGAACAGCTTGTTGACAGGTAATTCTGTAGGAAAAAGTTTCTCCACCTGGTAGGAGAAGAACCTAAGGGTTTTAAAGCAGAAGTAAAAATTCAGAGCTGCAGTCTGTTGGCGAACTGGGTCTACGTCGCACTACTTG
This sequence comes from Lontra canadensis, assembly GCF_010015895.1. NCBI lineage: Eukaryota > Metazoa > Chordata > Mammalia > Carnivora > Mustelidae > Lontra > Lontra canadensis. The sequence continues at coordinate 3,826,599 of NW_022630997.1, forward strand.
GAGTTTCCGAGAAGAACACATAGTACGCAGTTGCCCAGAGTTTGGATTCAGTCTGGCAGTTTCTAACATGGCGGGCTTTTGTTCCTTTTGTTCCTGACCCAGGCGGACCCTATGGATCCTTAGGAGTAGATTATGAATTTGAAAAACTTCTGTGTAAAATATTCGGAGAGGATTTTATCGAACAATTCAAAATCAAGCGTCCGGCGGCCTGGGTTGACCTAATGATTGCATTTGAGTCTCGTAAAAGGGCAGCTGCCCCAGACCGAACTAACCCACTGAACATCACCCTGCCCTTCTCCTTCATCGACTACTACAAGAAGTTCCGTGGGCACAGCGTGGAGCACGCCTTGAGGAAGAGCAAGTGAGTTGGACTCACCAATGGCTTAAGCCATTCTAGAGGGTGGGTGGTGTTGATGGGAGGGAAGAAGCGGGTGTAGACTCTGCCTTCCAGTCCTACAGAGAAGCTGTTTGACCTGGGGCAGGTGACTCAACCTCTCTGTTCTTCAATTTTGCATCTGGAAAACGGAGATGATGGTTCCACTTACCTCAAAGGGTTGTCGTGAGGATGAAGTGAATTCATACCTTAGGCACTTAGCACAATGCCTGGGACCTGGAAAGTACTATGTGTGTGTGTTAGCTTTTATTAGGTACTAATAATTAAGTTTTGTGAAAGCAGGGAATTTTGTGGGTTTTGGTCCCTGCTGTATCCCCAGTATCTGCACCAGAATCTGGTATAGACAGAGCAGGTTCTCTGTAAATTTTTGTTGAACGAATCCCGTGGGATTCTGGGTTTCCTGCTGCCCTGAGTCCCTTGGCTGCAGGCAAGTTTCTGTCGTTCAGCTTGTTGCAAAATGAACATTTCGAAGCTGTTTTAAAGCTGAATTACAAAATGAATAGACAAACATCGTAAGTTTCTCAAAGTCTTTTTAGAGTGAAAAATTTCAAACATTTCCTGTGCAAAATGAACCTTCATGATTCAGCTTCAACAGCTGTCAGTTTCCGGCCAACCTAAATCCTTGTGTACGCTCCCCAAGCATTTTAAAGCAAATCTGATTATCATCTAACCCGTAAATATGTTGGTGCGTATCTCTAAGGGGGGTGATGTTAAAATCATAACCCTGACACTATTATCACTATCACACTTAAAACAAGCCATTCTTCTATATCCTCAAATACCCAGTTAACATTAAAATTTCTCCCATTGTCTTCTAATTTTCTTCAGTTTGTGTTAATATCCAAAAGATGGCTATATGTAGCAATTCTCTGATATGCCCTTTAATATGGAGGCTCCCCCTCTTGTTTTTTCCTGACGGTTTATTAGGTGAGAAAGCTGATTGTCCCATAGCGTTTCCTCCAGTCTGGGGTTTTTGCTCAGTGCACACCCATGTAACATGGTTGGCCTCCTGGTATCTTTTTTTTTTTTTTTTTTTTTTTTTTTAACAAATTGACAGATTGAGCTGGAGATTTAGTCAGAGTCAAGTTTGAGTTTTTGGCAGGCCTACTTCCTGGGGGTAGTATTTCCCCTTACTTCACCTCAGGGAGCACGCACCTGCACGTTTGCTGGTTGTTTCTTTTGAGATGCTAACAGCCCTGGAGGGTTGTTGTCTTGAGAGAAACTCTTCTTCTCAGTGGTTTTGCCCCAACATGAGGACATGACGTTCACATAGGAAAGACAGGATATAGGCTTGGTTCCTTCCTTTCATTTATAAACTTTTTGTTAAAAAATACTGTTGATTTCCCAGCATTCTCCTGAGTGACAAATGCATTTTCTTTCTTTTGTGGGGACACAAGGGGAGTATCGTTAAGATTTCATGGATTTAGGCATAGTTGATGTATATGAAACTCTGGCGGTTTTATCCTGATGGATAGTCAGAATGCCCCATCTTGGCCAGTAGGAGCCCTTCAAGTTGGCTTCTGTGTCCCGTTGATTCAATGTGTTGATCTTCTGGTCTTCTGGTCGGACTTCTGGTTAGAAAAGATGCTCCCGGCTCATCTTGTATATTCCGCATCCCAGACCAGCAATTGGCCATTTCTCTAAGAAGCCTGGGTTCTGTTTAAAGGAAACAAAGCAGATGTGATTTTAGGTCTTCTTGCCCTTGGAGCAGGGTCCTGGCCAGACTCATACTAGGCTCATGTTCTCTCTGTCCACCAGCCACCCCCACAGAGGGGAATTCTCCAAGTTGAATCTCAAGTCTGCTCACACAGTGCTGGGGCCTGTCAGCTCTCCTTTGGGGAAGACTGGCCACAACCAGCCACCGGGTCATTCTACACCATCCCACACTGTCCTACGGCCGGGGCCGCAGGAAGGCTGCCTGGTCAGGGAGCCCAGCAGCATCTCGACTGTGATGCTAGGAAGCAGCTGATGCATGCTTTGCTTTACGGAGAGAGACACCATTCTCTTGGCCTCTTTGAACTTGAGAAAGGGCTGGTACGTGCAGTAATAAACAGTCTCTGGCATTCCTTTAGTGCCAGAAAGTTTCCAAAGTGTTTTCACAGACATGGTATTGAACTTCATCTTCACAACAACCCCTGTGAGGGGGATAAGACAAGTTGTATTATCCTTGATTTCCAGACCAGAGACTAGGGCTCAGAGAAAAGGCAACCCAACTTGCCCCAAAAGTCCCATAACCTCTGGGCGGTGGAGGCCATCCTGGAGCCCAGCGATCCTGACTCCCAGTCCAGTGCTCTTTCTGTTCCAAGCCATTGCTTTGGATTCTGCGCCTTTGACGGAGAAGGGGCATCCCGGTAGGCTTGGGCTCATCACTGTCATGGGACAGGTGCCTGCGGGGCTGAAGGGAATGCACCTGAGCCCCCAGGCTCGTGGCCTCATGCAGCACAGTGGACGCACCCTGTGAGCCTTTAATGGACTCGAATCGGACTATTGCTCGATTAAAACATGTGGTCATTCAAACGAGAAAGACCCCTTTCATTCTTTCCCTATCTTTTGCACTGGACTTTGGCTTCTACCACCCCAAGGGAAGGTTGGCCACAGCACGAAGCAAAGAGACACGGAAGAGGCTGAGTCTTAGCTTTTGCGCACGTAAGGGTCCAGGTTCTGGCGGTTGAGGATATTTCTGGGGACTTTGGAGCCCTTCTGCTCCCTCCAGTGTGACAGCTCTTCTGACAGGGCCCGTCTCTGTGCACCTAGACTGGGTATCGTTCTCACACTCACTGCTTATTTCTGTCTGTGCCACATCCCCGCAGTGTGGATTTTGTGAAGTGGTCCTCACAAGGGATGCTGAGGATGAGTCCAGATGCCATGAACGCGCTTTTTAAGCCCACCATTGACAGCATCATTGAGCATCTCCGTGAGTATCAGCCAGTGCTCAGCCACTCAGTGGGGCAGAGCCAGGAAGGGGGAACGGGCTTTTCTAGCATCACTAGCTAGTGTGTGTGAAGTCAGACTGGCAGGGGGTCTGGGACTGGGAGGCACAGGTTGGGGCCTGGGCAGGGGCAGACGGGGCCTGGGTATGTGTGTGGGAGCTTTCTGGATACAGGCTTTCCAGATGCTTCCCCGCAGGTACTATAAAGCAGCCCAGAGCCTGTCTTCACCTTGGCCTTGAGTTTGACTTCAGAAGTCGGTGCTGGGAGCTCAGCAGCATTATTTTCCTGGAGTGACAGGGCCTAGGGAATAGATTGTCTTTGCCTGGTCAGGACGCCTTAGGGTCTGTAATCTTTGCTGGGAAGGAGGACCAGCCATGTGGGCCATGGAAAGGTCTCCTGAAAGGGGGCAAACATTCTGGCCGTGTGGTTATTTTTCTACCTCCATGGCCCTCTCTTGGGGACATGCAGGAGACTCACTGGGGACCTTTTTTAATATCCCAGCCCGCCATCCACTTCCTACCCCACACCTACCAAATCAGAACCCCTTTGAAAACCAAAGGATGGTTTTTAGAACACCCTTCCATGACTGCCTTCAGAGGACCCCAGGCGGGGAGAATGTTGGGAGTCTTCATCTATGCCCAATAAATTACTACTTCAAATCGTCCCCATCTAGCCATAAAAATGAGTTTCTACTTATCAGCAGCTTTGGTCATTATTCCTGAGCGTCCTGGTGTGCAAACCCCAGACCAGCTCTACAAAGCTTTGGTCCCACCAGCTCAGCCATATCTGTCTCCCGGGGGCCCAGGGGGGTTGGTCTATTGCCCCCCATTCTTGGGGCCACCAGTCCCCCTAGCCAGCTGGCTTTGGGTGCCAGAACGTTGTCCCTTCCTCTTCGTTCTCAGGGGACCTGTTTCAGAAGCCCGAGGTGTCCACGGTCAAGTTCCTCTTCCTGGTGGGAGGCTTTGCCGAGGCACCCCTCCTGCAGCAGGCAGTGCAGGCCGCCTTCGGAGACAAGTGCCGCATCATCATCCCCCAGGACGTGGGCCTCACCATCCTCAAGGGCGCCGTCCTCTTCGGCCTGGACCCCGCCGTCATCAAGGTGCGCCGGTCGCCGCTCACCTACGGGGTGGGCGTGCTGAACCGCTACGTGGAGGGCAAGCACCCGCCTGAGAAGCTGCTGGTGAAGGACGGCACTCGCTGGTGCACCGACGTCTTCGATAAGTTCATCTCTGCCGACCAGTCGGTGGCCCTGGGGGAGCTGGTCAAGCGGAGCTACACCCCGGCCAAGCCCTCGCAGCTGGTCATCGTCATCAACATCTACAGCTCCGAGCACGACGACGTGAGCTTCATCACCGACCCGGGGGTGAAGAAGTGCGGCACCCTCCGCCTGGACCTCACGGGGACCAGCGGCGCTGCCGTGCCCGCCCGGAGGGAGATCCAGACCCTCATGCAGTTCGGGGACACAGAGATCAAGGCCACGGCCGTGGATATAGCCACCTCGAAGAGCGTCAAGGTTGGGATTGACTTCTTAAATTACTAACAGGTCTGCCCCACCCCACCGCCTGCCCTCCCTGGGACTCCGCTCCCCTGCATCCGCTGACCTCAACCCTGACTGTTCTTTCTCTGTCCTTGACCCTCAGCATTGCCCACCTGAATTTCAGCAGGGAAGATGGGAACCACTAGGGCTAAAAAATGATTAGGGATTTTTGAGGGCACACTGGAGTCAGAAAAAGCTGTCGGAAATGGAGCTTGAGGTTTGGGAATAAGAATTTTGAGGATCCCGGGAGAGCAGCTGGTTTCCATAGGTACCCAGTGGTGAAACAGCCGCCCGACACAGGGGTTCAGCCCGTTTCTGTAGCAGCCACTCAGCTTGCTTTGAACGGATCTCTGTTAGGGTGCCCTCGTCTATTTGAGACTTTCTACGTTTTTTGGATGGCAGTCAGTTTAAAATGCTGTCCCTCTGCAGTTCATTTCTTTTTGTCCTCACGTGATGAGAAGCGAGGACTCAGTGGGAGCTGGGAGCCTGTTCACCCGGCGGGAGAGGCCTGCCCACGCTGGGCACTATTTTAGAGTCTCATAATTTCCATTCTGAATAGGTTCAGGGAGGAGTTAAATATCGCCTGAGCTAATCTGCGAGGATTCCAGTGAGTGGGAGAGCTGACAACTTCACTTTTCAGCAGGTGAAAGCTTGCTTGGAGGGAAATGGTATTTAGGCGCTGCTGATTTATCCCAGATCATCTGCTATGGCATCATTCCCTGATGCCAGATCCTGATTTCTGAATTCATAAATAATTCAAGTCATCCTTGGGAGGCTTCTGTGCGGGGAAATGGGCGTGCTGTTTGCCTTGTTCCCATCCCCCAGCCCAGGAGTCTGGAACAGCCCCTCACCTTGACAAGGGTCCATATTTTAAATTAAGTACCCCCTCACCCTCATCTCCCAAAGAGTTTTGTCCCCACAGTACCACATTTCAAAAAGAATACATTGGTGATACATGGGTAGAGAGTCTGTACTATAAAATCTTCATTTTTTAAAGCTTAACTAAAAGAATTCATCGTCTATACATGACGAATTCAGCCAGGTCTTTCCAAAGCTGATCTGTGGGCCCCCCTCCTGAGAACTGCCTGAATGCCTCTTAAAAGCAGGTTTCTGGATCCTATTCCTTTTACAAATTGAAGTCAAGTCTTGGGGGATTGTGGGGGACAGGATTTGCATTTTCAGTAGACACCACAGGGGACTGTGGGTCCATGGGAATCTGAGAACGCCTAACTTCAGGTTTTGTTGGAAGCTGAAGTGTACACCAGCCCCTGCAGTCTACCCCTTGGGGAGAGGATTTCCAGGTGAAGAGCCGGGGGTCCTGTGCCCTGCCCTTTGTGAGTGGGGTTGGGGCTCCACGTGGCTTGGGGGTGGTTCTTTTCATCCTCATGCCTGGGCCTGTGAAGGAGGACGGTTGGAAGGGACCTTAAGAGAGCTGGGGAACCAACTGGTGTGTCTGCTGGAACTCACTCCGATTTGAAATCCCTGGAGGCATGCATAATGAATGAAGGGGGGATACACTAAGGCGCTGGCTCCGAAGGCAAGCTGGATTCGCAAATCCATTACCGTGGCCAGTCCGCAGATTCGAAATAGCATTTCCAGTTTCATTGGAACTTGGCTTTCCACACCGCCTGCTGCAGAATTCCCTGCTAGAATGTGAAACACGAACAAGAACACGCCGCTGACCTAGAGGATGCTAGCCACGTCCTTTCACTCCATAGCAGGATTGCACGTCTGGGCACACAGGTGTGTTTGCTGGGGTTCTCTTACTGCCTGCTCTGCTTCAAAAGCTAAATGTTCTGGGTCTTTCTTTGGTGTTGCCAGCCGTACTCTGCAAATAAGACTTCTCAAGTTAGTTATAAGTAATATAATTTTATGTACATATGATATTAGAATATTGTACAGAATCTTTATTTCTACAATGTGCTTTTCTTGTTAAAAAAAAAAGGAGAAATGCTCTTTGAATTTTGTTGATGACATTGCTGCCTTTCTTTTCCCATGGCTTCATTTCTTTAATTGCACTTACTTACCGATTTGCACCTGATACTAAGCTTATGGACTATGTATGTGGGACCGAGCCAGAGTCAGAGGTGCCGAGGCTCCGAATACTCTGGAAAAAGAAAAGGGGGACACCAGCGGGATCAACAGCTTCATCAGACCTTGCTTCCCTCACATCCTTCCCAAAGGCTCACAGTTTATATTGAAAGGAGCATAATCATGTATTGATTTTCCCCTCCAGTCTTTGAAAGCTGAGCATTCTGGTTCTATGCACCACGTGACTGTGCAGAACAATATACGAAAACTCTGTGCGTCCCTGCAGGGGGGTCACCTTCTTCTTATGGGGCAGAGCAGTTGCTCTGATGGTCCGGTGTGGTCTCCATGTGCAGGCCTGTCAGTCCAACAGGGTTCGAGGACGGGATCGAGTGGTGCACAAATCCAGATGTTCCACTCGATTACGTGTACGTATGAGTAATTTAGTGAAGTCTTTTTTTTTTTTTTTTTTTTGCTGATGTAAGACCTTTCCCACCTTGCACTGAGGATATCTCCTTGTCTGATTTCTCTTTAGCAAGTTGGTTGAATTCTGCACATGGCAAGCAGGTGTTGGAGAGGGTGATACCTTCACTGGACTTTGTTCTGGCCCCAGAAATGCAGCCCCGATAGTCAGTCTTCTTAAAGGGACTCCCGCAATCCATCCCTCCTCTCCTTCCTGCCCACGGAAATATTCTAGAATGAGAACACTGGATAAATACACGTGGACACATTTTCTGATCTTAGAAATTTTCTAAAAGGCCTGTTGTCTTGACCATTTCTCAGCCGTCCTTGACATATTATGAGGTTCGTGTTTTCGCAGCAGAACTTTGGAAGGATTGCCTTTCTCAATGCCCTCTGTACACAGCAGGCAGTAGTAAATGCTGAATGCCAGACAAGTCACAGACAAGATAGGAAAGAGAAGGAGACACACAGGCACTCGCCCAGAGTCGGAGATGGAGTCCAGATTGAGTCTGGACTAAGCTTGAGTCCAGATTGCAGAGCCTGCCCGCCCCCTAGGATGTTATTTAGATCAAGTTTAGCTTTTAGAGTCTAGGTCTGGTTAATTGCCAGGGTGGCAAAGAGTCGCATGCGCCCATATAAACAGGAGTCCAAGTGCACTATTAGTCGAAGATCGAATTTCACATTGTAGAGTTGAAGCAGCTGTAAGCTGCGTATTTATGCTGAGAAATGAATAAGTGGATGACTCGTATAAAAGTTGTCCGTTATGTCACACCTCTCATCTGCTTGGAACATGGAACTTTATTCTAAAATATCAGCCATTGGGGTCTTGTTCACTGAAAGATGAATTCACATTCCACGGAACTTTGCAGCTGTTCACGACGTGACGAGATTGTACTGTAAGCTCTGTCTTCACAGATGTCTAATAAAGCAAAACTCTGGATCTCGTGTGGCCCCCAATTTTTTTTTCTGCATATGAATTCGTGAATGGAATTATGGATGCATCATCTCTGATTTCCCCCTCCTCCCTGTCTCACTCAGATGGAGACTGATTTTCAGGTCTTTTCTTAAATGTTGCAAGCTTTTTAAAATTAACTTTCATTCCAACAAGACTGGGTCCTTTGCTGGGAACCAAGGCTCCATCCGTGTTCATGAGCCCCTTTTCCCTCCAAGCTACAGAAAGTGGGCTAGGCAGACAGAAGGCAGAGGAGCTGGGGCGGCTGCTGACCAAGGGTACCACACCCAAATGCAGATGGTTGAAAACAAAGCAGACGCAGACGGGGCTTAGCCCTCCCATCCTAGCAGGCATGCCAGACAGGCTGTCAACTAGAGCCTTGAGTTTACTCCAGGCTCTGTGTCTGGGTCATCCTCCAGAGCTGGCTTTAGAAGCTTCTGGAGAGTCTGTGGTGGAGTGCTGAGGACACCGACGGGGGTTCAAATGGGTCCTTCCTAAGTGGGCAGCTCCCCCCAGCTTTCATCTGAAGTTCAACTCCCAGGAAGTAGGTGTGGGACAGGGGGAGGCTGGGAGAGGCAGGGAAACAAATCTGTTGGAACGTAGTGCTCTTGGGCGATCAGGGGTCAGTTGTAGGCACAGAGCCCCCCTGGTACTAGCTGTCTGGAAAGGCCCTCATTCCCGCTGTCTGGGTCGCAGGTGGGCATCCTGGCTTCAATCCAGTATGATGAAGGCTCAGGCCCCCTTTAGCTCCCCCAAAATGCGGATGATCAGAAAGCAGTATGGCTCCACTTCCCTGGCACCGCCCTCTTCATTTTGGGGCATTACTCCTTTTCTATCCCCCTCCCTGTTCCTGCCCTCTGAAGACAGAGGACTAGGGGGAGGAGTGTGATGGGAAGTCACCACCCACACAGGCCTCTCCTTCCCTCCCAGGCTGCTTGCTGCCCCCTTACAACCCCTCTCTGCCGCTCTGACTCCCGAGAGGAAGGCGGGGTGCCAACCCTCTTACCTCCTGCCCCGCCCCAGGCCGCGCTAGTGTTGGTCAACAGCAGAAAAGGCGGCTTTGACCTAGATCCTCTCACGTAGCTCTGCCTCCAGTTCCAAAACCCAGAGGGGCCCAGCGCGGAGAGACCAGGTACCAAGAATCAGATAGGAGAACAACTTCAGAGGCCAAGTATCTGTTGGGAAACCCCTGAACTTCACGCCCGGGGGCTGACGCTGAGCGGGGATCGCGGCGGGGTCGGGGGAAGGGCCCCCCCATCCATTCGGGTTGATCCAAGGGCCCCCCCATCCATTCGGGTTGATCCAAGCCCCAGGCCGGCCGGGCGTGCTCGCGTCCTGTTTGGGCGGGCTCGCGAGGGGGAGGGGTAGCAGGGAGGGTCCGGCGCCTCCTTTCCCCTTTCTCCCCCTCCCCCGGGGCGCTGGTGAGCGCACAAAGGCCTGGAGCGCTGGCTGACAGGGTCGGCCTGGAGGGCAGGAGGCCTGGCTGGCTGCGTCCGGGATGGTCAAGGTGAGGACGCTGGAGTGCGGCTGCCCCGGGACAGGAGGCGGGGGGGAGGGGGGGGCCGGGAGCTGTGGTGGAGCTTACGGACCCCTCAGGGCCCCCACCCCCAGCACACGTCCTGTCCACGCTCTTCCTCTCCGATTCCACCTCCTCCAGGCAGCTGCCCGGGCTGCCACCCACCCTCACAGGACTCAGCCCCCTCCCCAGGGCCACGCCTTCGGATAACATAGCCCTGCCCTCAGAATATGGATGTCCTGTGTCCGTTCATAGTCCTTGGATGGGAGAGCCCTCAAATAAGTTACTTAGCCTCCCCGTGCCGTTTCCCCTCATCTATAAATGGGAGACAGAAATGGGAACTAATCCTAGGACAGCGAGGGTTTTACAGGAGTGCAGGCCCCTGTCAGCGGTGTTGTAGCAAGTGTCCTGTAAGTGTCTGACTGTGTTTAAAATTCCCACCACTGCTGACTAAACGCGGACGGTGGCCCTCCCCTCCACCCCTGAGACCACCCATCCTGGCCACGAAGACCCCACTTCTGAGAGGTGAATCGACTGGGAGACCTGGCATTGGACAGCATCAGCGGAAGCCCAGGTGCAGGACCTGGCCCTTTGCCGGGACCAGAAGCCATCCCGGAACGGGGATGGGGTCTGGCTGGGGTGGCAGTAGCCACATAAACCAATGCCAGGTGGTCACCCCCCCGCCACCCTCTGCTCACCCATCTTGGACTCCACGCCAACTCTTAGGGACCTCTGAGCCCTTCCAGCCAGAGCTTATTCTAATTCTTCCTTGTGGGGCTGCCCAGTGTCCTGTAGGATGTTTAACAGCATCCTTGGCCTCTTAAGTCACTAGGTACTAGTGGCGCCCCATCCCCCAATTGTGATAACCCAAAATGTCTCTGGACACTGCCCACTGTCCTGAGGGGGGTGATGGTGGGGAGGGGCAGCAGACATCCCCATTGCGACCTTTTACCCCCCGGAGAAAGAAAGGCTCTGGGAGTGGGAGTTCTTCATCTCTTCCCTCTTGGAGGTTTAGGGGTTCACAGGGGGGCTTCTGGGTCCCGCTCATCTTTATGTTCCTAACCACATCGCCATTGTTGGCCACGGTGTGTGTATGGTTCACCATGGCTGGCTGGCCGGCCCGCTGGCTGGAGGGTTGGCTGGATAGAGGAGGTCCCAGGAAGGGAGACGCTCGTGGATGGTGATCAGACCATATGTATGTAAACTCATGTAATAGGGGAACGCCTCTTGTTTTTATAACTGACACCAACTACGCTTGCCGGTTCTGCGTTAAGATGGCGGTGCTGCCTCTCTGTCCCAACCCCCCGGGCAGGGTCATTCTGCTCCCGAGGGCTCTCGCCACACACACAGTGAGTTCCGAGGCAGGGACACTGGATGAGATCATCTCATTCCCTATTCCCTTCATTAACAGCAAGCGGGATCATGGAGTCTTCCAGGACCTTCATGAGACATCTGCCAATCACACCAGGCTACAGTGGTAAGTAGAGATGTGCCACGTGGATCTGCCTGGCAGGGGAACCACGGTCCTGCTTGCCATCCCTGCCCTAGTCCACTGTCTGTGTCCTTCTGACTGGCTGGGCCAGTACGGGCACTTTAGCTTTTTAAGATACTTGTTGAAAACCTCCCTTGCTGAAGATGGCTGATAACTGAGTTCAAACTAATGGAGAGATAGAACTCAGGCCAGGTCTCACAGGATGTGGTTGGGCCTGTGGGAAGCACTTAATGGGTATCAGTGCCTTGGGGCCAAGATAAGGGATAGATGCAATGGATAAGGTCCTTTTTCCCAAGGTGAGATTTCTCAAGTTTTGCACTAGGACTGTTCTTAGGGTCCCATTCCTTCCTGGGTCCCCTAGAGGGAGAATGATCCAAGTGCCCTGATTTGTCTGGAATGGCTCTGGTTTTAGCACTGAAAGTCCTCAGTCCCAGGAAACCCCTAAGTCCTTGGCAAATAGGGATAGCCGGTTACTACCTAAAGGTTCTTGTCCTCAGGCTTCTGGGTTACTGAGAACTTACTTCCTGCATTAAGTAAAAATGTCTATTAAATGGGTGTATTAGTTTCTTAGGCCTGCCGTTTAATACAAAAGATCGTTATCCTCTCCCAGGGCTGGAGGCAAACAGTCTGAAATCAGGTGTCACTAGGGCCATGCTCTCTCCGAAGGCTCTAGAGGAGGGTCCTTCCTTGTCTCTTCCAGTTACTCGTGGCTTCGACTGTTCTGTGACTTACGGCAGCATGGCCCCAGTCTCTGTCCCCGCCACCCCCTGGTCTTCCCACGGCTCTTCTCGTGCCTTCTGCCCTGCACCTCTGTGTCTCTTCCTCAGATCCCCCTCTCTCTTCTCTTATAACAGAGTATTTTCAACAAGTGTCCTAAAAAGCACAAGTGCCTGTTCTGGCCCAGCCAGCTGGCCACACTAGACAGGGGACCAAGACGGAGACAGCTGGATTTAGGGCCCTTCCCCAGACAAGGATAATCTCATTCCCAAATCCTTAATGATGTGTGCAAAGACCCTATTTCCAGATAAGGTCACCTTCATGGGACCCATCGGTTAGGACTGGGACATATCTATTCAGGAGACACAATTTCAGCCCTCTACACAGGATAACGATAGGTCTCTCCTAAGATTGTCCTGGCCCTTAGTAAGATTCTGGGAAGGTAGCTTGAATTCCTCTGTGTGTACATATATACAATTACGTAAAATCTATCCAGGCACCAGGACCCCTCGGTTTCTACGATCTCCCCCAACAACACTAGGGTATCTTTTAATTGCCCCAGGGTTGAGGAGCCTCTCTGATGGGTGGAGGGCTTCGGGAACCGCCTCATAATCAGATTTTTCCAGAAGCGGCTTCTCGCAGGATGTGGGAGGCAGGGTTGCTACTCTTGACTCTGAAATCAGGTTTTCTTGCGGGACACAGGCGAAATGTGGGGCTTTGGTAATGAGCGAGGGGTACTTATTTATTTATTTACCCATCGAAAACCAAGTTCTTAACCAGTTTTTCTTCCTTTTGTGCTTTCAAAAACTAGTTTTATTGTGACAATGGTGTAGGCCCTGGGATTCAGCCTCCAGTTTAAATAAATACTTGTGTTTTACCCATACTAATTGTAATGATTATATGTTATTTTGTGGGAAGTGGTAAAAAATTGTTCTAGGGGATGGGCCCCACAGATAATGAATTTACCTTTTTTTGTGTAATAGGTCTCAGCTTTTAATAAGCCCCGCAATTTCCCGATGGTCCGACAAAAAAAAAGGATCCCAAATTGCATTTGGGAAGTGTCAAGGAAAATAAGCTTTCTCTCTAAAAAAGATGAATAATTTCAATTACTCCTCAGACTATCATTTTGGCCCATTAAATGCTTTCCCCATTTGTGGTTCAGACTGACATCAGGGTCTTTGCTATCAAAGAATATTACTGTCATCGTCTTTGTTGAAATGGGCCTTCCCTCCCCAGCTCCAAGGTCATTTTTTGTGTGTGTGTGGCCTTGGGAGGGCCCAGTGTGGTGCAGACAACAGCACTGCTTGTATTAATGGCCTTTGGGGAAAGGCAGTGCTGTCCGCTGGGGAGGAAATGCCACGGAGCGGGCTGGGACTCTGGGGAGCATCTGTAGGTTCCGACGGCCTCGCTGAAGGCTCCCATTCGTCGGCTCTTGCAGGCTTTGTGCCCTACCTCAGCTGCCAGCAGGCCACCAGCAAGGACAGCATGGCCCACTGTCTGAAGATCTTCCAGGAGATCACACAACGCTATAAAAACCAGATGGAGGAATTTCGTTGCTCGGTAGCCACTGCCCGGAGGCTGAAGCCCGTCTGCTCCGAGGAGACCGTCCTGCGGGCGCTGCACCAGTATTACCGGCAATATCACCCCCTGTGTCTGGGTACCAGCCCCCCGGAAACCAGTCCCCTTCTACTGGGGCCCAAGTGCAGGGCCCAGCAGGCCCACTGGGCCGGCCCAGGGAGCAGGGAGTCCAACCCACTTCCAAATCCCCAGGCGGTGTGGTGCAAGACGGAAAGGCTTGGTTTCATCCAGTGAGAAAGAAACATCTCCTGGGGGAGAGAGGGACCTGGTCCTGGTCAGGCCAGAGGGTGCTGTGAACGGAGACCCCCTTCCCCCTGCATGTGGCCACTATCGCTCAGACCGCACCTGCTGTCTCAGGATGGACGCTCTGGGGTTGCTTTCTCTGTGCTGGGCACCATTATTTCATGAGGTCAACATGATTATTCCCATTTTAGAGCTGGGGAAAGTGAGGCTGCGAAGGTAATGGCCCTTGTCTGAGTGAGGTTAGACCTCAGCTGGAATCCAGCTGTGGCAGGCACTGGAGAACAACCATGATAACAATGACAAAACCAACTTCTGATGTGATTCTATAAGGCTAACACAATGATTTGTCCTGGACCGTTCTTAAGGTCTAAAGATCTATAAGAAAAGTAATGGACTCCAGAACTGTCTTTATTATTAGAACTATAGTTGTGGGACGGCTAACCACACATTTGTTGTGCTTGAAAGTTTTCCGAATCATAACAAAGAGCATCTGCCCAAGAGTTTGAGATTTCGCCCAGCTCTGTGACTGTTTGCTGTGTGAACTATGACACATTGCCTCCCCTCTCTGGGCTGTAGTTCCTTCCTCCAGCGCAGGGAAGGATGGATTAGATGCTTCCCATAGTGCCTTCTGGCTCTGAGATTCTGGGACTCAGTGGCCTAATTCTATTCTGACCGCAACTGGAGGAGGCAGGCAGACAGGAATCTTTTATCTCACCAGTGGGAATTGGGCCGGGTCAGCCAGTCAGAGTCGTTCATGACCTGAGGCAGATTCCTGGTGCTGAGTCTGATGTGCTTTCTTCTGACCTGGATGCTTCTCCTGCTTCTTTTCTGTAAACTATACAAGAGGCAATGTGTGAAGCTTTTTTTTATTAATCTGAACGAGGAGCAGGATCTGTTGAAGACAAAGAACCTGAGACTCAGACAGGTGCAGGTTTGAAGCTTGGTCCTACCACCTCCTTGCTGGGTGACCATGACCAAGACTCTTAACCTCTGCAAGGCCTCCATGTCCTGTTCATAAGGTGGAGTCAATAATGGTGTCAGCCGTCCCAGTGTGTGAGAGAAGGAGCTCCGAGGGTATTTGAAAAGCCCCTATCCAGGTGCCTGGCTCACAGAATCAACCAACCAGGGGTAGCCGCTCTGAGGGCCTCTAGAGGCCTAGCGGCTCACCGGGGTAGCTGTAGGGGTGCAGGCTACCTGGGGAGGAGCCACTGGGTGGCTTCTCAAAGCCCTCAGGAAGCATGCTATCTTTTTACAGAATGCAAAAACATCAAGAAACCCCTCTATGAGCCCCCAATCCCGGGCTGGGCTGGCTACCTCCCAAGAGCCAGGGTCACCGAATTAGGCTGTGCCACGCGGTACACTGTCATGGCCAGAAACTGCTACAGGGACTTCCTGGGCATCATGGAGCAGGCCAGGATGGCACACCTGAAGCCATTTGAGGAGTGAGTCCAGCGTGGGGCTGGCGTGGGGCACAGCCACAGGTGACGAGAACCAGGGCCAGAGCTGGGGCTGGGCTGAGGGGGGCGTTTGTAGGGGCCCCACCCCAGTTCTACGGCTGCTTTTCTGTTTGGTTGGTTGTACAGAAGGAGCCTTGTTGGTAATAGCAAGGCCTTCACGGTAAGCAGCGACCCTCCACTCCCCGCCCCACCCAGAATTCTCCAGAAGCCTGCTTGCGGTCTTTGCTGGTTGCAGGGAGAGACCAGGAGTAAAAACCCACTGGGCCACCTGTCCTGGCAGCAACCTAAGTCCTGAGGAGGGGCATGGTAGGGCCCTGCAGAGGGGGGCTGTTTGGCCTCAGTTTTCCCTCCTGCATAATGGAGATAAGATAATCCTTTAAGTTTAGGATAAATCCCCATCAGGATTAGAAAGTAAGCTGCTGTGCTCACACAGGACAGATTGTATTTCTTTTCTTTATTATTCAAAAGAGGAGTAAGTCTATGACTTTTGTCCTTTAGAATGTATGGCGACAGGTCCACCCAACCTCCTTCCGTCCCTTCTCCAAAAGTTTTGCAGCATGAAGGACCGCTGCCCAAATGTCTGGAGTTTTCTGTCGCAGGTAAGGGAGCGCTCTTTCTTTCTTTCCTGCTACTTTTATAAAGGGGATGAGATGTTTGCAGTAGCCTCCCTGCTTAGCGGCGCCGTCGGCCTGTAACTCGTCAGGATGGTTTCTTTTCCAGGTGGCAGCTGTCTTGCCCACGGGAGACCCCTGACAGAGGAACCCAGACCTCCAGTGACATGTGGCTGTGCCCAAGGGACAAATATGTTGTGCAGCGGGAAGATTTACCTCGAGCCACTGTTCTCAGCAAAGTATGCGGAAAGCTGAGGCAGACAGCCTGCCAAGGAGAGGTGAACGTAGCAGGAGACTCAGAAACTCATCACTCTTGCATGAGAACCAGCCCCTCACCCACACCCAACAGGCCCTAGGAAAATTTCAAAACCTAAGAATCCTTTCAACTGCCACCGGCTCGCTGTCTGTTTGGCAACAGCATGTCATTAATGATAAAGACCTTTCACTGCGGTGTGGGAATAAAGAAGCTACTTCTCAGCATGCTGAAGGTTTCTGTGGGGGCTGGGGGTTCCTAGGTTGTGTTGACCTTGAGAAGAGCCGGGGTGAGGCTCATCTCTTCCTTACCTTGAGGTGACATTGTGCACCTGGATCAGACTCTTATGGAAGCCCTAGCCCAGCACACTAACCAACCAGCGGTCCCTGTCAGCCATCTTGGGTCCTGACGTGGTGGCACGACGGTATGCCCACCCAACCCTGGTGTTTCAGAATCCCACTCCTCAGGAGACCCCAACTGGCGGACACAAGATGTATTTGTTTCACAGCACTGCTGTAACAGTACCTCACACTGGATGCCATAAGACAACAGAAGTGTATTACTTCACGGTTCTGGAAGCCAGAAATCCAAATTCAAGGTGTTAATAAGGCCGCGCTTTTTTGGAAACCTCGAGGGAGAATCCTTCCTTACCTCTTTCTTTCCAGCTCCCAGTGGTTTGCTGGAAATCCTCGGCCTTCCTCGGTACATAACTACTATCCCTATCTTTATGGTCCTGTGATGTCCCCTCTGTGTCTCTGTGTCTTCACATGGCTGTTGTTTTATAAGGATGCCAGTCACCCTGGATTAGGGCCCACTCTTTTCCAGGATGAGCGTGTCTAAGCTTAGCTCATTATACCTGCAGTGAGCCCCTTTCCAAAGAAGTCCTAGGCTGAGGTACTGGGGGTTAGGACTTCAACCTTGCGCTATTGGGGACACAGTTCGGCCCAGCGCACTGGCTCATACTTGTTGCCACTGACAGGCACTCTCTCTGACCTCGCTCGGCATCCAGCGGCTTCAGAAGACCTCAAATGCAGCTCGTGGAGCAGCGAGACCACCGCAGACATCCAAAGGCTCAGTAATGGGCAGAGCCACAACAGTACAGCACTCGGGTCCTGGGAGACCTGCCCAGGGCAGAGAAATCAGATGCCAAATCTTAAACTCTAATGAGTACAAAGGACTTTGATGAGAAAACAATCACCTCTCTGTTTTTACGAACCTCCCAAGTGTGATTTAGCATTCCCTTCCCTTAACACAGCAAACCACAGGCATCCTGTCCCGTTGGCCTAATAGAAGCCACAGATCTGTCTGTATCATAACGTTGGCTGCGTGCAGTGTCGCAAAATGTTAGTGTTGATCGTACTGTATAATGATGTAGTTATTAGAGTGACTGTATCGACACTCTAACATATGGCTATTCAATCTGTGCAAGAAGAAGCTCATGGTTGGGGGGTGCCTGGGTGGCTCAGTGGATTAAACCTCTTGCCTTCGGCTCAGGTCGTGATCTCAGGGTCCTGGGATTGAACCCCGCATTGGACGCTCTGCTCAGCAGGGAGCCTGCTTCCCCATCTCTCTGCCTGCCTCTCTTGTGATCTCTGTCAAATAAATAAATAAAATCTTTAAAAAAAAAAAAAAAGAAGCACGTGGTTGGTTCATAGAATTGTCCTAATACTTGGATTCTATTTCAATGTAATTAGTTACCCTTGAAGTGTCACGTATTTTGCTTTCTGCATTTAAACACGTTTATTGTGAGAGGAGGCCCTCATAGTTCACCCGCCAGCCAGAGGGGCCTGGCCCAGACACGATTTCTCCTCCAGGGAAACAGCCAAAGATGATGTCCAGGGTGATTGTCATACAAAACAAAGCAGCAGCCCAAACCCCACAGGATTTGGGATTACCATCTCTCCCACTACCCAACAATGATGTGATAGAAGATTACTGTTACGGACAGATACTTATAGAACATGAAAAACAGGCCTAAAAACAGGCCATAAAACTACAGTTTTATGAACAATTGTTCGAGAACAATAAACCCATGTACACACACACACACACACACACACACGCACACACACAATGATCCTATTTTTTCATTTTTAAAACAGTGGGGGGAGGGGGGAGGACACTAGCCCATAATGCTTGTGGTGGTTATTTGGATGATGGTGTATCGTTAGTTATTTTTATTTTCTTGTTTGAGTGCCTTCCAATTTTCCACAGCCCATGTGTATTGTTTTCACAATTAGGATAAAAAAAAATCTTTATTTTAAAGATTTTAATTTTCTTGAGATTGTATGTTTACAGGAAAAAAGCCACGTGTCAATAGAGGGTAGCTGGCAGCTTGCTCAAAGGGCTGGAACAAACCTCAGTGAACATAGTTAATATTTTTTTCAACTTTGTTAAGACCCTGGAAGAATGACCCCCCCCCCCCGCCTGCCCCTGCCTCCATCCATGATGAAAGCAGGAGATAGATGGGACCCCTGCCTGGGGTGGGCGGGCCAAACTGCCACCGCTCTGGCCCCTTGGAAATGAGGGAGGTGGAAGCCGTTTCTGCCCAGCCACCTGTCCCAAACCCACAGAGTTTGTAGATGACGGCTCTGGACTGAAGGTTCTTGAGCTCTGCCCGTGAAATTAAGGGGTGCCAGGATTGAAATGATTCCTTGCAAGGAGCCCTCATCCTGATCTTGGAATCCTATTGGGCATCAGTGTTCAAGTCACTGACTAAATCAGTGGGTATCACCTTTGAAAACTGGCTTGAACTGTAAAACAAAAGCAAAAAACAGCAACCCAGGGACAGAGGTAACAATTGAATAACGGCCATCATAGCATGTAATTCGGCTACAACTTCATGATTAAGATTGCCTAGTTCAGTGTGCAAATCTGCAAGTCCTTTTGTGGACACAGTTCCTCACTGTAATTCTTTTCCTTAATCTTCCCCCTCGCTGCTCCTCCCTAGCCTGTAATTTCGGGAGCATCGTGTGTCGGTCGAGGCAGAGAGGTGATTTCTGCAGAGTATGGTATCATTATTAGCACAAGCTGCATCCGTAATGAGCTCATTCCTGCCACTAAAAACAATTCCGTTACCTGATAAGACAAATGTCCCTGGGTCTGGAGACGTGAAGAAACCAAAGTGAGGGTTTGTGTGTTTGCTGATGGACCACAGGGCCTTTTGTCGGGATCCTTTGGCTTCCCTAGCATTAAAGTGCTCTTTTGCGGTCACTTCTTTATCTTCCTGTGCCAGAATCCTCCGGAAGCAAGCTGTGGGGAGGGCCTGTCCTGTTGCCTGTCCTGACTGCCCCACCCCCGACCCCCCACAGACTGGGGACAGGCTGCCTCTAACCAGGATCTTAATCTTGGCTTTAACGTCGCTCCAGTATAGCTGTGAAGCCTGTGGCCAGGAGGGAGACTCCCTGAGTTCAGATCTCAACTCTGGGTTTTTCTGGTTGTGTGGCTCTGGATGCTTGCCTTAACCTCTCTGATCCTCCAATGCCTACTTTGTAAAAGGAATGAAGATAACAAAACAGCTCACTCAGGCGCCCTGTTGTTTATGGAAATAGGGAGCTTAGGCAGGTAAATCCAGCCCACACCTGCTCAGGAAGGATTGTCAATTACCCCTGGGGAAAAGGGACCCAAGAACTCAGCTGACATGGGTTGGGGATGGGTTGGCGTTATGTCCCTCGTGGTGAGTTATTAACACAACGCGGTTCAGAACCCCGGGCTCCTGCCCACGAATGGAGACTCTTTACCACTGGACGTTCCTCCCAGGGATTCTACCCCAGGAGGGAGGCTGCTCGGGCATCACTGACCAGTAATAAAACCAGCAGCAGCTGCTAATGTGCTTGCTTGTGTCAGGCTCTGGCCTAAGTCCTTCCCCTGGAATAGCTTATTTAATTAGTATTCTTTAAACATTTTCATCTTATGAATGAATAAATTGAGGCACTTGGCTCAGGGTCACACAGACAGTAAATGGCAGGAGGTCTGAGGTCAGAGTCGGCACGCTTAACCTTCATGCCACACTGCCACGTCAATGCCACGTCGTTGCCACGTCACTGCCACATCACTGCCACATCAATGCCCCATCGTGTGATCCTCTGAGGCCACTATCACAACATGAACTACTGCTCCAAGAGCTGCTGGATCAATTCAGAAAGAAAAGAGACGAGAGAATTCATGAGAAACCCGGAAGTATACGAAGTGCGAGAGTTGGTATAATGGGGTTCAGGATGTCGAGGGCTAGGCTCTGGGAGGCCTCACACCTGTTTGTGTCATGTGGCTGCTGTGTGATCTGGCAGGAAAAACTCACCCACTCTGAGCCCCAGTCTCCTGTTATGATGATGTAATGATGACGCCTTCTTCATGAGGTGATTTGAGAGGATTAAATGCACATGAACATGAAGGGCATGGCCTGGCATTTTGCCGGCACAGGGCTCACGGGCAGCCCTTGACCGAGCTGAAGGCCCTGGAAAGGAACACCACCACCAGAACAAAAGTTGAGAGGTTTGAGTAAGGCCAGAGCCTAGAGGGCCTCATCTCCTTGCCCTGCTCTAGGCCTTGCTCATCAGCCTCTCTCCCACCCCAAGAGTTTCAAGAGCTGGGGTCTTGGCTCCTTCCCAAAGGGCCTCTGAGTTCCTCAACCAAATTACCCCCATGTCACCCCGGACTTCTCCCCCAACAAATACCCAAAGTTTCCCCTGGTGCCCAGCCCAGAAGCAGTGCTCTACAGTAGGAGCCATCGTTAGATGGGAATACCCAGCAGGCAGAGTCCCCAACTGTCCTCTCCTTAAAAGTCTCTTTTTCTAAGCTGATGGAGATGAGCTTGGTGGGGAGACGGGGGGGTACACCAGCCTCCATAAGTCTTCCAAAAATAGCCCCCCCCCGCAGAGGCTGATATGTCCCCAACAAAAGCCTGTGTTTGCATCTGGATTTAAACTAGATTTTTTGAATTCTCCAAAGGCTAAGAGCATATACTCTACCTTCCCTGGCTAGTCTGGGGTACTATCAGGAAGGGGCACCAGGTACGCCATGACCTGAAGGGGCCGAACACCTAGCCCTTGTTTAGCCCTCGTTTCCAGTATGTGTTCTGAAGGTCACACCAAGGGCAAATCTCCCCAGGCTTCTCCATCTGGCTGAGGCACCCCCTGCCTTCCATAGCCCCGGTCTGGGTGACTGGCAGCTGCTAACAGATGTCTGGCTTAAGGCCATTTGAACCAAAGCCACTCCCATTTGCTTAAACTCAACACAGTTTTGGTGATTGCTTATTTTTCAACCCATTTGTCTAAGGACATTTAGGACTTATTTTATAATTTTATAATTTGTGTGCACGTTGATCACAACTGCAGCTTTGTGAAAGTTGGGGTTGTTTTATTTCTTGGTTCCCCTTTTTTCCTCATTTTTTCTAAAAACTTTTATCTAACATCTAATAAAAGGTTGAGAACCTTTTAGCCAATGCATCTATAAAGCTTTCTATGAAATTGGTCGTGGCGAATGCAACGTTTTATTTGAATGCTCCCTCAGCCCCCTGCCCTGAAGGTGACAATCCTTTTAATAAAGACATAAATTACTAAGGCCCTTCCTTTTAAACCAAGGTTTGAAGACTTTCTCTCTAAAGGGCCAGATAGTTAAATTTTCAGGCTTCTGGGCCATCTGGTCTCCCTCGCAAATACTCAGTTCTGTCATCTTAGCAGGAAAGCAGCTATAGACAATATGTAAATGAGCAAGGGTGGCTGTGTTCCCATCAGAGTTTATTTATAGGCACTGAAATGTTAAGTTCATATAATGTTCATGTATCACGAAATAGTATTCTCCTTTTGATTTTCATTAAAAAATTTTTTTTTAAATGTGAACATTTTTAGCTGGAGGGCCATACAAACAGGTGGCCCATGGGCCCTCATTTGCTAGTCCCTGCCCTAAACAACGAGTTAAACCAAGGATATGATGCTAGCCCGGGGCAGTCACAAATGATGCATCTCATAAGTAATTTGGGTCAAGCAGGGGCCCTCTTAAGAGAGACCCCTTTGGGGGCTCTGGAAAACAGAACCGCCATGCTCCCAGGACACAGAACTTCGTCCAGACCAGGGCAAGGTGATATGGAGCTCAGATTAGCCGGGAGGAAACCTGCAATGGGTCGAGAGAAAAGGTAGAGACAAAGACCTGGCAGAGGCTTTTCATACCCTGCATTACAGTTAAAATCTGATTTAGGTGAAAATAGATGCACAGAAATTAAATGTGCGTGTGAGGCTTTGGTGGCTAAGTTGTGTGCCCGTAATGACAGCGTTGCCAAATTTACTCCTGTGGCTGGGAAACAAAGATGCTTTTTGAAATTTGATTTTGTTGTTTTACAAATTGTTTTAGCTTTGTGGATAGTGCAAACCTCATTTCTGATCTGCCTGAAACAAAAATAGAACATTAAAGCGTTTAAGATTCAATCAAGGGCTTGCTGTGAGTGGCACAATATTAAAATAACAGAAAAATCAATTCAATTTTTATTTTGAACATGATTTATCACAAATAGCATTCTAATAGATAACACTGATTATATACCAAGCTCTACGCCTTTGTCAGAGTCATCATTAGGAAATTTGACACATATGCAGGAGAACAATAAACGTCAACTGAAATATATACCAGTTAGATATAAATGGGATGCTGAAATGTGCGATGCTGTCACACGCTGTACTTATAAGTAATAATATGCAGTCTAAAGTAGCTTGCGTTTTCAAACAAGAACTCTTTTTACGTTGTCATTTAAAATATCTCATATATCTGAAGGTCAGGAATAAATGGCACTACTAGCATTAAAAGCTAGTAAAAGAAAAAGTAATTTGTTGTTCATTTAACATAACATGTTATGTAATAGCTTTGTAAAGTATTCATTATTTTTCCCCCATGGAGGCTGAGAAGACAGGACGAAGACGCCTTGGTTCTTAATGGAGGGCTTTGTATCACACTCTTGTTACCATTCAATCTTGATTCAGTGAGATCTTTGCAGGAATTACGTGGTTTGTGGCAGGGGCAGGTAAACGCTAAGAAATAAAGCTGTCTTTCCCAATGAGGTCTCTGCCGGCTCTGGCAGGCGGTTGCCCGGGTCCTGGGTTTTGTCCTCATCGGTAGTGCCATTTGGTACAGGTGTGACCAACAGGACACTGGGGACGAGTGGCAAGACTGTCAGAGGCTGAAGATGGAGGGTTTTGATGTGATAGATGCAAGTTCCCAAGATAAAGAGGAGGGAGGCGCTTGCTGTGCATCTCGGGAACAGTGGCTGATAGATCAGGATTTGAATGCAAATCAGACATGGAACCATCTTGGGGTTCCAGAAACCACCCAGTCACCTCTCACCGGCAACCCCTCCTACCAGCCACAGCTTCTGAACTCCAAAATATTGTAAACCTCTCTTTCCCTTTTTTCTTTTAAAATTGGATACAAAATTAAAACTACAAAAAATAGCATTGACAAACACCTCTCTGACCACCATGTGAATTAGCAAAGATGAATGTTTTTGTCATATTGGCTGTGCATCCTATTGTAACAAAAAATAAATAATAATAATTATGTAATTACAATTATGGAAGTTAATAATAAAGATTCTGAGTGTCCATGTTTTGATATTTCGTAGTGTGTATGCGGTGGGGTAGCAGTACTTGTGCAATAATAATGTACATAAATGGTAATTTCTGTATCCAAATTGTGTCTTCCCAACATTTGCTTTTCTTCCCAACAGAGCCCTGGGGGGAATCTACCCATATTGATATATTGACCTACCCATATTGATACATATGGACCCTTCATTTCTTTTTTATTGCTAAAAACAGTGTGATGAGTACAAATGTCATGTTGTTAATTTCATTCATATTCTGCTTGTTACTGGCAAAGGTAACTCAAACATTTATTTTTTTAGACTTTTTTTTTTTTAAAGATTTTACTTATTTATTTGACAGACAGAGATCACAAGTAGGCAGAGAGGCAGGCAGAGAGAGAGAGAGGAAGGGAAGCAGGCTCACTGCTGAGCAGGGAGCCCGATGTGGGGCTTGATCCCAGGACCCTGAGATCATGACCTGAGCCGAAGGCAGAGGCTTTAACCCACTGAGCCACCCAGGCACCCCAAACATTTATTTATTTATTTATTTATTAAAAGACTTTATTTATTTGACAGAGAGCAATCACAAGTAGGCAGAGAAGCAAGCAGAGAGAGAGAGTGAGAGGGAGGAGGAAGCAGGCTCCCCGCCTAGGAAGAGAGCCCGATGCGGGACTCGATCCCAAGATCCTGAGATCACCACCTGAGCTGAAGGCAGAGGCTTAATCCATTGAGCCACCCAGGCAGCCCCCCAAACATTTATTTTTTTAAATTAGAAAAAATTTTAAACATTTTGTTTTATTCATTCCCGAGAGAGAGAGAGCGAGAGAGCACAGTGGGAGGAGCCGAGGGAGATGGACAGCAGACTCTGTGCTGAGCGCAGAGCCTCATGTGGGGCTCAATCTCCCTCTGCCTCCCCCCCAGCTTATGTTGTCTCGTTCGCTCTCTCCCTCAAATAAATAAATAAAATCTTAAAAAGTAATAATAAAAATAAATAAAGTAAAAATGAGATGAAAAAATGCCTAGGATTGGCCAACAACTTGGACAATGTACAGAGAAAGAAAGACAAAGGCCATTAAACACGGAAAAGATGTTCACCCTCATTCATAGGAAAACAAACACAAATTACAGTTTACGGAACAACAGCACTTCAGTCTACCGAGTTCAAAACTGGTTAGACAATTGCCCATGTGCGGAAAGGTGCGAAGCACTCTCCAGCTGGAAGGAACCGTGTGAAATTACCAGAATTTGGCTTTCTTGGCCTACGAGGCCTGCAAAGCGGCCTGGGTCCGTCCCCGGTGGTGTTGGCTGGAGTGTTGGTTGGTATGTTGGCCACAGAGGGCAACTTGGGAATCCTGACCAAAGGAAATCTAGCCTCAACATTTACCGGACCAATTTTTACGATGTAAAAGCATCACAAAAGATAGTAGTTGCATGAATATTCCTAATGGGGAAGTGCTGGAAAACACTTCTACGTCCATTAGCATAGACACCCGCCCCCACACATTCCTCAGTGGAAACGATGAAGCTGTAAAAAGAATGAAGAGCCTCTCTCCATATCATGAGAGAATGATATCCGGTTTATTGAGAGTGCAAAAAGCAAAGTGGATGGTACCTATTGTGTGCTACCCTTTGTCTGAAATAAAAAATGTGGGGCTGGGACTGGGGCTGGGGCTGGCTGTGTGAGATGGCCACACGTGTGTATGTGTTGAATATTTCTGGAAAAAAAAAACTGGTTGTCTCTGGGGAGAGGAACAATAGACTTGGCGGGTGAGGGCAGACAGCGACATACCTTGTATAAGAATACTCTTCTGGATCTTTTGCATTCTGGGCCACATGCATGTATTAATTTTTTTTAAGCCCCTCTTCCCTCATGCCATGGGAAGGCTTTAATCTAACTAATGATTGCGCTAGGGCGCCTGGGTGGCTCAGGTGTTAAGCATCTGCCTTTGGCTCAGGTCATGATCCCAGGGTCCTGATATCAAGTCCCACATCAGGTTCCCCGCTTGGCAGGAAGCCTGCTTCTCCCTCTCCCACTCCCCCTGCTTGTGTTCCCTCTCTCGCGGTGTCTTTCTCTGTCAAATAAACAAATAAAATCTTTAATAAATAAATAAATAAATAAAGATCGCACTGAGTTCTGCTGCAGGCTGTTTTGACATAGGGTCACTTCTTCCCCTAACATGTTAAGATTTATTTATTTATTTATTTGACAGACAGAGATCCTAAGCAGGCCGAGAGGCAGGCAGAGAGAGAGGGGGAAGCAGGCTCTCTGCTGAGCAGAGAGCCCGATGCGGGGTTCGATCCCAGGACCATGGGATCATGACCTGAGCTGAAGGCAGAGGCTTGAACCCACTGAGCCACCCAGGCGCCCCTCCCCTAACATGTTAAAAGCTGGGTGGGCAACACATGGGAGCAAGGATGACCTTATCAGATAGGAGAGACATTCCTTGTCTAAGGAAACAAAATACGAACAGGCCCCACAATGCACCCTGAAAGAGAGAGATGGTGGCAGGGGAGGGCTGGTGGCAGATTTCAGGTGTTACCTCTGGTCAAACGTGGCATCTGTCCCACAAATCATTTCTGAAATGTGACCCCAGAACACGGAGAATGTCAAATTAACACCTGGACGTCCAACAGAGGGCATTAAAAAATTTATTACAGCCAAGACGCAAGAGAGAGGACCACATTTTTAACAAGGGTAAAGAGATTGTAAAACATCTTCTTGGACCGTCTCACTGCTACAGAAATTGTACCTGTGGAGGAAAACATTCTCAGCATGAGACTCATTGACACATGGAAACGGGACCTCAGGGGAGCAGTTAACCAGCCCCCAGGACTCTGATCCCTCGGACCCAAGGGCTCTGCGACACTGAGCAGAGTCCAGATGATTCTCCATAAGCAAAACCCCTCAAAGAACGTCCTCTTCTCCTGTGGCTTCTTAATGAGCTGAGAATGAATCAGCTGAGTCAGGCCAAGGATTTTTTTTTTTTTCCCCAAAACCAAGAGAGTCTTTGACGCTCTGGTGGGCCTGCACTTGTAGACCTGACACTGTGTCCCCAAGGTTGCCCTAGCCTGCCCGCAGACGACTTTCCCTATAGAGTCAAGATCATGAATGTTCTTCATACACTGCTTCTGGGAACATAAAATGTGGAAGCCACTCTGGAAAGGCAGTCTGGCAGTTCTTCTAGAAGGAAAACCTAAAGTTCTCCTATGACCTAGTAATTCTGCTTCTATATATGCAAAATAAATGAAAATGAATGTCCACATGGAGACTTGGATATAAGCGACAGTATTCATAAAGTGGAAACCACCCAAACATCCGCCAGCTGATGAATGGATAAATAAACTGTGGTCCTTCTAGATGATCTAATTTGGTAATAAAAAGGAACGACTAAACAAGACTGGTACAGGCTGCACACGGAGGAGCCTTGCAGACCCTGTGCTGTGAAAGAAGACAGACATGAAGGACTGTATCTTCTATGATTTCCTGTGTCTGGAATGTCCAGAGCAGAAAAATCTAGAGACAGAAAATAGACTAGGGTTGCGTAGGCCTGCGCAAAGGGATAGGGAGATGAGCGGGTGATGGCTAATGGGTGTGAGGTTTCCTTTTGGGGTAAGGAAATGTTCTACAATTGCGAAGATGATGGTAAACTCAGTGAATATGCTAGAAGTCCCTGAATGGCATGCTTTACATGGGTTGAATTGTACGGTATGGGAATGATCTCTCAATAAAGATGCTTAAAAAAAAAAAAAGACAGGGAAGGGTTGTCACTCCTGAGCAGTGAAGCCTGGTTGGGGCTGGATTGGGGCTGGTACCCAGACATGAGATGCAGGGTACCCCTGGCCTCTTCCTGCCCTGGTGGTATCTCTGGCTAGAGAAGATGGCTGACCACCCAGCCTTCCTCGGGGCTTGGCTTCAGAATATAGCTTCTTGACGGGGGATCCCTTATGTGAGGGGCTGACTTTGGTACTTGCAGTATATCATGTGTGGGCTCTACTGTACTTGAAAACCGTGACTCCACCCAACCGCTACCTCATGACTCTGAGATCCAGACTATTCCGCAATGCACCCACTACCAGCCCTGATCAATTCTTAGCTCCACGTCTGGCTGTAGACGGGCCCCAAGGCAGGTAGACAGGACTGGCTGTCAGAAGACCTGGATCCAAGTCTGGGCTGCGCTAATGCTTGTGCTCTGGTCTTGAGTGTACAGAGGAAGATGACATCTGATCCTTCCAGCAACACTCAGATGAATCGGGATTAGTATGGCTGACCTCCAGCGCAATTAAATGACGCAGCTGAGCAAGATCTTGGTGTGTGTTTTTGAACACATTTTGAGGTCTAGTTGTCTTCCCTCCAGCTTCCTTGTGTGGCCTTAGACAAGTTGGATGACTCTCCATATCTGGCTTTCCTCATCTTAAAATGAGAGCAGCTGAGAGGGGATACCTAAGTTTCCTTCAGACCTTAACAGCCTGTTAGTTTATGATGATCTTCTTTGAAGGTGGGCTTCTTCCTTCAGTATTTTAAATACAGTTATATCCTCTCCCAGCCCTGACCAAGTAAGATTCTGTTCCCTTGAAGGAGAAGAGAATCTCGCCCCTGTGAGCGAGATCCCAACCCAGTTTCTATCCTTTTCATACCACAGTCTCCAAACAAACTAGTTTACATTAATAACTGCTCCCCAACTGGAATTAACTTCGAGATTTCCTACAAGTTCTGCCCAGGCATTTATCTCATTGTTCGAGGCCAAACAGTCTCACGTTCGCCTATTTCTCAAATCTATGCCTTATAACT
Organism: Lontra canadensis; assembly: GCF_010015895.1. Classification (NCBI taxonomy): domain Eukaryota; kingdom Metazoa; phylum Chordata; class Mammalia; order Carnivora; family Mustelidae; genus Lontra; species Lontra canadensis. The sequence goes on from NW_022630997.1 coordinate 3,855,125, forward strand.
TACTGATGCCTTGCTCCATTGAATTTGGGTAAGGGAAATGATATTTGATCAAATGATATTTGATCTGTCAAAGTGAATCAGAAGGCTAGATGAGGAGTTGAGATGAATAGTGGGGTAGATAATGGCTGGATGGCCAGAAGACTGGATAGATGACTGATGGCTGAATGGATGGGTGAGAGGTTAAGCAGATGGACAGAAAGGGAGCGACGAACGGCTGGTGACTGGATGGATGGACAGATGGGTGGATGGATGGATGTGTAGCTAGATTGGTAGGTAAATATAGATACTAAGATGTAGGTAGAATAAGAGATACGCACTCGGTCCCATTTTCACCACTTTGCACGGTGATTTGCGAAGCCCCCAGCTTGGTCCGGAAAAGATTTATCACATGGTTGTTCCAGAGAAACTTAACCTTCTGGATTTTTCCAACATTGAGGTCCATATCAATGTCACGGATATGATTTGCATGTGGTTTTAGGGAGCCTCTGAAAGCACAGACATAGAATATTATCTCAGCTGGATGTATGAATACATAGGATGATAGCAATGGCTGCTGTTGGTTTCTGCAAATACCCTGAACGACGTCATGAGCATCCAGGAGCTGCTAAAACACTAATATATTTGTGAAGCACACATCTGTTAAAAAAGATAGGACTCTAGATTTCTACTGTCTTAATTTGTCCTTAGGGGAAATCAAATGTTTGAGGAGGCATATTAACCTTATAATTATACTATAAGACTAATTAGTGCAATGTCTTATGTTTAAAGATGTATGTGGCTCAGCAGAGATCTTCTGTTAGGAATTCATATGGGGCATAGAAAGTTGTCAAAAAGCTTCAACTTAACATGAAAAGTATTATGGAAAAGTTAGTATAAAAAAACACAATATAATTTTACAGCCCACTCACGCATTCATCCAACACGTATTTACCAAGCACTTCATCTGACCAGCAAAAGCTAGTGGCTAAGGCTACCACCACAGCAAGAAGGTAGGTACGCCTGTGTGGGAGGTGGAGAGTACAGGTGTTGGGGGTAGTTGCCACAGAAACGTACCTTATTGGAAGAGAATTTGATACCATAAAACCAAAGTCAGAAAGCCATGACTGACCTTCCAAAAGAAGTTAGCACATATCTGATCTTAAGTAGTGAAGTCCCCCTCTGGGCCTCACTCTTCTCATCCGCAAAATGGGATCACTGGGTCAGCTGCCAAGATTTTCCTCCATCTCTGACATTCTAGGATTCAATGGTTCTCTCTAATAGATGGCCAGATTTAGAAAGCATTTTATGCCCAATCTCTTATGAATACTCAATGATGAAAAGTCTGACCATTTCACGTTACTGTTGAACTTACTTGAAAATTTCATATTGTTTTGAGTTTCTGTTACTTCCATACAAAGCAATCCTGATATACCCACTCGTTTTCTTTTTTCCAGCCAGCGTGACTGATACCCTGTATCTCCAACCTGTCCAAAAACATATAACCAATTCAATGAACTCATCTCGTTGGGAAAAAAAAAAAAAAAAATCACCCTATGGAAGGATTCTCGCTCCTAGCTCTGCATCTCCAGCCTGAAATGTCAATAGTGCCGAGGTAGAGAAACCCTAATCTAGAGCTTTCTCTGAACATTTACACGTACACAGATTAAGTTTACGAAAGAACATCCAAGCTTCTTTTCCCTTCCACAAAGAGGATGTGCCAATTTCTCTATTGTCTCCACCCATCCCCTCCCCAGACTGATCTGCCACCCTTCCCTACCTCACCCTGTGCTCTGGAAGGCCACCCCACCAGGGATCTCACCACTGGCGTTCAGTTGAGTTCAGCTGATAAGAGACTTATGCAGGAGATTGGAAGACAGGAGGAAAGGGGGGGACCCGTCTCTCATGCTCCCCTGCTACCTCCTGGCTCTGGTACTGGATGTCTGGTGGTAACTTCCCCTCTGGGGAAGCCATGCCACTCCAGGAGCCCCACAACCACCCGAAGCTGGGCTCCTTGGCATCCCTTGATTACTCCTTTAACCCCGACTACACCTCTCAAAGTAGACCCTTCAATAAAGTCTCTTCATTTGAACCATGTCGCTGCGTTTTCTCTCCTGTTGGGACCCTGACTGATACACTTTGTTTGCACTTAATGTATTGATACGTGTTTTTTTCGCCCATTTGCCTTTTTGCATGCTAGAGAGGATTTCTCTCTTCAGTACATAGAGCTATCTCCTTGCTTTCAACGGTTCACAGAGTAGCTGGTTGTCTACCAATTGGTGGGCATCTAGGTTTCTCCTCGCAAACTTTTGGTGTTAAAAACAATGCTGCAGTGAACGTCCTTGAGCACACCTTCTTGGCAAGTGTTGTCCCAAGGTATGTCTGAGAAATGGAACGTCGGGTTGAAGGAATATGCACAGGAGACGTTACAGACACTGCCCATCTGTTGTCCTCCACCATAAGTATTGTGAGGATTACAGGAGATACTACACGGGAAAAGTGCTATATCATTTTTTTAATTTAAAACTCCCTTGAAAAATAATGCTCTTGTATTCAGCCACCATGTATTATCACTTATGACAAATGAATGTTGATGATGTTACTATCTTGTACTTTTTTGGTGAGAAGCTGGGCAAAACAACACCAACACAATGTGTGTGTATGTGTGGATGTGTGTAGCATGCGTGATTGTGCAGGGAGACTAGTATGACAGATGATCACAGGCATGTCTTGACTTACAGGGATTTTGCCCCACATGACCCTCTTCTCCTGTTGATGGATTCACCCTTCCCGCTTCTGGGGTGGACAAACACGTGACCAGCCTGTGCCAATCACTGCACTTCACTCCGTCGATCAGGCTTATTGGCTAAATAATGTCCTTCTATTACAGCTAAGCTGGTTGGAGTTGTTTCTGTCCTGACTAATTAGGCTGGTACACCTTCCAAATTATTTGCAAAAGTTTTTAAATGAGTAAAATGGAAACTTACGAGTAAAGTTACCACTGTCTCCTGTGTTCAGGAAAAAGGTTTGTCCCACGGCACTGGTTTTCCCCTGAAACCGGTCAGCGTAGTGGCCCATTTGGGGGCATCCCCCAGTTGGACAAGGGAAACAGCTACTCTGGTGAAAAAACATAATTTGCTTGTTAGTGGTGGGCTTTGACTGAGTCAATCAATCAAGAAATTCATCTTCCCATCCATCCTCCTATTTATCTACCCATGTACCCCTCTATCCCCCAACCATCCTCTCATCTACCCACCCATTCAACCATCCACCCATCCGTTCTCCCACCCCTCCACTGACATCCATGCACTTATCCTCAGAGTCATGCACAGAACTGTATGAAACCCTGTTGTGTACCCAAAGAAGTACCCAGAGATCCTGGAGTATAGTTGGGAGACAAGTCATATCCAGGGAGCAATAATGTTCAAGTATGGAAGGGAATTGCAAGACATCTTCCAGGAGGAGTAAACTGGACCAATAAGTTCTTTCAAAAGAGCAGAGGAAGAGAAGGTCTGTGACCATCTTCACTTTAATGTGAATTATCTAACTGATCCCTGGGTGATGTTCCTCAAATAGTAGCTCATTAGTGGGGGCTGGAGGAGGTGGTTTGCTCTGTTCAGATCAGAGTAACATTTCAGGCTACAATGACACTGGTCTTCTTGCCCTCACCAAATCCACCTTCCATGGTGTGCATGGCTATTTTGCAATTTGGAAAGCACGAAACAAATGCTGGAGGCTGTGTATATTGTCATCCACACCCCCACAATAACGACCACAGCCAGGACTATGCAATGACTACCCTTGGACCCCGGGGATGGAACATGATGTCCTTTTGACCTTAGTTCAACCCAAGAACGTTACAGTCAAAATCAGCTTTGGAAGGAAAACGTGTGCGTATAAATATATTTTTATTTTTACTTTTGAGAAAAAATATTTTGAAACTTCAAACGTTTGCATCCCCAAAGTACCAACTGATTCAGGTAAGAAGCTCAACCTTTCATACTGGTTTGTTGTTGTGAACACTGTCACCTCGGGGGTAATGGGACTTGGAGAAATCTGGCAGATTTTTAAAATTTTTTTAAAGTCATCAAATAATGAGACAAAGTTCCACTAAATGAATGCCAATGCGTCTGGTTGCGTACACTGAGGACTCGAGAACACCCAGTGAATCGTGAAGAAATAACCAGACAAGTTCAGACTGTGGTTACTCTACCGAACACGTGGTCTGGAATCCTCACAACTGTCAATGTCTTGGAAGACCAGTGGAAGATGTAGAGCTGTTCTGGATTAAAGGAGCCTAAAAAAGGGGGTCTGGCTGGCTCAGCTGGTTGAGCGTCTGACTCTTGGTTTTAGCTCGGGGCATAAGCTCAGGGTCATGAGATCGAGCTCCACGCTGGGTTCTGTGCTGGGCCTGGAGCCTGCTTAAGATTCTCTCTCTATCCCTTCCCTGCCTACTCATGCTCACCCTCTCTCTCTCTAGAGAGAGAGAGATTAAAGGAGACTTAAAAAAAGGCCATGCAAGAAAAAGAAGGGAAGAAACTAGGGAGGGAGAGAGGCAGAGAAGAGAGGGAGGGAGGAGGAGAAGAGGGGAGGGAGGGAGAATGGAAGAAAGAAAAAGAAAGACATAGCTCTAGAGGACATTGGCTATCTGGAGAAGTCTGAATACGGACAACATATTAGAAAATAGTAGTGTATCAATGCTAAATTTCTTGGACGTTGTTCTATAGGAGGATGATCTTGTTCTCAGGAGATGAATGTATTTATGAGTGAAGTCTTAAGTTTGCTTTCACATAATTTAGAAGAAAACTACACATAGGCACACATTTAAGTGTCAACAATTGGTGCATGTAGGTGATGGGTAGACAGATATTCACGTGTTCTTGTTTCGACTCTTGTGTAGATTGGGAATTTTCCAGAATAAAAAGTTGGGATGGAGGGAAGGCCCAGCAGTCATGTCCCCTCCTGCCCACCCTGCTTCTGGGAGAAGTCTCTGTGAGGCTCCGATGTGTGGTCCCTCCTCCCATCAGTCATGAGGTTACAGCTGTGCTCTCTGCCAAGCCACAGGAACAAAACCCCCATCACCCATAGGGCCACGGACATCTTCCCCCTACTGGTGTGACCTACCTCCTGAAACTCATTGTAGGAGGCACACGGGTAGCCCAGGAAGCCATCAGGATTGAGGATGCTGCTGGAGTAATACTTGTAGCTTCTCAGGTGATTGCAAGCCACAAAGTCTCGGGTTCCTGAGGAAGCAAAGGCCATGGGAGCTCACAGGAGGCATTTCACTTTTAAAGGCTGAACCATTCGGACTGAGCGAGGAATTCCCTCCACATTGCACAGATGGGTGTGAGGGCGCAGTCTGAAAGTTCTCCTGTCAGTCAAGGGGGTTGTTTAGTAGCAAGGGTTGACCAGATGTCTCTCCTCTCCCTCCACTGTGTCCGTTAGCTGGGAAGCTGCAGGTGTTGGGGAAGCTGCTACTCAAGGGCCAGCAGGTGTTGGGGAGTGGCCGGCGCTAAGGAGCACATCTGTGCAATCCTGGGGGGCTGGGCAAGTAATGTAAAGGAATGATGAGGGCGGCGGGCCATGCAGGGGCAGTGAGAAATGTTATGCAGAGAGAGAGATCAAGAGATAGGATAATAATTGCGCAATTGCCTTTAAGGGGATCCTACACGGTCCGGTCAGTCGTTTTATGGTAAAGGCCCAGATTACTTGTTCTAAATTTTCACAAGAAGCCAGAATCTTGACTTTTCCGTGAAAATCTTTCCATGCTCAAATGATAGCCGTACCTTCCCACTTCTAAACAGTGACAGTGAAGGCCGGCCACATACTGCCGGGGGGTGCGATCTGCACGAAGGCTGGGCCTCAGTTTGCGAGCTGGACACAGCTGCCTTCTGAGGGAAGCAGGCTTCCCTATGCCTTCGGCCCCAGGCTGAGAACTCCTTCTTTCCTCCTATTCCAGGCACAAGGCAGAAGCAGTGGCCAGTACAATCACTGTGGCCTCTGGGCACTCTGTCACTGCGTTTTATGTGCCATTTTTTTCTTTAGACCAAAGTCCTCTTGTTTGGAAAATGGTTTTTCACTTCTCCAGCTACTGGGTGCAAAACTTCCTATGAGGTAATCCCTGGCAACAGCAGAGGTAGCTGGGGGGTCCCCTTGGGAGGGTCTGGTGGCTTCACCCACTATTTAGGGAGAAAGGCACATTCCCTTTGCATCTGGGAAGCAGCGGTAGGATCAGCCCCCCCACAGCTTTGGGCTCCATGTGCTACCCACCCCCATCCTGTCCCCAGTCCAGAAACTTCCTGCAGAAGCTGGTTCCATGTGCCCCACACCGAGGCTCATCACCAACAACCGAACAACCAACCAATTCATCCTGAATTGTTTCTTTCGTCCGGAACTGTGGCCCTGGGATCCCTGCGGCCCTGGGATCCCAGCCTCTGGCACAAATGGCTTTCACCGTTCCTCTGCTCCGCTCCTGGATCACTCGGAGCTGCACACACACTCCCGTGTTCATGGGCTTCTTCACTCTAACTTGTCTTTTTAATTAAACCTGGGCTCCCATTCTGGCTGGCCTGCTCAGCACTTCTGGTAGGGGGCAGACCTTCCTATGACTCTGGAGGGGCCTCCCAGGGAGCCCAGCAGCCGCATCCTCCTTGGGATCACTGGTGCGGAGCCCGGAGAGGGTTAAAACTTCTGTGGCTTTAGCAACCTTGCTCTTTAACATCAACATACAGAATAGAAAAATGCCACCAAAGGTCACTGAGCCCTGTGTAATGGACTGCACTGGGTGCTTGCTTTGGGCTAGACCCCGGTGGGTCTGGGAGGCCCTTGACACAGTCCCTGGCTTCAGGGAACTCCCAGCTCAGACAAATAAATCCTAAAATGAAATGATCACAGACTCAAAGCCTCCACTCTCAGGGAGGATAGTGAAGCCGATCTCAGGGCTGGGCCACAGGAATAACCGAAGGTCAGAACAAGGGCGGTGAACACAGATGATGCTTTAGGTCACCTCCTATTAGGGGCACTGAGCCCGTCCTCTCAGATGAATGGAGGTCCACACAAGCCTCATCCCCTAGAGCCCAGGCCTCGTTCTCCCAGCACGCTCTCCCCAAACCCGCAGAGCACGTCCCCCTACTTTGTCTTCCTACCAGCTCAGCTCTTTTCCGTACCTGGAACGTGGGCACAGTAAATGGCAAGAAAGTCTAAGCCCCTCAGATCTTTGCTTATACCCAGCAAGCAGTCCTTCAAGAAACAGGTATGGAGGACAGAAGGCCAAAGCCAGAGCTGGGTCTTTGCCGGTGAACTGGTCCCCTCCTGCCTCAGCATCTGGCCAAGGGGAAGATGGTGCCAGATGGCGCAAGAGGTCGGGGCTCTGCAGCCAGAAGTTGGGCTTAAACCTAGGGAACCCTTGGGCAAGTTTTATACCTGTACTGACCCTGTTTCCTTGTCTGTAAAATGGGACTGATCAGAGTAAAGACCTCAGGACATGGCCGTGGAAATGCCCGGCACCGAGCACACCCTGTTTCTCCCCAGGTGGACAGCAGCTGTCTTGCTTCTCTACTTACGTACCTTCCCACAGGCCGTCTATGTCAACAATGGTCGAAAGACTATTTTTCTGACATCCGGGCATTTGCTTTCCTCCATTTGGATAGAAGTCCAGATGGCCCACCTTTTGGCTCATTCCAAAACCTGAAATATTATAAGCAGAGGGGAGCAGGGAGGTGAGCGGTCCCAACATTAGGTTGTGGCCACAGACAGTATTGGTTCCTTCCAACCACAGCGAGAACCTTCTTGGCCAATTCTCTCCTTGGCCTCGCCATGCTGTCTGTGACTCTGCAGAAAGTGCTCAGAAATGGGCATTTGGCAAGAAAAGAAGGGAGGAGAGCACACAGGGAGAAGAGGGGGAAGCTGGGCTCTGGGTGTGCTTGCACACAGGTGTATTTGTATGTATGTGTGTCTGTCTGTCTTGGGGAGAACCTAAGCAGTACCGTCAGGCCCTGACACCACTATGTACTAGGAGCTGCATATCAGGACTGGTGCAGCTTTTATTCCTGTATTTGTTTAAGAATTTTGACTTTGATGTTATATTGTTCTACTGAGACCACATTCCATTATACCGCTATATTGAGAGCCCAGAGCAATGGTAGGAGTTTTGGTTTTTGAAGCATTCAGACCTGGGATCACAACCTATTCTACTTATAGACTTCGCCGTCATGTTGGGCAATTACTTGACCTTGTGAAGCCTTCGTTCCCTTGGCAATGAAATCGTAATAGTAATACCTACTTTTTAGGGTTGTTCCGATTAATGAGCTAATGTGTACAAAATATTCAAAGAAGCATATGGTAAGCATTCAATGAGTGATATAATTTTCATTAAAAACATACTTTCATTGGCAGTTTTCATGAGTGGTTGTACAAGAAAATCATGAAAAAAGAACATTTCTTTAGAAGAACCAGATAAAAGGATATATTTCATCTCCAACAAAACAAACTATAACCATAGCTTTGACAAAAGAAGTAAAAAAAAAAAACTCAAAAATTAACATTTGCATTTTGCAAATACAGGTGAAACATCAAGAAGAAATTTAACTGTCCCTCTGGATTTTGGTAGATCAGAAAGGACTAAAGTTTTGAAGACTGGTGAGGCCCTTCCAGGCTGTAGAAGTGTTTCAGGCTCACCTGGGCCGGTAGGCCAATCCCCTAAGGCTGGGGCCCGAGGTCTTCCTGTGGTTGGCCTTTTTGAATATCACCCTTGAGGTAAGCATGTGGGGTGCACCTGGACCCACTCCCATCCGTCTCAGCTGGTCACCAGGAGGTGCAGGGGGGAACTCACCTAGGAAGGGGATGATCGGGGCAGAATCCGTGTGGATCACATCCACAAACATGGCATCAGACGGGTCCAGTCGAACCTCCTCAGGCGTGCCCTGGAAGCATGGCTGTGCGGGGTCCAGTCCTGAAATCGGGGAGTAGGGTAGTCAGACCACACTCTAACACAATACAGGCTCTAAACCCTCTACACACAAAATCCATGGGGATTCCTGGGCCAGGAGTCCCAGAGCCCAACAGCCGTGATTTGGGGAATTAACTGGTCTGTAGCTCCTAGTCTGCTCTGGAGAGAGGAGTTGAGACAGAGAGGCTAAAAGTGGGGTCACTGACTGTCAACAAACATCCAGAAGTCCCCAGTGCCTGACTCTGAGCAGGATCTAGGGGGGTCCCCTTGCCCCCTCACATCCTTTGTCCTTTTAACCCTCACCTGTTACCAAGTGGTCACAGCTCTCCAAGACTGCAAGCTCCCCGGCCTCACCCGGCTCCACCCAGTGCCCAGTGCCCATTCCCCAGTCCCCACACTGTCCTCTGTGGCTGCTTCCGCTTTCCCCAGCCTGCTGTTCACTTCCCCACATCCTCTCCTAATCAATCTGTTCTCTCCAAGACTGGGCTCAAACACCACCCCCTCAGGGAAAACTTAGCCTCTCCTTTCTCAGTGCATGCCACCCACAGTGTATAGGGTTATTTTGTGTTTAATTAATTTCGCTCTGAATTTACTTGCCTACTTAACTGTCTGCCTGCTGGACCAGACTGTGGGTCTCCCGAAGGGGGCTGTGGCCGCTTCGCCTTTGAAGAGAGGCAGAGGGTGGAACCCACAGGGCACCAGGGACTCAGGGACCTATATTTAGCCCTGGTTTTCTGCTCAAGGTCAAACACCTGTCCCCTCCGACCCTCAGTTTCCTTGTCTGGAAGGTGTCGTGTGCGTTCATTTTGCCAAGTGACTCATTCATTTATTCAGTTATTTACTGAGCACTTCCCATGGAGCAGGTTTCAGGTGGCCACTTTTCACTCTCTGCCTGTGCATGGCTCAGCATTCGTATTTGTGGAACTGACGCACTAATTTAAAAAAAATCAGTTGTTGTTGTTATTACTGTTATTATTATTATTATTATTATATTACTCTTGCAATAATAACCCTGAAGTTTTGAATTCTCAGTCAAGTATTCCCTAATGAAATCATGGACAGTGACTTTCTGAGTGTGGTGGGGGCAGCCCCGACAGCCTGCTCCCGAGGGGCCTGCCAGGGCGCTCTGCCTGGGCTCCTGCGTGCGCCGCGCTCCCGTCTCGCCCACTCCGCTCCCCCCCCCCCCCCCCCCCCCCCCCCCCCGCCCCTCCCCCGCCCCTCCCGCCCCTCCCCGCCCCTCCCCGCCCCTCCCCGCCCCCCACCGTCCCGCCCCCCAGCCTCCCGCACCCGGTCGGGGCCGCGCGCCGCGCACCTGTGATCCTGCCCGCGTGGCCGCGCAGCCTCCTGCCCGCCTCGGCCGCCGCGTGCGCGCCCAGGCTGTGGCCGATGAGGTGCACGTTCTCGGGGCTGTAGCCCCGCACCGTCTGCGGACGGATGGCGCGTCAGGTCCCGCCGGGTGGCGGGGATGCGCGCACGCGCGGGGCGCGGGGCGCAAGCTGCAAATTCCGGAGGGGACCCCTCCAGGACGCCGGCGGGGACTGCACGACCCGGCCCCAAAGTCTGCATGGCCCGCGGGCCGGCTCGTGAGCGGGGCAACAGTGCTGACCAGCGGCCACCGAGTCAACTGCAGGCGGCCCGGGCGGGGACCAGACGTGGGCAGCCTGCTGCCACACCCCGCCGCCGCGGGGTCACCTCCCCTGGACCCTGGCGGGGGTCGGGCCTGTCGGGGAGAGCGCGGGTAGTGGGCCCGGCTCTGGGATTCTCCAGAATAGACCTTCCAGAAGGCTGTAAGGGGCCTTCCCGCCTGGGCTGTCTGAGAATGAAGCCTCATGTGGTGTCCCAGCGTGCTCTGGAATTCCCAGAGAAGCCTACAGGGAAGGCTTTCTTCCAGATGGAGAAACTGAGGCTCAAAGAGTTTAGTTCGCCTCCAGCCCCATAAGTAGGAGTCTTCAGGACAATCCAGGAGGGAGAAAAGGTGCAACTGAACCTTAGAAAAGGCCTTGCTTGGGCTTTTAGGCCCTGCCCCAGCCCGGGGGTCCTTAGGCTGCCTCTTAGGTAGCAGGAAGGTGGTGCTCGGGGGAGGGGGGAGGGGGGCCCTCTCTGCCCGCTCCCCACAGGATGTGGCCCAGGCAGGGTTTTACCGACAGATTTTGTATGAAGAAAGCTATCTCTGCTCCCACCACGCGAATGTTGTGAACGGCTTGGGTATATTTGGTCTTTGCCCCTCGTTTCCAGTCCACAGAGATGCAGTTTACCTTCTCCACTTTAAACATTTTCTGGGGAGGACAAGCAAGAGGGAGAGACCGATTTACCAACAACGATAAACTGTACACTCCAGAGATAGGCATCCACACCCGTCAAGCACATAGCTGTGCCAGAGCTCTAATATTCCTTGCACATGTCCAAACTTCTGCCACATCACTATTGATTGGGTGTGCTTATCCCCACTTAACAGATGTGGAGACTGAGGCCCAGAATGGATTAAATGACTTGTCTAAGGTCTCACAGATACTTAGTGACAACAGCCAGATCAAAAAGATCACTTCCTACATCAGGGGTTAGACTATTACGATAGGGCCAAACCCACCACTTTTACAGATAAAGTTTTATTGGAACGAGCCACACCCATTTGTTTACTTAACTGTTTACCTCTGCTTCTGAGCTGAAGCAGAGTTGAGCTGAAACCCTATGACCCAAATTGAACACAAATGCTAAAGTGTCTGCTACCTGGTTCTCTACGGGAAAAGTTCGTGGACCCCTATCGTAGATAGTCCAAGCCCTGGGTAGTGCAGCTGTTATGTACCCAACAGTACTCTAGGTGTTCTAGCCTGACCCCGGCTCCTGATTTGGACAGTGCAGATATAGAACATTCCCAACAGCGCAGAATGTTCTATTGGATAGCAAAGCTCTACACGCAAATTCAAGTTGCTTTCCTGTCTGGGACTTTCTGATTGGACCCTGGTTCCTTTCAGCCTCGAGAGGAGCTGATTGGCCAGAAGTTGTTGGGTTGGGAGAACTTGACAATGGATGCCCGGGGAACCCAGGTTTTCCTTGGTGGTTTTGGCAAAGGAGGGTTCTTTCCCTATTTCCTTTCCCGACCTCAGGGACACTGGGGCTGTGGGGTTTGCATCTGGGTGCTGATCTCCGTCTGGAGTGGCTAGGTGCAGGGTGGCGGGGGACCCCTACCTTGCACATGTCCAACAGCCAGTTCTCTTCCCCCTTGTCTATGAAGCCGTGGATGATAAAGCGTGTCTTGCGGTCCAGTTGGAAGTTGGAAGCCTCAACCGTGGCTAGATCAGTGGCCGTGATCAGCTGGTTTAATAACAAAAAAAGTGCTAAGCAAATGCCTGAAGAAGGATCACAAAGTAAAAACAGCACCATGGCCACGTCCAAGCAGACTCCCAGCTGGGAGCAGGGCATTGGTCCCCTAGAACCCCACAGTGGGCGACCTCATGGACCTATAGATAGACACCAGCTCTCTGAACTCTCTCAGGGAGAGCGGGGAGCTACTTGGATCCTGATCATGTCCCTCCTGGTCACTTCTGACCACCTGTAGGAAGCCTGTCTTGCTTCCACCTAACAGGCCTTCTGGGAACTGAAGGGTACCCCAGGGTTCCCCACCTTTTGTCTTTTGTGGCTATGTATTGCTTCTTTCCATCTGTCCTCTAGCTCCTCGAGAAGGATTTACTGTTCCCCACTCCACTCCACTGAGGGGCTTCTCTCCCTCCCCAGCCTGGTGCAGGAAAAAGACAGACCCTCTCCGGGAACGCCAGGCCTGGGCTTCTCCATAAATGCCACACAAACCTCCCCAGGAGCAGGCTGCTGCTGCTGGGAAGCTTCTGCATGTCCGTGCACGAGTGTGTGTGGATGTTAGTTTCTGGGTTGGGCGTCCATCGATTTCATTATTTATGCATAGCGGTCTGTGATCCTGAGAGCTAAGTTGGCTCTAGGTCTACCATTGGTGAGGAAGCCTCATCTGGAACGTTCCAAGGCTGTGCATTTTTTTCTTGGACGACCACGTGAAGGCTCCAGCGGGGGCAACCCAGTCCACCCACCATGCAGTGTTTCCACTCCCACTCTTACTTGGAAGTTGTTCGGATTTTCATTTGTGTACAGGAGAAAGTGGGTGTCAATGTCCTTGGGATCCCAGGGAAATAACTTTAAAGGCCGCTGAAGGGTCCCGCACCATGGCTTTTCATCGGAAAAGCAGCCAAGATGTCCATAACAGATCTCCTTTCCTGGGGCAGGAAGAGCAACGAACAGGGCCCTTGTGAGGTTCTGGAAAGAAGCCCTGTGTTCTCAGCTACACAAGAGGATTCTTCGGGGTGAGCCCAGGGCTGGCTCTGGCCAACGCTGGTCTTCACCTTTGCTGGCCGTTGTTCCCCAAACTTCAGTGGTGATGGGAATCACATGGGGACTGGGAGTGACTATACCTGTCACGTCTACACAATCCCAGGCCCCTCCCTCAGAGACTCTGATGCCCCTCACTCCCTAGGATGGGGTGTGGGAATAGCATGTTTAATGCTGTTTAACCCTTATCATCTGGCCAGTTGGGGAATCACTGAGAATTCCTGGGGCCCTTCCTCCTTAAAACTATTTCTCCCAGGAAACTCCCAGATGGCCTTGGACTTCTCTTCATCAAACATCAGGTAATTATCCCAAGTGTGAAATCTGTGGCTCGGTGCTCCCTGATTCCCCTTGACTTCTCCGTTACAACCACCACCAGCCGAAGCCAACTGTAGGCGTTCGTGGGTATTTGTCCCATGTCATCCTTTTACACACACTTTTGCCCCCAATTATGCTCTGCCATTTCAGATTATAATTCGCCTTAAAAGGAGAATTTTCTAAGAACGGGAATGATTTCTTGCTGCATCATACAGTGTGTAGTAGGGGTCCAACCCGCACAACTGATGAGGGCTTAACCGTAAATGCTGGTCCTTTCTGTGCCTACAACACGTACATTTCCACTAGCAGTTGTCACTGGGAGGGGGGGTCATAATCAAATCCGGAGGATTGCAGTGGGTCTCTGTCTTAGGCTTCCTCAGCTCCTAAACTGGTGGGGCCAAATGTTGGCCGTTAATTCAAAACTGGTGGTGGTTAATACTTGTTTACTGGGCGTCAGAGACCATGCTAGCAATTTACCAGTATTATCCCACTAAAGACTCAAAACAGCCCTGTGAGTAAGGAATTTGTATTATTGCACCCATTTTACAGATGAGGAAACCAAGGCACAGGGGACAGCCAGCGGTGGAGTCCGGATCTGAACCTGCGAAGTTTAATTGGGAATAAAGCTAGGTGTTGAGGAGATCAGGTTCAAACCCTGCTCTGAGAGCGAGAGGAAATCTAACAGGGAAGGAGGGACTAAAATAACTCTTGCTTCAGGTGCTAAATGCAGGGGCTTGGGGGCCTTGTGAAGACACCTGGGCTGTTGGGGGAAAGTGGGGAAGTGCTGGAGGGCATCGAACTGGTGAATCGAGGGGGCCCTGCTTCATGAAGGAGTTTTGTGGAATCTCGTGTAGGGGGCTCAGAGGAGGGAAAGCCTGGGAGAGGCAGGGGTGTGGAGTGGGGCAGTGCAGGGGCAGGGCACCTGGGGCGGTCAGAGGCAGTCTAACCTCTGACAACAGTGGAAATTAAGGCAAAGGTGAGGAGATGGGGGTAGGAGGTGACGTCTGAGCCTGGTTTGGAAAAAGTGAGTTTGAGGCATGGTGGGAGGTCCTAGAGCTCAGGAAGGTGGGAGGCCAGAGGCTAGGCAAGGGGGAAGCCCCAAAGCAGAGAAAGAAAGGTGGGGTGCCTGGGAGGGACTTTTGGGGGCTGCCCAAGTCTGGGGCAGGAGGTGGCAGCAGGCCAGCAAAGGGGACCAGAGGGCCCAGAAAGACCTGAGATGCAACCGCACCCATTCCAGACTCTGCTGTCGGGAGCCAGGTCTCCTTACAGGGCTGGGATGGGTAGGAAGACCCGGAGCGGGCTAGGGACAAGCCAAGGACCCCAGGGGGAGGAGTCTGGATGCAGAAGGAAGGCTCAGTAGGGACCCGAGGAGACCGTGTCTGCAGTTGTGGGAAGCATTCTCTAGCAGGGTCTGGGGAGGCCCAGCCAGACAGGGAGGGGTTCTGCGTGATGGGAGGAAGTGAGGGAGAGAGGGAGAGAGCCCCCAGAGGGCACCTGTGAGGTATACCTCTGTGAGGTGGGGTGATGGGCAGTAGGCAGTCTGGAGGCCCCAGGGGGCTGTGGCGGCAAAGGAGGTTACTTCTGTTTGAGGACAAGTAGACCTTGGCTTCTGTATCTGAATCTGGACAGAGGCCAGGGGACAGGGACTGATCGGAGCTGGGGAGACAGAGACTCTGTGAGGGGAAGGAGTGGGGGCCGTGGGCGGGAGGGTGGGCTCACTTGGCAGGCCTGTCCCATAATGTCAGCTCTGTGACATTAGTCTGCGGACATGTGCTTGGCCACTGGACGGACTGAGGATGTGGGGGGCCTGCCCAAACCGCCTGCCCCTCCCCCTGCCCCGGCAGCTGCCACCTCTCCCAGCCCCTCACCGCCCCAGAGCCTCTGCAGGAGGAACAGGACAGAGCAGGAGGATTGCCCGGGATTATCTGTGACAAGAACATTGCCACAGAGTCAACCCTCCCTGAATGATAGCAGTTAGGTTTTTCTTGAAATAATGTAATGCTGTAGTTCATGGCGGCAGTAATCCCGATGATAGTGTCTCCAGTGGCCTCACCCAAAGGCCAACCCAGGCACCGTCCCTTGCTCCCCCAAGGGATGGTAACAGCATCCTCACCTCTGACTGTGGCCAGCAGGAGAAGGCCGATGGTCCAAGAAGGCAGCATCTACGTGGAGGAAAACATAGACACACAGACACACCTGGGCACAGGTACGAGGCTGGCGGTTGCTCAGCCCAGAGAGGGCAGGAGGCCCGGGAGCACAGGGTGTGTGGAACCGAAGCCCAGCGCCTGGGCCCCCTGGGACTCCCCGTGGGGCTCCCCTGAGTCTGAGGCCTCCTGCCTACGCACATGGCATTGGGTGGCCCTGCTCTGAGAGCCGCGGTTTCTGGGTCTCCCCTCCGCAGTGACCCCCCCCGCCCTGTTCTGGGCTGCGTCCCTCTGGCAGCCCCAGCGCCCCCCACCCCGGATCTGGGCTGTGACTTACTGGGCAACACCAGGGCGTTGTCTCACAGCCCGGCCGATAGGCTGTGGCTTTTATACGCAGGCGTCTCCTTTGGACTCCCGAGATGGGCGGAAGGGAGGGCTAGATAGGGCTATGCACCTGCGTGCTGGAACATAGGTTATCACAAGCACGTGATACATACACACAGCTACACATTCGACCAGCTCAGCAGAGTGACCCAGATGCTCAAAAGAGGAAAACTTAAAAGGGGCTCCACTCTGGCTTTGTTTGGAAACAAACATAGTCTATTTTAAGACCCTTTCTGAGCTGTACTAGAGATAAGAGTAAGACTGACTGACTTTAAGTAAGATTGACCTAGAGATAAGAAGGTCACTTCCTTCACGGCTGAGAGGAGGGCCCGGGTGAACAGGCAGGTGCCGCCCTGCCATTTTTTTTTCAAATTGACGTATAGTCTAGATATACCACAGTGCATAGATCTTAAGTTTAAAGTACAGCATAATAAGCCTTGACAGCTGTGTACTCCTCTGCTAACGTCCCAGGTCAACATAAAAGATGTTTCCAGCAGCCAGATGTTTCTCTCATGATCTTTTTTTCCCCCTCTCATGATCTTTTAGCATCAAGCCCACACCCGTGCTTTGATTTCTATCACCATGGATTAGTTTGCTCTGTTCTAGACTTGCTTATAAATGGAATTATACCGTGTGTGCGCCCTAAGTCTTGCTTCTTTCCCACAACCCGTTTTTGAGATCCCGCCATGTTGTTACATGTGTGAGTAATTGGAGGGTCACTTTATTACTTTTAATTACTTTTTATTAGCTTTCTGTTACTGTGTCATATTAATTTATTTTTAATTTAACTAATTTATTTCTGCGTGAATATATCAACCCAACCACAGTTGGGTTATCCATTCTTTCATTGGTGGGTTCTTTCTAGTGTGGGACTATGTGGAACGATGTTGCTAGGAACGTTCTAGTCTGGATCCGGTTTTTAGGTAGACACATACAGTCATTTCTCTCAGGCTTATACCCAGAGGTAGAACCGCCCGGTCCTGTGGCGTGTCTATAGTTAGCTCTAGAAGATGCTGCCAGGCGCTCTCCTGAAGTGGCTGTTGCTCACAGAGTCCCACAGGCAGTTGGGTGAGAGTTCTAATTATTCCAGGTTCCAGTCCTGCCCTTGGGCCAATCCCAGAAACACTGACGTTGCCAGCCATTTCATCTGAGGGGTTTGAGTGTAGAAAACGGCTTCTTTTTTTTGGGTGACACTCCCTTCTGAGAACTCTGAAGTGAGCTGAGGGAAGCTAAGGACTGAACTTCCATTATCTTGAGTAGGCTTCAGAGAAGTTTCTGGAAAGGATAAAGTGATGATGAAGACTGACAAGGATGCCTGTGCCTCAAAGTGACCCCAAAGCCTAACGTTGCCCCTGGCGGTATCCAGCAGCAGAGAGAGGAGGTGAGGTCCAAGGTTCATGAAGGACCCCAGTGAGGAGCCTGGAGTGACATTAGGCTGAATGGAAGCCCGAGACCCGTGATAAGGCACCAGTGTGGTTACCCATTACTTTTGAGAAAACCCTAACTCCTTACCATGGCCCTTAGGGCACCTGGACCTCACTCCCCTTTCCTTCCTTACCTTGAGACTTGCTCACTGAGCTCCGCACACGCCAGTCATGGGCCATCTCTCTTGAAAGTGTCCATCTCTGGGTCTTTGCCTACTCTGTTTCTTCCTGAAACACACGACCCTCTCTCTTTAACCTCAGGGCTCCCCTTCAATGTCATACCCTCAAAGATGCCTTCTTCGATGTCATACCCTCAAAGATACCTTCTTCAATGTCCAAAGAAGAACCAGACCTTTCTGGACAACTATCACTGTCCTTATTTTTTCTTTCATAGAACAAATCCCAGTTGGTAATTTTATTTCCATGATTATTTGTTTGGATCTTGCCTTGATGGCAGGGTCAAGTTCTCTATAGGCATTTCTGTCTTTAGAGCCTAGCACGGTATCTGGTAGATTTGGGGTAATCAACAAACATTTGCTGGGTGAAAGAATGGGACATTGGAAACTGATGACTCATTGGGTTGTTGAGCTGGATAACCTCCAGATCTTTCCTGCCATTTCCTCCCTGCTCTGTGCCCTGCTCCATGGACTGCCTCCCTAGGCTACATGCCTTTGGCCTTCTAGTTGGCTTGAGCCAACTGGAGGCACCATAGGGAGACCAGAGGGCAAGAGGAGAGAGTATTTCTTCCCAGGCTCCCTCCCTTCTGTGCCATTAGTTGGACAATATCGGCACTTATTTCTCAATGTAGGGACATTGTCTCTGCACCAAGCTGCCCCCAAGGAGGGCTGGGCACCGCTTCCACAGTCACCAGTGGCCGAGGGCTGACACTGCTGGGTGCTCCCATGCATCCCAGAGCCTGATTGGTCTCTTTGGGAGGGTGGCCCAAGACAGGACAAGGCAGCCCCCCTCTCCTCTCTGGGGGCCTGAGGTCCTGAGGTCTAACATTCTGCCAGCTGTCTGTCTGTCCTGGGAAGGCAGGGAAGGCCAACACCTGTGGGAAAAGATGTTTATTTTTCACATGTTGGCAGGCACCAGGGTCAGGGCCTGGAGGAGCCCTCCAGCTGCTACAGCAGCCGCCCAGGGAAGGGGACGGCTGGGTTCTCCTTCTCCTTCTCCTTCTCCTACCCCCTAAGGTCTGTTGAAAACGGTCTGCTTCTCTCCTTCAGCACCTCTTCTGTCTGCTCCCTCCCCTCACTCCTCCTGCTCTCGTCCTGCAGCAGCTGGCTGGTCTCACCTCTCTCTCGGCCAAAGCATCTCCCCTCCAGGTCTCCTCCCCAGTCTCCTTCCAGCTTCGATCCTGTGGGGGGGCTCCTTGTTGCCCTCAGGGGTGTGTTTGGTGTGTTCTCTCCCTCACTCAGGCTCCTTGGTGTGTGGCTGCAAGTGCTGGGTGCTCTTCCAGCCTTGAGGGCACAACAGCGAACAGAACGGGCTACTTCCCTGCTCTCAGGGACGGCCGGCCCCCTGGGGCCCCAGCACGGATCACCTGCAAATAAATACACAATTACACACGATCAAAGGCGCTAAGAAGAACAAAAAGCACACCAAGGAACTTGTACGTCAATTGTATAATTTGGGCTGTATGCAAAGAGAGTAATTTGGGGATATCCAGTGGACAGGGGTCAGAATTTAACAGACCCCGAGGTCGGGTATGTGAGGTTGTAGGTTGAACTGTGCCTCTCACCAAAAGATATGTTGGGGTCCTAACCCCCAAGACCTCAGAATATGACCTTATTTGGAAATAGGATCTTGACAGGGATACATGAGGGAATTAGGGTGAGTCCTAATCCAATGGGACTGCTCTCCCTAGAAAAAGGGGATATCTGGACAGAAAGACGCGGACGCACAGGAAGAACGCTGTGTGAACACGCAGACATCGGGGCACAGTTTCTGCCAGCCAGGAAGCACGAAGAGTGCCAGCAACTGCCCGAAGGAGGGAAGCATGAGCAGATTGTCTCTGCACAGCCCTTCCGAGGAACTGAGCCGGCACCACCTTGGTTGCACCTGTAGCCTCCAGAACCGGGAGAGAAGGAGTTTCTGTTGTTGAACCGTGCAGTCTGTGGTACCTGTGAGGCAGTCCATGCAGACTAGTGTGGCCACCACGGGGGCCTCTGCCCAGCATGGCTCCAGCTGCTGCCCAGATCGCCTTCCCACCCTGCACGTGCTTAGACGGGAGGGCTCAAGGTTCTGGAACGGACCTGCCTATGTCCTCTTCTGAGCTCCTGCACCTGTGGTTGCCCTGTCAGGGATGGCTCTGTAGTCCCCCCACTCCCAGAGATGCCCAGGTCCCCCCAGGCCGTCCTCCTCCAGTCCTCTCAGGGCACAGACGCCCCTCCCCTCCAGGTCTTCCTTCCAGGGAACAGACTCTGCTCTCAAAACAGACTCTGGGACCTGCATGTCTCTCCACTTTCAGACCCAGATCATATTCAGACCTGAGTAAATAAATATGTGGGTGTCACCCTCACTAAAGATTCTCACAACCCCTGGAACATTCCCTTAACCTCACTTCATGGCACATCAACTCGGGAAACCAAGGTCTTGCTGCAAATGACTACAACAAGGAAAGCTTTGTCTCTATAACTGGTAATAAAACCAGACTATCCTCAAAATAAAAACACAAAGGCCACCTGGGTGGCTGAGTCAGTTAGTGTGTGCTCTGGCTCAGGTCATGATCTCAGGGTCCTGGGATTCCAGGTTCCACGGTTCCAGACAGAGCGACAGGGGATGCAACGCAATTTAGGAACTGGGCCTGGTTGTAACTGGTCAGTCAGGGCCTGTGGCTATTATGAGATGGTGGGTCGCTTAACGAGCCTGTGTGCATTCAGCTCGCTGGTCTCTGTGGGCCCTTGTGCCTTGATCGGGTTTCCACTGCTGAAGCCTCTTGCCTGAAAGTGGCCTCTACAGAAACTCCTTGTTCCAGGTCACCTTGACTGGAAGGTGGCTTAACGGGAACCCCGTTAGCTCAGTGCCTTTTCCCTTGCTTCCAACCAGACTGAATGTCCTCTGGGCTTTATGCTTATGAACTGAATGTGAACCTGGGGTATTTTCATCACCACACTGCCCCACTTTTGCCATATAAACAATAAAACAAAAACAAAGCCCAATCAAACTGGCCCCAAGGAGTGCCTGAAATCTGGAAAGTGGACCCAAGTTGGCCCAGGCACTGCAGTTGGACCCCCTGGGTAACTACAGAGAGCCCTGAACTCCCTCTCTCCCCGGGATGGTGTTTGGGTTGCAAATCTGTGGGGCTGAGCTTGGTCTTCCCCGTGGTGTGGGGAAGTAGATGCCCCATGACCACACTGGTACATAGCAAAAACGCACAGCAGGGATCGGGAACCTGCTGTTCTCTGCCTTCCTGGGAGTTTTTTCCAGCTGTGTATCTGATAAGAGGACATACATTTGAGGAAAAGGACGCGGGAGGAGAGAGCAGGGGCCTAGCCCCACTCAAGCTGGGGTCTCCACCAATGGCTCCCCGACCCTGGAGCATAGGGCCATCGCTTTAGCAGCAGGTGGGACACAGGTCACCCCAGGTCTCCTGTGGCTCAGGGCAGTGCCGGGCTGAGTGCCCATGATGTGGCCCAAAGCCTTGGGGATTCTCCCTAACTGGCTTCCTCCCACTATACCGCATACTTTTCTCAGTTTTCTCTTTGTTTTAAAATAATTTTTCCCCAAGTCTTAAGCTATTTCTGTCGGTCTGGGGAGCAGGTGAAGCCGGTTGTCTTTGGCCAGAGAGAAGGGCTCTCGCGGCCAACCAAAAGACCCACCCCTTCCGTTATACCTCAGTTCCACTTGCCGCCTTCACATGATCCTCATCACCTCTCCTCTGCATACCTCTAGAGCCTCCTCCTCGTAGATGGCCTCCCAGCCTGCAGTCTTGGTAGGACATCTTCCTGCAAACCTGGGCCTGGAACCAACAGCTCTCTGGAGACTTCCTCATCTTGCTCCTCCCACTCCTGGACCACCCTGTCCTGGGACATGCTTGCTTTTTGCACCATCAGGCGGCGTGGTGGTGTTTATCTAAGTGGTGGGCTCCCTACAGCTGTTCACACCTCCAGGACTGAATTCAGGTCTTGTGCTTCCTCGAGTTCTAGAAGCTGGTGCAGAGCTGGTGTTTGGTGCTGTATGTGGAGTCTACATTCTACTGGTTGAGCTCTTCTGCCAACATGGTGTGGCCTTGCTCAGGGGGTGGGTCCACGGCCAGCGCTGGGCAAAACTGTGACAAAGGGGCCTCCGGCCCAGGCTTCGTGTTCTCCCGTTCGGTGCCCCCACCCAAGGTCCTTTGCCTCCCTCTACCACCACCATCATTCATCCTCACCCTCCCCATGACCACTGTGGCTGAGCACTCACCTTGTGCCCTTCGCTATGAGACCCTGACTACAGGTGCTCCTTTAATCCTTACCCAGCATCTGCTTTCAAAGAACAATCTGGAGTTTGAATTCAAGTTTTGAATTCAAATTCAAGTGTGAAGGTCAGTCAGAGCTTGACATGCCACCAAGGGTGAAGAACAGAGAGGCCACGGCACCGAGACGGTCGTGATGGGATGTGAGGCCTGGTGACCAAAAGGGGAGTCACTCAGGGGAGGTGGTGACCTTCCTGGTCTGGCAAAGCTCCAGGGAATGATTACGGGATAGCCTGAAGGACACTTTCTCCTGTGTAGATGGGGCTTATGGCAAGTTCTGATTGGCTGAGTGCTCCCCGGTGACCCCAGCTGATGGATGACTGAGAAGTCCCTTCTCAGCAGAGGGGTGCCCAAGGCACTCCTCCCAGAAGCCATCCTTCCTCGGTGCCGAGCCCTGCCCTGGGACAGCCCCTGCTGGGGCCCAGGAAGAGTAGGGGCTGGAAGCCTGTTTGTGCTCAGCAAATACACCATCTCTGGATGCTGGGGCATCTTAGACCTTACCAAGACGTGGGGCTGCTGGGTAGCATGGCCTTTCCAGTCAGGGGAATGGACCCCCCAGCCCCCAAGGGGCCCCGGTTCACTCTGTGCTTGAACACCTACCTCCCCCTCTCCGGGCCTCCATTTCCTCACCTGTGAGATGAGGTGCAGGGGGGCTATAGGCTCTGCTGAGGCCACCATACGCCCATCCCCCAGTCGTTCTGTGTCACCCCCTGAGGTGAGGAGCAGACAGTGGACACGAGGACCATGGACCACGGTGTGTGGTCAGAAGTCAGTGGCAAGAAAATCAAATGTCTGGAAACACTTGGGACTTAAATGATCGACTCCCTAATGTCCCCAGGGGCCAGCTGACATCAGTGACAGACGTTGTGAGTGTAGATGCATCAGTGGTTTTATTGCTGTAACACAGTGACCGGATGGCACCTGGACGCTAACAGGGCATGAGGGTGAGCAGTACGTCCTCCTTCACCGTGCTTTCGCTGCAGAAGCTGTGCCTGCAGACAGCAATGAAAGCCTCGTGAGTGCTGGTGGCTTTACGTGGAGTTTCCAGTTGTTAAGAAACGGTAATGGCTGATTTTCAATTCATAAGGAATGAGGGGGACATTAGGGTTGTAGCTTCAATCAGTCCCTGGAGAACCAATTGGAGCTTGGAGCTTCAGGTGGCTGGTGTCTGGGACAAGGTCCCCTGTGGGCTCGTCTGCGACAAGGTCCCCGAGTGGCCCCCGTGTCTGGGACCTCAGTCTGACAGGACAGTCAGGACTTGAGACAGCAAATGGACCTCTCACTGGCCTCCTTCTCCACAAGTACCCGTGGGCCCTCCTTGAACACAGCAGACTGGTTTACAGATGGGCTTGCTCTGGACGGAGCCCCTCTGGAAATGGGATTTGACCTCCTAAAAGCGACAGTGAATTGAACTCCTACTCACTCCTGGCAATGGCGCTGAGCTGTGGAGACTTCACCCTCACAACCCATGTGTGAGGGGGTGTTACCATGAGTCGCCCAGAAAAGGAGAGGAGGCTGAGGCACAGAAGGTTCTCAGTGTGCAGAAGAACCAAGGTGCAAAGACAGGTCCAGTGTCACAGTCCACATTGTCCAGGACGGGGTCATCTTTCACATCTCCCTTGACCCTGCCTTCCACACCTGGACTCAGTGGCTCTTTCTCTTTGGGCTCCCCACTCCCTGCCTTCCAGCGGTGACACGGGGCTGGTTACTTGAGTCCCTGAGCCTCCATGTCTTCATTTGCGGAAGAGGACACATTTCCCTCCTGGGATTGCTGAGAATCCCGTGTTAATAATACAACATGTCATAACAGTAAATGTAAAAATGTATAAATTGATTTAAAACAATGCAGATAGAAGTGACCGTCATGCCTGTTATTCCAAGAACCACAAACTTGTTGAACCTCATCACCTTTGATCTCTGAGGCTTTGCTGGGGTTTCTCCCTCATCTTCACCATGGTCCCTTTGAATTTCATTTGTCTTTCCTTGCTGCCCTGACTCTATCCCTGATCCTACTTTCTGTTCTCCACACCTTGAGTCCTGTCGCCTGTGTTCAGGGCTCCCCCCGCCCCTCACACACCAAGCCCATTGCCCCTGCTCACGTCCTTTCCAGCGGACGTCCCTCAGCCCAGGAGATCCTTGTGGCCCCCTCTCCCCTCGGTCATTGCCTCCCCTGGCCTCCTGGCTCTGCCTTCCTCTCCAGCCACGCTCTTTGGGCTCCTCAGGTGAGTTGTTTCTTCGTCATTGACTTTCCATGTGAACCTGAGGTCCGTGGTGCTCAACAGCTATCGAGCAAACTCTTTGAGAGCAGGCTCGACCTTTGCATCTCCTACTGTTTGCCAGGCATACAGTAGGTATTAATAAGGTCAGACGGAAGGTGGGGAGAAGATGCTGGAGGCAGGGAAGAAACTGAGAGAGGGAGAACTACATTCTTCTTTTGAAGCCACATCACTGTGGGGAGGAACTCTAGTCAGCAGGCTCCTTAGTAGGACTTGCAATCCTAATGGGGCCGCTGGAAGAATTTGCAGGGTATCTGAGAAGAGCTTGGACTAAACTCTTGATTTTCCAAAGCCTCCCAGTGATGATGCTGATTTTTTTTTTTAATGTTACTTACTGATTGTTTTACTAACAGCAAAATATTTGAGTAATTTGACAAATTCAGCTTTTTTTTTTTTTTTTTTTACTTCCCAAACTCATTTGTGATGTTTGATGCTGTTTTGATTGAACTCTATTTTAAGAAACCTGATGTCCAACATCTAGCTTCCCTTAAGATAGATTTCTTCTGCGGTTGACAGGCAGGGGACTCAGGGACTCAGGGACTCAGGGGAAGAAGGGACTCAGGGATTCAGGCCACTGGAGGGTCCAGGTGGCAGTTGATGGACTCAGGGCCTCAGGGGTAGCCTCAAGTACATTCTGTTCCATTTCTAGAAAGTGCAGAAAGTTATGGCCTTTCCTCAGAAAACCTGGAAGCTACAATGCCCTGACTGATTTGGTCTTGTATCTCTTTCCTTCTTCAAAATCTGCCTGTGAGCAAGTCATCACCTGGAACACTCTGCATTTTTAAGGTTCTAATGATACCATCTTCTCCTGACACCATTTTAACCACACAGTTCCAGGATCCAGGCTCCAGTCCATTTCCTAACGGGGCCTTGGAAACTCACTTTAGAGGCTTATCGTCCTCCGAGGGGGGTGGGCAGGGAGGCCCCGGGTGATCACCTGGCTGGACCAGTCCCTTTCTCCTCCCTGACTCACAGGCATAGGGAGGACCCCACAGGGGTCATCCAGCCTGAGATGTGACTGTGACATTGGCCAACCCACCCTTGCTGCCTGGGGGAGTCACATTCTCTGAGGCCCGAGTTGAGCAACCTCACCTAACCTCCCAAACTTCAAGACCATCAGTGACCACGTTTCCAGGATCCCCTTCCGCAAAGAGACCCCAGAAGGGTTCTATTGATGACAGTTGTGGTTCCAGCCTTGGGGACAATCACTCTGCTCCCCTCAGGTCACCGTGCCCACATCCCTCCAGCTGTCACAGCAGAGGACTCTGAAAGTCAGGATAGAGATTCTGTAAGGATCACTACCTCAGCTCTCCCTTGTCCTATCTCAGATTTTATATCTTTTCCTCAAATTGCTTTTTTTATTGGCCTGAAATTTCATGATCTTCCTTCCCCTCTTTAAAAGGTAGCTACTCTTTAGCTTATACTTATAACTTTATACCCTCAGAAATTATTTCTTTCTTCTCTCTCTCACTTTTCCTCTTTATCTTTCTTAAAGGCAGGTGATACCATATGTATCCTTCTCAGATAGGGCTGGGAACACCCAAAAGCAATGCTTTATGCAGCCTGTCAATTGTTTGCCTGCAAAGAAAGGACCCCAGGTGGGTAGATGGTCTTGGCTCTTCTGGCTGAACCATGACTACCCTTGGGGCAAGTTTCCGTTACAAACACCAATCTCTACCAACATCCTTAGGCACAAGCCAGCAACGATATACATACACTGTCTTCTCATCTCCTTTCTGCACCGTGATCTTGGCCGCGCCCACTTTGGGGAAGGTTGGGTTTATCACGTGGTTATTCCAGAGAAACTTGACTTTCTCAATCGTTCCAACATCGAGCTTTGCATCAAACTCATTGGTATGGGTAGAGCCTGGTTTGAGAATCCCCCTAGAAATAAAGAGAAACATTCCCATGCATAGAAACAAGCTCTAATGACAGATTAAGGCCAAACCACTTTATTCTACTCGAGATTAATGATATCAGTTTTTAAAAATTAATTCTCACATAAAGGATGGAGAAATGGAGAAGCCAGTTATATGCCAGCAGCTGCACACTATTATTTGAATATTGTTTTCTCAAACTCAACTTAGTTTCTACCCAAAATATTCTTATGGAAAACTATATTATTCCTTCCTATTATTATTTTTTCTGAAATAATTATTTGTATAGTAATAAGTTATCCACTTAGTTTAACCCAATAAGCATGTGTTACTATGCTAATCGGGAAGTATGACATCTGGGGTAATATTAGATATATTATTTTAAAAATCTATTTTTAAAAATGGATCTACCAAAAGAGAAAAAACTAAATGCCTAGATTTATAATTGAGAAAAGAAAATTGTCAGCAGAAGTCTGAAACTGACTTTACCACCTAAAGTAAATAATTTAAAATCAATTGATAAAGAGACGTTAAGCATTTCAGTACATGGATTGGAAGGCCGTGGACATCAGCCAGAGAGATGAGAGGCTAAAAAAGGAAACTCACCTGAAGACATTAAATTGATGAGTGTTTCCCTTACTTCCAAACAAAGCAACTTTGACCTGACCTGTAGCTATTTTCCCAGACAGTGTTAGAGAAACCCCGTACCTCCAGCCTGCACAGAGGATAGAAAAGAGTTCAATTCATTCATGAACAAAATGGTTGACTCAAATTTCGGAATCCTGTCCCCACCCCTTACACTAAGGCATCAAAGTATAAGAAGTCCTTCCTGTTAATCTACACCTCAAACCAGGCTCTAAGGAGAAGTATGTCTTTAGCAGTAACCTGTCTAGACCTGTCCTGCCCAGGAAAGGGGCCACCACCCACATGCAGCTGCGTAAATTTAAATGCAAATTAAATCAGATCAAAAATTAATTCCTCATTCTTACTAGCCACATTTCGAGGGCTAGATTGCCACATGTGGCTACCGGCTGCTGTATTGGACAGCAGAGAACATTTCCATCATGGCAGAAGGTTCTGCCGGGCAGTTCTGCTCTAGAGGGACCGTGCTATGAGAGGAGATGAAAAGAGAAGGGACACGGGCTCGTTCCCACATTGGGAGAGCTGACCCAAGAGTGCAGTCCTGCGGGCACAGGAACGGGGTCTGGGTCCTATCTGTGCAGCCCCAGGGGCCCCGGTGTGTCCAGCAGAGAGTGGGGCTCAGTTCTTACCCAGCTCTCTGCCTGCCGGGCTGTCTCCATGCCCACGAGCACGCATACACACAACCTACACGCATATAACCACACGCTCACGCATACACGCACACACACACAGGCATACACACACACATAACCGTCCTGCACACACACATAAACACAGGCGCACAAGCACACACACATGCACACACCCACACATGTACACACACATGTACATAAACACACACATCATTTGCTTCACTCCTACTCGGCTTTCGCATCCTCAGACAGATTGTCCCTGCCCCTTCCAGGGTCGGGTCCTCGGTCCCAGGGTGCCACAGCAGTGACCCGCCAAGCCCAGGCCAAGTGCGGCTGTTTGCTCAGTTCCCGCCTTCTCTGCCGGGGCGTACATCTCACACATAGACCGCCTCACGCATCCCTGAACGCCCAGTGTCTAGCGTGGTCTGTGGTCCATAAATCAGTGTTGGTTGAGGAATGAGTATGTGGTTTTTTGAATGTTTCATTTGTTGTTTTAAAATATGGGCCAGCATTTCATGCATCCCTACAGCAGTAGAAGGATTGATGAACCAGGGTCCTTCTTAAAAATATGTAGAGTGAGGGAAATATTCTACATTTTGATTGCAGAGTTGGTTACATGGCTCTTCATCTACCAAAACTCTCATAGAACTCCACACTGCAGAGAGGGGTGTGTTTTGCAGTGTATAAATTGTATCTCAATAAACCTGACTTCAAAACCTAGATGAGACGTATATTATATTTATGTCTTTCTATAAGCACAGTGTCTTTTTTACAGACATGCAGACTCTTTCCAAATCCTTGGCTGAGTCTTACATGGGATCGTTTGGGCAGATGTGTCCTTTCACTACCAGAATGTGCTCGAGTATTTCAGGTTAGAGAAAAGCCCTTCTTGTCTATCAGAAGCTAAAGCGTCTTCACGTGGGGTGAGCAGGACAAAGTATAACTTACGAGCAAAATTGCTGGAATCCCCTGTGTTCAGGAAGAATTTCTGTGGCTCGCCACTTGTTTTGCCGGCAAATTTATCAGCGTAATGGCCCATCTGGGGGCACCCTTGATCTGGGCAAGGAAAGCATTTGTTCTAAGGAGAAGAGAGACATCAAGCTATAAGGTGTGAATAGGACTTTTTCTGACCCAAGCACCTCAGGGAGAAATTCTCCTATAGCCTGAGTTCCTTCACCTGTAACAAGGAAGGAGATCAGGACAGATGATGTCTAACTGACTTTCACCCAGGACAGGACTCCCGAGACTGAGGTACATCCCGTCAGGATATACAGATGCCTGGGTCCCAGGCTAGATCAATGACCCCTCCCATCATGGGATGTGCTGGTGAATGATTAACAGCCGACCCCGGGACAAAAAGCCTCCAGCGTAGCCTTTTCCAGTTTCCGTGGTGTAAAGACCCCGCTGTCAATTTCAGAGGCCCAAGCCCCCAGCTGGGCATCTAGAACACCAAGCATCCAGCTTTCCTTCTCTCTGGCGTATGAATTCTTCTCTCATACGTTCTTCTGTCCTTGCTCTGTCCTTGTTCTGCCCTTGGCAGAAATGCACACCCCTCTCATCCTCCTAAATTCTATGAGTTTTCAAGCCAGATTCAAACACTGCCTTTTGCAGGAAACTTTCTAGATCATTGAAAGGATGGGTCTTCTGTTTTCCCAGTGTCTTCCTCACCCACATGTCTTATCTGGAATTTTAGCCACCTCCTGCCCAATTTCCCCCCCCCCCCCACTCTGCTTCTCAGGATCATAAACTCAGAGGGACAATCCAAGACAAGTAAGGGATGGTCAGACCCTGCAAATGTCCCAGCAGGACAACGGTCCCACAGAGGGACTCAGAGAGGGATGATCACTTACAGACTCAAAGGCCCTGTAGGAAGCACAGGGATACGAAGCAAACCCATCAGGGTTGAGGATGCTCTCTGAGTAATACTTGTAACTTCTCAGGTGATTGCAAGCCACAAAGTCCCGAGTTCCTGGGGAAAGAAAGGAGGAAGTCTGCAAAGGCGGTTGGGGGGCCAAGAATTTCTCTCGTTCCAAGTGGACAGGTTCCAAAGTGGAACCACATTTTCAGAAATTTAAGGTAAGGTAAATTTAAGGTAAATCCACAAGAAATGACAGTTAACATAGAGAGCCAGATTTCCATGTGACAGGCAATGTTCTGAGGGCTCCACATGCATTGTTTCTATAATCCTCGCCTTTCTAGGGCGTGGGTAACATAGCATTCCCAAGTACAGAATGATATGCAGATTACAGCCTCGGGTGTGCAGATTATAGCGAGGAAGGGGCAGAGCTGGGGATTAAACCCAAGCCCATCTGGTGCTTGAGCCCCTGCCTCTCACCATTGTGCCATCCTGTGTCCCAGGGACCAGGCTGGAGGTCCTTGAAGACACAGCCAGATGTGAGGTGACTTCTCAGACATGACAAAACCAGGGCAAGGACAATTAGGACGTTGTCGTGCTGTGTTAAGGTGAATAAAAGGGAGAGTCGAGTAGCTTTAGGTAGCTCTTTTCTCTTTTTCAGAGCATCTTGCCTTTCCTGATCACCTTCCTTGGCACCTACAGCTCCTGTCAAGGGACAGAGGTCACAGCATACCTGTTGGACGTGCCATGAACTTGCTTGACCATTACTAATGGAGCGATTAGGCAACCCTATCCATGTAAACCCTCAGAAGGCTATAAGAGACGAACACATAAATTTGCATTCTTAATATTGGCTTTGATGGCATCCAAACATGCTGAGATATTTTGATCAAATTCAATAAAAATCTATACTCCTTACATATGGTCGGACCACTAAAGGTTTAAACCTGTGTGGTACCAAGTGATGAGCTGGGCTGAAAAATTCACTTATCTATTGTCCTTTTGACCTGATTAGAGGTAGAGTCTGTATCTGGAGGAGGACCTTTACCCCTGGAGCATTCCACCAGCGATAAGGATTAACGACTTCGAATAGCAGTCTCCGCGTAGCCTTCCCTACCGGTGATGGTTTCTCATCCCGACCCAAAATAAAGGAGTAGTGACTCTCATTGAGCAGATGACTTTGCCATGGAAATGACTGGGGAACATTCTCCTTCTGGCTACAGAATTGAAGCCAATTACATGTGCTTGAACGGTATCACTGACTCCCAAGGAAAAATTGGCGGAAAAATCCCCTTAAAACCAGGATGTCTGCTTTCATGGTATTTCTTTTCTTCATTAGGTAGCTACCAATTGATTGCTGGAGTTATGGCTTTAAGCAAGGTTTTGTCATTCTTTGTCGCTTGTACAGTCCAGGACACCCACGACAGTGTTTTAGGGAAGTATAAAATCCGTAGAGCAGAGATATAACAAATAATATGTAGCTGTATTTTTTCCGGAAGTAAAGTTTAGAAGGGGGAATTATATATTTTTAAAGAGCAAGGTGTTTTCATTTTGGAGATTTGCCATGGAGGATTCTGCTTCCCCCCCCCACGCCCCAGGCCCCTGCCCCAGGAAGTGATGCCTCTCTCTGTTCTGACTTTACCTTCCCAAATGCCATCTAGGTCCACGATCTGGGACAGGGCATTCTTCTTGCATCCTGGCATTTCTTCTCCTCCATTGGGGAAGAAGTCAAGGTGACCCATCTCTTGGCTTGCTCCAAAACCTGAAAGGTTTGGAACAGCAATGAGCTTTTCACCATACAGGGCTCCCTTGGTTAAAACGCAATGGCACATGCTTGCAGCTGAAGTGTCATTGGACTCACTCACCCAGGAAGGGGATCAGGGGGGCTGCATCTGTGTGAATCACATCAACAAAGTCAGCGTCGCTGGGATCCAGTCGAACCTCTTCAGGAGTACCCTGGAAGCTTGCTTCTACAGGATCCAACCCTAAAAGAGATGACCAGTGCTGCAGACCAACAGACCTGGCTGTGGGGACCAGCAGGACCACGGGGTACAGTTGCTCAGGCTACACACTGCTCAACCCAAGCGATGCCATGCTCTGCAGTGCTATGACCCTGTGCATGGAATATAGGGACAGAGAGTTTCAATATTTCTCCTCAGAAGAGGGCTCCAGTGCATGGATAAAGAAAGGCAGGTGAGCCAAGAGATTTACATTTGTCTGACCAAGGACTTTTCCCCCATATTACTTTCTCCCATTCACTTGCAGATCTTTCTTCTTTAGAGTTTTTTTTCTTCTTCTCAAGTTTGAAGAAAAAAGGGACAAGATAGTAAAGTATCATAGTTAAGACCACAGATTCTGGAACCAGGCATCCTGGCTCTAAATCCCTACTGAGCTCTTTCTTGGGCAAATGGCATGACCTTGGGCAAATCATGCAACCTTTCCTGGGGGCCTCAGTTTCCCCATTTATAAAACCCGGGTAATAATGTGGTTATACTAAGATTAAATGAGATAATATAGATATAGCTTTTAGCGCAGTGCCTGGCATATCGTCATGGACATATGAGTAAAATATTGATTATTATTATTTCTTCCTTCGTGGCAGGGCTCCTGAATTTGTCAATAGCTCTTTGGAGGTCTGGCCAGAGCAGACATAATTGTCTGTTGAAAATAAAAGGGAGAACTATAAAGTAGAGGCTTGCTTGAGCCGCATGACTGCAGAACTGGGTTTGAATCTCAGTTCCGCTCCTGATTCATTGCATGATTTGGGGCCGGCTATCCAATTTCCTGAGCCTCTTTCTTTAGTTCTGAGGATTCAATGAGAAAATATAAGGCCCTTGGCATAGCATTTGGGGTAAACAGGCATTTTGTCTAAGCTTGCTATGATAATGACAATAGCATTATTGTATTATGATGGTATTTTGTAGATGTATTTTGTTGCTGTTATTACAAATTAAAGGCTTTGCCTGGGTTAAAGGAATGCTCTGTAGGACTGGTGGCTGGGTTTCCTCTACCAGCAGAGGCAAAGGAAGGCTGTGACTCTGCCCTTGATTTCAAAGAGAAGGAGGAAGGGACTAACAATGTAGACTCTTATGTAGACTCTTAATTGTGTTTGTTCGTGTTCACACTAGCTTTCCTCTCCGTTTTCTTGGGTGCCCGGTCCTGCTGAGCCCACAGTCTCAGGAAACACGGATCTAGAGAGGAAGGATGGGGACAGAAGTGGAAGAAGCTAAAGGGGAAGAAAGGGGGAATGAAAGCACCCTTTGCCCTTCCACAAAGACAGGCCTCTTGGGGGCCTCCTGAAATGTCCTGTGCCGGCTCTAAGTGACTCTGCCACAGCCGAGGGGACAGACTACTTTGGGCCAGCTTTTAGCTGGCTTGTAGGTTTGCACCACATTCTGGGGCTACTGGGAACAAAACCTGTGGTCCTGCCCTTCAGGCCTTACCTGTAATCCTGCCCAGGCCTGGAGTCCTGCTCCCTGCCTCTCCAGCCACATGGGCTCCCAGGCTGTGGCCGATGAGGTGGACTTGGGAAGGGGAGTAGCTATAGTTTGCCTGGAGAAGGAAGATGGTATGTTCAGAACATTTTTGTGCTGTGGTTTTTGTAACAGGCCAACCTGACGTGACTCCTCTGCAGAAAACCTCCTGTGGCTCCCACCGCCCTTGGGATCAAGCCCAAACTCATTACAAGGGCCTCGGAACTTTCCTGACTCACCATTCATTTTTCTAGATGCTAGCCAAACCCTATGTGGAACTTTCAGGTCTCAGGTACATCGTATTCCCTTATCTCTGGTCTGGTGTGGACCCTTCTTCCTCTCACTGTCCACTCCCCAGCCACATGCCCAGCTCATGTCAACACAGCTGGACATCAGCTCTCAACTTAAATGTCTCTCCCTGGGAGACATCCTTAATCACTCCGCCATCCCCACTCCCCCCAGCCTGGATTAGCTGCCCCCCAAAAGTTCCCATTAAGCCCTGTAGCCCCCCCCCATTAAAACACTGATCACACTCTGTTGTCATGGCAAGTCTTCACCGTGAGCTTCCCCAGGACAGGGATGCGTCCCCTCAGCCTCTTAGCAGAGCTCCTGACCCTGTGCTACCCCCTCCCCACAATACTGCAGAACAAACGACATAAAGCTAC
This sequence comes from Lontra canadensis, assembly GCF_010015895.1. Classification (NCBI taxonomy): domain Eukaryota; kingdom Metazoa; phylum Chordata; class Mammalia; order Carnivora; family Mustelidae; genus Lontra; species Lontra canadensis. The sequence goes on from NW_022630997.1 coordinate 3,888,541, forward strand.
AAGCGTTAGCACACTGGATCTCAGAGGTGTTCACCCATTTGTACTCATTCGTGGTTCCTTAGAGCTTCCAGAACAGGTTTTAAGTTTTTTTAAGGTTTTAAGTTTTGCAGGGGTGCATAGACCCCTTGACTTTGTGACAGAAACGGCTGGAGCCTTTATCTGGTATAGAATAGAGTCCGGAGGAATGAGTGACTTCCCTGAGAGGATTAAAGACTTAAAGAATTAGCCCAAACGGAAGAGCAGGGTAGATAAAAACAGCTGAATTGATTGTGACGAATGAAATTCTCGGAAATCAACAGGACCATCAACAGGGCAAATGCACCCCCCCCACCACCGCTTTGGTTCCATGTGGATCTCCCTGGCAATGCCATGTTTGCCGCACACAGGGTCCGCCTGGTGTTGGGGGGGGCCCTTGGAGCTGGACAACTCTGGTATTCCCCTGTGCTGTGCTTTGTGGGGGAAACTCTTTGACCTTCTTTGGCCTTAGTTTTTACGTCTGCTGATAGAAGATGATAATAATAATTCCCCCCAAGTATTAGCTATTATTGACTTTTCTTCCGCTGCTGTGTCGTTATTAAGGCAAATTCCAGTTATAGAAGTAAAATTCTGAGACAAATACCAGTTCCAGTTCTTTTTTAAGTACCTAACTCCCAGCTGCATCTTTAGCCCACAGAGGCCAGTGGGTGCTGCCTCCCTCAGCAGCGGCACCACCAGCGGACTCACCGAGAGCATGCCGAGCAACTGGGCCACCAGTGCGCCCACCACCCGCACGTTGTTGGCGGCCTGCGTGTACGTGGTTTGGGAACCTTTCTTCCAGTCCACACAGATGCAATTCACCTCCTCGACCTTGAACATGTTCTGGTGTTGGAGAAATGCCAGGATGTTATCATGGGAGCCCGCGAAACCGCATCCAACCAAGGGCTCTGAAATGGTCGCTAAGGGTTATTGCTGGCCGTTGTGTCTTTTCCTCGCTGGGGCACTGGGACACACTGGGCTTTGTTAGGAATCCTGCCAACAGCTGGGAATGAGCCCTCAGAGAGCTTGCTACAGGAAAGGCAAATCCATTCCCTCTCTAGCTGGCAGATTAATTCAAAGCTGGCCACACCCTGGTTTTCTTTGACCAAATTCAGTAAAGTTGATCGAGTGGTGTGGAAACAAGGGCATCGTTAGAAGAGCCGTGTTTGGAAGCAGAAAGCTTTCCAGTGCCCTCTCTGATGGCCAGGGTCTAAATGACCTTGTGGATTTGACGTCTAACCATCCTCTTAGCCTCGTGGAAATACTGCCAATGACTGACCTTGCCTTCACCCCAGGCGGCTGGGCATTTTAAGTTTTGACGGTCAAGATAGCACAGTATTTCATGGAGGAAACACACCGAGCAGCTACTTGAAAAACAAAACGGCACTGACTTAAAAGAGATTGAATAATTTTTAATGCGAAACTTCTTCCAGGATATCAGAGAAGCTGATCTATCCTTAGACCATCCTGCCAGGCAGTACTCGCGACCAGCTTGAGTTTAACATGGTGCTATGAATTTAAAATCCACTTAGAATTGTTCACATATGTGGGGCGCCTGGGTGGCTCAGTGGGTTAAAGCCTCTGTGTTCGGCTCAGATCATGATCCTAGAGTCCTGGGATTAAGCCTTGCATTGGGCTCTCTGCTCAGCAGGGAGCCTGCCTCCCTTCCTCTCTCTGCCTGCCTCTCTGCCTACTTGTGATCTCTGTCTGTCAAATAAATAAATAAAATCTTAAAAAAAAAAAAAGAATTGTTCACATATGTGATACTAATAAGTGTGGTCGCACACACAGAGAGACCAAGAGCTGTTTCTCAGGACCTTTCTTTTTAAAGTGTCCCTGAGGAATTTCTTACAAACCGGAGGAATTTGGGGGTGTAAACTGTATCTTACAGTTTATGCACTAAGATCCTTATTAACGAGGGGCCCCTGGGTGGCGGTGACTCAGTCAGTTTAGAAGCTGACTCTTGGTTTCAGCTCAGGTCATGATCTCAGGGTTGTGGGATTGAGCCCCACGTGGGGCCCCACTCTCAGTGCAAAGTTGTCCTGGGATTCTCTCCCTCTTCCCCCCACCAAATACATAAATAAAATCTTTAAAAAGAAGATACTTATTAATGATGGGAAAGAAGAGGTGGCAAGAGCTAAATGCCTGATAAATCAAGGTCAAGTGCAGAATGACTTTAATTTTCTAGGTTTGTAACTTTCCCTGTGGGCATTATAGATGGGAATTATAATGTTTTTATTTATTATTTATTTGACAGACAGAGATCACAAGTAGGCAGAGAGGCAGGCAGAGAGAAAGGAAGGGAAACAGGCTCCCTGCTGAGCAGAGAGCCCGATGGGGAGCTCGATCCCAGGACCCTGGGATCATGACCTGAGCCGAAGGCAGAGGCTTAACCCACTGAGCCACCCAGGCACCCCGTAGGTGGGAATTATTAATGTGTATGGAAGGTGGGCTGCTAAGGTACATTCTTAGGTGTCTGAAAAATAGATTGCATCAATGTACGCACAAAAGGAAAGGATGATGGTATGTCACGTATCTGTGCGTGTGCCTGTGCACGTGTGTGTGTGTTCTTCCCCTTCCTGTCCTTCTAACCAATAGATGCTGTCTTACATACAATTTTGGCACTTTCTATTCTGCCATTTGGTCTCCTGGTCCATGGTATGTTCTTCATTTCTCCAAATAAATGATTGTAGCAACACATCATCTCAGGGAATTGGGAGAGGCTTGAACAAAAAGAACATAATCCCTCACTTGCAGGCAAATGAAACTAAAACCAGAAGCATATCTTTGGCCCTGATTTAGCCAGAAGTAAGATCGTGGACATGTGTGCTCGCACAGCCAATGCCACCACTTCAGGCCATGGATGTGGTCCAGAAATGCGGAAGTCAATTCTTATTTTTTGCAAAGAGAGGCATTTTAATTGCATAAAATCCCCCTATGTGGGGATTCCATGTTTTCAAGCTCATCTGCTGTGCTTGCTGAAAGGGGCGGGAGGTGTTAGGGGATGGGGGGCAGACCGCGGGGCTGGGAGCTGGCCCCTACCTTGCACATGTCCAGCAGCCAGCTCTCTTCTCCCTTGTCTATGAAGCCATGGATGATGAACCGGGTCTTCCTGTCTGTTTGAAAATTTGATGCCTCAATGGTTGATGGATCAGAGGGAAGAAGAGTCTGTGACAAAAGCAGAGTTTGGCATTTTTTTGCAGCCCGGCCACTCTGCCAGCCTCTCCTTCCCCATCTCTGCCTGTCCCAATGCCATGATCTTTCTGAGCTTAGCACAAAAGCCACCTCCTCCAGGAAGCCCACCCTGACTCTCCCTTTCCTGCCTGCTTCTGCCCCCATTCCACCCCTGCTCAGTCAGGTATTACTACCTCCACTGGGGCTGGAATATAGCTCACAGTCTTACCTTCCACAGGGCTCTTGGTAGATGGCAAGCTCTTGGCCCCAGACCAGAATCTCATAACCAGTTAGAGGTTCTGGCAAATGTGAACCATTCATTCTTTTGAGCCAACATTTTATAGAAGACCTACTCTGTCCAGGTCTGGCTAGGCCCAGGGAGCAGCTGGAGGGATAAGGTGGGACAGAGCGTGGTGGGGGAGGAGGGTACAGAGGCAAGGAACTTTTGGTCTCCAGGGTGGGTACTACCCCTCCCCCAGTCACAGTGACGTTAGTATGACAGAGGTCTCACCTGGAAGTTGTCTGGGTTCTCGTTGGTGTACAGCAGGAAGCGGGTGCCGATTTTCTCGGGGCTCCAGGGGAGAACTTTCAGGGGTCTGATTGCAGTCCCGGCCCAGGGCTCCGAGTCAGAAAAGCACCCGATTTGTTCATAGCAAACTTCCTTTGCTGTAGAGAAAGGATGAACCTGCTCAGGGCTCAGCTCCCCAGACTCTGGAGGGTCAGAGCTGTTGGGTCCTCACTCCCTTGCCTGGGGGACAGCCTGAAGACAATGGAGACACCCTGCCTCTCTTCTCACTCTCAGGGCCACCCTCTGATCTGGGACCAGTGCCACTGAATCCCACAGAGACCCCGGCTGTGCAGCTGCTCAAAACCACTATCAGGGCAGAAGCAGTGTCCCACCCCAGCTCCTCCGATCGATTTATTTGACTAATGGGGTAGGGCACACTGACAAGTCAGTATGTTAACCCAGGCAGGTGTTTAATGCTTTACCTAGAAAAGTCAAGCCTAGAGCACCTGGACATGAAGACAGCTCAGTGCAGTGATGCTCTGAAGTGGGTCCCCGTCAAAGTGCCTACCCTCCCAGGCAGAGTATCAGTCCCACCCCTCGGCCCCACCACCCCTTCCCCCTCCGGAACCTCAGGGTCATTTGGAGCCACTGAAAGCCCTGCCCCGCCCCGGGTTAGGCTTTCTTTGGCCAGTGCTGAGATGCCGCATTTAAGCCCTTCCCAAGGGGCAGGTGCGATGTTTCCTACCTTTGACTGCTCCCAGCAAAAAAAGCGCGATTGTCCAGAGGATCTCCATCTACAATAAATTCGGACATTCTCAGCCTCACCAAGCATTACCAGAGCAATGAGCACAGAATCTCAGAATTCAAGGCTCTCTGCTTCAAACTCTGCTGGGAGGATGCAAAGGGGACTTACCCTGTGGGACGGTCCAGGCCTTTCCTCCCTCCAAGTCAAGGACCCAGGCCTTCTTTTTATACTGGAGCCTTATCATCTGGAGCCACTTCAAGGAAACAGCAATTGATAATGGAACATGCTGTGTGCACTTAGTATTGTAATCTGCCCAAACACACAGAACAAGGCTAGTTACAGTCGCCAAATCTTCCCACAAGTCTGGGAAGATGAAAGAATGCTTCATTCGAAGTGGGTGAAAGTTCCCTACCTTGGTACCTATGTACCTGTACGGGTAATTAGGAGCCAAGTGGGCCCCACTTTCTCATTTTCTATTTGTTCACCAAGTAGTTTACGCAGCCTAGGAAGGATGCGGCTTCAAGCCCTATTAGTGGAGGTGGCATTTCTCACTGAGAATGGATGGGCATGGCTCCCCCAATAGCTGAAAGTTCTGATCAAGAAAATCTCCTCTCTCAGTCTGTCTGTCCGTCTCTGTCTCTCTCTAAAGCTCTCTCTCTGGCAGTCTAGTACCCGAGCACAGGAGCTTTGGAGACAAATTCAGGAGCCCTGACAGGAGCCTATCACATAATCCCTGTTAACTACCTATTCCAGCGATCAGTTGCTAAGTAACAAATCAACGCAAAATATAATGGCTTAAAACAACAACTGTTGCTCTAGTATCCTATTAAGATTGTGAAGAGTTAGGCTCGGGAGCCTCGGAAAGCCCACGTCACCAGGCCACGTCACGTCTGTGGAATTTCCCCAGACGCTCTAAAGCTTGCACACCTGTCCTACGAGACCAGGTCCCAGCGAGGCCATCATGAATGACCCACTGACCTGTGCATCTGTGAGGAGCCTGGCCAGTTCACACCACAGGCAGATAAGCCTTCACATGGCAAACACCACTGGTGCCCTAGCACCCCCACACCAAGTTAAATATGCCTGAATGTTAAAGTTCATGTCTCCCTAAAGAACCAAAATTCTGGAAGATTCCAGAAAAGACTCCCCCTGGGGTCATAAAGAATAGCAGCCAATGGTCACCGAACCTTCCTAGGGCAGTCAGAGCACTGGGCACGTATTACCTAATTTATGTCTTCAACAACCCCATGAAGTGAGCATCATTAGTTGTCCACCTTTTTGAGTGTGGAAACTGAGGCACAGAGAGATAAGTAAATTGCTTCATTTTGATAAAGTCACCCAGGAAATGAGTGATGGGGTGGGATTTGAATTCAGACCAAAAAAAAGTGAAATAAGGACTGGTTGAACATTCAGTTAATCTGAGCAAGTTGTCTATCAGAGTTGTTGAGGGTCAACCACAGAGAATAGGGAAGATACGTAAAGAGAATAGTTGAAATAGAAAAAATCTTTTCCCCTGCAGTGGCAGACTTGAGTCGTATGTGATGAGATATAAAACTTTGGAAGTCTACTCATGTGGTCTAGGAAGATGCTGGAGCAATTTATAGACTGTGATGAAGTCAAAGGCATTTATGCTTTTCTTTGATGTTGCAGTGAAGAGATTCATGATAATGTAATGGTGGATGAGTAGGTAATCTGGTTGGTAGGCGATGTCAGATGACCCTGTCTGCCTCTTGGACCTCTTCTCCTTACCTTCCACATTGGCCTCATTGGCTGCCATGAAACATACCAAATCCTTTCCTGCCTCAGGGCCTTTGCACTTACTATCCCATCTCTAAAACTCTCCTCCCTAGACTTTCACTGGGCTGGATCCTTCTTGTCATTCAACAGTTAGTTTAAATGCCACCTCTTTAGTGAGTCCATCACTGAGCGCCCCTGAAGCCCTTTCACTGTCATCCTCTTACCTGATCCCAGATCCCAGTTCCCTAGCACCTTATGTGTTTCCTTCAAATCACTTGTCATGGGTTATAATTATCTATCTTATTCACCTGTTTATTTTTCTGCAATCACATTTTCCCACCTTGCAATGCAATTCCATGAGGACCGAGGGACAGAGACCTCATCTGTTTGGGCCGGTGCTATGACTCCAGCCTCTAGAACCATGGCTGGCACTGAAGTGGTTATGAATTAATGAAAGGATGAATGTACACATGAATGGAATTCCTTGGCAATTTACCCTTGTTCTGAGAGTGCATTTCAGGGCTGGGGAAGGGGGTTAGGACACTGTTTAAAGGAGTGGAAAAAAAGAGAAGTTGGTCTTCTGATGAGCAGTCAGAATGGAACTATCTTATTAGATTTAGGGAAACAGTCATCACATGATCTGCTATGATTTGCCTGGAGGGTCAGGTCCCCAAGCCTGCTCCCCCCTGCTCACCTCACTGCCAGTTTATCTCTGGGCTCCATGCTTACCCCAAGGGAAAGGCCCTGCTTCAAGGGTGCGATGGCTGAAACTGCCTCAGGGTGATCAGAGTTGATGGAGGTCAAAGCCTCCAAGCAGGACAAGAGGGTTAAACTGCAGCAGCCACGGGGGTCTGGCGGTGACAGTCAGTGTGAGCTCTGGCCCTGGAAGATAGGGACACGGGCATTCAGAGAGTAGTTTTCTTTCTTAAAAAAGCTGTATTTCGGGGCACCTGGGTGGCTCAGCGGGTTAAATAAAGCCTCTGCCTTCGGCTCAGATTATGATCTCGGGGTCCTGGGATCGAGCCCCGCGTTGGGCTCTCTGCTCAGCAGGGAGCCTGCTTCCCTTCCTCTCTCTCTGCCTGCCTCTCTGCCTACTTGTGATCTCTGTCTGTCAAATAAATAAATAAAATCTTAAAAAAAAAGTTAAAAAAAAAAGCTGTATTCCACTCATGTTTGTAAATGGGTAACGCACGCTTCTCCATACAATCCAGCCAAGAACCTGGTATGTTACAAAGTTAAAATGGTTCCTTTACCAGCTCTTTGTGTGTCCTTCCAGAGATATGTCTATACATAGTATATTTTACCTAAAAATATAAATGGTTGGGGCACCTGGGTGGCTCAGTTGGTTAAACATCCAACTCTTGGTTTCAGCTCAGTCATGATCTCAAGGTCTTGAGATCACGCCCTACCTTGGGCTCCTCGCTCAGCATGGAGTCTGTTTAGGATTCTTTCTTTCCCTCTCCCTGTGCCCCAGCACCCACCACCCCCCACTGCCTCCAGTCACATGCATGTGCTCACTCTTTCTCTCTCAAATAAATAAATACATTTTTAAAAATAAAGATACATAAATAAAAATATAAATGGTTAATATATAGTACACACTATTTTGCAACCTGATTCCAAAATATTAAGTGTGGTCCTGAAAATCACTCCTTATCAGTGCATATGGATCTGCTCCAATATTGTTTCCAGCTGCACAGTATTCCAATATTTGGATATTCATCAACCCTCTTCTGATGAACATTTGTTTGTTTTTAATCTTTTAGTATTAAAAAAATGCCTTAATGAATATTCTTACACATTTGTCATCTAGAAGGACAGTGTATCTGAAGGATGAATCCCTACAAGTTGAATTTAAGGGTTAAAAGATATGTACATTTAACATGTTGATAGAAGTTGCTGCCCCAGGTTTCATCATCTGAATTCCCTGTGTATGTTGGCTACTCTCCCAACCCTACTCTTGAAATAATAGTGAAGTAGAGACCATGAGTTATTTCAACAGTCAGCTTTTAGAAGTATGCTAGTTATGGTTCTTTTGGTTGTAAGCAACAGAAATCAATTCAGGCTAGCTAATTTTTTTTTTTTTTTAAGGAGAGATGTATTAGAAGAATATTGCAGCATCTCATGCAATCCATAAAGTTGTTAAACCATGAGACATAGGGAAGCCCCCAAAATGGGACCACCCTAGAAACCTCAGCAGGTTGCCCTCAGATCCTTTCTGTCTTGGACCTGATACTGATGAAGGCTGTGTGCATCTCAGCCCAGAATTTTTATTTACCAGAAAATTGGCTTGGTTAGGTCAGAACCTGTCCTCCAATTAATTAGCAATGGGATATGGATCCTGTTGGGTGTGTCTGCCCCAGGGGACCAATCCCTGTGCACCCAGACATGGAGTTGAACCTGTGAACTGGGCAACTGCTACAAGAGGGGTGTGGGTCTGCAGTAAGAAAATAACAATCCTGAATCAGCTGACTCGCATTCTGTACAAAATTGCAGTTGGTGGCTCAATGATGGCAGGTGGGAGATTTCTTTAAAAGTACCGCTTGGGTTTGTCACACCTTACAGTCGTGATCCTTATGAGTTATCAAGAGTCAATGATGACTGTGGAGCCTGGATCTCCTGATCAGGAAACCTGATCAGGACCGTTGTGTTGTTTTAAGGTAAGAAGCAGCAGCCCTGTGTTCATTGGCCTCGGTTGTTCTAGATGAAGTGAACTGTATTGGACCACTCTGCTTTCTGCAAAAGTCAAAAGCAAGTGAACCAAAAAGGAGCCCTCACTTCTGACAACAGCAGTGAGGTCAAGGCAGTATGAGAAGTCCCGAGACAAGGTCAGCCTGACCCATGGCTAGGAAAACCCTCCTGACCCCTGACTTGCCCCCAGACTTCAATGGGGCAGACAAACAAGTTAGGGATGATGAGACGGGTGGTGAACATGGCCACAGTTCTTCACCCCCCTCTTCTTTCCCCACCCATGCCCTTTGCAGGTGATCTTCCCATCAACAACTGGAGTCTTTTCCCCCCATACTTGTAACTGGGCCAGTTGTGTGACTTGGTTTGTCATTAAATGTGATGGCAGCAACATCTTGGACCATCTCAGAGCTATCCAACCCCAAGTACGTGAGACATGCAGCCAAGATTAGCAGCACTGATGACTCAACCCACTCTGACCAAAGACACGTGAGAGAATCCAGCCAAGAACAGAAGAAGCACCCAGCTAACCTGGAGATTTGTGAGTGCTAATATATGCCTACTGTTGGAAGCCATCGAGTTGGTGATGTTGTGTTATGCAGCAGTAGCTAAGCAGTACAGGAACCCGGCTGAGCCAGGCCAGGGATTGGGAGAGAACAGTTCTCATTGAGCTCACTGGTGCCATTCTTGGGCACGCAGCATCAGATGAAGGTGTGTTCTTTCCTAACACAGGGAGAAAACTCCCCCATCTGTCCACAGACACCGTGCTCTAAAGCACTGGCTCCTAGTTAATGCCCTGGAGGGTAGATTGGTCTAATAGATGAAGATAAGCCTGTAAAGTCTCTTAGACTAATTCATTCATTCTGTAGCAGATAGAAAGATTTCTTTAAATAATGGTGACAACTGAAATATGCTGAGTGAACTTCTGGGTCAGCTTCAGGGAATTGGGCAGGGTTCATATGTACACAGATCTATGGATCTTTTTTGGAAACTATGATTCCATTTCTACTAGACAGCTCTCCTGTCTTCACTGTGTATGGCTCCTGGAAGGTCACAAAGGAGACACTGAAGCTGCCAGCTGTCATCTGGGGTGTCCACATGCCTGGATGGGGCCAAAGAGCTGCTTTCCTCCCGCCAATCAGCTCTGTCCTTGTCTTCTCCTTCAATATCAAGTTCAGAATATCCAGGTACCTTGTAATCTGGTGAGAGAACAATCTTTTGAATTTGGGGAGAAGAATAGGGTTGGTTCAAACTTGGTTTGTCTAAAGGGGTTTTTGTCTTGAGAAAGCTATTTTCTAAGTCTTCCCCATAGCCTTGACACTTATACACATTCAGTGGAAAAACACAAGTATTCTTGTATTAGAAGAATTTGTCCCTGTGTATTATTATGGAAGTGGGTGTAAGACTTACCATCAGTCAACTCTTGACTTCTTTTTCTTCTATCAGAGATGACCTGTCTGTGGGACATGAACTCAGCTGTGGAGTGTAGCCCAGATTTCCTGAGTCCTTTTCAAAGCCATTAGTAGAGCCCATCAGTTCATGTGGGCTGACTAACAAGGAGAAGACTGAGGACACACAGACCCTATTGCCACCTGGGGAGCATTAGGCGCTAAAATCTGGATCCTCTGTGTTTCCTACTTTATGAAGCCTTTCTCTGTCCTACCCTTCCCTCTACCTCTCCCCCAAAGTAAACACCAACTCCTCAGTCTTCTCAAAGTAACTTATACTTCTCTGAGACTGATTCCTGTTTCCCTGTCCAGTTCCCTCACCAGACTATAAACTCCTGGGAGGATGAGGAATGTATTATTTATTTCACATCCATAGTGCCAAGAGTGATGTCTGGAATATGGTCTTGGAGACTGCACGGATGTTTGTTAAATTAAGTAATACACTTAATTTCAGTTCTAATGAGGATGGTACCAAGCTGGCATCACTTACAGAGAAACCTGCAAAGGAACAAGGTGGGACCCTGTGGTGCCCACAGAGGTCTGCCACTCAGATCCCTTTAGGAGAACCTCCTGTACAGGAGGTGACTGACAGCTCAGATGCCACCTGTTGGACCCACCATGTCATTCATGCAGAGGCCACACTTCCACCAGCTGCCCTCAGCTAATGACCGAGCACGGCAAAGGAACAAGAGCCCATTCACTCCTGCCTGAGGTAGGATCCTTGCAAAGGGCCTCCTTCACTTGGGGACTCTCCATGAACCTGACCAAGACTTCTTCAGAACTTTGCTGAGGTCTGAGTCTCTTTCAATCCAATCTTGTCTTCCCTTTCTCCTCTCCTCTAACACCTGCATTGCGGTCTGATGGTTCTTCTTATCTACTCTCGCTTTCTCCTCTTTTACTCTTCACTGACATTTCCCTGAATAAATCTTTTGCATGTCTGATCCCATCTTGGGGTCTGGTTCTCAGGAGTTGTATAATAACCTCTCTGTGCTTCATGCTTCCCCTGAAAATGGGGATAATAGGAGCACCTACTTTATAGTGTGTTGTCAGAATTAAAAGAGTAATATGCATAAAGCACTTAGAATCGTGCCCTGGTGGATTGTAAGTGTAATGCATATGTGAGGGAAAACAAAAACAAAATAGAGGGGCAGTCAGCTGCCTTTTCAAGGAGCCTGTCAGAAAAGAAAGTCCAGCAAGGAACGGGTTAGAAATCTCAGGCTCAAAGGGAATCATCTATACATGGACTGGCTCATCCTTTCAAATGGATCTAGAACTCCTACCTAAAAGGAGGAAAAAATCTGAGTTGGGCCTCTAGGAATAAGAATATTTCCAGGTCACCTGGGTGGCTCAGTGGGTTAAGCCTTTGCCTTGGCTCAGGTCATGATCCCAGAGTCCTGGGATCAAGCCCTGCATCAGGTTCTTTGCTTGGCAGGGAGCCTGCTTCCTTCTCTCTCTCTGCCTGCCTCTCTGCCTACTTGTGATCTGTCTGTCAAATAAATAAATCAAATCTTTAAAAAAAATCACTATCAAGTGATGTTGTTTAAAAAAAAGAAAGAATATTTCCTAAAAATTTACTGAGATCAGAATTAGGTAAATGATCTGAGCAAACAATTCATTTAAAACAATTAGAAACTTGCAAACTGCTCCATTATGATGAAAATGGATATCCTTCCTTCCTAACAGAAGGGTTTTTCACAGATGTATTTTGAAAGATTTAATTCTTTGAAAACCCTTTGTTCCACCTTGTTACTTGAGTAAATTTGTAGACAATCTTTTTATTCATTTCTTTCATTATTTGCTATTCATCATTATTAGTGTATTATAGAAAAGTTCCAAGAACAATTCATAGTAATTATAATTAAAAACAGTGATTAAGCCCTCAACATGTATTAAACGTGCTCATCTCAAAAAGTTTCGTGTACACACTGAAGACACCAAAGTTGATGTGTGTAACCAGAACTTTACCCTCAGTTCAGCTCTGTACTCGTATATTTAACTTCTCAATTGACATGGCAATTGGATGTTTGATGAGCATCTCAAATTTGACAGGACTAAACCTGACCTCCCTCCTCAAATCTGTTCCTCCGTCATTTCAGTCAATGGTATCTCCATCTAGTTGCTCTGGCCAAACCTCCAGGAGTCCTCCCTTCCATTCAAATATTCATTCCTCTCCCATATACAGGGTCCATGTGTGTTGCAGATGCTGGCTTCCTACATGATCCAGTAGTGCACGCTGACTGGGGTAAGCCAATGGGCACATTCCATTTATCAGGCCACAGGCCAATCAGAGTGAGTCTCGGGGATTTTATTTGGGAAAATGGGGAGGGAGATATACCTTTGGTCTCCTACTGAATGTAAAAGAGAAGGTCTGGATAGTCTTAACTGTGGTAAACAGCCCTTCTTCAGTTGGGAGAGGAGCAAGCCTAGGTATAAAACCATTAGACACCATAGACAAAAAAGCATGGGAGCAGGAAAAAAAGTGGCTCTTGAAGAGGTCATGAAGTTGTTGGATCAATAAAACCTCAAGCTTCCCCACCTCTGGGCTTTCTAGTCATGGGAACCAGTATATTCCTTGTTGTAAGGCAGTTTGAATTAGAGCTTTCGGTTCATATGGAAGCATCTTGATTAATACAGATCAATGTTCTCAAAACACATCTTCATATGTTGATATACTTGCATATACTTTGGTGAAACATGGAATGAAAAACATTTTCACATCTCTGTGGTTTTGCCTATGTTGTTGCCTCTTCCAGCCATGTCCTCTTGGCAAATCTCCACCCAACTTTCAAGACCTAGCACAGATTGGTGCTCAGTGATTGGACATGGCCTAATTTTAAATACTTGACTCTAGTGAAGTCATTCATTCTTTCCTTCAGTGAGATGGTCATTGGTCATTGAGATGGTCCTTGAGTAGGTCACTAGTCTCCTACTACTTGCCAGGCATTTGCCAGCCATATAGAACACATAAACGCCTTAAAGAGAGATATGCAGACTAGTAAATAAGCAATTCTGATCCAGAGAAAGAAGTTCTGAGATGGAGGAAGTTCTGGGTGCAGCAGTAATGCAGTGGGGGACCTCTCATCCAGTCTTAGGGGATGTGGAAATGGAGGTGAAGAAAGACTTCCTGGAAAAAATGCTGTCTACACACAAATTTAAGAATCAGGAGGAGTTCAATAGGCAAGAAGACAAGAGAAAGAACATCCCAGGATGTGGAAGAGTTTGTGCAAATGTCTAGCCACAGCTGAGATCAGGGCCCTGTTGGGGGTAGTGCGAGCATATCGATTTCTAGAAGGAATTTGGTAGAGATGGTGCTAGAGTCCTCAGTTCAAAACTGGACAGAAGGACCTCAAAGGCTTAATGAGGGATATGGGTTCTTTCCTGGAGACCATTAGGAGGATCTTTGATTTGTGCTTTAGAAAGATTAAAAAGGCTGCAGAGAGGAGAGGAGTTTGAGTTTGCTGGGAGCAGGGAGACTGGTCAGGAAGCATTGGATCTGCCCCATCCTTGTCTCCTTATGTGTCATCTTTCCTGAGATGTCTGATTAGGAGCAGACACAGAACGTAAAGATGATGGGAAAGTGGCCAAGTTTGATACTTGCCATGTGTACACCCTGGGATGTGGGTCATCTTGGATCTGAAAGTCTGTCTTAACTGATCTGGATGACAACAATAATATTAACAATGGATATGACATCTCTGCCAAGGAAACAATTTTCTCAAGCTCAAATGCCCATGTAATATGTAGCAAACTTCAACCATCATTTGTGGTTCTTCAGACCAACTCCAAATTTCGGATTTTATTTATTTTTTTTTTAAGATTTTATTTATTTATTTGACAGCAAGATAGAGATCACAAGTAGGCAGAGCAGCAGGCAGAGGGAGAGGGAGAAGCAGGCCCCCTGCTGAGCAAGGAACCTGATGTGGGCCTCAATCCCAGGACCTTGATGATCATGACCTGAGCCAAAGGCAAGTGCTTAACCGTGCCATCCAGGCGCCCCCAATTTCAGATTTTAATTGTGTTATCCAAAAGAGTCATGGGAAAAAAGAACATGATAACGAAGAGATGTATTGCTTCACCAATAGATTTTATTAACAGTAAGATATGCAGTGGTCACATGTCAGTGACTCCTAACATGGGGTAAGAGTGAGCAGAATATCTTCCCTCACGGTTTCTTGACTACAGAAGTTGAACCTGCAGAGAGAAAACAACAGAAAGTCAGCTTTTCCTGGTGGACTGCTGGTGTGTTGAGCATAACACAGCCTCTCATCTCCCCAGTCTGAGCAAGAACCACTCCCTGTGCCTGAGACCAGACACTGGCCAAGGGAACACAGACCTCTTCTGTATAAAGGACTGCATTCTCCTTTCCAGTGTTCTTTCATAGCTGCGCAAGAGCCGAGAGGAAGTGTCATTGGATGCCCCCAAGGACAGGGAGCGTTCATTTGCCATATCCTAAAGCACCCACTAAACACTTGGCTATTGTCAATCAGTGCAACCTAGGAAGGGCAGGGTCAGTGGCATGATAAAAAATCAGCCCAAGGGAAATTTCCGAGGTCCTGGTGTTACCTTCACTAGGCATTCTTACTTAATTCAATAACCAAATTGAAATGACTAGCATTACTCACTAAGACTGAACAAAACTTAGTTTGCCTAGGAGCTCATTTTCTTCAATGACATACATAAGCATGTGCAAAGGGCTTGGTACATAAAAGGTACTCAGAAGGCACTCTCTTCTTTTCATCTTCATTTCCCTCCCTGTGGTCTGATGGCCAGAAGACTCGCAGATAGAAAATTAAAGGTTAAACATTACTAGTGATAAAGGACATGAGAAAGGAAAGGCACACATGATCGGTATATGAATAAAAGTGAACTGAATTTGTTTTGTGGTAGTTAAGAACTTGCTGGAGTCAAATTTCCTGCCAACGAATTATGGTACCAAGCTTTCATTTAATTATCTTTAATGGAGACAAGAATAGTACTCTCATCCCGTCACCACCATCAAGAGAGTAAACATATCCATTACCCCAAATTACTCTTCTGTTCTTTTGTAATCTCTCCTTCTTGACCCTGCCCATTTCCCCTCCCCGGAAGCAGCCAGTGACCTGCTGTCAGAGTCATGACACAAGGCTCAGTTGCTAAATGAAATCCCTCTTTCCACTTCAGGATCATGAAGCCAGATTCTCAGTTTAACACTTTACTTGCATCAAATGACACATCGTATCTACAAATCTCTCAAAGTTCTTCCTGAAAATTCTGCTCTTTTTCCTAAAGAAACAGAAGGTACTAGGAAGCAACGGTGACTATGGCTTAGGAGAACCATTGTCGGAGATTGAACCTACAGCAGACTTCCAGTGGGAATAGTGTGAGTGACTCAGGACTGCAAATCTCTTGGGGTTTTTATTACTTACACTTTTCCATCGTTTCTTTCCACCATGATCTTGGACGCTCCCACTCTGGGTAGAGTTGGGTTGATCACCTTGTTGTACCAAACAAATTTAACCTTCTGCAAGTCTCCAACGTCCACATCAGAGTCAAATTCATTGGAGTGAGTGCTGTCTGGCTGGAGAGTGCCCCTTGGGAGTTGAGAAGTTAATGAAAACATACATCAACATACAAATATATACATAAGTATTTTTAAAATGAGCTTACAATGTATCTCTAGTAAGATGATCGATGGTACATTCGCCATTCTAAGGTATTAAACGCAGACACATATGCCAACTCAGTGGTAAGTCATTTGCCAACAATAACTCATATTCCTTTAAAGTCATCCTTACTTTAATAAAACTTCAAATATGTTTTAGTCACAAACCTCCCACAACTTAATGAAGGATGACATCATCATGTCATCTTTTCCCGGTTGTTTTGTGGGCAGAAAAATTATTTACTGATTATAAATCAGATGCCATGCATCAAAGCAAACATCAGTGGTTTTCTCAGGAACTAGCAGAGAAAAAATTCAGAAACAGAATTCTGAAATGTATTAAGATATAAGATAAAATTATATCTTCCTTGGAATGATGTGTGGTGGTACTATACTCCCAAATATAATGAATAAATGTGTATGTTCATAACTGCATTATATGGGCAAAGGATTCCGACATTTAAGAAGTGTAGGATAATATTTTACTCACTTGAAAATTTCATACTGTTTAGAATTTCCTTTATTTCCAAACAAAGAAACTAGCACATGTCCCGTAACCTTCTTCCCAGACAATGTGACAGCCACCTTATACCTCCATCCTGCACAGGGGGAAAATATTTGCAAACTGTCAGTTTGTAGAGAAGATATGTTTAAAACAGGCTTACTTGGATGCCATTGCTGCTGAATTTTGGATAATTTATATATAGGATTGATTGTTCTTCCAATCAAATAATCTCCTTTACCTAAATGTTCAGAAGACACGTGTGAAGCCAATGCAGGAACACTGACTCTTTCCAAAGTCAGTAGATATCAAGTAGTATATGTAAGTCATATATTCTGTTTTCAGTTTCTTAACCTAACAATTTATTTTGAATATTATAAGAACTATATCTTAAAAGAAAGTAGGAAGGGGGCACCAGGGTGGCCCAGTCAGTTAAGCCTCCAACTCTTGGTTTCAGTTCAGGTCATGATCTCACAGTCATGAGAGATGTGTCTGTGTCTGGCTCTGAGCTCTGTGTGGAATCTGCTTGGGGATTGACTCTCTCTCTCTCTCTGTCTCTCTCCTTCTGCCTTTCCCCAGCTGGCGTACTCTCTCTCTCTCTAAAATAAAATAAATAAAATCCAAAAAGAGAAAAGATAAAAGAAAGTGGGAAGAGGGTAGAGTATGACATTTTCAGCAGTTTACTATTTTTTAAAGATTTTATTTATTTACTTGAGAGAGAGATAGCACAAGTTAGGGGAGGGACAGAGGGACAAGCAGACTCCCCACTGAGCAGGGAGCTCAATGTGGGGCTTGATCCCAGGACCCCGAGATCATGACCGGAGCCGAAGTCAAGTGCTTACCGGACTAAGCCACCCAGACACCCCTCAATTTACTATTTTCATAGGTCATCACATTTTAGAGTCCTATTTTTTTTTTGTCTACATTGTCTACATTTATTTTAAAAAATCTATTAATTCAGCTTTACCTTGCCATCAGAAAGTTATTAAGTTATGGTAACCATTTTGTGGTATTAGTCAATAGTTAACTAGCAGCTTATGCCAGTTAGAGCTAGCCTGGGCCAAATTGAGGAGGGAATAAAACTTGGCTTATTTTTTGCAGTGCAGCCAACACCACTGGCTCTAGTCTAAATAGTTTCTTCCTCTGCAACCTAGGAAGGAACATGTCTCACCATCCCTGTACCCACTAATTCCTATCACCCATGGAGCCTCCCACCCTAAATATCTCTTAAATCTGTCAGCTCCCTACCATTCCCACAATCTCTGGTATCTCTCTCCCGGATTACTTTTGTGCTTATACAGAACCTCAGAAGTTTGCTTCCATGAAATCTCTAACTGAATTGGAAGAGTCTGGAGCAAAAGAAACCTCCTGAATTTGGCACCAGAATAAAACACGAAGAAATTCCTTTTCCTATCATTGTTCATTCAGGCTCCCAAATTCTGCTCTTTTACTCCAATGAGCTAGAGTTACATTGAACACAAGAGCTTTTGAAAAGTTTTCCATGTTGGAAAGGAGCATTTACAACTTTTGTACTGAAGAACAGTTCCACGCATTTCACTGAACGTGGTAAAACATGGTAAAATAGCATTGTGAATTTAAGGCACATATAATACTTACGAGCAAAACTAATGGCATCACCAGTGTTTAGATAAAATATCTGGTTCACTCCATTTGTTTTTCCAGGAAATCTGTCAGCGTAATGACCCATCTGCGGGCAGCCTTCGCTTGGGCAGGGGAAGCACTTGTTCTAGGGGAAATTAACAAATGATGAATGAGGACACTCTTTCTTTTAACAGTGTGTCATCTTTTTCCACCTGTTGTTGCAGTTCAAATATTTGAAAGCCAATTCTGTCACGATGGCAAAAGACAACTTTCATAGTGTTTCAGCAAAGGTAGAAAATGCATTTCATTAGTTACGATGACAAATTTGACTGTTAAATAACATGACACTAACAAAAATGCAAAAATCATACAAAAAAGGGAATTTAAATATATACTTATACATATATTTTAATCTTTTCCTTTTTGCTTCTGTATGTTGCTCAAGACATCCATTTTCCTACATATAGTTAGATTTTATTTTAGAAAGATTGCAAAAGAAAGAGCAAGGGGTGATCATCAGCTCCGATATGCAAAATAGTACCCATTAGGAGTCAGGTTTTTCTCACATTTTTCAGTTCCCACTTTAGCATATTAAGGTCTGAAGGATTCAGACCTCACAATTTTCCCAGTGTGAACAGAAAATGCCCCAGTTGGCCTTAAGTACTTGCTATGAGGTTGGGGTGTGGAGAATACACATATCACTTAGGAAAATGTCCTCTTTCTGGGCCAGGAGTTATGGGAAGAAGAGAGGAAGAGGGAAAAACAGAGTGGGAAGGACAAACATCACAACTTTTTCTATGGAAAGGTAATCCTACTCCACAGTAGAGGCGCAGACTCTTGGATCAATGAACCAGATGGGGACTGGACCAAGTCTCAGGGTCTGCATCTGACAAAAGTTAAGGAGAGACTGAGCCGGTCAGGAAGAAATGGCCAGAGCTCTACGGGGAAGTTGGCCAAGCCAGAAGAGTTGATGTTCCTAGACATTATCTGCAGACACCAGCAGCACATCCATCAATAATGCAGACCCCCAGGTCCTCCCCTCTGCCCTACACACATACTGGCCACCAGCACCATAACCACTGTGCCCAATACCAGCTTGGAGAGAAGATGATGAAAGGGTCCAAAGGCTGAGAAATATGCAAAACTGAGAACTTTTCCTTATAAAAGTGTCTGAACATCACCTAAAAAAACCTGTTTATATTACTGAACTCAGACTAAATTTTAACTGAATAAAACCTAAAGCTTCTTTGTTAATTTTCCCCATTATCTAGAGATTGGGGAACACGATAAAAATAAAGTTAAACCAAAGAAAGGGGATGGTGATCTTGTTTGTGCACAGCTCTACTATGTATCCTCCCAACACACATAGAGCCAACAGGTGCTGAATGCCAATTATGGTATTTTAGATTCTGAGCTAAGGAACTAAAACATATCTCATTAAATGCTCCCACAAAACCAATGGAGTTTACCGTTATTATTTACATTTAGAAATGAAAAAACTGCCTTAGAGAGAGGTTAAATATTTTGTCCAAATCATTCAACCAATTAATGGTGAAACCAGCTTTCAGGTCCTTTCTCTTTGGCACTAAGTTATACATCTTGATAATTATGACTTCACCTGGTGTGTTATTTAAAATTTTCTTTATTAAATGATATAGGTTGTATATTTTTATTGTGAAAAATTATAATGAAAGGAAGAACAATAAAAATTAACAGGCAACAGATACATCATTTTCAAGATCACATGTAAGGATCCTAATCCAGATACCTAGCGAATACCAAACAAGATGAAAACTCAAAAGCAAGCAAGCAAACAAACAAAAACTTGGCAATTATGAGGTTGCACAGAAATATCCACAAGCACATAATGATATAGTTTTATAGAGTCAGCATTTAAGACAAGTTTTCCATATTTATCAGCATCCTGTAGCCATAGCTCAGATGTCCATAGACTTTTTTTAGTTATAATTATTTCTAAAACCAGTTTGAACTTTTGCCTGATACACACTGAAGGGATAGAGAACAAGTTAGATACGGAACATCTCAGTACACAAGCCCATTTTTCTAAAGTTCTCCAATGTCTCATCACTATTATGATAAATACATATGTCAACTATATTTCATTAAAAAATAAAAATATATAGAGGCACCTGAGTGGCTCAGTGGGTTAGACCTCTGCTTTTGGCTCAGGTCATGATCTCAGGGTCCTGGGATCAAGCCCCACATGGGGCTCTCTGCTCAGCAGGGAGCCTGCTTTCCTCCTCTCTCTGCCTGCCTCTCTACCTACTTGTGATCTCTCTTTCTGTAAAATAAATAAATAAATTATATATATACATATATATATATATATAATTAAAAGTATAATGTGGCAATCATATAGTGACATTCACTGAATGCATGTCACATACAGTGAACTACACCCATTATGAGAAGTGATGGTCACAAAATTCTTTAGGTACAAGGCAGCTTCTACTTACTGCAATGAAAACGCTGTAAGAGGCACACGGGAATCCAGCAAAGCCATCAGGGTTGAGGATGCTATCAGAGTAATATTTGTAGCTTCTTAAGTGATTACAGGCCACAAAGTCACGAGTTCCTTTGAAATCAGACAGTACACATTAATAGCAGATTTTATTTTGTCAAGTTAATGTCACAACTAGAACATGGTGGTTGAATAGAATTTTCTAATTCGTGGGAGCTCATGGTGGTCATGGAACAAAATCATCTATGAAGTGTATTTGTGATTTGTGATGCAATTAGAAATTAAATGTCATTTAAGATTTTAATAGCAATGCCATAGCTAAATGAAATAGAAAAATAACTTCAGGACCAAGAAATTCGTCATCTGAAAAAGGAAGAAATTCATCCATATGGATAGAAGGACAACTTACTAAAGCATTCCCTGAATTAGGAAATTCTGAATTGGAAAGTTGACTACAAATACATTGTCTTTCTACAGTCTCCTCCTGCCCACTTTCCCCAGTGAAAAGCCTATATTTTGGATTAAAAGTCCTTTGTTGTAGAAAAGATGAGACCTGTACCAAAATATTTAACAAGTTTAGTAAAAAGTGAAACACAAATTTTGCCCTAAGAAAATCTCTTCATGCACATAATGGTTTTACCTTCCCAGATCCCATCTATGTCAACAATCTGAGAGAGAATGTTCTTCTGACATCCGGGCATTTCTTTTCCTCCATTTGGAAAGAAATCTAGGTGGCCTACAGTTTGACTCATTCCGAAACCTAAGGAATATTAAAATATGAGAAAGTTGATGTTGATGTATAGACTCAGACACTTTAGAACACTCTAATATGTGGACCCAGAAACACTTGCAGATGACTTGACTCACCTATGTTGGGGATTATAGGGGCAGCATCTGTGTGAATTACATCCACAAACTGGGCATCACTGGGGTCTAATCGGACTAATTCAGGCGTGCCCTCAAAGCACGGTTCAGCTGGGTCCAACCCTAAGGTAAATAGAATGTGTCGTGTTAATATCAGTGTACACCCACATTGAGCTTTCTTCATTAATTACCCACTCAAGTGCAAGCATTGGCGGGAGCCATGACTTGGGCCTGGAATGAGATAAGCTAGTTCTTCCTGACCTTATCATTTTCTTACACTTTCTGTGTCTAATTTTCTATTTGCATTATAGTGAATTTTCCTCAAACCATGGAATTTGGCTCTACTTATGGATGCTTAGTCCCTGGGCCAATCCCAGCTACTAAGAGCAGTTACAAGGAAAGAGACAGATTCTGGGAGACTCCTAAAAGCTGGTCAGGATAAAGGAGTTCCCATTCTACTGCAAAATCCTGTGAGGCAAGACTTTGGTATTCATGGTCACCAAGACCACAGCTTCGCAGAGGGCCTGGCTGAGCAGGCTCTTGTAAACATTTACGGATTATGAGAAAGAATGTTGTCTCCAGCAAACTAATGATAGACATCTAGATGCCCCCACCAATCCAAATGTGACCAGTTTATCCAAAATCAAAAAGAGTCAGAAGGTCAGAGACAGAGTGGGATGATGGAAGAGGAAAGTGGGTGCTTCCTGAAGTGGTCCCCTCACAGATCCAGGATAGCAAAGTCTTTCCTATAAGGTTGCAAGGTTGTTTTAGGGTCTGGGTATGTACCATGTGATCCCACTGGCCAAGTGCAACCAGTCTGAGATTTGTGAAATACTATTTTTTATCTAATGAGAGCATGCAGAATTGGTTAGCCCATCCTGATCACCTGTTCCCTGCCACTCTTGGCTTGTGTTCAATGAGGACTGGGATAATTATCAATTGCTACTGAAGCAGAATATAATTAATTATGCATTTTTGAGCTTCTTGGGTTTAATTCTCTTTGTTATTTATTCTATTATTTATGCTATTTATTCTATTTATGAAACTTGTCCTTTGTGAATGCCTGACAATAGAAAAATAGACCTCCCGATGTTCTTAATTAAAATTTTAGTCATATACTATATATATATATATTTTTTAAATAAAGCTCTGTAGGCCAAAGATCAATATCAACAAAAAATTCACAAGGCCTCAGAACAGACTGATTTCTGATCGTGTGGACCAATTCAGAAAACGCCAAATTTCCATCCGTTTGGACCTCATATAGGCTACACTGAGTCCAATTTTTCAGTATTTACTGTTTTGACCAACCTGTGATTCGTCCAACAGTCCCGTTGGTCCTCCTTCCGGCTTCTCCAGCTGCGTGCGAGCCTAGGCTGTGGCCAATGATGTGGACATTGGAAGGTGAGTACCCAAACGCTGACTGTTGGAAAGAAAATCTCTTCAGAATATTTCCTAATACTGCAAACTTCAAGATGGCCACAGAAGGAGATCCTTGCAAAACATGAAAACATGCCACCCCTTCAAAGCAACTGATTTTCATGACTTTTTTTCAGTTGTCATAGAAAATGGCAATGGTCTAATGTTTAAGCTGGTGGAATCTGGGCTCTCTTTTGTTGTTTTACTATGTAGAGGAACCCTTGCTGGGTACGAGGAATTGTTACCCAGAAGTGGTAAAGCAAATATATGGGTTAGCAAATAATAAAGCAATTACTTGAGGAGATTCCTGTTTAACATTTTTTTAAGGTTTTAGTTACCAAAGCAGATTAGTTTGGTGTCATTGTGCTCTGTTAAAAAAATTAAAAATATAACCAAAACCAAGGTAGTTTCATCTTGAAGTTGACATTATCACACCTACTTGGTTTAATAAACGGTAAAATGAAAGGAATACTGATGGAATTCAGTAGCAGCAACCTAGCCAATTGCTTGAGTAACATCACTTAAAAAAAAAAACAACTAGTTTTCTTTTTATTTTAAGAGGAATATTGATGAAGCCCAAATCTAGATTGGTTGATGATTGATTTTGCATTTTTCTTTTCAACCACAGGCAAAGTCAAATCTTAATAGAGGAATGTCTTTAGTAATTATCATGCCTACAGCAATTTTTTTTTTAATTTTTACAGAGAATCTGGAGAGCAATGTGCATGGACTTTTATACAACCTAGAGGGAGTTACCTGAAGAACTTCAACAAAATAAGCCACTTCTGCCCCCACAATCCGGATGTTCTGGGAGGCCTGCGTGTAACCAGTGCGGGAGCCACTTTTCCAGTCCACACAGATGCAGTTCACACTTTCCACTTTGAACAGGTTCTGATGGAACAGACACAATGAATAGGTAAAGAATTCAGGATATTTATAAATTAATAATTAACACATTTGAGAATGAGGGTAAATTTCCTCTATGACTTATATATCATCAAGCTTATTTTTAACCCCACAACAATGAACAAAACTATGGATATGAAATTCTTTTTGAAGTTTAACATTGGCTCCAAATTGAGGGTCTGGCCATAGCAGGAACTGGTTATCTTAGGCTATCTACAGATGCATAGACATTTGTTGCAGGGAGAGATGTATAAAATGGGGTACAGTGGATTGTCTCATCAGAGCATCATAAATGTCATAAGCCTATGTTGTCCTTACTAGAATGCATCCCAGGACATTGTCCCTTACTAGAAGGCATCCCAGGAATGTTTTGTTCACTGTTGTATCCTCAGTGCCTCAAATAGTTCCTGGCACATAGTAGGTGTTCAATAAATATTTACTGGATGAATGAATAAATGAAAGGCTATGTTAGGGCTCCCTTAAATAAATATACTGAACATAAATGGGTAAGCTTTTCCATGATGGAAAGAACAATCAAAGTTTTTGGATGAAAATATTTTATTTTATATTACTGATGAATTACTTCACATAAAAGCATAACCCACTAGATATATACTGGAAGCTTTGTTGATGCAGGTCAATGATAGTTTCATGAATATTAGATCTGGGAGGAATTTTGTTTGTTTGGGTATGTGTATGGTTATACATATCCCCACCTTTTCCCCAAGACCTTCAGGAGGATGAAGCAATCTTAGAAATCACCTCCAATTCTTTTATTTTATAGATAGAAATCTCCAAAGAGGGAAAATGATTTGCTAATGTCATGGTTGGCTAAGGATAGAGTTAGAACTAGAGTCTAAGACCTTTGACCTTCTAGGGTAATCCATTTTTGGGTTTTGTTTTTTTTTTTTTTTTGGTTTGTTTGTTTGTTTGTTTTTACCACAAAGAAACCATGTAGTTGCTCACAACCTGTGAAGACTGTGTACACATATCTAAAAAATTTTAGATACATATATCTAAAAAAATTTACATTCCCTTTGAGCTAAGAATCCCTTTGTCTTTTTCCTTCATTGTATAAAAATCGATTTCTACCCTCCCCCTAACAATCATTGGCTTAAATTATTTTAGAAGACAAATTAGGGTTTTGCTGATTATTTTTACACTTGTGAAGTGAAGCCTGTTTATTTTGTCTGTCTCCAGGATCGGCGGATAGTCTCTAGAGTTGACTCAATCCAGCCTTTGGCTCAAGTCATAGACAGGTCTGAAATTAATAGTGTTTAGGATGATCGTTGTGTCTTGTTTTTTGGACCTCAGAAGAAATGACTGCACCTGTGCTCCATGCTGGCCATTAATGCTTGTTGAATAGATGAATCAAAGATAATGTTCCTCAAGCCCTGGCAGTTGCTAGGAAAAATATGTTCTATTTGATTTTCTATCTTTTAGTTCTTCATTATCCTGGGGCACACGGCCAAAGGCAAATTAAAGAAAATTGGATCACTCTGGTTGAAAAAACAGAAGCTGAAAATGAAAACCTACACAGTTTTCCCAGATATTGCTACCACCGGGGATCAAAGAGTAGCAAGTGAAAATCAAAGGAAAACAATTAGTTTGGGCAAAATAAGTTATCTTAGTTCTTCATATAGAAATGAAAACCTACTGAAAAAATTAAAGTTATTGAAAACACAACTAATATTGCATCAGTAGGGCAACATCTGTTGCTAAAGTTTTGAAATATCTCTGTATTAGTTATTAAATAACCACTACCTAGAGCCACCAAATGCTTGCCAACCTGGCTGCCCTGACTGTCCCTGGTCCCCTCTACACCCTACCACCCCTCGGGCCTCCCCTTGAAACCCCAGGAGAGTCCGATGATTCCCTGATGCCATGGTGGCTGGTATTTGTCCTGATCGGTTGCAACCTGTGCCTTCCCCATTGTTAATCACCATTCTGGGAACAACCTTCCCTTAATTGATTATCATGCCTCACCTTGCACAAATTGGACAACCAGTTTTCTTCTCCCTTGTCTATGAATCCATGAATAATAAAGCGGGTTTTTCTATCTGTTTTGAAGTTGGAGTCTGTGATGGTTGATGGGTCTGCAGCAAGTTCCTATTTGGGGAAGAAAAGTGTTTAATGTTCAGTTTTTTATATGTCCAACAGAACCATTTGTACATGGAGGAAGGCAGCAGGTAGGAGAACACCATCAAGACTTGAGATCCTTGTGAGTAAGGATTCTCCTATTACAGGCAGGTTATTTGCAATCATCAAGTTCCAGACATCATAACATTTTTGCAGTTGTTCTACTCAGAATAAATGTCGGCTATAATATTGATGTAGGGGTTTTGTTTCCAAACAACAGAAGGCTTTGTGTGTGTGTATGTGTGTGTACAATTTTATACACACATACACACACATATATAATGCTGGGATATTATATATAATATTGGGAGAGTTTATATATATGTATACATATATTATATATAACTATATTCAGAGTGTTTATTACATGGCGACATGGAGGTAGGATAAAAATGATATCAAGTTCCAGTCAAGACAAAGGGTGGTTGAGTGGATTAAAAAAACAAGACCAATCTATAGGCTGTCTACTGGATCATTTTAGATCATTTCAGATCTAAAGACTAAAAATGAGGGGATGAAAAAAGGTATTCTAAGTAAATGGAAACAAAAAGAAAGCTGGAGTAGCAATACTTATATCAAACAAAATAGACTTTAAAACAAAGGCTATAATAAGAAACAAAGAAGGAATTTATGTAAAGATAAAGGGATTTATCCAATATGAAGATATAACACTTGTAAAAATTTCTGCACTCAACATAGAAACACCTAATTATATAAAGCAAATACTAATGGACGCAAAGGGAGAAATTGATAGTAATACAATAATAGCAGGGGGATTTAACACTGTGTTTACATCAATGTATAGATCTCCCAACAGAAAAGCAATAAAGAAAAAGTGATTTTAAATGACACCTTAGAACAGATGGACTAACATATATTCACAGAACATTCTATCCCCAAACAGCAGAATATATACATTCTTCTCAAGTACATGTGGACATTCTCCAGAATAAGTCAAATGTTAGGCCACAAAACAAGCTTCAATAGATTTAAGAAGATTGAAATCATATCAAACATATTTTATGATAACACTGGCATGAAACTAGAAATCAACTATAAGAAGAAAAGTGGAAAAAAAATACAAACAGGTGGAGACTAAACTACATGCTATTAAACAATCAATGGGTCAAGGAAGAAATCGAAGATCTAGTTAAATCAATATCTTGAGATAAATAAAAATGTAAATGCAATATTTTCAAAAATCTATGGGACACGGCAAAAGCAGTTAGTTCTAAGAGGGAAGTTTACAGTGATACAGGCCCACATCAAGAAATAAGAAAAGGCTCAAATAAACAATCTAACCTCATACCTAAAGGAACTAAAAAAAGAAGAACAAATAAAACCCAAAATTAATAGAAGGAAGGAAATAATAAATATCAGAGGGGAAATAAATGCAATAGAGACTTAAAGAAAACTATAGAAAAGATCAATAAAACTAAGAACTATTTCTCTGAAGTGTAAACAAAATTGATGAACCTTTAGCCAGACTCATTAAGAAAAAAAACAGAGAGGGCCAATAAATAAAATGAAAAGTGAAAAAGAAGTTGCAGCTTATACCACAGAAATGCAAAGGATTATAGTAGACTACTACTAACTGTGATATGACAACAAGTTGGACAACCTAGAAAAAAATGGACAAAGTCCTAGAAATAAACGATCTTTCAAGACTAAATCAGAAAGAAATATAAAATCTGAACAGACCGATTACTAGTAAGGAGATCGAATCAGTAATTATACTCTCAGCAAATAAAAGTCCAGGACTAGACTGAGTCGCAGGTGAATTATACCAAACATTTAAAGAAAACTTAAAACCTATCTTTCTCAAACAATTCCAAAATACTAAAGAGGAAAGAATGAATGTTTCTAAACTCATTCTACAGGGTTAGCATTAATCTAATACCAAAACCAGACAAACACTATAAAACAAACAAACAAACAAACAAACTCAGACCAATATTCCTGATAAACATAGATGTAAACATCTTCAACAAAATAGCAGCAAACTGAATTCAAAAATACATTAAAAGGATCATTTATCATGATCAGGTGGGATTTATTTCAGTGATGCAAGGATGGCTCAATATCCACATATCAACTAATGTGATACAGCACATTGACAAAACAAAGAATAAAAATCATACGATCATCTCAATGGATACAGAAAAAGTATTTGACAAAATTCAACATTCATTTATGATAAAACCTCAATAAATTGGGCACAGAAGATATATAACCCAACAAATAAAAGACATATATGACAAACCCACAGTTAACAGCATACTCAATAGTGAAAGCTGAAGGCTTTTCTTTTTCTAGAATCAGGAACAAAATAAGGATGCCCACTCTTGCCACTTTTATTCAGCATAGTATTGTAAATCCTAGCCTCAGCAGTTGGGCAAGAAAAAGAAATAAAATCATCCAAACTGGAAAAGAAGAAGTAAAGCTGTCAGGATTTGCAGATGACAGGATACTATATATCAAAAACCCTAAAGCCTCCACCAAGAAACTATTAGAACTAAAAAATGAATTCAATAAGTTGCAGGATACAAAATCAATATACAGAAATTTGTTGCATTTCTATACATAATAATGAAATATGAGAAAGAGACATTAAGAGAACAATCTCATTCATAATTGCATCAAAAAGAATAAAATACCTAGGAATAAATTTAACCAAGGAAGTGAAAGACCTATCTTCTGGAAACTATGACACTGATGAAAGAAAGTGAAGGCAACACAAATAAATGAAAAGATTACCTTGCTCATTGACTAGAAGAATTAATATTAAAATGTTCATGCTACCCAAAGCAGTTCAATGCCACACAAATTCAATGCAATCCCTATAAAAACATCAATGACACTTTTCATAGAACTAGAACAATAATCCTAAAATTTATATGGAACCACCAAAGACCCTGAGTAGCCAAAACAATCTTGAAAAAGAAAAACAAAACTCTCAATTTTAAACAATACTACAAAGCTATAGTAATCAAAACAATAAAGTACAGGCAAAAATACAGAAACATAAATCAATGGAACAAAATAGCCCAGAAATAACCCCGTACTTATATGGTTAACTAGTGTACAACAAGGGAGGCAAGAATATACAGTGGGACAAAGATAGGCTCTTCAATAAATGGTGTTGGACAGACACAAACAAAAGAATGAAACTGGAACCCACTCTTGCACCATATAAAAAAATAAGCTCAAAACAGAGTAAAGACAAAATGTAAGACCTGAAACCATAGAATTCCTAGAAGAAAACATAGGCTGTAATTTCTTTGACATTGGCCTTAGCAATATTTTTTGCTTAGCGATATTTTTAGACAAGAACAACAAAAGAAAAGGTAAACAAATGGGACTACATAAAACGAAAAAGCCTTTGTACAGCAAAAGAAACCATCAACAAAAATGAAAGACAATCTACTGAATGGCAGAAGATATATGCCAATGTTATATTTATTAAGGGGTTAACACCCAAGTTATATAAAGAACACATACAACTCAATATCAGAAAAAAATAGTCGGATAAAATAGTGAGTGGAGAATCTAGATAGACGTTTTTCCAAAAAAGATATACAGATACCAAAAGGCACATGAAAAGATGCTCAACATCACTCATCACCAGGGAAATGCAAATCAAAACCATAGTAAGATATCACCTCACACCTGTCAGAATGGCTGTTATTAAAAAGACAAGAATTAACAAGTGTTGGTGAGCATGTGGAAAAGGGGAACCCTCATGCACTGTTGGTGGGAATGTAAACTGGTGCAGTCACCAATAAAAAATGGAACGGATGTTCCTCAAAAAATTAAAAATAGAACTACCATATGATCCAGCAATTCCACTTCTAGGTTTTTATCTGAAAAAAATGAAAACACTAATTTGAATAGAAATTTGCACCCCTATGTTCACTGCAGTATTATTTACAATAACCAAGATAAGCAGGCAACCTAAATGTTCACTGATAGATGAATGAATAAAGAAGATATATAATATATGTTATTATATATAACATATAATATTATATAGCAATATTACTCAACCATAAAAAGAATGAAATCTTGCCATTCATGACAACGTGGATGGACTTAGAGAGTATTATGCTAAATGAAATAAGTTAGATAGGACAAGTACCATATGATTCTACTTATATATGAATCTAAAAAACCAAAACAAATGAATAAGCAAACAAGACTCATAGACACAGGGAGTAAATTGAAATGGTAGTCAGCAGGGATGGAGGTGGGGGGATGGATGAACTAGGTGAAGGGGATTAAGAGGTACAACCTTCCGGTTGTAAAATAAATAAGACAAGAGGATTTATGTACACCATAGAGAATATAGCCAAAAATATTGAAACAACTTTGTATGGTGACATGGTAACTAGACTTATTATGGTGATCATTTCATAATGGTTTTATATAACGAATCTCTACGTTGTACACCTGAAACTAATACCATATTGCATATCAATCATTCTTTAATAGAAAATAAAGTGAATCTAAATTAAAACAAAAAGAGAATAATTAAGTTAATCCATTAATCAAGTTAATGACCTTTTATAAAGTTACGTAAAATAATACTTAACCTCACTGCCCCAAAAGTCTACAAAGATGCAAATTCCACTAATCTGTTCTCTTTGGAAAACTTAAAAATTTAGTAATCTTATTACATAAAATGGATAGGACTTAGTTCTGAAAATAGTGAGTTCTCTTACTTGAAAGTTATTCTGGTTCTCATTAGTATATAGGAGGAAGCGAGTATTGACATCTTTTGGAGCCCAAGGCAGTATTTTGAGGGGTCTTTCCACAATTCCTGCCCATGGGGCGTCATCACTAAAGCAGCCAAGTCTTGGGAAGCAGACTTCTTTTCCTGTAATCACCCAGAAGCATTTCAAGGATGTTAGTTTAATCAGAATTCTCTTTTTTTAATGGTCTTTCTGCCAAAATATGAGTTAAATTACATTTTGTGGGCTCTTTGCTTCCTTTGCATCCCCAGACATCTTCCTATCAATGTACTCACAAAACAGCTTCAGCATCCCAGCTAAAGATAGGCTTCTGTCCCTCATTTTTACAATGTACAACCACCCGACTCTCCTCGCATCTCTGTCCAGTCCCGTGCTGGGACCCAGTTTTGCTTCTCAATGTGGATGTCTTCCTTGGGCCACCGGTGCCCAAGGAAAAAGCAACCTTGTGTCTCCAAGCCTTTATAGAGAGGGGTGAGGTTTTCAGTTCTTTACAGAACATCTTCTCATGTTGGGCTTTGGGTAGAAAGCTTAAGTTTCAAGCAAATGCCAAAACTTTATATCTCTACCTCGCTGAGAATTTAGGTCTCTGACCTATGTTTGACAAGCATTCTGGATTCCCATGATGAAGAAGCGGCTCGTGAAAAATCAAGCAGAAAGTCTATGGTTTGACACAACTCTATGCTTGGATGTTAACTCATACAAGAACAACACAAAGGAAGGGATATCCGGGAGGATAAAGTATAGATTAATAGTAGGCGTAGGAGCAGTAGTTGTTGTGGGGGTGACATTCTCAAAATGTCACTACGTGCCAGGGGCCAGGTAAGACAATTTACAGGACTTATGTAAGTCTCACAATTATCCTGTGTTAGCATAGGTATTATACGCCCATTTCACAGATGAGGATAGTGAAGCACAGAGAGGGTAAGAATTTTGCTCAGGTTAATACACCTGTGGCGGGTAGAAACGGCTCAACTTCCACCCTTGATTCCAAGCCAGGGTTGCTAGATTACCAAATGAAAATAAAAGTCACATGTGAGTTTCAGATACACAATGAATACATTTTAGTATAACTTTGTGTCACATATTCATTGATTATCTGAAATATTTATCTGAAGTTCAGATTTAGTTATCTTAGATTTTATCTAGCAACCCTACTCCAAGAGCTTGTACTCTTAATCATGTATCTTTTTTGTTCTACTCCTTATGCCATAGTGACTTGAGTTCAGGCATCATAAATTTTCTGGAAAGTGTGAAGCAGGAAGTCACTTACAGCACTACATAAATATCTTTTCTTACCTACGACTGCTCCCAGCAGCAGTGATAGGGTCCAGATTAGCAGCATCTAAAAAAAGTAAAAAATACGATTGAGTGTGGCTAAATAAGTTTTTAAAACATTAGCATAATTCAAGTTCAGTTAGAGCTCTGAAGGAAAATCGGTAAATTCTAGTAAATGAGGCTTGGGAAGCACGTTCCTGACTCACCCTGGCAGTTCCATCAGGTTCCACACACAACCAGATAGCGCCTTGCAGATCCTTTTATAAGCAAACCTTATCAGTTTGAGAAGTTCCATGGAAAAGTGGCATGAAAACAGACGACGTTCCAAGTGTGCATTTATAATTTTAATCATAAATAAACCAAGATTGATAGAGTAGGTCAAGTTTCCTTGTGGGAAGATGAGAAAAGGGTTCATACAGACTGTTCTCTTCCAATGAGATTACATAATGCTCAGAATCACCGTAATTTCATTGTAGCGAAGGATTCTAGTCTGCCGCCTCCCCCACCTTTTTTTAATTTTACGTTCACAGTTCTCTGTGCTGCTGTGTGCATATGTGTGAAACTGAATTGTTTTCACAGATTTGATAACAGCAGTCTTGAAAACAAATACTAAAATCTTACCAGCTTCAGCAGTTTTCGCATAACCTTGCCTTACCCTCAAAAGCATGAAATTAGAAGCCATTCTTCAAGAGGGCTCATTCCTTTTAGGAAAGTTGTCGTTATTTTAGTTTGATAGCCTACAGAACTAGCTTATTTCTCAATAATAACATGGAGAAAAGAATAAATGAACTGACAAAAGGAGTTGGGGGTCCTTCCAAGAGCCAAGAGGTGGAAATGGTGACCTCACCATCAAATAAGATTAAGAATAGGAGAGAAAAATAAAATTCAACCTGGAAAAAAATCGTCTGGGGAAAATACTCTGAAAGAGAAGCATTTGATAGAGGAGAACTGAAATGTTTTCAGTTGGTGATAGATTGCTTAAAATAAATTTTTAAAATACTGTAATGGGATACCATAATTTTAAGAGATTGGAGCCATTCAGCTTGATAGTGTCACAGATATAAGTTGAATCCTATGAAATTGCCATATTTGCCGGTCAAAAATGGTCAAGGAATAATTCAGTTCCTTGACAAACTTTATAGGTACAGGAAAAAAAGCAATGAAATTATTCGTGTATAAGGAGAAAGTTCAAAATAGTTGGGCAAGGACAGAAGGACAAAAAAAATCAGAACAGAAGACACCAGGAAGGGATTCCATGGATGGGAGTCAAGCCAATCCCCACGGAGTCCTTCTTGTCTCAGCATTTGATCTCTTCCTTAGGGACTCTTGTCTAACCCTGATTAAGCTGGTTTCCCTCTCTCCTCGGAGCACACCTCTCTTTTGAACTTTCTTCATTTGCCACCCATCATGATCAGTTGTGGGCCAAAAACTTTGAGAAGGGTGGAATTCTCTGGGCCTTGTTGTCCCTCCTTAGCGTGGAGCCCACCTGATACATCGCAGGCCCTTATACTTGATCTTAGCCAAAAGGCTGAGAAGCAATCATAGCAGGTCCTTAACACATGTCTGTGGGATGAGTGAACAAGTGAGGAAACGGATACAAAAAGCAATTTAGTTTGCATAATTGCTCCAAAACAATTATCTACACAGTCTCTTAGTAAATTATAACTTTCTTCTTTTTTCAAGATTTTATTTATTTATTTGACAGAGAGAGAGAGAGAGAGCAAGTGCACAAGCAGGAGGAGTGGCAGACAGAGGGAGAGGGAGAAGCAGACTCCCTGCTGAGCAGGAGCCCGACATGGGGCTCGATCCCAGGACCCCAGGATCCCAACCTAAGCCAAAGGCAGACACTCAACGACTGAACCACCCATGCACCCCTATAATTTTCTGAACCTCTTTTAACTCAGAACAAGCAAGTAAACAAATGAAAAAAAAAAAAAAGAGAGAGAGAGAGAGAGTGAGCCAAACTCTGGATTTCACTCTGAAGTAAACTACATTCTTGGTGAATTACCAAATTCACACCAAATTTTCAGGTGGGAAATTTTAGACAGTACAAAACGTAATCCATAATTTGGGCCGTCTTTATTCAATATAGGCTATAGATTTAGGAATAACAGTCACCAAATTCTGAAAGTGAGACTAGCTAGAGTTCATAGGGGAATTATTTTTTTAAAAACTGAAATAGATTGATATTTTAGAATGTTTGGGGAAGATTTAATTTCCCAAACTGTTATACAAGTTAAGAAGGGAATTGTATATAATCAGCAGCCTATCATGCCGGCTCTTCCCTTAAATTCAATCTGGCTTAACTCTTGAACTGGGTTGTAAAATTTTATGAGCCATATTGCTTCCTTGAGATCACACACATGTGATCTAGAAACGTCTGGAGTATGTGGCAGAGATTGTTGGCCTCTTCCTACAGAGGACAGCATTAGGCTCTATTACCCTATCTTCTTTGCAGGAAGATGGGCCACAGAATCAACTTCTGGACAATGAGACGCGAGTGCACAGATATGCCCCAGTTTCAGTCCTGTTCACGTAAACCCACACGGGATCCTCCATGCGCTTTTACTTTCCATGGCTTGAAGTACACAAAGACAGTGAACTTGAAGGCCAAGTGTGAAAGCTGGTGAGCCACAGGATGGAAGGAGTTTGGTTTTCCTGCTTAGAGGAAAGCCACCCATAAACCACAAACATCCATTTTAAAATCTACATGAGCAAGAAATAAGTTCCCATTGTTTTAAGCCACTGATATTTCAGAGTTATAACAACTACCATTAACTTAACCAATATAGATTATGTTGTTGTACAATGATTTCTCCTACTTTCAATAACGTTCAGGTAGAAAACATTGAATCCTTGGCTGTACCTTTTACCATGAGATTTGGACGGTATACATGCATAATATTAATACTTTGACAGATTATTTTTTCTCATTTTTTATTTAAAAAAAACCTTTCCTGCTAGTTCTTAATTTATAAAAAGTAATTGCTAACTTCTTCACTCTGTTTTTGTAGAATTTAAATTCTAATGGACATTTTTCAATTTAGTCTTTGATGGTGACCATTGTTTTGCAAGCAACCCGAAGCCTCATAATATCCCAAGGTTTTGTGAAAATTCATCCAATATTGCCTGGGCTCTGAGATACAACTTAAGTGTAGTTGGAGTTACATTGTGCTGAATACATTGGAAATTCTCAAGTCCTGCAGGGTGGGTGGGTTGGAACTATTTCCCAAGCTCTGCTTTCCATCGGCCTTTGTTATTCCTTGTGTCTCAGGGTTGTGGGCTCTGAAGTGGGCCCTGTAAAGGATGGTAGAGATTTGGCATTCCTTCCCCAGGTATCCCATGCCATTGAAAGTGGACTCTCAGAAAAATAATCTCATGTATCCTGAACTCAACAGCACATTACCTGACATTGACTCAACGTTGACTCTCAAACCCTGGACATTTAAAAATAAAAATGTAAAACTTGGAAGTTTCTAATCCAGGAGCAATGTTTGCTGGGGAAGTAAATATTGACATACGCTTTGGCTCTGAGTCTGAAAACCTTGTGATAGCCAACTCAACGGAGGGAAAGAAAAGCTTTGGGACATCTGTGTGGCCAGATAGTCCGCATGTTAGCCGAACAGGGTCTCATTTACTTAACCTTCAGAGAGCCTGTCCTAATCCTTCCTTATCCAGTTCAGCCTACTGCCAGGGCCGTCAATGGGAGAGAGAACTGCTCACCTGAGGAGGCCAGACTGCTCTGAGCAGAAGAATGTCTCACACCATCCAGAGCAAGAGTCTTGCCAAGTGCGAAGACCCAAGGGAGTGAAGTTATAGTGAACCCTGCATTTTGCATGACAATGGTTTACTTTGTGGCATAGAATAGCAAGCAAACCTACAGTTTTATGGCATTAGTTATTTAGTTTTGCATACTTTTAAAGTTTTTTCCTTTAATATCCCACAGAACCTGTGGACGCTTTAGCTCTTTTTCTTATGAAAGTAGTGAGACTCAAGAGAGTTTAAGCAAAGGGTCACACAGTTGGTAATGAGCAGATCTAAGTCTGGAGGGACGGATTCTTTCTACCAGCTCCAGATTAGTTGTTTGTGTGAAGCCACAGAAGGCCAAATTCTCCCAGGTTGTGTTAGTCTAGAGTTGATCCAAAAAAATGTTCAGGAATGGATAACAGCAGGAGGTGTTAATATGTATATATATATATATATATATATATATATATACACACACACACACACACACACACACACACAGTGCATAAGACTGGTTATCTG
Source organism: Lontra canadensis (assembly GCF_010015895.1). Taxonomy (NCBI): domain Eukaryota; kingdom Metazoa; phylum Chordata; class Mammalia; order Carnivora; family Mustelidae; genus Lontra; species Lontra canadensis. Next base: position 3,924,706 of record NW_022630997.1, read on the forward strand.
CATTCCAAAACAAAGTCACTCACATATATTTTGGAAAACTTATTTTATTTGTACTTTGCATCCATACTACTAATGCAGCAAGTGGCGACTTTTTCAAATAGAGATACAACTTCTGTAACATCGCATATGATAATCAATTCTTTCATGGGTCAGCACAAGAGTCTTCTCATTGTTTTCTTTGCCCTCAGACTGTCCCATCTTCTGTCTCTCTTCTACACCCTGCTTGATAGTCAAGTTTCAAATGCAGACTGGCCATGCTACTGTCCTTCTTAAAACCCCACTCCCCTTCCCCTGCTCTGTGCTTTCAGGTCAGTGCTGCCCTGTAGGAATATATTGTAAGCTACATTAAAAGAAAAAAAAAAAGAAAGAAAGAAAGAAAGAAAAAGAAATAAATATATTTTAATAATTTATTTAACTAAAATCCCCCCAATATTATCATTTCAACATGTGGCAGTAGCCACAATTCAAGTGATCAGTGGTCACATGTGGCTAGTACCTATCATATTGGATAACACAATTCTGGATCATATTTACTCTTAACCTCACAAAATAAGACTTTAAAGATCTGGTTAGCTTCTCTGAGGTTTATAACCTTATTGCAAACACATTTGGCCCATTTTCCAGCTACTCTAAACTCCTTTTACGATATAAAATCTCAAGAACTTTGAATGGAATCCAATTATAGGGTACTTAGAATAGCATGATTTTCCAGATGTCATTGAACAGGAAGAGAGCAAATAGAAATGCAAAATTCAGCAGACCCAGAGATCACAGCTTAGGAGCTGTGATGAAAGGGGGGAAAGAGAGCAAGCAAAAGAAAAAAAAAATTGTACCAAAAAATCCCCCAAAACAAAAAACCCTTTTTATTCTAGACCCAAGGTGTTTTGGCAATGAAACTAAGTATTGGAACTGATTTGAGGATCCTCACAGAGAGGGAGGCAAAACCAGAGACAAATACACATGTGTATTTCATAACCAACCTTGTAAGACAAGTAACAAAGTCCATTTCAAAAATTATAAGCTGAGGGACTTCTACATTCTAGCTTTGATGGAGCAACTGGCATCAGAGCTGCCTTTTTATCATAAATAATTGAAAGACTAGACAAAACTTATGAAGTAATGATTTTCACAGACTGGGCAATAAATCGTAAAAGATGGCAATAAGAGAGAAAAAGAAAAACTAATGAGGTGAGACCTTTAGTCTCTCCAGATGTATGGCCAGAGGCATTTCCTGGACCTGAGCAAAGGGAGGGAGATCCAAGCAGAGCAAAGAAGACTCATGGAGCTGATCAGAGTTCAGGGAGGCTAAAGCAGTTAGAATTTACAGAGCAGAGTACTGGAGAGGAGGAAGCTACAAGGGGAAGAGTTTCAGAAACTGGCGTGGGGTCCACCTGAGTCTTAGGATGAATGCCAAACTATCAATGTAAAGAGTGAAATTCCAGGAGGCCGATCAAACAACTACCGGGGAACAACCAGCCATTGAGAGAATTTATCATCCCAACAACTCCTGGAGTTCACACACAATTGGGAGACACTCAGCCCAGGGGAGTAAGAGATTTCATTGAACATTCGAGGCCTTCAGCAGCTACCCCCCAAAGGCCATGCCTTAGGAGAAGGGCTAACCTAGCCCAAGAATAAAAGCTAATCCCAACCTAGTTTAACAAAACAGAAGAACAAATTTGAAAAATATCAAACTGACCTGCAAGTAAGTTAACTAAAAAGAAAAAATTTTTATTTTTAACGAAAATTAATGAAAAATTAAAAAATGAATAAACGTCTTTCTCTTTATTAGAAGACAACAGTGAACTCAATACGGTGAAACTGCAAACGCCTGGCTCTAATCTCAAATTATTAGCATGCGAAGAAGTACAAAAATATGGCTCATCAGTCAATAGAGAAAGAGCTCCCGAGCTGATGGAGATGATAAAATTAGCAGACAAGAACTTTACAATAGCTGGTATAGTTAATATAAAAATATTTAAGAGTCAAAGGAAAGCACAGACATGATAAGTTGAGGAGGAGAAATTATAAGGCATAAATTTAATATCCGATTATAACACTTTCAAAGAAAAGATCAGTAAGCTGAAGACATGGGAATAGAAAGTATCCCAGCCGAAGGAAATCGAGAAGGAAGATCGGCAGCGACCTGTGGAAACATAATGAGCAATAGAATGTACAAACAACTGGATTCCCGGAGCAGACGTTAAGTAAACTATATAAAGAAATAATGGCTGGAAATCATGGCTGAACATTTCTACTATTGATTTTAAAATACAAACCCACATAGGTAAGAAGCTTTATCCCCAAAAGTATAAATCAGTGAAAAATGCACAAAGGCATATTGCAGTAAAAATTTACTATACTGTAGTAAATTTACCACTAGTAGCTGAAACCCAATGATGAAAAAAATCTTAAAGGCAGAAGGGGGAAAGAGATGCATCATATATAGAGAAAACAAAGGTAAGGATGACTACAGACTCATCAACTGAAACAAGCAAGCCCTGTAGTGAAATGGCTTATTTGAAGTCCTCAGAGGGGTGCCTGGCTGGCTCAGTCAGTAGAGCATTAAATCTTGGTCTTGGGGTCATGTGTTCAAGCCCCATGTCAGTTGTAGAGATAACTTTAAAAAAATAAAATAAAAAGCAACGACAGTAAACAAGTGAAGTGCTGAGAGCCTGACCTAAATGCAAAAGCTTAAATTAAAACTCTTTGATAGAAGACATAGGGAAAAAAAATCATTACGATCATAGGGTAGGTAAAGATATCTTAGTCAGGAAATATTTATTAAAAATAGATCAACGGGACCCCCATGAGAATGAAAAACCCTCGTCTTCTTCTTTTAAAAATATTTTACTTATTTATTCCACACAGAGAAAGAAAGTGCCAGAGCAGGAACACAAGCAGGGGGAGTGGGAGAGGGAAAACAGGCTCCCCGCTGAGCAAGGAGCCACGTGAGGCTCAATCCCAGGACCCCGGGGTTAACAACTGAGCCGAAGGCAGACACTTAACAACGGAGCCACCCAGATGCCCCAGAAAAACCCTGTTTTTTCCAAAGACATCTATATGAGCAAAACGACAAAAGTCTGATGGATGAAAGCCAAAAAGAACTAAATAAATAAATAGGGAGAGACAAGCGAGACTAAATAAATTGGGATAGGGCGACTCAGTATTATTTGCTATTCCTAATGGGATCCATTAATTCAATGCCATCCCAATGAAAATTCCAGAAATCTGTGGCTATTGACAAACCAGTTCTGAAGTAGATATGGAGAGGCAAAAGACCCAGAATGACCAACACAATACTGAAGAAGAAAAACTCTACTCAAGACTTACTACAGAGCTACAATAATCAAGACAGTGTTATCTTGGCAAATGGATATACAAATAGGTCAACGGAACAGAGTAGACAGCCCAGAAATAGACCCACAAAAATATAGTCCACTGATCTTTGGTAAAGGAACAAAGGAAATACAACGGAGCAAAGATAGTCTTTTCAAGAAATGGTATTGAAATAACTATTTGAACTGTACTCGGAATGGGTGCATCTTCTTTTATGTAAATTATACTTTAATAGCATTAAAAAAAATTTACATGCCTGGCCCACAGTTAAGTGCTCAGAGACTATTTGTGGAATTAAATCTTGTGAAACGTGGATTCTGTCCATTAACATACTCTCCGTACTTGGATTCTGGTAATTCACTCACGCATCTTCCTCGATACTGTCATAGGTCCTGGGAGTGAATAAGACCCAGAGCCGTCTCAGATCAGCAATGAAATAGTGAGACTTGCCCAGATTGAAGATATATTTAGAAGGTAGAACGGATAGGACTTGGATGGAAGTGAGGGAAATGGAGATGAATTAAGAATGACTCCAAAATTTTGACTTGAGCAACTGGAACGTTGGAGTTGGATTGACTGAGATGGTGAAGACTGCGTGTGAGCCAAGTGGGCCTGGGAGTGGGGGTGCTACCTTTGACATCTTAAGAACAACCCCCTTCCTGGCTATAAGCTCTGTGGGGTTCTGTCCTTCCTTACCCCAGTGAATCTCTTTCCGTCTGTGTTACAGCTCACAAAATAACCACTATGAGGAAACTCAACGATAAACTAGGCAGAAGAATGGGCAAAACACTTTTCCTTGTGTCACGCATGCCAAGAACCAACCCTACCCTGCACACTAGGGAGGCTGTCTGACTGTAAAGTGAAACATGCCTCCCGCACGCTCAGAATAATAATTTCACATAGTTTGTTGTTGATACTATGTAGCATCCAACAATGTCATCTGATAAGGGGATTTGGCTGGTAGCTCATTCTTTGTTTTCCTTCCAAAAATTATATGTATCATTATTATTGTGGCTCCTGGTTGGTTTTAAAGCCTCCTCTGTAATCGTGTAATTTAAAACAGCTTTTGCTACAAAAAAAATGCAATTTTAAATAATGCCTAAATAGTCTGGAGTTAGTTTCTGCCTTTTGTGGCAAGATTAATTGATTTAATCCTGGAAAGCATTAATTTTTACTTATTCTGGGGAGAAAAGCAATTTACTTGAGCATACCAATGTATTATTTGAAAATATGAAAACAGAAACAATATCAGTTCTGCTTTGGGCCAAATATTCTTGCTAATCCTGCTGCAGACTGGAGGTAGGGTGTACAGCACAAAAGAATGCTGATCTAGTACAATCCCCATTTCGATCATCACTGTAAACCCTAGTGGCACCATCACATTGTCACATTTGTTTCGAGAGCTCAAGATTCATGCATGACATTCTCACCGGAGTCTTATCTACTATTTAGCTTTATGAGTTTATTCTGAACTATGGTATTTGTGCTACTATAGTGTCTTTTCACTTCAATGAACCACTTTTGAACTGTTGGTTCTTTTTTTGGTGTGTGTGTGAAAATAAGAATATAATTGAATAGAACAGGAATGACATAAAAGGGTATGTTTAACACAAATGATATGAAAACGCATTAACCTAGAAGAATTGTCCTCTGGTAAGAAAATAGTGCTAAGGCAAAATGCATGTGTCACCTGTACCGCATTTGGCCCCAGTTATTAATAAGGGAAAGGAGGGGCACCTGGGTGGCTCAGTTGGTTAAGTGTCTGACCCTTGACTTCTGCTCAGGGCATGATCTCAAGGTCATGGGATTGAGTTCTGCACAGGCCTCCATGTTCAGTGTGGAGACTGCTTGAGATTCTCTCTCTCCTGCCCCTTCCCTGTCCATGCTCACTCACACTCTCTCTTAAATAAATAAAATCTTTCTTTTTTAAAGATTTTGTGTATTTATTTGACAGTGAGAGAGAGCACAAGCAGAAGAGGCTGCAGGCAGAGGAAGAGAGAGAAGCAGGCTTCTTGCTGAGCAGGGAGCCCAACGCAGGACTCGATCCCAGAACCCCAGGATCACGACCTAAGCTGAAGGCAGCTGCTTAACGAACCGAGCCACCCAGGTGCCCCTTAAATAAATAAAATCTTAAAAAAAAAAGGAATTTCTGCAGAACTCTAATAGATTTTACACCTCAGATTTGTCAAAGGTAGGTGAACAAATTGTTTTATCACATTCTTTACTGTAACTGGCAAGCCACCTAGATAGATTACAAAAATGGTCCTGACGTCCTATACTTCTTTCTGTCCAAGACTCTTGGAGCATGACTTTTTACTTTCTTCCATCAAGAGGTAGAATCTACCCACCTTTGAATTTAGGCTGGTCTTGTGGCTTGCTTTGGCTGATAGAAGTTTGTAAACATGACAGTTTGTAAGCCCTGAGTCTAGGCCTCAAGAGGTCTTTCTTGCTTTCGTTCATTTCCTTAAACCCCTGGGAGTCTCAGATCAATAAGACCAGGCTAGCCTGCAGAGGGATGAAAGATCATGTGGAGGACAGTCAGAGCAGATGAGGCCATCCTAAACCAGCCAGCACTCTGCTGACCTACTGACTGACTGCAGACACATGTAGGAGACCAAGAAAGGACAGCCAAACCTGGTCCAGATCACCAGAACACTCCAGCTAACCCATGGAACAATCATAAATGCCTTTTGTTTTAAGTCACTGAGTTTGGGGGTTGTTTGTTATGCACCATTAGCTGACTAATTCACCCTCTGTGGTCTATCTGATATCTTTGAGAAACATTGAATTAGAGAGAAAACTCCATCAAGGTGTATGGATCATATCTGTATTTTTAACTTCAGCTCCCCAATATCTACACTAGAACCTTGTACAAGGTTAACACTTTGTAGTTATTCAATTAGTGAATTAACCAACTTCCTGCCATCAGCACCAAGAACATTGTGGATTTGTGTCTTCGTGAATGTTATCAGCATTTGCTCTATACATTTTTGGAAATTGAGAGAGATGCATACAACTTGCATCCATTACTCTGACAATGTAACCTGGTTTAGAGATCATAGTTAAAAGAGGTCTTAGGCCAAGGATAGCAATAGGTTTTAATTTGTGTGTCTGCCATAATCAGTGGGTTATAACCATCTGGAGCCCTGGGTGAGGAGGATTCTGGAGTCTCATTTAAGGTCAATGGAAAGAGAATAGAAATGAATGAACAATGTGTGTTCTGGGTTGGATGGTTAGAAAGACAGCAATCTGCTTTGTGCTTGCCCATCCTTCATTAAGGTGGTTACTCACTGCCGAACTAAAGCATAAAGTGTTTGTATTAGTTTATTATCGTTGTTGCCACGAATTCAGTTGCTTAACAGAGCACAAATTTACTATCTCAGTGTTCTGAAATTCAAAAGTGCTCTACAGGATTAAGATCAAGATGTTGGCAGGGCCATGTTCCTTCTGGAGAATCTAGGGAAGAACACGTTTCCTTATCTTTTCCAACTTCCAGGGCATTCCTCGGTGTGTGGTCTCCTTCCGTCTTCAAAGTTAGCCATGTGGGGCCAAGTCCTTCTTATGATGTCATCTCTCTGGTTCTTCCTCTTCTACCTTCCTTTCCCACTTTTAAGGACTCCAGTGATTACATTGGGCCGATCTGTATAATCCAGAATAATCTCCCTATTTTAAAGTCATCTGCAGCAATGTTAATTTCATCTGCAACCTTGATTCTCCTTTGCTGTGTAACATAACCTCTTCACAGGTTCTGAGACTTGGGATGTGGGCATCTTTGGTGGGTGGGGGAGGCATTATTCTGCTGACTATAGGCTTCGTACACTGAACGCAGACTCTCAGTCCTCTCTGACTAGGAGTTGGGGGGGGTCTCTCTTTGATGCTCTTGGGACTTTATTGGTGATGATTAATTTTTGAGGCTATTGTGACTGATTTCTCCAAAGAGTTAGGAAAAATCTGGCCCACACATGGTTTTCTGTAGACTATCCTGTAGGGTACTTGGAAAAATAAAAGAGCCATAAACCAGTGGTGTCAAGTCCTGGGGAACATTACAAAAGTTTGGATTTCTAGGATGTGTCTTAAACATACTGAATTAAATTTTTCAGGGGTGGTACTAAGGAATCTGTACTTTTGAGAACTTCTTCTCATGACTCTGATACACACACAAGTTTGGGAAACACTAGTGTAATGTCCTGGGTTACATGACTCCCTTCCAGAGGGATGCCCAGATTATGCTAAGCTGTATTTCCCTAGCTGACCCCAACACCTGGAGGCACAGACATTTGAATTTTCTCAGTCAAACTTCTGGATGTTTCACAATCTGTTCTGAAAAGAAAGGCCTAGAAACCGATCAAACCTAACTTTAATATAAAGACATTTACTTTTGGATCATTCTAGTAGTTTAGACCCCCAGTCCTGCCATGTTTTCCAAACTGATGATACAGACACTGATCATTTTCTCACTCTTGACGGACATGCTTTCATGCACGTACATGACACCATAGACGGTATATTTCATCTTTATACAGAACCTAATCATTTGAGAAAGTACTTTGGAAATCATGAACAACATGACTGGCATCTCTGGTATTTTGATAATTGGCCTGACCCACTTCACAGGTCATAGCACAAATACATCAGCAAGGCACCCACCTGGGCTAATGAAGATACATAAATCTTTGGTATCTCACCTTCTCCAGCAATTGGAATATCCTCAAGTAATCTCTTTTTGGGAGTGATTGTAATAATGCTAGAAAATACAATCTCTTGATAGACAATTACTCAGTCAAGACAGTTTTTCAGCAATGTTGTCGCTTTACGGCAAGAGCACATGGGGTTATGGCTTTTGAACACAAAAGACGAGCTCGCTGTCCTCCTCCCACCGAGCCTAGGCAGGCTGCACCCCTGTCCTACCATTTATAACCCCCTACCCCTAACCCAGACCCTGGGGAAGATCTCTGCAGACCTCCAGTCCCAAATCCCTTCCAGGTAATGATGACAACAGGTAGATGAGATTTTTGTCCTCCCTTGATTTACTGGCTTTGGTTTTGACCAGATCAGTGGGGGAAACAACAAGTATGTGTTATAACCAGGAAACTGGGAGCACAGTTCTGCTCTTCCCGATCTTATCCCCATTACCCAGACCTCTCCCAAACTCCGCCCCACAGCTCCTCCCTAGAAAGAGCAGTCCAGACACTCATTTCTTTGCTAATGATTGCTATTTACCTAATTGCATGTGGTTTTTCTCATTAACTCTCATGTTCATGAGGTGAGGCCCCCATCGCTGGGTAACCTTGAGTGCCTCACACTCACTCCATTTGGGTGGATCCTCTTTGGCATTTGCTCAGATTCTGGGTCCTTAGTTTTCTTCACTCTTGTGGTCCACAGCAAGGGTCGGTGAATTTTTTTTCTATAAAGGGCCAGGTGTCAAATACCTTAGGCTTTGTGGGTCATAGGGTGTCCACTGGCACTACTCGACTTGGCTACTAAACCATGACAACCAGCATAGACAACATGGAAACAAATGAATGTGTTTGTGTTCCAATAAAACTTTATTTATGGGCACTAAAATTTTAATCCCATATAATTTTCATGGATCACGAAAATATTATTTTTCTTTAGATTTTTTTTTTTGACTGTAAAAACCATTCCCAGTTTACAGGCTGAAGGTGGCAGGACGGATTTGGCCTGTGGGCCACAATGTGCAGGTCTAAACTCAAACCTTCTACACTTCTGCAGTGAAGTATATGCACACAGAAAGCAGATTTTCTAGGTGCGGATCTCAACACTACTGTGTGCTGATGTGACCTTAGACTTGGTGTCTATGTCTTTGTATCTTAGCTTCTTCATCTGTAAAATAGGAATGTTCTAGGACCTACAATATCAGGTTCCTGTGAGGAATAAATGAGACAAGACAGGTAAAGCCTGTAGAATGGGGCCTGGCACATAGTAGGTCCTTAACAGGTATTATTATTATCATTATTATCCTGATGAAATTTTCCTGTTTTATTTGTATTTCTATAATGCTTCACAGAATTTACTACCTATTTTATTTCTTCTCATTAACTCAATACCTTTTCTTCCTCTAAGCCAGAACTCACCTCTGATTAATACCCTACACTTAACACACAATTTGATATTTTAATTGTGAATGACACATATCATCAAATCTGAGATTAAGTATATACATATTTTAAAACTTGATTATAAGAAATAGTTGACAAATAATTAATAGTACATAAGGAAAATCACAGCACAACACAAGATAATTAAGCCAATTACTTTTTTTTCATTTACATGATGACTGTAACTATGTCCAGAGAGTACTAAACACATAGATGAAAACATTTGGATAATTGAAGTTAAATTAAATATAGTTTAAAGTTAAATTAAATTACACTTTCTCTAAAATATCCCTTCCTGGATAAGCAGTTATGTAAAATATTTCTTAAATATATGAGAAAGTTGTATGAGTCATAAGAATTACTGGAAATAATATCCAATTTTTTATGGGTGATATCATTCCTTAGTCACTGCCATGTCATGACAAATACTTTTTTCGATTAAATATTGCAAGAAGGGTAAAAATATCCTGCAAAACTATCTGGGTTGAAAATGCTACTTTTAAGTATTCATACTTTAAAGTGCTCGCAATTCTCTTATGAAATCAGACTTGGTTATGCATTAATGACAATTGTGTTTCTAGTTAGTATCCTGATCAGGATTTAGCAATGGGTACGATTCACTTTTTGGTTCCCAAAAGTTGTTTTGAAGAGTTAGGTCATAGGAAAAGGCATGAAAATTTTAGAAAAATAGATTCCTTTAGATGAAACTAACTCATTGATGGATAATTTGGATTAATTCTATGTTTGTAACAAACCTGATTTCCCAACAGTTTTCTTATCTTCCCTCACCCTCATAGAATCCTCACAGAACACTGGAAGTCTTTAGAATAATATTTGAAGTTCTATTGCGTTCAAAAAATAAGAATTAGATAATATCAAATATTTAGCAAGTTTGGCAAAACATAACATGTTCCCTGGAAAATCTCTCTATACACATAATGGTTTTATAGTCCCAGACTCTGTCTGCAGAGGGTAGGAGAGAATTCTTTTTGCACATGATATTTCTTGTCCTCCGTTTGGAAGAAATCTAGATTTTTCCTATCCAAAGTGTGGTCCACGGGCAGCAGCATCAGCATCACCTGGGAGCTAACGGGTTAGGAATGCAAAAGCCACGTATCGGACTGAAAGAGAATCTGCACTGTAACAGGATCTGCAGATTTTGTGTGCACGATCAAGTTTGAGAAATGCTGATCTGGGTGGCCTTACTTTAGCTCATCCCGATATAGGATATACATTAAAAGGGAGAAAATGAAATTCATAAACTGCCAATCAAAAAAAAATAGCTGATCACTTTTGGAAACTGGAGTCAAGTTTCATCCCATTTGGAGATGTTGGAAACTGCATGGACAAACACAGCATCAATGACATCTTCATAATCTCTCAGTCTCATACTCAGATCCAACCCTTAAACAAATATTTACACATCATGTTAATACCAAGGTGTGAATGCACAGATTCACTGGCCTTTCAGAAAATGAAAGTGTGCATAAGCGCCAGCTTTACAATGGGTCTATGTATGGGACCAGAGAAACCCCCATCTCCCCAGTTACCAAAGTGAAATTTCCTAGGTTGCCATTTGGGGTCAGAAGAAATTTACAGAACATGCTTCAACTTCTTGAAACTTGTTTTGTTTTCTCTGTGAAATGGAAACAAGGATGGTAACTTCATTGCAGAGTTTTTGTGAGAAATATACAAAATAATGCCTGTAAAGTCCTAGCACAATTTTTGGCACAGAGTAAACTCACCAAACGGCAACTGTTGCAAATACTTCAGGAATTCCTGGCTGGCAGGATCTACGGCTTCCTGGGGAATTGCTAAAATCCTACAGCTCAGCTGTGATGGGAAACTTCTCTCCAGCAGATAAACCTGCTGGAAATTCCAAATACCAAATTTCTCCTCTTGGACATTTGAATACAACCAGATTTCCTTAAAAGTATTGATGAAAGCCACACAGAGAGGAAGTTATAGGGAGATGGTTGGGTGTTTCCTGAGATGCTCCTCGTCTATCTGGGGATGTGGAACTAGCTAGCACCCATGTGATTGAAATCTACAAAGCTGACGTTGTGCATCATCAAGGTAACAAGAGCATTCCAGGCCTAGAGATGCGGCCCACCTGAGGTTTAACTGATTATCCAGCAAATAGGACCTAGAGAGTCTGACTTCCTTCTGTGACTACTGTGGGAAAATGCACACTATCTGGGGGCAGGCCTGCCTCAGTGAGGGATTGCAGTGGAACCTGGCTATCCTTGGTTATGCAGTTTTGAGCTGTGCAAAGTTAACTCCACATGCTTTGCAACACGAATCTGGGAGATTGGGTATGGCTGACTGAATGAACATGAATGTAAATGAGGTCTCTCTGTCAGGTAAATCACTTATCTCTGTTTCATGAAGGTGTATTTCTGGAATGTTATCTTGTTCCTTTGTTTGCAACAGACTTATCTGTTTTTGTCTTGTTTTGTTTTAATTTCCTTGTAGTCTCTGTGTTGGTTTCTGTGCATTAGACTAAACAGTTACCTCTTCTGGTCTTTTTTTTTTTTTTTTTTTAAGATTTTATTTATTTATTTACTTAGCAGGGAGAGAGAAAGAGAGACAGCAGAGAGAGGGAATACAAGCAGGGGGAGAGGGAGAGGGAGAAGCAGGCTCCCCACTGAGCAGATAGCCGGATGTGGGATTCGATCCCAGGACCCGGGGATCATGACCGAGCTGAAGGCAGACACTTGAGGTCTGAGCCATCCAGACACCCACTCTCCTGGTCTTGACCAGAGTGGAGATGGGCTTTCTCCTTCAGGTGGACCTTAGTTCTTGGTTGTCCCTCAAACCTTTGGGCTTATCCAAATTTCTTTTTTGTTCTTAGTGGCCCACAATCACTGAGGGTGTGCCAGATCCATCTCCATGTGGGTTTTTTCTTATTCCCCCAATGTGTAGGAGTTGCTCAGTGAGTTTTTGGCTATCTTTCAGAGGGAATTGCTCTTCCATATGTAGCTGTAGATTTGGTGTGTCCATGACAGGGAGTGGGTTCAAGAGTGTCCTCTGTCACCTTCTTGAACCAGAACCTCCTGAATGAGGTAACAAAAGCACCTGAGAACTGACTTTTGAGTCTCAGGTAAAACTTACAAGTGGAACATGATCTGCCAACTCCAAGGTTGTATCAATAAAGAGAAAGTCCTACTTACCCCTAACTTCTCAACGTGGAATTTCTAATCATGTGGTTTAGGACTGAAAACCCTTGGGAACTGCTCTCCCAGGCTAATGTGGAACTATCTGAAGTTCTCTCTTAAATGTGTTGCCCATCCTACCAACGTTTGCAGGATAGACAGGCTGTGATTCGCCTTATGGCCCCACCTACCCTCTTTGCAGCCTCCCCAGGGGAGTAGGAGCCCAAGAGTGTCCCCTGATGAGAATCTCAGGAAAGGAATGCCCACTCTGGGAAGAGTAAACTGCTTCAGAATGTTCTGGAATGAGTCAGCAATAAAATATGTATCTAATGGGACTCTTGCCAAGATACCATGACAATAACATCTAAAGGGAGACAGTGGGATTTGGACCCACTTAGGGAAGATATGAGAGCATTCCAAATTTTCATTAGTCATGACTTTTTTATAGTTATGTAAGAAAATAAGAGTACATCTAACCCTTCAGGTAATTAATTGTCATGAGTCCTGATCTTGCCCCTCTATGAAAAGAAACTAAATTTAATGATGAGTCACTTTAGGAGCTTGCAACTAGGAAAAAAATGCATTAAAAATTAATATTGAAAGTAGTTACTTAACCTCATGAAAGGTAAGCCTAAGATGATTTTCATATCTAAGTAAGTTTAGCTGTTCATTCATCCCATGAGGTTATCCATAGAAAACCAATTTGATGTTTTAGATGAATTATAGCAATTTCTTAAAATTAAAACTGATGATAGATGAAATTCAGGCCAGAGTAATTGCTTGATTAAATTGTTTCACATATATTTGTTTTTTTTTTAAAGCAGAATTGACTAACAAAGGAAGTCAAGCTGACTTCTGATGAGGTTTTTGTTTTGTTTTGAATATTTTATTTATTTGACAGAGAAAGAGAGCACAAACAAGGGGAATGGCAGGCAGAGAGAGTGAAAAGCAGACTCCCTACTAAGCAAGGAGCTGGTTGATCCCAGGACCCGGGGATCATGACCTGAGCCAAAGGCAGAGACACTCAAAAACTGAGCCAACAAGTTACCCCTGGACGAAGTTTAAGATATTTGTCATTCATAGTTCTTCTCTGTTTAGTTAAGGGGAGAAGCATCTACATCCATTATCATGCTGATGCCATTGTGTTAGAACAAATTCTGCAGAGCAAAGCCTGTGGGATCCTTTGACTCTGGAGATTTACCTCATCAACACCCACAAAAGGTTTATATCACTTTCTGCAGCCTTTCTGTGGGACCTGAGTTTATTTCCTTCCTATGCTTTCTCTGTGGTCAAGACAGATGTGTTCAACTTCACCTGAAAAAATGCAGGAGCTCTAGGACAGAGGGAAATCAATCAGGACCCAAGTGCCTTCTCTTTTAGTACATTTTAGAGCATAAAATGACGTTTTTTCCTGTCTTGCTAATTTTGGTCATTCTAACTGGTGTAAGGTGATATCTCAATGTGGTTTTAATTTGAATCTCCCTGATGGCTAGTGATGATGAACATTTTTTCATGTGTCTGATAGCCATTTGTATGTCTTCATTGGAGAAGTGTCTGTTCATATCTTCTGCCCATTTTTTGATACGATTATCTGTTTTGTGTGTGTTGAGTTTGAGGAGTTCTTTATAGATCCTGGATATCAATCTTTTGTCTGTACTGTCATTTGCAAATATCTTCTCCCATTCTGTGGGTTGCCTCTTTGTTTTCTTGACTGTTTCCTTTGCTGTGCAGAAGCTTTTGATTTTGATGAAGTCCCAAAAGTTTATTTTGGCTTTGTTTCCTTTGCCTTTGGAGACATATCTTGAAAGAAGTTGCTGTGGCTGATATCGAAGAGATTACTGCCTATGTTCTCCTCTAGGATTCTGATGGATTCCTGTCTCACATTGAGGTCTTTTATCCATTTTGAGTTTATCTTTGTGTACGGTGTAAGAGAATGGTCGAGTTTCATTCTTCTATATATAGCTACCCAGTTTTCCCAGCACCATTTATTGAAGAGGAAACAACATGTGTTGGAGGGGATGTGGAGAGAGGGGAACCCTCTTACACTGTTGGTGGGAATGCAAGTTGGTGCAGCCTCTTTGGAGAACAGTGTGGAGATTCCTCAAGAAATTAAAAATAGAGCTTCCCTATGACCCTGCAATTGCACTACTGGGTATTTACCCCAAAGATACAGATGTAGTGAAAAGAAGGGCCATCTGTACCCCAATGTTTATAGCAGCAATGGCCACGGTTGCCAAACTGTGGAAAGAACCAAGATGCCCTTCAACAGACGAATGGATAAGGAAGATGTGGTCCATGTACACTATGGAGTATTATGCCTCCATCAGAAAGGATGAAGACCCAACTTTTGTGGCAACATGGACGGGACTGGAAGAGATTATGCTGAGTGAAATAAGTCAAGCAGAGAGAGTCAATTATCATATGGTTTCACTTATTTGTGGAGCATAGAGGATAGCATGGAGGACATGGGGAGTTAGGAGAAGGCAGTTGGGGGAAATTGGAAAGGGAGATGAACAATGAGAGACTATGGACTCTGAAAAACAATCTGAAGGGTTTGAAGAGGTGGGGGGGTGGGAGGTTGGGGGAGCCAGGTGGTGGGTATTGGAGAGGGCACGGACTGCATGGAGCACTGGGTGTGGTACAAAAACAATGAATACTGTTATGCTGAAAATAAATTTAAAAAATGACGTTTTTTCTACTTTATAGATCCTCATGCACATTGTTAATCTAAAGGCAATAGAAACTCATTGGGATAGAAGAAAATTTAAATGTTGTAATCCAATATATGGACTCTCTCCTTGTATTTTAAATTTGAACCCAAACTAGAAGTTTAATCCAGGTGGTAACTTGAATCATGGGAATTTTATTATAGGCATAGATGTTTTATTTTTTAAATATACAAATGCAGTATCATAGGAGGTTATGCAATGTCCAAGCCCTGATTCTTGTAGTGCTATATGCAGAATCTTCCACTAGAGGGCCCCTCAACTAAATATATTGAAGGGAGATGAAAAAGGATTTTTTTTTCCATGATGAAAAGTCCATTACAAAAAATCAAAAGGCTTTTGAATCTCCATCATTACTGTATATTAATGGAAGGTTATTTTACATGAAAACATACAGATATTCAATGAGAGCTACAAGCTTGGAGTCTATGGTCAGAGGAGAATGTCACAAACAAAATAAAAAAATAGAATCTTAACAATCTTAGTGCCGGATGGCAACTTTTAAATGCTAACAAAATAATTATTTTAGAAATACTCTAACTTCATTACAAATATTGTTTTTTTAAAAAGGAAACAATCTTAGAAATAATCTCTAACATTCTCCATTTTATTGAAATTGGAGAAATCAAGGGCCAGAGTTTAAGTCTGGACAAGATGTCAGGCTCCTGACCCCAGTTCCAGGCTTTTCCCATTCTTCTCCAGTAAATCATATTCTCTATTCAGTCTACCTGTATCTGTATCTGTCTAGAATAAATGTCCTTCTGATTCTCAAGTCCTGGAAAATATTACCCCCTTCCACGACTTTCAGGCTGAGCATTAGGTAATACTGTGGTTAAGTCACTGGCATTGTGGTCCCCATTGCCACATGCCTCTGGTCTTAAATTATACCCAGGCTCTCCACTGGGTTTTGCTGTGTCAATTTCTGGTAATGTAAATTAACTGATTGTAATCACTACTATTTGATTTTAATTTCTCTACTTTTTAAAAAAGATTTATTTATTTGAGAGAGAAAGAGAGAGTGCATGTGAGTGGGAGACACAGGGAGAGAGGGAGTCTGAAGCAGACTCCCCACTAAGTGCAGACCCTGACTTGGGGCTCCATTCTTGGGACTCCATCCCAGGACCCCTGAGATCATGACCTGAGCCAAAATCAAGAGTCAGAAGTTAACCGACTGAGCCTCCCAGGCATCCCTAATTTCTCTACTGTTTTCTTTCTTTCTTTCTTTCTTTTTTTTTAAGATTTTATTTATTTATCTGACAGACAGAGATCACAAGTAGGCAGAGAGACAGGCAGGGAGAGAGGAGGAAGCAGGCTTGCCACTGAGCAGAGAGCCGATGCGGGGCTCGATCCCAGGACCCTGGGATCATGACCTGAGCCGAAGGCAGAAGCTTAACCCACTGAGCCACCCAGGCGCCCCTCTACTGTTTTTTAACTATACTTCTGTACGTTATATTTTTAGTGGTTTTTCTAGGGACATATATATCCCAGTGTATACACATACATACACTATATCCTTATGTATATACTATACCTAGATGGTATATCCTTTATACTATAGTTGTCCTATCTATTACATCTGTATAACATTACATATCTCACAAGACTATTAAAATGAAGTCACAAAGTTTTAAAAAATGAGAGTAAAAAATCATCTTTTTTATTTGCCCACATATTTACCATTTCCAATGTACTTCATTCCCAGTCCCCTTTGGGATCCTTCCCTACAGCCTGATGAACTTTTTTTCAAGATTCTAAAACTATTTTATGAATACAGGTCTCCAAGCAAAAATATTTGGCATACCCCAAATTTTATCTATTGTATAATTTCAAAGCATATGATTTTATCACTTTACAAAAGCTTTCGTATGACATTTCTTTTAACACAGAATTTGTATTTATCTGTCATTACGCCCAAAAGCAGCATCTACAAAAAGACCCCCCCCCAAAAAAAAAAAGCTGAGTGTAGCTTTAAAAGAATGGAAAAAAAACTGAAATAACTTAAAAATCGTGGTAATACACGCATGACATATCATCTATCATCTTAAACATTCTTAAATATACGGTTCAGTGACATGAAACGACATTAAGTGACATTCCCACTGTGCAGCCATCACTCCCATCCATCCACAGATTTTTTTTCATGTCGCTAAACTGAGACTCTGTGTCTGGTTAATAATAACTCCACACTCTCCCCTCCCACCGTCTCTGGCAGCCACCACTCTACTTCCTATCTCTATGAATTTGACTACTCTAGGGACCTCATATAGATGGAATCACACAATATTTGTTCCTTGGTAACTGGCTTATTTTACTTACTATATAAAACATCCTCGAGTCTTACCCATGTCGCGGCATATTCTAGAATTTCCTCCATTTTTAAGGCTGAGTAATATTCTATAGTGTGTATATGCCACATTCTGCCTATCCATTCATCCCTCAGTGGGCACTTGAGTTCTACCTTTTAACGATCGCGAATAGTGCTTCTATGAACGTAGTTTTATAAATTTCCATTCAAGCCTCCTTTTCAGTTTCTTTGGGTATATAGAAGTGGAGTTGCTGGATCATATGGTAGTTCTACTTAATAATTCAGTTTTTTAAAAAATTTAAAAACACTTATAATACTATTGTATGATCCCTATTATAGGAAGGTCAGGAACAGGGAAAACTGTTAAAGTGATAAAGTGGGTGCCTGGGTGGCTCATATTTTTTAAGTAAATATGACTCAGTAAACTCAGAGCCATGATATATTTAAATTTGATTTAAATATAGATGGATAGCTAGGAAATCAATTTTACATGTTTAAAAAACCATTTGTAATATCTCATTAAACAGAGCACATTTTCCAAACTCACCAGGCAGTTCTAGGAAATTCTACATGTCATGCTAGAGTATAAATGCCATTTAATAGGTAAATGTTTCCTTTTCCCTAGAGTTCCACAGAAAAATAATAAGAAAAGAGAGGGTTCAAAGGCTATGTTTCCAATTTTAACCATTTTAAAAGCTTACATCAGTAGTACCTGAGGGAAATTCATAAACATACACATAAAATTTATCTTGAAATCTGGGTAATCAATGTTTAAATAAGTCACTCTTTTAATGTTTTTAAAATTTTTGTTTTATTTCACAATTCTGAGTATATATGTGTTTATGGTTGAACAAGCTTTGTTACCATAGAGCTTGTTGCCAAACACTAAAAATTACCTGCCCACATATTTTTTTCTGCGAATAGCTTGTCTAACTCACCGCAAATTCAGAAACAGAAAATAAAGACACTTCTGCATCGAGCAAGATAATTCACTTTTTCTAGAAAAAGGGGAGTTAGGATATGCATGCCTGGCTGATGGACCACTCAATAATGCAGCAGAAAAGTGAGCTAATGGAAGGCTTTGTGGTTAAAGCCTGTGGAAAGAGTAAGTTACAGGGTTACCTCATGAAGTTAGGAGAAAGGAAGCTGAGATTCAATTTGGAAAATTCTATCTAGAGGAAGAAGGAGTCAGGAAAGATCTCTGGAGGAGAATCTGAGATTATGTGTTCAGTGTCTATTGACTCCTAAGCTCCCTGTGGACGGGAGCAGGGTCTCACTGTACATCATGGAGCTGGTACCACTGAGTCCTGATTACGCGTCCCTAGGAAAGATGATTCAGTGCCCAGATGAGGCATGAGGTGTGCAAACAAGAAAGATAGAGGGATAGAAGGGCAGAGAACTTCATGTGTAATGAGTGATCAAGAGGCTTGATGAGTGGCTGCTGGAGCTGACAGTGTGGAGGAAAGGACTAGCTCAGATAACATCTGACTTTAAGGTTAGAGGGAGTCAGTTAGTTACCTGGGATGGTGGGACCAGTCTCAAAGACGCCTGCAAAAATCTTACGCTGAGATTTTAACAAGCTCTTTTTAATCTCAAAACTAGGGTAGAACATCTGAGGATAGAAACTTCTAAGAATCAAAGTCCTAATTCTTCAGGGGATTGGGTCATGCAAGGCTCCAGCCAGCCTCTCCGCCCCGGCCAGAGCCGAGTCTGAGCTTGTCATGAAGGTGAGTCTGCCATGAAGGTAAGTCTGCACCGTCTTTTGGCTGCCATTTAGAAAACACAGCATCGAATCCCCACGGCAGCCTTTCCTACTTATAACTGTGTTCCAAGCATATCTACTAATTGAAACATTTAAATATAAATTTTAAATTTAAACATTTAAATATAAATATAAATTTAATTTAAATTTATTTATTTAACTAATTTAAATTTATTTAATTTATTAAATTAAATATAAATTTTAAATTTAAACATTTAAATATATATATATTCACTTATTTCCTTGTAAAACAGAGAGAGAGAGAGAGAGACTCACTTTAGGCCTTGAATCACTTTTTGAAAAATTAATATTGAATCGTCAGAAGAATGTTTACAGGATGTATGTATAGTATAAACAGTCACGATCAAGTGTCTGTTCATCCTTCGCTCAAAAACTCCATTTCGTGTCAGGTCTCCTTCACAGGAAAACCAGTGTTCACCACGACCCTGCTCTCTGACCCTGTCTCCTCCTACCCGACCGCTGGGTTCCCTCCACCCCAGCTGCCCGCTGACTGCTTCCTCTCAGACCTCTGTCCCTTTCCTGCCTGCCACTCACCTTCCCACAGGGCCACAGGGCCGGGCCCGATTTCCTTCTGGGCTTCACCCAAATGCCACCTCCATAGGGAGCCGGTCCCTAGCCAGCCTGAATACAATTTCAACATCTACCTGAGGCAACACTTCCTCTGTGCTCCATTTTAAAAATCCCTTAACATTTATCACTATATAACATATATTATTTTTTAATCACAGTCATTTGCCCATCTCCAAGCATCAGAAGTCCAGAGGACAAAATGTCTATTTTGTTCACTGCCGTCTCTGTGATGCACAGAGGACTTCAAAGAAATATTTGTTGAATGTGTGTGTGAGTCAACACGCTTGTATCTACCAGGCAATGGAAGGCATAGGACGAGTCCCCTGCATGACGCCCCTCTATTCTGTCCTCCTCCCTCCCCCAGCAGAGGTAGCCACACATCTAAATTCATCCCTCCCCTGCTTTGCTTTAAGCCTTGTGTGTTTGAAATGTAGTATGTGTTTGTCTCCCAAAGTTACACTTTATAGTGTTGCATCGTCTTGACTTGCTATAAGGGCAATCATACTCTAGGCACTCTTCAGCAATGTGGTTTTCCTTACCCAACATCATGTTTCAAAAATTTGTCCATGTTTTGTATACCTTTGATTGAGTTGTCATCATCATATGATAGTCTTTTTTTTTTTTTTTTAAGGATTTCATTCATCCATTTTTGTGAGAGAGGGAAGGACAGAGAGAATGAGAGGAGGGGAAGGGCAGAGGGAGAAGCAGGCTCCACACTGAGCAGGGAGCCCAATGTGGGACTCGACCGCGGGACCCTGGGATCATGACCTAAGGCGAAGGCAGATGCTTAACGACTGAGCCACCCAGGGGCCCTGTAGGATATTCTATAACATGATTTCACCACAATTAATTTATCCATCTTGCTCTTTATTGATATCTGGATTGTATCTAGTTTTGGTATTACGAAAATTGTTGCTATGAACCTATGCAATTATGCAAATTCTTTTAGATTTCCTATCTAGGCGTGGACTTGATAGGTTGTAAGATCTTTTGTCCTTAATCTTCTTAAATAGTGTTAATTATTTCCAAAGCAGTTGCTGTAATGTACATTTCCTGCAGCGCTATCTAACTATTCTGGTTGCTCAACATCCTCCTGTAATCCCAGGTTATCAGATTTTTACATTGTCGCCAATCTGTTGGCAGTAAAACAGCCCAGTGGTTTCAATGAGCATTTACTCGGTTATCAATGACACAGAGCTTTTTTTTTTCTTGTATTTGAGTTCCTTCTTCTGTAAAGTGTCTCTTGACTGTTTTTATTGGGTTATTTTTCTCTTTTTATTTGCAAACTTCCCTTATATACTCTGGATAGAAATAACTTGTCAGTTTTACATGTTGCAATATATTCCCCTAGTCATGAGATTATGGGCTTTTTATTTTCTTTATGTTTTCTTTTCATGAGCAGGAAATTCTTTCTATTTTAGTGTAATTGAATATATATATATATATACATATATATATAGATATGTATGTATTTTCCTTTATGATGTACTTATTTTTATATTTTTTCAAAGAAATCCTTTTAAATTCAGAAGTTATAAAGATATTTGACACTGTCTTTTGTTTTATAGTTCTTCTTTTTACATTTAAGTGTTTAATCCACCTAGAATTGATTTTTTTTTGAAACTATGGTATGAAGCTAACTTTAGGTGTGTTCTATTTGTTGAAAAATCCAATCTGTTCCCACTGGTCTGTATCTGCAGTGTTCATATTTGTATGGGTCTCTGTCTTTTGTTCCCTTGGTTTCTTTGTCTATCCTTTCACTCAGAATTTGTTCTCTCTCTCTCTTTTTAAAGATTTTATTTATTTTAGACTTCCCACTGTGCGGGGAGCCCCAAATGAGGCTTGATCCCAGGACACTGGGATCACGACCTAAGCCAAAAGCAGACCCAGGCACGCCCCCCCATATTTGTTCTATTAATTTAATTTTTATTTTATTGTGGCAAGAACACTTTAGATGAGATCTAAGTGTACAATACAGATGCTTATCTATAGGCACAAAGTTGTACAGCAGATCTCTAGAACTCACTCATTTTGCATAACTGAAACTTTATACCTTTTGATTAATAATACCCAATTAAAAACACTTTAGAAAGTAAGAATAGAAAGCTACTTCTTTAATGTACCAGGGAGACTTCTCAGGAGCCCATGCTTTAATGGTGAAGGGCTACAGATATTCTCATTTGTACTAGATAAGACAAGTCTGTTCATTATTTATTATAATTTATATTGTTCTGAAAGTGCTAAATAATGCAAAAATCTAATAACAAGCAGGATGCCAGCTGGGAAGGAGAGGGGCAATATTCCTTTATTTCCAGATGCTATCACTATAGTTATGGAAAATTACTGAAAACCGCAAAAGAATGTAAGGTGGTCAGTCAGAATTTACATCCAAAGGAACAGAATCTTTTTAATGGAAACAATATCATGAAAGAAGAGATTTTACTCACAAAATCAGTAAGATACAACATATCTAAGAATCCCATTACATCTAAGAACAAAGGCCGGCTGAGGTGGGGGACTTTTTTACATTATCACTTAATCCTCAAAACAAAATACAAGTAGGCATTGTTGTTGCTGTTATAACCATCATGTAATGGAAAACACTGAGCTTCAGGAAGGTTCCATAGCTTCCCAAGGTCATTCACAGAACACAGCAGAATCAGGATATTAACTGTTAGGCAAGGTTCTGCCTTTCCAAAGAAAACCATAGGACTCTACTAAGGATTCATAAAACACCCAGCTCAGTAGAGATAAGTCTGGAAGAGGATGGCAGCATGTCATGAAGGATGGCCATTCTTACCAGGTCACCCTGGAGTTAAAATCACACCCAGTAAAAATCCTGCCAGAATTTTGTTTTTAGGCAACAAACTTATTGATACATAATTAATTTTTCACAGCAGGATTTTTCTGTTAATTCATGAAGTGATTCTAATTTCTGCAGTCTAAACACAGAAATTCTTAAAAAAAAAAAGTGGGGGAGAATTTGCTTTAGCTGAGACTAAAATATACTATAAAACTCTGGTCATTAAAATAATGAAGTACCAGGATAGAAATAAAGCAGCATTCTCTATCTGGGGCAATTTTGCCCCTCAGAGACATTTGACAATGTATGGGGACATTTTTGATTGTTATAATTGAGGGATGAATTGTCACTGTCATCTGTGGAGGGCAGGGATGTCATGAAACATTCCCACAATGCACAGGACACCATCTTCCTCCCACCCCCAACAGTACTCTGGCCCCGAAAATGTCAAAGGTGCCAAGTCTGAGAAACAAAAACAGACAAACAAATAGAACAGAGTAGGGAATGTAGCATAGATCTAGGTATCTATTGAAATATAATTGGATATAAAGGTGTCATTAAAGCTATGGAAAATGATGAATTTTAGATAGTTACTGAATGATTTGAGGAACAAAGGAAAAGCTAATTCTAACCTCATTTCTTGTACCAAGTCTGAGAATGCATGAAAATTAAAAGCATCCCCACAGTACAACCTGGGGAAAATATCTGCACTACACGTGTCAGACAAAAACATTACTACCCCTGATATACAAAGAGTTTTTACAAACCAATAAGAAAATGTCAACCCATACAGATAAAACAGGCAAAGCACACAAACAGGATATTCAGAAGTTAAAACATATATAAAATACAATGATGAAAATTATCTATATAGTGCAAAACATATAGAATGTAATGATAAAATAGGATAATGAAAAATGCAAATTCAAATGAGGTATCATTTTGACAAGAAAAACTACGAAAGCCCTCAGACTCTGAAGGCAGAGTCTTGAGTCCCATCCCAGGAAACGAATCCTGCTGTGCCTTCCCTTACCGTCAGCAAGAAGTATTACTAGCAATATAAGCTTTCTCCTCTCCACTCTCATCGGAAAGCAACCAAGGGCACTCACCGCAGATGCGGTTACATAATGAGTAGTCTAAATTTATGTTGCCCCAATGCTGGCTAAACAGCATTCTTTTATATAGACTGACCTTATTTGACTGTATAAATCTGTACAAATTCAATATTCCTGGTGCAAATCCACTAGAGGCAATATCAGGAAATTTTATTAGGTGTAATGATTTATTCAGGCCTCTAGAGTGCGATTTATTTCCCAGTAGAAAAGTAGTTTGAGTATTTCAGTATTTCATTATTCACTGATTTCCACTTAAAGTCCATTAAAAAAGTTCAAGTAAAAAAAAAAAATCTCCTACTGGGCTACAAACATCTCTAATGTTTCAGGCAATAGTTGTGAATATTTCTGAGGAAATAATATTTGTACATAACCCTAGTGTCTTGAAAGGAGCTATTCTATATTAGGAAAGAAAATTATTTTCCATTTGCTGTCCCTGACTTGCCTGAAATTCATGATTTGGTACAGCCCTCGAATATGACTGTCATTATTTATCATGGCTAAGGAAATTGGGATTTCCAGGCAGCCTGAGGTCAAGCAAAACCCCAACTCCCAGTGCAGATTTGCCCTGTGCTGCCTGCCTCCCTGGAAACCATTTCTGTGACACTGAAGCTGCCCCATGGGCCAGCCCACAGAGGCACTTGGACACCACAGGTGGGCTGCTTGGTCTTGCACCAAAACCTGTCCTCCTATGGCACATCACAGCTCGGGATAGCCCGACCATGTCACCCTTGCCCAGCTCAGGTCCCTGCCAGCCACAATTGCGGATGGCGGCGGGGGGAAGATAGTTCCCCTTACTGAGCACAGGGATCCTGCTGAGGCCTGTGGGTTGCGTGGGAAAAAATGACTCAGAACCAAAGTGTTTAGGAAAGGAAAGAAGTTACACGAAGTCATTCTTCAGAAGAAGAATAAATAAAACACCCAATAGGAATTTAATGGGAAAAAACCCCACACAAGATTATGAAGCTCGCATCCGTTAATGGCAAGCCCATTCACAAAACTTGGGACATCTTGAGCCAACAGCTCTGCAAACGTGAAGTAAAGTTATTCTGTGAGGAAACTAACTTACGGGAGATGCTCAGAATCTTCCACTGGTTTCTCAGTGTGCTTGGAACGAATTTCCAGGTCTTCACCATGTCTTATAAGGCAAGTCCTTTTGCTCCCTGACATATCCTCTCACTTTTTGCTTCCACTCTGGCTCTGATCACACTAGATCCTTTGCCGTCCTTCAAACCCATCATGCAGGCCGCTGCCTCAGGCAAATATTTATTGAATGAATAAACAAGCATGAGTCTAAAAGTCTGACAAACAAGGTCATACAGAAAAAACCCAACAACTCTTCCCGTGTCTTCCCCTGTGGCCGCCAGGGAGGTGCGGTGAGGATGTTGCCACAGGTGCTCAGCCGAGCGGTGGAATTCTCCCAGGGCCCTGTGGACACATGTTGTTCCAGCAGAAGCATCCTGTCTTACCTCCTGTAGGCCTGGCAGCACCCGGGAGCCTCCACTGCCAGAGCCTCACAAGGTGACATTGGCAGACAGTGGGCTTCTGTACAGTAACTATTCTGGGCACAGAATTTTCCTCCAGCCCAGCACCGTCACCCCACCCCCACCCATGCTATTGCTCCCCGCAGACCTCTTTAAAGTTTCCTCTGACCGTTTAGCTGGCTATTTAAGGGGTCTAATATCCTGGCACACTCAGGACTCCCTAGGGCTGGGGTGGAGGGCAGGCAGATCTCAAAGGTCAGCTGCACTTGGATGAAGCTGGTACATCCAAGCATCTGAGAATGGTGGTCACAAGACTCCCCAGATGTCACTAGGTAGCAGAAAGGATCAAAAAGGAAAGAGGTAAAGTTCCTCTGATTCAGTGAAGGTAACTTGGTTGTTGTGAGTTATGAAGAAGAAGAAGGATGAGAAGGAGAAGGAGAAGAAGGAGAAGGAGTGGAGGAAGGAGAAGGAGAAGAGGAAGGAGGAGGAAAAGGAGGAGGAGGAGAGGGAGGAGGATGGGGGATAAGGAGAAAGGGAAGGAGAAGGGGAGGAGGAAGAAAAAGAGGAAAAAGAAATCTAAACTAGCTAATAATTTGTGCCAAACTATTTCTTTTGTCCCCTCCCTAAGAGAGCCTTGTGATCAACCTTCATTTCCCAACCTTGGCTGCCCATTGGAATCACCTAGGGATCCTTGAAGAAAGTATTGATGTCTGGGACCCACCCCCAGCGAGGCTGGTATAGTTGGGCAGGAGGGCGGTCTGGATGTTGGGCTTTTTAAAGTTCCCCACTTGAGATTCTGGTCTGTACTTTTATATCAGCAATTAAAATGATATGTTATCATCATTTATAATGATTTTGGCATCATGTTTCATTAAATCACTTATCTATATTAACAAATACAATTGGCAGATACCTTGGGGATCACACAGAACTACAGGGATATATTGGGCCACTCTGCCCAGACATCACTTGGTGTGTTTTACAGAGAGAATGCGGAATATCTGGGAATCCAGCCATTCTTACTAAGGTTGAGTAGAGGACGTTACAGAAGTTTCTTCCTTATTCTTAAACATGTGTCCGTTTGATGGCAGGAGTCAGGGCCAGGGGGTGGCAGGGATTTGCAAGTGATGGGAAAGCATAAAATCTCGGAGAGCAAGCAATTTTTCATTTAAGAAGAGCAGCGGGCTCTCCTCAAAAATTCTTACATTTTATTGCCAACATTAAAATTTGTATTTATCCAAGAAGTGAGAGGTTCAGGCGATTGCAGAAAATGACCGTATTGCTGAGGTACCTCCCTTGAAGCCACGAAACAGATGACATCAGGGCTATTGAAGAGGCTTTTGTCTCCTTCACAGGAACACACTTCCCCTCAGAACTTAAGCTCAGTTCACACGGCATCCTTGGTGTGCATCGCATGGCCTCAAGACTGTCCCAGTCAAAATGCCACCCCATTTCCAGTGCCGTGTCAGGATCAGACAGCACTTGAAAGCTGACCAACTATGCTTTGCAAATTTGGCCAGGCCTTCCCTGGCATCCTGGTGCCACGCTTGTCAGCCTCTCTACTGCGAACACAGCTGGTGCTGTCTGTCGTGGTCCCCACACACCTTCTCCGGTTTATCTGACAGCTCATGAGCCACCCGTCCAGCTGGATGGAAGTCATTCCTCCTACAGCGCCAGCTTTCAGCCTCACAGGACGAGAGGTCATCACACGCTTTCCTTGCACGCTTCCCTCACTCATCCTTCCAGAGTCACTGGAGCCGGAGCTGGTTTTAAGTTTATTGTAGTATTCTGTGCTATGGTATTTGCGCCTGTTGTCATCTCTGATTTTCCATCTCGATGAACGGCTTTTGAGCCATTGATCCTTTTTAGTGAAATTGGTGTCCTAACAAACACAGAAGGAAAGACAAATCATGCAAATTAACAAGTTTGGTTGAAAAGTGGACCCACAGAGGATGTGAGACTGAGAAGAATGTTCTCGCAGTTGCAATGCTTGCTGCATCCCAGGGACAGGATCTATCCTCCCGGTGCATGCTGCTATTGTTAGGGAGAAAGCAAGATTTTTGTGGAAATAATAGCCAATGTTCCATTTCCTATGTGTCATATTTTGAGAACAAAATTGTTTCAACCTTATTCTTCTGAAACCTCCAAACCACTGCTAACCCCTGGACAGGTCGCCCTCTGAGAAATGTGGGACAAGCTAATAGGACCATGTCCAGATTTCCCCCTTTCAAGCCCTCTTGGCCAGCCTGGGAGCTGGGCACCATCAGTTCTGTAGATGCTCTTGAAGAAGCGAGCACTTCCTCCACTACGAGCCCCAGGAAGTGTTCATGATTTCTCCCATGTCATCGTCTCTACTCTTAGATCCTCGGGCATGTTAGGAAGTAGATGCAAGCAGATTCTATTTTTCTGTCTACTTAAAGTGCTTGAGGGCTAACAGTCACACCTGGAGCCTGGGATGACAAATTGTTTTTGATTTGCGTGTCAACAGTAATTAACTGGTAGGGACTGCCTGGTGCACTGGGGTGGGAGGGATTTGAGGTCCCTTCTGATTGCGGTGGGAAAGGGGCTGGTGATCAATTAGTCATGCCGTAGTGGGCTGGGAGTGAAAAATGACACCACACTGGCCATGTATTTCCGTTCCTATCTTTAACTTCATTATTTTGACAGCAGAAAACGAAACGCTTTAGGTGTTGATGGTGGAATTTAAGGTGCCAGCCATGAGTTGAAGGAGGGATTGAGGAGGTTAGCCTTTTGATGGATTCTCCAAAAATCCCAAGGCTTTACCTGCCTTCAGTCTGCTCCATGAAGGATAGTAGGTGAGGTTTTGGGGATAATCAGTGACACAAATCAGGGGTTCTCATACTTGTCTGAGCACCTGAAATACCCATGGAAGTTTATAAAAATCAGTTCCTCACTTGAGGACTGTGAGATCATAATCTCAGGGCTCCGTATTTAAAAAAAAAAAAAATCCTCTGTTGACTCAGCTGCACACAAATTTGGGAAACAGTGATAAAAATCTGCTAAGGGGAACTGAAATCTGACTTCTTCCCAGCAGGAGGCCTAGGAAGCTGTTTGTCAAAGCTGCTGCTTGAGGATTTTACACAGCAATGTGAGGGGAGATAGTGTATTTCTAGACTTTGATGTCTAGATATCTGATTGTCTCTCTTTTGGGGGTGTTGGCAGTCATTGGAAATCACTGCCTCGCTCCTTTAATTCATTACGGTTTGAAAATAATAGTATTCTAATTACATCATTCCTTTTTCGTATTTCAGGTGGGCTATTTCTGTAAAGAGATCTTTAATTCTTTGTTTCTATTACTTGCCTCTTTAGTAACTGTTAATTATCCCAAGTTACAGTTCATACAGGAAAGGTAAGATAAACGATCGATTTTTCCATTTATATGTCTGTTTTCAAAGTAATGAATTTAGCATCCTCCAAGGTAAACAATGAAATTTTTGCCTTGTTTTTTAGTATCATTTTGGTCTCATGGCTAAAACCGTATTAAAGTATTTCGGTGCAGTGATATATACCTACTGTTTACTCATGCTCATCCCATCATTCTCTTGGCAACCAGTGGGAACATCTTTAGGTCAATGGCTCCTTAATCTTTTTGACAGGACTCTAGTAACCTCTGACAGTTTCCTTGCTTTTTGGTCTGACAAGAGGTTCCAGCTTCCTATTTTATCTAGAATCAACCATTGCTCCAAGGAGCCTTGTTTCTTTTTGGTTGCAAATGGCATCATGAGGTCACAGCCTGGGTACTAGGGGTACTCATCACAACTGAGTTGGTCATTGTTTCTTGACCTTTTTTTTTTTTTTAAGATTTTATTTATTTATTTGACAGAGATCACAAGTAGGCAGAGAGGCAGGCAGAGAGAGAAGGGGAAGCAGGCTCCCTGCGGAGCAGAGAGCCCAATACGGGGCTCGATCCCAGCACCCTGGGATCATGACCTGAGCCAAAGGCAGAGGCTTTAACCCACTGAGCCACCCAGGCGCCCCTTTATTTGACCTTTTAAAAACTGATTTGAAAAAATATTTTTTTAAAAAGATAAAATAGATGATGAGTTCACCTTGGAACTCCCAATTTAAATTCAGAATTTTAGGATTTTACTCAATCTCTTTAATCATGTGTCTGTGTATACATATTTTTCCTCCATGCCCAAACTCTCAGTCGTTGATGACACCAACCCAAGTTTTCTTCCACTTTATTCCACCGTGCTCACACACCTCCTTCAAAATGACAACATCACCATTATCCATAACAGGAGAACACCGAAATAGTTTTCATGTTTTTAAAAAAGATTGTTATTTTTTAAAAAAAGATTTATTTTTTATTATTTTTTTATTGAGAGAGAGAAAGAGAGAGTGAGGTGAGGAGGGGCAGAGGGAGAAGGAGAGAGAGAATCTCAAGCAGACCCCCCAGTGAGCAGGGAGCCTGATTCGGCACTTGATCCCAGGACTTTGGGATCATGACCTGAGTCAAAGGCAGATGCTTAACTGACTGAGCCACCCAGGAGCCCCTACATGATTTTCTGTTTTCGTTTGTTTTGTTTTGTTTTATTTTGTTTTGTTTTGTTTTAAGTTCTTTATGTTCTTAGGGTTATCCCATGGGATATGAATCAATTAACTGTTATAAAATCACTTGGAGTGGTTTTTCTTTGTGTGATTATGAAAATCAACCAGATACACACTCAAGTTCATTTATTTGATTTTGCTTTCAATATTTAGGGATTGCTTTTCTATTAGTTTATTTTGTAATCATGGAAAACACTTACATGATTCCAGAACCAAATATACAAACTCAGTTCATTGAGAAAAGTCAAGTTTTGTTTCTGTCTTCTTCACCCGATTTCCCTTCTTGCCACTGGTAATCATTTAATTTTTTAAAAAGTTGATCCTTTTGTTTTTTTAAATGCAGTCAAGTAGATATATATCTATATCCCCCCTTTCTTATTAATAACGTTTTTAGAAACATTAACCCCTCAACTGAAATATAAGAGGCATTTCTTAAGGCAAAATATATATTTAAAGAATAAGTTTTTTTTCAGCAAATATTGCCAGTTGGTAGCAAGAGCACACAGCCGTCTGTGGGAGAGTCATCCCAAGCTGCGTGCTCATGGCTCCCATCTCCAGTTGGCACAGGCTGCTTGCAGAATGAGTTTTGCAATCATCCTTCCAGCAATGATATGTAGGAAAAAAATGAGACACTATAGATTTTTACTTTTTGTCTTTTTTCTTTCTCTCTCTCTCTGTCTCTCTCTCTCTCTCTTTTGTTTTAGAGAGAGAGAAAGCAGAGGAGTAGAGCATTGGAAGAGAGAGAATCTCAAGCAAACTCCACACCCAGCCTGGAGCCTGATACAAGGTTTGATCTCACGACCCTGACATCATGACTGGAGCCCAAACCGAGTCTGATGCTTTACTGACTGAGCCACCCAGATGCTCCAGTTTTTACTTTTTGATTTACTGGCTCTTTGTTGATCAAATCAGTGAGAGAAACAACAGACCACATCCACGGCACAATCTTCCCCAAATGCGTCCACATATCTTCCCCTCAACGCCATCTACACTCCCTGTTTCTCTGCTGCTTCTACTATTAAGTAAGTAAGTAATTTGCATTTTTTTTTCCTTCGTAGTCATCAAACTGGTTCATTGCCAGGGCAACTAGAAATGATGAACCCTTATTTCAGGTTTCAGTAGGCCTGTATGCTCTATTGATTAAGTTCCAAACATCTTTTTGGTTTCTGTTGCTCCTATGATCCAAAACATGTAAAACATTCACCTTTTTGCAGTACTGCTGACTGACTTTGGAGCCAGACTTCCTGAGTCTGATTCCTGTCTCTGTCATTTACTGGCTGTGTGACTTTTGGCCATTTGCTTAACCTCTCTGTGCTTATATGCCTCATCTGCATAAGTACCTATCTCATAGGGTTGTCCTGAAAATTGAATCAGAAAATGTACAAAGCCCTTGGAATTATAGTTGGCAGACAATGGGTGCCCACTGGATTTTAGTTTTTATTATTATTCTGCTGATCTCTTACTGATTTAGATTGTTCCTGTAAAAGATCATGTCAACCTGTTTAATCTTCTGTAAATTCCCTGAAGTGATTTATTTTACTTCTACTAATTAAACCTGACAGTTTTCCCTCCTATAGTGCAAATGATTTGATCAATTTCTCCCACTTAACATATAACTCAGTAATTTAACTCTTATATGACCATATTGCCAAGCTTGAATTTAATAAATACTGAAAAACATGTGATTGATATTTTATTTCAATATTACATTTAAAGATTCTAGACTAGATATGAGACAATTCTTTTTTTATTTGTATAGATACCACAATTATGTCTCTAATCATGCAAGTTTATACAAATTTCAGATAAAACTGCTCTCAGGTTAATTCAGTTTAAAAGGGAAGTTTGCCTAAAATGGGCTAACCTAAATGGTTAGTCACATAACAACATATTTTTAGTACATTGGGTGATTAGATGAGACTTTAATAGTAATTATGATTAAAACTTTTGAGAGAATGAATAAAGAGATGGGGTATTTCACCAGGAAACTGGAATCTGTAAAGAGGAACCAAGTAGAAACATGTAGAACAAAAATGAGATAACTAAAATTGAGTCCAGTGGTTGGGTTTACTAGCATGTCAGAAACAACAGAAGAGAAAATTAGTATATTGGAAGAAAGAGCAGTGAGAAGTATCCAGATTAAAGCACAGAGAAAAAAACCTGGTAAATATAGAAAAGGCTATAAACCACATACAGTACACAAAGACAAAATCTAATACATGTGTGTGTGATTTCCCAGAGGAGAGGAAAGAAAGAATGAGGAAAAAGCAACATTAGAAAAGGTACTGGCTGAGAATTTTTCAAAACTGGTAAAAGACCCTAAATAGCCAAAGTATCTTAAGAAAGAAGAACGGAGTTAGAGACATCACACTTCCTGATCTCGAATTATATTATAAAACATAGTCATCAAAACAGTGTGGTCCTGTCATAAAAACAAATAGACCAATGGACCAGAAGAAAGAGTCCAGAAATAAGTCCAAGTGTAAATGATCAACTAATTTTGACAAGGACGTCGAGAATATAGGATGGGCAAGGACAGTCTTTTCAGTAAATGGTGCTGGGAAAACTGGATATCCACCTGCGAAAGAATGAAGTTGGATTCTTATGCCATAAGCAAACCAACTCAAAATAGATTAAAGACTTAAAGACCTGAAACTGTAAAACTCCTACAAGAAAGTATAGGCAGTAAGTTCCTTGGCATCGGTCGTGGTGATGAGTTTTTGGATATGACACAAAAAGCTCAGGCAAGAAAAGCAGAAATGAACGAATGGGACTACATCAAACTAAAAAGCTTTTGCACCGCAAAGGAAGCCATTAACAAAATGAAAAGGCAACCTACAGATCGGAAGAAGATATTTGCAAATCATATTTCTAATTAGGGGTTAATAGACAAATTATATATGGAACTCATAAAACTCAATGGCAAAACCAAACCAAATCAAACCAATCTGTGTCCTCCCAAAACCCCAAATAGTCTGACTAAAACATGGACAAAGGAACCTGAATAGACATTTTCCAAAGATGGCTAACCAACAGCCAATAGGTACATACCAGTGGTGCTCAACATCATTACTGTTCATGGAAATATAAAACAAAACCATAATGAGATACCTCACGCCTGTTAGAACGGCCATTATCAAAGAGAGAAGAGATACAAAGTGTTGGTGAGGATATGGAGGAAAGAAAACCCAGGTGCACTGTTGGTGGGAATGTAAATTGGAAAAGCCACTCTGGAAAACAGGATGGAAGTTCCTCAGAAATCTAAAAATAGAACTACCATATAATTGAGCAACCCCTCTTCTGGGTATTCTTGGATACCCAAAGGAAATGAAATCGGTACCTCGGAAATCAGCATTCATTAAAGTTGAATATAGGCTTACTCCATCAATCTGCAATTCCAGTCCTAGGTTTGTACTCAAAATAAATGCATACAAAATATATGTTCAAAAATATTCATACATACAAAAATATTCATAGAAGCATTATTTGTAATCGCCTCACACCAGAAACAACTTAAGTGTCTATCAACTATAGGGTGGATAAATAAATTGTCACACAAATGTTCTATACAACACTGAAAAAGATCAAACTGGTATTATTTGCAACGATTCTATAGACATAATGTTGGACAAGCCAAGAATGAACACATACCGTACTCTTGTCCAGTTTAAACAACAAACCAAACCAACCTATGGTAAGAGCAATCAAAATGGTGGTTACTTTGGGTGAGTCATGACTGGGAGGGATAGAAAGGAGACTTCTATGATGTCATTAGGATTCTTTTTTTTTTAAATATTTATTTATTTGATAGAGATCTCAAGTAGGCAGAGAGGCAGGCAGGGAGAGAGGAGGAAGCAGGCTCCCTGCTGAGCAGAGAGCCAGATGCGGGACTCAATCCCAAGACCCTGAGATCATGACCTGAGCCAAAGGCGGAGGCTTCAACCCACTGAGCCATCCAGGTGCCCCTCGTCAGGATTCTTTTTGAAAGAGTTCATGTTGCTGTGTTTACTTTGAAAAAATACATCGAGCTGCACCTTTATGATTTATGCCCTTTCTTGGATACATTGTTATACTTTAATAAAAAGTTCAAATGAAAGCAAAATGTGGCCGCTGGGTGCTAGAGGCTTCCTTCCTCTCTGGCGCCTGGGTTATACTGTGAACATTCAGCATCGATTTCTAGCATTTGCTCTCTTTACCAGCCTGGAATTCACCCACTGGCCCCAGTTACCTTCTTTCTAAGCCTCCCCAGCCAGCAGTGTGGGAGCCCAGCCTCTGCCCATGGAGTGAACAACTGACGCAGAGAGCATGTGTCAGAATTAAGGAAAGAGCTCTGCAAACAGGGGTTACTCAGATGACAAGATGTACAAAGAAACGGCAGGGTTTTGCCCAATTCAACGCAAAGTATCAGCACCCCAAAGATCCACTAGTCATAGAATTTTTCCGTAGTCACATAAAAATGGAAATGCACCTAACTTTAAATCAGCTGTTGCGGAGCAACCTCTTGTCCTTTTGCTATGAGGGGTGACCTAAATTAAAATGAAAAACAGTTCTAGAAACTCATGTTACCTGATTAAATACTGATTTATTTAACCCCCGACATTCAAGTTGCTGTACCTTTTTCTAGCTTTTTATTTACTCCGTAACACTGTTTATACACACGAGCAACGTGATATTTCAGATGAACTGGTGTATTGATACCGTATGAAATTGAAATCAATGGCTGGTGAAATTCTGTTAAAAAATAAACTTGGCCGCTTGACTAAAACACTGTTGTCACTTTAAAAAAACAAAACCTACCAGTTCATTGTGTTAAATTGGTTTGTCGACAAAGCTTAAATGCTTTCCTCACACTCTGGTGGCTGCTGTTCAATCAAGGGGAAAGTTCAGTCTCTGGAGAGAAATATCTTTATTGATTACTACACCAAGAGCAATTACATCGAAACAGAGGCTAGTGGGTAAGACCTTTTGGTTCTCATATAACCTTATGACAGATGCTGAAGACACACGCAACGTGTACCCTTTCTGCTCACATGCCCTCGACATTCTGTGAAGTCCGAAGCTTAGTGCTCACATGCCTTCTTCCACAGGTATGGTCCTAGTCCCACCCAAAACATGGGCTAGGGACAATTCTCAGTACGCCGGCAAAGTACAGGTCCTCCAGCTTTTCTGGCCTTACTTATTGCAAGTCATGCACTTGATGAACACAGTGAAATGTGCTCCGTGTTTTATAGAGTCCAATATACACTGTTATTACTCCGAGAGCAACAATCATTTTTGTTTTGTTTTTAACAATATTCTACCTTTTCACATGCTGTTATTCTTAAATTTCAAGATTGGCTCCAAACCGGAATTTTAGCCAGAATAAGATAATAAGATCTTGAGAACTGAAAGTTTCTCTGCACATAGGTAGAGGTTTGATCTGTTACAAATGCGGACAGTCCTGTGGTTTGTCGATCATTAAGGAGGCGCAGGACGACACAGTGTGCTCGCTCTGCCACTAGAGGGCCCCCTGACAAATATATGAAACCAAGCAAGCAAGGCTTTTCACAATAAAAAGACAAATCAAACTTCAGGAAAACATGAATTTATTGTGTACATCACCAAAGCATAAAAATACCTAATTAGGGTTTTATATGGTTGGAGAGAATTATGACCACACAAGAAAATCCAAATTTTATTTTTTTATTGATTGATTCACCCACATCATTAATCAGGCTGAGACCTGAGATCCTCAAATTCATATTTCCATGCTTTATTCTCTATGTTAAATGTTAAAATATTGCAGAAGTTCAAAAAAGAATAACCTTCTGTTTCTGAGATTTCAGAAACCATCGTCTTGCACTGTTGGTATGAAATAGTGTGTCCCATGTTCCATGTGTCTTCTGCATTTTGCCTTTTCCATGCTGTGTGTTTTGGACTCCCTGGGCCTGTCTCCTCTCTGTGATAACCAGGTTCTGGTCCCGAAAATCCACTGGCCTTTGTCAGTGTCCCTAAAAGAAACATCTGTCAATAAGACAGATAATGTTGCATTTTCCCTTCAGCTTCACAGAGAAAGCAAATGGCACTGTGCATAGTAAAAACATTGTAAAAACATTGTAAGCAAAACACCTGGGAAAGTAACCCTCTTTGAAAAAGAGGCTGGTTTGACTTAAATACGTTTTGTTGTGCGAACAAAATTGAAATTCCTTTCTTTTCTCCCGAAGCAATAAATACACGTCTTTGCATTTTTAGGCCAGAAGGGAGTCCCTAAATTTCCTTTTTCTTACACTTGAGCGTGGAATAATGATTTGGATGGAGCTTTTACTTAAACAAAGAGCCTGAAAGTCTTACCTCAATGAACGGTGTGCAAAGTGCAGCCTACTGCTGTTTGTGTGATGAGTGTTCAAGTGGTAATCTCTTTTGCCACATACATATTTCTAATCTTAAATTCTTTGAAGTGTGAGGTTTCCTGTGGTTGTTGAGAAACGATGGGCTGAAGCTTGGTTATTCCATCTGTTTTCATGACCAGTGGGCATCGTTCAGCCATTGACTCAGGGCCATTGGAGTGCGTCCCAGATGAGCCTGAGGTGAGTGTGTTGGTCAGGCTCTGTGTGGTGTCATCTTATATCCACTGGGCTTGGCCTCTGCTCCCTCTGTCTGGGACCCTCCAGGAAATAACTGCTCCTCTGGCCATAGCACACGGTCAACAGATTCGAATTTCAAAATGGAATCACTTGTAAGAACGTATGTGGTGACCACAGATTAAGATTTTTTTTTTTTTTTTTTTTTGACAGACAGAGATCACAAGTAGGCAGAGAAGCAGGCAGAGAGAGAGGTGGAAGTAGGCTCCCCGCTGAGCAGAGAGCCTGAAGCGGGGTTCAATCCCAGGACCCTGGGATCATGACCTGAGCCGAAGGCAGAGGCTTTAACACACTGAGCCACCCAGGCGCCCCAACCACAGATTTCAGAAATGAAAACTGCCTGCCTTCAGTCTGCTAGTATCACTTTCACACGAGATCAATGAGCAGAGAGCGAAGAAGGTGAGAAGAGTAGTATTTTCTTTGCTTCTCTCTCCCTGTGCCTGCTTCCATCACAGTGCTTGCTCGGATAGATTCTCAACAAGGGTTTCCTTCCCTGCATCGTTTTCCTGCTCGGTGCTGTGCAGAGTGCGGGAGCAGGGGTAGCTCGTGTTCTACATGTAAAACCTCATTACTCCACACAATGCCCAGCACAGGAGGAAAACAGGATAACTCAGTGAATGTGTGTTCAATGAATGAATGAAAGAACGTCCTACGAAAAGAAAGAAAAAAATACGCGACTGAGTCAAGACTAAATGTTTGCAAAATGCAAATATAGAAAATAGGCTGCCCAAGGAAGAAGACGTTGGCCTCCAGTCTTTGGCTCAGTCGACCCAGGTATGCAGCCTCTCATATTGGCATGAAATCTAGTAGAAAGTCCACTCTCCTAAGACTTAAATCATTCACAGCAAAACTTTTAGAGCCGCACATGTAAAATAAAGAAGCCCATCTGGTGTTTTAAGTACGTATTTGGAGGGGGAAGAAAAGCATAACACAAACAAAGCACGCCTATCATTTTTATTACACGATCTACAGAAAGTAAAGATTTACAAAATCTTTTTAGTCAGAAAGTATATGAAAAAAGATTGATTTTTCCCAAGTGGAGTAGGAAAGGCCCCAGGAGAAACATGAGCTGAGGTTTTAAGAGGCTGCGAAACAATAACTTGGCATATGTTTCTGTTCCTGAGGCCCTGGGCTTACTCTGGACAGTTGCAGAGTCAACAAA
This sequence comes from Lontra canadensis, assembly GCF_010015895.1. Classification (NCBI taxonomy): domain Eukaryota; kingdom Metazoa; phylum Chordata; class Mammalia; order Carnivora; family Mustelidae; genus Lontra; species Lontra canadensis. Next base: position 3,962,459 of record NW_022630997.1, read on the forward strand.
ACCTGGGAGCTCTAGAAAGCGGGGTAATTCCTATTATCCACTCCCATCTGAGAGGAGCCTGGGGAGAGTCACAGCCTGGTATCTGAGTCTTCCTCAGCTTTGCAGGACCCTTTATTGTCTACCTCCTCTAGCCCCAGACAGAACACAGAGTTCAATGGCTTTTCCATAATGGATATTCACACGCCATTGGCTCCCTTGTCCGCTCTCCCCAGAGCACAAACTCTTGCCAGCAAACTCTTCTGTGTGCACTTTCTCCTCTTAGCCTGATGCGTTAACCAGATTCCGAGCCATCCAACGTTCTCTTCTACTCACAACTCTCATTGGTATAGCCCTTCCAGCTTTATTAGGTGCGAATACATACACTACTCTTTAAGTGGAAAGAGAGAGCATGAGTGAGCTCGAGAGACCTACAAGGGGCTCAATTCCCAATGCCCAGTGTGGAGGAACCCGGGTCTCTTCACGTCTCTCGACCAAAGAACTGGTTTATAGGGAACGCACAGGATGGAGAAATGCGTGACGTGAGACCAAGAGGGTTCCAGCAGTTGCATGTGAGGAAATTTCCAGGACAAGTGACCGGGTTTACCTAATAACTGGTGTGCAGGAAGGAGCAGAGGAGTTGTCACAGGTGAAAAGAGACTGAGGGACGAGTCAGTCAGAGGCCCTGTAGGGATATTGCTTGGCTCCCACTTTAAAAAAACTCACTGCCAAAAGACACTGTTCAGGTGATCTTGGAAATTTCAAAACTACCTCAATATAAGAGGATATTGAGGAATTATTGTTAATTTTTTTTTTAGTTAATCTTAAGTTCATTTAAACATGATTATTGTTGAGCTGCCGGGGGGTGCTCAGTCAGTGAAGTGTCTGACTGTTGATCTCAGCTCAGGTCTTAATCTCAGGGTCATGAGTTCAGGCCCTGAGTTGGGTTCCACGCTGGGCATGGAACCTACTTAAGAAAATGATTATTGTTAATCTTTGTACAGTGGATACTGTACATATGTTCAACAATTTGAAATATAAATGAGAAGGAGTATGGTAAAACCAAACAGGTTTGGAGGTGAGCATTTAGGGTGACAGGATGACAAGGTATGGGTGAATCAATAGCAATGAGAGGTGGAAGAAGTTAACAGCCCACTGGGTTTGAAGTCACTCGTCAGCACTAATGGCGGTCCATGCAAGGAGCAGGACTTGCCCCAACATCTGCTGGTTCAAAATACCAAGTGACCATAATGCAGGGCACGGAGAGAGAAGGGGCATCATTTTTCAGTGCTTTCCCAGGGAACAAACACAAGGAAAACAATGTCATCACTTTATACTTTCAGAATCCCTCTGCTTAGATAGGCCATGCACACTTTTTCATCCTCACGACATTCTTATAATGCGGGGGAAAAAAAAGGACAGTAAGACCTATGGAACAAAAAGTTTGTGTTTTATTAAAATAGGTTGCCAGAAGTTAATTGACTCCCATTTGTCTTTCCAAGCTTAGAAAGAGCCAGCCAAGAGGCCTCTTGGGCAAGGAGGCAGGCCAGGACTCACAGAGCCTGGTGCTGCTGCTGGAGCTTCCTGGTGGTAACCAAGCCCTTCTCAAAAAAAAAAAAAAAAAAAAAAAAAAAAAAACAGAGAAAGGCTGGGCAGACAACAGTGCAGGGTCAGGACAGCTGCTGACACAGGAAGGTGTCCTGCCCCCAGAGAGATGGGGTCCTCTCCACTGCCAGGCGGCCGAGGGGGTTGGCCTGCCACACTGTTAGTAGGACTCAGAGACTCAGACCCTCCCCTGGGCTGCTCATGGCCACCCTGCTCCGGGGCTGGCCTAGGCCTTGGGTTGACACACGCACCAGAGAGTAGACAACCAGCCAGTTCATGCCAAACATGTCTGCATCTCCTTTCCTCCTTCACTGAGTCTCATGCTCCAATTAGTCTTCCATCTCCCACTTGCACGATGGGAAAGAGACACCCCACTTGGTTCTCTGATTTCTGCCCCAACACAAGTTTAAGTACATCCAGGGGACTCTTCCAGAGGTCCACTTGGCAGCGAGGCACCAAGGAGAATCAAGAAAACTCCTGCAGAGGCTTTTACAGCATTTCCTTTCAACAACATTTACAGTACAGTGCTGTGGGCTAAACACTAAGCCCATTAGAAAACAGAGCAGATAAAAACAGTCATCTTTGATTTGCACTGGATACAGACAATTGAATTACAAAAAACTGAAGCAAAGCTTTAAAAAATGGACACACTTAAATATTACAGGATTATTATTACAAACACAAAGGGACAGTCAGGGGCATTACAAATGAAACGCTGCCTTTAGGCCAAATGCAAACTTGCAATGGGGCTTTCAAGGCCCAGAGAGGAGCAGTCATTCTCTCTGAGCAGGAGGCCTCCAGAGAAGGGGCTGATGATTTTCAGGGACTATTGCAAAGTGTTGGACATATCACAGATCAGCCCCTGAATTTCTTTTACTTCATACACACCTGAAGACAAGGAACACCTTGGAAATACTAATGTATTCTCATCGGTTTTCATTATTAATACATAGACATATCAACCCACAGGGTTATCTATCATCTACATACCATGAACCATAGCCATACTTTGTCTTAGCAAGATTAACAACATAATAAATATTCTTTAAATCATTCTAGAATAATGCTTATTCTACCTGGAAATACTCAAAATGTATCTCAAGTACTCACCAGACAGTGTCTCACTTTTGCCCAGTGAATTTATATCATGACACTTTGGCATCACGTCATCTCATTCAGGGAAATTCCAACACAGCTTTATTTTGGCACTGATACCCACGTTCCTGCATATGACCATACTATACTCTGTCCTAGGACTCAGTCTGTTTTCAAGGCCCTTACAAAGCTTGTCAAGGAGAAAAACATTCTATGTAGAAAACAGCAACAACTGTACTTTTCTACCTCATTCATGATGGTCTACTTTGGTTCAGATACCAACCAGAAGAAGATTCTTTCTTTCATCACTTCCATTAAATAAATCCATCAAGACTGTATCTGAATTTAGCATGGTTTCAGGATCTGGGCAATATTGGGTCCCATGATATCCTGGCTACAGAAGGTAGATCTGAAAAATTTTCAAGGAAAAAAAAAGGATATTAAAATGACTCTATGGGGCAAAAGACACATGGTAGATCTAATTGAATGAGTAATTATTATTTTGTAAACACTTTTGCAAATATGATGTTTATTTCTTAAATAAGTTTCCTTTTCTTTAATTATAAAATGTTAAGATGTACAAATTTTTACACAAGTTGCAAATTTCAAATTCTACGGAGGTTTCAAATACCATTAAAAATTTAAAGTTTGTCTGAAAATTCAAGGGAAAAGGTAATACTTACTCATATCCATATTTTCCAGATATATCTTTCACCACCTCTGCTCCCAACTTATTCTGAGAATGCCCAAACAAATGTTCCTTCCAAATGAACTCAATATTTGTAACATTTCCAACATTAACGTCTGCATCAATTAATTTTGTGTAAGTCATGCCTGGCTTCAGCGTTCCACTGTAAACAGAAAGATAAGACTCATAAGCTCACACCAGCTATTCTCAATATTCAAGTGGACCTGCATCTGTGTGTACGATGAAAGAGAAAGTCGTGGCTGCTGGTATCTGCTCACAGAGATTTATTCTTTGTGCTCACGTCAATCAGCGTCTTGGAATACCAGCGTTCTGAAGCTTGAAAGGAAGGGCGAGGGAAATGGGAAGCTTGACTAGTTGATGTTGGGGAATGCCTAGAGAGGCATTATCTTGATGGGATCTCCACAATGAAAGGTCTGGTGTTAGCTTTAGAGTCTCAGAAACTAGATTTTATTGACATCAGGAAATGATCACGCTGTCAACGAGGAGCTGAATTCACCGAAAACTGCTCTCTCTGTTCCCAATGGGGAAATGCTTTCTTTTTATTAATCAAAATGTCCTCCAACTCTCTCCCTGGTAACTTCTTTATCTGGACGAAAAGATTCACGTAACCAAGGTAGTCATCCAGAGCATGGCAACAGAGCAGAGGGAAATGGATTCTCTTGATGCATAAGGCATATCTTACCCTAGCCTAAATTAGACCAGATGTGATTTCCCTATTCCTGCTGCTTCGTTCTTCCATTGTTAATGTATTGTGTAGCTCCTCTCCCTGGAAGATAAGCCCCACAAGGACAGGACCTGTGGCTGTATTCTCAGCAATCAGAACAATTCCTGGCACACCGTGGGCATTTAAATGTTTGTTGAGTGAATGAATGACTGTTGCTATTCCTAGGGCCAGTCTTACTCTATTTTATATAGAATTAATTGCTTTAATTATCAGAAGGCAACTTTCCTTCCAGCTTCTTAGGGATAATCTCCCTGTTGCTCTTTGAACTGAATTTGCTCAGTGGACCTACTGTGCAGACCTTCATAGCAGTGCCATTAGAAGCCCACATTACTAACATAGAAGCCACAGGGTTTACAATAATTTAAGAATTATTCTTAAAAGAAGATTGGTGACTATGCAACTAGATGGTGAACTCCTTCTTTAGATATTTGCAAAAGAAATGCAGAGATGTCAAACTAGTCTTACAATTTTTAAAAAAGATTTTATTTATTTGAGAGAGAAAGAGTGCTCACAGGCACTAGGGGCAGAGGGAAAGAATCTCAAGCAGACTCCCGCTGAGCACAGAACCCCACGTGGGGCTCTGTCTCGTGACCCTGAGATCATGACCTGAGCTGAAACTGACCACGTGGGGCTCTGTTTCGTGACCCTGAGATCATGACCTGAGCCAAAACCGAGAGTCAGACGCTCAACCGATGGAGCCACCGAGGTGCCCCAAAATATTCTGGCAAATTTTTAGGTGGGTGGGAACTGCTTATTTGTTCCCCCCGTCCCAGGTCAGAGGCCTTTGTGCAGGGCTCAAACTACCCAGCCTTGCTATGGGCCTGTGGGCCTCAGAGCCGCAGGCACACAATCGATCGTACTGAACGGCTTCCAGAGAACTAGCTTCATGGAGACATGAAGAACACGGAAAATGAGATAGGATAGGGAAGGGTATCTGGAACAGAGGAACAGCATGAGTGAAGTCAGGAAGAGAGGAAAAGGTGGATCTAGTCAACACTAAGTACTGCAGTCAGGGTAACCTGATTGAGTTGAAGACCAGCGAACCAGACACCAGACAGTGGGAGATGGGGATGGAAAGGTGGGCTGGAGCCTGTGCATTCACCAGGGGCCAGAGGGTCCCCGACTGAACCCACAGCTGCAGGCAGGGCTGCTGAGGCAAGAGGGTGTGCACAAAGGGCCAGAATGATTAATCTACCGCATCCTTCGACTGACAAAATAACCACAGAAACCTCTTGTTTTTCATGCCTCTGCCCATTCTTTGAAGATGATGGAAAGTAAAGAGGCAAAAATCTAATCCATTCATTGGTTTGCAAAAAGGTAGCATCTAATTAGTGTGCATAACCTTAATTCTGAAACGGATTGCAGAATTAAACAACGTTAAGTGAAATCTCTAATACAAAAATGCTAAGGCTAACCAAAGAAAAGACGAAAGGAAACTCAAGATAAAAGGGGACTTTAGCCAAAGGTAAAGGCTCAGTGAATGTCTCTGCTGAATTACTTCCACCCTTGACGATTTCAACACTTGTCCTATGTCTGTGGGTGCTACTCAGACAGCTTATCAGGAATCTGGCCATTTATACAAATGTCTTATTCCATAAGTAATTTGAATCTATACAATCAAAACATACGCTCCAATTTGCATAATGTTAATGGACTGGATAATAACTCTTGTTTGTTGTCCAGTTACTCTATTATCGAGATCTATAATTTTATGCTATTGTTTTCCAACCTCTTCTGTTTGTAGGTGGAACTGCAGAGAAAAGAGTGCCTATGATTTCTATTTTTATATCTGGAAAGCCGGAAGTGAAAAGAAAAGTCAAATGTGTCATGACAGCCCGTGGCATTCCCATTCCGCTGTCAGAAGAGTGAGCTGCTGACTGAGCCAGTCTGAGCGAGTGCCCAGCACTGTGCCACCTGCTGCTTCCTTGTCCTTGGCCCTTGCCTACCTGGCCATCACAAACTCCTCCACGTTCCCCGTTGTTCCACCTACACGGAGAAACAGGGTCCCTTGAGTGACGTTGTTTCCATCAAGTTTGACAGACAATTTGTGCCTCCAACCTGGAAATTTAAAAAAAAAAAAAAAAAGAAGAAGAAGAGTGAAAATGAAGAGGTGAAAACATGTGAAAAGCATGACCTCCTGGGCACTCGGATGTCAATGCAACTCTCAGCCTTGAACGTGGCTGTTCTTGCTCACGAAAAAGCACAACTTGATATAGCTTGAGTGACTTTGGTGAAAACCTACATTTAAAAAGACATATACATGTACATGTTTTCATTTTATGAAAGTAAACAGTATCATGATATTCTTTAAAGAAAATCCTTTAATCTTCTGGGCATTTTTATGACTTTTAAAAATGGAAGCATGAGCTTTCTTTTGTCTGCTACACTTGTATCCTGCAGCATGTGCACTCTGCAGAGCTGGGTTTTGACTGGCCACAGTTTGACAACTCATCCAGAATAAATCTAGAGAACCTAGCAAGCGAGAGGGTCTTGGGAGGTAAAGTGAGTTGTCTCTTCCCATCCCAACAGGCTCTGCACTCGGAACGTTCAGTTAGCCCAGGTCGGGGGCAGCACAAAGCCTGCCCACAGGACGAATCCCTTGAAAGTGGCCAAGGGTCACTTTTACAAAACCTGGAATGAAACACATCGTTCATTGTGAATTCTGAAATTGTATGCTTAAGAACACACTGGGGAAAGTGCAATTCTTCCTAAAATTGTTTGAAAAAGGTCTAAAAGGAGAAAAGCCTCCAGAGAGAATTTTCAATTCCTGAGTTAATTGTTGCCAGATTTCTTCCCTCCTCAGCCCACCCCCCTGCCACCTCCACATGGAAACCCCCTCCCAGGCTCCCAGGGTCGGCATCGGCACTTTAACCCATGAGCCCTTGGGACCGTCTCATCTGGCCTTTTAGCATATTTCGTGCTGTGGATCCATCCTCCCTTCCTCATTGTCTTTCTTTCTCTGGCTCTTTTTACTGCTCTCCACATCAGTTCACCTTCTCTCTCTGAAAGAGCCTGAAACCTCTCTCAGTCTCTTTCTCAGGCTCTCTTTCTCTGCTCTCTTTCTTCTCATCTGACACATTTTTCTTGGGTAATTCCATCACCCGCCTCCACAGCTCTGATGGCTGTCTACACACAGGTGTACCTCTCAAGTCTCTGTAGATCACATCAGTCGCCCGTATATCTGACTGCCTTGTGGGCACATCCTCCCCCACTATCCCAAGGCATCGCAAAACCTGGTGAGTTAGAAACTGGGCCCATTAACTCCTTTAACCCAGTTTTTCTTCATGTGCCATCAAATTTAGCGAATAGAACATCCAGTGAGCCAGAATCATCCTTGAGCTCTTGGCTTTCTGTATCCCTCACATCCATTCACAGGTTCATTGGGTTTCTACCTCCCATCTCCATACTCTCTCCCCATCTCCTACCTCTCTGTCCAGCTTTATTGAGATATAAACATTGTGGATATGTACACCATGACCGCGATACACACTTAATGATATATTGTGAAATGAATCGCACACGAAGTTCGTTTCCATCCATCACCTTCCATGGTGGTGAGGAAACACTTGTCCTAATAGGTCAATCTGCCTCCATCTTGTCTCCCTCTAATCCATGCAGCAACTAGAATGACTTTTTAAGAAACCAGTCTGATAATCTTAACACCCTTTGGTGGCCTTCCAGGAGCTATAGATAAAGTCCAAACTCCCTATATGGCACATGTTTCATTATTTGACTTAAGTTACGTCTCCTCCTCATCTCGTATTACTCTCTTCAAGGTCTCTGTGGTCCCAGCAGGGGGTTCTTCTTTCTCTCACAGTCTTTCACCTCCAGACACTGACCCATGCTGTTCCTTCTGCTTGGATGTTGCCACTTCCTTCTCCCTCTGACTCCTCTCTCAGGAATACGCTTAGAAGTCACCTTCCCTCAGAAAGCTCTGTTGATTTGGTTATGGACGTCCCTCCTTTGCACGTCTCTTATCAGAACGTTCATTACCCAGGATTAAAACTCCCCACTAGTCTGTACTCACTGTTTTGCTTCCTCACTGCAGCCTCAGCTTCTGGCCCGATGCCCAGTGATTTAGTAGACACTCAGTAAAAACTGTTGAATTTTTAACGATAAGTACCTTAAAGCATCACAATAAAAAAACTGAGCTACAATACTTACGGGCAAATGGGGAAAGAGACCCAGTGTTTAAAAAATAGTATGATCTATTAGGCTGCATATTTTTGAGGTGAAATCTATCAGCAAAATGACCCATTGTTGGGCAACCTTCTTTGGGACAATGGAAGCAATCTCCCTGGGGACAGAAAAGAAGAAGTAGGTTAGAAATGTAATTAGAAATGTTGGCCTTCAATAAACTCTAGATACATTATTAAACTATAATAAATCTTTGAAATTTAAATAAAGCATATGCATTTAAAAATGACTAAGTTGCCCAATAGGCTACCCTGTCTTCCAAAAACAAAACAAAATAAAACAAAAACAACTGAGGGGGGAAAAATGGCCTATTAGAAAAACGAGTAAATGCTATGAATAGATAACCCCCAGAAGAGGATAACGATGTAAAAAGCTGCTCAATCTTGCAAGTTGTCAGCGATGCACTAATGAAAACAACATACAATTTCCTACTCAGCAGAACTGCAGAAATTAAAACAATGTGCAACACCAAGTAGTGGTGAAGACATGTGTGGAATTCTCGCTTGGTCCTGATGAGAACGTAAAATGGACAAACGTTGCAGAAAGCAATTTGGTCATGTCTAATAGAGACAGAAATGTGGGGCGCCTGGGTGGCTCCGTCGGTTAAGTGTCTGCCTCCTGATTTCAGCTCAGGTCATGATCTGGGGTGGGGGGGATCAAGCCCCTTGTGGGGCTCTGCTTGTCCTTCTCCCTCTGCTCCTTCCCCTGCTTGCGTGCTCTCTCTCTCTCTCTCAAATAGATAAATAAAATCTCTTAAACAAGACAGAAATGTACATATGCTTTGACAATTTCACTTGTATTACACACCATAAGGAAGCTTCCACACAAGCACACTAGCACACATACAGCAGTGTTTACTGCAGAACCACTTTTAAGAGCGAACCCTAGAAGCAACCAACATGCCTGCTGGTAGGGGAGTGAAGAAATAAATTGTGACTAATTCCTAGAAAATAAATACATCAGATCTCTATATATCAATGTAGATCTCAATTCTAAAATTTAACAACAAAAAAGCAAATCCAGAAAGATACAGTGTGATGCTATTAATCTCATACATATGGGATTCACCTCAAACCCTGCTTCAGGGGAGGGCGTGAAGGGAATGAAAGGGAAATTTTGTCTGCGCATTTTAAGATCTAAAGCAAAACTAACAAAATGGGGATGCCTGGGTGGCTCAGTTGGTTAAGCGACTGCCTTCAGCTCAGGTCATGATCCTGGAGTCCCGGGATCAAGTCTCGCACTGGGCTCCCTGCTTGGCAGGGAGTCTGCTTCTCCCTCTGACCTTCCCACTTTCTCATGCTCAATCTCTCTCTCTCATTCTCTCTCTCTCAAATAAATAAATAAATCTTAAAAAAAACAACAAAATGTTAACTTAAAAAATCTGGGTAGCAGTGTTTTAATATTTGTTATTTTAGGTCTTGAACTTACGGATATATAAACCATGGACATTTAGGCTAGGATTATAGTAAAGCATCCCATGTAAAACTCTATTTTTAATAAAGAAAACTTATCACAAGGATAAAAGGGCTCATATTTATTAGGTGCTTACCATGTGCCAGGCACTTTTTAAGCATGTTGTATGTGTTTAACTAATTAGTACTCATAAGCCTCTTTATTATTACAGTGCTTTCAGCCTCCCTATCTAACAGATGCGGAAACCAAAGTGCAGAGCAGTTGAAGAATTTGTCCAATGATGCATGTCTAGTAAGTGAGGGAGCAAGGGTGTGAACCAGACAGCCCAGTACTTGAACTCCTCCTTCATTTTATTTTATTTTAATCTTATTTCATTTCATTTTATTCTATTTCATTCTGTTCTATTTGTTTTCATTTCACTTCCTTTTTACAACTGTTTGGGTAGAAGCACAATAAAACATGTCAAGGAAGTTGACTCGGTGTTCTCCAGTTTATAGCCATAATTAGTATCCATGTGGCACAGGTGTCTAAGTTTCTCCCATCTTGCAAATTGTAGCCCATTCTATCTGACCATCCTGTGACTCTGAGGGCTTCTGCCTGCCTTCAGTATAGTAAGTGCCAAGATCTCTTTAGCTACTCAGAGCAGCATCTGGGGCCAGAAGAAAGAGGAGGCAGAGCAGAAGAAGGTTACTGGGGAAATGCCAGGGTTTGGCTGGCAAGCTTCCTGAGCAGTTCACCAGGGCGTGCCATGGGTAAGAGCAGTTGGCTCCGGAGATGAGGAAGGTGGCCGCAGGGTATCCAGTCACCTTGCTCTGGTTAAAAGGACAGAAACGGCTTATTCCTATCCCAACAGCACTTTAGTCTCAAAGTGCTATTACTTACAATAAACTCCAGCTGGAAACCCCACATTTTCTCCCCTGATCAAAGAAGGAATTAGGTCTCTGAAGCATGAGAAGGAAAATCTTTCCACTTCCCACTACAAAATAGATTTTCTTTCTCCTTTTCATAGTGATAACCAAATGAAAAATACATTTAGTTCAGATCTGGCACCGTGCGCTTTATGACTCAAGCAAAATCAGATTTGGTATTTTGTCCCTTATTGATCTGTGTGGAGCTCCTGTGAGATATCTGTGCCTCAGTTCAGCTCTGTATAAATAATTAAATTTTAATAAAATAATTTTCACGTTCCAAGTAAGTAGTAATATGTTTGGTTGTAGCTATTGATTGGTTCAGCCTTCTCGGGGCATCTTTGAAGATGACATTTAAAATATATACACAGAAAAATGTTTGCCCTGGACTTCAGCCTGTTACACAGTAGCATCTAATTACTGCATAACAAATGGCCCCAAACGCAAAATTGGATATAATCTTCAAAAGAGCTGAAACAACCAGAATACAAATAGTTGGTTTAGTTATTTAAGCCCTTCAGCAATCCTGCTACCGTTCGGTACTCTGCACAGAGAAAGAAATCTATTACTTCCCAAAATGGCAGATGCATTGTTTGCCACATACTCGAAGCACTAATTTTTCATTGGCTGATCATGGCTCAAAAAATGACTTGCTAATTAAACTCCACTGCAAAATACTTACCGCTTTAAAAGAGTTGTAGGATCTACAAGGATAAGCAATAAATGCATCAGGATTGAGAACGCTTTCCATGTAGAAGCGATGACTGCGGGCATGGTTGCATTCAAAGAAGGAAGCCACTTCTGCGAAGACAATTTCCAATTAATTGATAGCAATAAATGGATTAACTGATAACTAATAGTAGGAGCCATTTCTTAGAAAAATAACTTTAAAAAAACATATTCTTGACTTGGGAGGTCCAGACAGCCAGACCTTGTATGTAGGCTGGATACAGCACAACCTTTATCTCAATAGCACATACCATTTTCTTTGTATCGAAGAATTCTTTGTGTGACCCTCAAGGGACATTCAAGCAGGGTAAATAAACAAATGTAAATGCAAATGATTCTGTGTTCTGTTATCTTCAATACTTTCCAAATCTTTGACTTAGAGCTTTAAAGCACTTAGAGCTTTCAGTATCCTTGTGCATACAACATCCCCACGTTATATCAATTCCTTCTCTGCCTCTCTGTTTCTGCAGGAAGGCTGAACTCCCTCTTACTCAATCACAAAACAGCCAGCAATGTGAACCAGTGCACACCTTCAACTGAACATCGAGATGTGATAAGTGAGAGGTGTTATAATGAATGCTAAAGACAACTTAGTTTTGTCATTGTCAGGCATGACATTATGGCCACTAATATTTATTATTATTGCAATAATAAATAAAATCTAAATACATATGTGCATTCTGAAGTTAGCATTCTAGTCCTTTATGCTGTCTATCTTACGGCAACATCTCTAGCATCTGCCGTGGACTATTCTTCCAATGACCTGCACAACTTGGTTGATCTTTGAGAAACTAGATTTTGTTATAGTATATGTGCTAGATCGTTATACTTCAATAGTGGCCTCCAGTGAGTCACTATTTTTTAGGTCCTCACCTCTTTGGAACAACAGATTACCACTCCTCCCTTCAAGAGCAAGGAGCTTATCTTTTTTTCCCCCACTCTCCCCACCCCACCCTGGATTGTAAGCTAGTCCCTGACTTGCTTTGACCAGCAAAACATGGAGGAATTGACCCCGTACAAATTCAGGTCCTCAGTCTTAGAAAAGTTCTGGTACCCACTCTTGCTTTCTTAGAACCCAGCTTTTCTGTTAAGAAATCCTGGTTAACTGGCTGGGAAGAAAGGCCCTTAAGAGGAACAGACCACTTACAGAAAAGAACCAGTACCAAGGCCCCAGACATGGAAGACCATGTTGAACCTTCCCACCTAGCTTAACCCAGGGCAGCCCCCAACCAGATGCAATCACGTGACTCATCGCAAATCAAAGTCTCTGCCTAACTCTGCCTGAATCTTGACCCTCAGAAAAGTGGGCAACAAAACCATTGTTCTTTTAAGCCATTCTGGTTTGTCATGCAATAGTTAGCTGAGACAGGGTAACTTCAGAAAGCAGAGATCAATAATGGGCATCATCTTTTTTTTTTTTTTTTTTAAACAAGGATGTCTCTTACATCGGGTCTTTTATATTCAGATTTATATTCACCATTAATTGTGATGTAGATAAGACAGTTCATTAGCATTTGGGAAATAAAAATTTTAAAAGTAAGTGATTTCTTAGTAATAAATATAATGTAAAATCGAATATCTTCATGTTTTCAAACTCTTCTAAATCATACCATGAATGATACACATACTTTAAATAAAGTTGTAGGGAATTTTATAACGTCTTTAAATGGTCGCTTGTAATAAATGTGTTTTACTTGAATTAATTCTTTACAGATTTTCCAAAGTTCGGTGTATATGTACAGTTATATAAAGAAATATTATGATCTATATTTCATCCTAATAGAAGGGATTTTAAGTCATAATATGGAAAATAAGAAGAGAAATAAGTTTTATAATAGGCCTTATTGGAATGAATTTTGCTTATCTTTTCTTGCTGGCATTGGCTTTCTCATTCTGAGTGTCTGTAACTCACCAGTTTTTGTTTCTTTTCTTTAGTACATATTGCAAATTGACACTTCTAATCACATTTACTCTTCAGAACAGATATTAAAACTTTGCACTTTGTCTCTAGAGAGGAGGACACTCTGGCTACTCTCAATGTCATGATCTGTGTATCTTTCCACTACACCAGCTACTTTCAATGTCATGATCTGTGTATCTTTCCACTACAGTAGCCAGTTGGAAGATCAAATAATTAGATCATCGGAAAAAAAAATTAGATCATCGAGATATTCTGACCATGTGATATACGATGGTGAGATATTTAGTCATTTATTATCATATCATCATACATTATATTATTATGTATGATACATTTCATTATTTACATGATGATGATAGGTAGATCCAGAGAATAATGAAATTCCCAAATAATAGCTTTTGGTGTCTTACCAGACACTCTGTGGATACTATTCTTATCGGAAACTACTATAAAGGGTTAAATACTATTTGTTTAATTTGTGGTTAATGTGTGATCCATAGTGATTCTGTTAATAAGTAAGTAAAATCCTATCTCTCTTCTGCTCCAAATCCTCCCATGTCTCCCAATTCACTTGAGTAAAAGTTGAAATCTTTGCAATGGTCCAAAAGCCCAGTATTCTCTCCCTTTGTCCCTTCTCTAACTTCATGTCCACTACTCTCATCTTTCAATTCCCTCTAACCACAGTAGGCTCCCCACTACCATGAACTTCCCAGGCAGGTTCCTGCCCCAGGCCCTTTACACTGGCTGCCTCCCACCCACTGGCTTGGATTGCCTTTCTCCCAGGTAACCTCATGGCTAAGTCCTTTAGGTTGTCTCTGGCCACCCTATCAAAAATCTTCTTTCCCCACTCGACCCCCACTAACACCAACACCTCATATTCAATTCTATGCTTTATTTTGTCTCCTTACTCTAGTACTATTTTTCTAGCAAATTAGAATGTTAGCTCCATCACGGAGGGGTTTTTGTCTCTTGAATTCCTTCCTACATCTGCTGTTCCTAGAATAATGCCTGGCACATAGGGGACACTCAGTACGTCCTGCTGAATGAATAAACATATCCTCCTGTTTACACTGAGTGACTACAATATGCTAGACATTCTGATAGGCCCTGGGGATACAAAAATAACTAAGACACGGACCCTGACCTTGTGGGTCTCAAAGCTAGTAGGAGCTTTATACATGTGACTGTGTTTTGGGTAAAGTGTATTTTCATATTATATTATGTGCAAAAGGGTGTGGATCCTGTCCAAGGAGGGAGCTGAGTGAATGTATAATAGCTAGCTTCATATTTTAAGAAGTATTTACCTTCCTTGTAAATGTTGAAGTCAAAGGTAAATAAAGGTGTAATTAAGTCTTCACATCCTGGCATGTGCTTCCCTCCGTTTGGGTAAAAGTCAAGGTGACCACAAGCATTAATAGTTCCAGCACCTGAGATCGATAAAAGCAGGATAAATGCTTCTAAGATTCTTTTCCATGCTTCAGTGTAGTTTCTCTTTGTACTGAAAACTTACCAAACTCAAAGAGCAAGCGAACTGCGTTTGTATGAATGACATCGACAAAGTCGGCATCCGAGGGGTCCAGCCTAACCTCATTTGGAGTGTTGTGGAAATATGGCCCGGCTGGGTCCAACCCTGGGGAAAAGCACGGAAGGTCATTAGACCAACACACGTTCTCTCCAAGAGCACATTCATAGTGTTGTTGTTATTTTGGAGGGAGAGATTTACATAGGTCGAACACCACCCAAGACAAAGTACTGATACCTAAATTGAGCACATACATGCAGGTCGCTATACAATGTCAGATTCCCACGCACAAGCAAGGCTGTGTCCAGACAATGTCAAAAAACAGAGTCAGAAGAATCAAATGCTCGGGTCTGTACAGGGATTACCATCTCCATAACTAAGGTTATGGATCGCAGATGACCTCAAAAGCAACATCCGTGGGCAAAAATACAGATAAAAATAAAAGATAAGAGCTCTTCACTCTGTAAACATGAATCTACAAAGCAACACGCTTCAGCTTAGTTTTCAGCCATGGCTCATTATTTCCACTTCATTATATTATAAATAAAAAGCCTGACATCCGGTGACGTGAAGTGATTCAACAAGGTCATCGTATACTGGAGGCAAAATGGACAAAGAGCCCAAGTGTCTAGACCCTCAGCCCGCTCTGTCCTGTTCAAGTATCTAAGAGGGATAAAGTTTAGCTATGTAGAGGTCTCTACAATGTTATGTCCATTCACGGAGCCACTCATTTACACATTTGACACTTATTATCAAGCACTTACTATGTGCCAGGAGCTAGGTTCAGCACTTGAGTACAAGGAATAAGGCCTGGCCTTGACCTCAAGGAGCTTTCTGTTGGATGGGGAAGACACCTCCATCCAGAGCTCTCAGTCCAGAGACCGAGGGGAGCCTAGGTCTTATGCGAGCACAGGGAAGGGACACAAAAACCAGTCTTGGGAAGTTGGGACATGCTTCTGCGGGACATGGAAATACAAGCAGAGATCTGAGGGACCAGGACACTCGGCCAGGGTAAAGAGGGGACAGCCGCACCCCAGAGGTAAGAAAGAGACTCTTCATGGCCTGCAGGTCAAACGGTTAAGCACATTTGGGAAACTATAACTGGTTTTTGAGGGCTGGGGTACAAAATTTTCGAACTGGGTGAAGACAAGGCTAGCATTGTAAGCAGGGGCCAGGTGTAGTCTGAACCACGCAGAAGGGTTGGGACACCATCTGGTTGGCAATGGGAAGCTCTGACAGGTTTGCAAAAGGGGAGATGTACATTTTAGCAAAAGTCTCTGCTGTAAAGTGGAGACTGGGTCCCGGAGTGGAGAGGACTTGGAGCGGAGCTGTAGCTAACCCGTGGAAATACGGCAGAAGTGAGAAGTAAATGTTTGGGCCCCACGCCTGTAAGATACAACAGGCTCATGATCGATCTTCAACTCTAGGAAGTTTGTTTGATTGTTTCGTGTGTGATCACCGACCAGCTGCCAACTTCTGATGAAGTCAAGAACTCTCTAGAGATGCCTCCAAAATTAGGAGGCACCCATCAGACTCTTACTGATCAGAGAAGAGGCAAATAGCAGGGAAGTGGGGAACCTGCATTTGGGGGGTTCCAGGAGAAAGACAGCAAGAGGTTCAACTTATACATGTCTTAAAAGCTATCACTTAATTCTGCTTTGAACTGATTTTATGATAAAGCTCAGATCTTTCTTGAGGTTTTGGTTCTTTTGTTACACAAGGAACACGATTGTTCCAAAACTAACCACTGGCAAGGACTATAGATTCCAACATCCAAATTATAGCAATTTTTGGATTTTCAGAGAGCCTTTAAAAGTGTATTATTTTTCTACTTACTCAACGGGATAATTCACTTGGCAGGAAGAATGAGGAGTTAAATAGTATCTGATTTTTGAAATCAAAATTGAGAAAAACAAAATCTTCACAAATTTATGGTGACCCCATGTGATTGCAAATACATGAATAGCGATGTTCCTCCCTCTGATTTATGGCTGAAATGCCCACAGTAGGCCCCCAGATGTTCCCTCTTCACAAACTCTGCCCATTTCTTCACTCTCCCGGGCCTGAAAACTTAGAGCAAAGGGGAATTTTTGCTACACGAGGACTTCAGAATAAAAATACAATTTTATTATCTCAAAGAAGAAAGGCGGCCATGGGCTGGTGTTGGCGTTGGTGTTGGGATTTGGGAGCTGGAAGAAAGAGGAAGTTTTCAGCAGGAAAAGTCTGCTATACCGGAAGGCTGCTGAGACCATACACTGTACACGTAACCTGGAGTTCTTAACTATTTTTAGGAAAAGATACTTAAAGTTCAAGTTTGAATTTAAAGCATAAGTATGTGTGTGTATATATGTACACACACAGAACTATAGTTTATTGTTTTAACCAACAGGAAATGTACACATACTGTGTGTCGGGCCTGGGGAGGGGTGGGGTAAGAGAGATTTTCTTAGTAGTTTAGAGTGTCTCAAAATAAATAGGTGAATGAATAATTATATATGTGTGTATATAGAACCATGCAACACAGAAGTTGCATTTTGGGATCTAATAGAGGCGTATTTGAAAGGAGTTGGGAAGTAGAATTAACTCTGCCGGAGGACGGCACGCTTGAAATGAATCTTGAAAGGTGAATAGTGGCCATTTAGGGCAAAGGATAATAGCACAGAAATATGAAAAGCCACGATGAAACATGAACCATTATGTGAAGAGCTAAGAGGCTTTGGGCGACAGAAAGCTCTGGCAGTGAGTGGCAGCCCGTATTGGGAAACAGGAGGCCTTGGTAGCACTTGTGGGGGACTGGGCTGGGGGACCTGTCACGAGTGGCCAAATCCAGGCGAGCGATGTAGAGGGCCTGAGCCGGGACAGTGGCCAGTTCGCGGACAGGCGCAAAGCAGCCGAAGAGACCAGCACCTGCTGCCTGAATGTTGCCTGGGGATGCAGAGGAGAGAGAGAGGCCAGGCCAATTTGTGGATACTGGAGCTGATACTTTGATCTCCCTCCATCTGACTCGATTAGTTTGGAAGTCGCAGTGCCGGAAAGGGACATGATGATCTTCCTCGAAAATCTAATTCGCAGTATATCCTAAATCACGCTAATTCATCATGTATGCATACCCGGGTCTGCGGCTTATTCTTAGACTTGACAGTATGTCCAGGGGTGACAGTCAACATTCTAGCAACTGGAACGGCGTGGGCAAAGTTCCACACAGCCAGCGTCCACGGTGAGCTGTGACCCCGATGTGTCCCGGACATCCTTCCAGAACCGTCAGTGAGGCTCTGGCTCATTCTGGAGTGGCACGGCGCATGTCGTAACTCATAAGCCATCCTCTACTGCTGGGTGGGCAGCTCCCGATACTTTGCCGCCGCAGGTGACCCCCAGCGAACATTCTCGAACATGGACCTATACCCTCCTACTTTGGAAAACACTGTCATGTGTAGTTGAGCCCCGTTCCCTCCTATCTCACATCCGCTTCCTCTACTCCCGCTGGGTGTTTCAGACACTGATTTTGTGTGTAGACAAACATGGAAGCAGATTCCAGGCCCACCCCCAGGCAGGCTTACCTGTTATCCTTCCAAGGCCTGGGACCCTGGACCCAGCTTCCCCAGCCAGATGTGCTCCCACGCTGTGGCCAATCAAGTGAACTTTGGAAGGAGAATATCCAAATTTTTTCTGATCGGGTTTTCGAAGGAAAACAGAACACACGTTTTTAAGAGACCAGGCAGAATGGCTTCCCTGTGCTCGACATAAGCTTATTTGTCCCTCTCACACACAGGCTGGCAACTAGTCAAAGGACAAAGTGACCCCCTGGCTCCTTGTCTGGCTGAAGGAGAAAGGACAGGGCAGACTTGGAGGAATGACCTCTGTCAGGTTCTCCTCCCTGTGCTAAGGGGCCTTGTGGTCCTCAGGAAAAGAACCGTCCAGCAACCACAGCTAAGGCTTCTGGCCCATCCCTGAGAGCCAACCCTGCCAGCACACTCCCATCATGGGTCAAATGCGGTCATACCGGGGCTGTTACATACCTTCCCTGCGTCTGTCTCCTCCAACTGAAGGACACTCTAGCAAATGTCTGTGCTGAGTTTGGTCTTCAAAGAGGAGTTTTAATGACTATTCCCAAAGTGACTGTATGCCTAAGAGTCCACACACACACACACACACACACACTCACACTCAACAGGGAACAAAGGAGCAAGCCTTTTCTGTTTCATCTGAGCTTCAAGTTCTCTTCACGATAACAGCGAAAATCAAGCAATTGCCTTCACGTGGATAAATTTGTCACTTGATCAAATGTTCCACTTTTTTCCCCACCAGTAATGACAGTATTACGTGCTGCCTTATAAAGAGTATTTTCTCCATCCATTACATGTGAATGTGCATCCAAGGATGTCTCCTGGTCATTAGGGGGCCCCTTCCTCCACTGCGGCCACCCTTTCAAATCTCAGCTTTCTCTCTGTCTTCCTCTACAGCCTGGTATCCGATCAGCCCTCCTCCCCCTTCAGGCATCCCCTCCTCTGTCCCCATCAATTCACCGAACATGTACTACAGCAAATGCTTTCCTCTTCACAAACATTTCCTCTCCGACAAGTCACTGCCATTTATTTCCTGGACCTAGAAGAGCCCACAGCGCAGGCCCCAGGATCCACAAGAAATTCACAAAACGTTAGGACAGGTATTTCTCTGAAAAGATGAAATCGGATTTCATCCTTTAGATGCAAGGACCCATTCTAGGTACCTCCTTGTGCCCTGGTCTCCCTCAAAGGCAGGACGAGTGGACAAGCCATGTGGGGGCAGAGGTGAGGACTTGGCCCCATGAGTCCCCTCCAGCTGGTTCCTCTTTGTGCTCAGGTGCAAGCATCACCTCCCTGGGGCTGCCCACCTAGGTTAGCCTCTGCTCCAGTCTCTTTCCATCCCACTGCCTTGGACTTCATAGTACTGTCCTCATGCTTTGTCAGAGCAGAAACTGTCTCACTCACCCTGTATCTTCAGTGACTAGAACAGCGCCTAGCCCACAGCGGCACAGAGAAAAATATTTGTTGAATGAATGAGTGAACCCACCTTAAGAGTCTGAAAGGGTCATAAATCTTTAGATTTTACTTCGCTGCATTTTATGGTGGGAAATTACTTTCTATAATAGTAGGGCAAATGGAGATTTATAAATGTCTCAGGGTGTAACCCTCCTATATAGCAAAAGACTTTGCTATTTTATTCTTTTAGAAAATGTAGGTGTTATTGTGCCTGGGCTGGACCACAGACCTAACTAATTCCCTGCCACAGAACCCAGTTTCTGTGGGACCATGTAGTTCACATTCCCAGCAAATGGTATTCATAAGATGGGAATAGTTTATAATCATTAAGGATAGGTTTACGATGGGACAAAAACTAACTGGCAGGAGACAGTCTTACAAGCCAACCCGGGACATGACCTTGGGGGTGGGGTTAGGGGTGGGGAAATTCTTGGGTGAGGAGCCTGTGAAGGGACACTGCCACCAAGTGGCGCTTTGTAGAATCACAGGCACTTCTTTTCCAAGAAGTCACTTCCCTTTCCTGGTCACCATATGGAATGCTTAATATCTCACAACATGCTTAGAAGTTGTGTGAGCAATAAAAAAAAGCCATAAAATCAACGCAAATCCTCAGCGTTATGATGCAAAACTAATTAAACACAATTTTAAAAAATCAACTTTTCTTACCATGAGAACATCAATAAAATACGCCACCTCAGCCCCAACAACACGCAGATTGTTGACGGCGTCGATGTATTCCAACGAACCGTTAATCCAGTCTATGTTAATGCAATTCACGTCTTCCGCTTTCAGTAACACCTGGCACAAAGATTTATTATGTATGTAAGAAAGAAGAATTAAAAAAAGCCAAAGTGACTGAGCAATGGATTCCAGAATAAGAAATAACACTGGGAAAAAAGAAAAAAGAAAAAAGAAATAACACTACCAGGTATTGAGAACAGAGTACACATTAGGTTCTGCCCTAAACCTTTTATATATATCATCTTACTTAATCCTTTTTACAGATAAAGAATCCAAAGCACGGACAAGTTAATTAAACTTAGCCACGATTGTGGTACATAGAACCACGGTATGAATTCAGGCAGCCTGACTCTACTATACTATATGGCTTTATAAATAATTAATTGCTTACTATGTTAGTCTATTAATCTTGAGTGTAAGGGAGGAAAATTAATTTCTTGAAGTGAACCTGGAAAATTTTTTCCCTTAAGTGAGAAATTTATCGTATCATTCAATCTTTTGTCAAAAGTGAGACTTTATCAAAGAATAATTACAAAGAAATATGCTCCCATTATAATCTATGCAATTCATAATAAGTGGGTATAAATGGGAAAGGGATAATTCATTTGGGGCCTTGGGACAGGGACAATGTGAGTAACCGAATGGAGGATTTTTCATGAATATGCATTAATATATGCAAAGTACATTCCCATTAAACATACAGCTTTTATACCAGTATAAAGAAGAGTCTATTCGTATCATACATTGCACATGTCTTGCTGCCATTTTCCATCTGATTTCCATCCAGGTATGTTAATACGGGTCATCTTGTCTGTCCCAAAGTGTGAGGTTTGGATAGTTAGATAATTAATTGCACTGATCTCCTGTTTCAAGTGAAAAGAGATTAAGGTAAAATAATAATTCAAAATTATTTGACACTTAGTAGAATTATTCCAAGTCTGCTCAAAAGTCTTCCACTACATTTGATTTTTAACAATCTTCTTTAATACATTTTTACCAAAGAAATAGTTACTGCTACACACGGCAAGGTACCAAGAAATTATTAATGCGTTATCAAATATAATATATAAATGTAATCACAAGGAAAGGAAAGAAAAATGTTTGGTTTTAGGGCAAGGTTTAAGACAATGCTGGGTCAGTTGCGGTCAGGGCTCCCGTCAGCCTTACTTTTTCTAGCACTTACTTCTCTGCTGCCCGTGGAATCCATGAGCCGTGTGCTGCTTGAGGCTTAGGAAACGCTGACAAGGCGGCAAAAGAGATTGTTCACCCCACTTTATGGGGGAGGGAATAAAGTTTAGGATCTCACCACATGCAGCACAATAGCGTATTAATGATCATCTTATGTAATTACCTTAAATGTTCTTTCGTATTTCTTGTATTTTGTTGGATTGTTTTTATAACCAACCAAACTCAATTTAAGCGATACTAGGAACTGAAGTGATTTCGTTCTTAAAAGAAACATGAAAAGGCACGCTCTAAGAAATGCTCAAAATTCTATTTTGAGAAAAAAAAGATGAGCCCTCTAATCAGCGAGTTGCAAGTTGGACAGTGGCGAATCCCACAGCAAAGATCCATCGAAGGAAGGGCCTATTCCTAGCCCTGTGTTTAACAGTAACATGCAAGTTGATCATACAACTTGCGGGCTAGTTAAAATAGCTCCAGGATGGTAAGCAAGCAGTTAGGAGAATCCTAAATTGACTAACGTAGTCATTATAATATAGCTACACTCGTATGTGCCAGGTGTATCTCATTCACCCTCTGTGACACTGTGAGGTAGGTACTAACTTTACAGATTAGGAAAGGGCACAATGAGAAGTCAAGTCACTTGTCCAAAGGCCCTCCAGCCAACAAGTCCTGGTATAGCGGTTGAAACCCACGTGGTCTTTCCCTGAAGTCACATGTTCTACCACCGAGCTCTCAAGTTGGGGTCTGATCATACTGTTCTTTACTGATATGGCCCAGAGCAGATATGGGATTTGTTGAGACAGATAAGAAAATCAAATGTATCTGGGCTTTTTTTTTTTTTGGAAGCGCTGCTGTACTGAATAATGGAATCCAAACACAAAAACATTTGTCCATCTACATATTTAAAAGAATCCAGATGTTAATTCTAACCCCAGCTGGAGCTCCTTAAACAACCAACCGTATTTTTATTTCTGTGACAAAAAAAAAAAAAAAAGAAAAGAAAAGAAAAGAAAAAAACACCCCAAACCTATTTGTACCCTAAAGTTCTATTTGAGAAAGGGGATTTGGTAGAAAAAGTTTGTTTAATCTTTCTACGTTGTGAGAAGAGCTGGAGGCTGGATGTGAGGCCTTGTGAAAGCTTCAAAGTGTCAATCTAACAACTCTTATGGGATCCCAGCATCCTCTACTGTCACAAAAGCCTTGAAGAATTCAATAAAGTAGGAAAGGTAGAAAAACACTTTTGTTCTCTTCGTATTCAATCTGGCACACCCCTGTGAAATGACATACTAACCTAGAAAACAGGAAACAACACCATGGAATCAACTCAAAGAGGACACCTCAGCTTCTGCTGCAGCAAGGACGGAGCCATAAAAGGGTTTCAAGACAGAAGGGGTTATCCTAAGAAAGGGCTAGGTAAAGTTTCAATGTTTAGCTGGGTGCTCAGACCTTTACTTTTAACGTTATCATTGAAGAATCACAGAGCCTACCTGGTATGAGATCAACCCATTCCACAGAGCATGGCTACTCTCTCGGTGATCTCATCTGTAGTCAGTCAAAAGTAGTCACCAGTTAGGTATGTCAGCCTAGAGAAAAGCTGCAGGCCCAGAAACCACCATAATTGTGCAAAATGTGCATCACCACCAGTGACTAACTGTATGAGCCGCTGTGGGGGATGGCAGATTGGATTCATTCTTATAGAATTATAGCTGTGAAGACCTGGGACTCTCCAAAGCACCACGGTTAGCTTTAAAAGCCCTCCCTCTGGGAAAAGAGAACATTAAACCACTTCATGGTTAACTTCTGCTTTCTCATACACCAAGTGTAGCATATGGGCCAACCCTGGGGCCATCGAGGTTTTTAGTATTGTACGTTGACCCAACCTGTATCCTGACTGTTGGTATAAAACACTTGAACACCAAACCCTCAGGCTTCCATCCACTGCAAAATTCAAGTACAGATCTGGTTTGTCACAGGGTTTTTTCCAGATGGAAGGGAGTGGAAAAGACATGAGGAATGTTGCCTTTATGGTCCCTTTATTAGGAGAGTACTCAGTGTCTGACAGTCTCTTCATTGCCTTTAGGGTCCACATTCTCCCAAAGACTGACCTTTATCACCTGTTTTGGTGCCCGTGCTCTGTGGAAGTTCAAGTGCATGGCCACTATGTAGAAGGACTAAGGACCAAGACCAGGGGTTCAGTTAGTCCTGAATACACACATGTACCCTAAAGTTCTAACCAGAGAGCAAAGGTGCTCCAAAACTTTTATATTCAACAGATTCCCTTTACATTAGAAAAAATGGTGGCAAAATAGATATAACACAAGAATTACCATCTTAACCATTTTGAAGTATACAATTTAGTAACATGAAGTCATCAGCATTGTTGTGTAACTATCAGTACTGTCCCTCTCAAGGAATTTTTTATCATCCCAAACTGAAATCCTGTACCCTGAAATAGTAACTCCCCAATGTCCCCTCCCTCATCCCCTGGTAACTATTATCCTACTTTTCTATCTCTATGAATTCGACTATTCTAGGGGTTTCATATAATGGGAATTTCATGGAACGGACCATGCTTGTCCTTTTGTGTCTTTGCTTATTTAAGTTTGTAAGATGTTTTTAAGGTTCATCCATGTTGTGGCATCTGCCGCAACGCCATTTCTTTTTAAAGCTGAGGAACATTCCTCTCTTGGTTTTTTGATAGTTACGGAAATCACACTTTTGAGTACACTTTCTCTGTAAATTTCTCTGGACCCCAATTAAGGGCTTTTCCTCTTTGTTTTGGATAGAGCTGTCATCGATAGAGCAAAGGGCGGATTTCAGTGAAGAGCCGAGTGCCCCTACGTACATGTGTGTCTGGTCAGTGGAAAGCTACATATCAGATTCTGTTGGTATGGTGTCTTGGCTGGGTCTGATGGAAAATGAGTCTCAGGGTGATACAGGAGCAGGTAGAGATGGGAAATTATCTTGCACCGTGGAGTGCTTGTTCTCTGGCCTTTGCTCCACTTAGGTCTAGTATCATGCTTTTTTTCTGTGCCCCTAAGATCACATCACTCTTTGGGTTTCAACTCTCACCTCGGGGTGAAAGACTTTGACATCTCTTTTTCCAGCTCTAGACTGCCTACTGAACTATAAGATGCAAATATCCGATAGCCGGCCCAAACCTCACTGGTCCAAAATGTAACTCATTCTCCTGCATCCCCAATCAAGTTTTCTTGACAAGACATCATTATTCTTCCTGTGACTCATGTGTGATATCTCAGGACAGTTTAGGATGTTTATCATGTCGGTCTTCTGTTCTCATACTCGTGCCCTTGCTCTGGCTCAAGGTAGTTCCCTGAGTCTGGTTTTCTAGCACTCTCAAATAGAACTTTCTGAGACAGTGGAAATAGCCTATATTTGCATGGTCCAAAATGGTAGCCACTAGCCACAGAGGGCTACTGAGCACGTGATATGTGGCTGGTGCAGCTGAAAAATGGAATTTTTCATTTTATTTAGTTTTAATACCCATGTAGCTCATGATTAGCGTGTTGGGCGGCTCGGTACTACATGGTCTGGCAATCACCTGCAGGCTCTCCCAGCTCCGGTCCAAGAAGGTTCACTGCAGCCAGGGTAAAAAACCTATAGCCTCGTTAAAAACTCCCACTGGGGCCTCATGGCTCACGGAATAAAACCCAGAGTCCCCAGGAAGATTCTAGTCCCCTAGAATTCATCTCTAAACTACTTTTCTAACTGACTCCATACTCGAGCACTTCCTCTCTGTCCTCCGTCCAACTCGACATGACATCAGACATACTCTGCAGGCTTTCTTTCATCCACACCACTTCATTTGTCACTTCCCTGTGTGTCTCTGCTTACACAAACCCTGCCCACTCTGCGGGACACACCTCAAACAGGTGTCTTCCTCAAAGCCTTTCCTGGTTCCCGTCCCACCCCCAAGGGGAAGGTAAGCCTTTCCTCACCACGCTCCCAGATTCCTTTTTTTGTATCTTACGTAACAGATTATAGTTGGTGCTGCAACAGAAGTTAATTGTTTACATACCCTATTTTCCCTAATACAATAAACAAGATACTATCTTATTTAATCAATTTTGAAACATGATAAATACTGTTGCTTGTCCCTAGTCTTACCTGTGGAAAGTTCTCAATTAGTATATTAATCGAATGGAGTATCAAATTCATTTCATATGAAACAACAGATGCAGAGCAATCTTTATATTTAAGTACTAGAACAAATAATATGACAAGAAAATCTGGCTCACAATACTAAAAAGAAATATTGGCCTTTAAATCAGTAGTTTGTGCCAGAGTAAGTTACTAAACCTAGGCCTTCTGTATCTATAGCTACATCTTCTGATGTAGAATAACCTATGTGTGAAGGCAGCAAGTTAGCTTACCTGATAGACTTTGGGATTATGTCTAGTGTAGAGCAGAAAGCGAGTGTTTATCTCCTCTGGAGACCAGGGCAAACCTGCCAACTGTCTTGACAAGGTCCCAGTCCATGGTAAACCGTCTTTAAAGCACCCCACCCTTTCATAGCAAACTTCTTTTCCTGCAGCAAAAAGATGGAGTGTTAGTATTATAGGAACCAGGTCCAGAGAGAGGCTGGGTTTCCCACCACAATGGTTCATTGAAATAGGGCTTTAAGTCAAACAAATTCGGCTCAGGGAGACTCTCTTTAAAGAATGCTCTCCACTCCCCTTCTGCCACCACCCTCCTCCTATTATTTATGACTATGACTTTGCAGATCACAGTGCCACAAAGGAGAGCATAGGAGCTTTGGAATCAGATATTCCTGACTTTGGACAATTCTTTTTTCTTTTATGTCCTCTGCAAAGTAGAGTTAATCCCACTACCTTACAGCCCTGATAGGAAGATTACCTATCACCCAAGACAACCCTTGTGAATGGGCCTAGACATAGATACTGAGTGTTCCCTGAATTCCTGCCTTTTCTTATGAGAGTGAAATTTTTGCTGAAAGGGACCTTGGAGTCCCCAGAGCCCAACACTATACCTGAGAGGTATAGGTCTCCTGAGAGCACAGGGACAGCATAGGTCCAGCATAGGTCTCCTGAGAGCACAGTGACAGCAAAATTTCATTCAGTTGTAACCAAGTCTCTTCTGTCTGGAGCTCACCCCACTCATCTCTACAATGAGAAGCTTTGGGGAAACTGAGTCTTAATATTTCTGCCATCCACTGACTTTTCTTTGTCTTTTCAACCGGGCTTT
Source organism: Lontra canadensis (assembly GCF_010015895.1). Taxonomy (NCBI): domain Eukaryota; kingdom Metazoa; phylum Chordata; class Mammalia; order Carnivora; family Mustelidae; genus Lontra; species Lontra canadensis. Next base: position 3,989,428 of record NW_022630997.1, read on the forward strand.
TCTTTTTCATTTAATAGTCAAAACAACTTCATTTCCTGTTGTTTAATGGAGGAATAACTTAATTTATTCAGTTATAATTGCTATTATTTGTTCAACTTATTAATGAATTATGTATTCAATTTATTATTACTTATTACATTGGTTTTCATTTGTTCATTTTAGGATTATTTGTTACTAGTGACTAGAGCTGTTTGAAGACTTGAATTTGAGGGTTTTCTTCCATTTACCAAAATATGGCAAATCAGACTTTGACTTCCAAGTCCACCAGATTTTACTTTAAAATTTTAGGAGATACTGCATTTTCTCCATTCCCTACCAATGAGGTTCCACAATAAATATAAAGAGAGAGGACAGAGAATTAAATTTTTAAAAAGAAATTGTACAGGTGAGCAACATCCCCTCCTCACCCCCAAACCCAGCCCTGTCCCCAGAGGTGACAGTTATTCTGGTGGTCACCCCCATCTCTCTATATAACACACTTACCCCACTAAGTTTTGATATAATAACTTTAGTCACACATGATCTATTAACTCACTACAGTAATAAATGAAGATTTAACCCACCTGTTCTTGGGATCAGCCAGGATCAGGGCAAGAAACAAATCACACCGCTTATTTTTAACTGTGAGAGTTTAATACAATGAATCGTCATTAATCAGATATTGGCAAACCAAAGGCAAAAAGGGGACCAGATAGCAGCTCCCAGGTGACAACTGCAGGGAGCAGCTACTGGCAGGGTCTGGTGGGAGACACAGAAGAGGTTTGTTTATTCAAATGAGGAAACTTGGAGGAAGGGCTGCTAGACCCGGGCCAGGGTGCTGTCTCCCGAGCTGGGGTTCAGTCCCTGAAGAGGGGTGCTAGCCGGGTAGTGCTGGCATCTTTAAGTGGGCACCAGGTACCCCTGGTACCCCATGCACCGGGGGTTTTAGAACAGCTGCAAACCAGAGCCATCAGCTGCTACTGGACAATTGTTCATGCAGGGGTGACAAGTCACTGCTGGAAAAACACGGACAGGAACCAGGAGCCAACAGGAAGGAGCACCTCCTTTTTTCATCCTGGAGCCTCGGTGTCCCTCTAGTGTCCCTGATGACAGTGCTTCTCTGGGAATGGCTGAACAGGGGGAACGGTGGTTGAGCGTCCCAGTGCTGGCCGGGCAAGGGCTGACATGAAGCTGGGGGGCAAGAGTTCCTACAGGACAATTCTCTCCACATTGTCTTAAGTCCTCCTCCTCTACAGTCAGTAACGTTGTTTTGAGCTCATCTAATGGCTTCCACTATAAACTTCTTTGACAGACAGAGATCACAAGTAGGCGGGGAGCCGGGGGGGAGAAACAGGCTCCCCGCTGAGCAGAGAGCCCGATGTGGGACTCGATCCCAGGACCCTGGGATCATGACCTGAGTCAAAAGCAGCGGCTTAACCCACTGAGCCACCCAGGCACCCTGGTTTCCACTATAAACTTAAATAGTAATCATTATCATCATCATCTTCTTCTTTTTTTTTCTTTTTGAGAGAGAGAGAGAACAAGGGGGCTGGAGGGGTAGAGGAAGAGGGAGAGGGAGGGGTAGAGGAAGAGGGAGAGAGAGAATCTTAAGTGGACCGTTAGGCTCGATCTCATGTCCCTGAGATTATGACCTGAGCCAAAAGCAAGAGTCAGATGCTTAACCGAGTGAGCCACCCCAGGTGCCCCAGTACTCTTTTCTTTTTTGATCCATACCTGCTACTTCTCATAACCTGACTCCCTACCTTTGCAAGACAAGGCTTAAGCCGTGTTGCCTGTCTTCTTCCCTTCCATCTTCCAAAGGCTGCCAGCCACACTTTGACTTTCATACCGTCAAAGTTGATAACATTCAGAATTTGCTCTGTAATCATAATTAAGTCTTTCGTGTTTTATCTGTAGACTGGCTCCAAAAAATTGAATATCAATAAACAGAGACATATTATTATGACTAGATAAATATTTTTCCTTTCAGAGCCAGTTAGCATGCTATAATTACATTTCCTTGTCTGCACCTCATTATTCAGCTACCCATTCCCTTCTGAGGAGAAGATTCAAATGAATGATCTTTTCATAGACACGATTTGCTCAACATCAGTGTCATTTTAGTTTCCTCCATATTTGGATTATGCTTTTCTTATGCCATTCATTTTCCTGGATTCTCTGGTTGCCTTTGTTTTCTCTTGTTGCAAGAGTAAACATGTGCCCTCTTCCATATATTCCTAATACAGTACAGCTCCTCAATCAACATTTCTCCTGCTTGGAATCTATTCTGTTTTTTCTGTTGAAGCACACATATATGCAGTTCTGATTTGGACCAATGAGTTTACATTTGGATTGTGTATTTTATTTTTTTAAGATACATGTATTTGAGAGAGAGAGAGAGAGCATGGTGGGGATGGGCAGGGGGAGAGAGAGAATCTCAAGCAGTCTCTGTGCCAAGCATAAACCTGACTCAGGGCTCCATCTCAGGACTCTGAGATCATGACCTGAGCTGAAATCAAGAGTCAGATGGCTTAGCCACCCAGATGCCCCTAGATCATGCTATTCTAATAGAACCTTCTGTTTTTTCCTAGAATGTCCAGCTGCCTTTGTTTTTTTGGGTTACATGGCTCCCCCCTCTCCAACACACAAATTCTTAACTACATCATTCAGTCTATGGAAGTGAGTTTGGATTTTGAAATGAAGGTTGTTATAAATATTGTCCATTCTCAATGTTTGTAACTTACCAGGGTTATTGGTCACCATGTCCTTTTTCATAAGGAAATGCCCACTGAAAGAGCATAAAGTTAGAAGAAACTACATGTGATGAAGGAGACTGGTCAACATCATAAGGCACTAAAGCCATTTAAAGAAAAGAATTGAAAGATTAATAGTTCTTTAAAAATAACATGTTTTCTATAAAATCAGTAAGTTGTTATTGGGCCAATATAAAACAAAGAATATAGTTTTAAAATGGTAGCCTTGAAGATATGCAGCCATTGAAAATGTTTACAGAGATCTCTAATGCAGTCAGTAATAAAGTGAGAATGATACAGGGTTGGGGGGAAAGGGCAGGTAGGTAGCAGAACTATGTATGGTTTTATTTAAAATGCATGGGGAAAAATAAAATTTAAAGGAAGTGCTTCAAAATATTGACAGTGATGAGAACGCATAGTTTTTATTTTCTTTATCCTTATCTATGGTCTTAAATTTTCAATGATTAATAATGATTACTTTAATAATAAAATAAAAGTTAGGGGCGCCTGGGTGGCTCAGTGGGTTAAAGCCTCTGCCTTCAGCTCAGTTCATGATCTCAGGGTCCTGGGATCGAGCCCCGCATCAGGCTCTCTGCTCAGCAGGGAGCCTGCTTCCTCCTCTCTCTCTCTCTCTGCCTACTTGTGATCTCTATCTGTCAAATAAATAAATAAATAAATAAAAATCTTTTAAAAAATAAAAAAATGAAAATAAAATAAGTTACAACAGAAAAAAAAAGAGTACTGCTTCTCCAAATTATGTTCAGTGTGGCTTCTGTATCTTACTAATAATAATTAAAACAGCAAAAACAGACTGAGCCCTAAGTGTCACGTAGTTGAGGAAGTGGACACTTAGAAAAAGCAATCACTCTTGCCCAATGAGTCACTGCTGTTAAGTGGTAAAATATGGACCATCAAGCAGCTCATTCTATCACTAAGTAGAATCGAGAGGAACATTAATTAATTAGCTTTTGCCTGTGGTAAGCAAGAGCCTCCAAATCTCCTTGTCTTACCAAAATAAGGGTTTATTTCTCATTTATGTTACATTTTGGCTGCAATAGTTTTAGGTTCGCTGTGGCTCTGATTTACCAGTCCTTTTCACTCCAGATCTAAGCTAAAGAGACCCTTTTTCAGAACATGATGCTCTTGGGGCAGAGAGAAAGCGGGTAAAGGCTCTTCACACAGGCATTGAGACTTGGACTGTCTTTGTACATCCTGTGGCCAAAGGTGGGGCTGAGGCTACAGAGTCCTCTTCCAGGGACAGGGAGTAAATAATGGGGGACAATAATATAGTCTGCCATGGAAGGGTACCGGGTTTACATTTTTATAGGTGCCACCGGAAGGAAAAGCCTTTTGTCATTTAAATGTGCATTTCTTGAATTACCCGCACACCTGAATATCTTGTGCATTTCTGCCCCTTTGCACATCTGTGGGTGAGATCTTTGTGTCCTATGCACTTTTTCTGAAGTTTGCTTTTTTCCTATTTGTAAAAACTCTTCAAATACGATTTGCTGCTTTCCAGTCAGATATTGAGAAAAGATATTCTAGTTTGCTCTTTGTATTTTTGTTTTATAGAAGTTTCACATTTTATTCAAAAAATGATTAATCTTTTCCTTTATGGTTTTGGGGTTTCACCTTATTTAGAAAAGTATTCTTTACTTCAAGTTAATTCACAATTCCACTCTGTTTTCTTTTATACGTTTCTTGTTTCAGTTTTACTTTAAATGTTCACCGATCTGAGATTTATTTTGGTGTAAAGAGTAAGATTTTCATCTAGAATTTCATTTCTCTTGGCCTGAATTTATACAAAGTATAATCATTTTAATTTCTTCCATACCTGTGGTTATTTCCCGTTGTTTATTTAAATCTGTCGGCATGGTTTTCTATTTCTTAAGTTTTATTAAGCAACCATCACACGTATCTATCAATTATATTCCTTTCTCCTGTTTTTCTAATGCGTTAACCTCTACATTTATTTTAATTAATGAAATTCTTCCTTCAATATTACTTGTTCTTTTTCTAATTTCTTCAGTTCTTGAGTCATTATATTTTGATATATTCTGCAATTGAAGTGATTTATTTCCTTTTTGACCTAAAAGTTCTTTAAAAGAGCATTTGAAATACAGCATAATACATGAAGCTAGGTTTAATTGGTTAAGAAATCATATAAAGTTGGCATATCAGTTCATATTTTCTTAATTTCCACTTTCTAAATGAATCATTTCTCTCTTACTGTGAGCAGCATTTTCCAATGACAAAAAAATCTTGAAAATAGATTCATTAATTTATTAAAGAAATATTTATTTGAGTGTCTATTATGCACCCGACACTGTTCTCAGCACTGGGGATTCAACAGTGGAAGAAATAATCCTAATCTTCATGGAGTAGAGTCTAGTGGGGTTGTGGGGACAATGAATAAAAACACATAAATTAACTGAAAGTGCATGTATATTCAGGTGAGAAGGGGTTTCTAGGTGACATTTTTTCTTTTCTTAAGTAGGCTCCATGCCCAGTGTGGAGTTCAACATGGGGCTTGAACTCATGACCCTGAGCGCCAGACCTGAGCTGAGATCAAGAGTCAGATGCTTAACAACTGAGCCACCCAGGTGCCCCTAAAATGGGAGGCATTTGAATCCATAGTCGAAAGGGGTGAGGAGCACACTATGGGAATTTCTGGTGGAAGGCAGCATTCTAGGCAGAGGGAAGGGAACGTACCAGCCTCTGGGGGAAGGAGCATGCTCAGTGTGACAGAGGAATTACAAGGAGTTCACCCTGACCAGAGCTGAGGGATCAGCAAGAAGAGACAGGTCTACAACCCCTGATTCTGCAGTTTCAAAATCTAAAAATCTCTGGGGAAAAGAAGTGGGGTGTTGACTTTTTCATTTGTTTTTCAGTTTGCAGCAGACTCATTTGGCAACAGAAACTGACTTAACTGTGTGTGTGTGTGTGTGTGTGTGTGTGTGTGTGTGTACTCATTATCCCACTTACTAGGAGTATTCATAGATTTTACTACAAAAATATCTGTGTGGTTGTTTACAGGTTGCTACCCTGGAATTCCTCTTGAGGTTTTGTATTTTACAGTGTACTTACCATAGTCTCTTTCTAAAATAAAATATAATTGGAGTGCCAGAATGTATTCCCAGGGGGTTGAATAAGGGATGGTAGACAAGTAGCAGGGATGGTGTTTAGAAAGTTTACAGAGAACTATAGCATCCAGTGCTTGGCAGATCATTGGAAGGAGTTGGCGTTTCCTCTGAGGTGAGGGGGAGAGCCACTGGAGGGCCTTGAGCAAAAAAGTGATGCAGACTGACTGAGTCTGACTTTTGTTTTGAGAACTGATTGAAGCAGAAGGGGAGAGGCTATTGTAGTCAACTAGACAAGAGAGAATGGTGTCCAAAAGGTTAAGGTGATAGCAGGGTGGGTGGTGAGAAGTGGTCAGGTTCTGGATAAATTGTGAAAGAGGATTCAGAGGAACTCACTGATTAATTAGCAGAGAGGTGTGATAGAAAAGTGGAGGATGATGTTGAGGTTTTCAGACGAAGTTCCTAGAAGACTGGAGTTGCCATTAATTGGGTTGGAGAAACTCTAGAAGGGACAGGTTTGAGAGTGAATCAAGAGCTCAGCTCTGGATATGTAGCTTTTATATGAATTAGACACATGGTGGAGATGCCACAGAAACAGCAGGACGTGAGATGGGACTTCCCGGGAGAAGTTCAGCTGGAGACAGGAACTTGGAAGGCTTGAACATAAAGTTGGTATTTGACGTCATGAATATGGATAAGATCACCAAGGGAGTGATGACAGGTAAAGAAGAGGGATGATCTCAGGATGGAATCCAAGGACAATCCATCATTAAAACATCAGGAAGATGAGAGGCAAAGGGCAAACAAGACTGCCAAGAAGTCATTGAAGAAGTAGAGGAAATCTGGAAGAGTGTGGCATTCTAGAAGCCAACTTGAAAACTTAAACACACACACACACACACACACACACACACACACACACCAAAAGCAACCCTGTCACCAGGGGAGGGGACAATAAAAAATACCAAATACTGCCAGGTCTAAACAGATAAGGATGCAGAATTCACCATGGGCTTGTCACCACAGGAGTGACTGGTGACCATGACAAGTTGTAGTTTCTGGGGTGAGAGCCCGAGTGGAGTGAGTTCAAGAAATAAGGGGAGGAGAAATAAGAAACCCTATGTACACATCTTAGAAGTGGGAGTTTTAAAGATGGGTGAAACAACACGTTTGTGTCCTGCTGGGAATGTCCCAGAAGAGAGGAAGAACATTGGTGAGACAGGAGAAATAGAAGATCGCGAAGTAGGATCCTTGAGCACATGAGAGGAGACAGATTCTAAAACATATATAGGGGAAGGACTGGCCTTTGTTGGAGCAAAACACCTTATCTCTTGTGTGAGAGAGAGAAGAGGAGAGTGTATGGACAGCTGCACCCATGTAGCTGGTACTGGGAGCTCCGGGAAGGCCTCTTTGTTTCCATTTTCCTGCTGAAATAGGCATCCAGGCCATCAGCGGGGGGTGAGCAGGGAAGCGTTGGAAGTTTGAGTGGAGGGGGAAGGAACGAAACAACCTAGGAGCCCAGGCAAATGAATGGGCAAGAGAAGAGGAGTGAGATGGCCTGGCAGCTTTAGGGTCTTCCGTGGTACCCACGAATTCACAGCGAGACAAGTAGCGGGCTATGTGCTTTTCTCCAGGCACATTCAGCTGCACAAAGCAGATGAAGTGTTGGATTTAAGCCAAGTGAAGCAAGAGTTAACAGAGAGAAGTCCAATGTGCATGATAAGGAGCGAACGTGATGGACCATGGGATTTAAACAAAGTAAGGATGGAACTGAGGAGAGAGTTAGTTGCCAAACAATTTTTTAAAAAATAGGTAATTATATGAAATTTAGATTATTTAATATAAACATTGTATGTGTATATATACACATATATATTTATTTATTTCCATGGCACATATTCATTCATTACAGAGATACTATAATTGAAAATTTGACTCTCCATCGCATCTGTATTACTACCTATACTGGCATCTATTAAATTTGTAACAAGGTCTATTTGGGTTCAGCTCTCTGGCAGCTGCCATTTTACAATTTGTGATTAATTCAACAAGCCTTCAAACAGAAATCACTTCCTGCTGAGAAGCAAACATTTCTGACATAGGGAAGCCTTGTCAATCACCGCTGTGTGCCCAGAGCTGAACCCAGTGGCCGGCACACAACAGGTGATTGTATTTGTTGGTTGAAATAAAAACAGATAAGCATCCTTGTTCGGAGAGGGTTTTGAGGAGTTGGCTGTGTGTAGAGATGGGAAAGAGGCTCTGAACTCTGGAAGGAGGAGACACCACCTGAGAAAAGAATGTGGCAGATAAGGGAAAAGAGACCAGGGCTGACTTCTCTTGCTCAGTTCTGCTTTGGATTTCATCAGTCTAACGGCTTCCAACATCAAATCAGGCCGTTTCCTGCCCCTTCTTGGAACATCCTACAACAAACAATAGCTCCATCCACTTTTATCCCATAGTAAAGAGCTGGAGGGCAGGGACTAAAGACATTGAAATTCTTTGATTCTATTTTGGTTAAAACATATCAGCTAACTTTTGTTGTGCTTCAGGAGGTAAAAACAAACAGGGGCACCTGGGTGGCTCAATGGGTTAAAGCCTCTGCCTTTAGCTCAGGTCATGATCCCAGGGTCCTGGGATCAAGCCCCGAGTGAGGCTCCCTGCTGAGCAGAGAGCCTGCTTCCTCCTCTCTCTCTGCCTACTTGTGATCTCTGTCTGTCAAATAAACAAATAAAATCTTTAAAAAAAAATTAAAACAAACAAACTAACAAAAATCCAAAACAAAGTAAAAGGAAGTAAAAACAGAGAAAACCCAACTAGTACATAGGAGATACGTAAGGACAGAAAAAGCACAAGACATGAGTGTGGAATTAGTGTGTAAGAAATGTTCACAGACCAAAAGCCCTTCCCAAAATCATGATCCAAATACAAAAAAATCAACCTGGAAGTTCTAATCGGCATTAATTATGCATTCATTCATTCATTCATTCATTCATTCAGCATGTACAGTGAATCAGGTACTAAAATTAAAAATATGAATGTATTTTTTCATTTACTGCTCTATACCTTTCTTAGAAGTGAAGAAATTAAGACTTTAACAGATAAGTTACTCGACCAAGTCCATAAGGCTGGTAAGTGCAGAGCTGCGAGCCCAGTAGGAGACCACCCAGCAACTTTTATCTTATTGGAAATAGATGCTTACATACTCATCAGACTTAGTATTACTAAGTTGATGCATTTCCCTTATGACAAGTAAATCAAAATATAAAGAAAGCCAGTATTTCAAAGCCCATGTCAGTCACATTTTGGATGTGACGATACCCCCATTTTCAAGGAACTAAGAAATGAGGAGTCTTACCTGTTGATGTGCCGAACAGTAAGAGAGCAGCAATCCAAAGTGGGAGCATCTAAGTTGATTTTAAGAATCACATCAACTCTTCTTGAAGGTTTTTACTGGTAAAGTCACTTCCCTATAAAATATTAAGCAATTTTCTTCAAAGTGATACCTCTTAACATTTAAGTTCTAGGTCCAGAAGCGCATGGAGCTCACACGACCTTTAATCCCTGTGTCCTGCAGAGAAATGTGCCAGAGCCTACGCTCCTAGCTCCACGTTGAGAGATTTAATGAGCAGGGCGTGCCTTCCATTAGGTGATTGGTAATTAAAACTTCTGAGGTTTTGCTGTTTCATCATTAGCAATATTTTGATTAAGCACAGACTGAGTCACTCTTGAAAGTTATTTTAAGGCTTTGGGATGGTAGATGACATTTAAAAGGCACAATTTTTCCAAGTCAGGATTATGCACTTTGAGTATTCTTTCCCTAACCCATTTCTGAGGGCAAACATTGGTTTACTACAAATAGACCCATGTAAAATATTATGAATTGAACAATGAACGTAGCTAGTAATGGCTAATCTGCCCATTATAATGGGGCAATAAAATGTAGCATTGTCATCTAGAGCCCAATCATCTGGGTTGCCCAAATTCTGGCTCTGCTACTTATTTGAGGTGACCTCAGGCTAGTAAGCCTCAGCTGCACCTTTCCTCATTTGTAAAATGGGGATCATCATGGTTCCTACCTCATAGGGTCACTGGGGTGATTGAATTCTTACTATATGAATAGCACCTGGTAGATAGTACTATATTAAGAGTTAATCTTATTAGTTATTTTTCCACTACGTTAATGGTTATGAGAACAAATTTATGTCCACATATAGCTAAATACACCCCGATGTCATGGTACATGGGCTTCATAATGACATTTAATGTCATGCAAACCTGCCTTGTTGGCGACTACATTCATTTCAAGTGATTGAGTTCACAGATACCCTCAGTTTCTCCATTTTTAAATCCTCATAGATGATGGCTCAAAGTATTTCTTGCTTTTTCTTAATTTTTTTCCTCTCAGCATAACAACATTAAGATGTTCAAGTATTTATGAAGCAGTCAGCCCTTCCATATAAATCTTGTTATACTATGATATGATGTTTGTTGATAGAAAAAAAAAGTAGCATTAATTGTCAGTGATTTCACATCCTTTGAGGAAATTCTTACTCTAGAGAGAATATGATTCCAAGAGTGGAAGACTCATTACACTTTAACAATTATATTTAATGACCATCAGATATTGGTGACCCCATAGCTGCTTGCTGAAATCACAGCTGTTCTGCCTGAAAAAATTTTGCATAGAGCAGTTAACAATAGTTCTTAAAAGTTCATCATGAAATCAAAGCTCCACTTATAGATGTCAGCACACCAAAATGAGGAAAAACAGCAAATCTGTTGAGTTCTTGATTCAAGAATAGAGAATAATTTAATTAATTTTGTCCCTGACATGATAAATTATTTTTAGGATTTAGTACGGCAGAGAGCCTTTAAAGATGTCATGATGGATATTTCAATATTAATGTCAGAACCCTGAAGAATATGGCTGTAATTTAAAAAATCACTTTTTAGGCTCTTTTTTAATGCATGGCATTTTAAATTATCCAAGATTTCAAGGAGGCCAAGGATTTCGTCATGGCCGTTTTGGTGAGGCAAAGCAAGAGTGAAGTACAAAGACAAATACCCAAGTAACCTCAGCAAACCAAATACTTGAGTGGCTACTACATGCCCAGCACAATTAGAGTTTCCAGTGATACATCCATGAATAAAAGACAATAAAGACCCTGCCCTCTTGAATAGGACAATGGGGAAGGCAACCAATAAACACAGTAAACAAGTAAATTGTAGAGTATGGGGAAAGGTGGGTTAAGTACTATGGGGTGGGGGGAAGAAAGCAGAGTAAAGCAGATTGGGCAATCTGGGATTTGGTTAGAGGAGAGAGCTGCTATTAAGTCTGAATGGTCCAGGGAGGTCTCACTGAGAAGGTGATGTTTGGGCAAAGACTACTGGCGGAGATGAGGGAGGTAACTCCGTGACTCTCCAGAGAGAGGGACAGGTGGTCGCTCCTGTCTTTGAGGAAGAGCAAAAAGGTCAGTATGGCAGGAGCAGAGGAAGAGGAGTAGGAGATGAAGTCACAGAGACACTTAGGGGCCAGAGTGAGTAAGGCTTTATTGGTCATTGTAACAACTTCAGATTTTCCTCTCAGGAAAATGGAAACCACTGGAGGGCTCTGAACAGACCAGGACACCTGGTCTGACAGTGTTTAGAACAGGGTCTTTCTGGCTGCTCTCCTGCCAAGAGATTGAAGTCGGGCAAAGGTAGAAGCAACTTTTCCCCCTCCTTTCTGTTCTTGTTCTTTTATTTTTGTAGTAAACTCTCTAGAGGTGTTGGTGGGGATTGTGGGGAGCTGGTGGGAGGAGGGTCCTCCTGGGTGGGGGCTGGGGATGGGGTTATTACACTGAACTCCCTGTCCCAGAGGGCCTTTGTGGAGCGTGTGTCAGGAGTGGTGCTGGCACAAAGGGAGACACAGCTGCACAAACACACAGGTCACAGCATGGGGGTATAGGTAGGCAGGAGAGGCTGGGGGCCATATTGCCCTTTGGGAGTGGGGCCAGCCTCCCAGCTAGGAGGCTCTTTCAGGAATCCAGGTGACAGATGATGATGGTTTGGACCAAGAGGGTGCCAAGAGAGGTGGTGGGAAGTGGATCAACTCAGGATACAGTCTGAAGGTAGAGCCAGTAGGGTTCCCTTTCTTACCATGTCTATTCTTTGACTTAGTCCTGGAAGGATGCAATGGTACAGGAAGGTCCTCAGTGTGTTTTGCAGATCTACTCCTTTTTTTCCCCCTTCTCTATTCTTGAATAACAGATTTTCTCTTATGAGTATCATCAGAATAATTCTTACAATATTTGAAAGGACAAAAAATATATTTTTAAAAGATTTATTTATTTATTTATTTGATAGAAAGAGAGATCACAAGTAGGCAGAGAGGCAGGCAGAGAGAAAGAAGCAGGCTCCCCACCAAGCAGAGAGCCTGATGCGGGGCTCGATCCCAGGACCCCGGGACTATGACCTGAGCCGAAGGCAGAGGCTTTAACACACTGAGCCACCCAGGCGCCCCCACAAAAAGTATTTTAATGAATTTGTTTAGCTTGATTGGTTTAAGGAATGTAATTTTTCTGAAAATTTTTAGAAATGTGCTCCTAAAACAGATGATGCTTCTGGGGTCTATCTCTGTAGTAAGGCTTTATTTGTATGCACATTTTGTAGTAATACACCACTTGCAGGCAGACATAAAACAAGCACCTCATGGGGTGCCTGGGTGGCTCAGTGGGTTAAAGCCTCTGCCTTCGGCTCAGGTCATGATTCCAGAGTCCTGAGATCAAGCCCCGAATCAGGCTCTCTGCTCAGCAGGGAGTCGGCTTCCTCCTCTCTCTCTGCCTTCTTCTCTGCCTAGTTGTGATCTCTGTCTCTCAAATAAATAAATAAAATCTTTAAAAAAAAAAACCTCATGTGAAACAATAACCTCTACCAAGTAAATATTGTAAACTATTACTTTGTGAACTATAGACTGTAATTAGATAGTCATCACATACTTGTTAAATTATACACAGTAAAAATATACATTGCATCAACACAATTCATTATAATTACAAGTTATTCGAGAAAGCTACTTGAAGTCTCCAAGTGGTACACTTTTTATAATAGTAATGTACTATCTTGGGATGTGTATTAAAATTACACTTAAAAAATTAAAATTAAAATTCTCCACATTCAGGAAAGAAACTGGAATATATAGAAAAAAAAAATCACTGTCAAAGAGGCAAGGGAAGGAGAGGATAGGAGGATTTATATTAGCAGTCTGAGACTTCAGCACAGTTTGAAAAGGCCTAGATTCTAGAAGTGGACTCTCACCAAAGGAAGAGAGCAGCACGGTGAATTGGAGCCTGGATTTCAGAGCTGGATCTGGGTTCATGGCCAGCCAGGACCTGTTTAGCTGTGCGATTGCTGGCAACTTAACCTCTCTGAGCCTCAGATTGCCTGTGTACATTGGTTAAATAATTAAGTCCCATGAGCTTATCTGCACCAATTTTATTTTGAATATTAGTAAGTTTGCCTTTTCTTTATCCAACTATTCATTTCTTTCCTTTCCTGCTCCCCCAGTTTTATTAATGTATAATTGACAAATAAAACCATATATGTTTAAGTGTACAGTGTGATGATTCACTGTACATACATTGTGGAATGACTACCGACTCAAGGGATCTTGGAGTGTTGTTGGGAAGACAGAGTGAGCCCACACGCATAAACAACTTGGTCTACACGACACGTCCACACAGAGCCGATGGCAGCTGTAACAACAATTACTATTGTCTTGGGTCCAACCCAGTCTTCTGTTTTGGGTATGGTGGTATGTAACAAATGCTACTTGTCCAAACTAGCCCAGGAGAAAGGCAGGACTGGAAGGGAGGGTCATCCACGGGTAAGTGTTCCTTCCGTGGGTGCCAAGTGACAACAGGGAAATCTGTATGGGGACAGCTTGTGTAATTGTGAAGGAACTGTGGGCCCAACAGCAATGAACCTCAGGGAGAGAGAGAGTCATGGAAAACAGACTCATTAGGAGGCGTGATGAAGTAGCTAGATATGGTGAGGAGAGGAATGATTGTTGAGTGACAATGGCAGGACGAGGAACAAGTATGCCCAAGGACAGGGATGAGGAAGGTGACTTACAGGTTAGAGAGCAGAGGGAAGAGACGTGATTTGCTTCAGCAGGGACTGATTGTGCTCCTGGGACAATCTCGTTCCATGATCGACAGCATTCCTAACTTTGGTTGTTCTGTCATATGCTTCCACCCATCACGAGGAAAACCAGAACTTAAGTAGATTAGTGTTAATCCGGCCAAACGCATTTTAAAACTGAAAGGCTCATCTGTGAAGGATTTACCACGAGTTTCTGGGCTCCCTGCGAGTAGGACAGGTGCTCTCAGGGCCCCAGCAGGGGGAGTCACAGCTGTTTCGCCTTGCTAAATATTTAGACCCCATCTGTCTACCTCTCTTTCTACTCTGGCTCCCCTTCCATCAACCTTCCCCAGGCATGGGTGGTGCTGGAGTGGCTGTGGGCACTTTTGGGGCCCAGCTAAGGGAGATTGAGGGAAATACTTTGTAAGGGCCTGACTCTGCTGTTTGATGCTTGATTGTTGACAGCTTTCAAGCCTCACCCTAACCTCCTTCCTTTCTGCTCAGCGTCTGTTAACCTGGTAAGAAAGACGGAGTTCAAACAGGGAATCCCCTGCGCATGCGTTTGGGAGCCCTCGCCTCAGCCCTGCCTCCTAAGCTCCATAAAACCCCCAAGCCAGCGTCCTGTCTCTGGTCGTTTTTAAACCATCATGGGTGCCTGTCCCACTTTCCGAGAGATGCATGAGGTAAGTAATATGAGCTCATTTTGTTCTCACAAGTACCCTACAAGGTTGAAATTTTATTCCAGTTTCTATGCAGGTAAGAAAGTTAGAGGTTAAAAAAGTAAACCGCAAGATAATTATGAAAATTGAACTAGGATTTGAATGCAGTTAAACCTCTAAACTTTGCACTGTCTCACAGTAGCCTCCCAAATGGTGGGTCCTCCCTCTCCCCTCTGCTGTATTTCCTTCTTCCTGGCTCTGGAAACACACATCCCATATTCTAGGACCCTGAAATAACCTGTTTTCCTACCTACTTTTATGGATTCTCGGGTTCAATTTCTGGTGGCTTTTTCAATTTTTTTTCCCCCTTATTCTTCAAAAACAATCATTCCCCAACATTCCTCTCCTTTCCTTATGCCGTAGATTCCTAGATATTTCCACCTGTGGCAAGAGCCTTCCCTCCTGTGACTTCATCTTTTGTCTCTAGGTGAGAAACTTCCCTCCATCCTCTTTCTGAAGCTTTTGGCAAGACCAGCTGTCTTCTGGACTTTTCTAGCTGGGTGTTTTAAGGAAATCATAAAGTCATCCCATTCAAATTCTACGAAACTCTTCTCTCTGGGGAGCTTTTCCTCACGCCTTCCATTCTCCTATTGTAGGAGCTTCTACTCTTTAGTCATGAGCTGGAAACACCCATAGCATCTCTGCAGCTCTCAGGGGCCCTCAAGAATATTGATTCCTTGGTGTCTCCTTTGTTCATTTCCTGTGAGACTCCCTGCCATGATCACTGTCATGATCAGGACTTCATCTCTTGCCTGAAATATTGCTCCTCTTTCCCCAGCCATGTATCCTAGACGTTATTGATAGAACAACCATCTTGATAGAACAACAACAAATATCTCTGATCATTCTCTCCAAATGTCTCTGTTGAATGAAGCTCAAATATTTAACTTGGATAAAGGACCTCCTTGTCTTTTCCTCAATTTACCTTCATACCCATTGCTCTTGTTGACTTGCTGAGGTTTTTGGTTCCCTCTGGTTCTTTCCCCTCAATGGCCCTTCCCCACCCTTCTCTACATGCTAAACTCTCCTTATAATTCAAGGCCCAGTTCAAGTATGAGGGTCTCTTTCCTGAATACGTCTCCCGATTCCCCTCAGTCATTGAAGATTTCCTGTTTCTGAATACCCACTTAATTTGTATTATTTTTATTCTTATTATAACTTTTAATTTTATTATTCCATTTTTAATTTTTTTCTTTTGTCTGTTCACTTTTGATCCTCCTTTCACCCATTTCTCCCATCCCCCACCCTCCACTTCTGGCAACCATCAGTCTGTTCTCTATATCCACAAACTTGATTTTTTTTTTTCTTGATTCCCCATATAAAAGAGATCATAAAGTATTTGTCTTTCTCTGACTTATTTCACTAAGCATAATGCCTCCATGGCCTCCATGGCCCATCCATGTTTTTGCAAATGGCAAGGTTTCATTCTTTTTTTATGGCTTAATAGTATGCCTTGTGTGTGCGCACAGGTGTGTATGACACGATTTCTCTATTCATTTATCCTGTGATGGATATTAGGTTGTTTCCATATCTTGGTTATTGCAAAAAATACAAATATTTTTATCCTTCCTATAACCTTTTTTAAAATTTAATTTAATCTGATTTTTTTTCAGTGTTCCAAAATTCAATGTTTATGCACCATACCCAGTGTTCCATGCAATACGTGCCCTCCACAATACCAACCACCAGGCTCACCCAACACCCTACCCTCCTTTGAAACCCAATTTATTTTTTCACCCCCCATGATTAAATTGTAATGAGCTACATTGCAATGTACTAAATTCAAGGCCAAAGATACATATTTGTATGCTTGTTACGGTACGTGATGAGCAGTTTTTTCCTAAAACACAAATTGGATCATTTGGTTCTTCTGCTTTGTCTATGAGATAAAGTCTGAACTCATCAGCATGTGATGCACGGCCTTCCTCACATCACCCCCTTGGGCTTTTCCCACCACTCCCCACTCCGTGCCCATCAAACAGAACCACTTACAGCATTAGAACAAACTCAAGCTCTCTGTGCCTATGCCTCTGTGCCTTCATCTGAGCTATTTCTGCAGCATTATTCCCTTCCCTCCTTTACAGGGTAAAATCATAATCTTTCACCCAGAGCCAGCTCAGGTATTACCTACTCTGTGAAATCATCCTCAACCTTTAAATTGGAAATTATCATTTATTCCGGGCTCCCCCAGAATTAGACACATCTCTAATTCTGATGCTATTGCATTGTAACTAGTGACATGTTGGACTGTCTCACCTGACCCCTACTTGAAATTAAGAAAATCAATGCTTCATAGTTATCTTTGTGTTCCTCAGTACCAGGTAAGGGGCCTGTCACTTGGTGAACACTCAGTACTTCTAGCACAGATACTTGAGTAAATAAATGAGTGAAAGAATGAAGGAAGGAAGGAAAGAAGTAATCTAAATGAATATTGAATGGACTCATCTTGATTTTTGCTACACATACCAAAAAAACAGAATTCTTGTCATGGTCCAAATTTCTAGTATAGCCTTCAACAACTTATTGAAAAGGAAGCAACTCTATGAGTTTACTCATTCCATTCTTCATGTTTTCTAGTACAGGTAGACTCTTAAAAAAAAAAAATCAATTGCAGATCTGGTTTCCATCCTCCGAAATCCAAGGATCTCTGTTATGTATTGTTCTCTCTGATACATTAAAACAGGTAGATGTATCCTAATACAACAAATGTATATATTCCCACAGCAAATAGTTCCAAGAATTCAACTTTGGTACTGATAATCATTTATCTTTAATTGGGCTAAATCTTGACTACTTCATTAAATTGCTCAATATTGTTTATGCTTCCATATTTCCACAATGTCTAGTTGCCATCTTAATGAATTTAAATTTTCTGAGGAAAAGGTGACTTGGGGTTAACTTGAAGACAATTGAGTTTTCTCTTTTCACAAGAGACCCAGTATTTGGGCTGTTATAGACAGAATGGCATGTAGCTATTTGAAGTTTATTGAATACATACCCTTAAGCTTCTTATGTGATAAATCACAGAACACATTTTAACCAAAGCACTTATTCCCCTCTGGAAGACTTTATATTTAAGCTTTACATGACAGTACATGATATAGAAAAGACGACTCAATTTGACATCTGAAGAAAGTTGTGTGAGGAGGCTCTCTGGACACAGAGGGATACATAGAAATAAAGGGTCTTGGTCTCTATTTCTGATATGGCCACTAGGTAGCTATGATCTAGGCCAATAGACACTTTCTAAGTTTAATCCCCTTGTCTATAAAATGAGGAATCTGGACTTTGTGATCTAAGGTCCTCTGCAGCTCTAAAGTGGTCTAAGCTTTGAATTTTAAGGAGAATATTCATAGATCCTTGAGTAAGCTCGTCTTGTGGGGGATGGGGGGAGGGGAAACTTGACAAATTTGTCTTCCTCTCTCACAGTAATGCTTTGACCATAAAAACCATCCTAAAGTGTGATTATTTCTTGCCATCTACGCTGACTCAGTGTTTATCATTGTCAGGTGGTATGACTTTTGGCACCACCCAGAAAGAAACTCCTATCTTGGGGTAGGATATCATTAAGTAATTTTAGGAATAAAGAATGAATGACTTGAATTTCAATTAAAAAAAAAAAAAACAAAGACTCAGGATGTCTTGATGAATAAAACAATTGATTTAGGTTCAGTCAAACCTGAGACCTCGCCAGTGGCATAAGGAAAAATAACACCACTGGATTTTAAAAGAACAGGAACTGAAATCAGTTTTTTCCCCCATTGTGGAAGAGGATAAGGGAAGCAATAACACGGAGCCAAGTACTTTTAAGCTCCACAAGAAGGGTGAGGCCCCACCCTTGTGCTGGGTCTCCAAAAGAAGAAACCAGCTGACAGAACAGAAGAGCTCAATTTAAGTGGGAATTTTCTAATAAGTAGAATGTCCCCAAGTAGGAACTCCTTAACCGGTCACTTCAATAATATATTTGAGAACCTTATTACAGGAAAAGCACTTGTTATAAACAGGGTATTAGGGATTTAAATATTGAATCTGCCCTCAAGGAGACTATAGTCTAGTAGAAATCATCTGACATGTACATAAAAAACTCTAAAACCAGATAGAAGGTAAAATTTATGAACTGAGTAGAAAGGTAATAAATCCAATGTCAGTGGCAATGTTCAAGGAGAGGCTGCATGATTGTTTGGGTGACGTAAGAGAGATTTATACATCTGGTAGGAAGTTAAACTACATGACCTTCAAGATCCTTTCCAACAAATGTTTTGTGGTTTTATTAGACTGTCACTATAGTAAGGATTTTTTTTTAAAAAACAGGATTATCTGATTTTCTGTTCTTCTCACATCTCAGATGTTTTTCTTGTAGAAATGTATCTCTATTGTATAGTATCTTTTACCAACCTTAGTATTAAAACAAACATTGTTAATTAATTTAAGTATATGTGAGAATTCAACTATTTAGAAAAAGTCAATAGAGCATATTTAAAACTATTTCTATTTTATCTAATAATTAAGACTAATTTCTATTTTATCTAATTATCAAATGGTTTCACTTACTTGTGGAGTATAAGGAATAACATGGAAAACATTAGGAGAAGGAAAGGAAAAATGAATTGGGGGAAATCGGAGGGGGAGACAAACCATGAGAGACTGTGGACTCTGAGAAACGAACTGAAGGTTTTGGAGGGGAGGGGAGTGGAGGGTTAGGTGAGCCTGGTGGTGGGTATTAAGGACGGCATGTATTACATGGAGCACTGGGTGTGGTGCATAAACAATGAGTCTTGGAACACTGAAAAAACAAAATAAAATTTAAACAAATAAAAAATAAAAAACCTGTTTCTAAAAGGCAAATACATTTTTTCCAATATAATCATGATGGATTTTTTAAAAGGAAAACTTAATTATTTTATATAATACAAACCAGAAAAATGGGACTAAATTAATAATCTTACAAACATTTATAATTTCCATTCACTCTTCATACTACTTTAGCTTTAAGATTAATTGTTCAGAATCTTATTTCACAGTCACTCAACTTTTATTGACTTCGATATTGACAGACTTGGTACAAGTTATAAAGCCTTATGTGGCGTGATATGTAATTAGAATACTTTGTCTCATAACTTATATTAATGGTTGCATGTTAGAGAATGCCAATTTGCCTCTGAGAAGAATGTAAACCTACGTTAATTCATTTATTGTGGAAAAGCCTATCAGGGCCATTAACCACTTTGTCTTTGCCTCACATAGTGAAGCACGAGCCGCTGCAGGGGTGGGTTCGAGCTGTGTAGGCTCAGCCTACTGTTCCTTAACGTGACTTCTGTTAACAGTAAATTCATATTCAACTCGCCTACTGGTGAATTTTTCAAAATGTAAAGGCGCTGGATCAGGATCAGATTAAAAAAAAATTTTTTTTAAAGCATTAGTAAAAGAGTAATTTGATTTCTAAATGGTTGTGGTAAGGAAGACTCTCACTGTCGTTCCTAAAACCTCATACATAAATTCAGTTGAATGGTACTGGATATGGTCCAACCATTTTTAGAGCACTGAGTTATAAATAATTAAGTAGCGGGATCTGGTGTGTTGTTTATAGGTCAAGATACACATACTCTGTTCTTATGCCCGAGGGTGATAAGGCTCTAGCAACTGATTTAGCTACCCAAACTGACAAGAGGCTGCTACGTAAACTGGGAAGCAAATTTATTAACGTGTAGGAGAAAAAATTCACTTTTGAAGAGAAAAGATACTCTGGTGCCTCGCTCTCTCCCGCAGGCCAGGTCAATAATGTGGCTCTTGCTTAGTGAGCACAACATCTGATCAAGGATAGGTAGCTCAATGATATTTATGGCTCCTGTTATCTATCTAGAAAAAGACCGGAGGTCTATCTCCACAGTAACAATACCTTTGAGGCCCCAGGTTGGGTACGTGTTTCCCCCAGATAGCGCTGGACACACTCTGACAAATTCTTGCTATTTGGAATCTCTGTTTATAGATACCATAAATGTTATTTTCCTTTAATATAGCTTTCCATCAAAGGCTGATTGAGCATCAGAGAGAGGCTTAGGTCAAATGGCGGTGGGCCGGTGGGGTGGGGGAGGCTCATTCAAATGCCTCCAAGGGCAGCTAGTCACAGAAACAAGTGAGGTTGATGAGATGTGAGAGAAGTGTTGGAAAATAACCAAATTTACTTTATTTTTCCTGAATATAGTCTGAACAGGTATGTACGGCATTTTTAGAGATATTTGAAATTTTAAAATAAAAAACCTTGAAAATAGAAATATTTCCTTACTTAAGTTCTCTTTCATAATTTGTTACGTCTGGTCTTATCATGGAAACATAAGGTATCACCATCAGACCATGTAAACCTAAACCACAATTCCTTCAATTGGGTACAGTAATTTGATTTACTAGTTTCATACACAAAAATGGAGCTGAGAAACCCTGGTGCTTTTTAACACGTATAGACTCTCTTTACACAGTGCTTGGGTCTGGAGATGTCTTTGTGCCGTTCTGGCATCCCAATACCATTGCCCTTGACTTTCAGTTATTGCTTTGCAGTTCAATGGCTTCAGTTTGTAGCTCTTGTTTTCATATTATCAATCTCAAATTACAAAGGTAAACTTTCTGATGTTTCAATGTTACTTTATTTTCATAAAGTTTAAAATCAGAGAACTTCTTTGGAATTCCATTTTCAACTCCACAGCTTTGGTGATATAGTTCAAGCCATGACTTTCATTTCAGGAACGTGATTTCGGTGCAGGATGATGGGCCAGATTATTCCTTGCCAAATTAGTTTCTTAAAGACACAATTTCACTTCAAGTGAGCAAATTGAATCATACGTTTGTGTAGCTGATGAATGTGGTGAACGTTTTTGCAGAAAACTATTCAAAATCGATGGGTTCTTGCATCAAAAGGCCAAGACTTTGATCCACTTTTCATTGTTAGAGATTGAGTGGCAAATGACATTAAAGCGTCCAAAAATATTAGCAGTTGGCCACATGAGTCCATGTACTGCAACAGGCCACAATAGGATCCATCTAATTTATAAAAAGAAGCCCTCGGATATCTGGATTTTATGCTATGCAACGTTATCCAGTCCACAATATTAATTACAGCACATTCATGGTATGTTGCATTTTAAATTCTTTGGCACAAAGCAATTCCTAGAAAATGATGTAATCAGGAGACCTAAATTCTATGTCTTGGGAAACGTTTCCTTCCTAAATTTAAGTTTTCACACTAATACTGTCCATTGTAAGAGTTGAATCACACTGACTGATTTTGACCAACTGACCTGCATTTTGCAAATTTTCTTGCAGACAAAGATCAGTCCTTTGCCAAGTCCAATTACAGCCTGTCATCTTCTGACCCATGAGCATTTTTGTCAATATCACCAATTCAGTGTAGCTGATGATGTGATATTTAAACCTGTGCTCTCATCATCTGCAGGATAAAAACAACAACGCTGCAACCAATTTAACTTTTTGTATACAACTTTTCTGCAAGGACTAAGATTAGTACTTCCAGTAAGATTCCCATTTACAAATGCTTGTTTCTGTGCAGAACACATAATTTCTGCTGTACTCTATGATCCTCTTTTATAAACTTGCCATCCTTTATAAAAGCTCTTGCTGTCTGGGTAATTCTTTCACTTAATATATAACCCCACTTATAGGAGCATCGGATATTTTATTCATATTCAAAAACAGTCATTGACATTTCAATTCTAGTCTCAGGTGAAGTTTTTCATTTCTCATCTTCTCCATATACAACTCATAAACATTATGATTTGTTTCATGATGGTTTATTTCATATTTCACAACCTCTTAAGTTGTGGTTCTTTTAATACGGACATCTTTTATTTGCACATTATATATGGAAGACTATTCTTCACTTCATCAAAGAAAGATGATCTTTTCCATTGAGTCTTAATCAAGCATCTTTTCCCTACATTCAGTGGAGATAGACATATAGAGAGATACTTCCTTATTTTAGAAGAAACAAACACAAGCGGAAACTGAAATCAGCTTTAACATTAGAGAAACAATAGGGAGTGAGGGTGACTGTGGCTAATTAAAGACCAAATATTCCATCTAAGGGAATAGTTGCTGCTACTCGATATAGAAAAAGTAATTCATTATCTTCATGCAAGAATGCAGATCTAGTATTGTCAAAATCGATTTTTTTAAAAGAAAAGCTGAAAATGATTGGCTCAATTAAAAAAAAAAAGAAAGGAAATTACAGGTCAACAGGCTAGACAGAAGAGGTCAGAAAGCCAAATCAGTCCCATAGGCAATCAGTATGCAATTTCTGTAATAAGGTATTAAGATATTTTCAAAAAATTTTACTTTTCTGAGATTATACCCATCACTATGATTGGAACACTATATATTCCCCAACATCTTAAACATTCTAAAAAACAAAATTATAAATATCAGCTCATAGTGTGAATCTCTTATTTTCGTTATCCCAGCAGGTTCTTTCTGCTGGTAGGGATGTTGATCACATGGACCTGCATCCCTGTCATCCCCCATCACCGAGAGGATGTCGTGTGATGCAGCCTAGCCACTGTTCTGAGTTTATGAATGGGCATGTGACCCAACCAGTCCAGTCAGAATCCTCTCTGCGTTTTTATTTAAATGTTGATCTACTCACTTTTCTTGGGGCTCAGAGCCAGAAAGTACATGATGTCTAGAATTATTTATGGTCACTTTTGCCACAACACAAAAAGAGTCTACCTCAAAATGATGCTAACATGGAGAAAGATATCACAGCCAAAAACATGAAGAAAAGAGATAAATAAACCCAGAATTTTCCTTGGTTTTTAGTTACATAAACCAGTATATTTACTTTTTGGCATAGGCTGGTTCAGGGTGGGTTCTGTAACAAGCAAATAGTCTTGACTCCATCTGATTAGTACAGATAACTAATATTATTCATTATGTCTGAGTTGTTTGGCAAGCTATATGGTCCATATAATCCTAAATATTCTCCATTATAATATACTATACTTAATTGTAATCTCTTATTTAACATCAATTTTATGTACTAGATTTGGAAAACTTTATCTGTGAAGAGGAAGATAGTAAATATTTTAGACATTTTGGGCCAGATGTACTCTGTCACTAGTAACTTAACTCTGTCTTTTTGTGGAAAATCAGCCATAAATAGTCCATAAACAAATAAGGCCAGTTATGTTACAGTAAAACTTAATCAATGGCACTGAAATGTGAATTTCATATAATTTTCACATGTCACGAAATATTACTGTTCTTTTGATTTTTTTCAATCACTTAAAAATCATTCTTAACTTGTGAACCATATTTGGCCTGCAGGCTATGGCCTGTTAACCTTGGAGTAGATCATAATGTCCATAAGGGCAAGGAGGGAGCCTCATCATCATTGTGTCCCCAGCACTAAGGGGCAGTGCTTGCAAGTAGCAACATATCCCTAAATATTGAATGTGGGTAAATGAGTACTCAAGGAAGATCAAGATTATGAAAAAATCAGTTTTCACAAAAAACAGTAACACTAAACCTTCTGGAAACTTACTAGATAAAGACTGAAGGAACCCAAGGAAGGTCACTGCTTCTTCCAGTTCTCTGGCTCCGTCTTTGGCCTTTCCTCATCTCTTTACACCCTTCCTCCTGAATTGTCTCAGGAACCCCAACTCTTGCTCCTTCTATTATGCAGACCAATGTTTCTCTTTACAACTACTATCCCCAAACTTGCATATTGAAACCAATCAAAGTACTCAGTGAATAGAGGAATCTACCTTACAGGTCAGGGAACAAACCTCCCAGTTCTATTCAAGACATCCTCAACAGGTCATTGGTCTCAGGCACATGCTTAAAAACTGATCTTTTTCACACATAAAATAGAGACAAGTATCACATATGGAACCAACTCCATACATTTTCTTGAAAGTTCCACGTGAATGAGTAACATATGGGATACATAGATTTTTTTTTAATTCCTAAAAAAATTCAACACATTATTGGTAAAGATTTTAGTACTTTTAATGATGATGAATGTTTATGAGGAATGTGATCCTGCCTGCTTAACAAAGCAAATTTGTTTTAAAGGTGCCATAATTGTAAAGAAATTTCTCATCTTAAAATAAAAATAAACCTTCATACTATATTTTTTCTTAACTGAATCTTATAGTCAACTGATTGTAAATTATTAATACATGAAAAGGAAAAATGACAACATCTGCATCTTAATTATATAAAAAAAAATAAAAGAACTCAGCCAGCCTAATCTCAAGAAAATATGAAAATTACACCTTTAGGATCCTATGCTCTAGAGAAATGTGGATCTTTCTAAACAGCTTTTAAAATGATATTTTATTCTAGTGGAATCTTTTCTCTTTCATTAACCTGGAGAATAAACTTAGACTTTCAGTTAAAGTAACTATCAAATGAATAAAACAGCAATGTATTATCAATATATAACACACTGATCTTAAATAATAGTATCCTAAAATTTTTTAGTCTTTCATACAATAATGAACAAGTCTCTTTTCTTCAAAATCATCTTTAATGTGTAGTATAGCTACTGTTGCTAGGATTCTTTTCTTTTTTCTTTTTCTTGAAAAAGAATATTATGATACATAGCCTATGGGGTCCTCTTATCTTACCTTAACTTCTGCTATCATAACTACACAAAACTAAAAATCTGCACAGACATATCTTTGTTTTAAATAAAGAATGACACATGGAAATGGTTAGGTTTTAAATTGTTTTAAATATTCACATTATATTTCAAACCACCAATTCTCACAAATGAAAAATTTGAGTTTCTAGTCCATATCATCCAGTTAATCTGTCCATGTTTCACTTATATTTGTTTATGAGATATGAGAGTAAGTATAAAATACTAATTCCAAACAAATGTGCCTCCATCATTTAAGAACAGGATGAAAACATCTGGTTGCTTTAACACAAATTGCTCTCACTGGTTATCTCTCTTTGGCTGTACAAAATCAAGTGGACTTGAATGGAGCATTCTTTCTCCTTCTCTATTACGCTAGCAAATAATATCATTTGGCACACCTGCCACTGAGGGACTTTTTCAAAAGAGATTTTACTCTCATTTTCTTCCCTTGTGGGGGTGGTATGGGGAAAAGGGCAGTAGAGGGAGGCAGAGAGTTAAACCAAGTCTAGCCAATTTTCAAAAAAAAGATAATGTGTTCTCACCACCTCTCAGTTGTAAGCTCCTAATCAGTAAAAGCCAAAGTTGTGCACAAGTTTAACTTCCCCATTACAGTGTGAGTTCTTCAAAGACAGACCCCTATTTTACTCATGTTTTTACCCCCAGCACCT
This sequence comes from Lontra canadensis, assembly GCF_010015895.1. Lineage (NCBI taxonomy): Eukaryota > Metazoa > Chordata > Mammalia > Carnivora > Mustelidae > Lontra > Lontra canadensis. Next base: position 4,015,402 of record NW_022630997.1, read on the forward strand.
ACCATGCATGATACAAGAGATGCAGGAAGAGCTTAGCAGGAGTGCTGAAAGAATTAATGAATGGTGAAAGGTCAATGATTAAGATTCTATGTGTAGCCACAGCCATAACTCCCTTTAAAAGACAAATATAGACAGTATCTCATTGGCTAGGACTGTAGGGTAAGCCCCACTAAAGAGTAAGAGTAGTCATTGTTATTATTTTAAATATAGAAAATAATTAGTGAAAGCCACTCAAAAATTTGCATTCATCTATTGAGATCTGAAAGGTTGGGTTGGTTTATGATTGATCACAGGATAGTAGGAATTAAAGAAATACCATTGGGTTAGAAACTAACAAAAGTTTTTCATATCAAAGACCATTTTAATCAATTGTTAGGATTTTTGTTCCTTTTGAATTCCTGTGTTGCTTTTGACGATATTTCAGAATGAGGCAGGGTTAGAATTGCTTTTCACCCAGTAAAGAACTACATGGAAAAATTGGCTTATCTTCTATTTTCTAGAGACAAAGGTGAGATTCTATTGAAAAGAAACAGGATAAGAAAAAGCATAATTAACTAACTCATTCTCAATATTCCTGGTCTCCTTCCTGTTACTCAAATGGATCTTTTGTTTGAAAATGAACACTTGGGGACACACTGGTGAGTTTGACTTTGATCAGTATATGCCCCAAGATTTCCTTGATGGTTTTCCTTTGCATAAAAGAAATGGATGTCCCTGGGCAGTCTGTGGAATCTGCTCCTGTATTCGAATAAGGCCTGCCATAATTACTGCTTCACTTAGAGTAATACTGCTGGTTATTACAGCCACAACATCCGACATTGCTCAGAGATTATCCCTTCAAAAGAAGAATCAAGAATTATACTGCTTATAGCAAAGACCAGTATATCTACCTCACCATTAAAATTTTTATTTCTTGGACAACATAAGACAAAAATTTAATGTAGAATCACCAATAAAATCCTCCCAAGTTGATTTCTGACTGAATGGTGCCCAATTAAAATCCCCAGTCAATGAGACCACAGAACAAACACCACAGTAAGTAAAGAAACATAACCTGATACTAATGCTGTCCATATTACCCAGGCAGAAAGCTGTTGCCCACAGAGTCAACAAGGTGCAGGAAATAGATGTGTCCATACGCATGTGTCAGAATGCAAGGAGACAAGCCAAATCTGGATTTGACTAGTATCTAAAGTTTTCTCTGACAAATTCAAGGACATAGGGCGTACATCTCAGGAAGTGTAACTTCAAGTTAACCTGATATTAATAAAGACTTAATAGTGTTATAATAAAGTCTCTATAACTGGATGTATATATTCATGTGATCTCCACTATTCGAGGTTCCTACTCAGAAAGTCGTCACTGGGGCCTAAGCTTCAGGGCAGGGAAACATGAGCGGTACCCTTTAGAAATGGTCATGACTTGGTGATGTGCATTGTAGTTCGTGGGAGTCAATCATCAGTGAATACATCCTCACATGGTCTGTTGCACTGATGAGCACTGTTTCTGATAGAGTTAGACACAGTGTAGTAAAGGGCAGCAGCACCCCAGATAAGGCGACAGCTTACAAAAATGTCTTGGGAAAGAAGTGATTCACACCATTAAAAATCCAGGCACAGTAAACCGATAATATGGCCTCAATTGTTGACTAATTTCCTAAAATATAATCTGGGATTTTATAGAAAGAAACTATATAATTCTGTCTGGAATCAGCTATTACACCAATTCACTTAAAAACTAAAATATGGGAGTGTCTGGGTGGCTCAGTTGGCTGAGCACCTGCCTTTGGCTCAGGTAATGATCCCAAGGTCCTGGGATCAATTCTGCATCAGGCTCCCTGCTCAGCGGGGAGTCTGCTTCTCCTTTTTCCGTTGCCCCTCTCCCCTCTGGTGCATGCTCTTTCTCTCTCTCAAATAAATCAATAAAATCTAAAACAAAAACCAAAACCTAAAATATGTATCGTTTGTTTTAAAGGGAAAAACAAAATATAATTAAATTAAAGAAAAAAAGGAGGGTTATCAGACCAGTGAGACAACCCCAGTAGGCCATTCCAAGTCCCTACAAAAAGGTCTCAAACCTAAAGCTACAGGAACACTTTGAGAGGTCGCCAATGATCCATCAGGTAAGGACCAAAGCACCCATATTTAGTGCTTACAAGGCACTCAGTTTTTACCATATTTTTGTTTAATAAATGTGAATTACTGCAGAATTATTTTATAACCCACTAGAAAAATGTTGTTTCCTGATATTAAATTCACCAGCACAGAGATGCTTTCTGGAATATCAAGCAGGCACCGAGTTCTGAGTTTGTGCTGGAACATAACAAACACAAACCACAATTTCTTTGGCTTCACATTAAGAAATCAGATGGTGCTTAGGGAGTACATGAGCATTCTCAAGGGACAATGTCCTCCAAATAAAAGAAGCCCTTGATCCTATCTCAGAGTCAAGAAGTTCTAGATTTATGTCTGCAATTATGTCCACATAATTTACATTGATTACAAGCTATTTTCCGGGTTACAAGGAAGAAGGCTGGTGGGGGTAGGAAATGGGTGTTTGGATAAACAGGACTTGAACTTTCTGACAGGAATCACAAGGAGAATCTCAGCCTTATTCCCATGGCGTCAGGTGTCAGTGCCTTGCTGGAGAAGAGGTATCCAGAAGAGAACCCCCAGGCTCTGGGATATGTCCCTAAGTGGCCAGGAGAGTATCCAGTGATTTGGGGTTTTTTGTTTGTTTTTCCAAATAGAAAGGAGCCCAGGAAGGCTGTATGAGAACAGAGCACTGGAGATTTACAGGGGGTAAAACCCAGCTAACAGAAATATGTCAGTATAACCCACCACAAATCTTCAGTTTGCATGAAAGCCTATAGAGAAGTACACTCCAAAGGCAGAAAAAATAAAATAATTATCTTTGGCTCAGAGCCACCAACAACAAAACAGACCTCGATGCCACAATGATAGTGACTTGCAACTATAGACAGATCACTAGATAGGGTTAGTTTCTGACTCAGAGTCTGAATGAATGAATCAGTTTGTCTGGTTAGTATTAGGCAGTCTGTGAACAAAGGGCTTATTTGAACTGCCCTCATGGTTGTCTTCAGCAAATGGTCAGGTGGAAAGAATGATGTAGATGATGAAGATTATCACCCTGAGGAAGATTGCCATTAAGACTCACTGGGTTTCACATCGTATGTTCCATATAAAAAAATCAGAGCCTGTCCGGTGAGGACAAGGGGATGGTGCCCCACCTGGCTTCAGCTGTCTCCGAATGATCCCTGAGAATTCACAACACAATCCTAAAGGCTGCTCTACCTGTTGTTCCTACCTTTCATTTTTTAACAAGTCTTTTTTTTTTTTTTTTTTTTTTTTTTTTTTTTTTTTTTTAACAAGCCGGTCTTTGTAAAGAACTGTGGAGTTACCAGGGTTGTTTTTTGCCATGGGTATTGAGGAATCCAATTTGAAATACATGGTACGGTGTGCTTATGGGCCAACAGCTCTGGAATGGCCAACTGGAAAATGTTTCCCCCAAAGAAGTAAATGATACCAGAACCATTCAAGTGTTTCTCAGCCTTACGTGCTTATTCAGTTTAGCTGAATTATTCCAAGAGATTTAAAGTTTTGGCATCACTTGGTTTGCTTATTCGTTTTGTTATTCAGCACTTTTTCTCTCTTTTAAAAATATTTTAAATTGAGGCATATTTCATGTGATTGGAAATGGGTGTGATATGGCTTCTGTTAGATTTTGCTATCTTATGGCTGACCGGCTAGGCATTCATCCCAGCAGCTGCCACGGATGGATTTTGGGAGAACATGGCAACCCAAGTGTGGCTGTAGAGTGGAGCAAGTGTGGCAGGCATTTCTCTCCAGGAACTGAGTCCAGAAATGGGAAGACAATGACAGTGAAAATTGGAAGGAAGTGCCTAAGATGATGGTTGAAAGTGCCTACAAAGTCATCAAGCTAGAAGGATACACCAGCTGGGCTCCTGGATTAAGTGTGGCTGATCTCATGGACTCCTTGTGGAAAAATCTACTCAGGATCCGTCCAGGGTCAATGATGGTGAAGGGACTGCATGGCATCGAGAATGAAATCTTCCCAAGCCTTCTGTATATCCCGAACACTCAGGGATTAGCCGGTCTGATCAACTAGAAGCTGAAGGATAATGAGGTTGCTCAGTTCAGGAGTTACCTAGTGGGACATCCAGAAAGACCGAAAACACCTGTGACTTCTGGCTTCTAGGCTGTAGAAATTTAAAACTATAACGTGATCAACCATGAGCCCTCAGTTTTTCATCCATATACGTGGATCACCGTTTGCTTTTATCTTCCTAAATATGTGAATCTGGGCTCACAAATTCGAAGATACACTGGGTTTAATGTTGGCAATATGAGCCCTTAATAAGTAAAATTAACTATCATAAAAAAATAAATAAATTAAGGTATATTTAACATTCTATGAAATATACAGGTCTTAGGTATTCAATGAGTTTTTCTTATTGTGAAGTGTAAATAACATAAAATTTACCATTTTAATCACTTTCAAGTACAGTTTGGTGGCATTAAATACATTCACACAGTTGTGTATCCATCACCCCCAATCATCCAAAGAACTCAATATCCCCCAAATAAAACCCTGTACCTACTAAACACTAACTCCTCTAGGGGTGCTTGGGTGCTGCAGTCAGCTGAGCAGCCACTCTTGGCTTCCGCTCAGGCTGTGATCTCAGGGTCCGGGGATCAAGCCCCGCATGGAGCTCTGTGTCAGGCTCCGTGCTCAGTGTGGAGTCTGCTTAAGACTTTCTTTCCCTCTGCCCTTCCCCACCACTCGCTCTCTCCTTTCTCTCAAATAAATAAATCTTTAAACACTGACTCTTCTATGTAGTGAAGCATCTTTTTATACGCTTACTTGCCACCTGTATGTGTTCTTTTAGGTTGTCTTCTTTTAAGGTCTTTGGCCCATCTTTTTTATTTGGGTGGTTTTCTTACTGTTGAGGTTTAAGAGTTCTTTGTATATTTTATATATTTAATAGATGTTTCTTTTGCAAATATTTCCTCACAGTCTGTGGCTTGTCTTCTCATTCTCTGGACATTGTCTTGCACAGAGCAGTTTGTAATTTTAATGAAGTCTAGCTTATCAATTTTTTTCTTGATTCATTTCTAATATTAATTTACAGGAATTATTTTTATATTCTGGATACAGGTTCTGTCAGAGTTATGAGCTAAAAGTATCTTTCCCAATCTGTAGCTTGCCTTTTTATTTTTTAAATAATACCTTTTGATGACAGAAATTTTAATTTTAATTAAATAATTAAAAATTTATATTTATATTTAAATTCATTATATTTATATTTAAATAATTAAATTTTGATTAATTGAATAACAAATTAAATAATTAAATTTTAATGTTGATGAAAACCAAATATTTTTAAATGGTTAGCACTTTTTGTGGCCTATCCAAAATATTCTGCTTATCCTAAAGTGGCTTAGATATTCACCTATGTTTTCTTTCTACAAGGTTCCAGACTCTGGGTTTTACATTTCAGTCTATAATCCACTTCAAATTAAGTTGTGTGTGTAGTGAGAGAGGAGTTTAAGTGTATTTTTTTTCCATATGGACACCTAGTTTTTCCGGGAATATTTGTTTCAAAAGGCTTTCCTTTGCCCCACTGGATTGCCTTGGTACAGTGGCAAAAAAAAAAAAAAAAAAAATCAATGATCATATATACGTATGACAACTTCTAGCCTCTCTAGTCTGTTCTCTAGATCTGTATGTTTATTATTATACCAATACCACACTGTCTTGATCTAAGCTTCAAGGAATAAGTCTTGAAATCAAGAAGCAGTGTAATTTTACCAATTGTGCTTTTTTTAAAAGATAGTTTTGGATATTCTGGGTCCTTTGTATTTCTATGTAACTTTTAGAATCAGGTTGTGTATTTTAGTGGGGATTTCATTGAGTGTATGGACTTATTTGGAGAGAACTGACATCCAGATGTCAATGAGCCTTTCAATCCATGAAGGTATCTCTCCCCTTATTTAGGTGTTCTGTAATTTCTCCAAGTAACATTTCATACTTTTCAATGTAGAAGTCTTGTACACCTTTTGTAAGATATCCATAAGGTATTTTCCAAAGTACTTGATGTTTTTGATGCATTCATATTTAATGTCTTTTGCAATTTAATTTTAAATTGCTCATTGCTTGTATACAGAATAAAATTATTGAATATTGCCTGTGTATCTTGTGTTCATGCTAATTTTACTTATAAGGTCTACTATACTTTTGGATGATTCTATAGAATTTTTTAAATACACAGTGATGTTTTCTATGAATAATGAGGATTTTACTTTTTCCCAGTTCAGGTATCTTATGTTTCCTTTTCTTGCCTCAATGCACCAGCAAGAACATCTACTACACTGTTGAATACAAACGGTGAAAGCAAACATCCTTGTCTTGTTTCTAATCTCAGAGGAAAGGATTTAACATCTCACCATTAAGTATTATGTGAGCTATAGACTGTTTTGCAATGCCCTTTACCAAACTGAGGAGACTGTCATCCTGGTTTGCTGAGAGGTTTCATCATGATGGAGTATCAAACTTTGCCAAATGCTTTTTCTGCATCTATTGTAAGTTTTTTCCTTTATTCTGTAAAGTTGTATATTCCATTGGCTTGGTTTTCAAGTGTTAAATCAACCTTATATTTGTGGGAAAAAACCTACTTCATCATGATAAATTATCCTTTGTGTATATTACCAGGTTGTTACAATTTCTGTGTTATGTTCATAAGAGTTATTAATCTATAATTTACTTTTCTTATAATATCATCATTAGGTCTCAGGGTTATTCTAGCCTCATAAAATGAAAATAAGAGGGGCACCTGGGTGGCTCAGTCATTAAGTGTCTGCCCTCAGCTCAGGTCATGATCCCAGGATCCTGGCAACCTGTTTCTCCCTCTCCTGCTTCCCCTGCTTGTGTTCCCTCTCTGACTGTCTCTCTCTCTCTCTCTCTCTGCCAAATAAATAAATAAAATCTTACAAAAAAATAAAATGAAATAAGAAGTATTGTATTCTGGGGCTCCTGGGTGGCTCAGTGGGTTAAAGCCTCTACCTTCAGCTCAGATCATGATCCCAGCATCCTGGGATCGAGCCCCGTGTTGGGCTCTCTGCTCAGTGGGGAACCTGCTTCCTTTCCTCTCTCTGCCTGCCTCTCTGTCTACTTGTGATCTCTGTCAAATAAATAAATAAAAATCTTTAAAAAAAAAAAAAGAAGTATTGTATTCTATTTCACCTTACGAAAGAATTTATGTAGATTGGTTTCATTTCTTCCTCCAATGTTCAGTAGAATTCACTAATGAAGATATCTAGGGTGTAGTTTTCTTTGTAGGAAGATTTATGATCACAAATTCAATTTATTTAATACATATGGGGCTATTTGGATGCTCTATTATTATGTAAGTTTTGGTAATTTATGCATTTTAAGAAATTTGTCTATTTTATGTTGCAAAATTGATTGGCATAAAGAAGTTTGTAGTATTCACATTATCCTTATAACATCTACAGAATCTGTAGTGTATCCTTATAACATCTACAGAATCTGTAGTCCCCTTTTATATTCCAGATATCAGTAACTTGTGTTTCCTCTCTTTCTGCATTATATTTGCTGGGGTGTATCGATTCTACTTGTCTTTCAAAGTATCACATTACAGGTTTTTAAAATGTTATTGTATTGTGTTGTCTAGATTGCTTTCTTTGCTTAACAATATATCATTGACATTTTCCAAAAGTAATAATATAAATATTCCTCAATTTTTAATGGTTGCATAACATGCCTTAATTCCAGATTTGTCATTTCCAAATTTTACAAAAGTACAAACAACATTGTATTTTTGTTTGCAAGCATCACACAACCCATGCTGGTACCTAGTAGTACCTGCTAGGTTATAAACCATGAAATTAAAATGTTGATAGAGTCTCCAAAAATATTGTAATAAGAGTATGCTTTTTCCACCTAATTTCACCAATACTGGCATCATCTTTTTGTTTAATTTTTGCTAACTTCCTAAAGAAATTTATCTTGTTTTTGTTTGCATTTAATTATAAATGAGTTTTAGCATCTTTTTGTATGAATAGCGGACTCTGTAGATTTTTCTATTAATTGTTGATATCCCTTGCCCATTTTTCTCTTTTTATTAATTTTTTGAGGTTCTCGCTGCATTATTCATATTAACACTCCACTTATCATCTGTTGCAAATTCATTCTCCCAGTTTTGTGTGTGCATGTGTCTGTGCATATGTGTGTTGGGTGTTTTATAAGTGTGAGAAATAGATGAATGTTTATAAAGTGTTTGGCACAGGGAATAGCAGACATCCAATGCACAGAACTATTGTTATTAATCCTGTCGTGTCAATGGTTGTTGCTAGGAGCCTACCTTGTCTGTGCTACTAAAGTCCATGAGGAAGCTAAATGCTTCATTTTCTCTACACTTCTGACTTATATCAGACTTCTCCCCGCCAGAACAATCATGGAGAACTACTGTTTTCCTATTCCCACATTCTGTAACAAACTAGCTAAATTTAAAACTTCTACAGGAAATTGAGTTTTAATTAATATACTCCAACTCACACTACAACATTGATACCATTTTGCATGACAAGCATCAGAAAATAATTTCAATTCTTATGACTCACCCTTGAGAACAAAATGTCCTCAGACAGAGGAACACAGGTGTGACAGGTGTCGTCAGCCTTGTAGTCTGTCTCATGCTCCCTGGATGAGAAATAACATACCCTGGATAAAAAATGAAGAAATGTTGATGTAATTTTCTGTATTCCCTGTGCACCTTCTGCCACAGGAAAAGATTTTCGTGGACTATCTTGCTCAGCTTGATCGGACAGGCTTCAGCGATACAAACAATTTCTGCAGGTGTTATTAGATAAGATGGACACTTTTTAAAAAAGAATCAGAGGCTCTATGTGAACCTAGATGAAAAACGTGGTAGTTTCCATGAGGAAATTGAGAGTGTGAAAACTGACAGTTAACTACATTTGGAAATAAGTCTTTTCAAGTGAGAGACTCTAATTACTGCTGTACTCTACTAAGAAGTCCTTTACTTAACATTGATATCTTCCTTTGGCCCAGATTAATTAAGCCCAAACCAGTTTTCTGTCACTGAGATTGTTCATCCACCAGGAAAAGTAGAAAGTTGGATTGAATATTAGCCTTACAATGATGTGTGTCATTAAATATTTTATCCCATCTTCAAGCAACCTCATCTAAATTTTTAACACAGTTCATTTGATGACCCATTTATTCAACAAACATCTAATAACCACCTATTAAAAGTGTTTTCCCGGGTGCCTGGGTGGCTCAGTTGGTTAAGCGACTGCCTTCAGCTCAGGTCATGATCCCAGAGTCCTGGGATCGAGTCCCGCATCAGGCTCCCTGCTCCATGGGGAGTCTGCTCCCTCTGACCTTCTCCCCTCTCATGCTCTCTCTCACTGTCTCTCTCTCAAATAAATAACTAAAACCTTTTTAATAAATAAATAAATAAAAGTGTTTTCCCACTCTCGTAAGTTTTAGTACCTAGCACTGAGCCTGGCATAATCAATTTTTTTAAAAGATTTTTTATTTATTCATTAGAGAGAGAGAGAGTGAGAGAAAGCGAGTGCACCAGCAGGGGAAAAGGGTCAGAGGGAAATGGAGAAGTGGACCCCACACTGAGCAGGGAGCCTGATGTGGGCCTCCATCCCAGGACCCTGTGATTATGACCTGAGCCAAAGGCAGAGTCTTAACCAACTGAGCCACCCAGGTGCCCCAATCATTGATGTTTAATAAACAATTATTTGACAAATAGTGAATGAAACCAGGTGCTGTGCTAGGCAGTATGGACATGTTTAAATCCCTACCCTTCTTGACAGCATTCAAAACAGTTGCCCATTCCTTCCTTCCTTGAAGCTCTGTTTCTACACTTCCTCAATGTCACAGTCACCTGCTTCTGCTCATGCTTCTCTGGGAAGTCCTCACTCTTCTTTGCTGGTTCCTCCTCTACTTGTCCATTAACTTTTGGTAGTTCCTCCAGAGTCTGTCATAGGTCTTCTTCTGAGTCTGCTCACTCTCCTCGGGTCATTTTATTCATCTCCAAGACTTCAATTATTGTTTGTAAATGGACAACAAATCTTCATTTCCAACTCAGGTCTCTCTCTTGAGTAACAGATGATACATCTGATTGTCCCTGGGTTCCTCCCCTTAGATATCATACAGATACCTCTTATTCATCGGCATCAAACTGGAACTCATTTCCCCTTAACCTTCCTTCCACTTGCTTCTGCCCCACAACTCACTATTTCAAACAGCACTCCCATGCAACCTCTTGTTCAAGCTAGAAACCTAGAAGTAATTTCTGAGTCCTCTTTTTCCATTTTTTTCTACTTTGTTCTATGCAACCAGTCATGAAGTGCTTTAAATTCTAGGGCTTAAACTTTCCCCAAATCTGTCTCCTCCTGCCATTCTGCTCTACAGTGATTTTGGTCCAAGCTGCTATCAATTTTTACCTCTTCCTTCTACAACATTCTCCAATCTCCCTGCCTTCAGTCTTGTTCCTCTTCAATTTCTTCCCCATACTGTAGTAGGAAAGAATGACTCAATGTAAATAAGGTCATATTTTTCTCCTTCTTGAAACTCTTCGTCTATTGTTCTTAAAGTAAAATCCAAGCAGCTGAAACAGCTTAATAATGCATTCCAAGATCTGGCCTATGCTGTTTCTATACTACATGAGATTCAATTCCTCGGACACTCACAGTATCATCTTACCTCCAGGACTTGTCACAGGTCCTTCCTTATTCCTGAAATAGTCACCTCCCATCTCCACATCACCTTAATCATGTTAACTCCTTCATTCCCTCCATGTCTATTAACATGGTGCTTTTTACACCTGTATCACAAAATTTAACATACACTTTGTAATTTTTTTCCTTCCCCATTAAAATAAGCTTTGTTAGTGCAGGAACAATGTGTATACTGAACTCTGCCATCCTGCAAGTCTTAGTGTCGTGTCTGGTGTACTCTATAAATATTTGCTGACTAACCAAACGAATAAATGGAATTCAAGGAAAAATAAAATATAGTCTCTGCCCTCAAAGAGCCTGGAGGAAAAAGAAAGAAAATGACTAATTATAACTGTGCCAAAATTATGTTTCATATTGTAGGTATATGGAAAAGCCGAAGGAGAGTTAAAGGACTGATCATTGTTGCCTATTTTGGGAAGGGCTCAGAAAGGCTTTATAGATAAAATGATGCCTGAACCAAACCTTGAAGAATATGTGGACATTCAGAGTGCTTGGACTACTGAAAGTACTCTGGCTGGTAATGCCCAGCATTCATTCTTCCTCCTAGCAGTAACAATATTCCCACTTTCTTCTGGAGAAATATGCCTCTCTTTTCCCAGTGGTTTCCATTCGACTGACTTCATTCTTTGCCCCACCCCTCAGCCTGGCCCTGCCAATCAGAAATCAAAGAGAGTGGCTCAGACACAGGGACCTTGTCCTTTCAGGCCAATGAAAACCAGTACAGAGACCTGACAGAACTAGCAGAGGAGAAGCACTCTTTCCACGGGTGATAGCTACACGATGACAAAAGCCTAAGCTGCTAGTAGCCATGTCTTATACCATGTAGGTAGAGTTTACCAGAAGATGAAGTTGGAAGACCGAAAAATGGACCTAGGGGTGGAGAAAGAGACTGGTCTAATTACTTTGTTAAAGCCCTTGGATCAGCTGTACAAAAGGCCAATATGTACTCCAGGACTTAACCACTTAAGCAAGACGGCCCACTCCTTCTTTGTTTTTTGGGTGGGAGAGCTGATCTTTTACAAGTAGAAGTGTCCCAGCTTATTCAGCACTTAACGAATAACTACTAAAATGTGTACAAAAGTAACAGGCAGAAAACACAAGATAAGGTTTCGGGTCAAAGGAATAAATAGCATTAAGTGAAGGAGGAAATTAAGTTTTAGACAGCTTAATTTAACTTTTCTTAAAAATGGGGGAATATATGTATGTTCCTGTTCTCAGCAGCCTATAGATGCAAGATATTTCATGCTTCTTAAGGTACCTATCTGAAGGCTTCTCTTCACCTCTCAAATTGTCATACATAAGAATCATGGTACATAATAAAGGAATGATTGTCCAGTTTTGTTCAAAGAAGGTTATGTGTTTTGTTCATGTTCTGAACAAAAAGATTCAAGGCAGTGTTACAGAACCCATTTATTATATCTGTATTCAGCTATTAGAATCAATCCTTAAACCAATCATTATGATGTCATTCTACCTGATATGCACCAGGAAACAATTCCTATTCTTGATGTATAACCAGAAGATTTGCATAATCTGTATAGTCAAGCAACATACATTATGACTAGAGCACTGCCAACTTATGATGATGTGATTTCACTACCTTTCCTGCATGATCAAATCTGTCGAAGCAGATCTTCTCAGCTTGTCTTGTGTAATTTTAATACTGCAACTTTTGTATACACAAGAAACCTCCTTTTTTGTTTCCTAACATAACTCAAACATAGCTCTGCTTTAGACAGTCTTCTATCTGGCACACTTTTCCTTTTCTTAATCGGAAATCCAAAATTTATATGCTAAACAATTTATATAACAAAAATATCAACAGGACACCAATGGGCTTTTGTATCCCTATAACCTAGGTTCTAGATTAACTTCAGCATTTGGTGAAATGCTCTAATTGAAAGTGGTTTGTAGGTTTAATACTAGGGCTCAAAAGTTGGACCTGGAGATCTTACCAAATGTAAACATCATGCTCCCTATAATCTTAAGAAGGTAACTAAATATAAGGGAAAAATATATGCCTCACTTTAACTGTAGCCTTGCCTAAATTTCCTATAGTCATAGTACCCATTTCCCTAAAATGGCCCATATTGGGCATGAATGCTCTAACACAGTTAAAAATGAAAGAAAATTAAAGTAAGTTTTTGACACTTATAAACTGGTTTGATAGAGGAGACTTCATGGATTCCCAGTTAAATTAGTTAATTTGCTCCAATGTACATTAAAACAGAGCTTTCAAAGACAGAAACTTACTATATAAAACCTAAATGATAAAGGGTTGATCATCTCACTGCTTCTCCACTTAATAGCTCCAAATTTTTGCTGGTTATTAAATTTTTGCCTGGAAAAAAATAAAGGATATCCCTTAGTGGATTACTATAGCCTGGAATCTGTAGTCCTTTCATTAAGGCCCAAACCCAATATCCAATATTATTAAAATTACTGATTCCATCCAGTCAATAACTATAAATGAAATTGTTCTATCCCTTGTGTTGGGTAGTAATTTCCCTTTGTCAAAACTTATCAAAATCCACTTAAAATCTGTGCATTTTATTTCCTATGAATTACATCTCAAAAAGTGATTTAAATTTAAAGAAAAAATAACTTCAAAGAAAAATATGTTTTACATATCAACACTATACTTTTATGCAAGCCAGAGAGGACTTTTATCCTTTAAAAACAAAAACAAAAACATGTACTTTGGTTGAAGTCATTAAAAGCTGATTTATACGGTCTTGTATGAGTTGATTATGAAATTTTAGGAACTTTGTGAGCCAGCTGTTAAACTATTAGCCATGGTAGAAGACTTTACAACACATTACAAATCAGGGCTCCTCCCACCCCCACTGCCTCAGTGAGCTGGTTTACTAGCATTCCACTGCACTTATGATTTATATTAAAATAAAGATCTACTTTGCATGTCATGTTTAGAATTATGGTCAATAAACAAAACAAACTTTCCAAAAATTATTTGTGTTAATGTGGACTATCAATATCTCCATGCCTGTTCCCCTTTTCTTCCCATCACGTGTGCTCCCGAGTAATAATTTGAACTCTTTTGGCCGGTTATTTTTTAATGTGCCTTCATGTCACTAAAATGCTGCTGTTGCCTATTTTTTCAGTTTTGGCACTATCTACTGAGCTCCCACATGAAAGATAGGAATTTAGTCTCCTTTCTCACAGAACATCTGCCATTATCACAAACACACTTCTTCCCACTCCTATCTTTCCAACATTGTGTTACACTTTGTTAGATCAATAGTGTTTACACTAATACGATTATCAAAATACCCACAGCTGAGCTATCTAATATTATAATTAGTATTACTTATCCTTCCTTGCACAACTTTTTGTTTTCTCTGGAGTTAATGATATTCTTGTGGTTTGTTTTATTTGCTTAGTTTTCTATGTACTTATCACTGACTGAAACTCTATCCAAATTGTTTTAAAATTCCTCTGAATATTTCCAACATATCAGATTTTTGTAGCAATTCCATTTGGGGGAATACCTTCTCTGGAGGCTCTTGTCATTTAGATTGGTTACTCTCCAGGCCTGGTGCACAGCTATGATCCTGGGATTTATCTTCCCCATAAGATTCTCATTACTTCTCTTGGGAGTTGGTAAACCAATTGTTAGATAGGTCCTCTAAGTATTGCTGTTAGGTTCAAAGCACTCTGACTACTGATCCCTTAGAAGTGACCTATTTTTCACTTTGCTCCTTCATAGGATCTTATCTTTGTCCTTCATATTCTGAAATTCTGTGATGATGTCAGCTGGACGGCAGGTTTAATGATTCCATGACGCCCCTTAATGTGTTCTTTCAACCTAAAAACTCAGGTCCTTTAATTCTGGAAAAATTTCTGTTTTTTCTGCTCTCTTTCCAAACTCCTATTATTCAGATATTGAACAAAATGAACTGATTCTTAACTCTTATCTTTCTTTACTATTTGTCCTCCTTGTGTGTGTGTGTGTGTGTGTGTATGCTTTAGTTTCTAGAAGACTTCCTCAACTTTATCTTTTCACTCTTAAAAGGAAAAAAAAAAAACTCAAAACCAAAAAACTCCTGCTAACATTTTAAATTTAATTTATTTTGTATCTTATAATGGGAAATATCTTCTCATATCTCTCCAAGGATATCAGTGACTTTTTTAAAGCCTTCATCTCCCTGAATAATCTCTTCCAAGTTGTTTTTTCCCTATATGGATAGGCCCTCTTCTTCTTAAAGGGAATATCTTATGGATATTGACTGCTTCTATTTAAGAATGAGGCTGTAAAATGTTTTAAAATTTCTTTGGGGTGCCTGGGTGGCTCAGTCAGTTAAGCATCTGACTCTTGATTTCAGCCTAGGTCATGATTTCAGAGTTGTGAAATCTAGGCTTGCTTTGGGCCTTGTGCTGGTCATGGAGCTTGCTTAGAATTCTTTCTCTCATTCTCCCTCTGTTCCTCCCCCACCCCCACTGCACCCATGCTCCCTCTCTCAAAAAAAAAAATTAAATTAAATTAAATTTCTGGACACATGTGTGGTATTTGTCAACTGTGAGTTTCACTCTAGGTCATCTGGCTGGACTGTTGCATTGACAATTTTTTCCTTAAGTCTTTTCTGTTGAACTTGTGAAATTCCTCAGAGAAGGATATTCCAATCTTTTGTTTGGAGTGGTATGGTTCTCAAACTTGAGTATACATCAGAATCACCTAGACATCTTGTTAAAACACAGATTGCTGGGCTCCATCTATAGAGTTTCTGAGATAGAACCCTAAAATTTGCATTTCTAACAAGTTCCTAGGTGATATTGATGCTGTTGGTCCTGGGACCACACATTGAGAATACTGGTTGGCCTAGAGGATATAAATTTCTTTGCCCAAAATCAAGGTCTAGTTTAAAGTGTTAGGCTTACAACATTTAGAATGTAAGCTTTTCTTAATCCTTCTGTTTTCAGTAATTATACTCTATCCTCAAGAGTGCCTGGTACCTTCCGTCCAGAGACCTTCTGTTTTATAGTTTCCAGAAAATAAGCCTAAAATCTTCTGCCATAGCTGGGAGGGGGCTGTTCCTAGCCTGAATGAAGAATAGGACCCGAGGATCTCAGTGTTTCCTAAACACAAATCCAATGAATCCTTTTATTTTCAGTCCCACCTTCACTTCTACTTCCCAGAGGTACATAATATTGCCAGGTTCCAACTGTTTTGGGAATTCTTCAGGGTCAAGTCAAGATGGTTTTCACCATCTTTCCTTTCTGCCAGTTTGGGATCCACTTTCTCAAGTTTGTTAAGTCATCTCCCAATCATCCATCTACTTCCGGCTTCCAAAATCATACTACTCTCAACACTTTTACATCATTTTCTATTTGTCCTTTAGGCTTTCAAAAAAAAAATCATTTTAGTATCATATTGGTAGCGTTTGGGGGAAGAACCAGAGGTAAAAGTTTGTGTTCAATCTGCTGCCCTCAACTGAAAGGTAGAAAAGTTTTCAGTATCTAACAAATGATATTCCCAGACTAACAATATCTCAGAATATAAAACAACAAAAGCAAATTGAACCATCCCCAAAAGTTCTGCTAGACCGGTCAGTGCAGTTATTTCAGACGTGGCAAAAGATGTCAACTATGTTTGCATACAGGACAATCTGTTTCCCAGCTTCAGACTGTACCTCTCCCACAAGTGTGTCATGGGTCTGGGATACAAGCCACCCATATGAAACTCTGGTGACTCAAAGCAAGAAATCCAAGTATACGAACCAGAAAGTTTATCTTTGCATATAAAGAACAACACTAAAAAACGTTAATACCATGTTCAGGTACATTCTCTGTTCCATACTGTCTTCTGCCCAACAACAATTAAAATGACAAGGATTCATACGCACCATGCTAGTTCCTTTCATACTCTGTCTCATAGGATCTTTACAACAACCCAACACAATGCATATTATTTTACTCTTTTATTACCGGTTAGGTAACTGAATTCCAAAAGAGTTACATAACTCGCCCAAGGCCAAAGGAAGGGCAGAGCCAGAATGGGATTCTAAAGCCACCGCATGACCATTTTTGAAATTGGGTGAGTTAAAAGCAAATAAAAATATTTATTTTGAACACAAAACCCAAGCTGATTTTGATTTTATAAGGCAACACAGTGTATTTGAATTTAAGTTGGGTTTTTTGGTTTTTTGTTTTTTTTTTTACAGATTTGGACCACATCTTATTTTGTGTGGGTGTGACACATACAGCACCCACCAGTACAAAACTTTAAGAAACAGTCATTAAATTGAAGATGGTTATAATATATTTAATAGCTCTATGAATAATACACAGAACAAGTCCGTTCAAGATTACTATAGACATGTCTGGTAAGTCACTAGACAGATTTCTGCCAAGGGAAATTAACAGGACAGAAAACCCTTCAGAGACACACAGACTTTGTTCCTTATCATTACTTGGCAATATTTTCTGTCTTTTTAAATAAAAACAGATTCTACACATCTGAACCAATAAAGTGGTTTTCCTGAAGGAAACTTTGAGGGTGGATATTTTAGCCTCAGTTGGGTCACTGTAAAGTTTTATGCTCTTCGGGGAGTCTTCCAAATGAAGATTTTTATCAGCAAAGAGAGATTCAGCGAGGGGCCTAATGATCACATTTTAAAATCTAAAAAAGGAGATGGAACTTCTTTTATTATCCATGAGTGAAAGGATTCCAGTAAAACAGATAAATAAGAGAACAGTGGGCAACAAGAGTAGAAGTGGAAAATAAGAGGAAAAAATATAAAAATGTGTTTGGAAGAAACTCAGAAAGGAAAGGCAAAGCTATTAACATTTAGGATGAGAAGGAGATGAAGGAGGTGAAGAGAAAACTGTTTAGAACTGCCCATGGAACATCTTTGTTATAGGACTAGGGAACCCACTTTGCTGGGAGGGGGAGAAATCACTCAACTACATTAGTTTTCACTTTATTGCAGGCCAGGAGATGGGCTACAGAATCATAAAAAGCAAAATGTCATTAACTCATACTAAATTTTTCATTCAATTTAGCTAGGAAACCAAACACAAAATGTGCTGCACAACTGAGACGACAGCTGAGCCTGTCTTAGAGAGCACAAATATTTCTTTGATGTGCTGGGCAGAGTAATAACCCCTTCCAAAGAGGTCCACGTCCTAATCTCCAAAACCTGTGAATATGTACGTTACGTGGCAAAGAGAAACTAAGGCTGTAGACAGAGTGGTCTGTTAATTAGCTGACCTTGAGATAGGGAGATAAGCATGAATGGTCCAGGCGGGCCTCAAAATTACAAGGTCCTTATAGTTGAAGAGGAGGGTGGAAGAGGGAGACCAGGGAGACTCAACATGAGAGTGCCCTGGCTAGATGGGCAGGCTGGAGTAAGATGGAAGAAGGGGCCACATGCCAAAGAATGAAGCAGCCCCCGGAAGCTAGAAAAGGCAAGAATCTACAGATTCTACCCTAGAGCCTCCGAAAGGAATGCAGCTCTGACGACATCTTGCTTTCAGCCCAGTGAGACCCATATCCCACTTCTGATCTCCAGAACTGTAAGATAACAAATGTGTGTTGTTTTAAGCCACCCAATTTGTGGTAATTTGTCATCGCAGCAATGGGAAACCAAAACGACTGACATGCCCATGTATGTAAACTCATCGTTAGTCTTATCTTACTCTCTAAAGCCAGCCAGTCAACCTTCATTTAACAGTGTGCTTGGCAAAAAGGAAACTGTCGCCTTTGTTAGAACAAAAACTGACTCCCTTTTTCAGTTTCAAATAAGTGCATTCCCAGTTAAGCTTAATTAATGAGGTTTTATGAAAACAGAAATCGGAACGGAATTAAACATGTGTAAGTGGCCTGTTTCGCACATCGTCATCATTGCATTGTACTGTTGTAGTGTGGCCAACTCGACTGCTCTCTCCACTCGCAGGATGGATTAGCCAAATGTCCTTCCCTAAGAACTTCCTCCACTGGTTTGTATGTATGTGTACATTAATTCTTTAATTCTGATAGTCTATCACCAGCTATTTTTTTTCTAGATGCTTCCTCCATTCCTTTTAAAACGTTCCCATGCTAGTGAGTATCCCCAGCTTCCCTTTTAACCATATCAAGGTGTGACCATGAATGGCAAACAGTAATTGGTTGTACTGAGAGCAAATTTGAATTTTGAGAAAGAAATAATTGTTACGTATTTAGTGCTCAAAAGTTAATATTAGGTTGTCTATTTATTTGTCTCACATTTTTATTTAAATCCCAGTTAGTTAACATATAGTGTAATATTAGTTTCAGGAGAAGTAGGTGGTTTAAATCTTAGCAATCACCTTCCCTCACCAAGATTACTGAAGGTGATTGGGCTCCAGGCCAATCTATAAAACTTAATCAACCCACTAAGTGTGTGAAGTGGAAGTTAATCATATACATCAAGTTTTCCACATTTACTGGGTACCTGCAAGGTGCAAGGCTCTTTGATATGAGTTTGAAATGCAAAGATAAGTGAAAATTCTTGCCCTCATATAGTTCACAATCCAGAGGAGGCTAATAATTGCACCACTGCTGGATAATACTCTAATGCACATCTAGTAAAGGTTCCGTGGGGGCACGGATGGCATCCTCAATTTGCCTGGTGGTCCGAGGAGACACAATGGCAGAGAAAGAAACCCGTGTGCAGTATCTGAAAGGAAGGAGTATTCTTATTCCAGTTACCTCCAAACTTGCTGGGAAGGAGGCGGCTGTGGCCACTGCTGGAGAAGAGGCAGTTTAAGCATCCCTGGTACCTAGGTAACTGCTCTCTCCATCTATGGGGGGAAAAAAATCTCTTTGTTGCATCTCTAAATCCATGCAAATTAGCACCTATGTATTCTGAATTGGGAAAGATGGCATTTACTAAAGAGAACTGAATTTAGGTACTCCTGGGTTCAAATCTGCTTGGAAATGGTCACTGCACTATCTTGGTAGTTTGCTTAGGCTTGCAGCCTTGGGTTTCTTGGATATTGAACAATAACCAACACTTCTGTCTTTTAAGATAGTGGTGAAGATTAGAGCTGGTTTATGTAAAGCACCGAGCACGAGAGATCAAAAATGGGAATTCTGAATTCGGACTCTAATGCCAAAACACACACAAGTCAAGTGTTCATGTATCAGGAAAAACAGTGAACTCCTCCAGAAGCACTGCCAAGTTTAATGGCTGCCCCTCAGAAAAATCAGCAAAATGCAACAAAATGAAACCCATCTCCTAGTTCATGGAAGAACAAATCCAGCAGCTCAGAGTCTGAATTGTTTTGTCATTCACCACAACGCCTTAACAATCCTCAGAACGAAGTGTAAATTCTGTAGGCAAAAGGACCACATTTTAGTCACTTTTGGTCCCATATCACAATCATGATTTGTTTAGTATGTGCTCATTTTTCGCTTTAAAATTTAAGATATATAGTCACTCTGCATGCATGTAAATGACAGAGATTATACCTACTTAGACATTGTAATTTAGAGTTGACAGAAGCACCAAGAATATATCCCTAACTAAATAATTTATAAAATATTTTATGTGAGAAAGAGGAAAATCACTCAAGTAAAGCCATTCACTTCAGAAATAAGCTGTCTGTGTCAGGCACCGTCTTATGCACTAGGGAGACAGCAGTGAAAGAGATGATTTCATGAAGCTTATATTCTAGCCCGAAAGGTGGTGAATGTGACAAAATTTATAAAAAAGAAAAATAATAGGATAAGTGCTAAGAGACAAATCAAGCAGGAAAGAAAGGCAGGAAATATCAGGGAGCCTACGCCAGGGTGTAGCCATGCTGTGATGACAAGAGTTCAGAGAAACAACAAGATCTGGTGATGGGTTGGACACATGGAATACTGTCAAATATTCAAGTATTAGGATATTCTTGGAGTCAACAGCGATTCACCCCAATTTCCCTTCATCAACAGAATTATGCTAGAAAATATTTCAATCACTTAATTCATGAAACAGCATGAATTCTGTAGATGACACATGATAAAAAGACAGGAATTTTAAAGTAAAATTTCAAAGAAAATACATATCTGGTGATAAAGGTGCTTGGCAGGTCAATTATCAAAGATCTTAAGTAGAATGACTTCACTTCATTTGATGGACAGTTAATGAGTGAATCTTTGAAGACTAAAGACAAACACTAAATAATTGAGGTTAACAAACTCAGAAGTTGTATAATCAACAATTTGATTTTACACCAATTTTTCATGCGATCTCAGAGCAAAAGTCTTATTTATATTTTTTTACCTCAAAAATAAAGAAAATGTCTTGAACCAATTAAGTTCTTTCAATATTAGCAAAAGTAGAAACAGTAATTACTAAAATTTCACTTTTACAGCTCTTAAATTTTATATTTTCTCTTGGATACATGTGATACTAATTTGAAAACTGGTTATCATATTTGAAAACTATATATGGAACGATTGGAAACGATATATAGAAATTTATGATTTATATCTACATAAATGGGGAAGGAGGTAATAAAGGAAGGAAAGAAAGGAGAAAGGAAGGAAGGCTCACTTGTTTATTTTTCATTGGGATTTGTTTATTTTTTATTCGGAAACGTCCTCCATTTTTATCTGATCTTGTTCAAGGTGGTACCAAAGAAATCCAGCAGATGGCACTCACACATTTTTCTAAATATGGTGCGGAATAAAAACAGGATTGCTTAAACTTTGCATTTCAGACCAGAAAGACCGAATAAATCATAGTCAGAAGCAAATGCATTTCAAAATTTTCTATTACTATGGAGAAATAATGCTTTTAAGTTACTCTAATGTACATTCATAGCTTGCAAGCAACTTACAATTTTCACTTCCTTTTCTAGTAGCTGGTGGAAAGTAACCATTCAAAGCCATTACCTGCCAATCAACAGCTTGATAATAGAAAGCTGTAAGTAAACACTGAGAGACCCACAAACTTTTTCCATGATGGGATATGGGATCATTATTTTCTTCTAGTTTCTTTTTAATGCTTTTATTGCTTGTTCTACAAAGATAGGTTCTGAAATTAGCAAACATTATTACTGCCAATTTTTAGCTAAGTAAACACAGTCTCAGAAAGACTAAAAAATGAGGGGATACAGTAATTCAACCAAGAAAGAATCAGCAATAAATGAACTCAGTTTCTTTAACTAGAGAATCAATAATTTATACTTAAATTCTCCATTAATAAATATAGGTTAAATGAACAAGTTAATTCAAGCCATATTTCAACATACATTTATTTAACACTTGCTAAATGCTAACACCGTTCCAGGCTTTGAGGAAAAAAATGGTGCATAAGACAAGCAATACCCCTGCTCTCATGGAACTTGTGTGTCAGTGGTTAGGAATAGAAAAGGAAACAAATAAGGCAGATATCAGAAATGACAGGTAGTATGAAGAACATTAAACTCGAGTGCATGATAATGTGACCAAGTGACTTTATTTTTTTTTTTTAAAGATTTTATTTATTTATTTGAGAAAGAGAGAGCACAAGGAGGGAGGAAGGGTAAAGGGAGAGAGAGAAGCAGGCTCCCTGCTGAGCAGGGAACCTGATGTGCCACTAGGTCCCAGGAGCCTGGGATCATGACCTGAGCCTAAGGCAGACACTTAACCGACTAAGCCACCCAGGCGACCTCAAGTGACTACTTCAGATCCACGGCTTAAAGGAGGGCTTCTCTGAGGAGGTGATATTTCAGTTGAAGCTTGAATGACAGAGCAGACAGCCGTCTGAGATCACGAGGAGGAGCAGAAGAAACAGTTTCTGAAATGATCCCAAGTCCAGAGTGAGTCTGGACTATTTGGAAAGCAGAAAAACCAGTGTGGCTGGAGAGGAATTTTCAAGGAAGAGAGTGCCGTGATATGAATTCTGAGAGGTAGCCAGGAGCCAGGATGAAAGGATAGATGGATGGATAGATGGAGGATGGATGGATGGATGGATGGATGGAAGGGAGGGGATGGAATAGAAGAGGACAGAAAGAAATGAGCAAGAGTACTAATTTCAGGTTAATCGGAGATTCTTTTATATGTTGATCTTTCTGGAAGTTTTCTATTAGTTTACAATCCTGCCTTAGCAAGTACTGAAAAATTAATATAATTCTTATTATTTAATATGTTAAGAGGGTGCCATACCTTAGGTTATGACCTTAAATTATCAATGACCTTCAGGGTAACACTGAAAAAAAATACATCTATAGAAAGTGTAATAAAGTGGGATGAATAGGTATTAATTTCAAGAGATGCCCAGGAGGTGAATTTTCAATAATACTTGAGTTGAGTCTGTTTTGTATGGATTTGCCCTTTCCTCCTCATGGAGAGTAAAGATGTTCTTAGTTAATGATTTACATGTACTGATTCTGATTAATCAATGTTTTCTGGTACCAAAAGGGTGATTCAAATGATTCTCAAATTTCTCTTATCTTCTAATATTTACCCGATGTGTAAGATTTTATTATAAGCAAATTTTCAAAAGCAATATATTTTTACAGTTGTTGGAACTGAAGCCCAAGCAATTAAACTGTAAATAAAGAGACCCATTGCCCTCTGTGACCTCACACATATCAGAGCATCAATCAAAATCTCAGTTCTTCCCGCAAACCCTGGGATCTATGCATAGTCTCCAAATGGAAACTCAAAAAAGAGCTTTGGTTTTATTGGACAAAATTGTTTTTATAAACATAACCTTGATATTTTACAAATTTTAATTGACAACAGATTTTAAAGCTGACATTACACTGACTTTAGGATTACTCCCATGTCACCTATTCCCAACCAGAAGCTTCCTTGTCTGAGGTCTACAAAAATATCAACCACCACCCCCATTTAATGGTGATTTGAATTTGCAAATACTTTCAGCAATCACAAAGCCATATCCAGAAATATTCATTAGTAATTGTATTTGCATCTATTAAATGTAGATTAAAAGGATTTTATTTTAACAAGATTTTATTTACCAACTAATTAGAATGACAATTTATTACAAGTACGAAAATAATTAACTTAGAATTAATAGAGTAGTATAGCTTTTCTGGTTGTAAGAAAGAAAGAAAGTCATTTCTCTCCCCTCTACAGGCCTTGTTTCGCACAGCTACTTATATCAGTCATTGTTATTAATTTCACATTTTTACTTACTCTTTATTTTCCCAGACATTTGAATTCTGGCGCTGTCAATTTCATAAAGGTCTTTTAAAGATAAATGTGCTATGTATCAAAAGCAGTTGTTTAAATAAGCCTTCAGTGCTGACAGCTTTGCTCTTGATACTTTTCATAGCAACAGCTAGGAGAGCATTTTACCATCAGTCATGGCTTTCTTTGTAAAGCTTCCTTTTTTCCCCTCCAATCAAAGTAAATATGCTCTTACAACTAGCATCACCCTGCAAAATGTTTCCTCGTGTTTAGTGAATGCGACCATTAGTATAATGAACAACAAATAAACAAATGAAATCCCCATACTCCCTTACAGAACAGGGAGAATGGTTACATTATTTCCTTCAGATATTAGTCAGGGCTATCTCAATATTGTCTTTTGGCCAAACGTCAGTAAAATAAATAAAAGAATTAAAGCTTCTTCGGGCATGATGATTAGATCATTAGCAGGCCAAGCAAAAACGTACCTAACTTGAAAATATAATGTTTAGAAAGTATAAATGCAACTAACTGTACATTCCTACCTCTAACATTTTCAAAGATAATTTCACCTTCCCCGTTATTCCATTAAAACAAAAAATCTGTTGTCTTAAGATAAAAGGACCACAAAACTCCAAGAGTTAATCCCTGCTTCAGGCTAATGACAAAAAATATTTTTTCATTTTATTTTAGTTCACATCCTGAAAAAAAATTTCACTTGACAGAAATGTTCTGAACTTGACTCTGAAAGGCAAATGTATTTGCTTCTCTTCAGTTTTTCTGGATAACAAAAGAGAGAAGAGTCAAGAAGAAACATTAGAGTTGACCTAAAAAAGATTTGTTTCAAATATTAAAATATTTTTTAGAACACTGAACAACTTCAAATTTCAAATGTTATGCTATAAATAAATATTTGAATGACAGAACACCTTACCCTTGTACACCCAGGATTTAAAAAATCATATCATATTTATTTCTAATCATGTCACTGAACTGCTACTGTTTTCTGGACTGCAAATAAAAGACTTATTCATAATAATGTGACACAGTTATGTGTGATTGATTGGTATGAAATAGAAAGGGACTTTGTCCAGACTGTATGCTGAGAACAGGGCCTGTCCCGTGCAAGCTATCAGCCAGTCCATCTGCAGCCAGCCAGCTGAATTACGCTTCTGGTGAGGGACTCAGTAGATTTGTCACAGCATAATTTCCACTCCATGATAAATTACCAATCTCAACTGCTTCTCTTTTAAGACATTTCTAGATTTCAATTCATTATAATTCTGACTTCTACCTTATCTTAGACTTTTAACAATTTCATCATGGTTTCTCAGGGTTCAAGGAGAAAAAAAGCAGGCAAAGGACTCCTCAATTTTTGTTTCTTTTACAAGAGAAAACACTACTACTGACAAAACAATGAGTAGTATATACAAATCTTATTGACTGTATTCACCTTAAAGCTTTTCCTTTTCTTTGATTTTTTTCCTTCCATTTCATAATCAAGGCAGGGAAGGAAGAAAGGAATTTCTAGTCCAGTGGTCACACTCCACATCCTATAATTTTGTTGCTGTTTTTCCCCTAGCCGAATAGTGCCCTTAATCAGCAGAGAAAAATATGCAGCAAACTATCTATACATCCTCCTATTATCCCCAACGGAGAGCTGAGAATTAGAAAGTTGCTTCTGGAAGAACTTCTGTCACAGTGAAGAACTGTAATGCTGTGCCCAGAAGCTTGGAGCACTCGTACTCCGGTTAGTTTGAGCCTTGGCTATAACTAATCATAAGGAAATTTAGTGAATTATTTGCTTTCATTTAAAAACTGCCTCTCCGAATAGCCAAAGTCCTGCTTCCCAAATAATTACAGTCAGTTTGAGACACATTTTTTACCCAGAGATTTTAGTTATTTTTCCTACTTAAGAGGCTTATGAATACTGTCTTAAGGAAACTAAAAATGGACCAAATCTACTGCTGGCATATTACATTGACAGTGCAGTTTAGTTTAGTACACTGGGATTTCTATTGATTGCCGTACTTCCTTTGTTCAGTGAACCTGTTCCTTTGATTACATTGATTCTGGTGGTCCTAGTTATTCCGACTTGGTATCGCATGGGCAGTGCTTTATATGACTCCACCACATAGCGCCAAAATAATCATACATTTGATTGTTTCAAAATTAGTTTAAGTCTTAAAATAAGAATTTTAAAATAACGAAACTTCCATTTTTTTCTCAAACTCAGTTCATATGAATCCTGATTCCATTACTGAATATTAATCCTGATAGCCTACATGATACACATATGAAAAGATAGTTGTATCAGTAAAGTTTATTCTGCATATATGTCATTGTGTGTTAGTTATGCAAATATGTGGCAGATCTATAGTTCACATTAATATTTAGTTACAAAACCAATAATGAACAAAAATTACTGGTAAGTGAAAAAAGCTTTATCTGTAAACTCAGTCAGCATATTAATAATATAATAGACATATAATAAGTAGATATTCATGAGACTAAGAATTTAGATAAATGGAATAAAATAAGACAGAACTAAAGTCATGACTAATCCCAATAACCATTTCCTACTCTATATTTGCATATATAAAATAGAATGTAATTCCCTGGTACCATTAACTGTTTTCTTCTTAGGCAAAAGTAATTTACTATTAAATATTTAAGGAATCAAAATAAGAAATCACTTCTGAAAATGCAAATTATTTAAACAGCTGGCAATTGCAACACATCTCAAAGGAGAGTTTTAACTTTACCAATTTAAAAAAAAAAATAAGAGTATAAAACAACATATACAGAAAGTTACCCAAAATAAGCCTTGTTCTGAAACTAGACCACCTTATCATTGGTAGAGAGAAGACGTTTGCAAACATTTCATAGTTGATGTTAAACTCATTCAGCTATAACCACAAAAGAAAAAATGATTCTAACATTTTGCACTCAGTACTTTGAAATATATCTCCCTCCCCCCACCGACCACAATTTAGAGCTTTGTTGGACAGTTTCCATACACTCTTTTAGAAACTAGGGAAAATACACCTTTCTTCCTACACAGGAGGGCAAATCACAGAAAGCTACGCGACGTTGCAAATTTGGTAGAAATACCAAGTCTGATACAAACATGAGTTTTAGTTGCCATGTTTCAGCGGAAAATGAATCCTGAGGCCCCTCAGGAGATTATGTACATCCCCAGGTGGGTGACTTATTTCATTCTACCAACACCGGCACCAGGAAGAAAACTGCCAGGCACGAAGCTGGCAAAGGCAGCAGGAGCCCCAAACTTAACTCTACAGACACATCTAGAGAAAAGAGCAGAAAACTGGCTTTTGCACATGAAAGGCCACCGAGGACCTTTGTCAACATTTTAGGATGAGAGAAGGATTAAAATGAAAGTGAACATCTTTGTGGGTGGAAATGGCAGGGACAAAATTGAGTCAATAATCTGATCATTTCTCTCTCCCAGTGTTTGATTGGACCCAAGGTAAACTGCAACAAAAAATGAACAACATCAGAAAGTACAGATCAGCTTAAGGGTCAGGGGAGATAAGAAACCCGAGAACACAGTATCCACCTGTCCTTTTTTCTTCCTTTAGAAACAAAATCAAACCCTATAAAGAGCTTTAAAGTTCCAGCAAGTAACAAGACAAAAAATTACATTTTTAAAGTGCTAATATACTAATTCTAGGTAGCAACAACTTTGAACATTCTGAACCTCACGTTTTCCACAAAAATCTGTTGTAATGGGTATTGTTCGTGTATCTATCACAAAGATTTGATTTTAAGATGCTTTCATCAAACTTTGGATAGCTTTGGTCAGCTCTCCACAAGTTATTTATTTTCCTGAAGATCCTTCTGTGCCAATGTCTGAAAAGAAAAATACAGAAATTATTTATGAGGAAAATTAAATTCCTAATGATGGAATGCCATAAAGTTCATGTAAATTTAACACAACAATAACTGGGCATTTTTAAATCTTCTTTTTGAACGTTTTTATAAAAAATATAAATCCTGACATAAGCTATTGGAACATTTTTAAACACGAAATGTTTACGGAAAATAAAGAAACAATATGTAATGTACTAAATTAAAATGACATTTTAACATATTTTAAAGCTAGCTATATATGTCTTCCATTAAAATGGAGCGTGGCAAATACTGCATTCATTTTATAAACAACCAAAGTAAGAGGTTAAAAGCAATTTAAAGTGCTCCCACACAATCCGAAAATAAGTTTCCAATAATTGAATCCAAAGTTCTTGAGATCATAAAAAATCGTAATAAGAAAGTTTTAGGATCAAATATAATAAAAGTATAATTTATGCCTATCAAAAACAAAAAGCTTTTAAGCATTATGATAGTTAAAACTCCTTCAGTGCATTAATCCTCTAATAACGGTTTCAGTCAAGAGAATGTTGAGAGGTCAGGTTTGGATTTTTTTTTAACTTAGTTCGAAATTGTACATATTCTCTTTGAATATAATTTGCTTTATGTAGCACCTGACTCTCCAGGAACTCAAAACACTTCAGAGGTTTATATCCTGACCTTAGTTTTGCTTCTTGTTGCTGTTTTATTTTTTTGTATCTAGTGAAAATCCCTGTGAAGGGCAAAGCACGAGTTCAGTGATATGTATCCCAGCAAACCTACTCTTGCCAGTAGGGAAAAACATGCGGAAGAGAAGTTAAACAATCAGGGTGGCTTACCAACTCCAAAACTTCTATTTCTGTTTGGAGAGCTTCCCAGGCACTTTGCATGTCATCTTCCTTATAAAGTTCTAATTCTTTTTTAAGTCTGTTTTAAAGGAAAAATTCACCCTATGAGTGAATAAACTTTTATAATATTTTTTTTATCCTATGGATAGAGGCAGATTTATAGCTATAGTCAGAATTTTATCATCATCATTCTATCATCAGAATTTTAACACTAAAGAATTTGGAAAGAAATTTCAATTCTCTATACTTCTAGAAAGACTGTATAATATTGTGAAGAAGTAAAAAAAAAACTTCCATAAAGAAAATAAGGCAGACTAAATAAATAATAGACAATTTTAGGTTAATTAAAAGAGCAACATATTTTGGTGGGGAAAAATATAGTACTGTCTGAAGAGCTCTGTTTGAGTCCTGGCCACTAACAAGCTGAAAAACCGTGGCTAAATCATTTAGCCTCTCTGAACTTCACCTGCAAAATTTTAATTACAGGAAAAAATGACCTCTGAGATTTCTTCTTGAACTAAAATTAAACATTAACTTTATAGTACACATATGTAATTAAAAATATATTTTAATTTTAGAGTGAGAAAGCAATATCAATATGTCTTTCTTCCAATTAAGTCTTTAATCCTTTGAATATTTGGAAATTTAAACAAATATTTTATGTCTATATTTAATGGAAAAAAAATAGTGAAAAAACTGTCTTCTATTTCTAGCATTAGGACTAATATTCTTTCCAAAAATAAAAACTTAAGGAAAAGCCATGGACTGCCACTGGAGAGGTAGAAAGCTAGGGCAGGGGGCAGATGAGGCTGCCCTGAGGGAGCAACACTGATCTCACACACCTACGCTGGCTGGGCCAGCCACAAGGTGAAGTGAATAGATAGATTTGAACCTCTGCTGAACTCCAACCCTTAAAGAAGGTCTGAAAGGGTTTTAGGTCAGTAGCATTCCCTGTGTATTTGCAGAAGCAAAAGAAAATCCTCTCTGAAGGAAAGTTTAACATATTTAGACCTACAGGATTCCTAGTGATTAAGAGGAAACCACGAGCTCACAATCAAAGATCACCAAGCACTCAAGAAGCCGAGCCACCAGAGGTAAAAGACAGCAGAGACAATCGATTGTGTCCATAATACATGAAGAACTACAAGTCAATAAGAAAAAGACAACACAATGGAAAAGGGGCATTCCCCACCCCCAACCCCGCGCAAATCTCTACCAGATTATCATTCACAAAAGACATACAATGGCTAACAAAAACATGAAAATGTGCTCAACTTTGTTAGTTATCAAGGAAATACAAAAGAAAAACACAATGAAATGCTATTACACACCCACCAGAAGAGCTAAAATGAAAAACAAGGAATTCCAAGTATTGACAAGGATATGACTATATGCCATAAAGGCAGATCCTTCACACTAGGTTGCAGAATAAGATGAGAAGTGTGGCTAATGCCCAATGAACATGTATGCAGTGTGAGCAGGAAATAAAACACTCATTGTAAATCACTAACATTTAAGAGCTGTTTGCTTCTGAAGCATAATTTAGTCTAGGTCACAGAAAAAAAATATAAAAAATAATCAGATAGTCACCAGGAACTGAGCACTGATGGCCACTAACACCTCCAAAACAAGAGGCACTAGGCCTCCTGATGGAAAAACACCACCACCTATGATACAGCTTTGGGAAAAAAGAAAAAAAAATTCAGCCTAAATTTGATCAAGCTTTTAGATCCAATTACCAATTTATAAAATATATATATAAGTCAAACAGATTTAATCCTACAATGGGAATATAATCAACTACATCCAACTCAAGGGAAACTCTACAGAATAAAAAAAATTAATTTCCTCAACAAATAAATTACAAGTTAAAAAAGAAAAAGGAAGGGGGATCTTCAAGATAAAAGAGATTTAAAAGACTTATCAACTGATTATCATGTGTAGACCTAATTTGAACTAAATTCAGACAAACAAAAAAAAATGACACCTATGAATTGTATGATATATATGATTTGCTTCAAGTAATAAAGCAGAAAAACAAGTAGAGAGAGATGAAACAAGATTGGCCATAAAGGGAGAACTGTTAAACTTGAGTGATGAGTACATACAATTCATTATATTTTTCTCTTTTACCTTTGTATGTGTTTTAAATCTTCTGTAATAATTATTTTAAGAAACAGAGTTTAGCAAAGATAGTAAAGTCAACATACAAAAACCTGTATATATTTTCATGCACCAGCAATAAACAATTAGAACATACCATTTAAAATAAACACACCATTTAAAACAGCATCTTAAACTACAAGGTACCTAAAATTAAAACTTACCAAAGATGTGAAAGATCAATAAACAGAAAATTATAAAGTTTTATTAAAAGATATTTTAAAAAGACAAATTGAGATATCCTAAGTTCATAAACAGGAAGTCTCAGTTTCATAAAGATAGTCTCTTAAAAGTAACTATAATAGTAAGTGCAATTGTAACCAAAATCACAGTAGATTTTCATGGATATGATAAATTGATTCAGAGATGTATATAAAAAGCAAAGAACCAAATATAAACAATAAACTCTTGAGAAGACCAAAAAAAAAAAAAAAGAAAAGAAAAAGGGAGGCATCCTACCTTGTATCATGACTCATTATAAAGTTAAGAGTAATTAAATATTTAAAATGGAATAGTATGCAGTTAGTAGTAATTAAGGCAGTTCTGAGCAGTAAGGAATGAACTGACCAATGAAACAGAATAGAAAATAGGATAAGAATTATATCCATGATCAATTATTATTTTTATTTTTTAATGACCAGTATCTTTCTTTTTTTTTAGTAATTTTTTATTATTTTTATTTTTAATACAAGATGTCACATTGTAGATCACTAGAGGAAGAAGAAACCATTCAATAAATGTTGCTGGGACATCTGATTATCTATGTGCAAAAAAATGAAAATGGATCTTGTACATATAAACAAAGTCAATGCCGTATATTTTAAAATGTTTTTTATTGTGTTAGGTTAGTCACCATACAGTACATCATTATATTTTTATACTTTACAACTTACACATAGTTAGGGAAGAAAAACATAATAATTGTAGGGATGGAAGAGAAGATAATACCCTATACATGTGAACTTCATTGTGTTCTGAACTTTTATGAATTTAATAGTAAATAGGAATTCTGAAGGAATGCTCAAGTAGGAAAGATAGAACAAGTTATTAATTTTGAGCATTAGAGGTTTACACAAGCATAAAAAGCCTTGTAATGAATATTTTTAAAGAGTAAGTGGAAAGTTAAATGGAGAATTACAATGTACTGTGGAGAGCTATACAATGTACTTCAGGCTTCATTTGAATATATTTATCTCTTCAAATAAAATGGTAGCCATCTTTCTTCCACCATACCATCCATACTCACTCCTCCCCCTTTTCAGTTGAAATGAACTGCAGGTTCCGTGAGATGTTTCATGCCCTCAGAGCTGGGCAGTGGACCACTTTCCCTTTCAGTTAGCTAACCGTGAGAATGAGAGACTACTGAAATTAAGGAGGGCATTTAGAGCAAATTATAGGAAGTATTTCACTATTCAGCATATAATCAGGCTGTAGAATTTAGATCTGCACTTAAAGAAAAAATTGCTGTTGCTAGCTTTAAAAGAGGCTGGATAATAATGGTATGAATATTAAAACATTTGCAGATAGCCAAAGCTATATAATGGTAAGCAGATCTCACGCTTCAGTGCATAGACTGATTGCCTACAGGAGTCAAGAAGGACTTCCTTCACCTGCTGCACAATAACTCAGGGCAGTTTGTATTGGTTATTGTCACCTTTCTCTGAATCATCATATAATGACGAGGATGGGCCAATACTGCTATAGTTAGTTGTGCAAGACTTATGTTCCGTGTATTTTTATGATTTTCTGCAAATTTCAATTTTTTTTCAGTTACTACTAAGTATTCTAGAAAAGGCTTTACTAAAAGAACACTCTTTTTAGCTATAGAACTGTACACAAGTACTATTTAAGTAGAAAGAAGGGAAAATTTCAGCCAAAGTCCTAGTACACAGATTGAAATGATAATAAAATTAAGGTATATTTTACTGAAAGAACTTACTAAAAGAATACTCATTTTAGCTATAGAACTGTACACAAGTACTCAGTGGAAAGAAGGACAAATTTCACCCAAAGTCCTAAAACACAAACTCAAATGATATTGAAATTTAGGTATATGTCATCGTGGTCTTCTGTTTCCATATAATGGTGATTATGTAATTTTATTTCTAGTTTTTTTTTCTTTTGCCTAATGTTATCACTTATATTTTTCTCAGTTAATAACACATGCCAACTAATACCATATAAGAGAAATATGTAATAGTCCAAGTGGCAACACCAGAATTAACTTAATTGTTCATTTATGGTATAGCAATTAAGTTGTTCCTGTTTTTTCTCTACAATAAATAACATTTCTATGAACAACTTTGTGCATAAAGTTTCCTCTGTACTTAGAATTATTTTCCTTTGGATAGAACTCGTAAGTGTAATTTTTAGGTTAAATTACATAAACATTTTTAAGATGCTTTCAGTGATTTATGTACACCAAATTGCATTTGGAATATATGCAATGTATACTGTCTCAGCAATGTAAGAATAATCTCTGTACCACACCCTTGCCAACTTCGGTATGGTCACTTAAGAATGTCTTTCAAAATTTGATAGAAAAATGATAATCAGTGGTTTTAATTTGCAAGTAATTGATAAACAGTATAACTGATTTAGCATCTCATTTATTCGTCTTGGTATCCCTACTAACTTGTACAGCATTAGACACAAAGTATGCATTCAACGCATGTTTGTTGGATAAATACATGAATGAAAACTTGATTTTAGTGTTTTCTGATTTTTTTTTCACAGTTGATTACTTGGCATGCTGTTATTCTTTGTTGTAACTACTATAAACTTCTCCCAGTTCATCATTCCCTGATGCTGAACTTCTTCGACACATGGAATTTTAAATCTTATATATTAGGTGTATTAATTTTATCCTTTTTGGTTTCCTTAATCACACCAGATGTTTACTAAGTAGTTCTTTTTACTTTTTGCTAGTGTTTCCATGGCTTGATTTTCCTAATAGTCTTTCTCTGTATTAATTCATATGAAAATATTTTAGTGAAATTTAAACACAAATACACTATTTTTGAAGACATACAGGTCATATACAATTTATCTTTCATATACAATTTATTTCTGAAAGTAGGTTTAAAAGTTGAATGTGTGAAACCGTAATTTCAGTGTTCTAATTACGCCTTCCCCCAGTCCAGGCCACCAGCAGACAGGTCAGAACCTTCATAGGTGTGTCAGGCCAAACCAGAGAGAACTGCTTAGAAGGATGGTAAATGGGGGATGGGTCCCAAAAGCATCTCCATTATTTCAAATCCTGGGTGAGCTGGATTAGGCATCTTCTTTAACCACATATTTCCTCTTATCTTCCTACCCCCATACCAAAAGGGGTAGTTCGTAAAGGTAAACATATGAAAATGGAAAAAATTTGTTTTCTATTCTATTTCTATTTCTATTAAAGACACGAGTGATTTTTGAAAATGATTACTTTAACATTTATATATGGCTTCTGCAATAAACAAAATTATTTCAAAGTTTAGGAACATTTACAAATAGTCACATTTACATCAGAATATAATAATCAATTTAAAATAATCAATTGATTCTGTCATCAAAATTTCCCTTGTATTTACTTAGAAGCTTTAATAACTATAGTATGTGCCAAGAATTCACAAAACAGGAGATCTCTATTAGCTTGAAGGCTACATAATCAATGCTGTAGAGACACTTCTGTTAGTGAATAAATGATGAAGTGTTACTAGAAAAGATGCAGAGTCAACAGAAATAGTCAACAAAATACATAGCTAAGAATAATCCTAGAATTAAATGGGGATTTTCATATTTTATAAATGTTAAAAAAAAGAGAGAGATGGATTGGCTACAGGTATATAATTATTTGACTGGTATTTTCCAGAAACTTTAATGCTGAGATCTTACTACACTTACCAACTTGGAGTTCATTCTTGTTGATATTACAAAGCATTGCAAGGTACCTGTGCATTATTTCCTCCGTGCAGCCAGGATTACAATTCTTATTACTCTACTAAATAACACTTATTCTAATAATGTTACAGAAACACTCCCACAAGTATTTAAAGATACATGTGTAAAATGTCTTCAATTACGAAAATGTAAAAACTCTTACATATCTGTCAGTGGTAGAAAGGCTACATCAATATGGCATTTCCATATACTGGCATTAAAGAAGAATGAAGCTGATCAGCACAAACTAATATGGGAAATATCTATAATATTTTGCTAAGTAATAGAGCAAATTACAGACCAGTAATTCTGATCCCATTTTATGCTAAATGCACACACATGGCATGTATGTGCACACACACACACACACACAGATATAAACTGAAAAGATACATGTCAAACTTTTAACAGTGGTTACACAGGGGATTTCTGGAATAAGGTGATAAGAGAGGAGACTTTGATGTTTTACATTTTCATAGTGTTTGAATTTTGGATTCAGTCTACATAGCCTAGTCTCATAATTTAAAAACACCTATATACATCTGGTAAAATAAAAAAAATAAACATGTATAAATATACATATTTATCTGGGTATCTTTTAGAAAGGTTGGGAGTGTTTGAATACCATCATGTATTTATGGCTTCTTAAAAATTGAAGGACCAATCAATGTGACCTCTACAACCAACTTAACTGGATGACTTTTCACTGAAAAGGCAACAGCACTGATTTACTACTTCATATAAGTGCATTTAAAGTTTCTCAGTAGGAGGTAAGTATTAACTTTCGTGCAGTTTCCATTGCAAATATCTCTTCACAAAACCACACTATCTTCAAAAGTTCAGAAGGAAAATCCCATGCTGTTGACTTTGCAGCTTCATTTCTGAAATAAACTTCCCAATGTATTAAACAGGCACAAATGCTGGTTACAAAAAATGTAAAAGCATTCTAGAAAAAAGTTTCATGGGTAAGGAAAATGCCTGAAATGTTTCAAGTTGTCTGGTATGTCAGTATTTGGAGCAAATGAAAAGTCATGATCAAGAACTATATTTTGGTGGCCCTGGTGTTGGGCAATAATACAAAAATAATAGGTGTTGGGAGTTTGAAAGAGCCCAATACATAACATTCTTCTTTCTGCCCAATTGAGAAATAAGGAAAGCAGAAGATAATCTCATTTACTACATATGTAGCAGATACTGGAGAATGTGGCTTATATCTACAAGTGAAGGGCTTACTAAATAGGGAACCCCAGAATTAGACTAACTTAATGCACATCTTTTCAGGCACAATTGGATACAACAAGCTCTCTTATGGACTCCTAGCACTGTAAAATTTAAGGGACAGAGGAGCAGAGAGGAACATACACTGTCTGAGGCAGGCCAGCTTCCAAAGAAATAGGGAAAGAAAAGGGGCAAGGCTCCAGTTCACCCTTCCAAATTCACCAGCCAGATTGAGTCACTCCTCCTCACCTTCCAAAAAGAAAGGAAGGTGTTGGGGAAAGGCTGTGGGGATTACACCTATATAGCTTTTTTCCATATGGAGGAAAAAATCAGGAGTGGAAAAAGAACTCCATCAGGCTATCCCCGTGGTGAGAATATACCACAACTTTGCAAATAACATTGAAAATATGTAAAGGACTTGTATCTTCTTTGTATTGAAAATAAAATTATATGTAGACTCAATCACTGGAGCAAATATTTATTGAACACTATGTGCCCTTGACTGTGCTAGATGTGAGACTGATAGAAAAATGAAAAGTAAGTAAAGGGAATTCCCCATTGAGTGAGATAGATTGATACAAATACCTATTATAGAATATGATTAATGATATAACAGAATTATAAGCATGCTCTCTATGAACACAGAGAAATGAATAGTAGAGGAAAGCTTTCACAACTTATTACACTCATTTATTCATTTATTTATTTAATGCCTACTATATGCCAAGCTCTGTACCCATATCTGTACCCATGAATACACAATGGTAAACCAAGTAGACAAGATCTCTTTTCTTGTGGAGGACATGGCAGAGACAGATACTAACAAAGTAAAGCATGTAAGTACGTAATTACAAAATAGAATCTGTGCTATAAAGGAAAAAATATAGGGTGTTATTAAAAAAAGTAAAAACAAATTTAGATCATAGGATAAGGGAGGGCTTCTCTGAGGAAAATTTCAATTGAGATCTAAAGGACAGGGTATGTTCCACATAGGTAGGAGAAAGACAGGCAGAGGGGCTAAGAGATAATTTGAAGAGAAGGAAAGGCAGAGAAAGAGGTCCTTACATGGAAAAAAGCTTGGAGTGCTTGAGGGAGCAGAGGGAAGAGGGGACCACAGCTGAAAATAACATCAAGAGAGGTGGTCAGAGGCCACATTGCGATAGGACCATACTAAGGATGTTGGGTTTTATTATGTTTGTTATGAAGCCTTTGACTGATTTCAATGACATGATTCAATTTCAATGGATTGGCTAGTGCAAAAATGGAAGAATGGGGAAAAGAAGAAGATTATTACTGTGATCCAGGTGAGAGAGAGTGGTGACTAGAACCAGGACGTTAGCAATGGGGAGAAAGAACTGGAAGGATTCAGGAAACATTTTGTAGGTAAAAGCCACAAAACTTGATAATGGATTAGGGTGGAGTGAGAATGATGAGAATTATAAATACATCAAAAATTCCTGCTACATTTTAGATTTGAGCAAAACTCATAAAAAATGACATGTGAGCTGGGCATTAAGGACTAAGTTAGATTTTAGCTCATGGAGAAGAAAAAAAAAATAGAGGTATGAGTTCCTGTATCATATTCAGAATTCCATAAACAGTATTCTGATGCAGTAGTAATTTAGGATATGTGATAAAAATGCAGGAAGATAGTGGAAGGACCTAGATTATGAAGACCTTTGAATTCTCCCATCCAAGTACTAACCAGGCCCAACCCTGCTTAGCTTTTGAGATTAGGCAGATTGGGCATGTTCAATGTGGTTTGCCAAGATAAGACCTTTGAACCTCTGATAAGACTTTTGTTTTTGCCTTTTTTTTTTTCTTTTTGCTTATTTAATCAGCGCAACATCACTTCAGATCTATATTTATATTAAACTGTTGGGAATTCAAGACTGGAGTTTAAGAAAGAGGGATTTAGGAAAAATATTTGGAAATTATCTATCTGTGATAACTAAAACGATTAGAGCATATGAGGTAGCCCATAAAGAATATAAAGAGAGAAGATTCAGAGATTAACCTTTTGGGATCTCATGCATTTAAAAAACAGGTGGAAGGAGTCCAAGATGGTGAAGGAGTAAGAGACCTTAGTTTTGTCTGGTCCCGGGAATTCAGCTAGATAGCTATCAAAATCATTCTGAATACTTACGAAATCAGCTAGAGATCTAAGAAAAAAATTGCTGCAATTCTACAAATAGATAAGCAACAACTTTCAGCAAGTCTTTTTTTAATTTTCATTTTTACAGGTACATCCTATCATTTTATTTTATTTTATTTTATCTTTGTACATATATAAGTTTTTCTTTCTTCACAATTTTGGGATCTAGTTTACTAAAAAAACAGACCTAACTACACACAGGATCCAGTGTATTGCTCTATTCTGTTCACCTGTCTGATTATACTCTTTTTTTTTTTAATTTGTTTTTAAGTTTTGAGTCTCTTCTGATTTGTTTAGTGTATATTTCTCTGGGATCATTAGTATTTTTTCCCCTCATTTATATATTCTTCTCTAGACAGAATAACAAGAGAGAAAAACTCACCTCATAAAAGAGAACAAGAGGCAGTACTCTTGGCCAGGGATCTAATCAGTATGGATATAAGTAAGATGTCAGAACTAGAGTTCATAATAATGAATATAAAGATCCTAGCTGGGCTTGAAAAAAGCATGGAAGACACTAGAGAATCCTTTCTGGAGAAATAAAAGAACTAAAATCATAATCAAGTTGAAATAAAAAAGGGTATTGATGGGATGCAATTTAAAAAAAAGGAGGCTCTAAATGCTAGGATAAATGAGGCAGAAGAGAGAATTAGTGATATAGAAGATAAAATGATGGAGAATAAGGAAGCTGAGAAAGAGAGAGATAAACAACTACTGGATCACAAGGGGAGAATTTAAGAGATAAGTGGTACCATAAAGCAAAACAATATTAAAATAATTGGGATCCAAGAAAAAGAGTGAGGAGTGGGCAGAAGGTATACTGGAGTAAATTACAGCAAAGAACTTCCCTAATCTGGGGAAGGAAACAGGCATTCAATTCCAGGAGGCAAAGAGAACCTCACTCAAAATCAATAAAAATAGGTCAACACCTTGACATATAATAGTGAAACTTGCAAATCTCAAAGACAAAGAGAAAATCCTAAAAGCAGCTTGGGACAAGAGGTCCATAACCTACAAGGGCAGAAACAATAGACTGGCAGGAGACCTGTCCACAGAGGCCTGGCAGGCTGGAAAGGACTCACATGATATATTCAGGGTGTTAAATGAGAAAAATATGCAGAGAAGAATACTTTATCCAGCAAGGCTGTCAT
Organism: Lontra canadensis; assembly: GCF_010015895.1. Classification (NCBI taxonomy): domain Eukaryota; kingdom Metazoa; phylum Chordata; class Mammalia; order Carnivora; family Mustelidae; genus Lontra; species Lontra canadensis. The sequence goes on from NW_022630997.1 coordinate 4,054,677, forward strand.
TCAAAATAGAAGGAGAGATATAAAGCTTCCAGGACAAACAGAAACAAAGAATTTGTGATCACTAAATCACCCCTGTAATATTAAAGAGAATCCTTTAAGCAAAGAGAGAGCCCAAAAGTAACATAGACCAGAAAGGAACAGAGACAATACACAGAACCAGTGAATTTTTTTTTTTTTTTAGGATTTTATTTATTTATTTGACAGAAAGAGATCACAAGTAGGCAGAGAGGCAGGCAGAGAGAGAGGAGGAAGCAGGCTCCCCACTGAGCAGAGAGCCTGACATGGGGCTCGATCCCAGGACCCTGAGATCATGCCCTGAGCTGAAGGCAGAGGCTTTAATCCACTGAGCCACCCAGGCGCCCCAAGAACCAGTGAATTTATAGGTAAAACAATGTCACTAAATTTCTATCTTTCAAACAGTTACTCTGAATGTAAATGGGCTAAATGCCCCAATCAAAAGACACAGGGTATGAGGAGAATAAAAAAGGAAGCCCATTGATATGCTGTCTGCAAGAGACTCATTTTAGACCCAAAGACACTTCCAGACTGAAGTGATGGGGGTAGAAAACAATTTATCATGCTCATGGACATTAAAAGAAAGCTGGAATTAGATTTCAAACCAAAGACTGAAATAAGAGATGAGAAAGGATACTGTATCATAACTAAAGTGATTATATCATAATCCAACAAGATCTAACCACTGCTCCCTAACATCAGAGCAACCAATTATATAAACCAATTAATAACAAAATTAAACAAACACATTGATAATAATACAATAATATTAGGGGACTTTAACACCCCACTCCCTGCAATGAACAGATCATCTAAGCAGAAGATCAACAAGGAAACAAGGTCTTTGATGACACAACGGACTACATGGACTTCACAGATATATTCAGAACATTCCATCCTAAGGCAACAGAATACACACTCTTTTCATGGGTACATGGAACATTCTCTAGATTAGATCACATACCGATCACAAATCAGGTCTCAACTGGTATCAAATTTTGGGATTAAAAAAAATAACACAAAAAAAAACCCTAAAAAAGTTTGGGATCATTCCCTGCACATTTTCAGACCGCAACGCTTTGAGACTTGAACTCAATCACAAGAGGAAATTTGGAAAGAAGTCAAATACACGGAGGTTAAAGAGAATCCTACTAAGAATAAATGGTCAACCAGGAAATTAAGGAAGAATTAAAATAATTCATGGAAACAAAGGAAAATAAAAACACAACTGTTCAAAACCTTTGGGATGTAGCATAGGCACTCCTCAGAGGGAAGTATATAGTAATAAAAGACTTTTTCAAGAAACAAGAAAGGTCTCAAATATACAACCTAACTTTATACCTAAAGGAGCTAGAAAAAGAATAGCAAATAAAGCCTAAATCCAGCATGAGAAGAGAATTAATAAAAAGAGCAGAAGTCAATGAAATAGAAACCAAAAGAACAGTAGAAGAGATCAGTGAAACTAGGAGCTTGTTCTTTGAAAGAATTAATAAGATCATTAAACCCCTGAACAGACTCATCAAAAAGAAAAGAGAAAGGAACCAGATAAACAAAACTATGAATGAAAGAAGAGAGATCACAACAAACATTGAAGAAATACAAACAATTTTAAAAACATATTATGTATAACTATAGGCCAAGAAATGGGTCAATCTGGAAGAAATGGATGCATTCCTAGAGACACAGAAATTATCAAAACTGAAACAGGAAGAAATAGTAAACCTGAACAGACCCATAACCAGCAAGGAAATTGAAGCAGTAATAAAGAAATCTCCCAATAACCAAGAGTCCATGGCCAGATGGCTTCCCAGGGGAATTCTATCAAACATTTAAAGAAAAATTAATACATATTCTTCTGAAGTTGTTTCAAAAAAAAAGAAGGAAAACTTCCAAACTCTTTCTACGAGGCTAGCATTACCTTGAACCCCAAACCAGACAAAGATCCCACCAAAAAGGAGAATTTCAAATCAATATCCCTGATGAACACAAATGCAAAAAATTCTCACCAGGATACTAGCCAATAGGAACCAAGAGTATATTAAAAGAATTATTCACCATGTCCAAGTAGGATTTATTCTGGGGCTGCAAGGGTGGGATTTATCAGCAAATCACTCAATGTGATATGCTACATTAATAAAAGAAAGGACAAGAACCACGTGATACTCCTAATAAATGCAAAAAAAAGCATTTGACAAAGTACACATCCCAATTCTTGATTAAAACTCTTCACAGTGTAGGGATAAAGGGAACACACCTCAATATCATAAAAGCTATTGACAAAAAGCCCACAGTGAGTATCATTCTCAATGGGGAGAAATTAAGAGAAAAAAATGAGAAAAAAGCTTGAAAGTCATGAAATCCTCATGGATAATATGAAATAAAAATGTAATTATAAGTAATTACATAATTATAATTGTATCTAATTTTAGAGCATTTACTATGTTCTAAGCACTGTTCTAACGGCTTTTAAGTCATTTAATTTTTACTATAATTTTGTGAGGTAGGTGCTATAATGATCCTCATTTTATAGATGTGGAGACTGAGGACAGACAAGTTAAATTGCTTGTCCAAGGTTACTAACCTAGTAAATAGCAGAGCTGGGATTTAAGGGGGTTGTAATCTTAACCTCTATGCTTACTGCCTCTCAAGAACCCAAGGTTTATCTTTTCTATCCTCTCTGAACTATATGAAAGAACTAGATCAGTCATAGTTATACAGTCTTCCAGGAGCTTCTTATGAATTTAACCCAACCTTCGACTTAAGGTCGACTTAATCATAGCAATATTCTACAAGTTAGCTGCCTTAACATATTTAATTAATGATCCCACACTCTTCAAAATAGAATCTTTTAAATAAATAAGCATCTTGGTATTTATAAACAGGAAATGATTACCTAAAGGAGAGACCATGAAACCACTGTGAATAAGAGTACTAGTTCTTGGGGCTGCCTGGGTGGCTCAGTGGGTTAAGCCTCTGCCTTCAGCTCAGGTCATGATCTCAGGGTCCTGGGATCGAGTCCCACATTGGGCTCTCTGCTAGACAGGGAGCCTGCTTCCTCCTCTCTCTCTCTCTACTTGTGATCTCTCTCTCTCTCTGTCAAATAAATTAAAAAAAAAATCTTAAAAAAAAAAAGAGTACTAGTTTTTTATACTAAAGAACGGCATCAAGACAGAGTCCAACAAATAATCTGAACATGGCAGATTAATTAAAAAAAATCATTACGAAAGAATTCCAATGATATAGACAGTATAAAACATGTGTAAAATTTTCTAATTACTAAAAGTAGAAACAATAAATGCATATAAACAAGTTAATATTAATTTTATAATTGCTTTCTTAACTGGTTAAAGTTTAATAAAAGTAGAAGTACAATTATAATAACCTTAAAATAAAACTGGTTCTCAACTGGGGACAATTTTTCTCACCCCTCTCTGTCCAGGGGACGTTTGGCAATGTCTGGAGACATTTTTGGTTGTCAAAGCTGAGGGTGGGAGATACTGCTGGCATCTAGTGGGTCGAGGCCAGTCTTAAATTGCACAGGGCTGTCCTCTCGCAACCAAGAATAACCTGGCCCCACTGCCAAGTTTGAGAAACCCTGCTATAAAAATGGCATCTATACCAAGAGTAATTAAACCTGAAAATTTAAGAAAAAGGCAACAGAATTCAGTATACATTTGAACACACAGATGGAAAAGAATATTCCAAAATTTAGGGATAAAACCAACTTAATTTTGGCCTTCATGATATTAATAAATGTTTTGCCATTATTAGCTTCTTGTTTTTGCACTAATTATAAGGTTTATGGCCCTATTTCCTAAAATCTTTATTTCAATACTTTGACTTCTTTATACTTGAAATTACTTTTATGGAACATACCAGTAAGCAAACTAAACTACACATATTAAATGATTTAAAGTGGGAACTGGTAAATATTGCCATTTCATTCGATAAGTGCTAAAATGCAAAAAAATGGACAATGCATAAAGACTAATGTTTCTTTTTATTCACATTTCTTCTGTCACCATCTGTGAAGGAAAAAACACTCTCTAACAGACTCTGTGTGTTTAATTTTAACCCAGGGCAGATTTTTATGATTGATAAACCCACAAAACTGGAGTTCATGTCAGAAGCGCTTATAATACTAACCATCATGACACCAGTGGGCATTATCATTTTTGAAAATGTAAAAAAATCAATGAGCAGATTGTCATTACAGAAACTCATCCTGCATCACACATATCACCCAAGAGATTGATATTTCATGCTTATAAAACTTAACATAAAATTAAATTGCAAATATTTTCTCACAATCTACTAAAATTATGGCCTAAGGCAATACACAGTTAATATGAAGCATTTGTTCAGCTCTAGTGGACATATTTCTATATGATTTATGTAAAAGAAGGCTTCATTTGCTTCTCATAGATTCAGTAATGAGGTTTCTTTCCTTATATTTAGCCCGGAAAGTAGATGAACTTCTTTGAAATTAGGCTGGCAAATATAACATTGAATTATTAATAAACAATAGTAAAATTAACAAACTGAAGGTTTATCCTTGTGTGTATGACTATGCTGTTTCAAACACCAGCCATTCTTTCATTATCCAAATACATAAAAAGTAGCTCAATATTCCATACAGAAAATACATTTCATTCTTTCACCATAAAACAAATAGTAATAAATTTCAAGTAAAATAGTAGGTTGTGATTTTCTCCCCTCAAATTTAAAACGATAAAAAATAATTTCAATCAATAAAAAAAAAATTAAGGGGTGCCTGGGTGGCTCAGTTGGTTAAGTGTCTGCCTTTGGCTCAGGTCATGATCCCAGGGTCCTGAGATCCAGCCCCACATCAGGCTCACTGGTCTAGAGACAGTCTGCTTCTCTCTCTCCCTTTCCCTCTGTGTACTCTCTCTTGTGCTCTTTAATCAATCAATCAATCAATCAATCTTCAAAAAAAAAGTTAGGAATAACAGAAAGGAGAGTTTTGGAACTAATACTTTGTTTTAATCTACTGGGATGTGAATAACACTAAGTCCATGAGGTAAAAGAAAAAATTGATTTCAGTATTATCAACCTAATATACTGTGAAACTTACATGTACCAGTAAAGCCTTTTCTCATTAGCATACTTCACAATACACATAAAAGGAATTAATATCTTTACCTGGAACTTAAAAAAAAAACCTACACATTTAGCTTTATGCTGAAATCTCTTTGACAACTTGAAAAACTACCAGATTTTATATCAAAATACAATAGGGAATTCTTACCTTAAGCACTCAGCATCATTTTGAGGCTTTTCATTGATCTTTACTTTTTCTGCCTCTAGGTATTTGGTAGTACAAATGGCTTCAATCTTTTTATCTTCAAAAACTAAACAATTAAGAAAACGCTTACAATCTTTTAAAAAAATAAACAGAAGAGTTCATTCATAAGAACAATACTCTAATTTTTGGTGTTTTATATAAAACATATGCACTCATGATTCTTAGTTTTCTACTTTAATATAGCGATTACAGGCATAAAAAAAGATCTTGACAAAATTTATGACATTAAAAATATCAGATCTAACACTTTTTTTTTAGTGTTTTACCTGTTTCATCTTTATACCAATAGTAACACTGTATCTTAATAGGTGAGTATACTTTGAAAGAATGTTATGACCCTGTTATGCATATGTAACTATATTCATCAGCAAAAAAAACTAGCTCATAAAGATAATACCTTTAAGTTTTCTCTGCACAGTAAGTAATTCTTGTACTAATTCACTCTTTTGTTTTTGAAGTTCACATAACTGGCCACTATCATGGTCCATCGATTTCATTTCTAGAAATAAATAGACAAATAAAAGCCATATTTTAACCACTTAGGCTTTGCCTTGAATATGTCAACAAGTATTAACGTGTGTGTGTGTGTGTGTGTGTGTGTGTACTAAAAATTTAAGTAGTATATGGTCAATTGTTAAACTGATAAGAACAGATACTGTATTTTATCTTAGTCAAAAGGCTGAGAAATAATTCATATGGTCAATTTTAAGCCCCAACAAGCTTTCTTTGGCCATCTAGAAACTGTTTCTAATAAACTGACCAGAATTAATTAAGCAACAACGAAGTACAAAAGAATTAGTTAATTGAGGGTTAGACTACCTAGAGAAAATTCAAAACAATGTAACATCACTAAGTAAAACAAGCTTCCCAATGAGATAATAAGAAAACTCTATCCTTCATAAGTAAAGCCTTCTACCTAGAATATCTTTCCTCTTTTTCTCCCCCACAATAAAGTCCAATTCATCCTTTAAGATTCATCTCCTAATTTTTCAAAAGATAAACAATAATTTAGGACACAAAATTTAAACACATGACACCATACAACTAGCTAACTTCCTTAATTTACAAAGAGCTCATATAAAGCAGTAAGAACAAAAATGTAGAAAGATGAACAAAGAGTATGAACAGATTGTTCACAGGAAAATAAAAAGAAATTTAAGTGACCAATAAATTCAGAGAAGTAAATTCAACATCATGCAAAATCAAAGAAATGTGAATTAAAGCAACAATAAAAATAATATTTTTGCTTGTCAGATTGGCAAAGATTAAAGTCAGTGATAATGCCCACATTGGTAATGGTATAGGATAATAATACAAGAAAACAGGCACTCTCCTAAACAGTTGGTGGGGAAATTAATTAATTTGGTGATTTAAGGAATCTAATTTGACATTAAGTCTCTTAATATTTTCCTCTGACCTAGCAGTTCCATTAGTAGATTCTACGACACAAATTTAGTGACAAAAGTATAAGGAGATATATACTCAGATAATTAGAGGCCCTTATTGATGGTCATGTAGGTTGTTTACGGATTTTGTTTTTGTTTTGTTTTCTTCTGAAATCACCACCAATCCATCCACCTGTGCACTATTTCCTATCTTCTCTGGGAACTTTACTTCTCTCTTGAATTTTCAACTCTACTTCTCCATGGGCTCTGATCCATCATCATTTAATATGTTCAAATACCTCCTGTCTCAAAAAACAGAAATGAAAAATGGACAACACATAACCCACTAGAAGCCCTCCCCTGACCTCATAACCCCCTGGGTTACTGGACTCTCTCATCCAGAGAAACTTCGCTTCAAGGGCTTGTGGGCGCTTAACGATCACCATCTCCTCTGTTCTCACTGCTCAACCCATTACAACCTGGTCTCTACCCTTCCTCTCTTCCTACCCCCATCTGTTGCTTTCCCTAAAGATCACAACAGACCTTCCAAGGCTGCTTCTTAGTCTCCATGGTTGACAACTTGGCAACATTTAACATGGGCTGATCACTCCCTCACACACTCTCTCTCCCTGAGGTGATCTCCCATTTCACACAGTAACGTGTCCTGCCTACCTTACACACTCATCGCTGGCCTTTTTCTCCTTCTTGCTTTGAAAATCCTGGTGTTCCTCAGTGTTCTATTACTTACTTTCAATACATTTTTCCTGGATGACTCCCGAATTAATTAATTAATTAATTTTTATGTTATGTTATCTTAGTCACCATACAGAACATCATTAGTTTTTTGCTCTAGCATCCCATGATTCATTGTTTGCATATAACAGTTTCAGCTCAAATCTCCCTCGGAGCTCTTGAATTACATATCCAACTTTCTGATATTGACACTCAGATCTGCCATTTGGCTAATTCCTATCACCCTTCAGACCTCAGTCTGAGGGTCACTTGCTCTGGGAGATCTTCCTTCACTCCTGGTCCAGGGTAACTTCCCTTACTCTACATTCTCACCTCATTTTATACTTCTTTTGAAACAGTCATCAATTCATAATTATCTCTTTCATACTATTGGAGACAGAGCACTAAACAAAACAAAATCCTGCCATTACAGAGTTTAAAGTTTCATATAAAAATGTTAAAATATACATAGAGATGGATGCGTTTTGTGCAAGTACAAAGACCAACAATACCAGGTACTGTGGAAGCAAATCTATTAAAATAAATCCATACTTCTGGAAGAAAGGACACAAAAGAGAGGGCTCCTACAGTATTTGTGGTATCAAGGACTTTTTTCTTTATCAATTTTTTGGAGGAATAATTTACATAAAGTATATCCACCTAACAGCATACAATTCTGTGAGTTTTGGCTCTCACATACACTCGTGAAAACACCACCACAATCAAGAAACTGTGCTTCTATAAATCCCCAAAGCTTCCTCTGCCCTTTTGCAATTTATTCATTCTGACACTGGCAACCACTGATCAGGTTGTTGTCCCACGCAGTTTGCCTTCTATTTAGTATGTATTCTTCCGTGCCCAGCTTCCTTCCATCACCATATCCTTTTGAGATGCATCCGTGTTGTCTGTGAGCAGATCTGTTATTTCTTATCTCTGAGTATTCCATGGCATGGGTACAGCAATTTTGTTTATCCATTTACCTCTTAATGGACATTTAAGTTATGTTCAGTTTTTAGCTACAGTGAATAAATTTACTAAAAACTTAGTGTGGATCTAAGCTTCACTTCTCTGGTGTATCTAGTTGTAGAATGGCTGGGTCATATGGCAAATGTTTGTTTAATGGTTTAAGAAACTGAAAAACAATTTCCAAAGTGGTTGTACCATTTATTTTACATTCTCATCAGTACCATATGAATTTCAGATGCTCCCCATACTTGCCAACACTTGATATGACCAGCCTTTTGAATTTTAACTAAATGTAGGTACAGTGATATTACCCTGTGGTTTTAATTTGTATTTTCCTGATGGCTAAAGATATTGAGTATCTTTTCATGTGTTCATTCATCATCAGTATATGCCCTTTTGTGAAGTTCAATCCTTTTCCCCTTTCAGAATCAGTTTTGTTGCCTTCTTATTATTAAGTTGTAAAAGTTCATTATATTCTAGGTAACAGTACACAAGCAGATGTATGTATTGCAAATATTTTCTTCAAGTCTTTGGTTTGTCTTTTTCTTAATAGTCTTTTTTAAAATTTATTTGAAATCCAGTGTATTTTTTTTTTCCATGTTTCTTCCCATCTAAGAATTCTTCTAGGAGTTTCATGATGTTAGCTTTTATGTTTAGATGTATGGTCCATTCTGAGTTAATGTTTAATATGGTATGAAGTAAGATTTAAGAATCATTGTTTTGCAATGGATGTCCAATTGTTCCAGCACCATTTACTGAAAAGACTTTCCTTTCCCCACTGAACTGCCTTGCTACTTTTGTTGACAATCAATTGACCCTATCTACATAAGGCTATTTCTCTTTCCTTCCAGTGGTACCAATATGCCTATTTTTAAGGCAGTGACACATTATCTTGATTGCTATAGCTTTTTAGCAAAACTTGAAATCAGGGAGTATAAATCCCCAAATTTTGTTCTTTTAAAAAATTTTGGCTGTTCTAAGTGATTTACATTTCTATATAAATATTAGAATTAGCTTGTCAAGGCTTACTAAAACTTCATGGGATTTTTACCGAGATTCTGTTGAACCCATGATCAATTGGAAGAGAATGGACCTATTAACAAAATTGAATTTTCTAATCCATGAACATGATAAATCTATCTACTTAGGTCTTCCTTAACTTCTCTCAGCAATGCTCTGTAGTTTATAGTATAGAAGTCCCTCATGTCTCTTGTTAAATTTGTTTCTATTTTGTTTTTTGATGCTGTTTAAACGGTATTTTTATTCCACTTTCTATTGTTTGCTGTTAGTATATAAGAATTCAACTGATTTTTTTTTCCTTTAGAGAAAGAGAGAGTGTTGGAGGGAGGGAAATAGGCAGAGGGAAAGAGAGAATCTTAAGCAAGCTCCATGCTGGGCAGACCTGAGATCATGACCTGATCCCAAATCAAGAGTCCGACACTTAACAACTAGGCCACCCAGGTGCCCCTCAACTGATTTTTAAATATATTCCTTATATCCTATAACCTTACCATATTGACTTATTAATTTTAGTAATTGTTTTCTAAATTCCTTATAATTTTCTATGTAAACAATCATGTAATCTATAAATAGAGACAACTTTCTCTCATTGAAATGGTTAAAACGGCTAGGACATCCACAGCCATATTGAATGGAAGTGATAAGAATGGACATTCTTGCCTTATTGTCAATCTTTGTGGGTAAAGTATTTAATACGTCACCATTTCAAATGATACTGGTATTTGCTATTTCATCATTAAGTGTAATATTAGATGTAGGCTTTTCAAAGAGGTTCTTTATCTGGTTGAGGAAGTTCCCTTCTATTCCTGGTTTTCTGGGAGTTATGTAGGGCTGTATGGATCCCTTTACCAGTTCTCTTTTCCAGTCCTTTATGAGATAGCTGTCATAGATGCATATGGTATGCATGTATACGAACTGCCTCTGCATACATTATAAATTCCAAAAGACAATATATTATTTGCTTTAAACAATCATATGTATCTTTTCAAGTTAAGAGAAAAAACTGGTATTTATAATTGTCCATATATTCGCCATTTCTGTTTATTTTAATTCATTAAACATGATCCAAGTTTCTCTCTGGTATTATTTTTGCTTCTACTTGGAAGACTTCCTTTAGCATTTCTTGTCTTTTGGGCATGATGACAATGGATTCCCCTAATTTTTAATTTATCTGAAAATATATTTTCTTAACTTCGTTTTTGAAGGATATTTTCACTGGATTTGGAGGGAAATTTTCCTTTCAACACTTCCAAGATGTTATTCCACTGTCTTTTTGACTTTATCATTTCTAGTTACAGGAACATAGTCATTAGAGTTATTGTTCCCTGTTTTCAAGATTTTTTCTTTCTCTTTGACTTGTTAACAGTTTGACTATTATTAAATGGCTAGGCATGGATTTCTTTGAATTTATCCTATTTGGATTTGCTGAACTTCTTGAATCTGCAAATTAATGTCTTTTAGAAAATTTGGGAAATTTTCTGCTGAGATTTCTTCAAATATATTTTCTGCCAATTCTCTTTCCTTTCCTTCAGAGACGTCAATTACTTGAATGTTAGACCTTTTAAAATTGTCCTACATGTCCCTAAATTTCTAATTTTTTTTGTTTCATTTTATTTTGCTTTAATTTTCCCCCTCTTTTTCAGATTGGACAATTTCTATCGATCTATCTTCATGTTCACTGGCTCTTCTATGAGTTCCATTCTGTTATTAAACTTATTCAGTGACATTCTTATTTCAGATAATGTATTTTTCAGTTCTAATATTTTTTTACATTTTCTATTTCTCCACTGAGATTACCTATCATGTATTACAAGTGCATCTTCCTTAACTCACTGAGAGTAACTCAATAATAGATGATATAAAGTATTTCATAATTCCAATATCTAGATCACTGTGGGTTTGGCATCTCAGGGTTTTCTTTTTTTTTTTTTAAGATTTTATTTATTTATTTGACAGACAGAGATCACAAGTAGGCAGAGAGGCAGACAGAGAGAGAGGGGGAAGCAGGCTCTCCACTGAGCAGAGCCCAATGCGGGGCTCTATCCCAGCACCCTGAGATCATGACCTGAGCTGAAGGCAGAAGCTTAACCCACTGAGCCACCCAGGTGCCCCTCAGGGTTTTCATTTGATACTAGGTCACATTTCACTGATTCTTCAGAGGTCAAGTAATTTTGGATTGCATCCTGAACATTGTGAATACCATGCTGTGTAAACTTTGGATTTTTTTTCATAATAGCCACTCTAATGGGTATGAAGTAGTGTCTCTTTGCCGTTTTGATTTCCATTTCTCTAAAGGCTAGTGATGTACAGCAGCTTTTTGTGTGCTTATTGGCCATATCTTTGAAGAAATGTTTATTCAAATCCTTTGCCCATTTTTTAAATTGAGTTGCTTATTTTCTTGATGTTGAATTATAGTTCTTCTATATTCTGGCCATTAGAAGCACTTGGCTGGCTGAGTCAGTACAGCATATGACTCTTGACCTTGGGGTTGTGAGTTCAAGCCCTAAACTGGGTGCAGAAACTACTTAAAAAATATCCTGGATATTAATCCCTTATCAAAGACGTGATTTGCAAATATTTTCTTCCATAAAAAACCACAACTCATTCTTTCTGAGAGTTCCATTTTTACTCTCTTGATAGTGTCCTCTGACATACAAAAGATCTTAATCTTAATGAAATACAATTTATCTATTTTTTTGTTTGTTGCCTGTGTTTTTTATATCCAAGAAATCATCTCTAAATCCAATATGATGAAGTGTGAAGTGTTTCCTATATGATTTCTTCTAAGAGCTTTCTTGTTTTACTTCTTAAGTTTAAGACTTTCATCCATTTTTAGCTAATTTTTGTATATTGTGTAAGGTAAGGGTGGTTTCCAGTTTTCCCAGGTCCATTTTTTCAAAAGACTATCCTTTCCCATTGAATAGTCTTGGCACCGTTATAAAAAATCATTTGACTACATACATGAGAGTTTATATTTGAGCTCTCTATTCTATCCTGATTTTCTATATGTCTATCCTTATTCTAGTACCACACAGTTTTGATTACTGTGGCATTTTAGTAAGTTTTGGAATCAGAAGTATGAGTCTTCCAACTTTGCTCTTTTTTTCCAGGATAGTTTTGGCTCTTTGGGATCCCCTTTGGGATTCTATATGAATTTTACAATGGTTTTTCAATTCATGAAAAAAACACTGTTGGGATTTTGATAGGGATTACTTTGAATCTATACATCATTTTGGGTAATAATGTCATCTTAACAACACTAAGTTTTCCAATCCATGAACATGGGATGTCTTTCCACTTATTTGGGTCTTCTTTAATTTCTTTAAGCAATGTTTTATATAGTTTTCAATGTACAAGTCTTTTACCACTTGGTTAAATTTATTTTTAAGTATTTTATTCTTTTTGACACTATTATAAATGGAATTTAAATTTTTGATCCTTTTTAGATCACTTATTGCTCATACATAGAAATGCAACTTATTTTTGTGTGTTGATTTTGTATACTGCAACTCTGCTGTATTTATTTATTAGTTCCAGCAGGTTGTTTTTTTTTTTTTTTTTTTTTTTGTGGTATCCTTAAGTGTTTTATATGTAAGAGCATTATCATTTGGGCACAGAGACTACTTTTTCCTTTCCAATGTAGATGCCTTTTATTTCTTTTTCTTGCCTGATTGATTTGGCTAAAATTTCTAATATATGTTCGAAAGAAATGGTGATACCCATGACTTTTTTGCAGAAAATTAGTTTTAAAGTATGCATCTATTACTTTTGTATTCTGACTTGTTATTGAAAATACACATCAATATCACCTCATGGATTTAAAAAAAGTTCCCTATCCTCTCCCACAGATTCTGATTCAATAGGTCTTGAATGAGACTCAAGCATTTAATATTTTTTTAAAGCTTTCCAGATGTGTGCCTCTGTCCTATATTCTCTACCCAAAGTAATTTATCTCTCAGAACTTTATTTCCTTCATCTATAAAATCAGTCTAAAAAGTATAATCCTCACATTTTTTGAGGGTTTAATTATGTGGCAGGCAGCATCCTATGTGTTTCAGTATTATTTCACTGAATTCTCACAACAACCTTTGTTAAGGTCATGACTACTAAGCCCCATCTTTACAAATGGGGAAACCGAGCCAAAGAAAAGTTTGGCATCTTGCCCCAAATCACACAGGTATCAAATGGTAAAATTAAGATTTAAATGAAATCTACATGATATTAGCATTTATAGTCTTTAGGATGGCGGTTGCTTTATAGTATAAGCTTGACGAATATTACTTAAAATAGTAGTTGTCATATGTAAAGCAAATCAATAAATTATTCATACTGAGAGCTCCAAGTCAGTAAAAGAGTTAAATGTGTTTATTATTCTCCATTTACTAAAGTCATCAAAATAACAATATATTTTAGAAAGGCTTCCATTAAAAACTAATTTTGCACTTAATATCATTTATATTTTCATTCTCTACTTCCTCAACTCCCATTGACTTCAATCTATTACCACCAGTCTTTCTCTACTGCTCTACTCTATGCTACTGCACTTGACATCTTCTGATTGTCAAATTAATATCCTATTTTGTTTTCCACTAATTTGAGGAATACATATCTTGCTTTTGGCTTCTAAAATATTACTCTCTGGACCTCCTCTTGCCTTCTTTGACTACTCTGTCCCATTCTTTTTCTTTCTTTCCATAAATGTAATGCTTTCCCAGTTTCTGGCTTCAGTCTTCGCTCCTCATCTATGTTCCCTCTATATGTTTTCTCTAAATGATGTCACCAACTCCTCTGGATTCAGTCCCAAACCTAATGGTCTAGCTCTAATCTTTCTTACCAGCTTTACAACCAAATTTTCCCCTGCCACCTGGGAATCTTCCCTGGTATATTCCATAGACACCTCCAACTAAAAAGACCTGAAACAAAACTCAGTCATTTTGTCCAGAATAGGCTATAGTTCCAACATACTTCTCTCCTCCGCTCTTCCTCCTGGTACCCTATTCTACCCAATCTCTGACATATGAAAACTATAATTCATACCTACCTGTCTATTTTTGTTCACCTCAATCAGTGATAAAGTCCTATCATTATGCCTATATATCTCTTTAATTTACCCTCTCTTCTCTTTGGCAATGTCTTTAGTTCAGGATCTTATCACAGATTGCAATAACCTACATGCTAGGGTTTCTGAAATGAAATTCTCCCCATGCCACTGTGTAACCTTGTTTCCCAATTTAAATTATATTGATGGTAAAATGAGGATCATCATATCAGTCCTACCCCTATTATAGCTTCTATAATATTGTACTATAAATATCTGCTTCATATTTGATTCCTCCACATTTTAGTTTAACATCACCATAACCCACAACAATGACCATCACATAACAGAGAGTAATAGATAATTGCTTATTGAGTGAATGACTAAAAGCTCATGTCACATCTACTTCTAAAGAACTTGAGACCACTCACAATGTAAGATACATTTCCATTAGGATAATTAAGATAAAGACAAAAGAATAGCTATGCAATAACCAATTTACTTATGAAAAACTTAATTTCTGGAAAATTCACTGGCTCAAAATAAGTTATTTTCATTAATGACACATAAAAGAGGTGGCACTATATACTCATACCCCTCTTCAAAATGTTTGCCTGGTTTTCTAAGGCAGATATTTCAATCTTGGCATTTTCTTTCATCAAAAGCTTTCTTTTCTTTGTTACTTCATACTCATTATTGAAGTCTGCAATTTCCTTAATAAATTTTTCTTCCTCCTCGGTCACCTTTTTCTTTGTAGCCCCCTGAAAAAACAAACAAAAGATCAACTATAGATGTTAATTGTAATACTATTTTTCTATAGTGATTTAAAATGCAATCATTTGGAATTACTAACAACAAAAATATAAGATTATACTTCCTGGTGTTATCACAAAAATGTTTTATTCCTCCAGCAATATTAATAAAAACGTGAAGCTACTGCCTACTAATAACCAACAATTTCCACATGAAAGTTTTATCCTTAATGTTTTGGGAGTATTACTGAGATAGAAATCCTACAACTTGTCATTATATCTGTGTTTGTTTATGTATTAAACTTAGCAGCATAGGTGCCATTTTGTCACTGAAATATAAAATTAGGTAAAATAATTAAATGTCCAAACAGGAAAATGAAAATCTACACTCAAAGGAATTACTGCTATAGAGAAATAACAAATGAGGAAATCCAAGGAAACCTTTTAAAATATAGACAAATGAAGTAAAATTATATATTTATTTCCAATTGAGTTCTACAAAGTAGTTTATGTTTTATGAAACATCAACATGAAGAGGAAATAAGAATTTCCAAAAACTCTGTGCCATGACAGAATCTAAATATTACTGTATTTTTCTATTTTTTCTAAGAAATGTCAACCAATTGTGAACTACATTGGGGAACTAGCCATGTCATGCATAAGCTCAAACTCTGTTGGTTCTGACTTCAGATAAATATTCTTAGAATTTTTAAATGTATTTTCTTTGAACTGTCAATTAATTGTAAATAACATTCTTAAACTGGCCCTGTCATTTAAAACTGAGTCTGCTGGTCCTGAGTTAAGATAAAAAATAAAATAAAGAAAATCCATCTCACCAAGATCCATAAATATGCCTAAAGTGTGAACCTCTCTGCCTTTCAAAAGCATTAAAACCAAGGTCTGAAAGCCTGAGCAATTCAAGTCAGTTTCACTGGGTTTTTCTATGCTTATTACAATTGCAAATAATTTCTATATTGCATATCTTCTAATACAATTCTTTCAAACTATATTACTCTACCAACTGGTTTTAAGTAGCATTTAATACTTTTCCGTATCTGAACAGGACTATCTTCCAATATGCATACATATAATTTTCTAAAAGTACATCTAAGTATATTTAAATACTTTTCAATACAGTTAGTGGAAATAGATATTTCTAAGGAGCTGGAGACTTACAAAGGTTTCGAGAAGCATATTCCTCTGGTTTGTAATTTCACTACATTGTCTTTCTAAGGCATTTTCATGAATTTTCCAAAGCTGTAAGAGGAAGGCTTTTTCAGAAAACTGCTGAACCTTTAAAGTGAAAAAACAGAAATCAGAATGAAATAATTGTTAAACATTTTAGGGTACCTTAGCTAACAGAACAGATCTGCATAGTATAAGGTATTTTCTGTATTAATATTAAATGCAAAATAAAATTCACATTAAACATCTTATTTTAGGGGCACCTGGGTGGCTCAGTGGGTTAAAGTCTCTGCCTTCGGCTCCGGTCATGATCCCAGGGTCCTGGGATTGAGCCCCACATCGGGCTCTCTGCTCAGCCAGAAGACCTGCTTCCTCCTCTCTCTCTCTCTCTCTCTGCCTGCCTCTCTGCCTACTTGTGATCTCTGTCTGTCAAATAAATAAATAAATAATCTTAAAAAAAAACAAACAACCTTATTTTATATACACCATCATATATTATTTTATAACGGTTCTATCATTGCAAGTTTTATAATATTTCCCCCCAGTAAGAATACAGGCCCCTCGATGGCAGAAAATGTGTTTTCTTTTTTCTTTACGATACCTCACACAATTCTTAGCCTAGATATCAAAAGCTTTTTGACTACACATATTAAACTCTGCTTCAAGACAGCCCATGTTAAAGAACAAATTTCTATTCTCATCACTTATGAGGAAGATATGGATGAATTAAACATGTATACAGTAAGACTAATAAAATGAGATAAAATCTATAAACCATAGGCAAAAACCCAGTCCCACGACTATAGTTATACCAAGAAAAACACAAATCTGCTAAAGTCCTCCAATGCTTTTGAGAACTCATTTTTTATTTTAGTACCTCATTTGGGTTCTAGTTAGCAAAAGACATAATAAACATTAATATTGGATATGTAACTATTATTTCATTTGGGCTATAAAGAATAGCATCTCCTGAGACCATGAATATTGAAATGAAAGTCAGGAAGCTTTAATATATAAAAGCTAAAATTGATGCCAGACTGGGAATAATCTTTCCTCTATATTCAGCACTGGCCCTCAGAAGAAAGCATCACTTTTAGTTTGGGGCTGTTCCCATCTCCACAGTGAAAAGAAAAAGGAAATAAATTCAATTTAAATTGCAGAAAGCAAGATTTATGTTAGCCACCAGAACTTCCTGAAGGTGAGAGACAGGGTGTGAAATCTCTGTCCCAGAAGATACTGAATAGTAAAGAGCTTAAGAATAGTCTAGTCCAGAGGCAAAGGGTTGGCCTGAAAGATATTTTGAAATGATATGGCTAAAAAGTCCAGGAAATACTGGCATTAAAAAAGTAACAGAAAAAAAAGGTAATGGAAATAAAACAGAAAATATGGTCTTGCATATATATAATATCCTGGCACATCTGCTCACACCTTCAATACTTGTTGCTGTTCTCATCAACTCTATCTTAAGAAAGACATCAATAGAGAACGATGAAAGAGATGCAATTTTCATGACCAAAGAAACTCAGAAAATACTTTTAAAGTTGGCGGAAGGAAGAATGTGGCAGTTAGTTATTTTACTATCTAAGAAGACAGAAATTAGAAAACATATGGCCAGATCTATGAAATTGTTGGGTTCCCCCAATAATGGGTCCGTGATTAAAGGAGCGAGACTGATACAAAGCGAAGGTCAAGCAAAGCTTTATTTCACACCAAGCATCAAGAATGAAACCCAACGTTTGGGGCCGCACCTTTTACAGAGACGGCGATCCCTCTCTGTTTCACAGACTAGCTTTTATAGAGCAAAGGCCATGTGGTTGGGCCTGGCTACGCACAGGTGGCCAATGAAGTTGTAACACACAGAGAAAGCTGCACAGTCCTGCTAGGTCACACATAAGTGACCAACTGAATTACAATTTACCCTAGGAGACATTTGAACCAGCCTATCACCTTGGTCAGAATTGGCGCCCAAAAGGCAGGGCCCACACTCCTTGGTAACTAGGGAGACAGCATGCGGGGCCCCCCCACTGATCGGATGTCTCCACCTGGCCTGACCCACCCTTGTATTTGGGCTTTGTTACCTGGGGCTGGTTTCCGGGACTTGTTTTTAAGTAAGTTCCCGGAGGGCGGGGGGAGCAGAGTCAATTTAACTTTTACAACAAAATGGCAGTTCAACCGGGGTGGGGCTGCTCTGGCTGGATAGGCCTTTACAAAATCATATAGAAGATGGAGGCAGCAAACAAAAGGAGGATCATGAATTCTATCACATTATCACATTCTTTTAGAATAAGAAAATACTTCAGAGCTATTTACTATTTACTTATTATACGAGAATAAAATGAGTTCCAAAAATGTGAAATTTCTTAACATAAGTAATATAATTAATTATGGGCAAACCCGGGACTAAAACCCAGCTCTTCTGATTTCCTTTCTGCTAAATTAGGACTAGAACTATTTCAAAGTAATAGAGACACTTCTGCAACTAAGATGGACTTTAGTCTCTGATAAAAGCAGAAGATGAAAGTATGTAAGTTTGAGAAACAGTAAAACCACCAGAACTTAATGAGAGGAGGTTGCTTGTAGTATATACCTAACTCTCGGAGCTGCTATTTTGGACAGTAACCATGAATGCCTGCAAAATTGCTTTGAGACCAGATATTGGGCTGGAAAATTTTTGGTTTAATCCAATAAGGTATGTCATGTATGAATCAAAATTCCTGAATTCTAATTGTTTCTGTCACTGATCTGTTGTGAAAGACCTTTGTCGAAACCCAAAAATGAAGGAAATCGTACTTATCAGGCTAAGAAATTTTTAAGTAAGTCATAACCAAATTTATTATTCAGGTTCATAAAAGTCTTATGGTAAGAAATAAAAAAATTAAGGTGTCCCATTCCAGCTATCACCAGCTAAGACCTAAATTACCACTGTCTTCTTTCCTTAAAAAGAAAATAAATATTAAAGAGAGCTATTAGACAAGTTGTCATTTAATTGGAATATTTTACCATAATCTGAAAAATGAAACCTATACACCCCAAATGAAAAGTAGAGAACTATTCAAAAGCTTTATAAGAAAAGCATATCTATAAATTTCCTCTTCCCCCAAACTTCTATGGGAATTATCATTTTGAGGTCTTTTCAGCTTCTTTGTTGTTGTTGTTTTTATTATTATTGGTCTGCTTCTCCTCATCATTCCCACTTTCCCTCTTATATTCTGTCTTTATCTTTTAATTCCACATTTTCCTCTTTAAATCAACTTTAAAAAGTTCCAGAGTCAATAAGTACAGAAAAATTATAGTAACACTAATTTCTAAATTCACTTAGGGTCTGTGATGAAAACATTTAATACAAAATGGAATTGGCAAGTAAAGGAAAAAGCGTAATAGAAAAAGAGGCAGGAGTTTGGGAAAGCTCAAGTCAGTAACAGCAGATGCCCACAATATGATGATTCACATGGTGAAGACAACAGTAAGTTAAGGTTCCAGAAGCTACATGGGTCTATTATTAATAGAGTTCTTTCATATTTTAATGAAACTGAAAGGACAAAGACTTGTGGATCTTCCCAGTTCCTCTCTGCCAAGTGTAAGCTGTTACTCTTAAAAACGGAAATAGCTTTCATGGCCACCTATTTGCAGAATGTGTTTCTCATTATCCCTTTTGTTCTTTCTGTTATCATGACCAACGCCTTAAACTATTTTTCACACTCTTGTGTTTGAAAACCAGACCTACTGATATGTAAAATCTAGGTAAACAATTCCAGATATAACCTGGAACATATTGCTATGATCACAAGACAAGGTCATTTCACACAATAAATTATCATCAGAAACATCTCTTTTATTGTAAAAATGATGAGTGCAGATGAGAATTGGAAAGATACTAGAAGAAATGTAAAACAGACTTAAAAATAATTTTAACTAAGGTATAATTGATTTACAGCATTATAGTAGTTTTGAGTGTACAACAAAATGATTTGATATTTATATACATTGCCAAATGATCACTACAGCAAGTATAGTTACCATTTGTGTCCAAAGGTATAAAATCTTTTTTCTTCTTTTGAGGACAACTTTTTAAGATTTATTGTCTTAGCAACTTTCAGTATCACTGACTATGGTCACAATGCATCATGACCTGAGCACTTATTTTATAACTGGAAGATTGTACCCTTCGACCCTCTTCACCTCTTTTGCCCCCCGCCCCCACCAAATTCCTCCCCACTGGTTAACTACCAATCTATTCTCTGTATCTATTAGTTTGGTTTTCCTTTGTTTGTTAGTATGTTTTGTTTTTTCAGATTCCACATATAAGTGAAATTATATGGTATTTGTCTTTCTCTATCTGATTTATTTCACTTAGCATAATACCCTCAATTCCATTAATGTTGTTGCGAATGGCAAGATTTCATTCTTTTTGTATGGCTGAGTGGTATTCCATTATCTATTTAGCTACATCTTCTTTATCCATTCACCCATTGATGGATACTTAGGTTGTTTCCATATCTTGGCTATCATAAACAGTGCTGCAGTGAACATAGGGGTACACATATCATTTCGAATTAGTGTTCCCGTTTTCTCTGGGTAAATACCCAGAAGTGGAATTGCTGGATCATACAGTAGTTCTGTTTTTAATTTTTTGAGGAACCTCCATACCATTTTCCATAGTAGTTGCACCATTTACTGTCATACCAACAGTGCAAAAGGGTTCCCTTTTCACCACATTCTTGCCAACACTTGTTATTTCTTGTCTTTTTGATTATAACTATCTTAACAGATAGGTGATATCTCATTGTGGTACTGATTTGCATTTCCCTGATGACTAGTAATGTTGAGTATATTTCCATGTGCCTGTTGGCCATCGGTATGTCTTCTTTGGAAAAATATTTATGCAGATCCTCTACCCTTTTTTATTTTTTTTGTGTGTCTGCATGTCCACCAGCTTTAATAAGGCACTTGGAGAATGCAGGGGTGGGGCACATCCACTGGCATTAGCGAGGCCCCTGGAGAGTGCCGTGACTGTGTGCATGTGCCGGCAGTAGCAGGATAAAGGGAGAGGGCAAAATGGTGCTAGCAAGTCAACAAAATGGCACAAGGTGGAGGAAGAGCAGGAAAATGGCGCCCACCTGTGCCTCCATCTTTACAGAGTCCCAGTAGGCCCCTGTCCCTCTGACAGATGCTTTACGATTAGGAAATAAATTTCTCCTTCACATATGTGTAGTCTAGGTGCTTTTCAAACTGCTGCTTTTGCACTAGTTCTGGGGCAAATGATTCTACACATGAGCCCTTTAAGAGCAGAACCTTCATTTCCTACACCCTCTGGATCTCCTGGATGTAATAAGCACCACTGATTTTCAAAGTCAGATGTTTTGAGGGTTCATTTCTCCCATCTAAGTCCCAAGCGCTAGTATGCCTGATGCTGACGTGCTTCTTGGGCATAAGCTCCATATTTGTGATCTCCCTCCTGATAACGGGTTGGTGTGCCAAGGTAGAAGAGGGTTCTGGTGAGACTACGTGTCTGCCTCTCCCACCCATCTCAGTGTGGCCCTGTCTGTTATCCTTTGTTGTGGAGGAATTTTTCAGCTAGTTTTCAGGTCTTTTTCAGAGGGAATTCTTCCATACATAGCTGTAGATTTGGTGTGTACATGGGAGATGAGTTCAGATATACCTATTCTACCATCTTGAACCACTTCCCAAAATATTTTTGTACATATCTTTCCCAATCAGGGAAAGGTTTGAGTTGAGGCACTATCTTCTATCCATGGTAGCTTGGACATCTTTCATAAATCAGCACTTTAGAGACTACTAACACTATATCCTAAGTTACCCAGGAATGTCAAAGGGTTATAACAACAAGAAGAAAAGGGTAGAAGGTTCCTAGTAGCAGTAATACAAATTTCTCTTTCTTATCTCTCTTCTTCCTCTGACTACAAATGAAGAGAAATATTTGCATGCAGCCTTAAAGTTATATTCTAGAATCAAATAGCCAAGCTTTGTCAGAAAATATTGCTGTTTTGGAAAATTTTAATTTATAGCAGTGCCAACACTCAGGTTAATTCTGCTTCCCTCAGCCATAAAGGCTTTTTTCTTTCCCTGTTTTATTCCTCTTGGGATATTTGATTTTTCAACAGAGCTTATAGTTTTCCCAGTGAGCTGACTTATCTGGTCAACTAGGTCAGTTTTCAGCATAGCCATGATTTGTGACTCTTCACTACTCTTGCTGCCTGGGTGCCTTTAGGTATTTTTCTACCAGAAGAACTCGAAAATTGAAAATGACTGAGAATTCTAAATTAATGTTTAGGTCCAAGTAAGCAAAGTACAAAGCTACTCTTTGTGTGGCTGCTGTTGTTTAAAATATTCTCAGACTTTAGGAACTGACATTTTGCTGATTAAATGGTCTACCCCACAGTGTAAGGCAACTTTGCATAAGAGAGTTATGTAGATTTCACATTTGTAAGCTCATGGCAATTGGGGGGGGAGAATGTGTTATGACTATAATAAAAGACATTTTAAATGCTAGAGGTACATCAGTGAATATTGTATCAATAACAGATATGAAGGTTTTGTAAAAGAAAAATATCTATTTTTTATAAATCTTTTTTTTTAATTTAAATTCAGTTAGCCAACACATATCATTAGTCTCAAATGTAGTGTTCAACAATTTATCAGTTGTATCTAACACCCAGATGCAGTACTTAAAGGAAAACTCACTATGACACAGGAATCCTAATGTAGGAAGTTTCAATATCAGGAAATATTAATCCTTACATGGCCCATAAGACTTTTCATGATCTGCACTCCTTTCTTTACTGTCCAACCTTATCGTCCACTACTCTCCTCTTCATCCACTTTCTCCAGCCACATTGGCCTTCTTGTCATTCCTTAGATTTACCAGTGGCACGCCCTCATTATGACCTTTGTATTGACTGTTCTCTGCCTGAAAATCTCCTTTCCCAGATTCCTTCTGGTTCCTTTCTTTACCTCAGTCAAGTCTTCGCTCATCTTTCATCTTTCCGTTGGCAGTTATTAGGACGCCAGAGAAGACTACTGCTATTTAAGTTTGTTCTGGAAGTTCTCATTAATGCAATATGGCAAGAAAAAGGAGTAAGAGATACAATTATCAAAAGGCTGGTACACAGCTCTCTTTCATTTGTTTAGGTAAATGTTACTGTTACATACCCAATAAATCTAAATAAATCTATTGAAAACTGTTAGAAATAAAAAAGAATCCAGTAAAATAGTAACAAATAAATATAAAAAACAAAGTATCTTTTCTAGTTACCAACAATAAATAGAAAAAAAGCATGGGAAAGATTTCATTCATAATAGTAACCACATAAAGAAAACACAAATAAGCTTAAAAAATATGAGACCTATATGGAAAAAAAAACCCTCTACTGAAGAACATAAAAGATCCAAATAAATAAAATGATAGGTTTTGTCCTTGAATGCAAAGATGGAAATACACCAATTCTTCCTGAATTATCACATAACTGTAGTAGAGTCTTAATTAAAACCCCATAATTTTGTTAGAATTTGACAAAACAATTTTATCTAGAATAACAAAAAACCTGAAAAGAATCAGGAAACTTCTAAAAAAGAAACTATCCTTCCAGAGAATCAAAGATACTTAGAAGCAAATGTAGTTTAGTAAATATGTTACTGGCGCTGAAACAAACAGATTAATAGAAGGGTACAGGCTATCTAAAAACAAATATATATGCATTACTGTATCATAAAGATGGTGCTTTTGGTCAGTGGAGATCATGTGATATTTACCCAGGGAAAAATGGAGGAAGAGTCATTTTTATTTAAGATATTGGAAAAGTACTGGAAAAACACACTATTTAAAAATCTTGGGAGTGGGGTAGGCTTTCCCAAGCCTGAGATGGATTTCAGATTTAATCTTTTAAAAGATTAAAAATTCTAGCAAGACAAACATTCTAAACTTTGACTAGATAAAATATGTCATAAAAAGCCAAGCTACAAACGATAAAATTTGCAACGGATGACAAAGAAAGGGTAATATCTGTAACTTATAAAAAGCTAGATGTCAATAAGAAAAAGACAAGGAAAGGATTTGAATAGGCAAAAAATGTAAACATTAGCAATCAATGAAAAAAATATATAAGTAAACAAAAAGTTCAAATTAACTATAAAAAGATGTCACTTTTTCTTATATTTGCCAAAACAACTGATAATTTCAATTATACGAGTAGTGAAATTGTGGGAAAATAAACTGGAACAACTTTTCTGAATGACAATTTGGAAATTCTCAAAAGCCTTAACAGCATATAACTATTGATAGAGCAATTTGATTTCTAGGACTTTATCCTAAAAAAACCAAGTGCACCGAGATGCATGTGTAAGACTGTCATCACAGTGATAGTAATAATAGTAATTTATTAACAATAATAGTATTTACCAGTAGGAAAGCAGTTATCTAAAATATGATATAGCCACTGAGTGGAATACTATGCAATCATTACAAATTGCTTATTTAGATATATATTTACTGAGATATGTGGGATACAGTAAATGGAAAAAAAGCAAATCATTTCAGAAAAAAATACATGCACTTATAAATAATTCTGAAAGAAGATCTATGAAAATATTAACTATAGAGTGGAACTATGAATAGTTTTCACTCTGTGTTTGACCTATTTATATTTTTGGAATAATTTGCAATAAATACATACTACTTTTATGAAGAATTAAAACAATTAAACTAGTCCAATTCAGAAAACAAAAATGTCTGCTGCATGTTCATCAAAAATGATAGAAGGTCCTCATATTTCCTGAGACTATAAGCCACTCTTCCAGTAGCAACATAAGCAAGTGCTCCTAATAAAGATGGAGACAAAGAGGAGCTCATAATAAAGAAAAAAAGACCATTTTAGAGACCATTTAATCCATTTTTTCTACAGTGGCAATCACATATCTCCCATTCCTTCCTCTTTTCTGTCTTCTCTTGGGAGGAACTAATTAGAATTTTAACCAGGAAAAACTGGACTATATTTAAAGTCATGAAACTAGACTGAATCAAAGAAGCTGAGGTAGGCAACCTTTCAACTTATCTTGAGCTATTAATTCAGGCAATAACAATTCATAAACCCACATAGGTACCAAAGGCTATATGAGATATTCTTCTCAGCAACATCAAGATCACAGGCACAGCTGCAAGTAGCCAGTTTGCTTTTGACCTCTTTCATTCACCTTTTTTGAACCCGTCTAGTGTTACAAAATCCACAGTCAACCCAAATCTAACCTTCTCAAAATAACCCCCATACTCCAAAATTACTTTTTCCCTTCTCCTCAAATAAAACTCCCATTTCCAAAGAACTGCTGATACAGCTAGATACTAATATGATTAGGGAAAGAGCAGTAATGCACAAATACTGATAGGCCAAGAACATTTGTAATGATACTTCTTAATCTGAAAGACTCACTGGGGAGATACTTTGAAATAAGGTGACTTCTGTGTTATTTGACAATGCAGGAGGCAGTACCTTATCTTACCTATCACTACATCTTCCTATTCTGTCAGGATATAAAACAATGGAATGCTGCAGGTAGTGATTTTTCATGTACTGCTTTTAATGGAAGAACCATAAAATGTCACAGATTCTTTAAAACACGCATTTTCCTCCTCATAATAAGAAAACTTGGCACATGAGCATGAAAAGATCCTACCTCAGTCAAGTACTCTACAAGAAATGGTGGGGGGATGGGGGAAGGGAGACACATATTCACATCAACTTGTTAACCAGCAGCTTTAGCTTTAGGAAGACAGTTCATTCTTTAAGAAGTGGAGCAAACAAGAATGGGACAAAGAACAATGTGTATACTGTACCTGTTGGCAAGCTGTAAGTCTGGACAGCTCTCACATAAAAACAGCAGAAACACCACCCCCCCCAAAAAAATACTGTAATGAAAGATAAAAAAATAAAATAAAATTACTCAAAAGCTTACAAAAAAAGAGTACTATAATGCTCTGTAAGATATTGATGTTACATGGTGCAAAAAGATAAATTTTGTTAATCAGTTATGTCAATACCAAGACAATGCAAAGTTATGTCCCCCAAAAAACAAGAGTAAAAGAGCAAGTAAGGACATAAGAGAGTAATATTAAATAAAATAAAAAGCTGAGATAATAAGGAAGACAGGAAATGAAAGAAATATAAAAAAGAAAAGATCCCAACAGAACTTTTAGAGTATTAAATAACAGAACCAACACTGCAAAAGATGGAATCAGTAAGGTAAAGTATAAAGAGTTCTCTAAGGCTGCTGAGAAGATCACAGGATCAGAGAACAGAGAACAAAGATCTAATCTTATAAGGAATAGGCGAACACAAAAAAGAAATCACAAGTAATAGCTGAGGTTAAAATGGGAGTTGAAGTTAAAATGGGAAGTTATAATTAGGTTAAAGTAGTTGAGGTTAAAAAGTAATAGTTGAGGTTAAAATGAGGGACACTCCTGGTCTAGAAAAAACTAACAGGTACATCTGTTATATTTGGAATTATAAGAATAAAAAAAATCTGCACAATCAACCAGGGAAGAAATAATGAAAACAGTTTACCTGAAAAGGATTTTAATAAAGCAGCCTGAGGAGTGCCTGGGTGGCTCAGTTGGTTAAGCATCTGCCTTTGGCACAAGTCATGATCCCAGGATCCTGGGATCAAGCCCCAAATCTGACTCCCTGCTCAGCGGGGAGTCTGCTTCTCCCTCTCCATCTGCCTCTCCCACCCTCTCGCCCCACCACAGCTCATGCTTGCATGTGTACATGCACACTCTTATCTCAAATAAATAAAACCTTTAAAAATAATTAAAAAAAAAACAGGCTGATTTCAGTATTTCTCTTCTGCATTAATAAATTTCAAAAATCAGTAATGCCACTTCTTGTGACAATCCCCAGGTGTTGCATGTAAGTACCAAATCACTAAACTGTACTCCTGAAACTAGTATTACACTGTATGTTAACTAACTGGAATTTAAATAAAAACTTTTAAAAAATCAGTAGTGTTAGATTTACATAATTTTCTATAAACAGGCATGAGCCAAGAATTCTGTATACAGACAAATTTTTTCATTCAAGTGTGAAAACAATAGAAAGAAATTTAAGATCTTAATGGCTTAGAAAATTCATCATGCACAATAGTCCCTGAAAAATTACTTGAACAATTATACAGACTGACCAAAAGATGAAAAAGAAATAAAAATCCAAGAATGAGGAAGTTGAAGCATTAAAAAATTTTAAAGTTAAAGAGTTAAAGTTAAGAATTCTGGTTAATATGGCAGTCTAAGCAAATGTGGGAAGGACCCACTTTCTGCTCAAATATAGAGGAATGCTATATAAAATAGAACTACATTTAAAATAAGGTATCATTTACATAGTCAAACTGAAAGCAAGAAAGGGAAATTGTCAAGCCAAACACGAAGAGGAGACCCGGGTTAAAACGGTGTGCTAGAATTTAAGTCCAAGGGGTATCCTTGAGATTGGGTACAGGTGTTACAGGCTAGGGTTTTAAATGCCCACATAAGACCAAAAGTCAAGACCAGAGGGAGCTGGAACTGGGCTCACTGGATAGAGTCAGGAATTGAGCAGTGTCTATGCCAGCTGTGCAAGTGGAATAACAAAACTCCATTCATTGGTTTAGAGAAGCAGCATATAAATGAGCTGCCACCATTGAGCCATGAGTGGAAGGTGTCATCCCCAAGAAGCTCCAACCCCAAGCTTGAATGGTTCATGGATATGAGATTTATGTATCTCTCACTCATGTACTGCAGAAATCCCAAGCTCAGAAATTAACATAAAAACTGGTTCTGAACAAGTGATATTTGTACGCCCCTGGCAGCCGGGGTGATACTGTTCCATAGGGATGTCTTTTTTATCAAGGGAATATGTGGTACCCTAGGAAACATAAGCCCTGCTAAAGATAAGTTCACAACAGAAAAATCTGAAGCTCATAAGAATATACACCATTACATAAGAAAGCCACCAGCTTAAACAAGCAGAATTCACAGAAGAGAACAGAAAACAGAATCCTATGAGAAAAGTTTTAATTTATTCACTCAGTAATATTTATTTAACACCCTCTACAATTGAAGCACTGTTCTAGATACTGGGAATAACAGTAGCGAACAAACTGGATAAATTTGTATTCCTTGTGGAGCTTACATTCCTTTGGGGGGAGACAGGTAATAAACAGATCTATATAAAATATGTCAAGAGGCAGTAAGTGTTACAAAATAAAGGATTGTGAACAAGGAGAGATGGGACTGGGTGCTACCATTTGATATACTGGAGGTCAGAGAGGATCCTCTCCAGCAGCCATTACCAAACTTTTTGGTCTCATGACTTTCCTGTGTTAAGGACTTTAACACAGTCTTAAAAAATTACTGAAGACATTTTTGTTAGATTGTTTTCATAAGCTAGACCTATCAATATTTTCTTTATCAGATATTAAAACAGAAAGTTTAAGAAACATTTAATTCATTAATTTAATAAATTAATTCATTAAGAATTAATGTAACAGTAAATTTATTGCATGTTTAAAAATATATACCTAAGAAAAAATAGTATCCCCCCAAAAAAAATAATAAGAGCTGGATTTACATTTTTTTGTGCATCTTTTTAATGTCTGCCTTAATAGAAGACAACTGGATTCTCACATCTACTTCTTTATTCAATCTTTTGCAATGCATTTTTTGGTTGAAGTACATGCAGGAAATCTGGCCTCACACAATGTATTTTAATACCCTTTTCAAATGATTGTGGGTATGCTTGATACTGTACCCGAACTAAACCAGTTAAAGTTCCCTAAAGGTTAGTTGCAGTGTGGAATCATTTCAGAGAGCTTTTCACCTTCTGTTACAATAAAACCTGTTGGTCTATCCTGTGCTTTCAGAGGATATTTTATCCCTGTATGGTTTTGTGACATGTGCTGGTCATTTGGGAAATATTGCTTCACTGAACTATTATTCCGATCCTCCCAATGTTAATACATTTAATTATAGGATACTAAAAAATAACATTCATTAATATCATTAACAAACTCATCAGAAAAATCTTTACGTATTGAGAAAAATACTGTCAAGTTTATAGTGACAGATAAGAGTCTTCGAAAATTCAGACTTTTGTTTGAAAGGTTGAATATTATCATTGGCAAGATACTACTACTATTATCAGTTGTTTGCCTCGAAATGTCAGGGTCACTTCATTTTTGAGAAAATTTTGCCAAGTACTGAAGTTTAAATAACTATAGCCTGTCAGTTATTCAAGTAAAAATGGTGTTCCACGGGAAGGGGAAAGAAAAATAAGGTTAGTTCATTTTGTAACTCAAACACATAAGTACTCTCCCTTGAGACAGTCATTGTACTTTGGAATATAGGTACTTTATGTGAACTTCCATTTCATCACACACGGTATTAAAAACTCATAGACCCAACTTCAAAACAATCAAGGCGTGTAGTGAAACTGGTGGGTTCTGTTCTTTACTGTGAGCTTACAACAGTGAAGAAGACAATGACCTACTAGAGCAGTTGGATGCCACTGCCTTGGTTTGTGCTAAGGCACCAGCGGTTTTACTCATCATCGCCTTTACTTACCATCAATGTGCGCGCAATCGTGGTGAAAATGGTAAATAATGCCTTCGCATCATTAAGAAAATAGTTCGACCTCATAGACCTCCTGAGGGAGTCTTGGGGATGCCTAGGTTGCAGGTCACACTTTAAAAACCATAGCTCTCAAGTGGCAACTGTAACCTCAGGTAAAGAGCCATCAAGATTTGCATGTCTTGACATAAAGTCTCACATTCCAGTGGAATGGTTGGCCACCCTGCTGAAAGAGACCTAAAAGAACTAAGTAGACACAAGACACCCCTAGCTGCGGGAAGAAGCATTTCAGGCAGAGGAGACAGCAGTGCAAAATCCCTGAAGTCAAAGAATGGTTTACAGATTCCAGAACAAAAGAACCCACCACAAAGGCAAACGCCCTTAGAAAAACAGACTACCACCACGAAAATGCCCAGTGCTGTTCTCTAAGGACATCTTGTGCCCTCATCTATTTTTATGCTTCAATTACTTGTGACAAATATGAAGAGGTTTTCTTTACAGAACCACACAGAAAACATCAAAAGTTTAAAAAAAAAAAACAAAAAAGACCTTTTTTTTTTTTTTTAAGAAAGGAGAACATCAAGAATTTTGAGTTTACAGTTAAGTTTATACATGGAAGCTGTTTGATGCCAACTCTCAAATTCAGGTAGAGAATCATTATGTAATTTATTTCCAGTTATTCATGGTGTGATGCAGAAGTTGCTTAATGAATGTTTGTTGAATGAATAATTTTAATTACCCAATGTGTGACTGGAGATATTTAGAAATGAGGAACACAGTTAATTGATTTTCTAAGAAATCACAAAACACAAAAAGGCCAACTTTTGAAAGGGCAATCTTTTGTGCTGTGTAGTCTTAGGAGGTTAGCAAACTAAATGTACTCTCATGCCTTCTGCACACTGAGCCACAAACTTATTACTGCTCTTTAATTAGAGAACCCTTCTCTCAGTTCCTGGAAAGGAAGTTGTTTTCTTGTTTTTTGTTTTTTTTTTCCTGTTGAGAACACTTCTAACATTTCAGGCTAAACAATTTACTTAGAGTAGCTCTTTGAAGGGAAAAGGAAAGGAAGGAGAAAAGAAAAGAGAAACGAGAAGAAAGAAAAGAGAAGAGAAGAGAAGAAAGAAATAGGCACACTGGTGTAGATTTTATACCATTAGAAACAGTGCAGTAGATTTTCCACTTTGTGGACCCAAGACAGGAAGTGAGCAACTTTTGTGATTTATTTTGTAAGAACTTCCAAATAGAAAGGGTCTCTGGCATACTGTCATAGGGTTTGCTCTAAACTGCTATTACCATGAAATATTCTTCGGATTTTCTTAAGATCATGAAAACAAAGTTGAGAAACAAGAGTTCAATAAATGCTACATGTAGTATTTTTCACTTCAATTAGAAATGTAATCATTTCAGTTCTATCAGTATGAAGAGCAATCACTACTCAGAGACCAGTGCCCCCCAATAAAAGAATTGGAACCATGGACACGACCATTAATCAAACAGCTCATTCTAAGACCAGATGTGCCAAATGGCCAATAAGCACCTGAAAAGATGTCAAGCATTAATGTCATTAAGGAACTTGAAATAGAAACCAAAACCAAAGTATAAACCAGATACTGTCTCACACCTGCTAAGATGGCTTTAACACAAAAACAAAACAAATAAAACCCCAGAAAATCCCAAGTGTTCGTGAGGCTATAGAGAAACTAGAGCCCTGGGATGCTGCTGGCGGCAAGTAAGATGGTGCTGCTGCTATGCAGTCTGGCATTTTCGCAAAAAGTTAAATCTATCCTAGCCATACGACTCAGAAATTCCACTCCTGCATGGAATACCGAGGAGAACTGAAAATGTATGTTCGTACAAAAACTTGCAGGCAAATATTCATAGTGACATTATTCATAATAGCTAAAAAAGTACAAACAACCCAATGTCTATTAACTGAAGAATGGATAGACAAATCTGGTATATCCATACAATAGAATATTATTTGGCCATAGAAAGGAATGAAGTAGCGATACATGCTACAATATGGATGAACCTTGAAAACACGCTCAGTGAAAGAAGCCAGTCAGAAGAGGCCAGCTATCCTAGAATTCCACTTACAGGCCACGTCTGGAGACAGAAGTAGATTAGTGGTGACTTAGGGCTGGTGGGGTTTGACGGGGATGGAGGGGAAGGGAACTGCTAAGGGCATAGAGCTCCTTTTGGGCTGATGAAAATGTTCTGTAATTAGTAATGACTGCATAACTTTTTGAATAGACTATACTGAAGAGACTATAAATACTGCTTTGTAACTTATAAAATGTATCTTTATTTTTTAAAGTCACGTAACAGCTATGTCCCCACTCCCAGCTTAAGAAATTAAACATTATGTGTACAGCTGAAGTGACCTGTATACCCTTCCCTGATTACATCTTCCAACCCCCATCAGAGATAATCACTACTTGATGTTGTTACTTATCATCCCATGCATGTCATTAAACTTCACTATAAATTTATAATCCCTCATAGATGTTTTGAGTGTTTTTAAACAGTATCATACTTATGTACCTTCTATAAGTTGCTTTTTTATCATAATTATCATGTTTTCGAGATTTGAGGATTTTTGGGGGGGGTCATTATTAAGTGGCTTTTTCACAATGACATTTAGCACTTAGAATTCTGAGATCATACTCCCAGGAAGAATAACTAAATCTGTTAAATGTCTTTGTCTACTTTTTTAAAATCAATTCAATCAGGTGATTCCTTCAAACAATTCAAACTCTCATTGAGCTCTTGGTCAAAATAAAGGAATTTTAAGTGCATGTAATAACATAAGGGCTTTTTTAGGACTCCAACATAAAACAACTCTTGCTTGGCTGAGGGGTAACTTACAAGGGAAAATCTTGCATTGTATCCTTGCATACATGACAAATCACACTAAGATTAAATGATAAACATAATTAACCTTACATATTCCAACCAACGACAGGGCTTCTCTACATGGTCATTCTGGCTTTGACCACTAAAGTATTTGTTATAGACACTGTGGTTGCCTCCCAAACATGCATTCCTCCTTTCCTTGGTTAATTATTGGTTTTTGGAAACCTGTACTATCCCTAGACAGCCCACTGAATTTGGGAGAATTTACTACCTTTGATCACAGCTATTGTTATAATTTGTGTATATGA
The DNA here is from genome assembly GCF_010015895.1 of Lontra canadensis. Classification (NCBI taxonomy): domain Eukaryota; kingdom Metazoa; phylum Chordata; class Mammalia; order Carnivora; family Mustelidae; genus Lontra; species Lontra canadensis. The sequence continues at coordinate 4,087,866 of NW_022630997.1, forward strand.
GGTGAAAGAAGGTATCCGATGAGGATAATTCCTTTGCAATTTAGAGAAAGCTTCAAACAAACTTCCTTCTCTCTCTACCTGATTTAGAAGGTAAAATCATGTGGCTTTGGGAGTTATCCGTTACTTTTAGGGGAACATAAGGACAACAAGCATTCTGCCACTCTTCTTTATTAATAAAACTCCAATTTTAAGATTTTTTTTTAAATTTATTTGACAGGCAGAGATCACAAGTAGGCAGAGAGGCAGAGAGAGAGGAAGGGAAAGCAGGCTCCCACTGAGCAGAGAGCCCGATGTGGGGCTCGATCCCAGGGGACCCCAGGATCATGACCTGAGCCGAAGGCAGAGGCTTTAACCCACTGAGCCACCCAGGCGCCCCAAAACTCCAATTTTATTCAGTGCAGTAACGCATCCAGTTAAAAGTATTTACATTCCCAGGCTTCATTTTCCAAGGTTGGCCATGTGACAAAATTCCAATCCTTAGGATGCAGGACCAAGTCCTTAGAGAGGACTTTCCTTCCACCAAAACAATGATAAAGCCACATGAGAAGTCTTCTGATTTTCATGCTCTCCTCTTCTTCCACCTGGAATTCAAATACGATGCCTGCAGATGGAGCAGTGCTGTGATCGCAAGGATGAAAGCCACATGCTCAACATAGCGGAACAGAAAGAACATACCGTGGTCTTTCACGACTTCCTTGAGCAATTTTAATAAATGGCCACGGATCTCCTACCTCCAGACGTTCTGTTACACAGAAAAAAATAACCCCTTATTCGGTAAAGCCACCATGGTTACATTTTTGTTACAAGCAACCTGATGCAATTCCAAAGGATATAATGGCGGAATCAAAGGTTGGGTTTTCAAATATTTAAGCCAATCATTTCTCAATATGTTTAAGCCATTTTGAACTGAATTTCTATTATTTGCAGCCCAAACCACCCAAACTGATAGGGCCTTCTAAGGAAGGGATGGTGCTTCTGACTGGCCTCTTAACCCTCAGGGGCCAACCTGCTGGCTGACTGAAGTAGATCTTTACTAACGAGGAGCCCCTGTGATGACAGGGAAACTTCTGCTAACTCGTGGTGCTGCCTTGCTTGCATAAGGCCACCTAACAGTAAAAGCAGACGAACAAAGAAATAAAACATTCTTATTAATAATTTCATTAAACACATAGGACACATACTCATCAAAATTGTTGAACTAGTAAAACCAGGTGGCTTTTAGAGAACCATGCCTTTAGTTTCCTATCACTGTCTCCAAACTTTCCTATAACCTCACCCTTTTCTTATTCTGTTCTGTACGCTATACTACAGCAGCTAAGAGTGAGGGTTCTCGGGGGTGTCTTATTGGCTGAGTCGGTTAAGTGTCTGCCATCAGCTCAGGTCACGATGCCAGGGTTCTGGGATCCAGCCTGGCATCAGGCTCCCTGCCCAGCAGGGAGTCTGCTTCTCCCTCCACCCTTCCCCCTGCTCATGTTCTCTCTCTCTCAAATAAATAAATAAAATCTTTAAAAAAAAAAAAAAGGAGACTCATTTAGTTAACCCCATATACGTTCAAATCTTCCATCTATGATGATGATGATGATGATGATGATGATGTGACCTCGTGCAAGGTACTAAATTTCTCTGGATCTCAATTTTCTCAAATGAATAATGGAATAATTCTATCTCACAGGGTGCTTGAGAGAGTTAATTGAGCTAAGGTTAGGTTAGTAAATGCTTAGCGTAAGGTCTGATTTACAGTAATGATGTGCTCAATACCTACTACTTTTAGGGGTTTTTTTTTGTTTTTTGTTTTTTGTTTTATTCATTTATTTGAGAGAGCATGAGCAGGGAGCAGGGGGAGGGGCAGAGGAAGGAGAAGCAGACTCCCCGCAGAGCCGGGAGCTCAATGCTGAGCTGGATCCTCTGATCCTGGGATCTTGACCTGTGCCAAAGGCAGCCTCTTAACTGACTCAGCCACCCAAGTGCCCCTTATTTTGTTTTTACAACAGAAATATCACTCCTCAGGACACCTGGGTGACTCAGTGGGTTAAGCCGCTGCCTTCGGCTCAGGTCATGATCCCAGGGTCCTGGGATCAAGTCCCGCATGGGCTCCTTCCTCGGCAGGGAGCCTGCTTCTCTCTCTGCCTCTGCCTGCCTCTCTGCCTGCTTGTGTGCTCTCTCTCTCTCTCCTTCTCTCTGACAAATAAATAAATGAAATATTTTAAAAAAAAAAAAGAAAGAAAGAAATATCACTCCTCTCGTCTAAGGCTAATTCTTACCTTATGTTCCAGATCCCACCCATCCTCCTTCCACCTCCTCAAGGGCTTTAAACTACTGACTGTGTTTTCTCTCTAGTCTATTTTCAACCTCTTTCTATAGGCCCCCTCCCACTAATATGCATAACAATAGCCATGAGAATGATAATGAAGATGATGGGACTTGAAGCATAGATAGAATTGTCCTTTGTTGAGGAAGCCCATCTCCTTGATAAAAGGAAGAAAATGGGAGAAGATGGGTTTTCACTTAGGCAGGGTTGGAGATCAGCAGGTGGGAAAATAAAATATTTTCGGGGGGGGGGGGGGATGGTTTCTATTTTCTCTGAAACAAAAGGCAAAGTTATCTCCCAAGAGTTAAGTAGTTCAGAAGACAGGATCAAATGTAGAAGAGTGAAGGTTGAAATAGTCCTTAGAGAGAGTGAGAAAGGAATGCAGTAGTATTTCCAGACCCTGTGGAAGTCTCCGTGGAAGCCGAGGCTCACATTCACGACTACTAGATCCAGTCTCTGCCAGAACTGCCCGAGTGCCGACACTGTAGCAGGTAATTGGGTCACCTGGAGTTGGACTGTTGCCAGGGGAGTAAAAAAAAAAAAAAAAAAAAGGACAGAGGTCAGGAGGAAGAGTGGAATGACCAGTTCTAAGGGCAAAGGAGAGCACACAATGAGTTAGCAGGATAACAGAAAAGAGAAGTGGTGAAAAGATGGTAGAACATAGCATGAGCTACCATAAACCGGTAGAGAAATGTCCTGAATTAGCATTGGGGAGTGACGAAAACATCCACCAAACCTCTAGGAAGTACTTTGAGTATAAAAGAAAAGTCCTCTGTAGAATGGACTCCAAACTCAGAAGTACATTGACTGACTATGGAACTGTACATATGACAAAAGTGAATGTAAAAGAGACAATAAGCCAAAATTCTATACTCCCATTTTTCAGAAATCAGTGTACATGTTTAGGACAGGAGGGATTTTCCTTAAAAGACTTTAATGTGAAAAAGTCAGAGAAAGTGCAAGCGACTAAGTGAAGTGTCCTGGTCATAATTAATGAATCTATATATAGGAACGTGTTAAATTGTGATAAGCAGAATTTCCATATTATTTTCTAAAATTGGGATTAAATAAATCACATGTACTGCTATTTAAACAATGTTACAGGGAAGAAATAATGTCCTTTTATTTATGTTTTTAAGTAACTTTTAATTAATTAAATTAAATTTAAAAAGGATATAAATTTTTCTTGATGCAACTTTTACAAAAAGAAAAATCTCCATAACAAAACTCTATTTCAGTATTATACATGATAACAACTTGGGATTTTGTTCTTTCCCTAATTAGGTAATAGAGTACTAACAGATAAGACTTTGCAGGCTGGTCTCCGAGGGCTCCTAAGTAGGAGGGTCACTAACTGGCAGGGGTTTTATCAACTTAAAAAAAAAAGGACTGGGCACAGTTTGAAGGAAAAGAAGTCACCTTAAGTTACTTGTTTATTTCAATATAATGAATTTTTTAAAAAAATTCATGCCATATTATTTTATTATTGTTATAATTTTTTAAAAGATTTTATTTATTTATTTGACAGAGAGATCACAAGCAGGCAGAGAGGCAGTCAGAGAGAGAGAGGGGGAAGCAGGCTTCCCGCTGAGCAGAGAGCCCCATGCGGGGCTCAATCCCAGAACCCTGAGATCATGACCTGAGCTGAAGGCAGAGGCTTAACCCATTGAGCCACCTGGGTAGCCACCCCTATTACTGTTATAATGTTTATATAGGTTAACAGTGAGAGAAGAAAAATTAAACAAAATAGCTTTCCACCACTTCCTTTCTTTTGAGACAGTATTGCGTTACATTAGGTTTTATATAACATGTTTATACAGATTAAATAGTCGAATTTTAACTATATACTATTTTTAAAACAGAAAAAAAAAAAAAAACCTTTCAGATGCTTAGAAGAAACTACATATGTTCTGGGAGTCCTTAATTTTGATTTGCTCTGTCATCCATACCTCAAAACCTTTCTTTATCAGAGGCGTTAGGTATATTGGTAAGCATTAATGCAAATGCAGGGCATATTCTTGTCTTTCTGTTTTCATATCACCAAACCTAACCAGCCATACTGCAGCTCTCCAACTCACAAAGTATGCATACTACATAATCGGAGATTTTTGCAACCATATATTCTAAAGGACTCATCGAGCCCTGAAAGGCAAATGCTATCATTCAAGTTCTAATTACATGCTACCTGGGTTTTACAGAACAGAAAAGAAATGAGTATTGCACTTCCTAAATACATTTTTTGACCACAAGCAACTTCCAAAATAAATGCCCCAAATGTCGTCTGAATGTATCACCGTACAAACAGCACAAAGCACCGGCCTCTTCAAATTATGTTCGAGTTTCTCCGGATGCTGCTTCCACTTGATAAATTGGTCAATAAATGCCAAGTCAAATATTCAAGTAAATATATTTTCATTGTTATTGGCAGACATATAATTAACTCAGAATAAAAGATACAAGAAATCAATTTATGATTACTTCTTCAGTTCCTCCCATTAGTCATCTACATTATAATTGTGGTTCCACTTTTAAAATCTTTATCCATACATACTCACACACACCATTTTGACTATATTATAAATCAAATTATTTCAATTACAAATTAGTATTGTATGAAATGGTGAACCTTGTATGTTAATTTTATTAGTAAGAGACAATCATACTATTACCCATGTATATGAGCTGATTAAAAAACAATCCACATTTAAGAGCTTATATTAATTAGAAATTTCAGCAGATGTTTCTGAACAATGTTAAGGACTTGCTCTGTCTTTTCTCAAGTATAAGTATTTGAGTCAACATTTTTTATGTATGTGTATTTTAGCAACAAATTACATTTCCATTTTCAACAAAACAGGCTGCTAAAAAAGAAAAATAGTACAAAGAGTAAACCTATTTTTTTTTCAAAGAAGACATATAAAGAGCAAATTTTTTTAAAATTTGTTATCTTTCAGGTCAGTATCTTCACCAATCCGGGAAAAAGACATTTTATAGAAAAACTTACATAAGTGACCTTTTAAAAACTGCCCTAAACTAACTGCAAAAGCTTCAGATACATTATTACATGTGGATTTTATGAAGAAAAAAAGTCTAAGAAGAGCTCAAGAAATCCGTTTTAATAAAATATTCTGTCATTACTCAGTTGTTACTTTCATTATGGTAGCTTAATTGTTTTTAATTATATATCATGGGCGAGTCATTTAACCTCTGTGTTTCCTCACCCATAAAGGGAGATTAATAATGGTGCCTCATCACAGGATTCCTGGCAGGGTTAAAGGAGTTAACATGGGTGAAGCATTTAAAATAATGCCCAGCATATAGTAAGTGCTCAGTAAGTGTCAGCTAAGCATTACCTAATTGTACGTTTTGCCTGTTACTTCCATTAGCTTCCAGTTACCAATGCTTAAGTATCTGAATTCTTTTTAAAGAAAAAGAAAGCTACGTCATGACATTCTTAAAGCTCTGACCTTCCCATCAGCTTACAGTGTTTGCAGCTACTTTATCTGCTACTCAAAAGCCAAACAGGACCTAGGGTCTCACTTGAGTTAACAGTCCAAACTTCTATTTTAAAGGACAGCACTCTCCCTATTATCTTACTATTAGTAATCATTAATTCATTCAAACACCAAAGTAAAATAGGTGCTAGGCCCTGGACATAAGCTATGGAAACATAAGATGGTTAAGAAAAAAATTCCAAATACGTTGCTTCCAAAAGAGTGAGGGGCTACAAATACAAATTCAAGTAAGCACTCTTGTCTAATTTTAACATGGTACCCTGAACTGTAATTTTAAAAATTTCCAAGCTGCCCAAGGGCGGGCTTCACAGGTGACATTTGAGTAAGACCTGGCAGAAGAGCAAAAACTCACCAGGTAGAGAAGGGATCGATGACTACTTTGTTCACAAAGAAAACTAGAAATTCCTCACACTGGTAAGTTAAAATAGACATTTTTTAAGCAAACAGTCTTCCTCAAACAGATTTCCCACCGCACAGGGCTTGCTTAGTTTATCTCTAGGTGTTGAATAAATATTTTTGAATGACTGTCGTCCCGTTTCCCCCCATAGGCAAGGTTGTCATTAGGGCATGCTTGGATGATGTTCTTAGCTCCCGTCCTCCCAGGGCTCAGAGAAATCTTCCTAAAACCACTTTTATCACACGGCTCCCTGATCAAAAGCCTGGAATGCTTTTGTCCTATTCCCAGATAGCAGCTCTCTGCTTTGACTAGATTTCTCCCCCAATATGCCTTGGGCATGTCTCCCTTTCGTTCATATCCTCTCTCTGTCCCCAATACTTTTCTCCTATTACTTATTTCTACCTTTCCAGAATTCCACCCATCCTTCAAAATCTTCCTTCACAAGGCCACTGGATTGCCTTGCTTCTATTTAAATAACATAACTTTCCAAATGATGCAGAAAAGAGAGATGCTAGTGAAAAAAAATTACACTTTAGGATGAAAGAAATGTCCCAAATGTGGTAGGGAATTGAAAAATACAAAAGGCAGAGACTGGCTGGAAAGTCACATTCCAACTGTTACATCAGCAGGGCACACTTCTTCAATTATTTACTACTTAAAACGTATACGCTGCACCAACTACTTATTGAGCAATTATTTTTTCCAGTGACATCGGGCTCTTTTAAAAAGTCAACTATCCCACACCATGGACCATCAAGTCTTCATTCCTTAAACTGGTTTCCTTGGGACAAGTGTCTTGTTGGAATGAGTGTTCCCTGGACCTGGAGTCTGGAATATTATCCAGCAAGATGGCGCTGCACTAACCAGCCCAGGGGTACGCTTCCTACTTGAAGGACAACTAGTTAAATAATAAAATATCTTCCAAAAGGCAGTTTTGAATAGATTTTTTTTCAAGCTCTCCATGTCAAGCTACCTTAGATTCCAACTTGGCTTTCTCCTCGTTCAGCAGCTCGGCTGCTTTCTTCATTTCTTCACGACATCTGTTTATCTCCGACCTTACTGGAATACAAATGAAATCCTTAAACACCTCTTCCATCTTTCTGGAGTCCCCAGGCCTACGCGCGTGGACAGCCGAGCCCCCTCCCTTCTCCGCCCACGCCCTGGGGCCTGCCTTTCGCTCTAAGCCCCCACCTGGAGGAGACAAGGGACCCCCCCCCCCCCGCCAGCGGGCGACCGAAGCACCCACCTTCTCGGATCACGCGGCGACCCTCCTCGGCCTGATGCTCCGAGAAGATGATGTGCCGAAACAGGGACTCTAAACTCATCTCGCGCCGGGCTCCCGCGGACCCCCTGACGCCTTTCGGTACCTGCGGGCGAGGAGTGCGAGGGGCCTGCAAAGCGCAGTGAGGAAGGAGGACGGTTCAGGGCTATCCCCGGGCTGGCCTTGACTCTGGATGGGCGAGGCGGGCGCCAGCCCGGCTGCGGGCCTTTGTTTCCCCGCTTCACTGACAAAGGACAGCCGTTCACCCCCCTCGCACCCTCGCCCTGCCAGGGACAGAAGCCGGGCTTTCGTTCCCCGGCTGAACGCAGCTCCCCCCAGTCGAGGCCCCGGGCCCTCGCGGGTTTCCCTTCCGTGCTGGTGGCAAATAAAAATGGAGGCGCCCAGGCGTGGCGTCTGAGCCGGCCTGGGCAGCACCCCTCGGTGTTTCTGGCCTTTTCCTCTCCACCCCCTCTCTTTTTCGGGCGAACGTCCTCACAGTGTTCTGTCTCACAGTAATCCGTGTACTTGCTAACAATACCGTCGGCTGGAGCCCTTCCTGCAGGCCGCAGCAGGGACCTCCGGTTGGCCTCGCCGGGTGGGGACTGAACTACGGCGTCTCGTTGGGCCCAGTCTGCGTCAGGGGTTTCGCTTTGGCCAGATAGCCCCAAAGGTCTTAAAGCCGCACTTGGACTTGTGGTGATCTTTCTCCGAGGCACAAACACCTGGCATTATGAAGAACTAAGTACCCGTGATTCTAAATATAAACTGCAACGTCTTATCCTTTGACTGTGGCAAAGACTGCTATAAATGTGCAACGTCTGACATTCCGCCTTAATCATTCCTTTGTAATCAGGGCATATCTTTTTAGTCTGCTTTAAAATTAATCATTGCCTTTTGTAATCAAGCTTCAGTAATATTAACACTTCAATATCTGCACAATATGTGTCAGTTGCTAATTAAAAGCTTAAACATGAAAGGCACCTTTGGGATTTTTGCATGGGATTCTCAAATTAAAAAATAAAGCATTTTTAGTTTTAGTAGGCCAAAATTGTAAGATCGTAATAAACATTTGACTTTTTTTCTGAATGTAGAACTGACATTGGCTAAACTTTAAAAAATAATGTTTCTTTAGATTGTGTTAGAATTGAAAGAAGTGTGAATTCTATCGCATCATCTGTATAAAAGTCTTAATATTTCATTAATGCTGTAGCATAGTGGGCTATAAGTTTTAACCTATTCCAAATTTCCACCTCAATTTCCATCAAGCCATGTAGGCATAAAACTTAATTTTTAAACTGTATTACAAAAGAATACTTACAGAAAAGTGTAATGCTGTAGAAAAGAATTATCCATAAACATACCATTCGCAAGCAAATATTAATAACATTTTGGCTACTGCCTTCCAGCTAATCCTCCTCACCTTGCATTTTTCTTTTACAAGCTTGGCAATATTGTGAATATGCAATAATAATAATTACAGTTAATACTACTTACGGAGTATATTCTGGGCACTATTCTGAACACAATGATTTTTACTATTACCTTCATTGTATTAGATGAGAAAACTGAAAGCAGGAAAGTCAAGTATCTTGCCAAGGCGCCATACCTTGTATATGGCAGAGCTAGAGCAGAAACCAAGAAATCTGAGATCAGAGGCCATGAATTTAATTTTGGATACTGCTCTATTTTCCTTTGATTACATCATAAGCATTTTACCATTTCATTGAAAACTCTTCATAAATACACTTTTATATCTTCATAATCCTCCGTCATGTGATACATGTATAAAACTCAGATATACTGAAATAAATTTGACTTTTTTATCTGTTCAAGGATGGAAAACAAACAGAAATTGTGGTTAACCATTTTCTTTGAGCACTCGTTTGGAAGCTTATGAACTGTGCCACAGCGCTATCAAAGGAAAGGGCTTCCAGAAGATAAATTATATTACTAATTAATATCACTCCCTTCAGAATTATTTCCCGTGGACTTGCACAGGGAGCATTCTCACAAGGAGGCTGCTTTTCAAAAGCATGCTGCTCTTTAACATTCCAATTTTATTAGTTACACTCAAACTCACATTTATTATTTAACATGTTCTTTCTGTACTGAAAACTTGGCAGAGTGGAATTTGGGCAGCCTTTGGGGAGCCTAGTCGCCTCACTTGCACAGGCGTATGCAAGAGAGAAACTGCGGAAATTCTGGGATGGGGTTATGGGGGAGAAATGGCTTCTTTTTTATCTTCAGCAGTCTTCATATCACAGAATATTTTGGTGTTTTTAAATCCCAAGTTCAATTCTTCTTAGAGGCACTACTGCCATAGACATTAGCAGGGGTTTTCATTTTCTTTTATTTGTTGAAACAAACATGATTGTGCAAGCCCACAATTCAAATTTTAATTGTTTTTCTGTTTGTTTGTTTGTTTGTTTTAGATTTTATTTATTTATTTGAGAGACAGCAGGAGAGGGACAGTGTGGGGGGTGCAGAGGAATAGGGAGAAGCAGGCTCCCCTCTGAGCAGGGAACTCACTGTGGGGCTCCATTCTAGGACCCCAGGATCATGACCTTGGCTGAAGGCAGATGCTTAACCAACAGAGTCACCCAGGGACCCCAAATTTTAAGTGTTTTATAATAATGAGTGAAAGAAACATATCAGGATATTAAAATATTATTATCATATACTAGCTTTATTCATGTATCATATACTTTATTCATATATATTCTTTATTATTGCTTTATATATTGCTTTATTCATATATATTCTTCAGTAAGATATTTATTCTTAACGATATACATGCTGATTACTTTCTACATTGCATTCTATGATATTCAGAGCAAGAGTAGCATTACTTCAATTTATGCCAAATAAAAATGGTATATGGCATGGTAAAACTAGGGCATACCATTTTCTGAAAATGGTATCTTATAAGTCTGAAAAAATGATTCATTCAACAACTGTTTAATGAGTCTCTGCTATTCATTCAACAAATATTATTGAGGATCTCCTATGTGCCATATTAGAGAAACAACAGGATTTAATAAAAACAGAACTACATAAAAACTATTTTTCTTCCCCCGGATATTTCTAACCTCATTGGAGAATTATTATATTTTTCAGCATTTTGGCATCAGTATAAACAACTGCTTTCAGATGTTTCAACAGATGTTCTTCAGAAAGAAAGCCAATTATTTGTATTATGATACCCACATATGATTCTCAGATCTCAACTTTCCATCTGTACATGTTTCATTGAATTGCATACCTATGGAATATAAAAGTTAAGATCACTCATTGTCTCTCAACCTCAGACTTTTGTTCATAATAACTCTAGCACCTGGGTTATTGAGTCATTGATAATTGCTTTGCTAGAAGGCCTTACATAAGGCTATATTGCTCTTGTGATTTAAAATGTATTTCCTCTCCATTTTTAGATTGATGGCTCCCCTAGGTTCTAAGCCAGGCTTGCAAATACCTACTAGCCCAGGGCATATATATTGCAATGAAAAGAAGAAAAGTAATTCATTTTTTTTATGTTTTTCTTAGGGCATCTGCCAAAAAGAAAAACAAAATGTAGGTTCAACCAAGTTTAACAACCATTTATTGAGTATCTACTAAGTATAAAAAAAAATCTCTGCTAGGTACTACAGATGATAGAAAATTGAAAGGTGCAAGCCCTGTCCTCCTGGAGGTCATTGTCTATCAAATGGGACATAGCATGCACAAATAACTCCTAAGCAGATTGTATATAAGAGCTTCCCCCTTGTGCTAGGGGAATATGGCAGAGGGAGAAAGAATAAATCTGACATAGGTGATGGGGGAGACTTACCACTGGGGGATAGAATATGAGCTACCTTTTCAAGGAGGGTGTGACTTCAATAGATAGCTAGTAAGTGGGGGAAAAAGACAGTTAGATGAAGCCAACATTCAGATGGTCTTTAACACTTTTCGTATTTTCCACAGGTGAGGGGTCTGTCAAATTTGCTCCATGTGGTCCATCTGTGGCAGTGGGTTTGAAGCACTAGAAAGGAAGAAAATAACAGCTAATACGTATTAATAACTTACTACATGCCAACTCTTGTCTGAGAACTTGACGCATCCTAATTCTCTTAAGCAACCCAATAAACTTATAAGTTCAAGGCTTTTATTTTTTTCCATATTACAGTTGGAGAAGTGAGGCAGAGAGAATTCAGTAACTTGTCCATGGTCACATATGGTAGCAAAATCAGGATTTAAACCCTGATAAAATCTTAAGGCAGATCCTTAACTACTTCATTTCCTGCTTCCAAAAACTAGAAGCTGGAGAAAATAAGACTGTTTCAGCAGCTGTGTTTCATTTCAAAGCAGATATATTTCCCAAAAAAATGCTTATCACCAACAAGTTAATATCTTTTCGGAAGACATTTTTTGACAACGGAATTCGGGCTAATAATGCAATCCATGTATAACCAATTAAAATCAAATGTGAATGAAAGAAAAATAATTGAGAATGGATCATGCTTTGTAAATGCTTATTTAAGCAGCTGTATATCTAACATGTAAAACTAAAAATGAAATTTGTATACAAAGTATCATATTCAATTCCTAATATTTATATTTGTTTCCTAGAGCTGCTATAACAAAAATACCACAACTCAGTGATTTAGAACAACAGAAATTTATTCTCTCACAGTTCTGGAGGCCAAAAGTCTGAAATCAAGATGTTGGCAGGGCTCATTCCTTCTGGGCTCTCTAAGGACAGTCAGGCCTTTGCCTCTTCATAGCTGCTGGTCCCTGCTGGTCATTTTGGGTGTTCTTCGGTTTTTAGATGCAACACTCCAATCTCTGCCTCCATTATCCGTTGACGTTCTCCAAGTCTATCTCTGTCTCTTTGTCTCTTTCCTCTTATAAGACACCAGTCATGTTGGATAAAAGACCTACCATACACCAGCATGACCTCATCTTAAATAATTACACCTGTGATAACCCTGTTTCCAAATAAACTCACATTCTGAGCTACCAGAGATTTAGGACTCTAATGTATTTTGGCGGGGTGGGGGGTGGGGACCCAATTCGATGCATATAGCAACCTTAAAAGTTAAGTTGGAGGAAAGAGTTATTTATTTTTTTTAAACTTAAGTGACTGATTTACTTCTATTACAATCGAAGTATTTCGTGTTTAAAGTATTTTAATGTTTAGTGTTTGTCTTAGACTTTAAAAACATCTTGCACAATCCTTTCATTTTATAGATGTTAGCACTGAGGCCTTGGAGGTGATGGATTTCCCCAACATGGCACAGGCAATTAATGTCAGAGCTAGGTCTAGAACTCCTTCCTAATTCCTTCTGCTCCAATGAAAGATCTTTTTTGTTCACCAGTGGCTTTCAAGTATTTCAGTTAAAAGAAGTTCTCTTTTATCTTTTTTCTATATTGAACTTTCTAGTAAGAGTTTGAAGCAAGGGTATAACAGCTAAAGTTCAGAGCGGGCCTGGGGCAATTCACCTACTGTAGGAGCCCTTCTCCATTAAGGAGATTAGATAGATAGATAGATAGGTAGGTAGGTAGATAGATATAGGTGTATATAGGGAAAACACACACGCATAGATCCTTACGGATATATACAAAAATACACACATATATTTGATAAGGTCATATATATATGTGTGTGTGTGTGTGTGTGTGTGTATACATATATATAAATACTTAAAGCTATCAATTTAATTTTCCATCTTACACTTCTATAATAGAAATGAAAGCAAACTGTCAATTCTTAATTATTGATTGAGAAAAACAAACTTGTTTTGCTTGTGAAATATATTGTATGAAGAAATTCCAACAACACATTAGGAGTCATGAAACAGCAAACTCTTTGGAAATAAAAAGCTGTAGTGACGCTGGTGGACTCGGCTTTTCACACTGTCAGGGTCAGGAGCCCAGCACAGGGTCTGGGAAGGCTGCCCCAGGTGTCCCTATCCAGGAGATTAGCCTGTCAGCTCTGGAAAACAGAAACAAAACAGAACCTGGAAACCACTCTTCTTCACCTTGTATAATTCATTTGTTTTAATAAATATTTATTGGTGGACACTATATGTAAGGGAAGTAAGAATTTTCAATTATAAAGATGAATAAATGAGGGCCTTGAAATCTGGTTGGATCAAGTTGTAGTTTCCATGACAATAAATTTAAGTAGTTTGGGATTACACAGAATTAAAAGAGAAATTCAAGGTGTGTTTTTTATCTTACCAGTTATTTGTTTTCATCATTAACATAGTCTTTGCCTACCTAATAAGTACATGGTTACTCAGCAAATAAATGACTCTTTGAATACATTCAAATTTAGGTCAACAATTAACATATTCTATTATAATTTCTATGGAGATTTCTATTAATTTCAGGAAATTAGTCATAGTGACTTTGGAAATTTGGGATAAATTTTAATATTTCTATTACTTTCAATGAATTATTCACAGTGAGTCTTTAGAAAGTTTGGAAAAAATGTAATGTCTATATATACACATATATGGTGAACTATATAAATCCTTTTTCTTCTTAAAATAATTTGCTAAATTGCTCATTTGTCAGGATAAAATTACTTTATGCTTCCAATGTTGGAATGACTTAGTGGCCCTAGTATAACAGTATTACCTTATAAAAGCCAGACACTGTCATTATTTACCCTTCATGATGCCATAGACAGTTCAAAATGTTTTATCATAGTTTACATGGCTCATAAAACTTATCTTTTATTTGACATTGCAGGTGTGTTGATAATAGAATATGGAAACTCTGTAAGATGGTTAAAGGAAACAATTAATTAGCATTGAAATAAAAGAGCTCAGTAAGAAACATTTTAAACAGAATAAGCTGATTATTTCACAGGTAATAGTAAGTAGTTGTGGAATAGAATTGAAGGGAATGCATACAGAGTGAAAGGAATTTAAATACCTGAAAACAAATAAGGAAATACTGCAAATATTAGAATTACTGAAGTCGTATATACATCATCATTCGCAATTTGTTGGTCTTGTAATTCTGTTCCTGCTAGATCTCATTATTCTACGTATGAAATGCATACATCAATAGGTTTCTTAAACTGTTTGATAATATACCTTTACAATTTCCTTTTTCAAGATGTTAACGCAGAGAAAAGCAGGAAAAGGCTGAGATCCTGAACTCTATTGTGCCTTAGCCTCAAGTGAATAAATGCAAAGGTTGTGCACACAGGATCCAAACACGCATAAAAAAGATTCATGGTGATATTCTTAGAAGAAATTAATAAACCCTAAGAGAACTTGTCAGAAGAATGTCCTAAAGATGATTTTATTTCGGTAATTGTTGTATTTTAAATGCTTTCATTTTCTTCTGTGATGTCTTTTATCTTACTTACAGATGCTATTACTCATAAAATATGATATTTCAGTCCAGAAGGCTGTAACTGTAAATGAGACATAATATTCTCATCTAGAAGTAGATAAGGGGATTCAAATCTCCTGCTTCACGGTGCAAGCTGATTACTGCAGAGGTCAGAAAGCTAGTTTCCACTTCCTTTAAGTGCCAGCTATGATATTTTACATAAATAACCAGACACCTTGGGTTTCCTTTGATTCGGCCCCCTGCATCTGGTTGGCAGCCTGTGTCAGTGGTTTGCAAGATAGACTAAGAATTCTGTGCCTCAGGAGTGGGGAGATGACTTTAGTGGGAGGCCATGAGGAATGACCACAGACATCTTCCATAAAGTGTTCATTGAAGAACTACTGTGTCCTGGGCTCTGCTGCAACAGTGAGCAAGATGAATGAGTTCTCTGCACGCATGGAGCCTGCAAGCCAACAGGCAGCAAAGTATACACATTCACACAGAGCAAGTGTAAGTGTGAAATGTAACTGTGTGGGGCAAGCACCCGCTGCCGATGGTGTGGGCAACACATCTGTGCTCTCACGAAGCCCGTATGCCAGGACAGAGCTGGTGTCTGAGTGGGATCACTGCACCGACCGGCATGGTGAAGAGGTCAGGGCTGCATCGTACAGGGCCCTGAAAGCAATGGAAGCAGTCCAGATTGTATTCAGAATGCAGTGGAAGGCCAAAGAGGAATCTGTAGGAGATTGAACACAGTTTAAGAATAAGAGGGTGACCCCTAAGCCTTGTTCCCTTGTGGAGGTGTGACATCATACCACTGGATGGGGTGTTGACCCAGGTCCAATGCTCAGGGTGGCTGATAACTAGCTAGGAGACTTTGAGCAAGTCACTGACTCTCTTCCCCTTATTCCACTTGTTTTCACTGGGGAGAGGAGAGGCAGGATTAAAGAAAGGAGGCAATAGGAGAGTTGAAAAGGGGGAAAAAGATCCTCTTAATATTTAGAGATGGAAAGTTCAGATAGTAAGTTGGAAAAACAATCAAACAAACAAGTAAGAATTTCATCTTTAATAGCTCTTGAGCAAGAAGCAGTCATCCCAGTCCGCACCCTGGAAAATTCCAGTGTAGGACAGATAGAAATGAGTATGGAATTACATTAGAATCATTGTTTTGGTCACTTTGATTAAGAGTTAATATCAGGGACTTAGGGAAGAAAAATTCAAGCCAAGAATTCATGCCAGAATCCACCCTATATCCATCAGATTTAGTTGTGCATAAGTTTGTGCAAGCAGAAATCCACACATATACCCACTGTGGCAATAAAAATATTTAAATACTCCACAGGGTTTGGTAAATAACCCCCCCCCCCCACACACCTCCAGCTCCAACTTCCACCACCGGGGCTCCCAACTCCATGACCATCCAGAGCTCTCACAACCTGGCAACTAAGAGGTAACACTCAGCAAAGAGCCTCGAGGAGCCTGCTCAGGGTCAGTTCTGATTTCTCAGTGCCTGAGCCTATCTGTATATTGTCTTCTTGAGGCTGTAACAAATCACCACAACTTTGGTGACTTAAAATAACACAAATTTGTTATCTTATAGTTCTGGAGGTTACAAGTCCAATATGGGTTTTCCTAGGCAAAAATCAAAGGATCCACCGTCCTTCTGGAAGCACTCGAGGCTAATTTGCTTCCTTGCCTGTTCTGGCTTATAGAGGTTCCCTGCATCCCTGGGCTCCTGCCCCTTCCTCCATCTTCAAGTCAGCGTGGTAGCCCCGTAAAATCTTTCTCCTCTGCCATTCCTTCCACTCCGTTATAAGGATGCTTGTAATGCTATCGGGATACGTCAAGATGCTCTCACGACCTCAAGATCCTTAACTTGATCACAACTTGAAAGTCCCTTTTGCCACATAAGGTGACATAGTTTTCAGGGATTCAGGGATTTCATAGGTTTCAGGGATTAGGATGGAAATGTCTTTGGGGGTCCTTATTTTGTCTACCATGGTGGTTATACATTTTAAATATCATACCTAAGTGTATATAATATCCTACCTAGACTTCTCATAAAATAAAACTGAGTGTGTCGCAAAATGTGAGATATAAGGGAAAGGATCTGACTCATCTAGAAAAAAAGAATTTTTACAATAGGTCCATATCTCAAAAACTTTCTGGAATACTGCAGACCTTTAATCTTCCTGTCTGGTTTAGTAGTGACCAGTATCAAATGGATGAAATGGTTGAAGAGAAAAGAGTTGGAGCAACACAGAAAGGAGTGCAGAGGACAGAAGGAGTTCAGGGCCACTTATTTGTCTGACTCTCCTGTGAGGGCTCAGGAGAGAAGGACAGAGCAAGGACCTTCAAGTGGATGGACCTCAGGGAGGACAAGAGAGGACTTTAGAAACAGATAGGAAATGTCCCCCCCTTCCAGGGTCAACTGTCTCCCAATCTGTGATACTGAGGGGCAAAGGAAGTGAAAAATGACAGTTTAAATTTCTTCTGTAACTGAATGTTCATGGAAAGACTTGGGATTGACTTGATGAGGCTGGGGGAAATTTGGAGATGAGTAAGGGACAACGAATCTAGTATAGTTTATCTGCTTTTGGGGACGGGCCCATATGTGATGGACCTTTGTATATCAGAGTGCCTTGTATGCAACGGGAGTAAAAGTCCTGAAACAAAAACCAGGAGCCACAAGCGAATGTTGGCTTCACGAGGAAGCACCCGTTTTTTTTGTGCATTGTGGATTTCCAGCTCCCAGAATGGTGCCAAGCTAGTAGCAGGTGCCCAGGAAATCTGCATTGAGTAAATAAAGGAGAAAAATAAATGTATGCAAAACTTTCATGTAAATAAACTTTCTGGTGTAAACAACAAACATTTAAATGTTTGTTGTAATAACCAGGAAATGCTGGAAACCAATACTCAGTTCAGTGTGCTCACATTGTGATATAATGTATCAAAGCTTAAGCAATCAGGTGAGTTGCAAAGGCCTGTATTCCTGCCTATAAATAGGATGGCCAGATTTAGCAAATAAAGATACAGCATGCCCAGTTAAATTTGAACGTCAGATAAACAATGAGTGATTTTTTAGTACAAGTGTATCCCAGGTATTGCATCACAACCTAGGTATGGAGCCGTATTGCATCATATTTCAGATA
Organism: Lontra canadensis; assembly: GCF_010015895.1. NCBI lineage: Eukaryota > Metazoa > Chordata > Mammalia > Carnivora > Mustelidae > Lontra > Lontra canadensis. The sequence continues at coordinate 4,105,828 of NW_022630997.1, forward strand.
AATTATGACTCGGTAAAAATGTTGTTTTTAATGATTGTACCATGAAGGAAGGAAAAGGAGGTGCTTTCACTCAATTATGTTCAATATGAGGGTAGGGCAAGGTAAAAATCGGCTGTGTCATGATGTGCTGTTTTAAAAGCATGCTTTTCTGTGAGCGAGTGCCCATGGAGGAGGACTGAAATTCAGCTTCTCATAAATTCTGCAGAGCTACCAGGGAACAGTAATCAACAAGGATAAAATCTGAAAGGAAGGTCAGTGAGGCAGGTAAGAGCTGCTGCATCCAGATTACCTAAAGCACACACAGCTCCACAGAGCAGGATGGGGAAGAGAGCACGAGACTAAGGAAAGAATCATCCCGTGTGAGCCTCATTAGATTGCCTTTAAGAAAAAGTCCCCATCTGCCCCAATAGCACTTTATTTTATGTACACGTTGTGCTTGCTTAGTCCATAATATAGAGGCGAGCATGTTCCATGGTCCAAGTGGTTTGTCTTTGTGGTGCCCTGTTGCTGGTGAACTAATTCACTGTTTTTCTCAGAAAGGACAGGGTGTTGCTGTATTTATTTGTGCCTGATCTGAAGAATATCTATCGATACTTTGTTTTTTTGTTTTTTGTGTTTTTTTTTTTTTTTTTTTTTTTCCATGAGGCATTTAGATGCTACCTGGCTGTTAAGCCTGAAAATACCAGATGGAGCTCGGGAGCAGAGCAGACACTGTTGTCATAGAAACAAGATGCTATCCCAGCTCTATGCAGCTGCCATCTCCCCCCACACACCCTCGCCCTCCCCTTTCACTGCGGGGAGTTCTGATAGGAGCAAATACTGATACAATACAGAGCTTCTCCCCCCCCCCCGCCCCTCCTTGGAAAATAAAGCTACATTTCAAGGGCTGCAAGACAATTTGTTAATGGGTCCCTCAGCTAATGGAGAGCCTAAACTTATGGAAAAATGATTGGATTTCCAGGTCTTCTAATCAGAGTTCATATAACTGGGAAGCCCATACCTTGATATCATCTTCTTCCCCTAAACGGCAGTGATGCATTTCTCTTCTCCCAAAATGGGACCATATCCTCTGTGGCCAAGGGAGCCTCAGTGTTGACATTCCTGGAAAATGCAACCTAAGTGCCCACAGTCACTCTGCAGTGTGTGTACTCAGCTCGAGAATAAGGAGTGACCTCTCCGGGTTCTCTGAATTGCCCAGAGGAGCTGCAGGACGCTGAGTAGGCAGGCGGGCTATGATGAATTCTTGTGGCTTGATGTCCAAACTTGAGGGATGCAGTTATTGGCCACGGTCCCACACTGATGCCTTTTCTCTTTTGGGCACCTATGGCATCTTCAAGGGCATTTGGCTGGGAGGGAAGTGCCCACCACGGATGGGAAGAGGAGCAGCAGGCAGTGGTTTCTGGAGGCAAGGCTGCACTTGTGCTGGGGAACAGGTTAAACCCCAAGGCCTTGAGGGTCTGGCATCAGAGTCCTAAAACTGAGGTGGCTTAGGGCAATGGTTCGTGAACTACTTTCCTACTGCTTCAGGAAAAATGATTGCAAATGGTGGCTTAAAACAATACAAATTTATTATTTTACAATTCTGAAGGTCAAATGTCCAAACTCTCTTACACTGAGCTAAGAAGATGTCAGCAAGGGCACCTGGGTGGCTCAATCAGTTAAGCATCTACCTTGGGCTCAGGTCATGATCCTGGGGTCCTGGGATCTAGCCTCACGTTGGGCTCCCTGCTCAGCGGGAAGTCTGCTTCTCCCGCTGCTTCGTTCCCCTGCTTATGCTCTCTCGCCTGTGCTTGTTCTCTCTCTCTCTCTCACAAATAAATAAATAAAATCTTTAATAAATAAATAAAAATTTTAAAAAAGGAAAGAGATGTCAGTGGGTCTGGTTCCTTCTGGAGGTTCTAGGAGAGGATCTGTTCCTGCTTTTTCTCACTTCCAGGGCCCACCTACTTTCCTTGGCTCCTTGCCCCTCCCTCCATCTTCAAAGCCAGCAGCCTAGCATCTTACTTCCATCCTCACTTTGCCTTTTTCTGTTGTCAAATCTCCTTCTGACTCCCTCTGAAAAGGAGACTTGTGATTACATTTATAGCCCCTCAGATAACCTGAGACAACCCCATCTCAAGAATCTTAATTTAACTACATCCATAACCCCCTTTTTGCCACATAAGGTAACACCCACAGGTCCCAGGAGGGAAGAGAATGTGGATATTTTCGGGGATCAATATTCTTTCTACTGCAGTTCCCAAACCCAGATGATCATCAGAATTACCTGGGAAGCTTTTCAAAAATAAAGATTGCCAGGTCCTGCAGGAGGGTGAGCCTATCAGAATGGCTCAGGATGGGCCGAGGGCTGAAAATCTCTTTGTGAGACTCTCTCTGTTTTCTGTTGAAAACTTCCGTTAAGGGCTTCTTCAGGCTTTTTCTGAAACACATGCGGTGAGGATTTATGACACTGTGATTGGGTTTTCTAGATCATGTTCAGGGTCAATGAGTGTATGGGAGACGTTTTAAAAAATGTGTTTGTTTGGAAGCTTGGAAGGTCATACCATCCTCTGAGGTTCAGAATACTCCCACACAACGACTCTGGCAAAAAACTGTGTCACATGAATGGGGCCCAGCAACCCTTCAGTTTCATGGTAAAAATACCAAAATTGTTTGCTAATGCCTCCCTAGACCTTTAACCATATGAAATATGTATCTTGATATCTGGGATCAGCTGTTGTTCCTTCTCCTTGAGGAAACTTTTCTACTTAGCGCCACAGAACATTCTCTCCCTTCCTAGACGCTCCTATGTTGTTCTCAGAGCTCCGAAAGTTGCCTATTTTGCCTGCTTTAAGAAAAATGGCTGTGGTAGAGGAAAAAAAACCCAACCATATAGTATCTTTAGAAAAACTGTAAATATTTCATCATTTCTTACTGAACATACATTATTTACTCTGTAATGTAAATATTTTATGGCCTGCAACTGGCAATTTTGGAATATATTGGTATGTTTGGAGAATTGCGGTTCTGTTACAAATCCGACACTGCACACCCAGCTCATATTTAACTTATACAACTCTTTAAAAAGCATTTAACTCTCAGCATTAAGGAAGTAAGAGAAACTATTTTTCAAAGGGGCCTTGAGGACCAGACTTAGAACCCGAGACAACACATTTTTTGTTAAAGGCAGAAGCTGGAAGCTGTAACAGCCCGGGACTTCCTTCACTACAGGATGACAGCATCATACAATTACCCATGCCTTCATGGATCTGATTTCATGCAGTGGCGAAAAGGGGCAGACGTGCCCACAACCAGCTCATTAGAATGCTCACGATCTGGTTGAGAGTGGAACCTGAGAAGAAGAGTTTTACTGCCCACAAAAAGGCAAAAGGCAGAGAAATCTTTCCCCAGCTTTCGGATCAGTATTTGGAGCTCTGCATAAGAGAAGAAAATCTTTTCATTAAATAAAATGGCTCAATGTCAGAACATTTAAGCCAGATTTTCAAATATGAACCTAAACTATTTGGAGGTTTTTTTTTTTTAATTCCAGTGACTCTCCAACATAGAGGTCATAGAAGCTGCCATCATTCTAAATTATAGCCCATTTCAGAGGTTGGCTGTAATCCAGGAGGTTGCATTATTCCAAATTGCCTGTCAAAAACTGTCAAAACACTGCCATTATCAAAAAGTAGTCCTTTTAAATAATTTTCTCACTCTTTTCCCTGGAACTTTGCTGGCATTGAACCTTAATATCATAGCTTATAGGCATAGTAAGTGAAAGCCTTCCAAATGAGAGGTAGGTGGGGGTGGGGGATAAAACATTCTAGGCATACAACAGCAACATAGAAAATTCTAGGTAGAGAATTGAATGGAGTTTAGAAATGCTGTGGTCCCCAAAGCAAAGCCATTGTTAATCTGCATGTGAAACGGTAACCAAAGAATTCATAGTCATGAGGCCCAACAGCATGACTTTCCCCCATGCTTAACACATGGAAAGAATTCTATAGTAAGTTGCTAAACTTCCTATTTTTCCTTGTGTTCCTCTCCTTCCATACCAACTTTCTTAAGAAAAGTGTTGTATCTTCCAGATTACTGATGTCCTTTCCTTTCATCTCATAAGTAGAGAAATTGACATCTGGACAGCTACCTGATTTACCCAAGGCTTCAGATAGAGACCTAAACCCTGTACTCTTTTTAATACACATTCCAGCTCTCCTTTTGACTTGGAAATCCATCTCCTTTTACCTTCCTTTCTTTACTTTAGACTTCACTCTACAGAATTCCCCTCCTTGGATTAGAAAACCTATTCCCAAAAGAGTAACCCTTGCCACCTACATTCTTTTAGATAAAGCCTTGATGCGAACACTTCCATCCTCCCAAAAGAATTTCAGCAACTATTTTGCTTAAGGCCATTTATCTTTCAAACCGTGTAAGATGACAAAATATTTTAGAGAGACTGCTTTTATTTTGAGTCATTACAATTCAAGCAACGAATTAGGAAATCAACAGGGTAATTCAGTCCTACAATCATTGTGACAGTCGTATTTGTCAACAACTAGTTTTCAGAAGAAATGGAACTCAAAGAAAATACATAGCTTCCAAATTCAGACAGGGAGATACATAGAAATATTTCTTTAAGCTATCAGTAGTATATTATAGAGAAAATTTAACATGCAGGTGAATTCTTTTAACAGGAAGACAATGCTTTGAACAAATGTAGCAGAAAGATATTTCAAAATAGATCCGCAGTTTCAGAGGATGCCAGTAATATATGTAATGGTGCTTGATCTCATTAACAAGGAGCTCAAACTCTGCAGCTACCATAAAATACAAATCATCATCAGCACATTCTTGAGAGCAGTATATCTGTCTGACCCAACTTCTGCTCTGCAGTTAACAATTTGGTTTTAACCCATAAAAAAGAAATTCTCATCATCGCCAAATTGTACAAATGGATTCCCAAAAGATCACACTTGAGCCTAGAGCTCATGGTTCCTAGTGTTCAGCAATCTCTAGGGCTTGGGAGATGCTCTTTTAAAATCACTGACAAGCCATTATTAACTCATTATCAACAATGACAACCCCAAGACCTTCCCATGAGAGATTCCATGGAACACTTACCCTCATTGATAGAGCATTTTGTTGAGTACTTGGGGTCCTTTACCAGCCTAAAATATCTGAATTTGAGAAAAATTACTTAAAGAAGCATTTCCCAAGCTGTGTTTTAAGGAATTCCTAACATTCCTTGTGATTTTATAAGGCTTTCCTTAAAAAAAGCGAAAACAGTGATTCTGTAGGAAAATAGGTTGAGAAATTGCATTTTGTAGTCCCCGGAGACCCAGAATGCACATTAGCTTATTAAAGGTTCTGAGATATCCTGCAATCTGCGATGGAAAAACCTGATTTGTAGAGTTGAACACAGTGTTCCCAAACGTATTTGTCCATGACCCTTTCCTCATGAAGCATACTTCACCATGGTAGGGTCAAAGATGTTCTACAAAATACAATTTATGGTTCAAAGCCTGTTATGATTTCTGTTTAGGTAGCTACCAGAGCTTGTCCACAGGCCACCCAAGGATTTCCAAAAGTTGAGATCCTGGTCTATGCTAATATTCTGATAAACTATTGATCACCAGGCAGACAGAACATGAGTGTGTTTTGAACAAAGTAAATCACCACTGATAATTTTGCTTGAAATATAGGTCCTCCTGACAGTAAAAATAATGAACATTTATTAGGGACTAATGACATGTAGAGACACCATTCTCAGTACTTAGGGTATAAACTCATTTAATCTGTATGAACATACCCATATTTTTTTCCTTTTCCAGGTAAGGAAACTGGGACACAGCAAGAATGAGATTAAGTTACTTGTCAAGTTTATAAACAAGTAAGTAAGATTCAAATTTAAGCCACTTGGTCCCAGAATTCCAGGATTAGCTATTAGGCTAATAATACACGTGCACAAACACACATACACACATGCTCATTTTTACAAATGCATATGTGGGTTCACGCATGCACATTAATTCCCATAGACTTCTAAGTGTGACCAATATGTCCTTATATCTCCTCAGCCTGAGAATAGAATAAAAATAGGATTATAAAACAAATAGCACAGTACTAGCTCACTTTGAAGACAACAGTTTCCTTTAGAAATAATGCCTTATGTCACCCTGCTCCCAGACAAGACTACATGTAAGCACTGTAGCAGAATTAAGAACTGTAGTTCTCTTTAATTTAATTGATTTTAAGATACTAATAACAGGGACACCTGGGTTGCTTAGTCGGTTACGTGTCTGCCTTCCGCTCAGGTCATGATCTCAGGGTTATGGGATTGAGCCAGGCCTAGAGCACAGAGCTTAGCGGGGAGAGTCTTTTTCTCCCTCTCCCTACACCCCTCCCCCACTCATTCTCTATCTCTCTCTCTCAAATACATAAATAAAATCTTAAAAAAAAAAAAGAATTAGTTCTAAGCTCAAAAGCCCCCACTTTTGGTTGACTTTTTCTGAACTGAACTGCTTTCTCCTTAAAAAAATTCTCTCAACCTCACACTTATTGAAGAAAGGTGAGAAGTCTTTGCACACATAACCAATGACCATTATAATGTCACTTGAAAAATTGACCCAACAAAGAATATTCAATTATGAATAGGAATCATGGTTTTTACCCATTCTATAGTCATGTTTATTAGCTTTTGCAAAATCTAACATATCTATTGTGATTTTCCTATTAAATCTTTTTTTCTCAGATTTTATTATGAATACAACCATGGTGTGGCCCATTCCTGTTATCCCAACTTCATGTAGCTCTTTTTCTAAATTGTATCTTCCTTTTGTACTTAATCATCATTTGGAATGATAGATGACCACAAGGAGCTATATCTTGCAACTGTTCAGATGTTTCAATAAATCACAAACAGTCGACACATCCCTTTGGTGTACGTATCCAGCTAAAAATGAATTTAAATGGCAGGTTTGTGAACAAAGTCAGGGGAAAGTCTGTCCACAAAGTGGATAGCCCTAAGCACTCTCTTCCACCTGTTTATTTTCAATCTGGTATCTGTAATCAGTCATACTTTAGTCCTTGTATATTAAATAAGATGAATTATAACGTTTGAACCAGTTAACTATGCAAGTGAAGAATAAAAAGGTCTAATTTACAACGCAGCTGAGTGAAAATTTTACCATGACTTCTGTTTCCACACAAATTTATATTTTAGCTCCTTTGTAAGAGACGAGTTCCAAGTCAGGAGTCCAACAAGCAAATATATTATTTTATTTATTTATTTATATTTATATTTTTGGTTACAGACATGCCACACTGAATTATGTTCCTACTTCTTGTGTGTAAAATAAAGAGAATGTTCCTACTCACATTTGAGCTGTAGACAACTTGTCTCTTACTCACTCTGCACTTCAGTTAGAAGCTTATGTATGCTGCCTTCTGTTTTGTGAAAAAAATATGTTACTCAAGCTTGAAGGCTAAACATGAGCAAATTGCAAGACTTAATGGAATGGCATGTTTCTGAGATGTATTTTCAGAGGATGTATTTTCAGGAGGATGTTCTTGCCCTGGGACAGGGGCTCTGTGTCGTGGCCTTTGGAGCTCAGTGTGATTGTCACGTTAAGATCTCCCCCTTCTCCTCCATGAAACTCATGTAGTGCCAAATGACCAAGGTTTTCAGTGAAGAGAATTCAATGATTTTCTCAAGCAGAAAGGTTTTCAGGAAGGGTAAGGAGCACTGAAGATCATCCCTAAGTCCTCTGGGGATATCAAACACAGAATAATGTCTTAAGGACAGTCTGCAAGTCATGTTAGTATAACATCTCAATGAAGGGACAAACAGATTAGAATCTTGATATAATATCTACTTTTGTGGTTAAGATCGACTGTGGAGGCAATTTTTTGTAATTCATGTTCTGTTGATTTCAAGATAACCCTATGTGCCAAGCACTGCCTAAAGCATTTTGGACAAATTATCCCTTTGCATGCTCAAAATACCTCTATATTATAGATACTGCCATTATTCCCACTTTAAGATTTTTTTTTTTTTAATTTAACAGACAGAGATCACAAGTAGGCAGAGAGGCAGGCAGAGGGAGAGGGGGAAGCAGGCTCCCTGCTGAGCAGAGAGCCCGATGCGGGGCTCCATCCCAGGACCCTGGGATCATGACCTGAGCTGAAGGCAGACGCTTAACGACTGAGCCACCCAGGCGCCCCCATTATTCCCACTTTAAAACTGGGTTTATCGAGATTAAGACGTGAGTCCAGAGTTACACAGTTAATAAAAGGTGGTGCTGAACCTCGAACTAAGGTCTGTTTGGTCAGTTTCTGCTCATTTGTGGAATGTTTTGTGGACTTTAAACCAAAATCTCATCCTTGTTTAGATTTCTGCATACATTTCTCCCAAAGACTTATTTTCACATAAATTCATAATCTCTTCCCTTGCAAGGCAACAATTCAATGCTGTTTAATCTTCAAAGGATGTGTTGAATGCTAACAAACTACTCAGGCATTTGGGGAGATGGGATAAGGGAGGGGAGGGTGTGGGAATCAATTCCTGGAGTTGCACTTTATTTTAATTTTGATGTTAGGAAATTCTTGAGAAATTATTTGAATAATTACCGTCATCCCACTACAACTATTTATTAAGCTCTCACAAGGCATCAAATGGTGCGGACACACGGTTTTCACTTAATGGATTTGCTCTTTGAAGTAAAACCCTCCTCTACCCACCTCCTTCTCCCCAAAGAAAGAGGAAGAAGGAAGAGGAGGGGGGACAGAGAGACAGAGAAGAATGGGTTTTGTTTTCCTTCCTTAGGAAGTCTGGTTTTCCCCAGTTGAATTCAGGTGCTCTGGTTTTTCTCTATCCTATCGAAAAAATAATTCTCCCATCCCTTAACATTGTGTGGTCTCTGGAATCAGGGCTCTTTTTCTTACAAAAATGCAGCAATGGCCAAATTTCCACAGCCTGGAGAAAAGGAAAGATTGAGACAGTGTTCTCAATAATTGCTTCAATTCTCCCCCTTGCGAGAGCCGTGGGAACTTGGCCAGCAACTATTAGAGATGTTGGATTGATTTCCCTCCCCCTCCTGTTACTGTTTCCTCTGCCTAAAATGCTGCGCTCCCCCTGCTAAGCTATCACACTCCCTCTCATTCCTCAGGTCGGATGTCACCTCCCCCAGGAAACCTCAACCGACATCCCTTTCTCCCCACTTCCCTGATGACCGCTCATTCCCTCCATCCCCAGAAAAATGAATCACCTCTTCCCCTTTGCTCCTGTAACACTTCATTATACCATTCCCCTGACATTAATCACTTTGTGTTATAGTTAGCTATTTGCTTTTCTGTGTTCCCCTGAAAACTGTGAGTGTTCTGAAGGCAGGAATTTTTTTAAAATTCACCAATATACCCCCATAATGCCTGGTATGTAAGAGGAGCACAGTACATCTTTATTTGATCAGGTTTGCACCGGAAATGGCCAACACACCACTTCAACCAAATTCCAAGGGAAGAGATTTTTCCCTATGTTAATGCCTCCATTTTTTGGCGGTAAAGGTCAGCTTCACTGCTCCATGGCTCAGCACCCTGCCTACATTTTATTTTATTTAAAGATTTTAGTTATTTATTCAAGAGAGAATGAGCAAGAGAGAGAGCATGAGGTGGGAGGGTTAGGGGGAGAAGTAGACTCCCCTTGCTCAGTGGGGAGCCCAATGTGGGGCTCGATCCACCAGGATCATGACCAGAGCCAAAGGTGGACTGAGCCACTCGGGCAACCCACCACATCTACATTTTAAAGCCTAGGTACACTTGAATGAGTTTGTGCAACATGCTTTGGGTGAGGAGGGACCTATTTCAACTGGCTTTATGGGTGTCAACTGAATCAGAAAACTGAGAGGAAAATCACATAAAACAACAAATCCTGATTCTTACAGTGGTTCCAATACTTGAGTAGTTCCAATAGTTGAGTCTGTTTCTTACTTGTGTGTGGTAGAACACTTTCTTTTGGGAACTACTTCTCTTGCTCCAAATGCACATGGAGTCGGTGGGACTGTCCATCATGAGATGCTGCTAATTCTCAGGGGCATGCCCTGGCTTCATCAGAACACTCCATTCCCTGGGCACAGTGATTGGTGGGTTGGGGTAGTTACCTTAGCAGAACCAACTGGTTGGTGTCTTGTTTCAAAATTAGGTACATATTGGTAGGGATGTTGGGAGTTGAGGAAGGGAAGAAGAGAGAATGTGAAGCAAAAACAGAGCAAGACAGAGACAGGTGGAACCTCTTACCTTGTGAAATCATCATGGAAGCCCATGAACTAGACCAATGAGATGGGACAGATGGGAGTGCAGAGGGGAGAAGGTAGTACACATCATGGGGTAAGAGAGCCAGAAGAGTGCTCTGTGTCTCCATGTACTGATCCATACGAAACCAGTATAAAGATTTTTAACTGGTTTATCCTTGCCAGAATCCCTGAAAAAAGGATTCCTGCAGGCCACACCAACTCTCAGCATCTCTGCCTGTCAGAGGTCTCCACATGGTTACAGCAAGTATGGGAATAAATCCTTTATAGAGGAAGCACAGCTGAGAGACAGAGACAGACACTTTCCTGATGACTTCATCTGAACACCTGGATCCAGCCTTCCTTGAACTCACCAATAACACTCAACAATAAATGACCTTTTTGGACTAAGCTAGCTCGAGTTTGGTTTTTCTCACTTGCAACTGGAAGAGTGACCAATAGATTTTTCTAACATACAGATCTGCTTCTCATTTTCAGGTTATGGGCAAAGCACTTCAAGAGCAATGATACGGGACCACAGAGTTCATTTTGATGGTATATTTGACAGTTACTTTTGGGAAGACATTACCAAAGGACAATTTTATAGGAGTGGGCAGGTCAAGAGGGTTCAGAATCACACTCTATTAGAGCCCATGCATCACCTATTAATCCGAGATTAGTTCCCAACAACATTTCTTGCCTGCATAAATACATCCGGGTCCCTCAAGAGTGACCACTTTGGCCTTCTAGGGTTTCCACTAAAGGATGTCAGTGCCTATGGAGTCTGCCCAAATGTGCACTTCCTCTGACATAGAGTGAATTTATATTCTGAGTATCTTGGTACTTTTCAAACTATAATAAAGGTGCTTGGTAAGAAAGGTTTGACACTAACGAGCTTTGTCTTAGTTTGCATTGTTTTTTTTCTGTAAACTAAAAACAAAACAAAACCCCAAACTTAATAATTTAAAATGACCATTGACCACTCAGAGTTCTCACATTTTCAATTTTCCTGTAATAGATCATGTCTCCATTGAAGTGGACTATTAGAGCTGCCTGAAAAAGTATTGTTTGATGTCTGTAAGCACAGTCAGCAATCAATAATTTGAAATTTGTACCATTTGTACCTTTAAGTCCTGGCACATCATTTTTTTATTTCATTCAATCTGCTTACTGTTGAAGAAAAAGGATTTTGAACCATTGCCACAGAGCACATTTATGTGTGAAACAAGGTTCATTTATACGGTGGGAAGTATATCATTTTGACGTTTATTTGCAATATTAATTGTATATATTGATTCCATTTTTTTCAGAAATTGTAAATTTATTATAAATACTACCACTGATGACCTTATTTTGGTGAGAATATTCTTCAGCAGAACTTGAAAACATTTTGGAGTCAAGTCATAGCTCTTAAATTCAGAAAGACAACATATGCTGTAATATTAAATTAAAATTCCATAATCAGTTGTTAGTTCAAGGACAAACCCAAGCAGGAAATGCATTTTTTTTTAAATGTTTTCTCTTAGCTGTTAGATTAAGGATGAGTGACCTTTGGTTTGCGCTCTTCTTTACTCATTTCTTGTGCTTGATCTTAGCCAAATATAAATGTAGTGTGAAAAGTGATCTTGAGTCATTTCTAAGTGTCACCAGTGTTTTCAGTTAGTAATCATAAGAGCAGCCTATCTCAAGGTCTCTCTCTGCTCCTCCCCATTTCATGCCCCAGCACAGGGGAGGTTTGAGGTTTGGAACAGCTGAGTCATGATCCTTTCAAGGAACACTTGAGTTCCGCACACTCAGGAAGAAGTCAAAGAGTTGCCACCCAAGAATCTGGGAGTCGTCTTGAGAAAGAAGAAGGTTCCAGGTTCCTCACAAGGGATGAGATGTTATGAAAGTGTTGGAAGGGATATGGGATTTTGGCCGGGCAAGCTGGTCCCTGGGGGATTGCTGCCAGCCAGAGGGAAACACTTGTCCGAGAGGACAGCTACCCTCCGGGAGAGAGCAAATCTGGATTCTGTCCTTTCACTCACTCAAAAGTGTAGGTCAGTTCCTTTATTTTGCAGACATGATAATTTTTAAAAAATCACATCAAGCACTCGAGTGCTTGCATTTTTATCAAGCACCTCCTGGGGGATGATGTGATGGTCATGGTAGCAGGGACGGTGGTGGGGGAAATGAAAGACATGACCTTGGCCACTAAGAGGCCTCTAGCATAGTGGGGCATAAAGCAATGCATAGGACTATAAGATCATGTTGGAGGACATTAGTGCCTGCAGAGATATGAAGTGATAAATTCTACAGGAAAGAGAAGACTGTCTCTGCCCTTGGGGAATCTGAAAAGACTCACAAGGAAGGGGGGGGGCATCTGAATTGAATCTTGAAGGGTGAGTAAAGAGAGATGGAGGGAAGAACATTATGCAAAGGAAATCACATCAGCAAAAGAAAGGAAAATATATAGCGTGTTCAGGAAACATTGTTCAGTATATGTGGCGTATAAAATATCTAGAACAGGCAGGACTAGAAAGGCAGATTGAGGCCAAACTGTGTCAGGATGGTTTATTTATTTAGTTATTTGTTTGAGAAAGAGAGAGAGCACAAGCAGAGACCAGGGGCAGAGGGAGAGGGACAAACAGACTCCCAGCTGAGCAAGGAGTCCAACTTAGGGCTCAATCCCAGGACCCTGAGATCATGACCTGAGCTGATGTCAGACACTTAACTGACTGAACCACTCAGGCGCCCAAGGCAGGACAGGTCTTCATGATGAAAACAGGATTTGGACTTCTCTGCAGCAGAGGGAGGTCACTGCTGTTGGATAGGAGAGCCGGGGTCCTACTTAGGCTCTGGGAAGGTCTGTCCAGTACTGTTCTTCTTGCACGGGAGGGTCAGGGTGCACTGGAGCTGTCCAGGAGAAAGCCAGTGAGGGGCTGAGTGGGGTGTGGGCAGCGGGACTGAAAATAAGGGGACCAACAGAGGAGATGTGGAGGAGGTCAAACTGTCAGATGTCAGCAAGCGCTAGAGTTGGGGAAGCACGACCTGAAGGGAGGGCTGGAGCCCTGGGAAGGGCAGGGCGGTAGGAGTTGATGAATCCCATTCCGGACACGCTGACTTGAAGTATCCGGTCTGAGACTGAGGAGAAAAGTCCAGCAGACATCTGGACATGTGGTTGGGAGAGAGGATGGAGCGGAGATCCACACCTGCGAGGCAGCCACAGAGAGGTGAGCGTGGAAGCCCCGGAGCATCGATGAGAACAACCAGGAAAAACATATGGATGGAGGCCTGGGAAGAGCCCAGAGGAAACTGAACCTATAAAGAGAAAAAAAGTACTTTGGAAGACTGGCGAGTGCCAGAGACATACTAGATATTAATGAGGATTCATGGAATGACAGGCTCCTATTTGGAATGAAAGAGACCTCAGAGATCCATGGATCTGATCTTTCCGTTTGACAGGAAGCAGGGACTCAACAAGGTTAAATTACAGCCGGCAAACAGCTGTATTCTGGGCTGTGCTTAGGCCAAGTTGTGAAGTAGGTAAAGCTTGTTTCCCTCCCTCCTCTTTTTCCCAGACTGTCCGCTCCCTCTTTATAGTAACGTTCAAAATAGTGGCAAATGTTAAGCTCTTTCTCAAGATCTGACTGGAGTGTACTGGTTTAGACCCTGGAGCCAGACTTCCTGGACCCCAAATGTGGCCCCCTGCTTCTTACATGTGGGACTGTTAACTAACTCCTTGACCTGTCCAAGCCTCATTGTCTTCAACTGAGAATGGGGTAATCACAGTATTTGTCTCATCATTAGTCTAGAGTAGTCCTTGGCCCTCTAGAAATAGCTAGGTAAGCATTAGCCATTATTTCATGAAGTACTCTAAATGAAAGAACCTTGTAATTTATTGTTCAAATGGGGATGCTTTCGAGCAATGCCTTGTGGAGCCCTGTGGGGACCTGAGGCAAAAGGAAGAGTCAGTAATATAGGTTTTTATTTAAAATCCTGGTATTTTGTTAACCATGGATCTTTTGGTATTAAGAATATTGCCTTAAACTGTGATTTGTCTTGGCTCCTGAGTTTTTGGTGCCCCCCTAAATTTTGCCAGAGACCTCACTCACTTCATTCCCCAAGTTCTGGCTCTGTTGTTGGGGTAATATGGAGGACAGCAGGGACAACAGCATAAATCCATCTTATCCCAGGCACAATGATGTCTAGGATTCCCCTTGCTCTCAGTGCACCATCTACAGAGCTCTTGTGTGTGTCATGTGCATGACTTGTCTCCCATGAGTGTACACACTACCTTTCCCAGGGCATAGCTGTCACCTCAGGACCAATTGGGAACCATGTATGGAATTCAGGTTCGTTCTTCCAAAAGTCACTTGGAATTGGAACATGGACCCCAAGCCACTGTTTCACTGAAATTGTTTCCCTGAAAGGTTGTGACCTTAAACTTCAACCCTTATATCCTTGAAATCATGCTGCTAGGCCCAGTGGGAAGCTGATGTCATGAGTTGAGTATGACCAACAGCTTAAGATCTTCCTATTTCCTGGACTAATTACTTAATTTGAGGGATAACATTAGAACCCACTATCTCATAACATTAAATAATGTACATAAACTACCTAGCAAAATTGTGGACATTATAGATACTCTTTAGGTGGTAGGTAGTAGCTGCTGCTGTTTAATGACAAATTTATTATTACTATTGTTGAATTGTATGAAATTGTTGGTAGTCAACAGCGTTTGACCTACAAAAATAATGATCTCGTGTCATTCAACCTACTACTACTATAATTATGATAATTAGAATATTCTATTGAACTGTATTAAACTTCCACGTGGGCGATCAAAAATGGCCAAGTGTTGGCAGTTTCATATGGTTCCACCTAATAAAAGCAGCGGATATTTGGTAACGTTGAATTAATCCAAAGGGCTGAGTAATTAACAATGGTTATATCGGGTAATCACTTCACATGGGCCACTACTTACTTTATGAATTAGAAAGCTCTTCCTAATTATCTGCTATACAATTATCTGCATAGTATCATTGCATTCATTCCACTCCACTCCACAAACATTGCTGGGGCTTCCCCAACGCACCAGGTCATTGAGGGAATACTAATGGGGACTAGATGCCTGTCATAGTGTGGGTTTTCTCCAGATCCTGGTGTTCTGAAGACTGAGGTTGTACCTCAGATTGTGTCCTGGAAGGTAGAAATTTATGTTTAAGTAATTGCTTCCCATGGTGATTTCCCTATGTTAATAATTCCCAAGGTTTTTTTGTTTTTTGTTTTTTTGTTTTTTTTAATTCTACTTTTTTAGCAGAGCCAGCAAAGTTACCAGAAATGATATGTGAGACAGGGTCAGATGGTAGAGGGAGTTGTTGCATTTCCAGGTTTATTCCCAGTTCCATAAGACACAGCCCAAAACAAGCAGAAAGGAAGATTGCCCACTTGATTTTGACTTGCTGACATACACTGTGAACCCCTCCTGCTCAGACTCCCTAAGTTATCCCCAAGAGAAGACAGCATTTAAAAATGTGGAAGGATCATAGTCTCCGGAAACAATATGGTTTAAGTTACACTATGTCAGCCAGCATGACCTTTTTATGTTTGCTTTTGGAGAGAACCTGCAGGGATTTGCAAATTTCTTCTCTCTGTCTTTCCAAGCCTTCACTACCGACTTCTAGATTCTTTTGCCAGTAGGTGTGCTAATTCAGCCTCCCCTCGTGTACAAAGAATGTGGCCTCATCTGAGGTCACACGCAAAAGTAAGTGTTCTGGTTAAATGTGGGTCAAAAAACTGGGACTCATCAGCAGTAGAGGAAAATGCCCAGAAAGCCAGTTGCCAAGAATCTGCAGAAATAAACAGATTCAAGATTTTTTTTTCATGAACTCCCATTAAAACCAGTGAAGCAGTAACTGGGACATGATTAACCCTCAGAAATAGTGGATGGCAGACAAGCAGGTGTAGGTGAGCCTCAACATAAGCAAGGATTTCTTCCCTTGAAAATGACCAACAACAGTTTCTAGAAAAGATTTTCCGAAGATGTTTCAGAGTCTCTTAAAACAACATTGCGAGGCTCAATCTTTGTTTTCCCGACTTATTTATTTATTTACTAGCTACACTTTTCTTGCTGTGTATGTCTTTGTGTGCCTGGGCTAAGAACATTTAGGATCTACCCTCGCAGCAAATTTCAAGGTCACGGTACAGTATTAATAACTGTAGTCACCATGCTGTTCCTTAGATCCCCAGAACTTTCTTATCCTGCATAAGTGAATCTTTATACTTTTGACCAACATCTTCCACTTTCTCCACCCTCCTTCTTCTGGGAACCACTGTTCTACTCTCTGCTTCTACGAATTTGCCTTTTTTAGATTCCACATATAAGCGAGATCCTGCCGTATTTGTCTCTCTGGCTTGTTACACTGAGCATAATTCTTCCAGGTCCATCCGTTTGGTGGCAAATTACAAGATTTTCTCCTTTTAAAGGCAGGATTCTATTGCCTAGGACTACTTTATTTAATCTCTTTCTTTCTGGAACAGAGGGACGTGAGCCTTTACAACTTCAAGTTAAAACTTCTGCTGGGGTTTGGTCTGAGCCCCTGGATTCTTCAATGCACAGACAACAGAATATGTCGATTTGCTTTCTCAAATTCTGTAACTTACCCTGAACAGTTCCTTTATTCCGGGAGCATAGGGTCCTCAATTTCTTTTGCTCTGATGCTTAGTCTGGTTTGTCTTTATAGACAGGAGTATTCCCACTTCTGAGAAAAGCACTTTTTGAAGGATAAACTACAAGCTTCTTGAGAGACTGCTTTTCTTTAAAAAAAAAAAAAAAAGCGAAGATTTTATTTGCAGCGTTTTGTTTTCATAATTGTTTTGCTGCCCACCTTCTCTACCACCTAAATGTGTCAATTTTAAGCATCCAGTAAGGCACTTTTGTTTCTTCCGAAATTGCTATTCTGTGAATCATGTTCATCTACTTGTTCATTCACTGAATTTTTTGGGATCTCTGTTTTATTAAAGAAGCATAATATAGTGCGAGTTATTCAGTGCTGTGAATTACTCAGTGCTGATGATGATCAAATATGCTTAAAAAGTAGTTCCTACCTTCAAGAAACTTGCAATCTGGTAAGGCAAAATCATTCAGATACACAATAAGCTGTGATATAAAGTAGACCGTGATAAATATCATGCAAATTAAATGACTAATGTGTCCATAAAAGGATTCTTCTGTATTTCTTTGAGACTCCTACAGCCTAAAACTTTAATCAGTTCTCAGAGCTGAGAGCTCAGTATTTCAGGTAAACAGGAGAGTGCACCCTTCACAGCGTGACTGCTGTTACCTCCCCTTCACCTGATCCAGTCTTACTCACGCTTTGACTCTCAGTGCGAATGTTAAGTCCTCAGGGAGGATTTCCCTGACTCCTAGAGCACCATTGATCAAAGTCTGGCCCCTCCTCAGACAGATACTTATACACCCAGGTGCACAGCAGTGTTATTCACATTAGCCAAAAGATGAAAGCAATCCAAGTGTGCACTACAGATGAATGGGTAAACAAAATACTCTCTATTCCATGGGTACAATGGAATGCTATTTGGCCTCAGAGAGGAAGGGAATTCTGATAGATGGTACAACACGGATGAACCTTGAAGACATTGTGTTGCTAGAGAAGGGGAGGAGGAGTTATTCCATAGAGTTTCAGATGGGGAAGGTAGAAACAATTCTGGAGATGGATGGTGTTGCTGCTTACACGACAACAGGAATGTATTAATGCCATTGACCCGTGGACTTAAAATGGTAAGTATTAAAATGGTAAATATTTTGTTTTCTACCCTATGCCACAATTAAAAAAAAAGAAAAGTAGGGGCAGATTCCTGGCTTCCCCTCTGGCCTACATAAATCAGAAAATTGAGAGGTGGGGGTAGGGATACACCAGGGACCAGCAATCTCTCCAGGTGACTCTGATACAAGTTTGAGAACCCTGATCCAGACCCCATCACAGTCCCTCTGCTGCATACCTCCACGAAGGTCTACTCCTTCACTTTATCATCACACTTGTAATTTGCTCATAAGCTCCTTGAAGGCAGAAACTGTCACTGTCCTATTCAGCACTGAAGCCCTAGCATTTACTACAACACCTGGCTCAGAGTGGCCTTCGTTATATACCGACTGAATTACTTTATTTGAACATGAGTTTCATATTCCTTGTTTGTAAAATATAATAATTATCTTCAGTGGTTGGTATGAAGGTTTGAGAGAATACAAATGAAGGATCTCCCACCATGCCAGGTTCATAGTAAGTGTTCAATCGCCAGAAGCTGCTTTATTATTATCATTATTACCGGGAGGAGGAAGAGTATAATTACTCAGGGTTTAGCGGGAGAGTTCCAGACTCAGAGGCCTACAGCCTCCATGCAGGTAATGTAATGGCATTCGGCATGCTGGTTTTATATTATCTGATAGAAATGGTGGGCGCTCTGGTGAACTGAACTTGTCCATGCTATATACAAGAGGTCACTACTGACTCTTGCCCTTGGTGCTCTGTAGATACACAGGCCCAGAGCTACCGGGTCTTTTGATTCTTTAAAAGAAGCTAAAAATACAAATTTTCATCTGCATTTGTCCCATATATAAAAGTCACATAGTTATTTGAAGATTTTTAAAACTCTGTGCGAACTAAAAAAACCCCACATTTGTCCATGGGTCATGAGTGTGTGTCTCCTTATTGACCCCAAGCCTGGGTATCAGGTCTCTAGGATAGACCCTCCTTCTACTGAAAATAGAACTGGAAACACCTATTAAGGTAATGCTCAGTGGTCTTCTGGGTTTCGGAGACCACCTACTTCAAATCAATCAAATCAATCAAAACACGGGTGGCAACAGTGTCCTTATAACTGACTTGTCAAGACGTTCAGGTGCGTGGCGAGCCAGGATAGAGGCCATGACGCTCAGAGCACTGTTGGGGTTACTACCAACCCAAATGGTAAGGCAAGAGCGGAGGATCATGCTGTACCCTTTTATTTCATTGCTTTCTAGTAGGTTTCTTGGTGAACGACTTACTGCCTTTGCAGTTATTTACCTACATGGAGGAAGACAGAATTATTTCCAACAGCTAGGGGGCTCTAGCAGTCCACCTTTCAGACACAAAAGGATTTGCGATAACCGTTTCAAATCTAAAAATGGATGACTTGCCGTTGGCATCTCTTAATATCAATAGATTAATATGATCTAAACATCATCTGATCATTTGTAAAATTACGGACATTGTTGGTCAGTACTTCTTTCTTCACTTTTCTCCTTCCCATTAAATTTGTTTTTCTTTACGTAATTAAACGTCTTGATTTTATGGGGAAAGTCTTTTTCAAGTCATGTAAATTAGAAATTAAATCTTATTTATCTATTGCAGTGCATGACTGAAATGCCTGATAATCACACTAAACACTGAGGCTGGTGTATTTTAACACAATTTGTATCTACCACATCTAGGGAAAATTATATATTGATACCAATGGATAGGAAAAATAAGTTCTCACTCCACAAAAGTGACATAATTTGGCCATTTTAGAACCCAAACAACTTTTCAGCTCTTAGGGATGCTCAGAAAAAGAAGATTTAAAAGGAGCGTCCAAGTTCTATCTGCTCATCCCTCCTGCTATTTTTTCTGACATTTCCACTATCAAGACACTTAAATGTAATAAGTTAGCCTGAATTCCCAGTTTCTCTTTACTGTGCCCTCCATTCTGCTCTAGGACATAGTTTAAAAGCACTTAGAGGCACTTAATGGGCAGATTTAGCAAAATCTGTTTCCACAGCTCAGTTGCATACAAAAGCCCAAATAAACTCTTTCCTCCTTCTGCCTTCATCCCCTAAAAATATTGATTGTGGTCAAGGGGGGGTGGAGAAGAGGAAGATTTCTCTTATGTGAAAGCTACACAGAAAAAACACTTTTTTTTTTTGAATTGGTTCTTTTCAGATGTTATATGCCCACTTCCTCTTTCTTATCAGCCACTTTAGTGCACTACTGGAAATAACAGTACTTAAACAAGTACCCACACATATCTTCAGTTTCCTGAACATCTCAAACATCACTGTTTCCCAAATATACTGACTTTAGGAAAATAGGAAATGCTTTTTCTTCCAGACCCTTCTTTCCCATTTGCAAACCCAAGAGAGTTTAAGGGAAATGCAATCCACATGTTTCTGGCCATTTCTACTTAAACACATTCATCTAAAGAGTTCCTTTTTTTTTTTTTTTTTCCATTTATGAACATGATTTGAAGTTAATGAAGCTTTTAAAATAAATCTCGGTACGCTCCGCCCCCTACTGCTTTTTTGCCCCCGCTGGGTTCCTTCCTATAAAAGGGAAGTTTTTTTGGATAAGATTAAATTAATACAAACCCTTCAGGACTTGACTTTGGCTTCAAGTTTAAAAGTCATTTTGTTAAGGGTAGGGGTTCCTTACTCACTTCTAAATTATCACATCACCTAGCTCCTCATCTAATTTTTTTTTTTTGAATCATTTCCTTTATTACATTGCTTCAAATTCCTTAGTAAAGCATTCATTCACTCATTGCCCACATGTGCGAGGCCCTGTGCCAGGTGCTGGGGGCACAACAAGAACATGGCAGACATGCTCCTTGCCCTCATGGAACTTAGAGTCTAGCAGCAAAGAAAGATATTGAATGAGGGATTGCAGGCTGAAAACAGAATGCCAAGGGAATGCAGAGAAGACTTCCTGTGTCCTAGAAGTGTCCTGTAAGTCAAGACCTTTGGTCAAACAAAGGAAGGGCTAAGTCAGGCGCCAGGCTAAGGAAATAGCAAGTGCAAGGCTTGGAGGTGGGAGAAAAAGAAGGCCAACTTGGCTAGAGGTTGGGAAAGCAAGGGGGAGGAGCACAAGATGAGGCCAGGAAGAATGACACAGGGCCCTGTTTTCCTATCTGCCTCTTAGACCTTTTGGCACAGTCATGACCCCCAATAGGGACAAACCAGAATCCTCCCAGCCTGACATATTTCTCAGACCATTACTCCATGAGCTTTTCTGTTTGAGGCCATTAGGCAGATGAAGCAAGGAGTCAGAGTACAAAGGCACCTCCTCTGAAATCTTTCACATACATATGCACACATCTACATATTTATTTTTATATATGAATATATGTTTATATTTATTTTAAATGTGAACAATATAGCCTATGTATTTGATGTATCCTTATCGGTGTGTGTTTAAGTGTGTCTTTGACATTTTACTACCTTTTAGGTGAAGCCCTTTCTCCTTTCCCTTGCCATGCCCTAATGCTGCCTTGGTGCAGGCTTCTTTTTCATTATTCTCCTAGACATTGAAACAACCTCTTCAGTCTCCTTGCCTCCAGTCTCTTCCCTCCCCCTGCCTCTAGTGTCTCCTCTTTCCAATCTCCAAACAGCTTCCAGGTTTAATAATGTCGCTTCCCCTGCTAGAAAACTCTGAGAAGTCATAGATGAACCACTGATAAATCCACATTGCCAGAGTTCAGAATCCAGAGCAGTTTCTGGCCCCAATCCATCCAGCAGCCTGGCCTCCTGCCATTCCCCGCCCCTCCCCCTCCCCACCTTCCCCAGCATCCTGCACTGTAGCCCTGCAACCACACAGACTTTCCTTTCTTCATCAAGTAGCGCAGTTCTCAGCTAATGCCATGAAACACTGGTTCTGTGGGGTGTCAGTAGGAGCTAGGCCTTCAAGTACTTAAATATGTTGGGAAACAATGATGAAGTTTGTTATGGGTTGAGTTGTGCCCCCCAAAACTCATGTGTTGAAGTTTTAGCCTCCATCCAGTACCTCAGAATGTGACCTAATTTGGAAATAAGTTCTTTATAAAAGCAATCAAATTAAAATGAGGTCATTAGGATGAGCCCTAATCCAATAGGACTAGTATCCTTGTGAAAAGGAGAAATTTGGGCACAAGAGACACCCACACAGGGAGAATGCCATGTGAACAAGAAGGTAGAGACTAGAGTGAGGTATTTACAAGTCAAGGAATGCCAAAGATTGCCTGCAAACCACTGGAAGGGGAGAGGCATGAAATAGGTTCTCCCTCACAGCTCTCAGAAGGAGCTAACCCTGCTGACACGTTGATCTCAGGCTTCCAGCCTCTGGAACCGTGAGGCGATACCTTTCTGTTGTTTAATCTACCTCGCTTGTGCCATTTTGTTATGGCAGCTCTGCGAAACTCATACAAAGCCAAAGAGCTTAGTACAGTGCGAGACTTTTCAGAGTCTTTGATAGGCTAAGGTACACCCTAAGTCTCCAAAAGGGTAGAAAGCCTCCCTAACTTATTTGATAACAAAAAATGTTCCCCCAGTGCATCTCATGAGAATTGGTGTTCTGAGCAACACACTTTGGGAGATGCTGACCTGGGACCCTGAACTCAGATAAAGGTTAAAGAGGAGAATACATAGGAAGTGAATGAGTGAACAAGGTTTCCATAAGCTGTGAATAACTGACAGCCATTTAACATTCGGAGAAGTTTTTCCTCCACAAAGTGACTCTGTAATTAGTAGATGTTTAGATCCTGTGGAAAGCGGAGTAAAAAAATTGCCAATGGTGAGACAGAGAGAGAGAGAGAACGAGTGAGCTTTGGGGTGACAAGATGTTCCATTCTTTGATCTCTAAGTATTACTTTGACCCAGGAGTGGTTTTATAAGTTGTGGGACCCAATGTAAAATGAAAATGCAGGATCTCTTGCTCAGAAATTATTAACTTCAAAAAACTGACAGTAGAGCATTAAGCCAAGATCTGGGCTCTTCTAAGCACGGGGCCCTGTATGACCACACAAGACTCATGCTCATGAAGCCACTCCTGCCTTGACTGGCTTGACATAATCCTTAATAATTTTAGACTGCTGTCTGCTCATTGGGTGAGTTGTCGGGATATTTCTGTATTGGAGGTCCCTAAGGCCATCCCTAGGTTCAATGATTACCTACGAAGACTCACAGAAGTCAGGATCTTGTGGTACTCATGGCTGTGATTTACTACCGTGAAAGGAGACAAAGCAAGATCAGACAGGGAAAAGATGTGTGGGCAAAATCCAGAGGAAACCAAGCACAAGCTTCCAAGAATCCTCTTTCAAAGTTATCTCACAGGATGCACTTAATTCCCTCAGCAAGGAGTTGTAACAGCATGGGAGATGTTGTTCCATCAGAGGAACTCATTACAGACTTAATACCCAACGTTTCTATTGGGAGCTGGGTCATACAATAATCTTCTTCTTAGTATGAACCAAAATTCTAGACTCCCAGAAGGAAAATGAGTGTTTAGGATAAACCGTATTGTTTTAATAAGTTGTTCAGGCAGAATGATCTATTCTTATCAGGAAATGATGGGAACCATCCTGAAATCCAAATTTCCAGACATCAGCCAAGGGCCAAACTTGTAAGCAGTGTTTTCTAAGGATAGCAGGGGACACTACATTAAATGGGTAACAATGGACTTTCAAACACAAGCCAGCAAAATTAGGAAATCATTCTGGCAGGACAAGAATCTGTCCTTAAGCCCCCAAATGGGCATTCCACTTGCTATGGAGTTGGTAACATTCAATAGAAATCTCAGTTTGGGGGCACCTGGGTGGCTCAGTGGGTTAAAGCCTCTGCTTTCAGCTCAGGTCATGATCCCGGGCTCCTGGGATCAAGCCCCGTGTCGGGCTCTCTGCTCAGCAGAGAGCCTGCTTCCCCTCCTTCTCTCTCTGCCTGCCTCTCTGCCTGCTTGTGATCTCTGTCTGTCAAATAAATAAAAATCTTAAAAAAAAAAAAAAAAGAAAGAACTCTTCGTTTGCCCACCGAAAGGCAGTACTGACATGACATCTCAATCTTCACGGAAATCACAGTGGAAGTAAGTCAGGTGAAGCCAACTGTACCTTAATATTTTGGAAAAATGTGTGGAAGGGGTCCTGAGCAACTCTCCAAATTATCAAGTTTCTATTTAACCAGCTTGTATGTAGTCTTAATCAATCCATATGAAGTTACTACTTTAGTTTTTTCATAAATAAAGCAATCAGATAATTATTCATTTTCAAGCAATAAACTAGTATTTAACACCTGTCAATTCAACATGCAAGGGATGTAGAATATAAAAATTTGGTTTTTGCCCTTTGGAATATCATGAATCTTAGCTAGTTTGGCCTATAGAAAAGGATACTGGGCTTGGAACTTGGTTCTTGGGCTAAGAAGCTAGGTGGTCCTGGGCAAGTCCCTAGTCAGGTGTGAGCTCCAGTTTCCTCATCTGCTCAGTGGGAAAAATAACGTGTTCGTTACAGAACAGGTATGAAAACCAAATAATGTAATTGGGTTCATGTGGAAGCGGTTGGTAAACTATAAATCAAATGGCGTATGGGGAGGTGCTTAAAGAGCAAAGGAAAGTGACTACATTTAAGAAAACCAGCATGTTTAATAAATGATGGCAATAACCCAGCCCCATTACGGGGAGCAGTTACTGCCATCGTCTGCATCACTGATGGCGCAATTAACTTAATTAACACATACCTCTGTGGTGAGTCTGCTGAAATAACACTTTTCCTTTTCACGGGCCCCTGCCTTGCCAGCAAGCATCTCCAAGTTATGCATCTTCCAAGGAAGGAGGCCAGAGTCTTAAATGGCTTTGAATGGGTATGAAAAAAGAAAAACAAACCACAAAAAAAACCAGAATTCCAGAATATCCACATTGTTAGCAGCTCAGTTACCTAGAAGAAATAATAGAAGCTTCATCTTGTAGAACAGGGCAAAGACCAATGTATCTTGAAGTGGAGGCATGTCTGGATGGGTTGGGTCTGACCCCATAGGTAAGTCTTTCTCATCAAATCCAGAATCACTTCCCATAGGATAGCCTCCTGTTCTTCCCGAGGTTCTAATGAAGGAGCCTTTGGCCTTTGGTCTATCATGATGGTGATAGGGATTTTTGACAAGTGAGAATGAGTCTGTGTCTACCTGAGGAGTTAAGTCTGTAGGTGGGCTCTGCCGTGTCAAGAACCCCTTCTGATAACCTTGGTGGAATGCTGTATGGGGCTAGAACGGGGAGATTGCAGGACAAGGGACATACCACTCCTATCCTGGAGATTTTTTAAACTTCATTCCGTGTCTTCAGAGTAGTTGAAAACCTCTCAAGAATGTTCTACTCTTTCTTTTACCCTCTCTTTTCCTCTTCTCCCGATGCCATGGATCCATTTCCTTTTCTTCCTATCTCTTCTGATTCTGTAGAACCTGATTTTTATTTCCATTCTGGTTGACTATTCATTCTACACTCCTTTACAGTATTATTTGATTATTTTAGATACGCTGTGCATCAAAGCGATTACATTTTCCTTTAGAGACAACATTCTCCTGTATTTTCCTACAGCAACCTAGTGGAGGGTTGGCCCGTGATAGTCTCTGTAAATAATTGAGTTAAATTTCTTTTCTTTCTTTTTCTTCTCTCATTAGAAACTGAATGTACTAGGTCTGCAAGATTAGCTGCATGGATCAGAGACCCAATGTACCAGTGGCTTAAATAAGACAAGTTTATTTGTCTCTTGAATAATAGTGTAGGGGTAGAAATCTATGGCAGACAGCTACACTCCAGGAGGTCATGTTTGGACTCAGGTCACCTCTTTCTTGTCATTCTGTCATCTCTTGTTATTCTTACCTGCCTGGTGGAACAGAGCACGCATCCCCCCTGCCAACCTGCCCAGGGGAGCAGGACGGTGGGCAATGGAAACGTGTAGAGTAAGACTGCCCCTCAGTCTTCACATCATCAGATCCTGGCCACATGACCACAATGGTTGTAAGGGAGGCTGGGAATTATAGTCTTTAATATGGCTGGCCAGCCTTCCAAAGAAAAACCAGAGTATTACTAAATGAAGCAGTAGTTTCCAAAGTTTTTGACCATGACTCACAATAAGAAAGACGTTTTACATGACAATCCAATACAGGTGCCATACACATAGAGAAATTAAAAGCATTTTGAAACAATACTTACTGATATGTTGTGTAGTGCATTTTCATATCTTTATAGTTTATATTTTATAAAATAAAGGTGTTTGTAACTAATAATTGGAGAATGGCCTGTGCCTAGAAAGGCACAGTCATAGAAGGAAGAAAGAAGAATCCCAGGGGGCAATTGGAAGTCTGTACCATTTGGAAGGAAGCACTCAGGTCTGACCTTAGGCAAGATCATTTATCTGCATTCTTTGTGGTGAACATCACAATACTGGGTACTGGGTAGGCACAAGAAAACAAACAAATCAACCAAAGCAATCAGTCAATGAATCAATGAAGTAATCCATGAAAGCTCAGAGAGAGAAAGAGAGTCCAGACAGAATCTCTACTGACCCTTGAGACAAAATATTGAAGGCTAACGGGTCCTTTTCACCAAGAGAACCTCTGGAGGTGGGAGGTTCTTTTTGTCTCTTAACATGAGTTGTCTCTTAACATGATAAAACACAAACACAAACATCCCTCCCATTGATTCTTCTGTATTTTGAGCTGAACATATAATTCATACCCAAACCAGACTGATTTTCCCTTTAATTCTTTGACATGGCCTCAAATATATGAACAGTGTCAAGGGCAACCTCATATTTTCAATATGATAGTATCTCCTAGGCTATCCTAATTCAATTTTGTGCTAGAGTAATCTATAGATCAGATTTGTCATTCCTTCTATAGACTTCAAATTTGAGGAAAACCTCATCTCCTGTGATGTTTTTTTCTTGACAGTTCCAACTGACTTTTGTCAGATTTTTGACAGAGGAAAATAAAAACCACAACGCAGAGAACATTACACTGCATTTGTTTTCAGAGCAACAGTTTTGGATGAGTTTGAAATGATTTTTATATGATGTCACAATAGATGCTTTAAAACAGGCCCCAAATCCTTTGTGCCACAAGCACTGTTGGCTTAATTTGTTCTGGTGGAGGCATTGCCATCAGTGGTAAGCTAATTGCATGAGCTACTCTGGGGCTTCCAGAGGCTTGGGTTTGGGTAAACAGTGCATTTCCATGGCTTTTATGGAAAGCCACCTGGGCAAGTGGCCTGAAAAGGACAAGCCTTTCCCTCTTGCAGCCGGGACCTCTGACCGGCTCACTCCCAGTTTGTGGTTGCCTTTACTAGCCCCCTGCTTCCCCACTGCTGGGAGAGGCCTCATCCCACCACCTCAGACCTAATGAGCCTCCGTAGAATCCAGAAGTTTTCATTGTCTTACAGGCTGCTAAAAGGCTTCCGAAGAAATGAGTCAGTGTTTTCATTCCCCGTCCTGGATCTCATCTGGACCGGCATCTGTGTTTGCTGTCTCCGGGGAGAGAGAGAGGCTAATTACTGGACAAAGCTGGGGATTAAGCTTCCTTCTTGCCCTTATAAAGGAACAGTCTCTCTGGAACAGGGTTTAGGCTTATTAGGAGAGTGGTAGAAAGAAAAGGTGTTTCTTCTCCATCCTGTCTAGTTAAGGAGGGCTTTTAATCTGACACCTTCGGCAATCACTAAAAAAAGCTTGCAAGTCCCCAGAAGATGGGCCATCTTTTGCCATATATTCAAGCAATAAGACGTGACAGGCGCATTATTTCATTGGGGCTGCACACCTTGAATGCATTCTGTGGCAGAAGGCCAAAGTACAAATGACTTCAATGCTCACGAAATGCAATATTCTTTAACAAATGCATTAAAATCCTTGCACTGGCTTATTAGTATTAAGAAATGAAAATTGCTTGAAAATGAAGGAGGCAGAGAGATTTCCTAACATTGGTTCCTAGGGGTCAGGCACCTTGATAGCCAATAAGAAGCTACCATTTGCAAATACCGTTCAAAGGACACATCTTCATATAGTCAGCCTGGAAGAGGGCTCTGAAACCTGAGAGCACCTAGCTCTTCCTGCACTGCCAGAGGGCAAATGTTGAAGTATAGCATTAGAAGATGAGATCCAGGTCGGCATGTAGACCCTTACGCCAGCCTTCCAAGTTTGGATGATTACTGTTTTCTCATTTTCCTAAAGGACTGCACCAGGTCTTGTGTGTCTATAAAAGCATTTTTAGCACTTTGGGGGTGATTTGGCTTTTAAAAATTTGCCTTTGAGGATGAAGGCTCCAGGGTAATTGTAATCTGGCCCTTCTAAATCCTTCTTTCCCAGAGAGAGGCACATTTCTAGATGATTAGAGAACTTCAGGTGGGAACGTTACTCTGCCTCTGGCTTTATGCCTTAAAATATGACCTAAGGCGAGCTATCATTTCCCAGAAATGAAATATGTCATATGTTACTATTAAAGTGAACCAGAAAAAGAGCATTCTATTACAATAATGGGTTTTGTTTTAAAAAAAAAAAGTAAATGTCAAATCCCCAAAGGAATAATACATATTTGATACTATTATTGGAACAGCAATACCAGTAATTGTATGAAGTGCTTATATTTAGTATGATTCGTATAGTAAAGGAATTTTATGTAAACCTTTCAGTAGAATTATTGTGTCAGAGGAAAATGAGAAACAATATCACTTATTATTCATGCAATCAATATTCATTTATTGGAGGTGACTGTGTGTCAGTCATCAGTCTAAATGCTTCGGATGCAGAAAAAGAAGAAGGAGGAAGAAGAGGAGGAGGAGGAGGAGAATAGAGCATCTTCCTACCTTCAAGGAACTCACATTCCAATTCAAGAGACAGGTATAACAATTAACAATACAGCAATATATAGGCATAGCAATAGGTAGAGCAATGCATATCACAATAGCAATGATAAGAATCCCAACCATGCCATGGGAACACACTACTGAGAACTATTCAGTCTGGCTGAAGGACTCCTTGCTATTCTTAGTGGCCTGTTGGAGCTGAGCTGCATCTTAAAATTTCAGGATGGAGCACACATTGGGCAGGTGGAACAGCATGGTCAAAGGTGTAGCATCACCAAATAATAACAATAATAAGGGTAGCGGTAGTAGTAATAGTAGTAGTAATAATAAATAAAAGCATGGCCCATTTAGAGAATAGTGAGTGGTTTGCATAGCTAGAGGGTAAGTCTGTCAAACTGTCTAATGTCAAATACTTTGATGGACTAGTTTGAGTTAGAGAAACTCGAGTGATTTTACAGCAGTATAATTTTACAAAATGAATGTGTTTTACGTTATACTCTATAGGGCCAAGGCAATGAGAGTAGGAGACAAAATGTTGCACGGAATAAAACTGTCATTCTCACTATGACTCATATGTTAACTTATGAAAATACACTTACATGAAGAAATGCAAGAAAATTGCTCATTTCACATGCTTATGGGTAGATTGAACCTAATTTTGTAGCATTAAAGCCAATTTCCCACTGAGAAAACATGTCACAGAGGATGGCATGAACCTTTATCATTATTAATAATATTTGATATTTCGATGTCACCTTTCATCCTGAGATCCGTCCTGTACACATAAGAACAGATAAGCTCCAAGGAAACAGAGATAATATTGATACAGTAAGTCACATGCATTTCTAGCTTCCATATTCCAAGGGCTTTCCAGTTGTGCGTTTGTCTCATCTCTAAAAGTTAGTGGATATAGTTGTAAAGCAGTAATTTTTTGTTAACTTATTATTCACGAAGTCTTAAGGTAGAGTCAGGGCCGCATCCTTTTACACACAGCTCTCCTTGGAAGATCAGTTTTTGACATATCCATTCCCCTTTCCTTGGCTTCTTTGCTTGATGATCTCCATTCTGAGTGGAGGACATACCAGCAGTGAGCTGTGTCTTCATGGATTCTCTGCCTTCTCCAAAAAACTAGCAAGTCATCATAATCAACAACTACTACTACTGTTCCTTACAAAGCACTCATTTCAGGTCCGACTTATTCTACTGTTCTAAGCCGATACACATCACCTTAACAATTTTCACACCAACTGTGCTGTAGAACTTTCTGTGATGATGGAGATCCCTTGAATATGTGCTGTGCAATGAGGTAGCCACTAGCCATAGGCAGCTACTGAGCACTTGAAATGTGGCTAGTACTACTGGAAAAAGGCATTTTTCTTTCATTTAATTTTAATTATTTTTTATGGAAATAGCCATATGGCTAGTGACTATTGTATTGGACAACACATAGTGACTGGTGGTTTATTTTTTAGAGAAAATAAAGCTCTGTTCCCATCATCAGTAAAGACTTAATGAGGACTACTGTGAGTGAATGGTTAAAAAATATTAAAGCTACAAATATTTTAAAAGAAGTCCCATATTTTACATTGGGGAATTTTTATTCCACCCTTCCTCCATCCCATTAAAATTTCATTTAAAACATGTATGTGGAACATGAGAGAGGCATAGAATCATTTCTAAACAAAGAACACTTACAAGAGATGTGGGTGATATCCTTAAATGAAACCTCATTGTCATCCAGTCATCCCATGTGGTCAGCAATGATGGAAACTCGGCTATCTGTTGAGAGCTGGAATTCTAATTACTGGTTTCCCAAAGGGAGACATTCACCTCCACTTATAAAATGGGATGACGAAAGAGGGTTTTACGTTTTGGGTGTCCATGTGTGAAACACGGTCTTCCGATAAACTCTTAATTCACTTTGAGCCCCCTTTGCTAAAACCACCTCCCCGGGATTTATCTGGTTTGTGTGTGAAAATATGAGAATAAACTTAAGGTGAAGAAATTGATTGGGAGACTCAATTACGTTTCGCTTAGTCCGCTCAGTAACTTACACCGTTACCACTGTTCGAGAAGGAAAACTAAGTATCCCTTGGTTTGAACCATCTGTCGCGAAAATGTGACATATGTTTGCTTTGTTTACTCAACAACCAAGTGTAAACTGATACACTGAACAAGAAATCCGTGTATAGTGTGACTCTGTGTGTGTGTGTGCGAGCCCCCCCCCCGCGTGTGTACACACACACACACACGTTTTGAGGAGGGTGCTCCCTGAGGGCGTCAATCCTCTCATACCTAACCCCTGAGGAACACGTGCATAGGCGTGCAGATCTGAGGGGTGTCCCCTGGGCTTTGGGCGCGTGAAGAGGCGCAAACACCACTCCCCTACCCCCAAACAATGCGCAGCAAGCATCTGAGCGGCTACCGCAGCCCCGGGCGCGCCTGGCTGGTGTGGGGCTGGATGGAAAGATACCCACCCTCTCCTCTCTCCTTGTCTCTCGGCCCTTACTCCCCCGTCTCCAACTTTACCCAGAGCCTGTGCCCTTTTCAATTAACACCCCCGCCCCCCGCCTTAATCAAAAGGATCGTTTCTTTTCTCTCCTCCGCGGTCCATTGTCTGGTGCAATGGGTTTGCAGATTTGACAGCTGAGCTCACCCAGACTCTATTCAAACTCGGTTTCCATAAACGATGAACTTGGATATCAGCAAAGATCGGGAACCCAAGCCCTGAGCTGTGGGCTGTTCCATAGACTCCGCTCGGAACCCAGAGTGGACTTCGTTGTCCCGGGCGCCCCCCGGTGTTCGGGGAGAGGAGTGTGTGTTCCGATCGGGGTAGGGGGGTTCAGTAGCGTGGCTGAGAACGAGTGGACCCAGAAATTGGGGGGAAAGGCTGTGTATATGTTGGGTTTTAAAATTTATAATTTTAAAATTGACTCTTGAAACAGCCAAGATGGAGGTCAGCTTATGAATTTCCCAAAGCCAGGTCTGGCGCGGTTTAAATGCAGTGGCCGGGGGTTCCGCTTTTGTCTCCTTGCCTAAGCTCCAGGAAAGAGAGAGAGAGAGAGAGACAGAGAGAGAGAGAGAGAGAGAGAGAGAGAGAGAGAGAGAGGCTGCGTGTGCATATGAGTGCGTGCGCGCTGGCGTGGATCGGTGCGTGGGCACATCTTGCGATCTCGGCTCCGAGGGTCTGGGTCTGAGTTTAACGCGCCAAGTCTTGAGTCATAGCCGCGAGTGACGTGGGGAGAAACTTTGTGTTCGGAAGAAAGGTCTGATTCGATTGCACTAGGACGGAAGAAAGAAAGAGCCCTTGTGCATTGTGCCCTTTTGTGTGTGTGTGTGTGTGTGTGTGTGTGTGTGTGTGTGTGTGTGTGTGTCTACGAGGGGAGGGGAGAGGGAGAGAGAGAGAGTGAGGGAGGGAGAGAGAGAGAGAGAGAGTGTGTGTCTGGCAGTACTCGCGGGCGGCTGCATAGCCCTGCGTGTCCTGTGCGCGCGTGCTGGGTCCGGCGCCGAGTCCGCCGCGGACGAGTGTGTTCATCTGCGGCGTCCGTGCGTGCGAGCCTCAGAGGGGGCTGGCGGGTGTGCTATAGGGCGGCGGGAGCAGGAGCAGGCCGAGGGTCCTCAGGCAAAGAAATCTGGCCTCGGAACCCGCTAGCCTCCGCTCAGCTTCCAATATCCCAACCGGCAGCCGAGAGCCGGGGGGACTCTGCTCGGAAATCGTCCTGGGCCAACTCAGCCCCTCTGAGCTCTCGAAGATTACCGCATCTTCTTCCTAACGCAGAGAAGTGAGCCCGGAAAGGGAAGGAAGGGGCGGGGACACCCCCCAAATAAATAAATAAATAAACAAACTGGCTCCTCGACACAGCTGGACACGGTCGGTTGAGTCCAGGTTGGTGGCATTTGGAGAGTTTTCTCGTTCTGTGGATTTGGGAGCCCATCGCCGCTCCCCCGCCCTCTTCTCCCCTCTTGCAGGCGCCCCTCAACTTTGGGGTCCGGGGGCGCGCGCGGCTCGGGGCGGCACCTGCCCTGGCGCTCCGGGGCTGCCGGCCAGTGCGCTCGCCCCGGGCGGTGGCGTTGAGGAGCCCTAGTCCGAGGCGCCGGGCGAGACTGCGCGCGGCTCAGACACCCGGGAGGGAGCGGAAGACCCACGGCGGGTAGGGGCGCGCGAGCCGGGTTTCGGCCCTAGCCCGGACGTCGGTTCCCGGTTGCCCCGCTGCCTGAGAAAAGAGGCGAGCCCGGGGAGGAGCGGGAGACGGCGACCGGGGGCAGCGATTGGTGGTTTGGGTGAAGAGGCCGGCAGCGGAGCGAGCGAGCTGGCTGGAGGAGGGGGCGGTGAACTTCCAGGGAGAAGGGGCTCTTTCTGCGCCTGGGCTGGAGAAAGAGCTGCCGCCGCCGTGTGCTTCGACTCCGGCAGCGGCTGGCTGCGCTCGGAAAGTAACGTTATTTATTTATTTATTTGCTTGCGTTCAGCCTCTTGGGTTGGACCCGATAGACACTCCTTGGACTTTGGGAGCTGGCGTCCGACCTCTCCAGCCCCTATCCTGCCCTTGCGCGCGGCTCCCCGGAATACACGTACATACCCCCCCCGTGCCCCCTCCTGCGCCCCGACCCGGTTAGGGGTGGGCCCTCACCCGGGCTCTAGAAAGTCCCCCAAGGCGGGAGCAGGGGAGGGCAGAGGGGGCGGGGAAGGTTCCAGGGCTCTCGGCTCTCATTTCAAAGCGCGCTCTCCCTTCCAGGTTGGGTCAGACCTGAACCCCCAAAAGCGGAACCGCCTCCCACCCTCGCGCCGGCCGCCCGCGGGGAGCTGAGTCGCCGGCGGCGGTGGTGGCGGACGGACCGGGAGTTTCCTCTCGCACTGGATGGAGCTGAACTTTGGGCGGCCAGAGCAGCGCGGCCGTCCGGGGATTGCTGTATGCTGAGCTCCCTCGTCGATACCCAGCCGCGGCTCGGGATTTTTTGGGGGGCGGGGACCAGCTGCGCGCCGGCACCATGTTCCTGGCGACCTTGTACTTTGCGCTGCCGCTCCTGGGTAAGTCGAGGCCGCCGCTAGCTTCCTAACCCGCTGAATCTTTCCGAGGGGATACTCGGGGCAGCCCCCAACCCCCCCAACTGCAGCGCGGTTGCGTGGGTGTGGGAGGGCGAAGTTTCGTTTTGGGGAAGGGGATCTTGAATCCTCAGCACCCTGGGCTTGGGAGGCGGTGATGCGCGGCACTTGCCCGCAGCTTTTTGTGCTTGGTTTTAATTTTCTGTGCTTTGCAATGGCCAATCCTGGCGGAGAGTTAAGGGGTCCGAGCCCCTCCAGCTCCGGGACCAGCGCTCCTTGCGAGTCCTGGGAGCTCTCGGAGAAGCAGCGGGCAGGTGGGGGTGCGGGCGAGCACTGGACCGGGAGAGGAAACTTCGAAGGGAAAACTTTTCCCCGAACAGTGTCTGAGCGCTCCCCGCCCGGCGGGCCGCGGACCAGGGCTAGCCCGCCCTGCGCCCCGCGCCCGGCCCGCAGTGGCCCTCCTCTTCGGAAAGCCCCCGGCCTCGGTCGGGCGGGGCCGAGCCAGCGGCTCCGGGAGACCGAGCAGCTGCTCCGGCCGGGCTGCTCCGGGAGCGGTGGGGCGGGCAGCGCGCGCTCGGGGGCAACCCTCAAACAGCCCGCAAAGCCACGCGGGGCGGAGGTTGGCGTTGCGGGGAGCGCCGGCGGCCGGAGGTCCCGGGGCGGGAAAATGAGTCCCCCGCGTAGAGGGGCGGGCCCGCGGGCGGCGCAGGGCACCCCAGAAGCTGGGTGTGGCACGCGCCCTCCCCGCAGCGGGAGGCTCCGGGTCCTGGCCCGCCGCCCTCACGCTCCCCCACCTCCTCCCGCAGACGTGCTGCTGTCGGCCGAGGTGAGCGGCGGGGACCGCCTGGACTGTGTGAAAGCCAGCGACCAGTGCCTCAAGGAGCAGAGCTGCAGCACCAAGTACCGCACGCTGAGGCAGTGCGTGGCGGGCAAGGAGACCAACTTCAGCCTGACGTCCGGCCTGGAGGCCAAGGACGAGTGCCGCAGTGCCATGGAGGCCCTCAAGCAGAAGTCGCTCTACAACTGCCGCTGCAAGCGGGGTATGAAGAAGGAGAAGAACTGCCTGCGCATCTACTGGAGCATGTACCAGAGCCTGCAGGGTACGCGCCGACCGTCCTGGCCCTCCACCCCCATCCCTCACCCCCACCCCACAAAGGCAGGCGGCGGGCCCCTCAGCCGGGCTCGCTGACCTCATCCTCTCCTCGCTTCTCCCCAGCTGCAGAATGAGGACCTTTCATTGGCCCCCAGGGACAGGGGCAGCTGGTGTTTGCTGTCTCCGGAGCAGCACTGTGGGGGCCTGGTTGTTGGAAAACCCGTTGCGGGGGAACACCCCCCGGTCCCCGCTGACCTCTCTGAAACCTGGTCAGAGCATCCGAGTAGGAGCCCGTTTAAGGACAGGGCAGGAACTCATAACTTCTCTCCAAGGAGAGCTTCAGAGGATAAGAATACAAAGACTTGCCCTGAATCGTGTCCGCAGTTTCTCCCCTTTCTTCTTCCCTTCTAGCCACTCTGACATAAGTTAAAGAATTAAGAATAAAAGGTCCAGTAGGCTCTATTTTATCTTTATCCTCCTCAAACCTGATCAAAGGCAGATGTGTGAGAAACCATTTGTTGTCTTAGATTAGCTGAGTCTTGAACCAGCTGATGGGGTTCAACTTTGGTTAACAACGGAAAGTGGCTTTGAGAGAAAAAGGACCACTTGTCACAAGCATCCATTCCAATGGGAATTTTTGGGTCCTTGTGTGCCAGAGGTGGCTGGTGTTTGTAAATCTAACACAGACGTCCAGGGCATTCATTCTTCCCTGAGACACCGAACATTTGTTAACATACAGATTTGACCTTTCTGCTGCCTCTTGCTCCAGAACCTATTACAGTGAAAACCTATTTCAGAGACTGTTGAATAACCAGCACCCCGGCTTTTCTGGCCCCATGCTGTGCTGAGGAGCATAGAAATGGGGGCCCTCTTTTGGGTCACTTTTCTTCCATTGGCTCCCGGAGGTAAGCTGGGCCGGTGACATCACTGGTTCCTTCCTCTCTTATTTCATTCCTTTGCAAAGAGTGGGAGAGTTTTCTGGCAAGATCAGGCTGGGTTGCTCTCCAGTGTTTTCATGGCACTCTGGGGAGAGGAAGGACAACAAAGGCAGAGGGAATGCAAAATAACCATAGCCAAATAGATGCATTTGAGACCTTGGACAGTTTCGGCATCTTTTCGTTACACAATCATAACATAATTAAAATTTAGATTCAGTTAAAAAAGAAAAGAAAAGAAAACCACTCTGAAATATGTCTGCTTTCCGATCTAAGCCCCATCTTCCTGTTGTTTTTAGGAAATGATCTGCTCGAAGATTCCCCTTACGAGCCAGTTAACAGCAGATTGTCTGATATATTCCGGGTGGTCCCATTCATACCAGGTAAGCAGATTCATGCCTCCACTCTGTTGCCTTTGCCTGCTTGAAATCCATTGGGTTGCGTTCTCCCTGGCTCTCAGAGAGCGTCTAAGTAGATAGTTGAATGGCACAGCGTTTCTCGGAAATTAGAAATAGGATGATGATAATGAAGGGGCAGAAGGCCTAGAGATGATTGTATGACTTGAAAGTAATTCTAAATGAAGTAATGTGGTGTGGTGATTTGAAAGAGGTTGGAGGGAGCTGACTCGGTTGAATTTTTTTTCCCACATTGAAATATGATTGGCTAGCTTATGCATAGGGACTTCTGTCTGTAGGTGGCAATCATACTCCCTTCTTGCCACGTACCATTCACAGAGCCTCCCTGCAGATGGGATCTGTGTCAATGATGCCACTTACTTTCTGAGACTTCTGAAGATAATCTTAGATTGTTGAGGAATTTCGGATGGACTCACTTGTCTGCCTTTGATTGAAAAGGTTCAGCTCTACCATTTGATAACAATTCTATTTTTAATTTGTCCTAAGCAAGTGTGTGCATGTATCAGAGAAGGTATTAATGCCTCACTGGCCCTTTACAAAGTGGTTTTGCTTCCCTTGGTTTGTTTTATCTGTCTTTGCAATTCTACATTTGTTTTGGAAGTGAACTTAGTTTCAGAATTAAGGTTTTCGTAACACTGGGGTTCAGACAGCCCCATAAATAATGAGCAAGGCAGTAATTTCTCTTAATGACGTATAGATTCCAGACTGATGTTGTCTTTGTTTACACTTAAGACATTTCCTCAAGTATATACAGCCATCACAAATGATACGCTTCGTTGGCGGTTGTACGTGGTGGTGAATGTTGAATTCTGTGAGATGATGGTTTGTTATGGGTGAGAGTGTTCTGGTGTTCTCAATGTTTTCTGTTTTCCTGCAGAAACCCATAGAACTAAGGGAGTATGTAAATACTGATATTATGTGTCGGTGTATTTATATACATTTCATTCACTCACAAACACCCATTGAGTACCCACTACATTCCAGCCATTGGGATTTTGGCAGTAAGCCAGACAGATGTCGCCTCTGCCCTCATGAATCTCAGAGACAGCCAGCAACTGCATTTCTTTAAGCCCCTATTATATTCTAGGCACTGTGTTAAGAACTTTTTTTAAAAAAAGATTTTATTTATTATTTTTGAGAGAGAGAGAGAGAGAGCATGCAGGGGAAGAGCAGAAGGAGAGGGACAAGCAGACTCTGCACTGAGCATGGAGCCCCGTGTGGGGCTCCATTTCAAGACCCCAAGGTCACGATTTCAGTGGAAATCACAAGTCAGTTACTTAACTGACTGAGCCACCCAGGCGCCCCTGTGTTAACTTTTTATCATTAACCTCGATAACAATCTTCGTATGCTTCTGAGGTATTATTGTTTCCATGTTAGGAATGAAGCAATGTGAAGTTAGGAAACCAGTCAGATTACAAAGCTCGTGATTAAGGAAACCAGAATTTAAACCCAGATTTGTTTGATTCTAAGTGTTTGTGACATCCACCCCTTGCTACCCAGAGTGTGGTCTTTTCAGCAGTGTCATGGACATCACCTGGGAGATGGTTACAGGCGTGGAATTTCAGGCTCCATCCCAGACCTACTGAATCAGAATTTATGTTTTAAGAAGACCGCTGGTCTGGGTGCTTGATATACACATGAAGCCTGAGAAGCATTCCTCTACATTATTCTGTTTTTGGTTCAGAGGAGGTGTGTGTGTGTGTGTGTGAGTGTTGGGCTAAGATGTGTGTTTTGGGATAAGATATACTGGTGTAAGTTTAGTATCAGAGGCATTCATATATTATCCAAATACTGCTGATAATTTCCACTCCAGAGCCCTCCTAATGCTCCCTCCCTGTCCTTGGACCAGCTGGGGCAGTGTCTCACATACCAAAGGAAAAATGCACAGACCCATCTGAGCTCTTTCAGGGGCAGGTCCTTAGGAGCTGGGATGGGATGTGGTCCATGGCATATCAGAAGTGAACCTGGCCTTCCTGATGCTTGAAGGGCAGTGCCTCTTGCCTGCTGCCTGTCCCTGGAAGCCTTACTCTTTAGTCTTTGTGCAGATGCTTAGAGGGCTCTGAGCCTTTCTGTGGACAGTGAGAGTGAGGACGCAGGCAAGGAGGAAGGCTCAGTTGGGTTTTAATTTCAGAACTTCTGTGGACTATAGGACTGCATCAGATTCATTTTCCCTTTCTGGTGCTCTCTTTTCTTGGTATAATGAGACCATGGGTATAAAAAATCTCTAGTCCTAACAGCTCATGATTCTGAGGGAAGATTGAGGTCACCTCCAGAACCCATTCACTGTGCTCTTCAATTGTGTTTTCAATCCTTGCACGCATTCTACGGTTAAAATGGCTTGGTTATTCTCAGATACCCCGGGTTGTCTGAATTTCTTCTATGAGTACCAGGAATTCTTCTGCATATGGATCAAGTTTCACTCATTCATTTTCCTTGTTCCATTTCTCAGCCAGACTTCTTTTCTTAGCAAATATGACCCTGACTTTGTGAGACCTGTCCTGCTGAGAACCCAGAAGTCATAATGAATTAATTAGAGCTAGGAAGGCATTGTCTGGAGCTACATTTTATCTCTCAAGGGCATTGAATTTAGGTTCCAGCACTAATGAGCTTTGACCTCTGACAGTGACAGTGTTCCCTAAGTGGGTATAGGAAAGCCAAATGGAACCTCGAGAGGTTTTAAGTCATTGAATAATGCATATTATCCAGTTTGGCATTTGTAGGGTAGGGAAGGACAGAGGAACGGGATGATAAATGTTGCTTTTGGTGGTTTGATTCTAAGTTTCTAGAACATCTCCCCTGTCTTGAAAATCTCTCTGAGGAAACCAGGACAACAGGGCCTCTGCCTTTTACAGATATGGTAGCAATCCGAGTTTCCATATTTGGGTTTCTTTGCCCAATGTGAAGTGAATGTTTATCCACATACATTAAGTATGAGCTGAATCGTCTCACTGAACAAGACATGTTTGACATTCTCGTGTTTCCATTTTCTTTGGACTCCTCAAAGCCACTGCCTTCTTTGCCATTGTTTAGTTGATCAGCAGTTAAAAAGCCATATTGAGGTGCTGTCAGGGGCCTGGCAGGAACAAGGAAGGGAACAAAAATGAGATGGAGTCTCAAACCTGTCACCTCTGTTCTGAAGCCTGAGCTGCAGGAAGGAAATCAAACAGCCTTGTCAGGCGAGAATTGGGGAATTGCGGTGCCACAGCCTCGGTGGAAATGTGTCGGTGGAAGCATTTGGCCTTGAAATCAGTTTTAAGGGCTCCAGGAGGGGCCTTTGTTGTGAGTTGATGCCAGCGTCGTTTTTAGGGGTCTCAAAGAGGAAGATCCAGGCGGTGAGTGGAAGTATGCAAAGGAAAGAGGGAGCCAGTGTGAGAGGATGTTGGAGAGGAGAGAACATGGAAAAGGGT
The DNA here is from genome assembly GCF_010015895.1 of Lontra canadensis. NCBI lineage: Eukaryota > Metazoa > Chordata > Mammalia > Carnivora > Mustelidae > Lontra > Lontra canadensis. The sequence goes on from NW_022630997.1 coordinate 4,145,582, forward strand.
CTGGAGAGCCAAGAGGGCAGAGCTGTGTGGGCCATGGAGGTTCCGAGGATAAAGCTACCACATCTATTTCGCATCTGCCACGACTCTCTGCTCTTTAACCTTGCCTTTTCCTCTTTGTGCAGGTTCTAGAAGCAGCAAGAAGTAAATAGTGATTTAAAAGGGAGACGAACCTGTTGGCCATGTTTTTTGGACTCTCCGGAGGGAGAGTGCAAAGTAGAAAGAAATTTTGAAAGCACAGCGGGTGCCAAGAAGAACCTGAGGATAAGGGGTCAGAGGGTGATATAAGCACCTTATAAGGATGTAAGCAACGAGGGAAAAAAGAGGGCTCCGGGGTTTAAAAGTATTGACTGGGAGGTTGGATTTTGTAGAGAAGTGTCAAGAGAGGCCAGACCTTTCTCAAAAATAACCGGAGCCGATGGTATGGCAAACAAGAAGCAGTAGGGATGTGGGGAAAGAGGGATATTAGGATTTGGATATTAGCAATCTAGGAATGGCTTAGACCTCCCCAAGAAGCCTTAGGATCTTGACATCGGTTCTCGTGCAGTTGGAAATAGTTTGCTTCAGGAGGAGATGCCCCTGAACAGTCTTTTGAGTGTGACCCCTTTTTCTGAATGATGCTGTGAATCATTAGCCGTGTTTAGCACTTCCGTTTTAATGTGCCATCGTACTTAGGTCACTATGCCAAAAAAAAAAAAAAAGAAAAGCTTTCTTAAAAATTTTACATGTTGAAGAAGACTGATAAGGTCCTGTTGGACAAGAGAGAGAAGTGTTGGTAAATTCCAGCTGCTGGGGTGTGTAGCGGTCCTTTGCCTTCCACTCAGCTCTCCAAAACCTCTCTAATCATGTTGTCCCAATAGGTGAGAAACCCTGTTGGTCCCTTGTTCCCTGTTCTGGCATATGGGAAACTCCTCCCCAGGCCGGCTCGCTCCCACCATCCTTCTCTAAGCCCCATCACCCCCCTGTTCCCTCAAGCTCACTGAGCAATCCATTTCCCAAGCATTTCACGTGTCTTTGCCTTCCTGTGCCTTCTTTGCTCATGCTCTTGCCTGTGATGGGAAAGTTGCTGTTAGTTCCCCGAGACCAGGATCCATTTTCCTCTCTGGGGGCCATGCTGGAATTCCCCCAGACAGGCACTTCCGCTCAAGACACTTTTCGTGCTGCAATTTTGTTCTTGTCTTCACGATAGCTGCTGATCACGGGGTATCGAGGGGTCTTATGTATGTGTCTGTCTTTCCCACTGGAAAGTTGGGGGACCTACTTGCTATGCAGGGTGTATGCTCAGCCTGGAGCCTTCTTCCTGGTTCTGAGTAGTCATCCCGTTAACCATGGGTGTTTGAATATCAGAGAAGGGTCGTAGAGAGCTAGTCTAACCTTTTGCTTTTATAGAGTTGAAGCTCAGAGAGGGAAAGTGACTTGGCCAGGGACACAGCATTTGATAGCCTCTAGAACCTTTGCTAGAACATGGCAATGCCTTTGGGGAGGCCAGTGTTAGGCTCTTTCTGTTCTGCGTGCTCTCTGGACACATTTCATCCATTCCTGGGACTGCTGCTGCCACTTACACTGGCAACTCCGCGCCTGCCCCCCTGTTCCAGCCTCTCCTGAGCTCTCAACCAGCATTTCCAGCTGAGTCCTGGACAACTCTGCCTGGTGTATCTCAGTTATTTCACACCCATCACATCTACAACAGAGCTCATCATCTCTGCCCTTTTTCTCCTTACACCTTTCTCTTCCAGAACCTTCTGTCTTCCCTATGGCATTGTCTGCCTGAGTTATAGCTTCAGGGTTCCTGCCACCCTCCTCTGCCTTTCTCATTCCTTCAGGTGACCCATCACCAAGTCTTTTGCAGTCCTACCTGTTGTGTTTTGAGTTGCTCTCCATTCCCTAATTTATACCCCTCTTACCTCTCACTTGAACTTTGCATTGACCTTCTTCCTGCGTCCCCAAGTCAAGTTCCTCCCAATCCAACCTGGCCTCCTCATTGGCAGGCCTTATCTTAGCACCCCAGTGACTTAGAAGAACTGTCTGGCTTCAGTCTTCTTCCATAGATTCTTCTACTAAGTGACTTCCCATCTCACCCCACCTACCCTGTGCCCAGATAAGCCAGCTGACCACCTGCTGTCCCACCAGTGCCCCTGGTGGCTTTGTGCCTCCATCCCTCGGTGCATGCCAGTGCTGGAGAGAGAACACATCCTCTGGGGTCCGCCAACCTGGGTACCTCTTAGCCCTGCCACTTCCTTCATCTTGGGCACCTTGGTTGAGCTCAGTGTGCCTCAGGCTCTTTGCATGTAGAAAGAGATGAAGGTTATTCCCTTATAGGCTCTTGTGGATTTGAAGATGCTGCATGTAAAATACCCATCCAGCCCCCAAAGCATCCTTGGCCCCCAGTAAGTCTCAGCTGTTCTCAATGCTCTGCCATGGCCATGCTCCCTGTTCTCTCCCTCTTGACTCCAAGCAGACCTTGCTTCCTGATCATGGAGTAACAAACAGATGGCCATCCAGAGCCTTTGGGAAGGCTGCTCCTAAACTACCAGGGACAAAAATGAAAAATCCAGCCTTTATCTGTGAAGGGCCCTGGAGCCAAGTCCTGCCTCTTAATAATCCGCTTGGGTCTTAACTTCCCTTTGGGGAAGGTCTTTCTTATTCCTGCTCTGAATCCCTCTGTTCTTTTGGGCCCTGTTTCTACGCTCTGTGGTCAGAGGGGGTGTGCTGCAGCTGGTGATCACCGGGCTGGGGGCTCTTCCTGTGCTTAAGGATTCTTGTGATCAGCTCTCCCTTCTCAGCTTGACTGATTCCCATTCTTCCAACCTCTCCTCATAAATCTGCTCTCCAACGCCCCTCATAGCAGGAAGAATTACTGCTCCCTGAGAAGGGCATGCCTTAAACCTGGGAGAGGCGTCCGTCTCCACAGGCCAAGCCGAGTACACTTAACATCTCACTTTCATAGACCACTACTTTTCCTTCGAATTCTCTCCCCCTCCAGTCCCTCAGCGCCTCATTTTACTTTTTTGTAGAATAAGCAATTACAAACAGGTTTAAAAAAGGAAAAGGAATTTAAATCGCCCCTAGTCACAGCTGTAAACATGTTGATATGAGACTTTCCAGAATTTTTTCCTGTATATATGAATGTGTGTGTGTGTGTGTGAGAGTATGAGTGTGTGTGTGTGTGTGTGTGTGTGTACTTCTTCTTTTTCTTTTTTTTTTTTTTTTACAAAAATAAAGTCTGAGCTACGCATACTTTCTGATCACCGTCATGATGACCTGAGGAATGTGTGTCTTCTTTCGTCACTGACCATGTCTCAAAAGCAAGCTTTGTTACTTAGATAAACTGACAAACTCAAGAAGTTTCATGGATAAAACAGCAGGTCAGTGCAGGGGCAAGATACATACTGCCAAGGCCTGGATGTTCGGGGAAGGCTGTGAAGGTAGAGGCAGTCAAATATTTTTGCATAGTGTGATTGTAGGTCCCGTTACCCGAAGAGGGGAGATAAAACATCCATGAGTGACACGTAATTGGATGAACTGAAGATTGTTACAAGGTGCAGAATTATTTATAGCTGGTAGGTCTGTCCTCATTCTTTCTCCTTAGTCCTTGGAAGTGTTTCTTTCTGCCATCTCTTAATTTTTCTGCTGTCCAAACTTATTCTTGCCAAAGGATGTCCTTTCTTGGTTCTCTGGGTTATAGTACCAATTAGCAAAAGAAGGTGTCAAATTTAGGATTGTTTGGTCCAAGGAGCACTGGTCTGGGAGTCAGGAGATTGGTGTCCTGCTTCTAGCCACACCTGTCACTAGCCAGGTGACCTTGGGCACATGTCTACACTTCCCTGTAAAAGGAGAGGGGGCCACTCCTTTCATAAAATGATAGCAGTGGACTAGAATGATCTTTCACATATTTTCCTTCTTTTTCCAAGGACCTGCATATTGAATCTTGAATTATTTTAGGACTTACTGTTTTTCTCCCGAGCATTGTCTTCAGGCCAAAGAAACTTGTGATCTTGGTATATATATATTTTTACATTAATAACACTTATAACACATGATTTATTCAATATACACCTTCCTTGAACTAGAGTGTGTTTAAAACATCTCATTTGGATACATGGAAGAAGATGAAACAAAGTAAGAAGTAGGTGGGAAAAATAGGGACAAGGGGAAAATGAAATAGGGAAGAGAAAATGAAACGGAGTGAGTTCCATAGACACGGTGCGTGTCAGAAGATTATATTTAAACAAATTAAATGATCAGAAGTGCCTTGTTTGCTTTACAAAGGGATAAATAAAATCACTGGGTGATAGATACAGTAGGACTTCTAGAGGTCATTCTAGTCCAATCCCTTTATTCTACTGATAAGAAAACTGAGAGTTCCATAAATTCCTAGGGCAGTGGAACATAAATTGTGCAGGACAGTGATGGCAAGTAAAATTAGGTGTGTGTTTGTTTTTAAATTGATATTCAAACTCTCCACATCCTGGCATTCCCCCCCACCCCCTTTAAATTGTCCTTCACCTATTCAGGTCTGGGCACCGTTGGGACGGAGGGTGAGAGCCACAGCCCTTGGCTTTAGTTAAGGGGATTGTTGTGTGTTGTTTTGGAATTGTTTCAGAACAAGGGTTAATTAATAAGTCTCTGTTTGGCAACAGGAACCAGGAGCCAGGATGTTAATTTTCATATTTTTTTGGCCCCCTTCAGAGTCCTCTGCAAGGGAAAGTGAGAAATTATTTTTTGCTGTAAGCCCTCCCAGCCTTCAGATTAAAAAAAAAAATTAATCTTTCATCTGGAATTTTTTGTTAAAGAAGCTAACCACTTCCCGTAATTTAGAGACTCAGCTAGCTGGGTCAGTGATGAAAACGAATGGGTGATTTGCATAAGGGGCTAATTTATTATGTCCCCTGGGCATTTCTTTCATCTCTTTCCATTCTAATTAATGTTCTAAGAGGGTCTATCACCGTATCAGAAATTAGGGGTGAAAGCAGCCATTGTTAACCTTTATTCTTATGATTTTTTATCTTGTGTGATCTTTTAACCATTTTCTTTTCATAGCCAAGAATTTACATAGATAGGCTGGGGAGTGTGTGGAGAGGAGGTTCAGGCAGGGCTGTGCTCTTGTATGATCTTTATTCCAATAGTATGTTGTAAAAAATAAAAATGACTCGGGATAGCTCTCCAGCAACAGAGGGAGTTGCAAAACATCCAGAAGCATACAACCATGGTGCAGAATTATTTCTAAATTTGAGACCCCTAAACTCCTATATAAACATGTATATACACACGCAGAATTATAGGTGTATTTGTGCATCTATATTGTATTTCATGTCTGTGTGTATTGATAGTGTGTGTGTCAATGTGGTTATCTGTATTATTAAACATTGTGCCTCTAAAAGATCTTCCATGACGTGTTTCAGTGGGTTCTGGCTCTGACAGAGGCAGCTGTGTGTGAGAGAGTGTGACACAGCTGAGGAAAGGCAAGAGAACAAGCAATTTCTTCGAAAATCAATTGCAATTTACTCCTACTAAATTGGCCCAAGGTCCACCCTGTCCAAGCATTAGCATATGACAGACTTTTAATCATTTGGTCAAATGGCCTATTTTTGGTCAAACCACAGTTCCCTCAGGGATTTTGCCCATCAGTCTCAGAGCTATGTAATCTTTGGACCTGTACTCTTTTTAAAGGGGAGGTGGGTGTGGGGAAAGAGTACCCCTTAGAGTTCTATTGAGTGCCCTGCACTGCCCAGCCTGTCCATGGGCATGATTTCCTTTCGGTCCCCAACTACACGAAAAGCTAGGTATTATCTCTGATTTCCGAGGAGGAGACCTGGGTTCAGAGAGGTTGAGTAGCTTTCTCAGGACCACACAGACGATGAGCGGAAGAGTTCAGATTCGCATCTTTCTCCGGCATCTCTTTCTAATGTTAGGTGACAAAGTTTTAAATGCAGACCTGGGATCCTTGATGTGGATCTTAAAGTGAAGATATCTAGCTCCTTGTCTCCCTCCTTAATCCCCAGTTTTTCCTTCTCTTATATCTTAAAACACTGTTCGACAAAGGGTCTCCAACGTTGAAATAGAAGGCAGTATCTATTCTTTTCCTAGTTACCCTTGCATTCTGTTGGGTTCTTAATTGACAACCCAAATCCAGAACACGCACGCTATTAAAACCATTCCTGCGGAACTGCAGAAATATTAACCAAAGAAACAATTTCTGGATTGTATCTTTTTTCATTTCAGTGTGAGATGGAAGGCTTCTAAAGTAGAGCAGAATGCCTAGGGCCATTTTTTGTCATGTTGTCATATAAATAGCATTCCACAGTGGCGAAGAAAGGAATACATAGTTTAGTCCCACTTTAAGGTGACCTAATATGCTATTCATTTGTCTTCCACTATGCTGGTCCCCCTTTCCTTCCTGTCCCTCTGAATGGTCTAAGAAACACCATGCCGACTGTTATTTGTTATCCTTTGCACATTATCATTCGGTATACAGTTAATAATGTATGAAAATACGTATTGATTGCATTCTTTGTCGGAACAGGCTGGCAGGTTTCTTAAAGCCCATGTTTATGAAATGTTTCATTGATCTCTGTTACTATGAGTTCCAAACAAACTCTTGATGAAGAAGAGACCAGGAAACCCATGCATTCTGGAGAGCCCTGGTTGGAACCACTGTTTTCTTGCACTCTTAAATGTAGCCAGTGGCATTTTGAATGAGGAAAGGAATGACTGGGCTGAAACTCTAAGCGTATTTCCAGTGAGACCTCAAGAGGAATAAAAATCATAATAATTTCAATAGCTGGGAGAGGGAATGAACTAAATGTTTACATGGGATACCTTGTATAAGTTTTATTTAACAATAATTGTGTCTTTGTCCCACTGGATGGATAAGGAAGCCAAGGTCCAAATAAGAAACTTGTCAAAGGGCACACACCTAAGAGCTGGCTGAGCCACGTTCTCATCCAGGAAGTCTGGTTCTAGAATCCATGTTGCAGCCCCCATTTGCAAATAGGTAACAGGAGAGATAATCTTGGGAAAGTTAAGTGCATAGACTACATGAAGGATTATCATGCATTTGGTACTGAGTGATGTATATATATGTATATAGATAGATATAGATATACATGTATACCTATCTATATACATAACGCATATATTTATTTTAGAATAAAGAGAAGAGTTGGTCAGTTTCCATGACCTCTGTCAATTTTCAGTATTTCAGTGTGATGGAATGACATTTCTGCCAGATTCACTCATCTGATACTTATTGAGAACTTACTGTGAGCCTAGTGTGAAGCCTAGGGAATTCAAGAGTATATAGGACCCTCTTTTTCTGTTTAGGGATAGGTATAAACAATAAAAATTAATGATGCAAAGTGGTATGTGAATGAGTAGAACTTCGCCAGGCTCACATAGAGACCTGAGGAGAGAATAAATGAGTCGATGGGATTGTGGGTCAGAGGAGGTTTGCCTCAGGTGATTTGGGGCTGGGTTTTCAGACATGGATAGGAGTTTGGTAAAAAGGTATGGCTGGGAGGGTATTCTGGATAGAGGCAACTGCATGGGCAAAGGCATGGGCCAAGTGTCCAGGGTGCTGGCAGTAAGTCACTTGCTGTGGCTGGAGTCCTGTGTGCAAGCGGTGGTGGGAGGAGAGCCAGGAAGAGAGGCAGGGTTGCCACACTCACGGGCTGGCCTTTGCCTCAGCAGAACTGGAAAAAGAATGATGGCCAATTTACCTTGGTATTGCTGCATTCTGAGGCTGAATCCTATGAAATTGCCATTTTTGTAGACCAGCATGGCAGAAAAGCAGAAATTGCATATGGTTCGACTTAGTATAGTTTTGTGTTGTAAAAACATACACAGGACTCTGGATGCTTCTAGGCTAGAGTATGACATAGGCCTGATGAGAATGAGTAACTTCTTACCATACGAAGTACTCTCTGGGGAAGTAACAATGGGGCCTGGAGCACTGTTCTGTTAGCCTCAGTCCCTGGCGGATTTAGGGCAAGTGTAAGTCAGGTTGAGGCTCCTCTCTCCCAGAATTACTTTCTTCTTGGAGGGGAGGACAGAGGCACGAGGCTCCAGCATGCAAAGACCAAGTGCACACAGCTCCCCATTTAGATGCCAGAGGTGAGTAGAGGAGTCAGGAGTTAGTGAGGCTGCCTGGGCCTCCAAGGGTGGTCCTGGGAAGGTGAGTGGGGGGTTGGAAGTGGGGAGCAGAGGTCAACAGAGCAGACAGGTGTCAGCAGGAATGAGTGCAGGAGGCAGAGAAGTTTGGAGCCAGGCCTGAAGGGTCTTAAGGATCGTGGTCGGAGAGAACGTCACTGCAAATTGTTCCTTAGACATTGAGTTACCTGGCTGGTTAAAGGAGGCTTGTCCTGGTGGGCAGTGGGAATGTGGACAGTCTGGGACCCCCGAGAGGAATGAGTCTCCACCCCTGCTTCCACAGCCTCCCAGTTCCCACCCCAGTGTTGCCCTCTGTCCTGGGCTTGGGATGAGACAAGTGGCTCAGGCTGTCCTTCTCGCCTCCCCGGCCTCTTTGTGGCCCTTTGGAGTCCTGATGGATAGTACCTGTTTGGAAGACTCGAAGATTTGACGTGTGGGCTTGCTTTTTCATTTGTTTACTGTAGATCATTTTATTCTTCTGGCTCTCTGGTCCTCTGTCTCACTTGGCTGTTTACTGCACCAGATCCTCAACTTGCTTCAGAACCTTTTGCAAGAGAGTGTCTGAATAAAAACTCAGAGATTCTAAATGCAGGGAGTTGTCTTAATTGAAAGAGATGCCCACTCACCCTGGGGCATGCCTGGTGAGGGAAGGATGAGGAAGGAGGGCTGCTGGGACTGCAGCCAGTAATTACTGGAACTCACAGAGCTGGTTCTGAAGAAGTGACTGAGCTTGCTCTTGTGTCCTTTCTCGAGCCCAGGGTGTGTTTATGACATTGTTTTAATGCTATCGTTGGAGCAGGAGCAGGGAGAGATGGTGTTGCCCTTTTGGGCTGCGGCTGATCTCCGGGTAGGAATGCACCCAGGGCTGGCCAGCACTTTCCCACATCGAGGCTCACCAGGCAAACCATCTGCGTTCATTCCAGAGATTGGGGTGGGGTTGGGGAGGGGCAGGAGATGAGGTCCTGGTGATCCTGGGAAATTATGAAATATGGAAGAGCCATGGTAAAGAGCAGAAGTCCCGGGGGTTAAACACACCCAGATTGGAGCTCCACATTCACGGAACCCACGAGCTATGGGACTAAGGGTAAAAGGTAACTCACTCCATTCTATGTTCTGTATCTGAAAATAGGGATAATGATAGTATCCGATTCATAAGGTTATTGGAGGTAACACTTAGGAAGAGTGCTCGGAAGTGCCCAGTAAATGATGGCTGAATGACTGCCTCTCTCTGCTTTTAATGTGCACACGAACTCCCTTCTTCCTCCTCTCCCAGTTTATTAGCGTGAAACAGGAATAGGAGATGATTTGAGTGGATGTAGATCTCTTCTGCTCTGAAAAAAATAAAAGGAGAAAGAGAGGGACACATCAGTAACCACCCTTAAATGAAGGTCATCGATTCAGTTTAGTCCAAGACATGGATCATCTCCACTAAAATAAAAGGAGTCACGCTCTTGGAGACCTTACTCTGTGTCTGGCACTGTGCTGACTGCTGGGGAGGTGGTCGAGAGCCTGAAAGAAAGTTCAGGGCAGACTGGAATGCCATGAAGGGAGAGTGGGGTGGGGGCAGAGAAGGAAAAGATGAAGGGAACTTGATGGACGACAGAAAGTTCTAGAAGGAGGGGGCAGGGATGACTGCAGTGCAGGGATGTGGGGAGTGGATTCCAGGTGAGCCAAGGCACATGGGTGGGAAAAGAAAAGGTGTTCAGCCAGCATGGAAAGTTTATATTGGATATGCTAGCTTTGTGTTGAGCAGATGTGAGTGTGGTGAAAACCTAGTGGGAATTATTATTATTATTATTCTCAAGAATGTTTAAAAAATGTAATGTTTGCAAACAAAGTAGAAACAGTCGAAGCATTGTTTTCTATTAGCGGTATAGGGTTCACTGGCTATGGGTACTTTTTCATTCTTGTCTTCCAAATTGTAATTTTAAAAGATGAGGCATTTCATATTCAAGAGTTTCTTTTGTCTGAAATAAATTATTCATTTCTACCCAGTTTCAGAAACAATGAACATAATACTTAATGCATCACAATTAAGCAAGTGTAGTTTCATACAAAATTATGTTCTGTGCATTTTGGTGGCAAACAGAGCCGTGTATTCTATATCTTGTCGACATTTGTTCCTCATAAGCAAAACATAAAGAAGTAGAGACTCAGAAATGCGTTTTCTTTCCTCTCCTGGTGGAGGAGGGGTAACTGTAGACCCAAGCAGCCTTGTTTTTGACATTCCACAGCTGTTGGCGGCTACCTCGCTCGGCAGAGAACGTGAACTTATTGCTTCTATATTGTGCATGGGGTCAGTTGGGGGGCAGAATTCCTGAGCAGCATCCATTCATCCCAGTCCCTTTTGTCTGGGTTTGAGATCTTTCTAGATCGTCTCATAGAAGACTGTTTGCTGGGGATTTGCTGGCCTCGATTTGCTGAGGATGACTTCCTTTCGGGTTTGGTGGCAACTTCTTTTTGAAGGCTGGCTGCTCTATCACATGTACCTTCACCAACGATCTGGCTCTTAGAATACCCTTCTTGTGCCAAGGTCTCCCTCTAAAAATAGGCATTGCCAGCTAGGGGTGACATCTCCATAGGACGTCTCTTCAGGCTTGAAGGTTTCGCTGTGATGGTCCCCAGGCATGTTTTTGAGAAGCCTCCAACTTGAGTCCCGGCCCTGAAGTCACAGTCAAAGCTGGCAGAGCAGTTGTGAAGACATTAATTGTGAAATGCCTGCTGGCTGCTCAGCGGGAGGATTCGAGATGCCTTCATAGGTTGTGGCATTTAATCCTGTCGACAGCCCTGAGTGTTGGCCCAGTGTGGGGGTGGGGAGGATTATTCACCTTTCACATAAGGGGACACCAGAACTCAGAGACATCAAGTGATGTGCCTTAGGCCACACAGCTCGCTGGTGGAAGATGCTGAACACAGGCCACGGTTATCCAGCTCCGGAAGCCTAGCTCCTGGCATGCTGTTCTGCTCAGCCTTCCTGACTGTTAGGTCAAGAACCAAAGCCACCAAATGCAAGATAAATTCTCAGCGACCTCTGGTCTAAACAGTAGTTTGTATCTGAGTGGGAAAAAAAAAATGATGTCTTTCTAATCTGGGGGAAGATTTAGAAAGAAGTCCGTGGATCTGGCCAGAGTTTTCCCAGCTGCTTCCCTGTTCTTGACCCTGATTTAGTTTGTCGAGTGCCTGCCCTGGCTGGTGGGACTGCCCACTGGCATCCTTGTGCTCTTGGCTTGTACCCAGGTGCTGGTGCCATGCCTTGGAGTATCTGCTGAGTCCCCTTGCTCTCACCCATATTTCCTGCCTGGGGTTCCCAGGACCCCGGAGTCTGAACTCCCAATTTGAGGAGCTCTGGTTGAGAATATATCCATCCAGCTGCCTGCTGGATGGTCCCATCAAGCTCTTCTGGCTAGAAGTCTGGCCAGTTCTTCCCTATTGAACTTGCCTTCTCTCTTCAGCCAGGAGTGGGGGAGGTGGTGGTGAGGCAGAGGCATGTTAGAGTCATAAGGAGATGTCTCTCTATGTTGAGGGGAACAGTGCTGTGGTGGAAAGAAAGTGCATTTGGGGGCGGACCCGATGTGCCTCAGACTTCATCAGATCACCATATAGGCAAGTTCTTGAACTCCTCTCAGCTTCCCTGCCTGATTTGTCACCTGGGGATAATAGCTGCTGTGCAGAGTCCCCGTGAGGCTGGGATCTCAGGGGTGGAGGTGTCTGACACGCTGCATGGGAGCCCCCCAAACTGATGGAGGTTCTTATTGAAAAAATGAGATACTCATTGGCCTCCAGACATTTCACTGTAGGGAGGGAGGGCGTGGGTGAGCCTAGCCCTTGTGCCGTCCTTCCAGCTTCCTCTCAGACTCCGTGGCTGCTGCTGCAGACCCCTTTGTGCCGCGTTTGGAATTGGGATTCCGAGATGAGTGACCGATGACCATCGCCTGGGTCCTCTGTCACAGAGAGCGGCCCCACCACTGGGACTGTGCTGGGGCTGCGTACCTTCCTCCGTATTGCCCGCAGCCCTGCCTTCTGGTTACTTAACTTTCCCCAGCGTTCCCATGGCCTGGCCAGGCTGCCGCTGTAGCACCGGAGCGGGAGGCCGGTCACTTACTTGTTCCTCCACACCCTCACCCTTAATTAAGAGGAAGTGCGATGGACACAGATAGATCTTCCAGAAAGGGCTCTTACGTAGATCCGGCCGGCGCTCAGCTCCTGCTGCCCTGTGCTCTGGAGACCGAGGGAAGGAGGGTTATGGTGGGTTCACACGCAGGGTGAGTCTCCTGACTTGAATGCAGCATTTTCCTATTAGGAGCAGAACCAAACAACTTTTTAGACAAGCACTCTAATGTGGGCCAGAAATTCCCAGCAAATATTTACCCTGGGTGTAAAACACTAAGTTAAAGGTTGTTTAGACAACCCTAAAATAGAAAAATTTATACTCAGGGTTTTGTATTGGGTAATTGTCAAAAAAAAAAAAAAAAGCCCTATGTTGTTTTTTTATTTCTTCTGAGCTGCCTTTTATGACACAGAATGATGACAAAGCAGGGTCCTCCCTGGCCTGCCCTTTTCTGTGCTCTCCCCCTTGCTCACTCAGCTTTCGACTATGTTCTGTTCTTGGACACATTCCTCCCCCCAGCCCCAGTGACTCTGGTGTTTTTGCTCTGTAAGCCCTGACCGTGGATATGGCACTGTGTCCATTGGAGGACCTGACACATCTCCAGGACGTGAGCATGGATGCCGTGTTGGCAGATTTTCCTCCCCACCAGCTTCCAGGAGTAAAGGGAGTCTGAGACTGTGGTGTTTAAACTCCCAGAGGACCGGCACTGGGGACTTGAGAAGTTCTTGACATGCCTCCGGGATCTGCGTTTGAGTCTCTGAACATCCCATTATTTAATGGGCAGAGCAGAGTCTCTGGGTCATTCCCGGTGGTTCGAACCTGGCACCTTCCCACGTTTTGTGCTGTTGTTGTCCTTTGGGGGTGGGGTATGGTACTCTGGAAGCTGTTTCCATCCCAGCTGTGTTGATTGAAAATGGTGGTGCTCCAGTCAGATGATTTCCCCAGGAACTTTCTATTCTGACTCCCCATGTGCCCTCCCATGCTTTGTCAAGGGTCTTGGGATGACTTCAACAAATCATCAGCACAATTTTTAAATACCAACAAGTTTGAAAATAGCAACAAATGTTTACAAAGGCAACATTTTGTGGGCTGGGCATTGTGCTAAGACCGTTTTGAGGCAGGGTCACAGACAAAACAAGTGAGGCCCCTGAACTCAGGAAGCGTATGGTCTTGTGGAGGAGATGTAATGAGTGAAAGCAAGCATTTTTGGTTGGCAGTAGGTACTCTGAAGAAAACAGACCATTGTGCCAGCAAATAGAGGGGAAAACAAAATCCCATTACACAGGGAAATCAGGAGATTCCTTGAGGAGGTGACTTTGACCTGAGATCTAAATGTCAAGGAGGAACTGTCCTTCCCAGCACTGGCTGAAGTACATCGTTAGAGCATGAAGGCCTCCAGGGGGGCAAAAGACTGGTGCACTCCATGAGCCGGGATGCCTGGGTGGTGGGATCCTGCGTCTTTTTGTCGGTGATGACCACCTCTTGCTGCCCTGGGCAATGCGGGGGAAGGCCACCATCGGGAGGGGAAGGAAACTATGGTCAAGGGGCTGATGGTAGGGGCAGTAGGAGGCTTCAAGCCATGGCATCTGCTCTTGGGGCTCATGCAACTTACACAAAAAAGCATCCATGGCTGCATTAGCACATTCTAGAACTCTGAGCTGTGAACAAAGCAACAGTCTGAGTCAGAGACTTGGTGTCTGAGTGTGACCAGAGTGACCTACTTTACCCTGTGCCTTGAAAATGTAATTCTCCAGGGTTAGCCCTCTGTTGGGGGCTATACTCTATTGATTTATCTCTTACAAAAAAAAAAAAAAAAAGAAAAGAAAAAAGAGTGCAGAGGGAAAAAATGATAGAATATTGGAGTTGAAAGAGTCATTTAGGATCCCCAAATCCAACTTGTGGTTGATGCCTGGCTGACAGAACCGGAGGCCAGAATGGTTAAGGGTGGACTGGTCCAGGAGCTGCGTCCCAAATCCCCTCCTCTGCCCTTGGCAGACATATGCAGAATGTCCAAGGAAAACAGGCCTGGAGGATGAAGAGAATTGAAGGCGTGATAGCTTTGTTCCTGCAGGCATCTGGACCATCCTCGGAAGATGAATTCTTAAATAATTGGCTCCCTGCCCACTTCACTGGCCTCATCTTGTCTCATTCTTCTGCAGAAGGCTCAGGGACTCTTTAGCCCTTCTGCCTTTTTTTTCCTGCCCTCAAACCCATCAGGCCTGTTCTGTCTTAGAGCCTTTGGTCTTGCTCCCCTCATTGTTGGGAATATTCTTCCCCTTCGTCTTCACTTGGTTGACTCCTCCTTGTCTTTTTCAACGCATGGGCTTGGGCTTCCAGAACCACCTGGCTAAATATTCTCCCCCTCCCCATCCTTTATCACAGCTCCCCATTTCATTTCTTCATAGGACTTAACCACTATCCAGGATGATTTTGTTGTTTTCTTCGTTTGTCTGTTTCTCTCACTAGAGCATTAAGTTGTATGAAAGCAAAGACCTTGGCTCATCTGGCTCGTTCAGGTCTCTGTCCCCATTCCTAGGAAGCCACCTAGAGCATACCTCACAAACTGTTGGCAAATGAGCAGATGAATGTGTAAAATGTGAACCATTTAGTATTAGGAGCTCAGCACTTATGCAGTAAGAGAGAAAGGTATGCAACCATGCTTCTGGAGAACTTGCAGATGATTAGAGAGGTGCACCTGTTAGGCTTCTTTCTTTTATGTGTCATGGGCTGGCATAATAAAGGGAATTTGTTAGCTCTCGGAATTTATAATATATCCAGGGGTAAGGCAAGTTTCTGGCACTGTCCCCAAGAGCATGCATGACTTCTTGACCTCCAGTCTTGGATCTGCCCTTTGTGTGAAGGTATCATCTTTAGGGTCAACAGAGTGACATCTTCCAGAAGCTCCACAATCCTCCTTCATGGCCACAACGGGGCCTCGGGTTTCCAGATGTCTCAGCCTCACACATGCCATCCTTGGCCAGATGCTTGGTGATATAGTGGTGAACAAAGCCAGATTGGTCCTGTCTTCATGAAACTTATCGTCTAGCAGGGGAGAGGGACACAAATACATAGAAAATTCCAAGTGTAAAGAGTGCTCTCAAGGAGGGTCGGGTGGTGCTGTATAAGAGCCTGTAATAGGGATCAGACGTGGCCTGTGTGGGAGAAGTGCTCCAGGCAGGGGGAGGGAGAGGCCGCTGGTGTGAAGAAGCAGGTGAATAAGAAGGCGCGTGAGATGAGACGGAGGAGGTCATCTCGGGCTGGTTGGAAGTCTGGGGAGGAGCAGGCCTGCGTCCTCAGCCTGTGTGCCTCCACATGCCCGTGCATCGGGGCAGGAACTGTGGGGTCTGTGCAGTGTGCTCAGCCATTGCCGTCATTGTCATGTTTGAGGAGGCCCAGATGCACCCACCCATCTGAGAAAAAGAAACGCTGGGACACAAGGGCTGGCAGACCAAGAATTTAATTCATTTGCTTTTCTAAGACAGCCCCCTTCCTTCAGGCTGACCCCCCACCCCCCACCTGCCAGTCTCAGGAGAACTGGGCTCATATTCATACCTGCCCCCAGGTACTTCAGAGACCTGTTGGCTGTCTTGCTTGGAATGACACATGGCAAGATGCTTTGTAAACTCCACGGTTCAAAGCCAAGTTGCTTTTGGGTGTTTTGATTTTCCTTCAACTGTGGGAAGAGATACAGATGCAAGACAGTTGGAAACAATGAGTCCCAGAACTCTGGGCTGGAAGGAACTTGAGGGAGCCTTTTGCTAACCTGTGGAAGGTGAGATGTGAATTGTTGAGACTGTCTTCCAGCTGGGGATTTGAGGTCATCTCAAGGTCATCTTCCTCTTATCCTCTGCAGGCAGCATGTCCCCTTCATGCTCTTTAAGGGTCCAGGGAAAGGAGCAGCTCTTCATCTTCCCACCTGATTGGAACAAACCTGGCAGGTTGTAGGTGAAGCTCAGATCTGGAGACCATGGGTGACTTGGCCCCAGCCTCATAGTGAGAAAAAGGCAGAGCCCCATGGTCTTCTATTCTCCAGCTCTTCTGGTCTTCTGCTCTCCCTTCTCCCTCGACCTACATGGACCACATTCTAGAAGGGCCCAAGACAGTAGATCTGTCTGATTCAGCCTGTGGAGCACACCACGGGCTGCCCCGTTGGCCTTGAATGATTTTAAAAGGGAATGACTGTAAGTAAAGTTGAAGTCTACAAAAGCATCGATGAATAATTGATTAATTCTACCAGTATTTTCTGAGTGTCTTCTTGAAGCTAGATATTGTTCTCTATGTTGAGGGTGTAGTGGGAACACACTACATAGAGGTCCAGCCCTCACGGAGCCTACATTCTGTCTGGGGGTAAATAGATGGTAAAGGACTATGTAATGAAGACAAAGAGAGGAAGGTATTTTCATTTACCTGGGTGAATGATGGTGCCATTTTCTGAGGTGAAGGGAAGACCAAGGAATGAGTGTTATTTTTGCTTTGGGAGTTGAATATTATTTAGATTTCCATTTTGGATATATTAACTTTGAAATGCCTTTTGCTCTTCTGAGCAGATGTCTTCCTCTCTGCCTCTCTGGAACTCAGTCATCATGGAGTTGTTGTTCATCCTGTCCATATTTTATGCTTTATGACGTATATATTTCCATGAATAATATTCTGTTCTGGATAGGCATTTAGGTTAGTTCCTGGCTTTTGAGATTACAAATAATGCTGCAAGAATTTTTTTTTTTTTTTAAGATTGTATGTCTTTATTTGATAGAGAGACACAGTGATAGAGGGAAAACAAGCCAGGAGAGTGGGAGAGGGAGAAACAGGCTTCCTTTTGAGCAGGGAGCCTGATGTAGGGCTCGATCACAGGATGCTGGGATCATGACTTGAGCCAAAGGCAGCTGCTTAAGGACTGGGCCACCCAGGCACCCCTGCAAGAATATTTTTATCCTGGACTCTCTGTGTGTATGTGGTGAGTGGGGGGTTATACTTATAAACAGAACTGTTGGGTTTTGTGGGCATGCACATTTTTTGGTAACAGTTTTACTGAGATATAATTCACATATCATTTAAGGAGACACAGATTTTTACCTTGTTTTTAAATGCACTGAAACTAGATTTTATTTTTAAGTAATCAGTACATTTTCTTCTTTTAAAAGATTCATTTCATTTTTAGGGAGAGAGAGAGAACACAGAAGTGGGGGCAGTGGCAGAGGGAGAGAATCTCCAGTAAACTCCCTGTTGAGTGCAGAGCCCAACATGTGGCTTGATATCACAGAAAAATTGAGCAGAGAGTACAGAGTTCCCATATATCCTCCTCTCCCACTCTCCTATTAAGATCTTGAATTAGTGTGGTGCATTGTTACCATTCATGAACCAATACTGAT
This sequence comes from Lontra canadensis, assembly GCF_010015895.1. Lineage (NCBI taxonomy): Eukaryota > Metazoa > Chordata > Mammalia > Carnivora > Mustelidae > Lontra > Lontra canadensis. The sequence continues at coordinate 4,163,204 of NW_022630997.1, forward strand.
GCATTGTTATTAACTGAAGTCCATATTTTACATTAACATTCCTCTTTATGTTACATAGTTGTATGGGCTCTGATATTGTATAATATCCTGTATCCACCACTACAGAATCATGCAGAATAGTCTCAACTGCTCTAAAAATCACCTCTGCTCCATTTGTTTGCCTCTGCCCTTCTCTTGAGCCTTTGCAACTGCTGATCTTTTTACTGATTTGCTTCCATAGTTTTGCCTTTTCCTGAATGTCAAGTGGTCAGAATCATACAGCCTTTCAGACCTCCTTCTTTCACTTAGCGATTGCACTTACAGTTTCTCCATGTCTTTTTGTGACTTGGTAGCTCATTTCCTTCTATCACTGAATAATAGTCCGTTGTCTGGATGTACCACAGCTTCTTTGTGAACTCTCCTCTTAAAGGACATCTTCCTTCCAGCTTTGATTGCTTTCAATTTTTGGAGATTGTGAATAAAGCTGCCGTAAATATTTAGGTTCAATTTTGCATGTGTGCATAAAAGTTTTCAACTAATTTGGGTAAATACCTAAGAGGGTGATTGGTAGGCTGTATTCTAGGTCTATGTTCAGTTTTGCAAAAGCTGCCAAGCTGTCTTTCAAAGTGGCTGTACCATTTGTGACCCCACCAGTAACACATGAGAGTTCCTGTTGCTCTGTACCCTTGTTAGCAGTTGGTATTAATCAGGTTTTGGGATTTTAGCCATTTTAATAGGTATATGGTGGTTTCTCATGGTTGTTTTATTTTAACTTGCAATTCCCTAATGGCATGTGGTGTTGAACACCTTTTCATGTGCCCATATATTCCATCTGTGTATCTCCTCTGGTGAGATGTCTGTTCAGATCTTCGACTCATTTTAAAACTTGGTGGTTTGTTTCCTTATTGTTGAGTGTTATATCAGCTATTGTTTCACTGTGTGTTTTTTTTTTATGTTTGAAAGTGTCTTTATTTAGCTTCATTCTTGAATGATTTAACTGGGTGTTATAGTATTCTGGTTTGGTGATTATTTCCTATCAGCACTTTTACAACATCATTCCACTGCCAGGTGGCATCTGTTGTTGCTGATGTAGAGTCTGTTGTCAGTCTAACCATTGTTCCTTTGAGCTAGGTTTTTGTTTTTCTTCCTTTGTAATAGCTTAATATTTTCCTAATGTTTTCTGTTTAGTGATTTTACCGATATTTAATATGGTTTCATTTTTTGAATTTCTCCTGTTTGGTGTTAGATATGACTTTTCTTCTATCTGGATACTTGTGTCTTTGTTTAGTTTTGGAGTATTCAGTGATTCTTCTTATACTTCCCTATTCTCTCAAATTCTCTTCCTCTTGAACATCTGTGAGACAGAGCTCTTTTTCTTTCTTCCATATCTAAAAACTTTCAGATTCTCAATTTCTTCATTTCTCTGAGGTCCACTCTGAGTCAGGCCTTCAGTCCTGCCTTCCTACTCATTAATTCTCTCTCTGGGGTTTTCTTGAACCCATCTGTTGAGTTATTTATTTCAATGGCTATGTATTTTCATTTTAGAATTCATATATGTATATGTTTTTAATCTTGTTGTTTTTTATGAGGTGTGTTTTGTGGTTTCCATTTCTTCTCTCACTGAACATACTAACGTATTTTCTTACAATTTTTCCTCCCATTTTTTTGCCCCTGCAGACCCTATCGTGAATGTTTGTTTTGTTATTTTTTAAATTTTTAAATTTTTTAAAGATTTTATTCACTTCAGAGAGAGAGAGTGAGAAGGAAAACATGAGTGGAGGATGGAAGGAGAGGGAGAGGGGCAAGCAGACTCTAGGCTGAGAAGGAAGCATGATGCGGGGCTCCATCCTAGGACCCTGGGATCATGACCTGAACTGAAAGCAGATGCGTCACCCATTGAGCCACTCAGGTGCACCTTGTTGTATGTTTTAATATTTCAGCTATAAGTTCATCGTCAGTGACAGTGGATTTCCCTGGGAGTCCTATATATGTTCATATGTTCCTATATTTGTAGCTTACCGTACACCAGCAAGTCCGATGTTTTGGAAGCCTGTTTTGAAAATCTGACTAAAATCGGAGATCATTCTTTTATCTATTTATTTAAAAATTAAAAAAATTATTTACTTGACAGAGAGAGTATAAGCAGGGGGAGCAGCAGGCAGAGTGAGAGGGAGATGAAGGCTCCCCGCTGAACAAGGAGCCTGATGTGGGGCTCCATCCCAGGACGCTGGGATTATGACCTGAGCTGAAAGCAGACACTTAACCGACTGAAACACCCAGGTTCTCCAAGATCATTCCTTTTACTTTCTACCTTCTATAAAAAGTCACTTAAGTGGGTAATGATAATTTGTCCCCCAAAAGCTAATCCACAAATAATAAAACATGTCCTTAAAATTATCTTACTTTTCTTCTTTCATTATTTGAAGAGAGGAGGTATCCATGAAAATTGAGTTTTTAATGATAAAGAAGCCCTTCAAAAATTGACCCCTTTTTGCTTCAGAAACCACATTTAATACCACAACAGTCTTGAAGAAATGTTTGTTTGGCTGGGCCATACAGGTTTCATGGGTTACCGGCCAGTTTTAAGTGAATTGCTTGGCTTGAGATCAACACAGCATGTGACAAACATCCTCAGGAGTCCACAGTCTTACAAAATTCAAGCTTCTTTCTGTGTCTTGTCCCCAGGGAGTGAGCAGAGATACTCTGGGCCTGTTTTCACATCTGAACCTTCCAGGCCACTGGTTTCATGCAGGGATGTCTTTGATAGTTTCCTGGCCAAGGGCCTGTGGTCATGGTGGCTGCTCTCTCCTGTTTCTGTCATGGTGGTTCTCAAGATGGGCTACACACTGGAATCACCACAGAACTCTAGTGTCTTGCTGCCTGGACCACCTCCAGCCCCCCAAGATTTTTGAAAGCTCCCAGATGATTCAAAATGTGCAGCCCAAGTTGAAAATCATTGCCCTGTATACATATGCCTAGTTCCCCAGTTTTCTCTTACTTTCATTTTGTTGTTGTTGTTACTATATTACATTTAGTATTTTCTGTTTTTGGAGGGTTTTTTGGAGTGGTGAGGGGAGGTTGTATTAGTTCAGGTCACCGAACTGACCATAACCAAGAGGCACCAAATTTTAACAAACATGCTTAGGTAAAAGGATGCAAACAGAAGGTTTCAAAAGGCCTCCCTGCCTTATTGAATTCTTCTTGCAATTTTTAATTTCTCCGCAAAAGATTTTTTTTTTTTTGGCATCGCCCTCCTTCATTTCTTTCAGCATGTGTGCTTATCACATATCTTTAATTAAAATGAATTTATAGTTTGGGGCTGAATTTTAGTTAATGGCATTCTCTGCCTCTCTTTTGTGATACAAATATTTTAAGATATTCTGTACTCGGAGAATGTATTACAAAGTAAGTTAAATTTAGGGGGCATACATGTAGGAGATTTGAAATGTCACACAAGAAATGATGGAAATTGTGTTTTTGAGGGGGTTGGATAAAGTAGATTGTTTAGAAAATCAAGGCGAGAAGTGATATTTAGAAGGGTGGTAGTTTTTCTAGCTGACAAAAGGAAATACATTTGATATAAATGTGATTTGTGAAGTGGAAAGAGGACAGTTCTTGAAGGGGTTCTTTGTTATAAAAAACTCGGTTTTTGTGGACACTTTCTCTCCCCAAATAATGAAAGGATCAAAGTATGGCAGTTTTAAGGACATGTTTTATTGTAGATGGGTTTTTTGAGAACAAGTTGTCATTATTTGCTTAAGTGACTTTTTATGGGGGTGGGGCTTAAAAGAATTAATCTCTGTTTGTAGTCAAATTTTCAAAACAGGTTTTTAAAACTGCAGACTTGACTCTGGTCTATGCTGAGCTACATCTGCACATAATTGTAACCATAGACACTTGTCCCTAAGTATGTACATCTGCAAATAATTGCACTTTCAACTGCCAATGTACAGGATGGGTTTTAGGCTATGTCTAAATAAGAACAGTGGGGAGATGAAGCAATTATCTGGATAATTCAAGCCAAAAAACAAGAATTACCCATGTCATATCTCCCATTTTCTGGATATTTCAGTTGAGGGGATGTTTTGATTGAAATCATCTGAGTAATTGCCACAGTTTTCCACTTTACTTTGTATGTGTAAACACAGCTGTTGTATGATTGACATTCTTTTTTTTTTTTTTTTTTTAAGTCTCCCTTTTGGAAATCACCATTTTTAAAGATCAAAACTCTTGCTCGGGGATTGTGTACTTGAACCCACTTTTCAGATCCTTAGGTATACCTGCTACCTTCCAGTGAAAAATGGCTGGATAGCCCCTTGATTTTCCTAAGGCTTGTGTTGAAGAATCTTGTCTTTGGATCTAGTGAAATGATTTCTAGGTAGCCTCAAAAAAAGTAGACAATAATTTAGCTAATGCTATAAAAGCCTACACATAAAAAAAGCTTGTCTTCACCTGTATCCAATGATCACAGATAGCATGGCCAACACTTCCGTGTTTAGAAAAATAACCAATTTGACCATCCTATCGGTTCCAGATGGTACCTGCATCTGATGAGTTTCCATTTACTGCCAATGTGGAATCTCAGCCAATGAATTTTAATTCCGTTCCCAAACTCATCTGCATCATGTGGCAATATGTATTAATACCCATTGAGCTGCTGCTAGGATCAGCTGAGGATGCTAATCTGGTAGAAGGAGACAATGAGGACACCCTCAGATGGGAGGCCTCTGAGACCTTCTGAGACTCTGCATTTTTGCATCTGAATGAAGGCAGTGTAAGAACTCAGAAATTGTGTGGTTGAGATTTGTTTTGACAGGTTTGGTTCTCCAAGGCCTCGCTCTGTTTTCTCAGTCTCTTCCAGGCGATTTGAAATGCTCACAAGCTAGTTGGACGAAAACATGGGGACCGTGATCCTCTTGGTGACAGGTTCTTGGAAACATGTGAATTGGTTTTCTCCCCCTGTTGTTGGTTTTAGAAGTTCTTTAAGTTCTTCTGGCAGAAGATACTCTGTCACTTCAGTATCCGAGAGTATTGTTTTGCAAAACCACACATGTTTTAGAAATCCAATGTGTTATGAAATTATAAATTACCCATTACGTGAAAATAGGTGTGTCTTAAGTAAGGACTTGTTTCTGAGGACTGAGAGCCATTTTATTTTTCTGTTAATAACTTTAGCATGAGACTGAGAGCATGGGCTCTGGAGCAGATGGTTATGTGTCAGATCCCAACTCCATAAGTCTTAGCTGGATAATCATAACCTCTCTTTAGGCCTCAGTTTTGTCATCTGTAGAATGGGATGATCTTAATTGTACCTACCGTATTGCATTGTCTTGAAGATTAAAAGCTTGGTGTCATCCCTGGTGTGGAATGAGCACTCTGTCTTTTAGCTGGTATTCGTTTATTCCTCTCACTCCACAGACACTTGTGGAGAAATGTGTGGTTTTGTCTGTCTTCATCAGCAGGCAGCTCAGGGGCTAATGGGTTAGAAAAGCAGGTGAAAATTACCTGTGCTGCACTGTGGTGACTAGAGGGCAGATAGATATATCTTTTCTAGTTATTTCTCCCCTATTTCAGGGCGTTCTTTGTACTCTGCACAAGTGATGCTATCTGGTGGCGTGAAGGAAAGGAGTTTAAAGTGAGTCATTCGCCCTTTAGGTGCTTTGATTTTTTTGAGAGATGGTAGGAACTGACCTCTTGAAGAGAAATCCATCTCTAGAAAATGTCTCTTGTGAATTTGGTTTTGTTAGGGTTTATGAGAAAGAAAATAGTCATTTGGTGCCAAGGAACCACTCTTAATGTCTGCTGTGTGGCCAGGTGGGCGGGGCACCATCCAGTCCCTGAAGATGGGAGGCAAGGTTGAAGTGGAGGAAAGACCTAGTGTTTGGCAGGAGGTGTCACTACCCAGTGATGGAATGGAGGAGCTGTCCGTCAGCTTCACAGTGACGGGAGTAAAAGGCGGGTGTGTTAGGTCAGCCTGTAGCACAACAGTGGGGGCTTTGTCCTGAAGACACAAGATGGCAGCTGCTTCCTAAAACTTCTTAAATCTCAGAAGTCACTTGGATTTTCTGGTCGCTTGATGAACCAGACAAGGAATTTTAAAGTGCAGCAGCTTCCCATTTTTTATAACACATTGCAATCAAACGAACACCTGCTGTAGATGTCCTTTCTCCCTGGATGAAGAGCTGTGATTTCCTGGATCTCGGGAAGCTCTAAGGGACACGTTGGTTGTGACCTTTTAGTCTGATGGCCCCCTACTCATGTAATGAGGAGCCATGCTAACAGGGCTCCATTGTGTAACACTTTTAACTTTGCTTTCATTTTTTTGTGCTGAAATTTAACTCTTCAAAAATTTTGTTAAATTCTGGGTGACTCGGTTCTCAGTTTAAGGTTTTGTTTTCATTGTTAGATTAAAACAATATCCCAAGTATAAATTATCTTTTAATGAAGACCAGTAACCTTCTTTTGTTGAAGATGATACTTGCCTATCACAAGATAAATAATCATTTTAATTATGACTGTGGCATGGGAAACTATTTAAAAAGAATTTCATTCTAAATGTACGACAAGTCTAAATTAGTATTTAGGAAGTACTGAAAAGAATTCATTGTTAAGTTACGTTTTTATCTTACATCCTATCTGGCTTTCTTTCTTTAATTGAATGTTATTATTTTGGACCTCATAATATTTGCTGTGGGTAAAATAACAATAACTCATTAGATTCACTGCCTCTGCATGAGATCAATAACAAAATTTCCATTATTTATTTTCCCAAAAGACCTTTAGACACTATACTTCCAGCATGTTATAAAGGAAAGGGATTTTTTAATGATTTACTTTAAAAAGATTTTCACCTCTGATATATATCCAGCAAAGCCCCGCTAGAATTGCACTGTGATAATAATAATTATAAAACAAAAATGTCAAGAAATTGTTCCATCGTGATCTGCATTTTGACTATACACGAAACCTGAGAAATGAAAGGCATGCAAAGCATAACAGTGTTAAGGCTTTGTTTGAACAAAATTTATTAACTGGATGTGTTAGGAAGAATGTAAATATAAACATTTTTAGTGGAAACCCACAAATAAAGATGAACATGTTTGTTCATTGATTGGCTTGATGACTTCTTTCCCTTTCTTTCTGGGCATCTTGGTAAAATAAATTTTCCTATTTGTTTCTAATATGGTTGGATATGGCTCGTGATACTGCTGCTTTGAGATTTTTATTCCACAGACTTCAGTATGAATCCAGTAAGGAAAATGAAAAACAAAACACAGAAGCTTTCAGAGTTTCTCACTTTAAGGGAATTGTAAATGCTTATCCTGTAGCTAGTGAGCGAGTCTAAACATGGGCAAAACTTATAGATTTTTTTTTTCTCATATTGCAGCCTTTAAAAGGAATGGTCATTTGTTTTGCATGTCAATAGTTTAAAATTAAATGTGGAGGAAGAGATTTAAATATTCTGTCTCAGAAAATTCTGTAATGTCCCATAGATTTTAGATTAAATGGATTAGATTAGAATAATTGCAGAGGACATTATTCCTTCATTGAGCAGATTACAACCAATTAAGTTGTAATTCTGAGCCCTTGTTAAATAAATATCCCTGATCATCAAACAGGACAGCAAAGTGTCAAGAGAAACGACGGGTGTGAGTTTCCCCGATGCAGTCAATCACTTTCCAGAAACTGCCCATGGACACAGAACGTATTCAGAGAATGTGGACAGGGAATGGTGTATGTCACATGCTGGGTAATTTGAAGTCTGGGCCTTCCCAAGGCAGCTGTTCCTATCTTTTGAGGGACTCTAAGGCTGAGTGCAGATGGCAAAGTTTGCAATGGGCTTCCAACACTTACAAGTCAGAAAAAGTAAACCATTCGGATACCTTGCGAGGTCATATGGAGGTTACCTTTCAGGCCGGCCTTCCCCGGGGTCCCGGACGTTGAAAGACACAGTTCTCCTGTTGTCAAATGCCCCATCTCCCCAGCAGCTGCTCACCCAAGAGCCTGCGAAGAAATCAGCTGTGTTCGAACGCACTTAATGTTGTATATAATTCCGGTGTTAAATTTATTGGGAGGCTGAGACGAATGTAAAACACAGTGTAAAAATGAGGCTACATGTGTCAGCTTTCTGGCACATTTGGAGGGAGCTGAAGGGTTTCAGGACGCCTGCACCGCAGAGGAGAGCTGGCTGGCCGTGCAGCCCCTGAGCGAGGCGGGGACGGGGGCCATCTCCTCTGCAGTGACGTTCCCGTGTGTCCCCGGGATGCTTGGGGAGCTAGGCACAGGTGTCGTTGGCCCCCAGGAACACTTTCCCCTCTCCCTGGTGACCTTGTTAAGCCGAACCTTGCGGGGTGGGGGGTGGATTTTGGTCCACAGAGGTGACACTTGTTTCCATTCTAGCATGTCCTCTACCCCAGGACCAGAGTGAGATTAAATAAGGTGTGGGGACCAGGCAGGACCCTGGTCTATTCGGGATGGAGGAATGGTGGAAAGCATCTGTGTCTGCCATTCTGCTGAGAGCCCGGAGTGGACGTGTGTGGCTGCAGCTACCTAGAGAGTGAAGAGGAAGCGCAGTGAGAGAAGGGAGGGGTGCCGGAGAGGAGCACAGTCCTTCCTCTCGCTGTTGTTTCTGCTGTTGTTTTATTGGTTCATTCATCTGTCTACCAAGTGTTCATGGCACGTCTGCTGCTCACCCGGTGGTGTTCTGGGTGATAAATACAACAAGTTTCTCAAGAGTTTAGGCTTGAGGGGCACCTGGGTGGCACCTGGGTGGCACCTGTGTGGCTGGTTGAGTGTCCAGCTCTTGCTTTCAGCTCAGGTCATGATCTCTGGGTTGTGAGGTGGAGCCCTGTGTCAGGCTTCACTCTGGGCGTGGATCCTGCTTAAGATTCTCTCCTCCTCCCTCTCCCTCGGCCCCACCCCGCTCCTGTACACATGTTTTCTCTCTAACAAAAAAAGTGAGGGTGTTAGGCTTGAATCTCACCAACTTCACCTGAAGGGCTTCTGCTACCACTTACCAGTTGTGTCACTTTGGACAATCAGTAACCTCTCTGAGCCTCAGTTTTTCCCATCCGTAAAATGGAATAATGGAAATGTTCTGGTGTCCATCAATAGAAGTGTGGTTAAATATTTTATGGTCCAGCCACAGAGTGGAATGCTGTATAGCTATAAAGAAGTCTGAGATGGCTTTCTAGGTAAAGACCTCCAAGATCAGTAAAGTGGAGAGCAACTTGTATAATATGCTACCTTTTAGGTGGAACATGAGGCTTTTATAAACATAAACTTTGGATGGATATATAAGACACTTACAATAATAGTCATATGTGAAGTGGGTATGGGAACTTGGCCTACGGGGGATGGAAGTGGGAAGGCGACTTCACTGTATATCTTCTTCTTCTTTTTCTTCTTCTTCTTCTTCTTCTTCTTCTTCTTCTTCTTCTTCTTCTTCTTTTTTTTTTTGGTATTTTTGGACCACATAAATATATTACCACTTACAAAATAATAATAATAGTACAATAATAATAGTACAGCTTTGTAAGTTGTGAGGATTAAGTGAGATAATGCACTTATCTCAATACGTGGACCCAAATAAGCATTCAGGTTATGTTTTCACTAACATTATTATTGTGGTGGTAGTGCTGAAACAAAGTTGCATATAAGAAGTAAACTCTTCCTGTTTGGTGGAGGACACAGATAATCACAGGATATATCCAGTGTGCTGGTGGGGGATGGGGGAGAATGTTCCAGAAGCATGGATGAAGTTGCACTTCAGCTTTTGGGGGAAGACAAGAGCCTCCCCTCAAGAGGTGGTGACTGGACTCCACCTTCATTTTCCTCCTTCATCTCCTTTCTTGATTAAGTAAGTGTATTAATTAATTCTAACAGTTACCCCTTTCCTCATATGGGATACACATAGTGTATATTTCCTTTGTATCTATTTAGGGATTTATTCAATAATTTTCATCAGTGCCTGCTTTTAATCATCTTTTTTTCCTCTGGGTCTGTTTTTCACCTGCCTCCCAGAAATCAGGAACCATATTAATTTGCTTGTTTTCTTCATAGTAATTTGTTCATACTTGGTAATTTTTATAAATAGGAAACAGTATGCAGTTATTCTCCATCTGAGAAGGTACTGGCAACCTTCTTTCTGGGAATGGATAGGAAATTTTCCATCCCAGGCCCCTTTCTCTGCTGAAAGGGACTTGTTGTTCTCAGTTCTGTGGTTCCTGGCAAAGCACCCAAAATTGTTTGGACCAGGCATGGAAGGGAGTGCCTGCCCCATTATCGGAGGGCAGGTCCCTTCTGGGGATCATGGGCTGGGGTGGTTATCCCAGGAGGGCACTAGGGGGCGCTGACGTTCATGGTGTGCAGATTGTGTCCTTGTAGCAGAGGCCACAGTGCTTGAAGATCCTGAAGGGAACAGAGATGGTCTTCAGTGCTGCCTTCATTGGACTCCACCTCTGTCACTGTCCTGAAGGGCTATAACAAAGCTCACAGAGGTGATGCCGTAATAAAAACCATAGCCTGCATGGCTAAACCAACAGAAATTTATTGCTCCCGGTTCTGGAGTTTGGGAAGTTCTCCATCATGTTGCCAACAAGGCAGATTTCATCCTGAATCTTCTCCTCTGGGTCTGCAGGTGGCTGTCATCGTGCTGTGTGCTCACATGACTTCTTTGTGCTGCTCTGGGAGAAAAGAGAGAAAGCAAGCTCTTTGGTGTTTCTTAGAAGAACACTTATCCCATCATGGGAGGTGGGGGTCTTCACCTAAACCTCATCACTTCCCAAAGGCCTCCCTTGCAGATACCATCACTTTGGGGGTTAGGACATCCACATAAAAATTTTGGGAAGGACATAAACTTTCAGTCCTTACCAAATGGGGTGGACATTTGTCGGTTTGGGGGAGGGAATGTTGGTGGCGCCATTGATGGTGGACTTACCCTCTCACCAACTGTGCTGCCATCACAGGTTAGATCTGCTTTCTCAGTTTGGATTAGGGTTTCGCGTGTTGGGGGTTGGTTGTGAGGGGGGTGGGCTGGAAGTTTCTCAGTGCTCGGAGATACAGGGACGTTTTGTACAGGACTTTAACAAGATGTTAGGATGTCTAATCCGATGTCATCAGTGCCATCTTACTCATCACTGGGGGAATAGATGCACTTTGAGACTCATTTCTTAGGAAAAGAAACTGTGGATCAGAAAAAGACACTTTAATTTAACAGCCTAGGGAAACTCTGGCTTATCATAAATTTTCAGATAAGCTGCAATGACCATTTAGTCACATGCTTCCTGCCTTCGGCTGGCCTTGGTCAGCCACCTCCAAGAGGATGGTTTGGTTTGCTTGTGTGCTGAGAGCAGTGCTGATGTCCCTGATTCCTGGGTCTGGAGAATGAATACTGAGATTTTCCAAGTGTTGTTCTGCACCTCCCCAGGGCTCTGTGTTGGGTCCCGGAGTTATATAGTTTTCCTAAGTGTGGAGTGTTTTACATTAAAGAATGTTTGTATATACAGGGAGGGACATTAAGAGGCCAAACAAACGCATTGCCCAAGGCCACTGAGTGATCTAGTGGAGAGCGTCACTAGGTTCCAAGACCCTTGTCTATGAGGAGTTTGCTAAATTGGATCCAAATGGACCGACCTCCCTTGACTGAGGTCTCTTCTGCCTTGTATTTTAAGTTTAGGCTATGCCCTGGGGGTTCAGAAACAGCCATCCCGAGGTGAAAAAGACTGGCTAAATTTTAGGATGCTAGCCCCTATTTCTCCACACCAGTTGGAGCTGTTTTCTTCTTTATGCTTGTCCCTTTATTTCTCTAGATTCCCAAGATATTGTCCAGTTAAAAGTAGTTTTAACCCTCGCCAGATTAGAATTGAATGGGTAGGAGTTCTTCCCAGCACTTTCAAGGCCTCGCTGGGTAGGGAAACTAAGGTAAGCTGGCTGTGGGCATTTTCCTCAAAGGTGACCAAGAAAAAAAAAAAACAAAAAAACGGCAGTAGGATAGTCAGAGCTGTGTTCTGGTTTAGCACAGAAAGACTGCCCTCATTCATCAGGGTCGTAAATATAAGTACAGTTTTACCTTCTCCCATAGAGAAGAGAGATTTAAAATGCTCGTTCAACCCAGGGACTGAGGAGAGAGACAAAAGGGGTCATATCCAAAAATGCATCGATCTGCAACTGCCCATTCCCATGCTCCGTGTCAGGGAACATTGATTATAGTAAATGACAGAATCTTCCCCAAAGCCATGTTCAGTGAGCTCTAAGGACAATAATTATTTTTTCCCCCTTTTATGTAAGGTGGGCCTTTATGCATAATTTGTGTTGGGGAAAAAAGAAAAATCAAGTGTATTTGTTAGAAGAAACCATGCCAAGTATAGTTGACCCTTGAACAACATACGTTTAAGCTGCGCAGGCCTAATTATATGTGAATTTTTTCCCCGTACGGTTTGGTACACGCATGTATTCACTCTTCCTTAGGATTTTCTTTTCTCTGGCTTACTTGATTGTAAGAATATAGTACGTAACACATATAACACACAAAATATGTGTTAACCAACTGTTTATTGGTAAGGCTTCCAGTAAACTATTAGTAGTTGAGTGTTGGGGGAGTCAAAAGTTAAAAGCAGATCATGGACCGGGCAGGGTGGGTGCCCCTAATGTCCAGGTCATTAAAAGGATCAACTGTATTAAATGGTTCAGTTTTCAAAGAAGAGCCAGTTGGGCAGGACGGATACCTTTAAAGGAGGAAGTTGCTGATGGATTGGGGGCAGCTGATAGGTCGTGGCGCTGCTGAGTGGGTGAGGGGTGCCAGGTGGCCAAGGGGAGCAGGAGGGCTGTGCCTCCAGGGAGCTTGTGATCTAACGGGCAGAGTGGGGAGGGTGTCAGTGGAGAGGATGCTGAGCGAGGGGTGTGTACACCGAGGGGTTTATGGGCTGCCGCATTGTCTGCCCAGACTGCCTGCCTGGAGAGATCATTAGCTGGATTGCACGGAGATGCAGGGAACGAATCCTGGAACTCCATAAGGCAGGGAATCCTTACATTTTAATATGCTTACACACTGCCAGGTATACTCAGAAAGCTGACTCATTCAATTAAAATTAATTATACCTTTTAAAATAATAACAGGAAAGAACTAAAGACTGACTTGTTAGGATTCTGGTTTAGGCCTGAACTTAAAGTCACTTGTTCTTTAACCTGAACTAGCATGTTATATTTAATTAAAGGCTGGAGATCTCTGTGCACTTCCCACCCCCCACCAGCCCCCCCAAAGTAGGAAAACACATGAAAAGTGGGCTTTCTAGCAGTTACCTCTGATGGATAGGGCCTTAGACCGGTGACAGTCCTTGATGGGAGCCCCTGGGAAGATCTGAGGCTTTGGTACCCTACAACTGGAGGTTATCCCACAACCCCCCTGATTAATTTTGAACACCTTTGAGGAGTTTAATGATTAAAATGTGTTCCACTTCAGAAAACTTCAGAACAAGCTGTAAAAAGTAATTTGCAGTTCTCCCTTTCTCGGTATCTCTGCTGAATGTGGTGTTTAATTACTCTGTAATAGCTTTTGTTCTGATTTGTTACAAAAATAGAAAAGTCTTTTATCATCATTAAACACCAGGATTAGTATTTTTTAAAAATTAGGGATCATTTAAATATCATAAAAGGTTTGAAGAAAAATGGCAGAGAATTTTTTTTGAGAGATGAAATTTTAAACACAATGCCTTGATATTTACAATAAATGGATTCATTCAAATGGTGTATATTTAAGGAGAAGTCAAGGCACTAAAATACTCATCTCTTTAAATCACCCAACAGCTTTTGAAGACAAGATCCTGGAGGGTTGCCAAATTACACTCTGTAATGTAGATTCCCCAGGAGGATGAACTCACTAGTGTTTTAATTTTTTAACTTGTTTAACAGTTTCCAGAGTCCAGCAGCAGGGTTGGCTGGTTGGCATAAAGGGCCAACACTCTCACCTGAAACTCTCACCCATTTGAATTATTGGACATTTGTTGGTGAGAAGGAATAGTGAGCCATTGAGGAAGGAAGTGATGGGTCTGCCTTCTCCTCCTCTCTCTATCCTCTATCTTCCTATTGGGGTCCCAGGTGGACCCCACAAATAACATGAACTTGTCTGCTATAGACAGAGCCACATTTTAAGGAAATCCTTCTGAAATGGTCTTGTTTGCAGAAGGAAGTGCCCTTGATTCACAACTAGGTAGAATTATTTCTAAATAAGCTTGCGTGTCCAGGTCTTGATTTAGGTGTTGTGGAAATGTGAAGTAATGCCTGTCACAGGGCATTAGCTTTTATATTGTAGTTAGAATTTAAATTTATGGGTATATTCCAACAGATTATTTTTCTTCACTAAGCAGGTGAGTTGGGAAAAGTTGGCAGTGGTTTTCAGTTAAGATGGAGGCCTAGAATCTGGAAAGGGAAAAGGGGAATACTTTTTAAGAAAGAAAAACATTTTCATCAAGGTAGCATTCAGAACAAGAAGCTTTCACTTGGATTTACCTAACATACACACACTGAAAAAAAATACTTCCTACAAATTACATCATTTGAATCAGCAACAAGATCCAAATGATCTTAGGACGAGTTATCTCCATGCTTTATATGATACAAAGGTGTATTTGCTGCAGTGGGTACAGATGTGTAACTTTGAATCATAACATTTTAGAGGTAGATGTGGTTTTAGCAATTATTTAGTTCCATGTTACTGAACTAAAGACATGGGGGGACTGAGGCTCATGTGGCTTATGTCATAGAGCCAGCTAATGAAAAAGCTGGGGTCGGAAATCGAGGCCTTCTGCTGGATCTCAGACCTCACAGGCTCTTGAAACAGTCCTGGGGACAGGTTTTGTGCCTACTCCATTGTCTTCTCTGGGACCCATCTGCCATTAACGGTCCCTTTACCTCTTTCAGGAATTCCCTCCAAGCACAACCTTGAACATTTTCTTTCCTGCTCAGAACTCTTCTTTGTTCCACCTGGAATGAATTTAAAATGTATAAAAATATTTTGAAAACAAAATAAAGTCCAAATTTTCCTTAACATTGCATTCAGGCTTTCCCAAGCTGTAATCTAGCCCTGTCCTACCTTTCTAGCTTCCTCTCATTCTCTTCTCCCCTACAAACACAAAGATGCTTCCTTCTTCCAGAAGACGTTCTGTATTTCCACACCCATTTTCTCCTTCGGCTTCCACTTTGAAGTCGAAGTTCATCCTCTCTCAAGTTTACTGAATTAATTGCGGTGGCTGCTGCTTACAAGGAAAGTACACTTCTCTTGCTGACAGCTTTGATAAAGTATTTTTTTGTCTTTCAGTGGTGTGTGTGTGTGTACGTGTGTGCACGTATACCTGGTTTCTTCAAGGCCGGAGCCCCGTTTCTATGCATGGCTACTGTCTCTTAGTTGCTCAATAAATGTTTCTAGTGAAGCCAGTCCTTTTTCTTTTTTTTTAAGATTTTATTTCTTTATTTGATACACAGAGAGAGAGATCACAAGTAGGCAGAGAGGCCGGCAGAGAGAGATGGCGAAGCAGGCTCCCCACTGAGCACAGAGCCCCATGTGGAGCTCCATCCCAGGACCCTGAGATCATGACCTGAGCTGAAGGCAGAGGCTTAACCCACTGAGCCACCCAGGTTCCCCTGAAACCAGTCTTGTTTATAACATCAAGAACTCTTCCCTTAACTAACCAGAGAAGCTGGATTTCAACTGAGAACCGACATACAGCAGCCTTTGCGTGTATGTATATTCATGTGGCACATTCCTAGAAACTCTTGGGGAGCAAATAGTTCCAGTCTTGGGAGATCACATGTCTAGTGAGCAAAATCTGAGCTTTGTCATAAGAGAGAACTTATTTGAGTCCAGCTCTTCCATTGTCTATCACTGTGACCTTAAACAAGTTATTAGTCTTCGTCTCTAAAAATGTGATGATGCTGTTTATCTTTCAGGGATGCTATAAGGATTAAATCAGAAAATTCATGTGATGTACTTGGGGAAGAGCAGGCACTTAGGAAATGGTGGTAAAAATCATGATTGATCAGGAGTCCCTTTGGTCAGGAACCGCACTGTAGGGGCACTAGGCTGGCTTAGTCGGTAGAACATGGAGCTCTTGATCTCAGGGTCATGAGTTCGAGCCCCACGTTGGGTGTAGAGATTGCTCTTAAGTAAAAAGTCTATATGAAACAAGATGGGATCGGGAGACAAACCATAAGAGACTCTTAATCTCACAAAACAAACTGAGGGTTGCTGGGGGGTGCGGATACGGGGAGACGGTGGTTGGGTTATGGACATTGGGGTGGGTGTGTGCCATGGTGAGTGCTGTGAAGTGGGTAAACCTGGTGATTCACAGACCTGTACCCCTGGGGCAAATAATACATTATATGTTAATAAAAATAATAATAATAATAAAAAAAGTCTAGGGTCACCTGGGTGGCTCAGCTGGTTTAGCATCTTGATTTTGATTTGCATCCTGACTCTTGATTTTGGCTTAGGTCATGGGATTGTGCCGCATGTTGGGCTCCGTGCTCAGCTCAGAGTCTGCTTGTCCATCTCCCTCTGCTCCTCCCCCATTTGCTCTCTCTGTCTCTCTCTCAAACAAATACAAGCTTTTTTAAAAAAGTAAAAAGTCTTAAAAAAAAAAAAAGGAACCCCACTTCAGACTGGGTTGTAAGTCCTCAGTTACCTGATGCCCTTTGGGTTGATGAGATTCGACATGGAGAGAGTGCTCCAGAAAGTTGTCAAATGGGTGGGCGACTACTCCCTTGGAGAGATGGTTTCATAAAGTACAAAAATGGCCAAAAGAAGCTCCCTGGGAATTTTAAGTCAAAGTCAGAGCTAGTGATCTCCAGGGAAATCTAGGGGAAAGCTAGGCTCCCAGGTGGTGCCAGGTGGGGATACAGAATACTGTGGAACAGCCTCTCCTCCCACATGGATATTTGTATCGGTGAGAACTGCTTAAGATAAACTATCATCTCACCTTTACAGAAAAAAGAAGAGGGGCAAGGATGCCACCAGTCCCTCCAGCGATGCAGTCCTCCATCATTAACTGAGCCCTAGCACTAACAGATTTCCTTAAAACATGTATGTATTAGGGGGAAGGGCAATCCTGCAGCTATCTCTATAGAAACAACGTGAGTCTATGTCTATGTTTTAAATTAGAAGGAGAGACACCTCCTCGTCTCCATTAGTCACTGCAAGTATCTGCCCTGTATTGAACACATGATGCAGCCATTAAGAGAGTTGGGGAGGGTTCAAGTCTTAGGAGTAAGACTGAGAATACTGCCCTTCCTTTCCCTAATCTCCTTCCACAGGAGAACAGGTCCATCTGATACCATTGTTGGTGCTCAGTAGCTCTAGCTCAAGGACTGAGGGTTCTGTAGGGACAACAAGAGCATACACAACCAGCCCAGAGCGTGGGCTCCTTCTCCATGTCCCCGTGCTCTGATGCAGTTTGTACTAGGTCATTCCATAAAAACACTTGAGCTTTGTTTTGGTTAGAATTGACTAGTTGGTTAAGTCAACTGTTCTGGCTGTGCGCTCACTGCACAGTCCCTCTGCCTCATTGCCTGACCTTCCCACTGTTTGGTTGGATGTAACCAGTGTATTAGTTTTCCACTGCTGCTCTCACAAATTACCCCAAATTGCATAACTTGACCAATACAAAGTTATTGTAGTTCTTTAGGTTCGAAATCCAGTATGGATCTTCCTGGGCTAAAATCAAGGTGTTAGCAGGGCTGTGATTTTTTTCTGGAGATTCTGAGGGAGAATCCATTTCTGTGCCTTTCCCACCGTCTAGAGGCCACCTGCATTTCGTAGTTGCCGGTTCCCTTCCTCCATCTTCAAAGTCAGCAACTTAGCCTCTCTCTGGCCCTTTTGTTCTGCCTGAACATCTCTCTTGGGAAGGGTTTCAGCTTTCAAGGATTCAGAGTGATGATTAGATTGGGTCCTCCCAGATAATCTAGGATCATTTCCCCAGCTGAAGATCCTTAATTTAATCACCTCTGCAAAGTCCTTTTTGCTGCCATGTAAGTAACATAGCCCTGGGTTCTAGGGATTAGAAGGTGGATGTCTCTAGGGAGCCATTATTCTGCACACCTTAGCAGAGGGAGAGAAACCTAGTGCCCTTGGCCATTCTTTGGAGCCATGCTGGCTTCCTAGGGCTGCCCAGCTAGGAGATGATTGAAACCCCTTTAAATCTCATCATCAGATCCTCCCGACTTTTGTTAGCCTGCAATGACATTTCCATCATAATTCCTTTAACTTTCCAAATCACACCACCCAGGGCTTTCAAAGGCAGCCAATTGCTCACTTACTACCAAGCCTGGGAGATAATGGGAGGGGTGGGAGGAGAACGGAAAAGGACGTTTTGATTACCCAGGCCCTGAAACACTCCGGCTAGAAATAGCCATGTTACAGCCAGTTCTTTTGAAACTCTAAGTCAGGTACATTTTGTAACAACTGCTATAATTTGAAGATGTCTCAAGCCACAGACTGGCTCCAGAAATGAGCTCTGTTCTTTATAGCACACTTTGCCCCAAACAAAGGCCCTTTAAAATAACTTGATAGGCACTTACTGTGAAATATCCTAGAGGGCAGAGATTATGGTATATTGGGCTTTGTCTATGCCTGGTACCGAGCACAGTGGGTGCCTGCCCTCAGTGCTGGGACCGGGGTGGTTGATGGCACGCTCTTTCACGAATGAGCCCACAGAAGAAGTGTCTTTCATGTGACAAGACACACAATTGAGCCTACTTTCCACATCTACCTGTTGAGCCCTCTGAAGAAATCATCTCAGAGAAATCAACTCTGAGAAATTTTGTCTCGGCTTCCATAATGCATTTTGTAATGTAGGCAATCAAGTCAACAAAACTGTCTTCTATTGCAGCTTACTGGAAGCTCTGAAGAGAAGAAAGTACAAGAATTTGAGAGTATCTCGTTTGCGGAGGCAGGATTCTAGTTCTTACATTGTTTTAAAAAAAATCACCCTCACCTCATCCCACAGCATGCAGCAGGGAGTAGCATTTGTGGAATGAGAGCATCATGGTATAGCTTGGTGCCTATTAAGGACAGTAGCTTTGCAATTAGGTAGCATGGAGTTGGAATCATGGCTGTGCCACTTACCAGCTCTGACCATGTTACTTTGCCTCCAAATCTGATCTCTTAACTCCAGAGTGCAGGAAGGAAAGCATCCGTTGTTTGACAGGGTTCTTTGGGTGTTGTTGGGATGGAGAAGAAGCAACACGGTACGTCTTGGCTCTGCTGCCCAGTGATGACATCTTTATCACCTGCCACACTGAAGTCCATTTCTGTTTCTTTTCTTGGGGCACAGACATACCTCTGGATTTTGTGTTAAGTTTCAGCAGGGCCCAGGACCTAGAGCTTGCCTCTGCTTCGCAGATCCTGTTCTTATTAACCTGGACATGAAGATCAAAGAGAGACTTGGAGAAGGAGAAGCAGAAACCTGCCTGAACCATTCAGGGTTCACAAGTGTGACATGCCCAGGGGAAGCCTCCCAGAGGACATGCAAAGCCCCTTTGAGATGAAACCCCTCTTAGGAAAAGTTCTCTCTCTGTGAATGGGGGTCTGTCATCTCAGTCTGATCTTCAATCATTTTAAAAGGCTGTCCTTTTGATCATGTGTCTTAAAGAGTTCAGACAAAGTTTTCTGGGCCTGCCTTATTTGGGAAACATTTGTGCTTTGTAAAGACTTGGGCACACCAATGTTTAAAGGCCGTGCTGAACATCTTCGACTCTAGTCCAAGGGACCAATTGGCAGAGGGCGGCAAACAAGGAACCTTTTGTGCCTTCATAATTGCAGGGCAGCAAGCATTTTATAACTGCTGAGTGGACTTCAAAGTTAATCACCATTTAGAGTCTGCATGAAATGATCCTCTAACGCACGGGGGACCAGGAGAATTTCGATGATTTATTTATATTTAAAAATCTAAACCGGTGCTACCCAAGAGTACAAAGCTATATATGTCACTTAAAAATTTCTATACCATATTCAAGATATCAAAAAAAAACCACACAGATGAATAAACTTTAACGTTTAATTTCACCCCATTAATCCAAAATATCATTTCGACATGTAATTCAGTATAAACAATTATTAACTGTTCTACTTTTTTCTCTGACCAAGTCTTTGAAATGCAGTATCTTGTTTTATACCCAGAGCATATCTCAGTTCAGACTCCCCAAGTTCCAGGGCTCTCTGGCCGCCCATGGCTGGGTGTAGACTGAGGCACCAGGCTGCGATTCCTTGAGAGGAGATGCTGTCTTTCATCTGTGCCCAGTACGCAGCATGGTGCCAACATCCGAGCACACGAGTTTATTAGATGGTGTTCATAAGATGAAGAGTTGGATGCAGTTATGAGATTGGCTTGCCCAGCTGTGGCCCTAAGAGGCAGAGGTTGGCATAGCTCATCATTGGAAATACCCATTTACCAGTTGATGGCCATTTTGGTTGTTTCCACTTTTTGGTGATTATGACTCATGCTGTTGTGAGAAGTCATGTATAAGGTTTTGTGGGGACATATGTTTTCCTTTTTGTTTTTCTTTCATTTTCTTTTCTTTTCTCTCTTTCCTTCCTTCCTTCCTTCCTTCCTTCCTTCCTTCTTTCTTTTTCTGGAGAGAGAGAGCAGAGGAGGGGGAGAGGGAGAGAGAGAGAATCCCAAGCAGACTCCACACCCAGTGCAGAGCTTGATGCGGGCTCCATCTCACAACACTGAGATCATGACCTGAGCCAAAATCAAGAGTTGGATGATTAACTGACTGAGCCACCCAAGGGCCCCTTATCTGTTTTCCTTTCTTTGGGTTGTATACCTGGGACTCGAATGAATGGATCGTATGGTGACTCATTATTTGACCTTTGGAGGTCATGCCAGACTCTTCTCCCAAGTCTGTATTTTCAAATTCCCAGCAGCAGTGTTCCAGTCTCTACCACTCTTCAGTAACACTGGGTATTGCCTGTTGTTTTGCGGATTGCCATCCTAGTGGCTGTGAAGTGTTATATCACTGTGGTTTTGATTTGTATTGTCCTGATGCCTAATGCCGTTGAGAGACTTTCCATGTGCTTATTGGCCATTTATGTACCTTGTTTGGAGAAATGCATATTCAGATAATCTTTGCCCATTTTTTAATTGGGTTATTGCTCTCTTTATTTTTAAGTAATAATAATTCTTTACGTAGTCTAGATATAAGTGCCTTATCAGATAGATGATTTGCAGTTACTTTCTGTAATTCTGTGGGTTGTCTTTTCACTTTCTCGATGGTGCTCTCTGAGACATGATTTTTTTTTTTTTGAAGATGCAGTTGGCTTTATTAAGTGATTTGGGCAGCATCCCTTCTAACAAGTAGAGAGATGCTCCCTGATACACGAAACTTTTAATTTTGAAGATGTTTAGGCTCTCTGTGTTTTCTTTCATTGCTTGTGCTTTTGATGTCATAGTTAAGAAACTATATTCATTCATTTAAATTCTCAGCTCAGTACAGCTCAGTGGTACAAATATTTATCCACAAAGATTTAGCCCTTTAAGAGTTTTTTTTTCCCCTAATCTCAATTTCAGTTTTTAATTTTTTTTTTTAAGATTTTATTTATTTACTTGACAGAGATCACAAGTAGGCAGAGAGGCAGGCAGAGTGAGAGGGGGAAGCAGGCTCCCCACTGAGCAGAGAGCCTGATCCGGGGCTCTATCCCAGAACCGTGAGATCATGACCTGAGCCGAAGGCAGAGGCTTTAACCCACTGAGCCACCCAGGTGCCCTTCAATTTCAGTTTAACGCAAGAAATTGGAAATATGTGTCCAAAGGTAGGAGAATGATTTTAAAGAGGAAAAATTAGTGCTTACCTAAATTAGATTACTTCTTCAGAATTATACATATAAAGTGTTTTGTATTAACATTGACATATTGTTATATTGTAATCTCAACTGGAAAAAAGCAAGAAATACATATTCATGAGGAGAATATTCATAGAAAGAAACATGGCAAAATATGAATAGTGATTATACCAAGAGTTCTGTAGTTTTGTTATATGTTTGATCCATTCTGAGTTAATTTTTATATGCAGTGTGAAATGAGTCCAGTTTTTTACATGGGTATATCCAGCTGTCCCATCACTATTAGTTAAAAAGATTATGTTTCCCCCATCGAATTATCCAAAATTCAGTAGATTATAAATGTGAGTGAAGGTTTTTTCCTGGGCTCTCAATTCTATTCCATTGATCTATGTGTCTAACCCATGTGACACTGTCTTGATTACAGTGGTTTTGTAGGAAGTTTTCAAATTGGGAAGTATGAGTATGAGAGCTCCAACGTTGTTCTCCTTTTTCAATATTGTTTTGGCTCTTCAAGATTCCTTAATATTCCATGTGAATTTTAGGATCCCCTGCCAGATTCTGCAAAGAAAGCTGGATTTGATAGGATCATGTCGAATCTGTGGATCAGCTTGGGGAGTACTGCCATTTTTTTCACCCATTGATTCATTTGCCTCTTCTAGAATTTTATATTAATGAAACCAGGCAGGATGTACTCTTTTGTGTAAGGCTTCTTTTGCTCAGCATGATATTAATGAGATTTATTCCTGTTGTATATATTATTCTTCCCATTTTTTATATTATAGAATAGTACTCTATTATATGAATATACTAAAATTTGTTTATCCATTCTCCTGTTGATGGACACATGGACTATTTCTGACTGTTATGAACATTTGTGTACACGTTGTTTTTGTGGATGTATGTTTTCATTTCTCTTCAGTGAATACCTTAGAGCAGAATTGTGGGATCATGGTGTAGGTATATGTTTAGTTTTTAAGAAATTACCAGACCTTTCCCCAAAGTAATGCCATTTTACACTGTTACTGACAATGGAGAGCTTCAGGTACAATTTATGAATCCTCACTGACATTAGATGTTGTGAGTCTCTTTAATTTTAGCCATTCTGGTGAGTGCATACTGATACATTATTGCAGTTGTAATTTGCATTTCCCATATGACTAACAGTGTTAGACACTTCTTTATGGGC
This sequence comes from Lontra canadensis, assembly GCF_010015895.1. Lineage (NCBI taxonomy): Eukaryota > Metazoa > Chordata > Mammalia > Carnivora > Mustelidae > Lontra > Lontra canadensis. The sequence goes on from NW_022630997.1 coordinate 4,186,201, forward strand.
TTTTTGATCAGTTGCATATTTTTCTTTGTGAAGTGTCTGTTCAGGTGTTTCACTCACTTTAAATGTTGCGTTGTTTGTCTTTTTATTACTGAGTCAAAGGAGTTCTTTACAAATACTAGATACCAGACTTTTGTTAGATACGGGTTTTGTGAATATTTTCTCCCCAAAATAGCTCATTTTTCATTTTCTTAATGATGTCCTTTATTGAGCAGAGTTTTAAAATTTGATGAAAGTTAACTTCTTTTTGTTTTTATTGCTATTGCTTTCAGAATACTTTCTAAGACATTTTTACCTACTCCTACACTAGAATATTTTCTTATGCTTTTTCCTAGAAAAATAATAGTTTTAGCATTTATTTATAGGTCTAGGATGTATCATGAATTTCTGCGTGTGGTGAGAGGCAGGAGTTAAGTTTATTTTTCTCTCTATGGATCCTCCACTACCATTTGTCGAAGAGACTTGCCTTTCCCCATTGGACTGAGTTGACTCTTTTGTCAAACATCAAATGATTGTAGAAATGCAGGTTTGTTTCTGTGCTCCCTATCCTACTCTATTGATCGACTTGCCCGTCTTAATGCCAGTAACACTGTCTGTTGATTACCGTGGCTTTATTATATGTCTTAAAGTCGAGTGGTGTTAGTCCTCTGACTTTGCTCTGCTCTTATTTATTTATTTTTTTTTTTTGAAAGATGACTGGCTATTCTTGATTCTTGTATTTCTTATAAATTTTAGAATTGGCTTCTCACTTCCTACAAAAAGTCTGGCAGAATTACTGCTGGGATTGTGTTGGATCTATGGATCAATTTGGAGACAATGAATATCTTAACATTATTGAGCGTTCCAGTCTGTGAATACAGCATGTGTCTCCACTTCCTTAGGTCTTTTCTGGCTTCCCATGAGCCCATTTTATTTGTTTATTTTTTTGGAGTCACTTGTCCTGTCTCTCCCTTTTCTCTCACTTCCACTTCTTGGTTCTACAGTGCCCTGGTGACGAGGGAGTGTCCTACAGTGAGATTGCTGCTGGGATCTTTAGCAAATTAACTTACTGACAAAAAGAAGATAGAGAATGATATTTAATTCAGAATTTTAGAGAGCATTATATTTTCTATATATTTTCTATAATTATATATTTCTATATATTTTTATATATAAATAAACTTTATATATAGATTTATATATAAATAAAATATATATTATCTATTTTATACATAAATATAATTATATATTTCTATATATTTTCTATAATTTTCTATATAAGCTCTCTATATATTCTATAATTTCTAAGGAGGACCCTTAGAAATAAAGACTCAATAAATGTTGGCTTTGTTTCAGACTGCCCTTCGTGATCCAACGCAGTTTGGACCTGGTCCATGAAGCCCCATTCCTGAGATTTCTTTTCCTCACTCTTCTGTCTTACTTTCTCTGAAGAATTTAACACTTTTGCCTTGCATGTGTCTGACACTCCTTTTTATCGTAAGCTGTCCGTAGGATCTGGGCTTTAGTTTTCTTTAGGTGCATTGATTGCTTAATACAGTACATCAGCTCCACGGAATGCTAAAAAAGCATAAAAAATTTTAACTTTATTTTTTCTAGGTGTGATTACATCCATTATCTTATGTTTCCATAGAAAAAATAGTAAAGTTTGGCTTATTCTCAATTACAGGTGAGAAAACTGAGGGACTCCAAGAGGGACTAAGAACCAGCCATAAACAGTTAGGGACAGGGCTGGAGCTAGAACCCAGCTTCTGGATTTGAAGAATAATAGCCAGGATGCTGGAAAAAAAATACACACACACACACACACACACACGTACACCCTGTGTGTCTGTGTGTGTGTGTGTGTGTGTGTGTATGTCTACATATTATACAGAAAGCATGCTTAAAATTTCTCAAGCTCTGTAAGATGCTGGGATCGTTTCCTTCAGGGCCAGCCAACGGCGCAAATCCTTCATGAAATGACATTTACATCTCATGACTGTGCTAAGCCAGTGAATAATATCATATAGGTTTAAAAGAATCTTAAGCTGCTGAGTGAACTTCGCCTTGTCTTTCTGAAAAGCGGCCCAGTGGGGTGTATTGTGTGGTGCCAACATTTATTACTTGCTGGCTCTTCCTCACAAGGATAAAAACTTATAGGTGTAGAGGCCGATCGGGAGGTCCTCAGCTCTCTTGGTCCTCTGCTCCCTGAAAGGTCCCGGCTCCCCTGCAGAAGAGCTCAGCCTGGCGTGAGGTCCTGCCGTGTGCAGGCATGATGGGGAAGAGAGAGGAGCGCGTTATCTACCAAGCCAGTGAGCAGACGACCTTAAAAAACATACAGCCTTCCAGAAGAAAGACCCACACGCTGCAAGGTTCATGAAGTACCTGTTGTTCATATTTAATTACTCGCTGCCCGCCTCTTGGCAAGATACTGGCATTTATGTCATATAGAGTATGGGGTCATACTTCAGGGCTTAATGTTTGCTCGCAAAATAAACATTGATCTTGCTTCCTCGGGAACAAGTCTGACCAGGAGGGAGTGAATGCCCCATCACTCAGCATGTTTTCTCCTATTTTTCCCCTGGGCTGCGTCCTTCTGTGCTGGGGGCTGCTGGGTGTGGAGAGCAGGCTTTTTGCGTTCAGATCCCTGCGAGTATGTTTTACTCATCACAATAAACACGGGGTCTAGGGGGCCAAAAAAGTGTGTTGATTTCATGGTATCAGGAAACTTCATTTCTCACAAGTCTCTGCCCAAAACACCTGCTTCTAAGAACCTTCTGTGTTCGGGACGCTGTTGGCTCTAGGAGCTGGATGAGGTTGAACCCCCATGAGAGTGTCTGTGGCTCCCAGGGTACCTGGTGCAGGTGCAGAGCCTCGGAGGGGGCAGTGAACTTGGCCAGTGGCTGAACCAGCTCCCGGCTCCAACTCTGTGACTGCAGAGCTCGTATGAGTATAGCCTACAACGCACTTCCTCCCACCCTCTCTTTCCGTCCCCCCACCTCTCCCTTTCTCCTTTCCCTGGGCCTCAGAAAGATGACCCGTCTGTGAGTGGCACCGATCTTTGTCACTCTGGTGTGCTGCCCTGTGTTGAATTGTTCTCCCTTTCCTTAGCCTCTTCTTAGAATCCTTAGCCTTACATCTGGCTCTGCATCTTGTCCCCATATCCTTACTTTACCTCAGCGGTTGCCATAAACCTACAGAGATCATGGTTTTGTTTTGTTTTGTTTTTTTTTTTTAAGATTATTTGTAAAGTTTTAACAAAGTCAGGGCTCACCCAGGTGATTTCCACAATGGGACCCCAAATCCACAGATAATAAAGGTAAAGAAAAAATTGTGGTTGGCATTCTGGAACTATGGGGATGCAGATATGAAAAAAAATATTATGGGTATGGCTTATGCTAACTCCCTGAACTGTTTGAAGGACTGAGGTACTTGGGCCGTTAAGCTTCCACACATCTGTCCATTGGCCATTCATGAAGAGACAGTGTAGCGTCAGGGTTAGGAGCTGGGGTGTGAAGCCAGATCACTTGCTTCCCTGTGACCTTTGGTAACTTCAGCTAACCTCTCTGCTCCTCTGTTTCTGTGTATATAAAATGAGAATAATAACGATTGCTAACTTTTTGGGGAATGAAGAGGATTAAGGCAATCTGTGTGAAGTACTTAAAATAGTGGGTGATATATTGAGCACTCTGAAAGCATTTTAGTTATTATTACTACGAAGATGTGTCCACTATACTCTAATATTCTGCCTCAGACTTTGGGATTCTAATGGACAGAACATCCCTGGCATCCTGGTACCATCAGCTCAGGTGGAGAGAAAGAGAGAAAATGGCAAGAGTGCATTAGTGCACCAGGGGGACAGGCAGGGGATTTGGGGTGTATAGCTGAGTCCCGAGGAAGGGTTCCTGGGACGTTCAGGTGAGAACCATAGACCTGGAAAGGATGCCAGAGGTGTTCTAGTCAAATCCCCTTTGGGACCTAGGGTGCTTAAATGATTTGTCCCCATTTATTCCGAGGCTTTATGGTAGGGCAAGGCTGAAACTGAGGTTGGGCCAGAGTGTTTCCCGTGACCTAACGTTCTCCCTGAAGATGCAGGCCAGTTTGCCAAAACATATTCACTTCCTAAATCATTCTAATCAGCAATGCTTGATGCTGGGGGGAGCTTCTCTGAACTCAGACTTTAATTGTCTCTGGCTCCTGGGAGCTCTCCTGATAGTAATCTGTGCCAAACCTTCAGAATAATGATGATGGCCATTGTCTTATGTTTACTTAAAAGTTGTCTATCCTGGTAACGATCACCTGGCAAAGAGAGAGACATATCCTGTTGGACATTTGTAAACATCTAGTTTGAATTTAGAAACCTGGGCAACCAATCCTGTCAAAGCCTGGCTTTCCCAGACCTGCGTGAGGAACACATAGGTACTGAAGTCAGTTGACTTGGAAACAGAACGGCTAGAACATCTTTTGGGAAGTATATGTTCGGTGGGGGGCATAAAAATCGACGGAAGACATCATGAAAACCTTAAAGATTTCAGATGGTTTATAATTTATGTGTAATGGGAAAAAAAGACTTTACTACCGAGATAATATCTTGGGATAAATTAGAAACCACCAGCTGTATTATGGATATGTTTGTGGATATATGTGAAATGCAGGGAATGAAAATTTTTTTCTGTGAATGTAATTTAACGTGGGTACGATGACGTATAAGCTGTATGCCGTAAGAGCACATTTGAGATAATGTGTGTAATTTTAAACTTAAAACCATCATGCTTTAGAACTGGGAGGGACCTCAGAGATCAAACCAGGTTGTAGCCGGAGGAATCAAATCTCAGAGATGAGTGGCTTTGCCTCTACTGTGGATAGAATCCAGATATTTAGGCCATTGTGTTGGGAGACTTTTTAGAACATAAGGCTTGATTGCTGTAGGCTGAATTTTTTTTTTTTTTTTAATATCAATAGTGGTCTTAGCATTGCTAATCAGAGCCAAACTGATTTCTTCTGGAAGGTGCCCGCCTCTTCAGCCCTTTGCATACGTGGATGCCTAATAAAAATACTTTCTGGGGCACCTGGGTGGCTCAGTGGGTTAAAGCCTCTGCCTTTGGCTCAGGTCATGATCCCAGGGTCCTGGGATCCAGCCCATGTCGGGCTCTCTACTCAGCAGGGAGCCTGCTTCCTCCTCTCTCTCTCTCTGCCTGCCTCTCTGCCTACTTGTGATCTCTGTCTGTCAAATAAATAAGCAAAATCTTAAAAAAAAATACTTTCTGTGACCCCCCCCCCCCAGTTAATATTCAGACATGTAAGTTTAGGGAAATTAGAACAGTATTATTTATCAAACTCTTCTTTTGTTTGAGCTATCAACGTGGCTTCTTGTGATTTCTCAGTTAGCTGATTTAAAAGAATTCAGAGAAAGTCATGTATGCTTTTCTTTTCAAAGAAAAATGCTAGTTGCTGGAGGGATTGAGTTTAATATAGTTTCATATCATAGAGGTTTTAATAATGCAGTCTAAAGTATTTGTACATGAATTCATTAAGCCCAGATTAGTCTTATTATAATTACTCAAAAAGTAATTCGATTTAAGAGAAAACATTTTAAATGGATATAAAATACACTGTTAGCTGGGAAGCCATACTGTTCTCCTTTATCAGCTCCATAAAGTACTAGCACATTTGAACATAACTTTCACAGTATACAGAATGCAATCATAAAAAGTATTATTCCTAAATCTATTTTTTTATGCTCTTTCAGTAGTTAAGAGCTTTATCCCTCTGTGCTAGGAATGAGATATACTAGGGATAGCTTGTCATAAAAATCTTCAGGGCTTCCTAGCTTGTATCTCTTACACTGCCTCCCCAAGTCAGGGCTGGCTGATGGGTTACAAGCGCGTGGCCCAAGATTGATGTTGGTAGCACATTCCCTAGAAAATGTAGCAGGAAGGTACTTCAGGGCTTTAAAAAATTTTTTTTCTTACTCACAAATACTAGAAGACATTTACTGACTGCCACGTGCCTTCAGAGGTCCGCCAATGACAGGCAACGTATGGGTCTTCATTTCTAACATGAGAGAAGGTGAGGAGAGGCCAGGAGCAAGGAACACCATAGAACGTTCCCTAGCCAGCACCCAGAGGGAGACAGTGAAGAAAAAGCAGAGGGATATAACGAGGCCTACGCGCGTGAAAGAATGGGTGAGTGTTTGGCATCAAGGGCTTGGAGACTGAGGAGGGAGGCCTAGTGCCCAGTCACCGTGACTCAGGGGACTGTGTTCAGTTCGAGCTGCCTGAGGGAGCCTGGGGGAGATAGGAGGAGTGTGGAGATGGGCTGCGTGGCCACGTGGCTGCCTGAGCTGTCTGGCTTTGGAGACACAGGAGACTAATCACAGCTCTGGGTGGTGCCATGGAGGCCATGCCGGGGCTCTGGAGGAGCCTTGGCGCTGGCCGTGCTCCAGGAGAGCACAGACTTGCACCTGGATAGGAAGGGGCTCCACTTAAGTGGTCTGTTGTGTTCAGACTTTAAAATTTATTTACTCAAGCAGCAGAACCCTTTATTTATTCTTAAAGGCAAATTCTTTATAGAACTCTACTGTGCCCAGCAGAATGGGTCTTACTCCTGCTGTCCCCATGCCCCTACCTTCTTTGAACCCTAGGCCTCTGGGAGTGTGGCTTCAAACTTGGGTCAAAGCCCAGGGCAGGGCTGGGTGAGCCCTTTACATGGAGACCTTGAGAAATAATGACAGGTCCAGAAGAGAAAGGCAACGTCGGAAGGGTGAGTGGTGCCAAAAGAGAAAGGCCAGGCCCTGGCTTTGTGGAACTTCTGAGTTTCAGGCACAACTCTTTAGATCACAAGTGTTTGGAGATAGGACATCCTTGGGTCTCTGATCTCACACATTAAAAGTAGTTAATTCATCGGGTAATATTTGAGAATGGCTTTACGGTTTCTTTTTTTTTTTTTTAAGATTTTATTTATTTATTTGTCAGAGACAGAGGGAGAGAGAGTGAGCAAGCACAGGCAGACAGAGAGGCAGGCAGAGGCAGAGGGAGAAGCAGGCTCCCCGCCGAGCAAGGAGCCCGATGTGGGACTCGATCCCAGGACGCTGGGATCATGACCCGAGCCGAAGGCAGCCGCCCAACCAACTGAGCCACCCAGGCGTCCCGTCTTTACAGTTTCTTAATGGCGTGTAGCTACATGACAAGAAGGAATTAAAATGATCATTTTATTTTAATGTTTTTTTTCCCTGATACTTTTCCAGTCCTATACAAATCATGAAGGCTTCTTAAATAGTAGTCAATCAATACATGTGTGTTGACTAATAATCCTACAGTTTATAGAAATCTTTTGGAGTACTAGTTACAGTGCATTTTTATATATATTACCTCATTTAATCTCCATAGCGTTGAGGAGGTAGCACAGAAGTGAGCTACTGTTAATTTGTATGTTGCTAATGAGAAATGCATGGCTTGGGAAGGTTAAAGTCATTTGCCCAAGGTCACACAGTCAGACGTGGATCCGGCTTTGACTTCAAGACCTGAGCTCTTTGCTATGCCATCCTATTGCTTATTATTACAATAACATTAACTTTCACTCATTGAACATGTACCATAAACCAGCTACTACGTGTTAATTGCTTTACACGCATCTTGGTTATCCCTTTGAGTCTAAAAAGAAAGTTATATTATTTCCATTTTATAAATGAAAAAACTAAGACCCAGGGGGGTTAAATAGCTAGTCCAACATGGCTAGGATGGTGAACTAGCAAGGATTTGAGCTTCTATGATCTGATGCCAAAGTCCTTCTCTCTATTCTGATTAAATTACCCAACCTGATCCTCATCATAGCCCCAGGCTAGGGAAGAAGCTTATCTCTCCCATTCATGGTTTATAGATGGGAACACTGGCTACAGGAGGTTACCCCTGGTTGGGGGCTAGGACCCAGTCTTAGGTCATGGGATCCAGTGGCCATAATTATGTGGTAACATGTCAGTGGATCATATCTGAGAGAGAAGGAATTAGCCCAGCCCTCCTTGGGAAACCCACCTGCCATTTTTTGGACCTTGGCCTTATCAATGTCAAGCAGAACTACTCTGGAGTGCTTATGTAAGATGAGAGAGGAGGCATTGGTATGCCCACTTTTCAACATAGAAAAGAAAGAATTCACTTCATTCATAGAGATTTACAGCAGTATGCAGACTGAATTCTAGTAACTCTTCATATCCATGGGTAAAGCTGGCTGGATTTTGAAATTTGGTGAGGGGGTAGCTCTGCTGATCTTGAAACTGATTTGGTTAATGGTGAACCTTAGCCCATTCAAGGAAGCCTCGTTCATTTCACCTGTTCCCTATGTCCCTCCCTTTGCCCCTGCTTAGTTGGGTCCCAGTAAAATTTACAGTGCTTTACTGTAAAAGCACTTGTACTTGAAAGAGAATTTTCTTTCTGTAGCTCAAACCACAGGAGGACTCACAAGACAGCTATCTCCCCAGGTGAGACTTCTTAAATGGGAGTTAAGTGCATGCATTTTCAAGAAACTAAACTCCCCTCATATATAATTTAACCTAGAAAAGAAAGCAAAATTGAGAGAGTAGTATGATTACATTGTTTGAGAACTGGTAACTTTACCTCCCCTAGTCTTATGGAAGTCAGGCACACTTTCACTGTTTGGCATATCTTTAATACTGTGGGGTGTGGGCTAAGTGTGATATTGTAATAATAGTGAAGGTTTCTCTAACCATAGCCATGGACTGTGGATTGAAATAGTAAATTATTCCTAGCAGACTGAATGGGCAATAAGACTGCCATCCAGTTCTCCTCATAAACGAAAGCAATAGATAAATAAAGGAGAGCCAACTCACTTAACACGCGTGGCTCGGTGCACTGCTAATTATTAACCCAGGCACAAGAGAGGGGTTCACCTAGAGTGTAGTTAAATCATTTTTAATAGAGGTAAACACTAGCCATGTGAATGAGTAGCACTCAAGAAAGTTTTTAATCAACAACGTTTAGGAATCACCCAGCCTAATTGCCATAACTTATTAATAATAACAAGTAAGTAATCTAGTCTTTTTATGGCCCCTGTCTCTGGAGGACTCAGTGCATTAAAGATCTCTGGGGTGTGAATCTCTCAACAGCTGTGGGAGAGGAGGGCAAGTACCCTTGATGCTCACTCCTAATGGAAGAAACTGGACATCGAGGCTAAGAAAGACAAGTATGAGTTCCTTCTCATTTTCTTCTTCCCACATCTGAGTCACCCACTTCTCCTTGGCCTTTCATCTATCTATAGGACAGAATGGCTCCAGGGGGTGGGGGAAGGGCCGGAGAACAGGCTGCCTTTGTTCACGTGAATGATTGGGGTTGAGGGAAGTGAGTGTGAGCAGAGCTTTGTCTGAAGGGGTTTATTTCCTCTGCACAAGTGTCTCTGGTGTCCTTTGGCCTCAACCTGATGGTGGCTGGGTGGCTGCTGGCACCTCCCAGCTCTGTGCTTGTGTGATTCCCCACTCCTGAGAGAGCAGGAAAGATGGCTCTGGGTCTTACTCTCAGAGTGAGTGTTCACAGCAGCCGATGGGAGAACGTTTGTGTAAATTATCTAACTTAAGTACTGCCCAAGACCAAAGTGTGGGCATTGAAGTATTCCCCGGTCATCCACAAGGAACTTCAAGTTCAGAGCGTGTAAGTGATCGACTACCATATGATTCCTAGTGATTGGTTTGCCTGCAAGGCAAATAGCACACTCAGGTTTGAGACCATTTGAGTTTTATGAGTGATGAGTCCCTTTGACTTGGGAGTTGGGGGTGATGGGCACAGACACCAGAGTACATGATGTTAAGAGTATTTCTGTGGCTAATATCTTCTGAGCACTGAATTTTGGGGAAGGTAATATATGTAGTCAAACAGCGCAGGATTAACCTTCTTCTTACTTGTTTTTGGTTCTTCTTTCCATGAATCATTTGAACCCGAGTCTAGATGGCTATTTCAGTCTATCAAAGTGAAATTTTGAAGAAGGCTCCCAAGCCGTTATTATACAAAGCAAAGAGCTAACTAATGCTAAGAATGGAATGATTTATGCCACAGACTAAAAAAGACATAAATTTGGAGTGTAAATTACAAGATAACTCATGTGCAAAATTGTTATAATATTTATACTAGTGTTTATTAAAATTTACATTTGAATGAAAAGGTGCAAAATGTGAATGAAGCTGAAAAACTTTTTTTTTTCTTAATCGAAAATAGCCTATATGAAAATCAAGAGAGCTTTTTGGAATTAGAAGATATGAATAGCACTCTATGCAGATTTGTCTGCTAAAGCATGAAATATACAGTGAAACTGGAAGGAATAACGTGACTAAACCCCTGCCTGAAGTTCTTCCCTCCCCGTCCCCTGATACTTTCCAGTGACTCAAATCCATACCAAATTTCGAAGGAAGCCATCCCTGGCAAAAGCCATGGAGAGGAGGGTGAGGATCCTGGACAGATGTCGAGACTAGATCCGTATTTGAGAGACTAATCTTATTTCACTGATGTTTTCAAGGTTGGAAATTTTTGTCTGGATTCATTAGAGGAGAATGATAAATCTCTAATTTGTACTTTGCTAATAATAGGATGAGCTTTTGTGCTTCATGAAGGTTAAATGGATCTCATGTAGTCCTCGCTGAGTCTTTAGGGCCATGTGTGATCTTGGGAAAAGTCTCCTACTTCTGTGGGACTCCGTTTCCTCATCTGTAAAGTGAGGGGGTTGGACCAGATGAGCACTAAGACACACTAGCCCTCTTTCCTTCCCTCCCGTGTGGGAGCATACCACACCAGGCAGTGAGGACCCACAAGGATGATTAAAACACGTAACTCTTGTCCTCGTGAGCTCATGGTCTACATAAATAATTATAATATGAGCGGTAATTGCAATGTGCACACATTACTCTAGGGGCACAGAGGTGGAAACAGGGACTTCCTGTCTGTGGGGATAGGCTGTGTGAAACTTCGCAGTGGCTGTAACATTTGAAGTGTGAGGAGGAGGGCTCCTTCCGGTGTGCAGGCTGGTCAGAGGTGGGTGGTTCTGACGGCGTGTTCCAGGCAAGCAAATGCATGTGGCAGGTGTATTTAGGAAGCCACATGTGGTCCTTCTCATGGTCTCCGGACAGTATGGAGCTGTGGGGCAGTGCTAGCCACACACTGCTGGGTCAAAACCTGTGCCAATGAAGAATGATTGAAGTTAGGAGGTAATACACTGCGTATATATGTTAGGGCAGAGCTGGCTGTCTTGTAACAGACCACTATGCCCATTTACAATCCCAGTTAGCTTTTGTGAATATGAGGGATGGGGTGCTGTTCTTAGCCAGCTCCCTGGGCATCGTGAGCCTACAGCCCTGTCATCCCTGAGCCACAGCCTGGCTTCGCCCTGGGGAGCTTGTGTAGGGCATATGAAAGATGCCCCTCGCAAGCGTCACATCTGCACCAGCAGAATGAAAACTGCTCCCACGGGGATTCTGTCCTTGTGGGCTGCTCAGTCTACCAGGTGCGTATTTCTTCTTTGAAAGGTGCATGTGCCCCTTTCCTCTCCACTCTCTGTGATCTTGTAAGGAGCTGCTGTTGTAGCTGTTGAATGGCAGCAAATTCGATGTTGACGATAGAGTTCTTATGTAGTTTTTTTTTTCTTTTTAAGGATTTTATTTATTTATTTGACAGGCAGAGATCACAATTAGGCAGAGAGGCAGGCAGAGAGAGAGGAAGGGAAGCAGGCTCCCTGCTGAGCAGAGAGCCCGATGCAGGGCTCGATCCCACGACCCTGGGATCATGACCTGAGCCGAAGGCAGAGGCTTTAACCCACTGAGTCACCCAAGTGCCCCTCTTATGTAGTTTTTAATATGAAGATAAAGTTTTAAAATTCAGAGTATAGATGAAAAGCATGGCATTGTTAAAAAATTAAAATAATACAGAAGTGCTTACATAAGTTTTAAGGACGTGACCCCGCATTTCATCACTGAAGACAAACATTTCCATGGCTGTCTGTCTTCATGGAGATAGACGCAGGCATACACCCATGCAAATGGGCTCAGGATACATGTTTCACATTGCTGTCTGATTTCTTTTCCTTCAAATGAAATCAGAGTCTTTAAATAATCATTTTAAATGGCTGCACCATAATCCATCATGTGGGATAAATTATTTGTGGTTTGATTCCCCGTGGACAAATGGGCAATATCCATCATTTTCCCATTATACACAATGCTGCGATGAACATTCTTGTAGACTTACTCGGTGCCTTGAGTTATTTCCTTAGATTAAGTTCCTGAAAGCAGTACTGTTAGGTCAAGGACTGTATAGTTAACATTTCCTTACATCTTGTCAAGCTGTCTTCCAGAAGTTTTGTACCTATCTGCAGCCCCCTTAGCAGGGCAGGCCCTGGCTCACGTCTGGGTGGGACTGTGTTCCTACCAGCACTGTCTTCCATCTTTAAGTTACTGAGTGAGAGATGTGAGCGGCCAAGAGTACTTCTGGGGTGGCTGGGAGGCAGTAGAAGCAGGACGAGCCTGAATGAAAAGGACTTGATGTATGCTTATCTGTTCACCAAAAGATATTTACAAACAGACTCATCACGATACCTAACTGTCAAACACTGAAAACAATCCAAATGTTCATTAAGATTACAAGGGGAAAATAAATTAGGGCATAATTGCACTGTGGAATATTACATGGGAAAGAGAATGAATGATCCACTGTTATATGCTACATGGGGCATGGGTGACTCCCACAATTGCTGTGCAGCAAAAAAAAAAAAAAAAAAAAAGGCAGAAAGGAAAAATACATACCATATGAGTCCATTTATATAAAGTCTATAAACAGGAAAAAGTGAATGTAAGGTGTTAGATGCCTTGTTGTTTGTTACCCTTAGGGGATATTAGTGACTGCTTGTTCATTTATGCCTTTTGCTAGACGTATGTTTCCCAGGGCCAGACAGAGTGCTTGGCATATGGCCTCCCCAGTATTTGTTGAAAAAAATTAATATTTTTTCACCTTTTAACAGACTTTGACCTAGGATTAATGTGAAAACATGATGTCATTAGTTGCGAGTTATGATGCAGAGAATTCATATGAATGTTTTTTTCTGGGATTTAAATATGGAACCCTGGTATATTTGTAGATGCTTCCTCTGTTTATTCTGTTGTGTGGCGTTGTTGCTTTTGTGTTATGTATAAACCAGTCAGACACTTACTGGTGGGTGAGGGGTGACGGGTTTTGGAATCAGATCTTTGGGTTCAGTGCCGAGCCCATTGCTTACTCCTCCGTGGCCTTGGATGAGTGACCCAACCTTCTCCAATCTCACTTTCGATAGTTTGTTTAATAAGGATGAGAATACAACCTACTCTCTAGGGTCGTTGTGAAAAATAATAATATTAATATTAATGACAACCACCAAATTATGTTTGCTATGTGCTGGACACTGACCTAAGCTCTTAAAACAGAGGACATTATTTGTTTGGTCTTTCCAGTACTCCTATCTATTTGTGGTTTGGGAAATGTAAGCCACAGCATTAGTAAGTGTTGAGCCAGAACTTAAACCCAGGAGTTCCATCCCAGAGCCTGAGCTCTTGACCACTACCTCTGAGTTAAAGGAAGTACTGTGCCCAGAGCGCTCAACAAAATCAGCATCTGTTAGCTGTGATGATCGTCGTCGTGATTTTCAGCATCATTATTAATATGTTTTTCTCCTCTCTCTCTCCCTGCTCTCCTCTCTTGTTTCTCCACCCTCCTGGCAGATATGTTCCAGCAAGGTAAGTTCACGGTCTCCTGCCTGCTTCTCCACTGGCTATGCTCTTTTGGGAACAAGGGTGTTGTCTGTGCGCAGAGGGTTATAGAGCTTTTCATTTGCTGTGGACTCATCACCGGGGCTTTAGGAGATACCATGGGGACAATAGCCTAAGGTGGCCTGAAGTGCCATCGGCCTCTCTGGGCCTCTGCTTGTCCCACCTCTGCTTCTGGACAATGCCTGGAGGTGGGGCCTGGACAGTCTGGGCAGGCACACTGGGGTCAGTCATGGCTGGACCCACATCAGGGAACAGCATGCTTGGGACTCGTGGGACGTGTGAGGAGCAGGTGTCTCCGGGGCGAGGGTTCAGCTAGAAGGCCCCTGTCCCTCAGGGGTCCTGTACAGGGCCAGCTGCCACTGGGGCGGGGCTCCCGATGCCGGCTCCTCATGGGGGTTTCTTTTCTCTGCCAAACAAACATGTCGCTGTCTTGAGAGGAGGTGCAGACAAGACTCTGGCAGGATACCTTCAACCCAGGTGCCCCTGGCGACCCCTCCAGCTGGGCCTGTGACAGAGTTGGAGCCAGCGAGGGCATGCAGTGTCTACCCTATTTCTCCAGCCAAGGTCATGCGTTCTGGGGAGCCAGAGATGGAAAGTTGAGCTGCGTCTTCCCGTGCATGTTTTTATCCTCACCGAGGATGCCCAGCCAGCACCTGTGCTCTGGGATGCTGAGGGAGACTCGTATGCGTGGCCTCATTGAACCTGCCAGACACACATGAAGGGGGTGCGGCCTCTTTCCCTTTTTTTTTTTTTTTTTTTTTTTTCCTTAAATCACAGTCTGGAACCGTTGGGTAGCATCAGCAGGGCGTAACTATATTCAGGCCGGGAAATACGTTTGTGGCACACGTTTGCTATGTCTCTCTTGAATCCAAGGCTGGCACAGAAGAAAAGACACCATTTTAAAAATACATCTTGGCATCCCATAAATAGCTTCCGAATAATCTCCCAGGCTTGATATTTTCACAACGATTATTTCAGCCCAAACATGCGGTGTGTGTTGTGGAGAATATCTGCCTGCTCTCTCTGAGAGAAGCGCATTTGTGGGTAACAATGAGGGGACTGTTGTGTTTGTCTTTTAAGAGTCTGGAGTCATAGACCTACTTTTATAAATAATTCATAAATCCCAACAAGCTATAAGTAATAAGTTCCATTTGGCTAGAGACTAAGAGATGAGCAAAATTGAAAAGGTGCCGTGACTGTTGATGTACTGAAGTCCTTGCTGTCAGGGCCCCCTTGCTCCGTGTGTGTCCTTCCTTGACAAACTGGGGGCCCGTGGCAACGCTCTGGGAGGAGAAGGTTTTTTTTTTTTTTGCATGAGCTAGACTACAGGCGCCATGCAATGCTGCATTGTGTTCCTCCTTTGAGACACAAAACGCTTGGGTTTAGGAAGTCTCTTTGGTGCTCGAGTGCCAAGGTCCCGGGAGAACAGGGAGAGAAAAGGCTTCTAAGGGGTCTGGTTTTTCTTCAAATGATCGCGAGCATTCACGGCTGTCATGGTTGGTATAAAAAATGGCTTATTAGGGCTCCCGATGTCAAGTTCGCCTCCTTTTATTATCCATCATGCCACTGAATTGATGGGGTTTGCCTGTCAGTAACAGTGATATGCAGAGCAAAAGTTATAATCATCTGCAAATCACTGGCTATCGGGACTTGAGAGCTTCTTCCAGACATGGAAGCTGCTAGTTGTCTGTCGCCCCACGGGAGGGTGTATGGTATTACTAGGATTTCAAGTGAAGAGAGCTCAACTGGCTTCTGTGAATTATTTACATGGTGCTGGCCTTCTAGGACCATTTCATACGGTGGCACGTTTTCTGAGATGGTAGCCAAGAACCCGCCACCTGGTGCCCCCTCTTTACTTTTGCTTCTGGCCATCCTGTGGAGGAAACAAGTGCCCAGTAAAATGCGACAGTTCCGATGTGTTGGTGATGATCAAGTCAGACCAAGACAAAAGGTCTGTGGCTTACAGAATCCAAAACGCGACTGGGCCATGTCTTCCGTGGTTGAAACTCTGTTCCAGAATTGTGTCATTGGTTTGAAATGCAGGGTGGGGCCCCAGAGGGTGCTAGAAATAAGCAACCAGAAAACTGTGGCTTCAGATGAACAGCAGGAGGTGGCCGTCCACCCACACACACACAGTGGGAACTCTGAGTGGCTGGGGCTTCCTGACCCCGCCGTGGGCATCCAGGCCCTGCCAGCTTTGGCTTTGCGGGGGGAGTCTGGGGTGCTCGCAGGAGACACCGCATTGTCGGTCCACGCCTCTGGTGGTGCATGAGAGACATGTGCCCACCCGCGCGTTTGGGCCACTGGACCCCGTGGCGGGCCCAAGAGGGAGGCAGCCTCGCAAGCTGCCAACATCAGACATTCTCAGAGGAAACCAAAGTTATTTCCCCTGGATTGCATTATCTTTTATTTCACTGCAGATCAATCTTGTTAGAGGAGGTGACAGCGCGGCAGCGACTGCTGGGCCTTTCTTGGCTGCGTCCGTGGTGTGTGCACGTGGCTGCGTGTTTCCAGCCGGCTCCTGGGCCGTTTTAGAGTTTGCTTCATTTCTTTCATCTGCAGAGGCCGCTTGCTGGGGCGGTTAGACCCGTAGGGCGTGAGGACCGTCAAGGACCAGTGGGCCTGTGGCTGCGCCCACTGTGTAGCCGAGTTCCAGGGCGGTGGGGCCACGATTTCAAGGAGCCTTAAGTGACCTCCGTTCTCTGTTGTCCGCAGAGCTCCTGCGCCCGTGGATGGCTCTCAGAGCTGCCCAAGTGCCATAGAACGGCCCTTAACAACATCAAACGCAGCTGAAAACGCTGTGTGGGCACACGTGTCTGGAATCTCGAGTTTTAGAGCACTTTTATATCCATCGCTTAATAATGAAGTCAGGACCACACACACACACACACATGCACGCACGCCTCATTTGAAGTTACTGAAGCACCTTTTGAATACTCATCCGTAGGCTCAGCCTTGATTCTGAAATCGAACAGAGCCCGGGTGAGTGGCTTGGAAATCAGAGCGGTGCCACTCGGCAGGGTGTTGGAAAGCGTAAGTGGGCGCAGTATAAAGACTTCACCACTGAGTTAATTCTGCGCTCTGTGCTGTGAACTGAAGTCCCGGCTGCACTGGGAGCCGGAGGAGGCCTCGCCTTTCCTCCCGCTCCGTTCTCGCCTGGAGCTGGGGTCTTGCTATTAAAGAGATTTTCTTTCTGCTCAAGTAATTGTTGACAGCTCTCAAAGATAGTGCACTTGTTTATTTTATGGCCGGTAATAATGGGCCAGGCACTTTCTAGGCCCCGGGGAAACGGGGACGGATGAGACAGCAAGGGCTTTGTGCTCGGGGAACTCACGGTCTAGCTTGGGGGGCACCGATGCCAAGCATGCCAGTAAATAATCAAGGCACAGTCTGAGGGATGCGGGCAGTGAGGAAGATGTCATAGGATGGGGTGCTTGTGGCGAGAAGGGCCACTTTAGATGGGATGGTGAGAGGATGCCAAGAAGGACCAGCGGTTGGGGGATATGGAGGAACCCCAACAGGCAGGAACACCCCAATATTCAAGGACCAGAAGGAAGCTGGTGAGGCGGGAGATTGCAAGTGAGGGAGAGTATTGTGTGAGATGAAGTAATGAGAAAAAGGGTAGGAGTGTCTTCCGGAGACTGGAGGAAGGAAGTCAGAAGGTGTGGTCCATTTATGTGAAAGATCCCACACTGGTTTCTGTGAAAATGCGTAAGCACAATGTGTGAGAAATTAAAGCCAGGATCAGGGGCTGAGGCTTGGCTGAGATGGGCACCTGCCCCCAGGCCCTAAGCACTCCCCTTAGTGGGTCCCTGCAGCCTGTTCCTGGCCAGCTGGCCTCCACTGAGTGTCCCACTTTCTGCCTACTTTACCCGTGGGGAGTATTGTGTCCATAACTTATACCTCCTCTCCTTAAGGCTGGCAAATTGTGCCCATCAAGAGCATTATTAAAATACTCCTCTACTAATCTTTAGATTTTAAAGAGCCACTTCTCTCCGATATACAATAAAGCGTATCATATGTATTACATAGTAATATATACATTAAATGTGCAGGAGACCTTAGTTTGGCTCCCAACAGGCTGGTTGCTTTGCCCTGTAGCCTCAGTTTTCCCATCTGTAAAATGAGAGAATGGGGGAGATTCCTGACCTGACTTGGCTTCCTGCTGATTCTCTGTCTTGGTGAGTTTTAGTTGGATTTGAGTTAATAGAGTCCAGAAATATGCCATACTACCAGTTATGACCACTGTCTAAAGAACTTGGGTGAAAGCAGAGCCTTGTGGCTGGGAATTAAGGTTAAAAGAATTGCGGTTTCAAAAGCGTAACCTACTCACAAGCCCATTTTGAAGCATCAGCTTCAGAATTCACAATGGATGGCATTGCTTTTATTAATTTGAAGAGAACAATAAATCATAGTTTTGTTTCTGGCAGCCCAGCCAAGCCCGGTAAATCGTTGGGGTGGGCTTATGGTGACAGGGACCAATGCCATTTATAATGTGTTTGCCTTGAGCTCTTTTGCATATCTCAGACCGGTGGGTCAAGCTGCTGAGGCTGGATCTTAGGTTTTCCCAACCACTTCAGAAAATCCATGTTATAAAGCTCTGACCCTTTAGCCATGAATTATGGTTCCCTTGGTAATGTTATACATTATGAAATACTGTTTTCTTTATGAGTGTGGGATTTGGGCAAATAAATGAAATCTATTGTTACCATTTCCAGTTAAAAATTCCAAGTTGTCACATGATGCTAACGAGAGAATGAGAAAAATGCATTAACATTTTTATGGTGGAAAGTGGCTGGTTCCCTGGTCACACTTCCCATATGCCAATATTTACTATGTATGTATACTATTCCCCATTCTGTCCAGAATCAGTAGAGTATTCTGAGTTATGTAGGAAACGCATCCATCTTTCCAGCACAAACTGAACAAAGTTATTATTTGATTTTACATACGTTCATGTTGTGTGTGGGCATGGGGTGTATGAGGAAAAGATAACCATATTTAATAACGGCATTCTCTGAGATGCTTTATGACACTGTGTGTAGGCTGTGTATGGCCTGCTCCCTGCCAGATGACCTAGAAATCAGTTTGTCTTCGTACCAGATTCGTCTTGCTCCCATTCCAATCCCAGGGCATGAGTTTGGGATGAGGCTTTCAAGCCTTTCCTCCCAGTAACTTGCATTTCAAAATTGCCAGATTAGTAAAGGAAACTTTTAGATTCTTCTGTTGAGGTGGTTGCTAATAAGTTTAAATTTTTATTTTACTGATGAGGGTGAGAGTAATAATAATTATTCCACATTTCTGTACCTCCTATATTCCAGGCATTAGGACAGGTACTTTGCATACATTTTCTCATAGAATCTGCCTCCCTCAATTTTATGAAGTAGGTATAAAAATCCCACTTTACAGAGGAGAAAACTGAGGCACAGAGTGGAATTGAACTTGTGACAGTTATAGAACCAGTGAGTGGTAGAGCCAATTTTTTCTAAGTCGAGAGGGTTTTGTTCTACAGAATAGTTTTAGGTTTTCAGAAACATTGTGAAGATAGTTCAGAGAACTCCCATATACCTCACACTCTGTTTCCCCTATTTTTAATGGCTTACATTAGTATGGTACATTTGTTACAATTAATGACCTAATATGGATCCATTATTATTCACTAAAATCCATAGCTTCTTCAGATTCCCTTGGTTTTTACCTAATGTCCTCTCTCTGTTCTGGGATCCCATCCAGGAGACCCCATTACATTTGGTTGTCATGTCTCCTTAGGCTCCTCTTGGCTGTGATAGTTTTTAAGACTTCCCTTGTTTCTGATGACCTTGACAGCTTCAAGGAGTACTGGTATTTTGAGGAATAGGTCATAGGATGCCCCTCTCTTGGAATGTGTGTGATGTTTTTCTCATGATTAGACTGAGGTTATGGATTTTCAGAAGATCACAGAGGTAAAGTGCCATTTGCATCACATCATATAAAAGTGACCTGCTATCAACATGATCTATGACTATGGACGTTGATCGTTATCACTTGGCTGAAGTAGTGTTTGTCTAGTTTCTCCTCTGTGAGGTTACTTTCCCTCATAGTGTACTCTAGAAGGAAATCTATCCATAAGCCACTCTTAAGGAGGGAGGAATTAAGCTCCATCTTGTTGAGAGGAGAGTAGCTATATAAATTATTCTTTTGCTTGGGAGATTTGGCTCTTAGACCTCATTTATTAATTTATTCAATCATTTATTTAGATCGATATGGAGTCACGCATATT
Source organism: Lontra canadensis (assembly GCF_010015895.1). Classification (NCBI taxonomy): domain Eukaryota; kingdom Metazoa; phylum Chordata; class Mammalia; order Carnivora; family Mustelidae; genus Lontra; species Lontra canadensis. The sequence continues at coordinate 4,206,222 of NW_022630997.1, forward strand.
TACTTTCTACCTTGGATTATAATGCAGTATAGCTTTATTTAATTTCTGGCTTTGGCCACTGGGAGCCTTTTCAGTTGGCTTCTGGTGCCCCTTTGACATATCCCTGTCAATTTTTGGTTGAGCATTTGTGCAGTATTTTCTGATACTTTAAGATGCACCAGGCTCACCTTGCGTATTTCCCACCCTTGTCCTAGATTCAGCCTTTTCCTTAAGACGATGAAGAATGATATTAGAAACCAAGATCTGGGAGCGAGGTGTACCCTTTGCTATGGGACTGTCATTTGTTAAGGACCTCTCAGCTGACAGAGCAAAGAAATAAAAGTGTATGTGCTAACCCACCTATATATGCAAATCTGTTTCTGTATGTATCCAGGTGTATCTGCGTTAAACCTGAGTTCTTACTAAAGTCTCTGACTCTACTCCATGACCACATGAATCATCCTGGCCTCTTCCCTTTGTTTAGCTGTACCTTCCCCCTCCCAAGGGAGGACACCTGAGGGAGGATTTTGAACTCAGGTAGTTTGACTTCTGGTCCTGCAGTATGCTGTCCTGATTTTTCCCAGTGACATGCTGTCCACAGGCTTTTGATTACCCCTGGGGGGAGACACAGTTACAAATCCTTGACCCTTCTCAAGGCCCAACATGATGGCCCAGTTGCAGAGCTGTCTTAGTTTGGGCTGCTATAACAAAATACCATGAACTGTGGGGGCTGAGCAACAAACATTATTTCTCATGCTTCTGGAGGCTGCAAGTCCTAGATTCTGTGTCTGCTGAGAACTCACTTCCTGGTCATAGATGGCCGTCATCTTGTCGTGTCCTCATATGGCAGAAGCAGGGAAGGAGGTCTCCAGACTTCCTTTAAATAAGCGTACTGTCCCGTTCACGAGGGCTCTATTCTCATGATCTAACTATCTCCCAAAGGTCCCACCTCCTAATACCATCACACTGGGGTTAGGATTTCAGCATATGAATTTGGGAGGGGACACAAACGTTCAGTCCATCACAGTGCCTCTCTGCTTTCACAGCAGACCTGGTCTTGCTGTCGTGACTTCTGAGCTAGTTGGAGCTCTGCAAGCTTCTGAGTGGGTTTGTCTTTTCTAGAGCAGAGGCTGATTGAATAGTGCCTTGTTTCTGAGCTAAGACATTTGCACTTTCTCTTCTAGCCTGGGCAGACCAGGGATGAAACAACTGGTCTGTTCATAATATTCCTGTTGTTGAGGGCTTAAACTTCCCTGCACCTTCCTTAGATTGGTTGCTGCCTGCTGGGTTCCAAGACAGACTAACCCTTTAAATTGCTGAGTTTGTCCTGGGGTGTAGTTGAGTCTGTGCTTTCTGCCTGGGAGAGAGGGTACATGAGAGGCTGAGCCTGTTTATATGTTTGGGCTGTACCCACCTGCCAGTATCCCGCAGCTTCCTCTCTCCGGTGCCCCTTCCCAGATGCCTGGGCTACTGCACTGTCCTCTCCAGCCAGAGGAAATGTTTAACTTGGAGGCTTGCCTGTGTGATAGCTACCTTCAGCAGCTGGCCGATGGGGGTGCCTGTGGAGACAGCTGGTGACCACTGGCGAATGCCTCTGCTACCTTTGGTGCACCTGGTCCCCTCTAGCCGAGCATTCAGGGAGTGGGGGCTCTTGAACCCCATGATGTCAGGGAGCTTCATTCCAGTTCTTTTTGGAACCTGGCCTGCTGGAAGCCATGGAACAAACAAACAGTTGTAGTTGACTTATTCATAGATTTTGTTCACAGCCAAAGCCATCTTTTGGGGAGCGGTTTGTGAGATGATAGAAATATGTTCTTTATACTATAGACAGTAGATTTGGTGACATATTCTTAGGCTGATGGCTGGATGTGGGCACTAATTTGACAAGTAGCTTTCTTCTAGGGAACACCAGGCAAGACCTCCTTGAGCCTTGCCCTCCCTCATTTCTGGTCCCCCTCCCCCATCTTGTCCCATTCATCCCCATAAGGCTCTATCAGATTGATCCTTAATGTTCAAAATGCACAACCGCACCTCAGTGCCTTTGGATCTATTGATTGTTGTATTTGGAATGCTCTCTCCTCTTTTCGGGAAGCCTTGTCTTATTCTGCTCCCTACCTTCAGGAAACTACCCAGCTTCTTCCACCGTGGTGGCTGGCCCAGGGGTAGGTGCTGTGCATGTTCAGCCTGACGTTGATGCCTCCAGTGTATGTGTGAGCAGTGGACTGTCCTTTTCACATGGTCCTCTTACTGTCTTGTTAACATAGTATTCACAATCATGGTGACATTTTACCTAGAAATCCTCTCTGCTGGGTTATCCCACCTCACACCCACCCCTTTGGGTGGGGAATTCTGCTTCCACTCTGAACTTCCCATTGTCCCCTCATGCCTCTGTCTATACTCCCTCACCTTGCTGTAATGATCTGTTTAGCATCTGTTTTCCCACAATAGATTGAGCTCCTAGAGACAAGGGAAGCACATCTTTTATTTCGAATCCCTAGCACACAGTAAGTGCTCAATAGATGTTTGTCAAAAGAAAGTGGAATGAAATAACAAAGCTCAGAGGAACTGGAATTTTGTGTATGGCTGGTGTGTGTGTGTGCATGCATGTGCACACATGTGAACCAGCAGTCTAGGTTCTTTAAAAAGTTTCAGACAGAATTCTCACAGTATCATCAATGGTCATGTTGACAGCCAAGCGAAGTCATTTCCTACCCTTGCATCCCAAAAGTTTCCTCTTCTTCTTCTTCCTCTTTTTTTTTTTTTTAAGGTTTAATGTATTTATCTGGGGAGAGGGCAGAGGGAGAGGAAGAGACAAACTCAAGCACACTCTGTGCTGAGTGTAGAGCCCAACACAGGGCTGGATCCCACAATCCTAAGATCATGACCTGAGCTGAAACCAAGAGACGGACACTTAACCAACTGTGCCACCCAGGTGCCCCCCAAAGCCTTTTCTCTTCTGTTCTTCCACCACTATTGATTTTTTTTTTTTTTTGAGGGGAGAAAATGGGGACTTAGGATGAATTAGCAAATATTTACGTCTAAAGTTTGTGCAAGGAATGAGCAGAAGCATGGGATGTGTGGTAGACATTGTCCCTACCTACTAAGAGCTGACAGTTTCACTGGAGACCCAAGGTCAGTCAGTCTGAAGACCAATGGGTGAGGTCCTTTCCCAGTTCAGGAGGAAGTCACAGATGACAGGGGTCCCAGGGAAAGGGGAAGCAGCTAAAATAGTGAAGCTGTGGCTGGTTTTGGAGGAAGCAGAAAATCTAAGTGGGTAGGACCAGGGCAGTGTATGAGTGGGTGGGACCCAGGAGAACAGTGTGGATGGAGGTGGAGACAAAGACAAGCAAGGTGTGTTTATGGGATGTTGAGGCGGCAGTGAATTTGACAGGTCTGGGTTGGAATTGGGTAGGGCCAGTTATGGAGGGTTGATTGCCAAAACGCTATTTGTTTTCTTGTGCTCCCCAGCACTCCCATATGACTGGAAAGCTTTTGTCTACCAAATGGATAGTATTAGTTATTGACTTTTCCCATTTTTATTACTCATTTTATTATTTCTTTTGCTACTCAAGGGTGACCCATAGCCAATGACCATTCCTGATCAGCACAGTGAATGTTATGTCCCTGAGTTGATAAAATTCCAGTCCATAAAAAAAACTGGCTTGGTATTTTAGGTAGCCTGTGCAACGGTTTTAAAATCTAGGCAGCAAAGTTGAGACTTGTTCCAGGAAGCCCAAGAATTATAGCTTTTCGAGCAGAGAAGCAGCAGGTACTGGGCACAGGCTCTCACTATCTGTGCTGGGTATTGAGCAGTAGAAGACAAAGGTGGGCCTCTCCTTACTTCACTTGTGCCAGGCACATACATGAACTCACTTCTTCCCCAGAATAACCCTGGAAGTTTCACACACTCATTTACCACCAATTTTAATCCCCATTTTTCAGATGCTAAAATTGATTCCGAAAGCTTAAGTAATTTTACTTTGTAGAAGGTCTCCCAGCTAGAGAAGGACTTGAGTCTGAGTTCAGACACAGGCAATTGTGCTTGCTCTGAATTCCCAGTGACCACATCATAGGACCTGGAGGGACCCTGAGATTGCGCTGGGCTTGCCAGTGGATGAGGATGGACAGTGCCATTGTCATGTGAGAGGGCCCAGCCAAACCCCAGAGAAATGAAAGCAGGTGCTCAACAAGAAGACTCATGCACCCCAGTCTTTGTAGCAGCTTTATTCATATAGCTAGATACTGAAGAGAGCCCAGGTGTGCATCGATAGGAGAAAGGGTGGTTAGTTAGTATACTCACGGAATGGAACACCACTCAGAAATGGAAAGGAGCAGAATGTTGAGGCTCACAGCATGGATGGATCTCAGGAATGTTGGGCTGAGTGAAAGAGGATGCTGCGTATGATTCCGTTCACATGCACTTCTTAAAACTCATCTGTGATGGATGGAATTCAGAACATTGGTTGCCTGTGGGGGAAGGGGAGTGAGGGCTGACGAGGAAGAGGCAGGAAGGAATTCCCTGGGCTGATATAGTAAGACTCTCTCTTGATGGTGGTTTGGCCTATGCAGTTGTGTGCATTTGCTCAGACTCAGAGAACGTACAGATAAGATTTGGACATTTTGCCGTATGTCAGTTTTACCTTAAAAGGAGAAGACTGAAAGTAAATATTAAACTCTAGTTAATGATGTATTTGGAAGCAAATACCCTGATGTCTGCAGTTTATTTTGAGATGCATCTAAAAAACCAAGATATGTATGGATGGACAGACAGATGGCGAGATGGGTTAATCTGTGGTAAAGCAAGTAGAGAACCACGTTAATTAGTTCCTGTCAGTGGTGGGTATATGGATTTTCATTGTAAACTCTTTCAGCTTTGTTGTATGTTTCAAAACTTCATAATAAAATGTTGAAAGAAAAAGGAGAGAGACCCCAGTTGGGAACCTTCGTAGAAATAGAGAACATGTGGCCTCATTAGCCACAGATGCAGAGGCCACACAGGGGTTGGACCACCCCAGAGGAGGAGGCAGGGCCTGGGGTCCAGGTGAGAGATGGGTGGAGAAGAGCCTCCAGGCATTCTCCTAGTTTCCTGGGGCTGCTCTAGCAAATTCTCACAAACTTGGTGGCTTAACACAATAGAAATTTGTTCTTTCATGGTTTGGGAGGCGAGGAGTGCGAAGTCGGGATATGAGTGGGATTTTCTTCTCTCTGAAAACTTGAGGAGAGAATCCTTCCTTGCTTCTTCCAGCTTCTGGAGGCCCAGCAATCCTCAGCTTTTTCCCTTCTAGCTGTGTTGCTCTAATCCCTCCCTTCGAGGTCACATAGCTGCTTCTCTGTGTGTCACTCTGTGTGCTCTCCTCATCTCATCAGGACACCAGCCGCTGGATTTAGGGCCCACTCTAATCTGATATGACCTCACCTTATCTTAATGATGACTGCAAAGACCCTATTTCCAGAGAAGTTCCCCTGGTGAAGTTCAGGGTAGACCTGCATTTTGTCAGGACACACTTCAATCCTGACAGATGACCAAACAACCCCGGGGGCCAAATGGGGAGAGAATCTTAATGGGGCAGAGAAGAGAGTAAGGAGCTGGAAGAGGGGAGCAAATCCGAAGGGGAGTGGAGAAAGAAATCAGATTAACTTTGTCAAGATAAAGAAACAGGTGGAGAGAGAGAGAGAGAGAGATATTGAAGGCAGGCAAGTAGGTTTTCCAGGAATGAGCAGGGCCTCACCATAGTGCTCTCTATCCATTTATCTCCTGAATATCTTAAAGAATTAAAATGTAAATCTCAGAAATTAAATCCATGGGCACAGTGTAAACAGAGGAGGCTTTTGCAGAACAGACAAAGCTGTTCTTTTTCCTTGTTAAACAGCCATGGTGGGAGACCACGACTGTATGCACAGGTTTTATTTGAGATGGATTAAGGTTCATGATGAGCGAGTCTCGGAAGGATTGGAGGTGCTGTTCTCATAAGCCTGCAAAAGTTCAGCTCCTTATCTGAGGCTTATCCAAACCTGAGGAAACCTTTTAGGCCCGTGTGGAGGTTAGGGACTTCCAGCAGCTGAAAGTTAATATCCTGCATCAGGAAATCACCTGCATTGGGGGGTGGGGGGAGTAGGAGAGAGGCCTATAAATTAATGCACTCTTGGAATGGAGGCCTGCTGGGGTTTGGGGCTGCCTGAGCTTGGACCACCCACTCTCTTGGTGGACGGATTACAAGTTCAGCCCTTGAGCCTTTTGGAGAACGAGATGATGCCTGTTAGTTCTTGAGATCCTTTACAACATTCACTTCTCACGTCAGCTCTTATGCTGTGGTCCCAGCACTCTGCTGGTCTCCCCTTTCTCAGTGTTTCTCCCTCTCCTTGCTCAGTCAGCTCCTCAGCCTTCTGTCCAGGTTCTTGGGCCCATCACCTGAGCTCACTCTTGCCTGGGCGCCCCAGAATATTCCTCCTGTAGCTGCTATTCTTTGTTCGACAATCACTTCTCTGAGATGCCTTTCCGAGCCACCCTAGACACTGCCCCCCCATCTTCCTCAATTAATTTCTTCATAGTACTTGTACAAAATGGGTGGTGGGTTGGACCGCATGCCCCTGAAGTTCATGTCTACCTGGAACTGCAGAATATGACCTCATTTGGAACCAGGGTTAGTTAAGGACCTCAAGATAAAGTCATCCTGGATTTAGGGTGAGTCCTAAATTCGATGACGAGTTGTCCTTAAAAGAAGAGAGGACACAGAGAGAAGGGCACATAAGGCCAGGGGTGGCGATTGGAGCATTCTTGGCGCTAGCCAAGGAACACCTAGAGCCATGTGAACCCAGAAGAGGAGAGGAAGCCTTCTTCCCTAGAGCCCTCAGAGGGAACACGGGCCTACTGACACCTTAATTTTGGCCTTCTGGCCTCCAGAAGAGTGAGAACATATATTTTCATTATTCTCAGCCAGTAAGTTTGTGGTCATTTGTTGCAGCAGCCCTAGGAGATGAATACACACTGAACACTGCCTGAAATTATTTTGTTCTTCTTTTCTTTTTCTTCTTCTTACTTATTCCTTGCCTGTCTCTCCAGATAGAATATAAACTACATGAGAGCAAGGGCTTTGCTGTATGATGCAGCCCTCCACCCCTGGGTCAAGTGTAGTGCCAGGCCCATCGTTAAATCCTCCGTAAGGATTTTTTAAATTAATGAACGCTATGAGATCTAAATTGGTGTCTCCCTCTCTGGTTGATGAAGTCAATACCCAGGAGGTTTATTAACTTGCCCCAGTTCATACATTTGGAAGAGTCAGGGCTCAAACTCAGGCTTTCTGATCCCCTAGATTAGGTTTATTTTCACATATCACAGAAACTTTGTTGTTATTTTAAAAAGATTGTCCTTGGTATCTTTTCAACGTATTTTGAAATGCATTCAGAAAATACAGTTTAAATCCTTGCAAAAGTAGAGCTGGAACTTTCCCCAAGGGGCTCGGAGTTTTAGCCTGCCCTGGAGGGGAAGGAAGTGCATACAGGCACGGAGCTGTGCAGCTGGCTTGGATAGCCACAGGGTGAAGGCTAGAGGCTCCCAGGGATGACCAATGAGGAAACGGATGCCATCCACACTCGAATGGATGATGGGGGAGGGGCTCACGCTCTGATGAATTGTAACTCTCATGGGTGCTCCTCCTTTCCTCTCTGCCCCGCAAAACCTGGATTTGTTGTTCTGTCCCACTGGTCACGCTAGCACATCTCAGTCACCCTTTAGATTTTATCTGGACCCTGCAGTTTGGCTTTGGGCTTGATTATCTTGTGGGTTTGGTTCCTGACATATCCCTTGCTGCCCACCCTTGACTCTTTCGGCTGGTTCTCAGCCTTGACCAGTTGTCCTTTTTAGTTCTTGTAGCCCTGATGTGTACCTGCTTCTTTATTAGTCTGAGTTGGTACCATCCACCAGCTTTACTCTCTCCCTCTCTCTCTCTCACACACACAAACTGAACTTGGTTTTTCTTTTTTTGAGTAAATAATGTACATACTGTCGATTTTTTATTAAAAGAAATATGCTTTGATGTGTTAGCCTAACGGTTCTAGCTTCCTGTGTACCCTAGTTCTGTGTGGCTCAGATTTAGTACCTATGAACAGACGTACAAGACATTTATTACACTCTTTACCGATGGGAGTTACTGTTGTCCTTGCTCTAAATTTTTCTTTACTTTTTTTTTTTTTTTTTTTTTTTGGCAAATAAATAAAGCTGGGTTCTTACTTGAGGAAAACAAGATGTTGTAGAGTGCAATATCCTCTTCTAGTGCATGCCTTAGTTACATGAGTACGAATCTGGCTTTCAGAAAAAAACTAAGGGTCATTTAGAGTCTCTTTGGCTAAATAAAGCAAGTGAATCATCAGGTGTGATGTTGCCGATCTGGGGTCAAAATAGGATGCGGCAGTAGGGTAAACAGAATGAATTTCCCACTCCCCCTACCAGCCTAGCTTCTTGTGGGTAGGACCCATCCTACTCATCTTTTATTACCAGCCCCTGGAACACACAGTAGGTATTTGATAGATGTTTGGATGAGTTTCTGGATACAGGTGGGTGACATAGAGCCTTGGGGTAAAGGCAATCTTGAAAAAGGACTTGCTATAGAATTTAGAAAAATGATTACGTATGTGGCCTCTCTGAAGGTCTATGTCAGCATTCTGTTCTGTTTAAGGAGACCCCTGGCTATATGGTCAGAGCTTATGTGTTTGAGTTGGTCAGTAGTATATTAAATCCTTGCCTTTCCTTATGTTTCCCATGGCCACTAAAGTGTGATTGTTCCAACATCTGAAAAAAGTACAGATACAAAGTAGAAAATTCACGTCATAGTGGACCACCATTCGGAGGGCATGGGGACTTTTTTGGGCACCATCCCTAATTGCTATGTGATATTGGGAAAGATAGTTTTGAAGCTTGAATTTTCTCATCTGTACAGTGAGGGGATTTGACATCATCTTGAGGACTCACCCTGTACAGTCTACTATTCTGCGAAATGGTGAATTCCAACCACTTCTGCTTTGATCCTCCAAACTGTTTTACCTTTGTCTTTCCCCCAACATGTATCTTTCCTTCTTGATTAGAGTTTAAGCCTCTCCTCAGTCTCGGCGTCTCCCGTGACATAGCTAGCCGAGGATGGCATGTTGTGTTGAAATGCACTCTGGACAAAGTGTTAGTCATCCCGAGGCTGCCTTGGTTTTTGGAACAGCCCAAGACTGTAATTTCTGTCATTTGCTTCTTGTTTGAAGTAGTGATGTGTGGATTTCTGAAAAGTCAGTCTGAATTTTGGAGGAGATTTTGAAGCCTTACTTGGAAAATTTCTAAGTGTGCTATTCCCTGCCCTTCTTTGTGTCTGGTAGGGATTCCCAGTAGGGATTGGCTCGGCTGGAGCGTATCTCTTCTTCAGACACTGTAATGCCTGTCTCTTTGTCTCCTAGCCACCCCCTTCCCATTTTGTTAGCCTTTAAAGATAAGAGTGGTAGGTAGAATAAGGGCCCACCAAAGGTGTGTGCCTCATAATCTCTCAAACTTGTGAATATATTCTGTTGCCTGGGAAGAAGGGTTTTGCAGATGTGAGTTAATTAAGGATTCGGAGAGATTATCCTGAATCATCTGGTCGGGATCCATGCAAACAGAGGTCCTTTTAAGGGGAAGGCAAAAGGGTCAAAGAGAGAGAAGTGGATGCACTGATAGAAGAAGATGCAAGAGAAAAAGAGTGAGCTTTGATGAAGCTGGGCTGCTGCCTTGAAGATCCAGCCAAGGGTCACAAACCAAGGAATGTAGGTGGCCTCTAGAAGCTGGAAAAAGATTCTCTCCTAGAAAATCTAGAAGGAACACAGCCCTGCTGACATTTTGATTTTAGGACTTCTGAGCTCTAAAACTGTAAGATAGTACATTTGTGTTGTTTTAAACTAGTAAATGTGGTAATTTGTTACAGGACCAATAAGAAATTCATACAGATAGGGAGGCCATCACTGTCAGATTAAGGATGCTAAGGGAAGGAAGCCTTCTGGGTCAAGATGATTACATATTTATTCTTCCATTTAACATTATGGAAGATCTGTTATGTGTCAGGCGCTACATGAGGCACAGAGTGGGCGTGCTGTATTTAAAAAAATAAAATCAAACACTGATCTAGGAGTTTACAGTTCATGAGGAAGATAAGACAAGTGTCAGAATAATACCACAAGGCTAAAAGTGGTCTGTATATGAATGATGGGTGGGCCAACCAAGCAGCTACTTAGAGTACCTATCTATGGGAAAGGTTGCTAAACATCATCAAATATGGCTTAGAAAAGACCGGACAGACTCTTTGGAAAAGAGTATGGGATATGTATAGGGGAAATTGATTACTAGTTGGGGATAAGAACTGGAAACCTCTTTTTTGGTGAGATTTGGGTTTCCCTGAATTGAGTTTGCAAGTTGGGGTCTGAGCTGAATTGCTGGGAGCCAATTTTAGGAATCTGAGTGCCTCACTGATGCACCCCTCACATAGCAGTCAGTCTGCTGTCTGCCAGAATGCTAAGCAACTGTTCAAAGATTGTCAATTTGGAGAGAACAAAATTAGCAGTCTGCCTGGCACACCATATATCTCAGTCTGACTGTGAAAGTATGACAAGAAAAGATAGAACAGAATCAATAGGGCAATTTAAAGTAAGAAAGAGTTCTTCTGGAATGCACTAAAGAAGGTTCCATAGGGGAGGTGTTTTCTGAACTTGGCCATGAAGGAAAAGAAAATATTATTTCATTCCAAGGGTTGACAAACTATGGCCTGCCAACTGGCCACCTACTTTTGTAAATAAAGTTATACTGGAACACAGCCACACCCATTCATTTAAATATCGTTTATAGCTGCCTTTGTACCACAGTGGTAGTGTTGAATGGTTTCCACAAAGACTGTGTGGACTGCAGCCTGGAAGCGTTTATTATCTGGCCCCTTACAGAAAGTGTTTGCTGACCCCAGCTTTCCTGCATCTCCATAGCTGGTATTTGGTCAGAAGCCATGCTGAATTAGAAGTTTCAGAAGTGGTTCTCAGGCTGGTTAGGGAATTAAGAGGAAGATCTTGGTAGAGCGAGGACATGAGACTACCCTGGCTCAGAGGGGCTCCTGAATGCTCAAGTATCTTCTTAATTTGGTCATGTAGAAATAATTGTTTTTTTTAAAGATTTTATCTATTTACTTGAGAGAGAGAGAGAGAGCACACATTGGTGGGGAGGACAGAGGGAAAGGGAGAAGCAGACTCCCCACTGAGCAGGGAGAGATCCAGAACCCTGGGATCATGACCCAGGCCAAAGGCAGATGCTTAACTGACTGCGCCACCCAGGTGCCCTGGAAACAATTGCTGATACCCTACTGTGTGTGAATCAGTGGGCTATGGATTGATCCTCAAAGAAAGAAAAAAAGACAGAAAGAGAAAGAGAGAGGAAGGAAGGAAGGAAGGAAGGATGGATCTGCTGTGGTTTTGTTTCTATTCTAACTACTGAGTATTGGTAATCCATGGATACAAGGTAATTCTGTATCAGCCAGAATACTTCATTATTCAGAACGCCAGTCCTTGATCCAGCTAAATATTGTATCCTTAGCTAGATATCCACAGAGCTATACCAGAAATTTTAATTAACCTTTCAAACTCCCTTTCGATTTCCTCAAGATAAATTAGAGAACATAGTTTCTACCGGGTTCATCCACAGAGAGGGGTGGTTTAAAGTTGACCTGGAAAGGTGAGCTGGGTCACAAATGATTCATCGGAAATAGCTTTGTTTTCTTGACTTTCTGGTGGGAAAGAATTCATGTAGTTATTTTTAGATATTCTGTTCTCATTTATCAGTCAACTTTGGCAACATCGATTTACCTAGCAGACCCAACTTGTAAATAGTAAAACAAGTTCATGGGAATATTTAGAAAGCACTTTCTGGATCTACAGCAGGCTGAGGGAGAGCAAATTATTAGTAACTCACTGGCTGTTCTAAGGCTCTTCATTTGAGGCTTTATAACGAACTTGCTTTTTATAGATTGTTGATTCTGGTTGGCTTTGGGACAAGACTGGCACAGATAAATGGAGCGGGGGGAGGGGAAGGACCATCTGGAAGCAGGTCCAAATGCCATAGTACCCCCCCCCCACCCCGGGTTGGCTTAGAGACTGTCTGCACCCCTTTGCCTGTCTGCTCAGGTAGCAGAGCACAAAATTTTCCCGACAAAAGCAGGATTTATGTCTCTCCGGAGACCCGTCCTTCTCGGCTGGCCACATCAGAAAATACAAATCAGACATGATTAATGGGGAGGGATTGGTGACATTTCTGTGAACTTGGGGCTTGATGAAACCTTTTATCTTTGAGCTCCATGTATAGTTTTTGTCATTTCATCTCCCCAAAGTGTGTTTGGTTTTATTTTCTTTTGAATGATAAAGAATACGTTAATAGATTTTTAAGAATCAACTAAAAAAAAAAAGCTCACCCAAAGTCTTCAAAATCCTTTCTGTTTCCTTCCCCTCCCCAAACTTTAATGGCCCCCGGGTGTGGGTGTGGAGGTGGCAGGAGGCTTTTGTACTTCCTCAGCTCGCTGTTTGCACAAGTGGCTGTTATGACTGCAGCAACATAATTGCTCTTAAAATGCCTGGATAATAAAAAAAAAAAAAAAAATCTATTTTTATTTTGTAATCTTGACGCTCCTCAGCTCCCATTTTTCTAGGCCACTTTAGTAACTTCTGAAAATTAGCCTGACAAATATGGTTTCCCAGCTTGATTGGGGAATAGCTCTACATTGGGGGTGGGGAGTCTATGTGGCTGTGTGTGTGTGGAAGGGAGCTAGGGAGAGACAGAGTGGGTTGGGCTGTGAAAAGGGCATAGGATTGGATTCCAAGATGGGAGCTGTTTCTGCCTTCAGTTGACCCCTTAAAAGGAAGCGTGGATAGAAAATCCACTTTTCAATGCTCCCCTGGGACTGCCTCTGTTTCCTCAGGCTGGGTTGAGAATGAAGGGGAAGCCTCTTTTATTCCTTATTTGTTTGGGGTGCCTGTAACTCCTCGCTGGGCTGGCCAGTTTGGATCTTCAGTACCTCAGAAGGCCCAGCCACACTCCAGTGGTTTTCTGTGTTTTCCTGAGCCTTGATCCTAAGGGATTTGGGGTGGGGGATGGGCTCACACTGAGAGGAGGGACAGAGCCTGTCAGCTTTGAGAGAAAGAGATTCCCGCTGGGCAGACGTGGACGAGGAAGCCTCTTCTGACACAATTTGCAGTTGGACTCTTTGTGGCGTCAGCCTGCCACAAAGCAAGCTGTGTGTTTGCCTTGGTTGATTCATTCACCTTTCACCAGACCATGATGCTGATGTCATCTGGGGCAGCCCTTAAATATGGTCTCTCAGGGGTAGAACCATCTCACTGGAGTTTTCAAAGGCAAAGCCTAGTGATGGTGCCAGGCCAGATCACGGAACAGAAGCTCCCGGGCAGGCCTGCCCCTAACATTTGGGGGTCCCCGGCAGGGCTACAAGCAGGGGCTGACCCCAAGCCCCTTCATAAGCGGGAGGCCTCAAGATACCCAACCTACAAACCCAAACTCCTGGTCTGTGGTAGCAAATGAGGATTTATTTCCATCAATATAGATATTCCTGGTCCCGGGAGACCAGGACGGCAGGTGCCCCTTCAAAAAAGAAAGGGCATTTGACACGAGTGCAGACAAAAAGCCCCAAACCGCTAAGACATGAAATGACTCCTTAAATCATGGTGAGGCACGGAAGAAAGAATTCATGTACACTCTGAAGGCTTAGTCCAGCCTCTCCTAACCTTCCGCTAACTGCAGACTGTTTTGTCCACACGGCCCCGATCGCTGACGTACCAGGCCTTCGTTTTTCTTCTAAATGCGTTGGCACATGTTAACATGTTTTCATGTATTTGGAGACTCGAGGAGACAGTCTAGTAAAACCTCGTCACTTCACCCTGGCCGCATGTAAGTCACCCCTTCTGGTAGGTCGCAAAGGCCGCACTAACATGAAGTCAAGCTGCAGGATGTTGGACGGTTGAGAACGTCAGGTTTTCGCGACGTGGCTGCTGAAAAGTTCATTGCCTCGTGCCAAATACAGTCATTCTGATTTCATTTTTGAAAGTTGAATTTAAAACTCAGAATATACTTTCTTTATAATTATGCTTCTTATTTGGCAACATATGGTGAAAATTTATACGGCCTATCAATGGAAAAGAACAGAGCTGAGGCTCCAGGCTTTTATGGTGATTACATCTACCTGTATGGGGGCTTTATGTGCTTACAATTTGAATCATTTATAGATGCACACTCAACAGAGTTCTAGCATAACTAGTACTGTGGGGTTTTTTTGCTGACTAAATGATAGGCAAAGCAATTTTCAACAAATGTCTCCCAGTAGGCTGTCATCATAGAAGCCTTGTAATATTGCTTTTTAACCTTAGTGCTGGCAGCCCTCCAGAAACTATTGCATTGATACCAAACTGCCTGGCACTAGGCAGTTGCCCTTTTCTCCATGGGAACCGGGTGAACTCTCAAGTAGGTGCCGGCTTCCCCCCTCGAGCTCCCTTGTTTTTATTTCAAGGAGATCTTTTACCTGTTCTTGTTCAGCTGTAGGTAGCCAGGCACGCTGCAAGTTTAAAAATATGGCAAAACAATTTTCTGGATTGTGTTATTATGCCTTTAATGCGTTCAATTAACATTCAGAGCTTTGTCACCAAATAAATGACGCATATCGGTGGTGCAAAGGGGAAGGAAAGGAAAGGCTTTGTGGCTTTTTTCTTTTTCTGGGGCAAAGTCCGATCCAGCTTCCTTCCCTCTCTCCCCTTGTCCCTCTCCCTTTCCTTTCTTTCACTTTCGGAGCCTCTTGTCAATGGCTTTTGGAGATTGGTAGATCACAGTTCTGTTTGGGAAAGGATGGGGTGAAACGCATGTCCTGTCCAGGCCCCACAGAGGAGGTCGACAGAAGGTGGGATCCTGGCAGCATCCCGGAAATCTCTTCAAGAACCTCAGCCCCTGCACCTGCGTCTTTGTGGGAGCTCTGGAAAAGTCTGTGGACCTGGGTTCCTTCTGTCTCCTGTCTGCAGAGCGCTGGCTTGGGGTGCACTTGATTTCCTCGGAGCACCCCCAGTCTTCTTGAACTTCAGCGGGAGGGCGCAGTGCTGACCTCTCTTGTCTAGGTCAAGGAAGGTCTGGTGACTGCATTTATTTCTAGAAGCGTGATTTCAAACAACAGTCAAGTTTTGAGTTCACCGGCTCAGTATCTTAAAGAACACTGAGTCCTTCATAGAAAAGAAGCTCAGTTGTCTGTCTGAATGAGTGATTCTTTTCTCTTTCTGTGGAAGCTGGCTGTTGCATTCGTGTACAACGTTGGCTCTGATCTGACTCACGAGCTGTGTCCCAGTCGCTCTGCTGTGGTGCCCTCCCGAGCTCTGGTCCCCCTCTCTGCCTTGCCTGGGGCTCTCATCAAGCTTGAAATGCCTCCCTGGGGGCATTTGTCTTCTTATAGGGAGCTATGCCCATCTTTACTTTCATCGGGAAAGGAGAACTTAAAAAAACCTCTGGCCTAATGCATTTGCCTTGACCTTCTAAAATGATGAGTGCTATAAATGGAGGAAGAGACAACTATTATATATCTGTGCTTCATAGAAAACTCAGTCTTTGGCTTAGAAAAAAGCATTCTACTGGATAAAATTGGAAATATAAACTAATAGAAAATCAAACTCGAAACATTGAGTTAAATTGTGGAAGTCAATGTTTTTCAACCTACTTTCCTTATTTCTGCTGCCTAAGAGATGTTATATTCAATAAGAGTGAATGAATGAATGGATGAACCTGTTTATGTAATAATTCTGCTTTGATTAACATTTACAGAGAATTAAATTTAAGAAAGTTAATGTATCTAATTGCAAATGCACATGTAGCCCCAAAGGCTAAAATGGGCTTGGAGCACAGCTGGAGTTGGGCTGGGGGTAGCGGGTGAAGACAGAGAGAGAAGAAGGGTAGGAAGTCAGATATGCTTGAGTGTTCCAGAGAACATGCTGGCAATGAGGGGATGTTACTCCTTCAGTAAACAAAACGTGCGCATCAAGGAAACTTCTTGAAGGAAGTGTTTCTTGAACTGCTGTTTGAAGGAACAGAAGCATTGTGGGATAAGACCCAAACCTTGTTGGGGAGGGACATTTATTCTACCTTTAAGTCAGTAAAGGGGCTGTACCATTGCTCTGGCTGAAGGGGTTTCATTAACTGGCCCGAGGAGCAAGTTCAGGAGCATAAAAATGCCCAGTTGCTTGCCCTGCCCCCTTTTAAATCACAGTAACATAAAATTTACCATTTTAATCATTTTTGAGTGTTCGGCTCAGTGGCATTAAGTATATTCACATTGTTGTGCAACTATCACCGCCATCCATCTCCAGAACTTTTTCATCAACCCAGACCGAAACTCTGTCCCCATTCAACACTATATCCTTATTCCTTTCCTCCCCCGACCTTGGTGACCACCCTTCTACTTCCCAAATCCAAGAATTTGACTATTCCAGGTAGCACATGTAAGTGCAATCATATATTGTTTGTTCCTTTTTGTCTGGTATCTTTCACTCTCACCCACGTTTTTTGAGTCACCAGGAGCCTATGTAGCGGGGGCGATAGTGTTCATTCTTCTGAACCTCAGCTCCTGTGGGGACCTCTGCATATGGCTGGACCCCTGACCTTGAAGGCCTCCGCTTAAGTGATGGTGCCTCTATGAGGCCCCCACCCTGCCCATCCTATCTTAAGATGTCCCCTTTCTCCTTCTTCTTGGTCCTGGTAGTCTGCTTCTTGCCCTATTTCTCCTGTTTCAGTGTGTGAGTATATGTAAATTTATGGTTTCTTCCACATTGGCTAACTGGTCTACCAGATTTTAAGGCCTGAGAAGACTGGGCATCTCCCTTCTAGATTTATATCTGGAGTATAACCCAGTGCTTATCCCCTAGTTAGTGCTCAGTAAACACTTACAGGGTGGAGGAAGGAATGGAAGAGTGCATCTCTACCTCTAACCTTGGCCAGGAACTATTATGAGATCATACATGTGGCCGCCTTTTGAGTGCCTCAGAGGTCATTGCTGACTTGCTGTCGCCATCCCTACTGGTCTGTACTGCCTTCATGTCGATTTTCCATGACGAATGTTTAGATTTCAAACGGCTCCCTTCTAATAGCTTGGTAAGGTTTTGGACTGTTTTGTTCTAGTCCCTCCATGGGCCTATGCTCAGAGAAGGTAAACAAGTTTATACCTACCTACGTAAAACACAATTAAAGGCTAAAACCTGTTACAGAGAAGGCAATCCCTGCATTTTGGTGCTAGATAAAATGCCTTATGGATGAGCTCCTTTATTGGATTATCCAAACCACTAACTCCTAGATTGTTATGTTAATTAGACTTTATTAATATTAAAAATAACATAGCAGTTTTCAGGCCTGGGGTATTATTACAGCATGCTTCCTGAATAAGCCTGAGGTCTTAGAATGGCCTCTGAGAGCGCGGACGACAATTTCCTCAGTGTGAAAGAGAAAATTTCAGGCAGGTGACAACAGGGGGCACCCAGTGTTCTCCAGAGATGCCGGCCAAGCAGACTCTGGAATCCAGGGCTCATGATCCCAGATGGGCATTTTTGAATAAGAAAATAACATGCAAATACTAAACGTTCACAGAATATTTGCATTCAGGAAGAGTGAAGTCTTTTTCGGAAATACTTGGTGCTTTTATTGACTCATGCAAGTTTTGTAGTCGTTTTGTTTATACCTTGTTCCCTTTAAAACCCTATCTCCATTTAAATGAAATGCTTTCTTCATTTAAATAGCATGGTTATTTGAACAGACCTGTGAAAAACCTCCAGTTACTCTTTCATTGAATTTTAACATGAAAGTTCCCTGGAACATTACTGGTTCTTGGGGACAGGACTGAGATGTGACCCTGTGCGAACAGGTCACCTTCCAGGTTTTGGGGTGACAGCTTGCAAGGATGTTAGCTTGAGCCTGAGAAGGGAGAGAAGCACTTGATGTTCCTTAAAAATCTCACAGGGTCTTGAGGCATGAATTTCAGTTAAAACTGTTCTGTTTCTTCTGGGGAAGAGTCCTATTTCTTATAAATACTATAAGTACTTTCATTTGCCAGGAAAAAGTCTCATTTCTTTTATGTTCTGTTCACCTGAAATGCTAGTAGGAGTTTGCATGTGATTAATTAAGCAGATGATAGATGGCACTTAAAATGAACATTCAGCATTTTTCCCTGTCTGTATATAGATTCCAGAGATAATTGGGTGGGAAACAATATGGTATTTCAATGTGGATTTCTTTAAAAGAGCCTTTCCCCTTTGACTTACATAGTTGAAGAAAGATTGGCCCTCCAGCATCATGCAATGTCACGGGCATCTTTGTAAACCAATCCGTTGTGCCACATGCCCTCATTTTGTAAGGGCACCCGCTCGTTTGGCTGTTGGCCATCCCCTGCTTGGTGGTACATCAGTAATTAGGAACTGCCATCACCTCTCTGTGAAGTAATGTGGCTTTTTTATCTTGTCACTTAGTTCCTTTGGGGGTTGCGGGAGAGTCACATTTCATCACTGGTTAAAATACAGACCTATTTGGAACATGGCAAGGTGGTCCAGGACTGTTTTAACTCCCTCCCAAGCATCTCTTTTTCTCAGGGACTTGTTCCTGGGACAGTCATGCCTGCCACCGTACCATCTTGGGTTAGCACAGGAGGCTTTCATGCCTCTGGTGCCATTTTGGGGTCATGTGGTAAGGGCCTGGTCAAACCACAGTATGGCTGCTGCTGGCTGACCTTGTGTTCTGAAGCCTTGGGAAAGAATTCCCCATGGTCCTGTTCCCTCACCACCCCCAAGCCCCCAGAACAAAGAATGAAGTGAAAGAAAATAAAAAGGATCAGGACTGCAGCTTTCCTGAAGATTCACAGAGTTCATGTCTAGAGATTGGCTAGAGGTCATCCAGGTGTGGGTTTTGGGGGACATCATTGAGCATTATGAAGGGCGCAGTAACAGTTAAAACAATCAGTGGTGCCCAGCCCATATCATCTTGCCTCATGTCCAGTGGACTCTTGAGATGAGAATGTATGTGCCAAGGAGCTCTTAAGGAGGAGCTCCCTGAAGAAACTAGTAAGGGACAGGGAGTAAAGATAGAGAAATGGAAGAAGCCATGCAAATTCAGATGATGGCCTCTTGAAGGCAGGTGGTCTCTTAGTAAAAGAGGTGTCCCCACCAGGAGGCTCTCTGCCTTGGTCCTGGCTCTAGGGGCAAGAAGGTCCTAGTTCCCAATGGCCAGGGCTCTGGTTAAACAACCAGGAATGCCAGATGACTGATGCGGCCCATTTTCCCCGAGCCTCCTGCTTTGAGCACTCCATCTAGCCTCACTTCAGGGCAGGGAAGATGCACTGAGAGCACCTCATGTCTCCGTTGTGACCTCTGAAGAGACATTTCAATGAGATCTGGAGAAGCCAGCCAGGGAACCCAGCTGCGGTGCCACCTCCTCTTGGATATCAGGGGCTGGCCAGAGAAGGGCCTTCTCTGGTGGCCAGATGCCACCCCCACTCTGTTGGTGAGTTGGTTCGGGGCTGTACCTGGGAGCTACAGGTCCTTGCCAGGCCCAGTAAAAAACACATCACTCTTCTGGGGAGATGCTGTCATTCCTTATCAGCTGGGTAAGTGAGGGCATTTCTGAGAACCAGGAAAGCCCTCTGGTATGTGGGCCCAGAGAGAAGGCTGCTGATCCAGCCCCCTCCAAGTTCTGCGGACATCTTCTCCCTCTTATAGTGACTAGTGTCTGGTGAAGTGACTGCTTCCGGCAGCCCAGGATTTTCAGGGGCTCCCCCAAGCCACCTGGGGCAATTTGGCAGGCAATTCCTCTGCACACCTGGAGAGTACATGAACTGGTTACTACAGGGTCAGGAAATCTGCCTTTCTGGAGCTATCTTTATAATAAAAGGAGAATCAGAGTCTATAATCAGTGTGTCTTTCATGAGCAGTTGGGCTTATGCAGAAACACGTGACTTTCTTAGAAGTCTTCCAGGTGGGATGGGTGCCATGTCTTGTGAAAATGCTTCATGCAACTTCAGGAAGCACGTTCAACATCCAGCATGCTGGAATGTTCCAAAGCACTGGCCGAGGCAGTGACCTTCACTCAAGGGAATTTCCTAGGGGAGGCAGTGGGGTGAAACTCAGAGCATTGATCTGGTGATCTGTCCCAGGTCCTGATAGTGAAATTGGAGCATGTCCCTGGGATGCTGAGATGGAGAACTCCACCAGCCTTCAGGGAGTTGGAGCAGAAACCGGGACCGATAGGTGGGCAGTGATGCTCAGATCACAGGCCCTGGTGTGCAACCAAACACAGGTGAATGGCATCAAAATGTCATAGTGAGCAGTATCAGCTTCTGTTGCCCTAAGAGACCCAGTGGATGTAAAGAAAGAGTGGGTGAGTGAGTGAATGTAAGAGAAGAGGAGGAAGGAAAGAACAAGGAGGACCAGAAGCTGGACATCTCATCCAGCCTGCAAGGGCACTGAGCCTTTCCCTGAGAGGAGCCTGGGAAAGGGGGGAGCCTGGGCGATACTGTTCTTGACTCATCTTTCTTGCCCTTACCAGTTGACTTGTGAGCACCTGGCCCTCCATCCATTGAGTTCTGCTCTCTTGATGCTGAAAGTAAGTGAAGGGTTGGAATGGGGTGAAAAAGCATGATTTCAGAGTAATCAGTGTTCTCATCTATCTTCTTGCTCTTGGGCAAGTTAATGTCTTTGAACCTTTACAATAATAAAGGGCAGCTCATAGAGCTTTTGAGACAGTTCCATGACATAATGTATTTAAAGCCCTTAGCGGACACTGGCATGTGTCACTCACTGCAGTCAGTGAATATAAGCCATTAGAATTGGATTGGACCCATTGCAGTGCTCCCTGAGGGGTGGGTAACATCCCGGTGTATAGTGCTGTCCTCACCCACCAGGCCTCATCTGACGTGAGGTCACCAGCCTTGAACCCCAGGCCCAGTGAGCAAAACTTCTTTTCTCCTCTTCCTGGAGTGCACTGATGAGATGGTTTAAAATGGTTAAACAAAAGGACACAGATCAACAAATGCTGTGCTTGTTCACTCAGAGGAAAATAATGCATTTTTCCCTTTAAAGTCAAGACTTGGGAAAAGTGAGAAAGCTAAAGCAAAATGAAGAGGCCAGAATGTGTCCAGCCAGACATCTGGGAAGGTTTTTGGGTCACCTTGTTTCTACAAGATAAATCTCATGGCTTTGGGTCATCACAAATTACTGGGCTGCCTTTGGCTGGAAGTATGGGGAAACCAGGATCTCAAGATAGTTTTGAAATGTCTTCCAGGAGCCCTCAAGTACTGGTGAGACTTGAAAATGTGGGTATTTACCAGAAAGCTTAGTGACAGTGACTACAACTTTCAGAATGAAGCCTGCTTCATGTGGTCCCTCTGAGCACGGGCCTGGGCAGAGCGATGGTGACAGGTCCTTTGCATGTGAGACTTGGGAGAAGGGATGAATGGGGTCTGCTAGTGCTCCCAGAAGTTGGACATGAGTCAAATGATGGTTTCTTGGCTCGCTGAGGCAACTTCTGGACTGTTTCTGGGTCATCTCCAGCTCAGAAGATGGGGGACAGCTTGATCTGTTTTGGAACTAGCCTTAGCATCAGGGGGGGCTCCTGAATGTAGTTCAGTGTAGCGCTGGCCACAGAAGCAAGAGCTCTCCAGATTTGCTTATTTAGCAGTTTTCCAAAGTGCTTGTTTAATTAGACTTTTGACTTCTGGGGGTTGGGAGTAAGGGAGTGAGTACAGACAGAGCCATGTTCTGTCCAAGCTCTGCCACTTAAAACAGATTTACTCTTTCACTGAACATTTAAGATACAAATAAAATACAGAGCTAGCAAGAAAGTTATTGTTGTGTTATTATTATTACTAGTATTAATAGTAATGGTATCCTCCTCGATTTATGGAGTGCTGTCAACACTGCATTGGGAAGGGACAACTCTTGTGGTTTTTTTTTTTTTTTTTAAGATTTTTATTTATTTATTTGACAGAGATCGCAAGTAGGCAGAGAGGCAGGCAGAGAGAGAGGAGGAAGCAGGCTCCCTGATGAGCAGAGAGCCCGATGCGGGGCTCAGTCCCAGGGTCCCGGGATCATAACCAGAGCGGAAGGCAGAGGCTTTAACCCACTGAGCCACCCAGGTGCCCCTTGTGTTTGGTTTATTGAGATTTTTCACACACCATTCCCCATTTATCCTCCCCACCCGAGCCACAACTCATATGTGTGTTGTCTGTGTTCTCAAGTACATGCGTATCCTCGAACAAGGTGTTTTTTAGGCGCCCACATTTGTTTGTGTGTTCTTTCATACACATGATGTTGTATAACAGAACTGGCTCCATTTCTTACCATTTCCACTCAAAACTTTTAGAAATCAGTTTATGATTTTGTACTCTATAGCCAATTCATAGCTTTTGCTGTGGCAGTTTTTTAATAAATTCTTGAGAAAAGGGGGAAAAATGAGCCAATAGCTCAATGGGATGTGATTGTGGCCATTTTACAAATCATTAAACGAAGACTTTCAGCATGGGGACATATGTTAAGGTGGATGGCTAGTCCTTCCTGACTTCTGGCCCAATGAGTGCCCTTTCCACTACCAGGCCAGTGACCTTCGTTTTCTTCAGTCCCTTGGTGACTTGAGCCTATAAAAGTCTGGCCTTAGTTGTCTTTTATTTATTTATTTATTTTAATTTATTTACTTAAAGCAGGTTCTATGCTCAATGTGGGGCTTGAACTCATGGCCCTGAGGCACATGCTGTACCGATTGAGCCAGCCTGGTGGCCCTTGCCTTGGTTGTCTTCATAGTTGCATCCTTATAAAGTTTTAGGGCCAGAGGCTGAGCGCCCAGGCCTCTAGCCAGTCTTCACTTCATTTTCTTATTCTGTACACATGGCACATAGCCCGTGTTTCCTGCTCCTTAAGAAGAAACATAGTGCCTCTCACACACGAGAGCAGCAGTAGGACCACCGCACGCTATTTTTCTTATAGGCATGAGAATAATGGTGTCTTTTTCCCTAAGTTCTCACAAATGGAGTCTGATAGGCTTATTTAAGTTCATTATTATCATCCACCTCAAGAGCTTCATCAAAATCGCCTCTCTAACAGGAAACACGTTATTTAGGGACGACAGTGGTTGCTGGTGGTGATTTAGAAAGAAGGAAAAGATAGGGCTTCTGAACCCAGGGCCCTTCTTTGCTGAAATTATGGATCCATAAAAAGACTTATAAACACTATTCAGAAATGGAATGAAGATCCCAGAAAAGGGAGGGTTTCTCAAAAGAGACTGCTGATGTGGTTTATAGAAAGGTCTAGAAAGAATGGTATTTAGAGGGGTGATTGTGGGGCTGTGGAAGCCCAGAAGGGATAGTGTTTCCAGTTGGAGCACAAAATGCAGCTCTAACCCCAGAATTCGAAACCAAAACAGAATGAGACTTACTTAGAATTGAGACCTTAAAAGTTGGGCATAGAAGAAGCTGAAAAATGGGAAAAGGGGTCCAATGATTGGCCACCGTTAGGTGTCGAAGCTAGAAAATAAGGATGAGATAATTAGTTATGCTGGGAGAAAAAGTTAGGAAGCTTTTGGCAGTATTTGTAGTGACTGAATATTGAATGCCCGTTGACACATAACTTTAATTATATTACACTGTTATTTGTTACTCTATTATTACCATCCTTTTTATTTAGTAACTAAATAATGAGAGAGAGAGTTGATATTGATGAAGACCTTCGAGTCGAAATATTTATCATGGGACCCAACTTTCTTGGAATATGTGTCAGGAAACGTAGATTCACAAAAGAAAATTTCATATTTGTGAGGACAGTCTAAGTATTTGGCTTTTATTTATGTTCTCACACGCTACACAAATAGGTTTTCTGTCCAGTGTGTTGGAATTTATGTTGCAGAGTCTTATTACAATATTGTAAATTGAGCTGTGTATGAATTTTCCTTTGGAAATACCATTATTTTTCCTGCATGTTCACCTCAGCCAGATGCTTTAAAACCTTTGAGTCAAAAGGTGTTCTCTGGATTAATTATGTATTTGTTTGGAAAGAAATATTTGCTGACTGCCGTGGATTGGAATAATGATTATTAAGGAATTTCATTCATTTGACCAATTGCAGATTGCCAGAGTTATGAGACACACAGCGTAGGAAACAAAATGTCGCCTTTGTAAGGTCTGCTTGGTGGGTGACACCGAGAATCTGTGTTTTGTCTCCAGGAGACTGTGCATAGGGCCAGCCTCTCTGGGCCGACCACCCCTAGAACTCAAGAATCTGACCCTGCCTTTCTGTGACCAGAAAACGTGTGCCTTTGTATACAGTGTCTGCTTGCTTCCAAACCCTTGTGGCTCTTGAAAGCCTTCAGGAGTGGGATGAATTGTCCTTAGCTGCCATTGAGAGGTAGGCTTTGCTCTGTGCCCAGCAGGTGATCCAACATGCTTTCCTGTGGACTCTGCCTGTGTTCCCAATACTCCAGCCAAGTCACTGTATTCATGGTCACCTCTGTGTACTTTGTTGGCTCTCTTTCTGACATCTTTTTTGCATGGAGTGGCCTTTCCCTATCCCTTCTTCCTGTCTGAATCCCACTCATTATTCCAGGTCCAAGGCATACCTCTCTGTCTCAGACTGTTATCTCAGACCTCGGGACCTGAAGAGCTTTCCTATCTTGTGTCTCCAGTGTCCAGCTCTTGGGTCTGAGTAAAAGGCAGGCAGTACACACTGAGAGTGAAGGGCATGGGTGCAAATCCTGCCCCTTACCAGTCACATGACCACTAGCTAGTCACTTAATCTCCATGCTTCAGTTTCCCCACTGACAAAATGGTGAGGAAACAAACTACCTCACGGGCTTTTATGAAGAGTCAATTAGTTACCATTTATAAAGTGCTTAGATCAGTGCCTGATGTGCGGGAGGGTTAGTATGTTAAATTGAACAAAATCCTGAGAATATAGCCATTTGGTGCTGAGGGTGTAGTTGGTTGGTTTGGGGTTATATTTGGTGTTCTCATCTGATTGGAAGCTGCTTGGAGGCCAACCAACCCCATGTTTCTGTGTAACTCTCTCTGCATTTAACACTACTGTGTACATGGGCCATTATTAAGGGAAGGAGCAGATGGGGAGCAGGGCCCTGGCTGGGGAGAGCTCTGGCTCCTGCAAACAGACGTATGCCCCTACGTGTAGAGGGCTCCAGTGCACACAAGGTGTTCAAAGGATGGACCCAAGAGGATGACTCCACTGGGGAAGAACCCTAAGAGAGAACAGAAGAGAGAGCTCTGAGTCTGCAGAAGAGCCCATATGATGATTTTGTTTGCACATTTCTCTTTCTTTGGGAGAGCGTCTCCACTTGGTTTCAGGGCTTCTTTGGTTTGAGTCTATCTACCGAGTCCAGCAAAGTCATGTATTATACTCCCCCCACCCCCGCCGCCAGTCAAATCAGGTGCGAATTTGTCACCGCCCTCTTCTGGGCATCCACTGCACACTCTTTCTGCCTCTTGTAGAACTTAGTCAGTTGCCCATCAGACATGAATCTGTCTCCTGCACCCAATTTTGAAACCTTGGATTGCTTCCCAAAACTCCCAAATTCAATGCCTGAAGTGGTGTAGTCACAGAGTCTCTGCCTTGTTACACCCAGAATAGTGTAACTCAACGTGTTCTCAAGAAGCCTGACATCTGGCCAAATGACAATTAAATAATAATAAATCAGGAAGTCGTTAATTAGCAGTACAAGACAGTAAAGACAATACATACTGTATGAGTGTGTGGGGAGAGAACTGCCCCGCCCCCCACCAACCCCTTGTGGACTGGAGGGCTCCAGGGAAGGGTTCCGGGCATGGCAAAGATTCCTGTGTTTATAATTTGGCCTTATTTGAAAACTTCACAATTTACCAGTTGGGAAGAAGCCAAGTCCAAACAAAATCTGTATGCAGTTCAAACTCAGGTAGACGGCAGGCAGAAGTGTCTTTGCTTTTGAAAGTGTGCATTTTGTAAGTCTAATGAATTTGGTACCCAGCAAGAGGTACTAAACACAATTTTAAAAGATCTAAAAAAAAATGCAACCATGGCATTGGCCAGCGGACCCCGTTGTTATGGATGTGGCAGAATGGGCTCAGGCCTGGGGCTCTAGGGCCTCGTGCCTCCGGCTGCCATTGACTTGAGGTCCTTAGTGGACGTTGTTTCATGGCATGTTCCTTTTCTATCTCAGGAATTGGGACATCTGGCCCAGATGTGTGTACTTATTTGTCAGGAGGAAGAAAGAGTGGGAGGTGTGGGTAGCGGTGTTTAATGGATAGTGATACCGCTCAGATCTTCAGGAAGCAGTTTTACTCTTTCTCCTTCATGTGATTCATTTTTCTAGCCAAATTGTCATCTCCCTGATGCTGTGTCATGTCCCTGTGAAGAATGGGAGTGGATGCTTGCTGCCTCTTGTGTTCTTCTGCACACTCTCATGTACTCCGGTGGTTTCGGCTACCCACCTACACTCTGACAGCTGCCACGTCTGGCCGAGGCCCTCTTCCTGGGCTCTAGATTCTTTTTTTTTTTTTTTTTAAAGATTTTATTTATTTATTTGACAGAGATCACAAGTAGGCAGAGAGGCAGGCAGAGAGAGAGAGGTGGAGGCAGGCTCCCCACGGGGCAGAGAGCCCGATGCGGGCCTCGATCCCAGGACCCTGGGATCATGACCTGAGCTGATGGCAGAGGCTTAACCCACTGAGCCACCCAGGCGCCCCCTGGGCTCTAGATTCTTATTTTGGATGCTTCTCCCTCAGCTTCCTCAGGCTCATCATTGCCCTAGCCCCAGGCCTGCCCTCTCCTTGAGTTTCCTCTCACAGATCCTAGCACTGCCTTGGCTCTGAGCCCAGAGTCAGCCTGTTTTCCTCCTCCACTCATCACAGGAATAGTCGGCGGGACCTGGCATTCCACTTTCTGGGTTGTTTCAGATCCTTCCGCATGTTTCCAGGTCTGTATCTTCTGTCTTAGCCCGGGCCCTCACAGTTTTACCTGGACCGTTGTACAAACCTCCTGATGAAATACTCTTTCTCTGTCCTCCCAGAGTAGTCCCCATCATAACACACAGATATGCTCCTGTAATTGTCATGGTTCTAGAACCATAGATGACTCCTTATGGCCAAAGCAGCAAGCCCTGTATTTCTTAGCAGAGCCTTTGATGTTCTTCATAGTCAGGCCTCTGGCTTTCCTTCCAGCCTCATCTTCTGTGCTCTAGACACACTTGACCTTTTACCTTACCCTAGACAAGCCAGGTATGTTACAGTCTTTTTGTTTTTGATCGTATCATTGGTCTACCTTGTTTCCCTAGTGAATGACCTCTTCTCCTTGATGACCCAGCTCTCTTGTCCCTTCTCTGCGAAGCTGTGCCCCCAGACCTCAGTCCCACCATGTCACCTGCCACCCTGCATGGCCATCTCTGGCTTATCTGCTGGCCTGCGAGTAGGGGTAAACTTCCAAAGGGCTGAACTGAATCTTTGTATTCCCAGTGCCTGGTTGATGGAAGGCATCACAATGGTGTAGGTTTGTTAGAGGGATGGAGGGAGGGATGGCTAGAAGGATGGAGGGAAGGGAAGGGAGGAAGGGAGGGAAGCAGAAAATGAAAAAAAAAAATGGAAGAAAGAACGAATGAATTCCATTTAGGATCCTCAGGTATTCTCTGTGGATGCATTTCTGCCCCGTCTCCAGATGCTTAAGGTGCATTTGTCCTTTTTAAATTTCCTGCTCCAAAGCTAACCAGGGGCACTGGAACATAATAGGCTCTTTGTAAGTATTTGCAGATTGACATATGTTTGTGGAAAATGTATTCTGAAATTCTCAGGCTGTAAAAAACAAAAAACAAGCAACTGGTTGATATTCTGTCTGTTCATAAATTAAAGATTTTGTTTGTCATCTTTTTAAAAAAACAATGCATTTACTGGGTTATTTGTGGTGGAAACAGTCTGCCTGCATCAAACATTAGTAGCCCCTATTTTTTTTTTTTAAATCCACAGGAAAAACTAAAGGAAATCATTTAGTAAGCAGCTGGAAACTCTACCTCACATGTGGACCAGCTTTTTGACTTAATGCTGAGGCCTTGCAAAGTTGAAATGGGCAGGTCCCTTTGGGAAATAAGGCAGTGGACATTAAAAAAAAAAAAAAGCATTCCATTTCCTCCTGAATTTAAAATGCAATGCAACTGAATTATATTTGTTTACTTTTATTACCATATTGATGTTTACATATTGTTGCTATGGTGATAGAGCAGTCCCACGGTGAGAGAGGAGAGGGAAGCCTGTGCCCATGGTAAGACCACAGCAAATCAAAGAGACCCCGAGGATGGCAGAGGTCTGGGCCAGCTACCTTTACTGATTTTTTTGAAGCTTCTAATTTCTCTCACAAAGCAAACCTGGCAAGGGAATTCTGGATGAGGTTCCCAGCCAAAGATTGTAACGAGCATAAAATCAACCCGCATTAATCTCACCCTTTAATGATCTATGTATAGTAATCTAACATTGCATTTTATTTCTCTTCTTCTGTCCTTGGCTGAAGGCAGCCTGCTGGGCTCCCGCTTGCTCAGGCTTTCTGATAAATGTCAAGGCATCTTTTGGAGTTGGCACGTAGTTAGACAGCTCCGAAGTCACATATTTCCTCCAAGTCATCCTCTTTCCCAAGGATATGGCTCCATGTTGAGGATAAAGCCGGGTGCACATTCGGCACAGAACAGACGCTCTTAACCTGGAGGAAAGCTGACATTTTTGCAGCCCGCCGCAGTGTTGGTATTTTATTTGCTTCCCCAGGGGCCTGACCATATCCTGCCTCTTCCTCGTGATGTGCTCAGGTGAAGCTTGAATGCCGTGAGCAGGTTTTCTAACAGGTTACGGAAGAAAGAGATTTCATTTAGAGTCCTAGGATGGAGGGAGCGGGGAGCACCTGCCACCTTAAATTGATTAGGACAGTGCATTTGCAGGCAGGACCCCCCGTTGGGGCTTTCTCATCAGTTACGGGAAATGGTCGGACAAATCATTTGGAAAAAAATACAATAAATCCACAACTCTCTCAGAGCCATTTATATTTTATATTTTGCTTTCAACATCGAGAGAGAAATATCATGTTTTAAGGCTTATTAAAATGTTACCCATATAGATAGTTTTAAAAGATAATTTATATTAGCACTGGTGCGTAACCTTTTAAATTAATATTTCAGAACTGTGACAAGAGTTCAGTAATCCCTGGTAGTATATTATCTGACTGTTCCACTGAGAAATTAGCACTTATGGACTAAGGTATAAAATTGAAAAATCTAACCCATTTGGTAGTCTGTTCTCAGTTACTAGAGCCTTCTTAAATAGAAAGCCTATTAGCGTGAGAATCCTGATTTCTGGAATCAAATCTGTTTTAGGTCATTATGGAGCTTTATATAGAAAGGCCTGTGCCGCCTCACAACACGTTGAAGTCTTAAAAGTAGGCAGACTATTGATTTTTAGCAAGAGTTTTACTGCCCAGACACTGAAGAATGATTCTCATGACTAAAATTTATAGGTTATTAAGGAGAAGAATGCAGGAAAAAGACTAGTTAGAAGATTCACAAAATTAGCTCATTTTGTTCGTTAGAATTCACTTAGCACTTTTTCCTGAAATATAGATATATCTGAGTCTGAGAAGGGCTCCTTGGTTACTGGCAAATTTATATAGATCAAAATTTACTGGAATCATATTTTAACCCACAAGGACACAATCACTTTTTGGAGGTTTGCAAAGAAAAAGCAAAGCGATTTTTTTTTTTTTTTTTTTTTGGAGAAGCCTAATTCATCGAAAAGATCAGGGTTGGCAGGTCTGGCCACTGGCTGACTTTTTTCACCTGGGGGGAAAAAACTATTCAGTCTAAACAAAGCAGATACATTCCAGAAAGCCTTCTGTAGTTCAGGTGGGTATTTAATATAGTGTTTTGTTTTACAACAATCAGATTTTGTGCCTTGGTGTAGAATAGAACTTTTGTATATCCTTTGGGGGGTGATACTCCGTCTCGTGCCTTTCAGAGGTGATGTGTAGATTATTGGAAAGGCAGTTCTGTGAAAGCAGCAGGGATATTCTTCATCACACGTGGGTTAAAAATATAAAATGTGTCTTATACCAGAGGTGGCTCAGTACTGGAGAAAGCCCTGTGTTGGGGCGATTAGAAGGGGCATCTGGTCTCTGCTCCATCACTGAGCTGATATAACTGTGGACCCTCTGAGCCTCGCTTTCATCATCTGTAAAATGGGAGCCACAACACCCATCATGCCTTCATCAAACACATTCTCAGACCATACTCCAGCCTTCTGCATCCAGGGATCACATACGGTGGGGACTCAGCAACCAGGAAAGCACCAGCCCCACAGCCCCTGCCCCCAGAAACTGAGACGTGCTCGGTACTCAGTGCCACGGAGGTGAGCATGAGATTGAATTGTCACATGAAAGTGCTTTCAAAAGTACGCTGATATAAGAATCTGAGCATGTAACAATTTCCAATTTAAAAATAGATATTTGTATTCAGTACCAGACACAGAGAAAATATTCCACAAATATTTGTCGTGTGAGTCGGTGAATTATATATCCAAATAAATATTGTCTCCTTCAAAGTAGACCCCTGAAAGTTGTTGCTTATGGCCTGCTGAGGATGTTTTCACATCAGTATTTTGTCCTCACACCTCCGGGCATCTGCAAAAGCTCACGAAGGGCTGTTGGCTTCTGTGTGTGCCTTTTCTCAAGCCTGTCTCGTCACCGCTGCCAGACGGAGCTTCCGCAAGAGCAAGTCTGAGCAAGTGGGTCTGTCCCAGCCAGCATGGGGGGGAGGGGCTGTGTGGAAGCCCCCAGGTGGTGACGGCCCAGCCCTATTGAAATGAGGTCCCTACTCCTCAGCCTGGGACACATGGTCCTGAATTCTCAAGACTTTTGCCATCTCTCTAGTTGTCTCCCTGTATATATCTTCCAGGCCAGCTGGAGCTACTTGAATTTCCCAAAAGGACCAGTCCCTTTGTGGTCTCCTGCTTTCATACCGGCTCTCCTTTGTGCCTGGCATGTTCTCTCTGCACCTCTTTTCCCTTTAAGAAGGGACTCAAATGCCACTTCCTGTGCCTGGAAACCTTTGCATCCCCTCTTCCAACTAAGTCTGCCGTTTTCTCTCACTGACCACCTTACCATACCTTACCATATTGTACTGTAATTTTTGGCCTCCGTGTCTGCCTCTTTGCTGGACTCTGAACTTACTGAGAACAGGATTACTGGGCCCTTATTTCTGCCCCATCCCAGCTCACCAGGAAGCACACCATAGGCTCTCAGGAACCACATGCTGGGTGGGTGGGTGGACTGAGAAGTAGACATTCGCAAGCTCCTGGTCCTGCCAGGTGACTTCTGATGTATGCACTGTCGGGAGTGAAAGCCCCACAGAGAGATCAGGGACTGCATATTCTATGAAAATTGTGAGGAATCCTGGATTTTTTCTACTCTTCTGCTAGCAAAAGTCTGAAGGTTTTGTAAAGATTAGAGAGTCTGGCTCAAGAACTTTAACTTGGTCCCATCTTCCTAGGGGCTGTCCGAGCTGAGGGTAGAGAAGGCTCAAGTCTCGGAGTTGATCCTCTGCTCAGAAGGGAGCAGTGGGGAATCACAGTGAATGCAGGAGAAGGGACGAGGAAAGGCTACCACATTGGGGCACTTGGTGATCGTGTGTGGGCTGATGGAAATGTGATTTCCGTGCCACTCCTCCTTCTCCTTCCCACACTGACACCTGCAGAATGACCCTTTTCTGAGAGCCCTTCTTTAACTGAGCAAGATGGAGACAGTAAGCAGAAGCCTTCAGAACCTCAGTGGCCACGGGAGAGGGCATGTGGAACCAACAAATCCTCGGTCTGAGCAGCGGCGAAGTTCAAGGAAAGCCATGGCCGAGATGCGTTTGTGGTTCAGCATCTGCCAGCAGTCACCATCACTCCAGCTGTGTGTGCTGCTTTAGGAAGCCTCATAAATCTGGTGATTTAATTACACGAAATTACTTAATCAGAGAACTTTTTATGCTACAAATTATTACTTTAATAAACCAGGGAGAATAAAGAAAAATTTCTTGAAATATCTTTGCTGCATCAGTCTAGGCATCCATTTTCAATTTAATAACTAATAGCAGAGGAGATTGAAATAGATGTTATTACAGATTTTTACAAGGCAAAATATATTTAAGCAGGATCAGAAGGTTAATTAAAATTATGGTTGGGTCTTGTCATTACCCTGCCACTCTTTTTCTTCTGCACGGTTGCTCCGAGTTTAGCGTCTGTTTGATAAAAATGCTTAAAATGGAATTCTCATTTAAAAGAGAATTATCCTCAGTATTATTTCTGAGCCTGATCTCATATACCTACGTCGGAAATAAATACATAATTAACCCTTTTTCATGATAAATTAACATTCATTTTCCTAGGATTAGTAGGAAATAGCATAATACAGGGCAGGGTTTGCCTTCATTGGAACAGTCCCGGGGGACCTCTAACATTCTTAAAGGATTAGTGAAGCCTGTGATTCATTGTGTGTCTGTGTACAGGAGAATAGGATGCGGTTCCTGACGGGCAGGGAGAGAGGGTTTCCTAATTGACAGCTTTTACAGCTAAACGTAGAAAGATTAGCCTAGAAGAACTGTGAGGATGACTTTGGAGCCCTAGCCAGGGTATGTTATCAAAAAGGAGTGTCCTGTGAATATTTAAAATTAAAAAGGAATTCTCCCAGGACTTTCAGACAGGGAGTTACAGCAGCCATTGAAATCAAGGTCCCTGGAGAACAGATAAGCTTTCAGGAGAAGCTCTTTGTCTGGTGCGTTCTCGTCTAAACTCGTAGGGGTTTCTTGCTTATCTGAGCCCAGCTTTATCAACTGAGAAGTTTATATTTACATAAACAGTATAGTTTGTTTCATTTGATTTATTAAGATCGGAGTGGAAAAATCAGGGGCCTTTTGAAGAGCAGAATGCTGAACCTCCCTGAGTCTGTAACTGAGACTTCCCAAAGCCTGACAAACAAAGATAAGTTGTTATAAAATATGCATTGAGTGTCCCAAAGTCATGGAGTAGGGAGCCTGCATTTTAAGTGTCTAAGGGCAGGATGTCGGGAAAGGAGAGGGTGAATGGCACTCCTGCTACTCTGGTCAGTAACAAACAGGGTATAGGATTCCTTTGATTCGGTAGGAGTTTGGAGGGCGGATAGAGCCACCGTCTGCTGAATAGTTAACAGTGTCCAGGTCATGTTCCAGCATTTAATGTGAATTATCTCAACAGAGAATAAAAATCGAGAAACTTGTAAGCCATCTTACCCTTCCTTTTTAGTGCTGCCTACCTCATTCGATGCTAAAGAACATAGTTAAGGATTTTCCTGCTCTGTTTATGTATCAAGACAGGCTGAGTGTCACCTTGTTAGTGGCCCTGGTGACTTTCTCCTGGCCCTAAATTTAAAAGAAGCTTATTGGGGACTTTTGATGAGCAGGTGATTAAGATCAGCTTTGTGGGAAGGAACTTTTCATTTCACTTTTTAAAGTTTAGATTCCTGGAGAATCTTTGGAAGGCAAAGCATGAACTATACTGGTCAAGCCAAGGAGGATTTGGGTGAGCTCAGGGGTGCTGGGTGAGTTTGTTGGAGATCCTGGAGTTAGACCCGTGTCCTGACGTTGGAGGCAGGGCTCCACGGTGGCGCGGGCAACCAGGGAAGGGAGCTGGATGTGAAGTGACCAGGGAAAGGAGGTAAGGCCAAGGAATAGGGACCAGCCCCCCGAGCTGGCAGTCGTGAAGCTACCGCTCTTTTCCCAGGGGCAAGGTGCACTTAACTGTCCCATCTGGAACCCGTGTCTAAATACCATTAGGGTTTTGTTTTCAAAGGGAAGCTATTGAAGTGCTCTGAAGTACTGAGAGAGTGTTTACATAGCAGAGTCATTGTGGGTTTTATTTTTGAAAGAAAATCTGGTACGCATATAATCTGCATGCTGGATGTGGATGGCTTCAAGAAACAGTTGGATCAAATAAAAGTAATGATGAATAAAACAATTCCAGCAGCAGCCAATACCCATGAAAGATTCAACACCAGCCCCACAGCTTCTGTCTGACAGACAATGGAAGGGAGGCTCTAGGGGGACCCTACGAGATTTTCTTGCCCAGCCCCCACAAGCTTGCCCTGCTCCACCATTGGTCATAGGCCCCCAGAGGGGGCTGGACTGTTTACTTCCACCGGCTAGCACCATCACACTTCCTTTAGAGGCCAGAACCAAGGGGGACACAACAGCAGGTAGGCATTTGGGGAAGGAAATAGCTGACCCAGAAGGACACTGGGCCAGGGCCACCCAGTGTGGGAACCAGTTACACATGCTGTGGAAACATGTGTGCTTTGGCCCTGTTAAACACTTCGAGTTTTCCCCTGCCTTGTCCTCATTCTTCTGAGACCTACATAAATGGTAACAGGGCTGGGCGCACGGACACCCAGCCTCCTCCAGAAGGTGAGCCTCGGGAAGGCAGGAATTTTCACTTGTCTGTTAAACTCTGCCATATTCCAAGTGCCTAGGAGAGTTTCTCATACTTAGTAGATAAATTATTGTTTATTGACAGTTGAACTCGCCTTTCTCACCTTAAAAAAAAAATATGTGAGGTTCTTGGTGATTAACTTTTAATAAGAATTAAGAATTTCATGATTCAGGGGAGAAAGGGAAACCCTCTTACTCTGTTGGTGGGATTGCAAGTTGGTGCAGCCATTTTGGAAAACAGTGGATATTCCTTAAGAAATTAAAAATAGAGCTTCCCTATGACCCTGCAATTGCACTACTGGGTATTTATTCCAAAGTTACAGATGTAGTGAAAAGAAGGGCCATCTGTACCCCAATGTTCATAGCAGCAATGGCCACAGTCACCAAACTCTGGAAAGAGCCAAGATGCTCTTCAACATATGAATGGATAAAGAAGATATGATCCATATATACAATGGAATATTATGCCTCCCTCAGAAAGATAAATACCCAACTTTTGTATCAACATGGATGGGACTGGAAGAGATTATGCTGAGTGAAATAAGTCAAGTAGAGAGAGTCAGTTATCATATGGTTTCACTTACTTGTGGAGCATAAGGAATAACATGAAGGACACTGGGAGATGGAGAGAAGTGAGTTGGGGGAAATCAAAGGGGGAGACAAACCATGAGAGAATGTGGACTCTGAGAAACAAACTGAGGGTTTGGGAGGGAAGGGGGGTGGGGGGTTGGGTGAGCCTGGTGTGGGTATTATGGAGGGCACGTATTGCATGGAGCACTGGGTGTGATGCAAAAACAATGAATTTTGGAACACTGAAAAAAAAAATGAAATGAAAAAAAAAAAAAAGAATTTCGTGATTCAGGACTGAATTTTGCCCCTGACCTGAAGGTTTACTCTCATGGGTCTTTCGTAGTAGTGTCTATATCAGGATTTGGGATACAAAACAGGCTTCCTCTAAGCGTGGCCCGGTTACTTAGGATGCTGGATAAAAAAATGCAGATTCTTGGAATCTACTCTAGACTCAGTACCGCACACGGTCTGAAACCTGGGAATCTCCATTTTAAACTCAGGCTGTCTGAATGGATTGTTCTACTCGGTAAAGACATAGCTTGGTCTTCCAGTGGTGTCAAATGAGAGTCTAACAAAGAAACTGGGAAGAAAAAAATGACTTTGGTCACAACTGATTTTAAAAATGAACTCATTCAGCATTCAGCAGGCATCACGTACCAGGCATTGGGCCAAACGCACAGAGATTTTAAGAGGATTGAGATAGTTTCTATTCACAACAAATTCAGGATCTGGCCAGGGAGAGATGACAGGAGGAGAGATAACATGACATAGAGAGTAAGAGGGTACATCAGATAAAGTGCTATATAGTCTTTCAGGGGAGAGAAGACAAAAGGGAGCAAAGGGAAGACCTCATGGAGCGTGGCCTGTGACGATCCAGAGGCATCCCAGTCCATGATGGTGGGGAGGGCGAGCTCAAATTTGAGGGATTTCTTGGCCAAAATATTGGTATGGGAATGGCTTGAAGAGCAGTTGGCAAATTAGGAAAACCTTGAAAGTCTGATGTCAGGGAGGGCAAGTCCAGAAGTAGTAGACAGCTGACCATCTTCTGCTGATTGGAGGTTAAAGAAAATAAGGTCTGAGAAAACACTGTTGTACGTGAGGTTAAGGAGATCATTGGGACCCTCCAAGGGAGGGAATTCCATGGAGGGTTTTGGTGAAAGCAGAGTATAAGGATGGCGAGGAGAGGAGGACTGAGCTGGAAGCTCTTCTCTTCCTGATTCAAGGGTATGACAGTGGGGAGTCAGCAGCAGACCGAAATTTGGGGAGTGGTGGGAGGGTGTTTTTGGAGAAGGAGGCCTGGATGTGTTTATGTTAAGAGGGTACCATGTGGAAAGAGAGATTTATTAAAGATGCAAGAAAGAAGTGAAGTGCCTTCACAGAAGAAGCATGGTCTGGGAGCATTTGTGTAGTGAGTATAAATAGCCACAAAGTCTTCTGTCTGTCTTTGTCTGTCTGTCTCTCTCTTTCGTGTGTGTGTGTGTGTGTGTGTGTGAGAGAGAGAGAGAGAGAGAGAAATAAAGGGAGGGAGGGAGATTGACACCAAGATTAAGGCAGTGTTGGAGACAGTGTGCATGTACAGAGTGAGTTCCAGAATTGTTTCCTGTGCTTGGAGAGAACCAGTAATCCCCCAGACTTCTCCTGGTTAGAAGTGATTTCGGAAACCAAGGAAAGTACCGTTAATGACCATGGTTGGATAGCTCATCTGCATTACCATGTGAGAGAATAGAAAGTACCATTTCATTTGATTTACAGCCTGGCACTGTGATTGAGTAAGAGTTTCCCTCTTGGGATACCCTCAGAGTTACAAGGGGAAAATAAACCAACGATTTCGGGAGTATATAAAGTAATTTCTTATCCATGACAGCAGGAGAAGTTTACATGAGTGATAAAAACAAATACCGTGGAACACACAATCACCACGTGTCTATATTTTGAGCATTCTCGGATAGTTTTGAGGACTAGGATGGGTTGAAGGCAGGTCAAGAGACTCCAGATAGTACTACCAAAGAAACTTAGGCTCTCATTTATTGAAAACCTTCAGGCTCAGAGATTTCAGGATGAAAAGTTCTTTAAAGCTCAGCATTTCCAGAGAACACAAAATCTGAAGGACAGTTATAAAATTCAACATCATGCTATTAAGAACTGTCTGTCCTTTGCAAGGCAGAATGCGAAAGTACAATATTGGAAAGTAGTGCTACTAACATACTAAAAAAAAAAAACAAAACAACAGTTTTTACAAGAAACTTACAAAAATTTTGTACAAATGGTTTCATAAGTTAGGAACAGAATGCACCTTTCTGACAGTGGTCAGGGGGAAGAAAATGAGGGTTGGTTTCAGAAGGAGGGCAGGATCTGGTCAGGCTTAACCTCCCCTGAAGGTAACATGGGGTTGCTGCTATTTGAAAGTGAAGTAAAGATCTTATTTTTCAAGTGCAAATCGTGTTTGACTTTAATAGTATGAATTCTGTCAAGTAGTCCATAGAATAAATTTGCACACAGTTTAACATAACACGAGTACATTAAATAGGATTTGGCGTTAAAAGACCCAACACCAAATGGGAATCCAAAAATGAATGCCCACATTCTCCCCAGAAGACCATTCACCCTGAGGCCTTGGGCATTAATTTAACTGAATGAGGAAGCCACTGGGGCAGCTGTCGGGAGCTTATTTGATTTGTGAATAAACAATGCCTTCATTTTAAATGCTGTTCACTCTTACCCAAACCAAAGCAGAACCAAGAGCACAAAAGAGGCTAATTGGTTACACAAAGACTACTGAAAAACAAAACAGTCTGCGATTTTTGGGGTCAGCAGTGGATTTTTATTTAAAGGAAAATGCAGAACAGAGGTGCTGCTGATTTTTTAAGCCGGTGAATCGTACTAAGCCTCAGGTTGTGTCTTGCTGTTAATTGATACAGTGCATTCAGATGTCCAGTCATGAGGAGTTGGGGTATGAGAGGCTATCTGGTGGACTCTAATTTTGGGGCTTGTCAGCCTGAATTAGCCAGCATTCTGTCTGTGACATACACGACCATGAGGACAAGAAAGGGTGAGAAGAGTGGCTTCTCTTGTTGCTCCCCCTCAGGGAAAGCGAGAGGCCAGGTTCTCCTGACCTGGGCTGCGGCAGATCTCTTCAAGAGTAGGAATGGTGTCTGCTGAACAGAAGCACTGGGGGTTCAGTGAACACATTTATGGGGTGTATGTAGCAAAGACTTCTTGGCATTACACAAGGTCTAGTGGCATTCAGTGTCCAATGTCTGTCTCGTGCTGGAGAAAGAGATTAAACTTGAGGACACAGACCCTTTGGGGGTTCACATGAATTAGAATACCTAAATGAGTAGGGCAACATGAAGGAAATCAGTGGCCAATGTTTGAGACGAGTGTGAGATTGTGGCCTTTCTAGATCCCCCCTCCCCCCATGACTCACAAATTTATCAGCTGCATTGTCCTCTAAAAAGGGAAAATGGAAGAACCAAGACCATGATGGGGGCCATGGGCTTTGGGTTTTGTAGACCTGCCTCAGGCCATCCAATACTGGAGCAACCAGTCCACAGAGCCTGGGGGAGGGGAGAGGGAGGTCTCTTGAGAAAGGCGAAGGCATGTTTCCAAGGAGCAAACTGTATTTATTCATGAATTTGCATGAATTTCAAGATGCTGCTTAGAGTGTGCACTTAGCAACTGACAACCCAAGATGAAATGGGCCTTGAAGGCACCATAGTGACACTGGAAATCTGGGTCTGGGAATAAATTGTTTTCCAACAAGTCTTCAGTGCATTGAGAACAAATAGGTTGTCGGTGGTATGCTGTGGCCTCTGGTGTTTCTCATGCAAGTGCCTGGCATGTGGACACACAGGGAACACTGGATCCAAACCAGAGCAGTGGGTAGGGATAGAAACGAAGAAGAAAATGTTAGCAAGAGTGCCCATGAGTCTTTTTCCTCCCCAAATCATATGTGTTAATGGAGCATGGGGTTATGCCCTACTCATAGATTTTTATGGTATTTTCTTTCCTAAAGAGCCAGTGGATAACTAGAGGTGTCTAGTGACCTTCTTTATGAGCGGGTTCCTCTTATGGGTCATTACATTGATTTTCTTCATCTAGGCCTGGGGAGATTAAGAGCGGGGTGCTTGGCCTTTCCCACCTGTGAATCGGGGGTTGCCTGCTGGCAGTAGCACATGACATTAGAATTGTCAGCAGCCTTGTGACCGTGACAGTGAGGGGGTGGCTGTCTGCCCATCCTCCTGCTCCCGGTGCAGGTGTATTTGCTTTTTGTAAGACGGGAGATCCAGACCCCAAATCTGTCTTTAAGGGTCTGCTCACATTGTCTGTCCAACAAAGAAAGGAAAGCACAGCCCTCAAAAGGAAATCTTCTCTAAATCAGTCTTTTTTTAAACAATTCAGATATAATTTACATACTATAGACTTTGCCCTTTAAAGTGCTTTTTAATATAGTCACAAGTTTGTGCAGCCATCTTTTGAACGATGGAATAATTGTCTTCTTAAAAACCTGTTTTGATAATCAGAGGTTTTCACCATGGGATTTTTGCTTTCTTGTGAGCTTCTTCCATTAAGTGAATGGTTAATGGTTGTGTGTGTGTGCACGTGTGCATGTGTGCATTCTCCAGAGCTTCTGCAGATGAATGTCTTTGGAATGGGCTCTGAGGCCTACCACATAAGCTTGGCAAGGGAGCCCAGAGCCAGCTGAGCTTGGGAAGTCCTGCTCAGGAAGCCAGCAGCACTGGGAGGCCATCTGGGCTGCCCCAGCTTCCCAGCCACCTTCTGACCATGATTAGCACAGTGCTCCAGCTGGTGGGGAAATCTATGTCCTGAGCTCTGAAACCAGAGGTCTTGTGAATCTCATAGGATCTCTGATCTCTGGCCTCTTTCTACCTAGATCTCAAGTCCCTGCTCTTCTCTGCTTTGATCTCCTTCTCAGATCCATGTTATCGGCCAGATTAGGCCTGCTGCATAGACTTGGACATAGCAGACTAGGCCTGCCGTGCAGACTCAGGCCCAACTTTTGCTGGGTACCCAGTCTTGGCACCTTTGGATTCTGGGAGAGCTCGTAAAACATGAGGGACTCAACACTTAGGATAATCCCCAAAAACAAATTCAGGAAATCTAATCTTGCTCAGAAACCTTGAGCTTGAGAAAGAACTGGTGAGCAGGAAACAATCCGGAAAACCAGCCCCTTCTCAGCCAGGTGTTCTGATCTGAGGCTGTGGCCTAACATAATTCTAAATGTTTTAAATGGCCATAAACACTGCTTCTTATTTGCATAGGGTCAAATGACCCATTTGCTGATTGACCTGTAATTTTTTGCACAATAGTAATAAAATGGTACGTAGGGTGTACATTTCCATGGCATGGTTATAATCAATTTCCTTCCTGATGTAAGAAGTTTCCATGCGCTTGTTATTACAGAAATGCCATTGTTTCCAAATTGGTTCTTGTAACACATGGTGGGATTCATCATAAATGTGAACGGCTTGTTTGGGAGTTGGAAAGTGAGGGTCTTGGATTGAGAATCAGCAGGGCAAACAGCACCTCAGATGCTGTGAGTCAGCGTGGAAGCTTCGGGCAGGAAGACTGTCCCTGCAGTGACCACACTGAAGAAAACCCAGAGTTTTAGAAGGTAACGGATCGTGCATTTCTTCGTGAAGTTTTCCCGAAC
Organism: Lontra canadensis; assembly: GCF_010015895.1. Classification (NCBI taxonomy): domain Eukaryota; kingdom Metazoa; phylum Chordata; class Mammalia; order Carnivora; family Mustelidae; genus Lontra; species Lontra canadensis. Next base: position 4,246,985 of record NW_022630997.1, read on the forward strand.
CGTGCTCAAAGACGCAGATCTCACCTTCCCCTTCATCCAGTTAGTCTCATGGCACCACTACTTGCCTTTCATTTCCAAGTTGGTGTCATGGTTTCTGTGCTTCTGAATTCTGCCTCCCAGGCCCATTCTCCAGGGCTGGAAGCCATCCTGTTTCTCTGGTTACCTGTGGTGCCATCTTGCCCAGGATACTCTCCTGAGAAGGAGACACGAGTCCCAGGTTTGCCCTGGTCTCTGCTCTTGCATGGATTTCCTTTGAGGAGGTGAGCAGTAAATTAAGATCCTATAACCAAAGAATTAATAATGCATTGTGGTTATTGACAGGTGTCCTCCTTTCTGAGCAGTTCAGGAACCCACCCCGGCTTGTGTAGAATTTAATGTGGCATGTGAGTGGATATTCAGATCTATTCATGGCTGTGTGCCTGGTGGTCCCCTCCGCTTGGGGGTTGTCTAAATGCATGATTTGTTAAAGGCAATACATCCTTTTGTGAAACTTATATTGCCCATTAATTGGTCATTGATCTCCAGCTCATTTAGGACGGTTATTCTTCAGATAATTGTATGCCTTTGTCGTGTTGTATAACACTGGATCTTAGTTTATTGCTTGTGGAGTATGGTTTCATCCCAGGCACTTGAATGATGTCTAATGATTTCTTACTGACATTCATCTAGCAAATATTCCTCGAGCATCTACTGTGAGGGAGACGAAACGCCAAGCACGTGATGCACAGAGATGGATAAATTATGTTTCCTGCCTGCCAGGCAGTTTCTGACTGTTGGAGGGAATCAGAGACCCACCCAAGTAACTATTGTGGGAAAAGTGCTAATAAGCACCCTATTCTTTAGTGTTGGTCTGAATGTAAAATGGTTAACAGCAGTTTGGGAGAGTCCTTTGATAATATCTTTTAAAGTTAAAAATACCCTTTCCTTCGATCCTGCAATCCTCTTTCAAGGAATTTAGTGTAGGAACATGTGGTGCTCAGAGACATAAATTCCAGAATGTTTACGGCAACATGACTTGTAACAACAAGTAACAAAAGCCGAAAGAGAAAAAACAAAACCCTTTAATGTCCAGCGGTGGGAGGGCTGAGGAGTAGGTGACAGATCTTACAAGGGGAAGAACGAAGTCGATGGCATTGATGAGGCCGTTCTGTGTGTTGTCCTGGAAACATGCCCCTGGTAGATGGGTTAGTCAGAACAAAACAAAACAAAAGTAAATTTCACATGATTCCATTTTTGCAAAGAAAATGAATTCCTTATGTTGGAGTCTTTAGGGTTTAGTTATGGATGGGAGTTGGGATTAATTACTAACTTAAGTGATTGGTAAGTTGCAGAATTGTTGGCCACCTTCGCTTTTTCTTTTCTGATCTGACCTAAGAGCAGCTCTGGTGGTTGGGAGGAGGGGAGAGGATGTGCTGTCCCCTGGGCTCCTGTGTGCGTGGTCTCCTGTGGCCCTCATGCCATGGCGGGTGGGGGGGGGGGTACCTGGAGCTCAGCAGAGCGGGCTTTCTGCCGCCACCTCCTCTGCAGCCACAGTCCCTCACTTCACTTGTCTGAAGAGGGCCGTGAAGCCAACAAAAGCAGTGTAATGTGTAGTACGAGTCCACAGTGCTTGCTGCTGGCCAGCCTCCCACACCCCAGGCAGACCTAGGGCCCAGGGCGACATGGCGTTTTATACCCTAAAGGGAGCCCCTTCCCCTGGGGAAGCCTCGCCTGACACAGAGCTCTGCACGTCCCCTGTTCTGTGTCTCATTCTTTGAAGTAAGGTGGGAAACCCAGGATAGCACTTGGTGTCACCTGCCTGGGGGTCTACCATACAGGAGCATGGAACATTCAGTGAGGAGAAGTGCTCAGAGGAGAAGGACTAGGTATGGGACCCGGGACGCAAGGACAAGTGGAGGAAATAGGGAAAAAAAGAAATGTGCTCATTTCTTTCAGACCCGGAGGGCAGGAGTTGATTTGACTGAGAAAAGCTTCATCATGTGACCCTTCCCCCCAGTTCCAAGGAACACACTTGGGAAGGGCTAAGTCAGAAGTCTCATGGGACTAGAACACTATGGGCGATAGCAGGTTTCCTTGGCTTCTACAGAGTCGCAGGGTCAGAAGGTAACTAGGGACGCTGATTACGTCATGAAAGAGACTGCTTTGTTTTTCCTCTGCTATTTTGATCTCTGTTTATGACTTGGGTTCATAGCTGCCTCATCCGTATTGGAAGGCACTCAGGATTTATGTTAGCATACGACAGCACGCTCTTTTCTGCAGGTACGAGGTTCTGCTGCTGACGAGGGACAGCGCCTGTGTTTGGTGATGTTTAGGGGTCGAGTGTATCTCCCTGTTTAGAAGAACCACGTGCACTGCTCATGGGAACCAAGACTGCTTCAGCTCTGTCACAGAGCTTGGCCTCCCTGGGTCCCTCCCTAGGAGCCTGCCCCTGGGAACTCAGTACCTTTGTGCCAAGGGTAGCCCCCTAAACTCTAGGCTTTCTGAACAAAACCTCAGTGTTTTGCCTGCTCTGAGGGCTCCCCGGGGAAAGGGGGAGCAGATCTCTCTACCCTTCCTTGTTTTGGTGGTCCCCCAGTGTCCACCTCTGTCCTCATGCTGATTCTGTCCTCCCAGTATGCTGGCTTCTCTGGAATAAGGCTCTCCCTTCAGGGTACAAGCCTCACTCCAGGGCCTTAAGCCCTATTCGTGCCTCGCATTGGAAGCCCAGAGTTTCTCATGAATGAAATGGAGAAAAAAACACCTTTTTTGTCCACTGTCCAAGCTTTTGGCCCAAATTATTCATTCATTCATTCATTCATTCATTCATTCAACAAATATCTTTCTAGCCTGGCACCCAACCCATCCTTGGTTCTTAGCCCCCATGGAGTTTACAGTTCAGAAATCTGGTCATAGAATTTCTGAATATACTTGGTGATCATGGTCACAAGGAAATTTTCAGTCATGGGGTAACTCTCATTACGTTGCTTTCTTGATAGCATATACTGATCAAAAATAGTGATACCACCTTCCAGCCCCATTTATTCCATTTCTGTGGAATAAATCTTACTGCCTGCACTGGGTTTGGTGGTAGTGGTAGTTGGGGGGGGGGAAGTGGATCTGATAGTAATTCTATAGGGACAGTCCCTGAGGAAGTGGGAATGACAAGTCGTACACCACTAGAACTTGTTAGTGGGAGTAACACTTCCTCTTACCGAAGTTTTCAGACCCACCAAGCTCACTAAGTAAGGAAAGGAAGGCTCTTAGTCTCTTCAGATTGCTGTGTTTGTGCATAGCCAGGAGAACATCAGAGCTTAACTGAGTTGCCCTACATCACCACCTCTGAGATTCAAGGCAAGAAACTGGACTGTGGAAATCTGTCCTTTCATTCATTCCTCCATCAGGCCATCATCTGTTGTATACGGTGCTGGGGATAGAAAGCTTACTAAGGTAGATCTGGAGTAAAGAACTCTGAATTTAGCAGGACAGAGGCATGAGCAGATACTATGACAAGTGCCATTGGCCCTGTGAGGGTGTGGCAGGGCTAGAAGGAGGAGAAGTCCCATTGGCGAAGAAGGCAGGATGGTGAGAATCAGCAGGGAAGGCTTTTCTTCAAGGACATGTAGGAAATTACCAGGAGGACAAGGAGGTGCTCAAGGCATGGGGGCAGCATGTTCAGAAGAATGAAGGCTTAGGCGAGAAGAACCCTTGATTCTGGAGCAAGTGATGGGTAGGGTGGTGCCTCCCATCACCCAGAGGGCTGGTGTGCTGGGAATTCCCCCGGTGGCAAGTTCAGACAACATGTGTGCCCCTCCTGGACATTGGATACACAGATCTAGCAGCTTTTGGAGTACTGGACCTTCAGAAGAAGTCATTAAAACCCGACTTTTATTCACACGGGGTACACTTTGCATCCAGGTCAACCAGCAGCATCTCTTCAGTGAAAGACCTCCAAATGTTCTCCTTGAGACTATGCTGTCCACACACCAGCGGAGCCTGGAGAGCTAATGCCATAGGAAATGGTTGGATTAACCTTTACTTGTTTCATGTTTGAAAGCCCTTGCTCACTGAGTGCCGACCTTCTTCATCCTACCTGGGCAAGCACCGTGGGTTGCAGTGGGAGCCCATTGTCTTGTGATGGGGTGAAGACGGTTCTGTTCTTGAACACTACAAAAGAGTGATGGGGCAGCTGAGGAACTGGGTCTAATTTGCCGGCCTTGGCGGTGTTTTGTTTATAAATGAGGGCCCTAGTGTAGCTCGCTGGAGGAGGAGATAATGAACCCTCCCCTGGTTTGGTAACAGAAAGGGTACAACTCACACTAAAGAACAAAAGGGGAAACAGTGTAAAGCCTGCAATGAAATACCATCTCTAATTGGGTTTTCCTTCCACAATAGCACAGATTAAATGCAGAGTATCAACTTAACCTTTCCATTTGCCGCCTTTGTCAGCCAAAAACAGATGGTTAACATAATTTATATTTTTGTTCTTAATGTAGTTCTTAGCCGTTTAATTGGAATTGGATTATCAAACTGTTTTGTAAACAACCTGGAATTGAGGTGTTTGCTTTATCACTGAATAAAATAAATAAAGAACAGGTCAGGAGGGGATACCTGTTCCACTGAACCAGGAAAAAAGCCCTGCATGGGGGACGTGGGGGGCAAGGCAGATTTTTGAAGCGGTTTTAGCTGCATTCCACATTTCAGGCCAACACACACACAGTTCTTTGTACAGGAAAGGTTTGTAAAGTCCCGTAAATACCATTTAGCCTTTGACTGAAACATGCAAAATAAAATTCTGGGTAAATTCTTCAGAAAACTGAGGAAAATCGTTTAAACCCCTAACTTAATTTGAAATTACGCCTAATGACCTGTAATTTCCTCCTTTTGAAATGGTCCCATTACATTAATCAGATTGATACAGTGGTGATAGATTATTCTCATTAAAAGGAATATTCTTTTGTTGTCCTTGCCGGTCTACCCTCTCGAATCTCAGACTCAGAGGAGTTCTGGAAGCTCCGGCCCCGTCCTCTGTTCTGAGGGGCACAGTTTGTCTGGCTTGGCTGGGGAGCCCTGCATCTCTCCCTTCTGAGGCTGAGTGGAAAGAGTCTCCTTCGGCTCCTGCTTCAGGTGCCGCTGATTTGCTGGGGCGACTCTGGCCTGCGTGGGAGGGTAGCCGCCTTTGTTTTCCAGCATTTTCTAGTGGGTGTGCTGGAGAGCCTGTTCTGACAGAGGACTTCTCTCTTTCCAACTGGCCAGATTCATAAATCAGAGTTGGTCTTTACAACCATCTATTTTTTACCAAGTCGTAAACCTCGATGGCTCTGGTGCTGCCTGTATTTCCAGCATGTGTCTAGCGTGATGATTTGGTGGCACGAAACCCGGGCTGCTTTTACACCCTGACAGCCAAACCTTCAATTTTTCATGAGGTGCTAGAGGAATAATTGTGCTTTCCGGCATTTTCCTCAACACATTGCTTTCAGAGCTTTGCCTCTGTTAACCACCTTTCCCCGGAGCTGACCGTGCTAGAAGGATAAAAGTTGCTGAGGAAATCAGTGAATTTGGGGGTGAACTATAAACTCATATTTTATGATTTTGTATTCCATTAATGTTTTATCCGTGTCCGGGCTCTGGAAGAAAAGCCTTTGTTTTCACCGGGGTCCTTTCTAGATGTTTGCAGGTGACTCGGAACAAATCACTCTCATTCTGGAGCTGCCTCTCAGCACCCCCTGAGCAAGAGAAAGGCAGGTGACAGGTGGAATCTGTTGCCTGCCTCTTCCCTTCCTCCACTAGAGGGGGAGAGATTTAGAGGGACAGTCTGCATTTGGAACCGTGCTGTGTTTAGAACAGCACCACCAATTCTTAAAAGGGTGTGGGAGCACAAGAACATGAACTTAATCCGGATTGTTCTGCCAGTCATCAGCTTTGTGACCTTGGGCAAGTTACTTCACCTGCTTTAAATCTATTTCTGTAGCTTTAATATGGGAGTAATGACACATATCTCTCAGGATCACCATGAGGATTGATGACACACAGTTCTTGACAAGGAAGAGTTCTGAGATGCTACTAACAATATTACTTTAAAATGGGGCTGAGAATGACAAGCGTTTTTCAGCTTTACTCTACTGGGTATGTAAATCCCTACTCTAGAAAACAGCTAAGATCCCGGGTGGATAATTGTGTTACTTGGGATTCCTCCCTTTTCTGAAGAACTGGCAGTTCCTTTATGTAAGGTCTTTCTTGATTGTTCTGTATTTAACAGTCTCTCTGGTTAGCCTGGGTCGCCAAGGGAGAGAAGCCCAGGGATGTCGAAGCTGGTGGGACCTGGTCTTATGCATGGGCAGATCTCCTGTCCCCTCTGCACCAGCCCAGCCCCTGGAGCATAGCTGGTGCTCAGTCAGTGCTTGCGATGGTGTTTGGAGTCACTTTTGAAAAGTTAACTTTATAGTTGACTTTTTTATTGATGTTAATAGACTAGTGAACAGACCATACGAACTGTACAGCTAGATGCAATTTTCCCAGGTGAACACAGCCGCATAAGCCCCACCCAGTGGAGAAATGGGGCATCGCCAGGATCCAGGACGCCCCTGCACACCCTCCCCAGTCACCACCCCTCCAGGAGCCAACTTTCCAGCTCCAGCCCATTTGAATGTTATGTAAATGGAATGATACCGCATATGCTTTTTGAGATTGGCTTCTTTTGCTGGACATCATTACATTCCAGAGATTCATCTGTGTAGCAACTGCCCATTTTCGTCGCCATCTAGTATTCCGTCCCACGATGACATCACAGTTTATCTGTCCTACGGTCGTTAAGACATTTGCTCCCATCCCATTTGGTGCTATTGAATAGCGCCGCTATGAAAATTTTTGTAGGTTTCTTTCGGGGAATCCATGTGCACATCTCTGTTGACCAAAACGGCTGGGTCAGAAGAGAAAGCTTATATTCAGCTTTAGTACCATCAGTTTGTTTTTCCGAAGTGCTCATACCGACTGACACTCTAACCAGCACACTCACTGTAAGAGTACTAGAAACTCCATATTGTCAGTCATGCACTTTTTTGTTTTGTTTTTGTTTTTTAATTTTGTCCCTTCATTGTGCTCATCTTGGTGGGTGTGTAGTGGTTTTCTTTTTGCCATTTCCCTGATGACTAATGATGTTAAGCACTTTTCCTTTTGTTTTGTTTTGTTTTTTTGTTTTTTGGTTTTTTTTGGCCACTTGAATGTCCTCTTTTGTGAATTGCGTATTTGAGTACTTTGCCCGTTTTTCGACTCAAGTTGTCTCTTTTTATGATTGATCTGTTGAGTGCTTATAAAATTGGAATGGAAGTCCTTTGTCAGAGATGTATTGGCAATATCTCATCCCACACTGTAGATCACCTTTCACTTTTGAAATGGTATCCTTGGATGAACAGAAGTTTGTTCATTTACTGTATTCCAACTTACAGTTTCCCCTCATGGTAAGTGCTCTTTGTGCTTTGTGTAAGAGATCTTTGCCTATCTCAGGTCTTTACTAAATTTTCCTATTTTCTAGAACCTTTACTGTTCACTTTCACAGTTTGCGGTGTCACTACTTGTGAAAGAGCTTTCAAACAAATGGAAAGATTTCCAAAGTGACATTCTAAAGTCATGGATGCTTAATGTCCAAAGCCACAGATAACACCCAACCTGGCAGGAACTCTACATTGTTCAGGTGGGATGTCTTTGACAAAGGGCCTGACCTCGACCAGGTAGCCATGGGAAATGTCTAACTTTTCATAGGTGTCCTAGTCCTCACCTGTACATGCCTACTCCCACTCCAGGAATTCCAGAATGGTGTAGGAAGGAGGGGGACATAGTGACACACTAGCCCTGAGGGCTCTGGGAAGTCTTCATGCTTTGCTTAGCATTCCCCTTACTCTCCCTGTCTCCACATCTTTTGAAACCTTCATGTCCATCTTCTAAACCTGCTCTCCTGACCCAGGAACTCCATGGATTACTGCCTTTGTAGTGTTAAACAAATCACTTTACCATCCTGAGTCTGTTTCTTGGTCTGTAAAATTGGAACAATAAAGAGGATCATGTGGAGTATTTGTATGTTGGATGTCTGGCTGGCTGGCTGGATGGACAGATGCATGGTTGATGGTGCTGACCATTAAATAAGACTAGTTTGATAGTGTGTTCAGCCCACTGTTGATGTGCAGTTCAGGGCTCAACAAAAGGACTTGTCTACTCCCTTCCTAACAAGCGATAATTACTTGCTGAATAATAAAAAGTCATCAGCTTAGCAAACTAGTGCAGCAGATATTAAAATAAGTCTAAATAATGTTAAGAAGTCCACAGCACAACTTTGCCTCACAGTCACAGTAGCAAGCATGTGTGATTTTCTAACATCCCCCAAATAATTAATACCTAAAAGACACTGTCTTACAATGTTTACATTGGAATATACCTACTGCTGCTGAGTGGGTGAGTATGGTGCTAGAGAGGTGCCTGTTGGTGAACGTTTTTAAGTGGTGATTCCAAAGTCGAGGCTGTGGGATAGCACAGTGTGGAGTCCTGAGTTATTGTGCCCGCCTTCCAACCAGGATTCCTGTTTCCTCTCTGCTCACCGCACTCTACCGTGCCCTCCATACACCAGCCAGCAGATGTGAATAGGATCATGTCATGTCTCTGCTCAGAGCCTTTAATGATTTCCCACTGCCCTTCGAGTAAAATCCCAGCTCATTTCCATGCTTATGAATCTATGCATTTCTGACCCTTGCCTGACTTCATTTCCTGCCGCTGCCCCCCTTCCATCCTGCTCCAGACACAAAGGCCTTACTCCTGGTGTCTCCACATCACAGAGGTTTTCCCAGTCCCAGGTCTTCTCTTACTCACAGGGAGGGCTCTTCCCTGACTCCTCTCCCTAAACCCGGTGGCAGGGTTTAGGGAAATTATTCCCTCCATTAAACATATCTTTTTAATTTCTTTTTCTGCCTTGCTTTTCTCTCCCACTGGAATCTAAACTGTAGTTCATTTGTAGAACATGGTAGATGATCGATAACCAGTTAAATAAATGAATGACCATTTGTTATTGACCTGTGCCCATCCAAGATTTTAAGACTGCCAGCCTTGCAGGTTTTCATCATGGATATACCCTCCTGCACCCTCCCCTCACCAACCAGTGAGCCCTGCTCTCTGCCCTCTTCACTGTCGTTCACAAATTCCACATGGGTCCTCTTTTTTCCATCTTGCCAAAGGAGATGGAGTCTCTTACCTCCCTAGCAGATCCATCACTACCATTCAAAAATCTCTCCTTAAATATCATTTTATCAGTAACCAAAGTTATTGCTCTCATCCCACGTTAATGATCATCAGCTGTCTCTCCCGCAAGAAGGAATTAGTGGTTGTGGCATACTGGGTGCTCCCTTCTTGTCTGGCCTTGTGACAGGCGCATGTGTGTTCCCAGCATCCCTGCCAAGAGAGGGGCTTCCCTGTGTCCTCGGTTCAGTAGCATAAACTACAAAGGCTCCTCTTTGGGGTGGTTTGTAGTCAGTGGTCTCTTGGTTGGGGGTAGCAGAAACCAATTCAACTTGCTTAACTCACAGAGGGGAGTAAGAACTCAAGTGTATTTCATGGAAACCCAGCAGGAGAAAACACGTCCAGGGCTTATAGGGGGCCTTGCCTGGATACCCAGTCCTATTTTATGCACTTAATGGAGAGTTCCAACATCAGATTTCTTCAAGGAGGTATTTGATCCAGATGGTGACACCTTGGTTTAATCAAATGAGGCTGGGGCGGGAGACACCAGAGAGATGCTCTTTGAATATTGAAACTGTTCTTTAGGAGGTGTTGTCTGTGAAGATAGCCAGGAGACACCTACTATGGAACCCCTCAGAAGCATTTCCAGATCACACATCAGGCAGGAGCACCAGCAGAAAAGGCTGGCCAGCTCTGATCTGGGAAGGTTCCTGAAGGAAATAGAGTATAGCCAGGGCTTTTCCTAAGAAGAGCAATGGGACAGCAAATAAAAAGTTCATTCACCACATGGGAAGAGGAGGACCCATGCAAACTCTGAGTATGCTCCTGAGAAGATCTGGGGTCTGGTGGCTGGGCTGGGGAGCCAGGGAAGGAATAACTTGGTCTTTGGGGGTGCAGTGGATCCAGAGGGCAGGGATCTGCCTGAGTTCAGATCCCATCCACACCGCTTAGTCTTTCTGGGCCTCCATTTCTTCATCTTTAAAATGGGGGAGAAGAGAGTGAAATAATGCATGTAGAGGGCTTCCTCGATACTGTGCTAGACACATCATGAACTCCCAGCAAATATTGACGAACATAACCATTCATCTCCAGAAGGTCATTCTTGGTGTGCTTGAAACACGTTACAAGCGAGCCTCTCTTGGCCCCTGGAGTCCTGAGTTCAAGCTTTAGAATGGTAGTGGTTTTGTTTTTGATGATAATGAAGGATGCTTTGATAAATAGTAAACCACAGCTATATCCTACCCAACCTGAGGGGTTAAAGGACGGATTCTTGTCTTTACATCACGAGGAATGGACATGAGATGAAAAGTTCTAAATCAGCTCCTTGGCTGATGTCTTCAAATAACATGTTGGAACGTGTAAGGTTACGATGGACCAAGTCAGCACAGGTACATCTGCCTGGACTGAGTCGAAGTGCCTGGAAATGGTACGTAGTCCTAATGTACCAAAGAAAGAATACATTTTCTGCTTCTCAAATTATAGATGTCTTCCTGCAGTAAGGAAACGTGTTTTCTTCTTCCAGTGTGTGGTGAGCAATTTGTGCGCTCACAGTTTAATACCCCTTCAGCTATGTATTCCCTTTGATCCCGAGCTTATTAAAAAATGCAAATCTAAATTGTATCTTATTAATGTGATCCTTTGTCTTAAAGCTGTGGGGGGTTAAAAATCCCAGTTTCTCTAACATATTTGGATTTTTAATGTGCGAAGTACGACGAGAGCCTGGTTTTCTGCAGGCCATATTTTCTAATCAACTGTTATGAAAGATTTTTTATTGTGCTGCTATTTCTTGCTTTCTTGGAATTTAAGGAGATAAAGAGTAATGACTTCATTTTTATACACCAAGCATTCTCAAGCATGTCGAGATCCTTATTAATTTGCTATAACTTCTCCAACATGATGGTGGCTCTGTCTTCCAGGAACATTCTGGAAGCATATTTTAAAAACACGTGTGGCATTGGAGGTAGTTGATCCATAGAGCGATCCCCCCTAGGCTTGTGGAGTGCTTATGTGGTGCCAGTGCCCAGCCAGTCCCTTGTCTGGATGTGTGCAGCCGTCCTTGCACCCAGTCTGCTCTGGTTATTAGAACAATTTCTTTCCTTTAAAAAATAATGCGTTTGCAATTTAATTTGAATCAAGTTAAAAGTTGATCCCATTAGAATACAGATGCATTTTTCTCCCTGTCTCAGTTGTGCGTCTCCTTGTTCTCTCTCGTCCTTCCCCTCATTTTTCCCCTTCCCTGGAAAAAGCTGCATCCTTGTGTTTAATGACTTTTTTCCTTAAGATCAAAGCCAATTATTTTACATCAGCCATCATACAGACATGATCATTTTACATTCATTAGGCTGTCTGTACATACCCCCAGTAAAGCTCTTTCTGGAACAGTGGCTCTGATAGCAGAGTCTTGGCAGTAGTGTAGAACAAGTGAGTGAGCTGGTTCACGGTAGAATGAAAACAACCAGTGCTAACAGCTCTTGCTAGGGGTCGTGTATTATCTCATCGAATCCTTCCAACAACCTGTAAAGGCTCATATTGTTACTACCACATTGCCATTCAGCAGATGAGAAAGTGGAGGCATAGAGGTTAAGTCACTTGCCCAAGGCACACACTTGTAGGGTCTGGTTTCAGGGTCTGCCCCTGTAAGCTCAGCCCACCACTCACATTTCTCTGCCACAGGAAGGACGTGAGCTTTTCTGCTGCCTCTGCCCTTGGCTGGCTGTGTGGTTTCAGAAACCTCGCTGCTTTCCTCCACCTTTAAATTAGAATACGGACCAGATTATCTCTGAAATCACATTTGGCCTTCAAGTTCTATAATTCTTGGTAATTGTTCCAAAGGGTTCCAAGATTAAGCCAGGAGACAAAAGGTGTGATTCTCAGAACAGCCTCCTCCCCCACCCCTGCAAATAACTTTGGTTGTTATCACTGTTGATAAAAGCACAGTGGAAAGAATCCCAACTGTCATAGCCTATAATATCCGTCATTTTAGGTAGAAATTGTTACAACTCCTATTCCAAAAAAGGCTCCACGCTGCTTTCTGACACCTCCGCTGTGGTCCCCAGGAAACGGATATGTGGGGGAGGAATGATGGTAGGTGGGAAGAGTGGAGGGTGTATTTTTAACTTAAGATCTTTTGCAAAGTCCCTTCCTCCTCTGTTTGTCTCCAGTTCTAGAAAATGAGATTTTCACTCATTCTCATTCACCGAGATGGCATTGTGGTTCATAAAGGAAATTTTCTCTTGGTTACTGTTGAAGTGTTTTACAAAAAGAAGTGTGATGTGCTCTGTGAGCGGATGGCAGGTGGCAGCTTTTTGTGTCATTCTTTGACATGTACTGGCTGATATGAAATGACATGTGGTGACAGAGTCCCGCTTGGCTCTAGCGATTTCTTTTGTCTTGATAAAACAGGTAGCCCTTTCTGTGGGGAGTCAGGAGCGGGGGGCATAAACCGGTCTCTTCTGGAAGAAAGGATGTGTCACTGTGTGCATTTCCAGATGGGATGGTGTGGTGCAAACCGCCCGTGCCAGCCAGGGCTGCGCGTGAGCTTGACCTTTGATGACTGACGGCTGTCACAGGATCTAGCGGTGGCCCCGCCCCTGGAGCCAGACAGCTCTCACAGTCACTTCTGCAGAACTCCCCACCGCTGTTCCCCAGGGGACTTCAGGATGTGAGCACACTCCGCGTGATCTCTGCCTCTGTCTCTCCATGGAACATTTCAAATACACAAACAAAGGTAAACAGTGACATAAGCGGAGTTTGGGTTTAGCGGGATAGTCTTGTGTGGTCCCGGTTACTTCCGTGTATGGTTAAATTATTGCTGGACATCCCAGGGCAGGACTGGTGGCATAGCTTCTGGAATGTTCCAGCTGCCCACTCGCGAGCAACGTGGCACGACATGAACGCACAGGACCAGAGGTCATAGAGCAAAATGAAATGTGTCCTGTGGTGCCGACTCCTGAGAGGAGAAACAAAGCACGCAATGTATGGAGTCCAAAGTTAGTCCAGGGAAAACATGGCAAACCATGCAACCCCTCAGATAAATACATGATTTTATTCTTATCAATACCAGCTCAAATGCTCTCCTGTCCAGAATATACTTGACAATGTAGCATATACAATAATATCCACATCAATTTTTGTTCAAAACTCTGTGTTCTTCTTCTTTTTTTTTTTTTTTTTTAAAGATTTTATTTATTTATTTGACAGAGAGATCACAAGCAGGCAGAGAGGCAGGCAGAGAGAGAGGAGGAAGCAGGCTCCCTGCTGAGCAGAGAGCCCGATGCGGGGCTCGATCCCAGGACTCTGAGATCATGACCTGAGCCGAAGGCAGCGGCTTAACCCACTGAGCCACCCAGGCGCCCCTGTGTTCTTCTTCTTAAAGAGAGCCTCCTGACCGGGGATCTGCTGGATTTGTTCCCATCTTGGCTTGGTGTTTGTCATTCTCTTGCATTTTTTTTTAATCTTCACTACATGTAGGTAGTACATGTAGTACATAGATGTGCACACAATTGGTTTTTAGGTATTTATTCTTTATGTAATTGTTACAACTTTATACCTAGACTCTTACAACTTGCCTTGTTCTCAGGCGTTCTTTTGAGCTTTATCCATCTGGATGCAAACAGCTCTTGTTTATTCATTTTCGTTGCCATTTATAGTATGTGACTGTCTCAGAATTCATTTATCCTGTCTTCTGTCAGTGGGCATTTGGGTAATAATAATGGCTAATTGGAAGTAAGCGATGAATAACGAAAAATCTTGTGTTTATTTATATGTCTCATAGGTTCTCTATAGCTGTGGTCCTCAAGTGCTTTTGCTTAGATACCCCCCAAAAGAATCTTAGAAAACTGTGAACCTCGTCATTGTTAAATAGAAATATAAAATATTTCCACTTAAGTTCATGTAGTTGGAAGGGGTTTAATTCAGGTAATATTGTAACGTAGGTATTTAACGATAAAATTAAAAGCACTTTTTTCAAAGAGTTTGATAAAATGAAAATAGTGTAATGATTTGATTCTCACTAGCACCATTTAAATAATACACTACTAAGATTTTTCTTAATAGAAAGTTTATATCACTCTTCTTGCCCTTTAACCTTGAAATTCTGTTCTTTTCCATCCTCGGAATTTATCTTAATGCCATATATTTTTTAAAAATCTTTTTTATTATTAATTATTTTTATTAACATATAATGTATTATTAGCCCCAGGGGTATAGGTCTGTAAATCGTCAGGTTTACACACTTCACAGCACTCACCATAGCACATACCCTCCCCAATGTCCATGTCCCAACTACCCTCTCTATACCCCCCTCCCCCAGCAATATATTTTTATGCCTTGACAATCTTTTATTGATCCCCTCATCATATTCTTCTTTTGTATTGATTCATACGAGTTCATGGGATTTCTGGATATCATTCTTTTGTCACTTTGTGAACTTAAATATCTTAACCTGGTCTATGGCTTATCTTTGTACTTTGTTTTTGGAATGTTTTGCCTGTACTAAATTCTTTATTTTAACGCAGTTAATTTATTATATCTTTCCTTTATGTTTGGAGTATGTGTGCCTTGTTTAAAAAATTTCTTTCTTATCTCAAAGTCATAAAAGATAATCTCCCATGCTTCCTTCTGGAAAGTTTTAAAATTTTGTTTTTTCCCATTTAATTCTTTCATCCACTTTAGAATTTATTTTTCTGTATGGTTGTCTAAGAAATTTAATTTTATCTTTTTCCAAGGGGATACCCAGTTGTCATAAGACTATTTCTAAGTAGTTCATCATTTGTCAGCTGATAGTTTCTGCCAAATTCTCATATATATCTCTAACTATATTTTATTCCTTAGGTATATTTGCTTCTTGAGTTTTTAAGAAGGGGCTATTTTTTGCTTGGCTGACATGCTTGGTTTTTTTGTTTTTGTTTTTTTTTTTTTATTCCTTACAGGTAAATAGCACATTTATACCCCTCATTTGTTTAGTTAGTACCCACTCACTTGAACTGAATGCAAATAGGTAGATTGGTCTTGGAAAAATAGGGGCAAAATTTAAATGGCTTAGCCTGTAGTGAACACTATAAATGTTAGCACAAACACTATGAATGAATGAGTGAGCAAATCAATGAATTACGTGATAGAATTCCGATAGAATTATTAAAGAGTACCATTCCCCATTATGGCTTAGATTACTATTGGCTTGTTATACTTCTGGATGTAGAAAATTGATCTCATTAATAGATTCAGTCTTCTAGGAAGCCATTTCTTTTAGCAGTGTAGTATTTCTCAAAATGTGGTCTAGCAGAATCCCATGGGAAGTGTGTTAAAATGCAGATTCCTGGGTCCCACCCCACGTCCACTGAGTCACACTCTAATGGGAGTGGGATTTAAGCCTGCCGGGAGATTCATTTGCTCAAAAACGGGCTTAATGAAATGTCCTTCAGAGCCCCCGTTCAGAGGTTCTCCCAAACAGAGCAATGACATTTCGGTCCACGTACCTCTTTGAACAAAGCCAGTGGACTTGCAGGTCAAAACACATCAAAGGGAGACACATGGGCCTGGGACTGGGTTCCTGGAGTCTCATATTCCTGTCTTCTGAGGGTACTGACATCTTCTCATGTGATCTCCTTGGGTGAGGCTCCTCAGTTCTGAGTCTGGATTTCCCTGGTTGTGGCTTTTCCAGCCACTTTCCTTATAGAAGAGAGAAGGGGGAGTTTAACTAGGATAGGGAGCCCTGCCAGCTGCTGTCTCTTCTTCTCTCTCTAAATCTACATAATGTTCAGGTTGCAGGGGCAACGTATGGCTATTTTGTCATCAGCTCAGAGCAAAGTGAGCCTTTCAGAAATTTGGCCTGGGGACTCTAGCGTGGAAACGCCATGGCTGCCATTTTGTAGGCTGTCTTGGCCACACAGAGTAACTGCCTAGAGGTCAGTGTACACTTCATGCTCTGCTACAGATAACTGAAGAATTTTATTCCAGCCAACTTCTTGAGTAGAATCATTGGGACTCTTAGGTTTTAGAAATATAAACAAACACAAAAGAACAGATTGGTCCCATTTGTTGGAGAGGCGCTGGGCGCAGGGTCCTAAAACCCAGCCTCAGGAACCGACTCATCAAGAGAAGCCAAAATACTGCAGCACTTCCTCTTTGCAGTAATTCAATCTGAACGGACTTACACTCCGAGTATATGAACCGTACAACCGGTCTTAAGCGGGAATGAAGCCGGGATCATCCCCACCTCCATCTTGAGTGGTACAATCATTTTTTATTTCCCTCTGCTCGGCAGTGGCCGCAATTAAATCTCTCAAAGTATGAAATGTTTTCATCAAGGAAGGCATTAAAAATATCAGCCTGTTAGAGGGGAAGCGATCGTGTGCTTTACTGTAGCTATTCTGTTGCACTGGGGCATGAAGTGGTGAAAAGCATTCATTTCATGCAGTGGGAAAATAAGCCAACTCTAGCTTTAATCTTTGTTATGAGGAGCCTCATTCTGTTGGAATGTAATGAGTGGATGCACCCCATTTAGTTTAAAGTAACAGATCTATATGGAGTTGTTAATTTGTAGATAAATATGGGTTTTCTACTATTGATGTTTCTTGATCTGCACAAAGTGGTTATATTAATACTGAAACATTATTAATCAATACTTTGCTCTTTAAAAATACATCAGTAAGACTACCCAATTACCTTTAAGTATATATCAAAGGGCACAAAGCAATCTGATGTATACTCAAAGCCCATTAGAAGCCACCAGACATATTAATTAAAATTTCTAGTTACAGTGAGCTTCACAATGTAGACAAAAATTTCTGCTTTTGGTAGCCAGCAGTTACCAGCCTGCTGAACAGCTGAGAAGTGTAAATCCATCCTGAGGCATGAAAAGGTCTTGGGGATTTTTGCCGCAATGAAACCCAGGGAAGACTTCCTTTTACTTGAATGCAGCGCATTAAGGGCTTTTACTCAGGACCATGAACTGAAAGATGCAGAGGGCTCCTCACGGGTGCGTCTTGAAAGGAAGGGTGGAATTCTCATGCTTTGAAAATGAAGCATTCCTGAAGTGGTAGTGGTTTTCGGGGAATGCAGGTAAAACCTCACTGGAGATTAAAAACAAAAGAGAACGTGAAGAGGTGTGACACAGCCCTTTCACGGTCTTACTGTGTGTCTGGGCATCATTGAACTTGAGTGGTCTGGGTGTGGCAAGGGCCCACAATGAATGATCCCTTTAGCAGCCGTTGATACTGATGGAAGACTGAATTTGTGCTAGGGCTAAATAAGCTTTCGTTTTGTCATCTAGCAACAACAATAAGCTTTCCTTTCAAACTTTCGGTTCTCCCTGTCGACAGCCAAGCTGCATCTCTTGTCCAAGAAGACCCACTTAACCAACCGTTCACCAGACTGGCATCCAGAACTCATAGGCCATGTAGGAGCTTAAAAAAAAAAAAAAAAGAAAGAAAGAAAGAAAGAAAGAAAGAAAGAAAGAAAGAAAAGAGAAGAGAAGAAGAAGAAGAAGAAGAAGAAGAAAAGAGAAGGTCAAGTCTTGCAAATGCTGCCCCCACCCTTTGGCCCCCTGTCCATGGGTTTTGCAGGTCTAGTGTCTTACTGCAAGGAGAGAGAGCATCAGCACTTAGGATCTGGGGATGTGATTTATAGTAATATGCTCACTAAACAAAACTCGACAACTAAGACGTGGATGCCCTAAGGAACTTTCTGTAATGGTACTAGACTCTACAGCCTCATACATTTCTAATTACTTTGTCAGAGAGAGACAGCTTCAGCCCTTGAAAAGGAGGCAGCCAGGAGGGAACATACCTGAGATCCATATTTCAGCATCCCATACCTGCGTTGCTTGTATGGGATGTACTCTCCCTGCACCCCCTTGGCATCTGTCCCTGAGCCATTATCCAGCACAAACCATCCACTGAGACTAGTGTCAGGTGTAACTGATTGTCATTCAACACAAGTGAAATCTTTAGGTGAACATTAGTCACTGTTTTAGACCTGTTAGCTTCAAGTGGAAGCAGTCAATTACAGACCAGAGGTTTTATGGCTACATTATTACCACTGTACTATTAGGTTTTCAACAGTAGCATTCTATTTGATCGATCTGTGCCAGGACATTGATGGATTGCTTTGTTCTTCAAATGTCAAATATGTGGGACTTCTGTACTTTATGTATTTACTGACACACTAATCTCCTGTGGGAACCTTTGCCCCCTTTGCAGTGTTGGGTCTTAGCCATATGATTGCGAACCCTTTCCTTAGAAGATTGTGTGAGGTTTGTGATCACATTTATAATTTCCTTCTGTTCTTTCACAAATGCAGAGGACTCGAGTTATTGGTAATTTAAAGAAGTCTTCGCCACACTAGGAGAACCTCTTACTGGTATCAAGAAATAGATGTAAACAGTTGCTTTCACTTTTTTTTTTTTTAAACATGTAGACACCATACCAGAAATGAGTTCCCAATTTTCAGGGCATAGGTTAAACTTCTAAAGCTTTGGTTCTCTGTTATTATACTATTTGACCTATCTTTCTGGAAGATATATTTAATTTTTCTTCTTTTTACGAATGTATTCCTAAGCCAGATCTCTGAACTGCATAAACCACCACTACAACCCCCCAAATCGCTAAAAATGGTCCCACTTAAAATAGTGAACAGAACTTCTTATGTGAAATCATGGGGGGAGGGGTGCTCATAGAAGACTCTAGGGGAGGGATCTCCTTTCAGTTAAAACTAACAGCTCTTAAATTTAATATTGAAGACCATCTGTCACACCTCATAAATAAAATAGAACTGGGAAAACCTTGTTCCCCACCAAATGGCCAACTGGACTTCTATTTTGTTTTGTTTTGTTTTTTCCCCAAGAACTTCTTGGAGAGCACTCGCTAGTCCGGGGAATGCCAGCTTTCTTACTGAGTCAGACCAGTCTCCATTTCAACCTTCATGCTTCTATCTTGGGAACCCTAGTTCTACCATATTTTATACTTTAAGAACTTTCTCAGCTTTCTTGACTCAGTTCATTAGCTAATGCCACAGGGAGGAGTCTGTCTGATCACTTCTGATAATGGGGGCAGCTCTAGAAACATCGGGGGAAATGCTCAGGAGCCGTTATTCTATTTTTAAGGCCAAAGGTACAAAGGCTAATACCCGTGTTTGGTGCTATTGTAGTAAGAAGGCTAAATCACAAAGATTCAAGGTCTGGCGTGGTTCTTCCTGTATGGTCAAACAGGATTTTCCTGGGGTGCATGAGTGCTCAGTCGGTTAAGCACCTGACTCTTGATTCCAGCTCAGGTCTTGCCCCCAGGGTTGTGAGTCTGGGCCCAACAAAAACAAAACACAACAGGATTTTCTACAATACAGAGCCTCTTTTACCAGTGCAGGGGTACCGGGGACCCAAGCTATCTTCCTATAGGGCAGAAATTCACGGTTACTCTTCATCCCTCCATACCTTCCCCGCTGAAGGACAGCGTGGCTGGCCATCGTGAGGCTGGCCTTCCTCACCTCTCTTGTCCCTGAATGCCCTAGCGAAAGGGTGACCCCATACCTCTGGCATATCCAGGGGTGCTGAGAGCCATAGCAGCAGCTGGCCTGTACGGCCACAGTTGTGCTGGATGTCATTCTGATCTCTCTAGGCATAAACCCCATTAGATCATCTTGCCCCCAACACTCATATCCAGCTTCAGCCTTGCCACTCGTTAAGTGGCCATTTCTCACAAAAACTAGCTGGTGTACAAGTCCAGATCTCTATCAGGGAAGGCACACGTAGAGGCTTACACGAGTTTTGGGATTGGAACAGGTGCATTTTGCCTAATGTATACCTGTCTTTTTTTTTTTTTAAGATTTTATTTATTTATTTGACACAGGGAGAGAGAGAGAGACGGTCTGAGAGGGAATACAGGCAGGGGGGGAGGGGGAGAGAGAATCAGCCTTTCCGCTGAGCAGGGAGCCCGATATGGGGCTCAATCCCAGGACCCCGGGATCATGGCCTGAGCTGAAGGCAGACACTTAACGACTGAACCACCCTGGCGCCCCTTCCTATACCTGTCCTGACTAAGCAAATAGCTAAGCAGAAACATAGGGCTCTAGGAGCTGGGGTTGCTCTCAGTGAGCCCAGGCTTCTTAATTTATGTGTGCACATTAGAGAGACAACTCCACAGCAGATATGTTTGTGTGAGACACTGAGAAAAGTTGTTCCAGACAAAGCCTGAGTGCGCTGGGTTTCCCACCTGCCTCCACCTCCCTCCACACACTCAGCATCCCGTGGACAGGAGCCAGGCAGGCGAGCGCCTCCCAGGGCGAGGTGGCTTGGTGCCCACGGAACACCACCCAGATATAGCTGTATTTACTTTGCAATTCCTACAGGAGATAGAGCGGCAGATTAAGTTGCAGAGACACCACGGAGGTCCTGAGTAAGGAATTTTAATGGAAAAAGTGCCAGGGTTTAGACTTAATCCTTGAGCTAACTAGTGTAGTTCTTCAAATGGGGATCTAACAGGAGTTACACTGAGGCTCAGAAGGGTAAATGTGTGAATGCATTTGGAACCAATTTAAAGCTAGAAATGAAACGAGCAGGAACACTTGCCAGCATAACGTTAAGATAAAACACAGAGGTTCACTGAGGCATGGAGGTGGACACGCACATGTGTGTTCTGCTGCCTGCTTCCCCTGCAGCTCATGGGAGGCGATGAGGGGTGGGGGGAGGAGGCTTTGTTTTAGCGCATCTTGGAAGTATCTGTGCCAGGGCCGCCCGCTAAATCCAGCCTGGGCTTGATTCTGAAGTTACACTGGGAACGTGGGCAAGAAAAACCCTCTTGTCAACAGGATCTTCGTGGAAGGAAGCCCCAAAGAGCTACCCAGCGAGAAGGCAGCTCTTAGGGACTACGTTCCTGAAACTGACCAGAACCAACCAGAAAGCTGGGATTTACTAGGACAATAAGTGGGGGTACAGATGGGTTTTAAGTACGAAAGGTTTCGCTCACTGAAAGTCAGTGAATTCCAAGTCCGATCATCAGAAGAACCTGGGTGCTTTGTGAAAACACAGATTCCGAGGGCTTGGGACAGGACTGGGGAATCTGTGCTGGAAACTTTGTTCTCTAGGGGAATTTGACGGCCCCTAGGTTTGGTCACTACTTGAAGGAACCAACTCTTGAAACGCTTAAAATCTCTTTGCATCAAAGAGAAGCAATCTGCTAATCTTAATTAAAATAAGTTGCCTGAGCACCCTTCACCAAGCAAAACACTAACCCGACTTGACATGAAACACCTTTTTGAATGAAACAAAAATCATTAAAACAGTATCTGTAGAGGGGCATCTGGGTGGCTCCGTGGGTCAAAGCCTCTGCCCTCAGCTCAGATCATGATCTCAGGGTCCTAGGATGGAGCCCGATGCAGGGCTCTCTGCCCAGAGGGGAGCCTGCTTCCCCCCCCCCCCCCCGCCCCCCTCCTGCCTCTCTGCCTACTTGTGATCTCTGTCTGTCAAAAAAATAAATAAAATCTTTGGGGAAAAAAAAGAAAAAAAACACCACCTGTATATGTAGAATCCAGATTCACAGATCTGACTAACGAAGATGGACACTCCTTCTGTCTGTCGTCTTCCGGAATGTGGCTACACTCAGTTCTAGACATTCTGCCCTGGCTACTGGCTTTTGAGGAAGCACACTCTGGAAACTCTATAAAAGTCCTGCCATTATTATTCATGCAGCTTTTGTTTCTCTTCCCCAAAGAAACAATTGAGCTGTAGCAGATGAGTGATGTTTGCTGGGCTGTGGTGAAGGAAAAAGCCACTGCAGGTGGAGCGGCTTAATGGGGGTATTAATTGGGAAGCAGGTGAAGGCAAATAGGTAGCACAGCAGGTATGTAAATAGGCTCGTGGGAGGAAAGGCATTGAATTTTATGCTCCTTAACTAAAAATAAAGACCTGATATTTAGCTTATCTTTGCTGAAATCCCACACGGCGAGGGTCCTGACAACTGCCAGCATCATCAGTGATTCATTATTATCTCAGCATCATTTAGGCTACTTAATAGGATCCTCAGCTTCTTCATTTTTCATCGTTTTGGCCGATGCTTTGGCTTTAGAATGCATACTTTCCCTTCTCTTTGTGTACAACAGAGGCCAGAACCATTTCCGTAGACTGTGTAGTGGAAGTGACATTTGAGCCACTGGCCTGCCTTCTGGTGGCATTCTTTTGCTCTAGCTCCTTGGAGAAACACATCAAATGCACAGCGTGACTGTGGCTAACGAGCCTACCAAGAAGGCACACATCCAAATGACCAACGTCCTTCACAGGGTATACCTTGAGAAGCAAAACACTTACTCCCGTGCTATCACTGGCTCAACACCTTCTCAAGAAGACCCACCTCATGGATCTTTGTCAGACATGATCGGTAAGTCACCCAAAGGGAAAAAAAATCTTTACGTGTATTTATCACATATTTGCTCCCCACGAGCATTGCCCAGCATTCCTGCCTGCTACATTACCACATTTGGTGCTAAGTGACATTTGGTTTTTAAAATCCATCCCCGATGCCGAGATTTGTTGTTGCTCAGAGTATCGCAAAGAACATGCCTCAGGCTCCTAGGGAAGAGTTTCAAGAAATGTCTGGAGCGCTGGCAACCTCCTTGAGATAAGGGTCCAGCTTCCCAGAGCGATTACTTTGCCTGGCACACACTTAGAAGTTTCTAAATTTGAGTATGCCAGTTTAAAAGTTTGGGCATATTATTTTCAGGCTACCTTTTTATTTAACAGTAACTTAGACAATTAGTGAAAACAAACCACTGTGTATTTGCCTTCTAATTAGTCCTCTCTGAGATGATATGTTAGTGGAAGAGGGCAGAGGGAGCTAGATTCTTTGTTACCTGCTTGGCCCACATCCAGTGTTTTTCTCTGGAGAGAAGTAGCACTGGTTTTGAAGGCGTGTTTAGCCTTTTACTGTTGAAATGGCTAAATATCACTGGAGTTTGCACAGCCTAAATATTAGTAGAGCTACAGTTTGTACTCATAAAATGAATTGGGTTTACATTATCATGCAGATCTTTTCCTGTAGTTGAAGTACTCATTAATTTTACTGCTAATGAGATGTTAGCAATTAAATACCTTTAATTAATGAAAATCAGACAAAAGCAAAGGGCTGTTGTCTGTGTCTTCATAAAAATAGAGAAGATTTTTGTAGATCTCATCGTGAATTTTTTTTCTGTATAAGGACCATGCATCTGAGCTCCTTGGGTTCAAGGATTCTGGTCCAGAGAAAGTCATTAAAATAGTTCACTTTTAGAAAATGAAAGGAGAAGGCATTTGCGGGGAGATGTTTTAAAGATTATCTGAGATTGGAAAAAAAATACTCATAACTGGGAGCCAGTCCTACATGTAATAGCAAATTTCATGGTTGAAGATGTAACAGGATTGAGTACAATTAATAGTTCTGAAGCCATCGTTGAGTTCTGGGGTAGGCCCTGAACACATAATTAGATTATTAAAAATGGCCTGTCTTGGGCCGACTATTACTAAATTGAAATCCAATTATGGCTTTATGATTTTGCTGAAAAATATTTAGCTGTTTTGCTCACGTCCTCAGAGAAGATCATTTCCTCTTTGCATCAGCGTTTGCGCATATCACAATACATTTTCCAAACAAATCTGACCTCAATTATCTCAGAATCAATCTTACATTAGATAAAATATATTTTAATGAGTGTTTTTATGTGTAATATCATAATTGTGTCTCTCCATACTTGAGGAATTAAAAGATGACGCTAGAAGACTTTGCAGAATATCTTTTTAATGAGAGGCATGCATATTTTAGAAATAACGAAACCGTGCCATCTTAATACGCAGAGAGCCGTGGTGCTCAGATATGTGCCTGAGTGTGCCGCAAGACAAACTTGGTTCAGCTTTCAGTAATTGGCATTGGAACTGTAATAAAGCAGTTGTTTGCAGAGAGATGGGCTCAGAAATTTCATGCACTCCTGCAGTGTGGATTTAAATGCTAAGTTAAATATTTATGAACCCGAGATTTTTATAATCGATCATTGTATGATTTATACACCGTAATTATAATTAGGTTGAAAGAGATTTTAAAAAGCCAGTTTCCTGGTAGCCAAGGCCATTAAATAACACGAAGCTGCCAAAACAAAAATTAGGTGGGAACCCAGCCACCGAGTTCGGAGCGCCTGTCCCCATGTTCCTCGTACCATGAGGCACGGCACCTCTCGAGCCGTCTCACCTGGGCAACCCCTCCTGCGTCACCTGCTATCCTTTCTCATCCCTGTATTTCAAACCTAGTTGAACATAAACAAGAGAAAACTTCAGAGATCCGATGTATAACAAAAGGAAAAGGTGGAGGAGGTTGGAAAGGTTAATTAAAAATGTAATGATCCCATTTGCTGAGACAGCACTATTCATCATCTAGCAGCAGCAAGCATGTGACTTGCATACCACTTACAGGAGGCATCTGATTTTTTTTAGGTACAGATGGGGGTGGTGGACCCCAGGGTGCACATTATGAAAATGGAGGCTCGATCTGGGGTGAGCTTGGGGTGAGTGAGCACTGGGTGAGCCCATGACTGGTGGTTCACTTTGGGCACGGTCTTCATCAGACACTAGAGTTCTTTTCCAATTCACAGGTCTTCAGCATAATTCAGTCGCTGTGAACCCCAGAGACAACATGGGCATGGCTCGAGGTTCAGTATAGTTGTGTAACACAGGGGAAAAAAAAATCGAGTGAGGAGGAAATCCATCATGGTGTAATACAGTATGCCTGGAATGGTGTATGAATGGCAAAATGGGCTCCAAAGAGGCAACATGTGCATTTTAAATGTAATCTTTAGCACCCCAGCTGGAAAAGGCCAAGCTCTGGAAGGATCGATTGCAAGGGTCACAACCTGTGTGATCAGATTTGCCATCTGACACACGTGGGTATCAGAAGACCGGACTGTAGATATAAGCTTCCAGAAAAGCCTGTTCAACTCTGTGAAGATCTTGAAGCTTTTGCCCATTTGTTTATTTGCTGGAATAACACGTGAGAGGGATCCTATTAGAAGAAGAACGCTAGTTATGTTAGGGTAATTAATCACAGAAAGAAAGAGGAAACCGGTTGTGAATTCGCTTCTGCAGCCCCAAAAAAGAAAGACAGAAAGATTCCCAGAAATTGGCAGGCCTTCATAAACAACATTCTCTCCACGTGCCTTGTAAACCTTCTTCTTGATAACCCACATCTTCATGCAGGCCGTGCAGATTTTAATATATTTACTGTTTTATTCCACCTCCTAATCTACAGCAATGGATTTCTAGTTGCTTCCATCTGTGTTTCCTCCTGAATCATTCTGATTGGTTAGCTAGCTCCAGCATCTGCCAATAATGGTGGCATTTTCTAAGTGTAAATCTAAGTGTAAGTAATGAGGGGCTATGGCCACAGTGATAGCCTCTTTGACTGGGGACAGTGTGAGGATTGTACTTGGGATAAAGGCAGTTCCTCGCTCCAAAGGAATTTAGAATGTGAAAGCTTCTTCTGGTGCATAATTCATGCCTGACACTTGCATGTCTCCCAGCGTTAGAGGGATGTTTTACATTCGCTCTGCCTGTAGGTCAGGGTTGGAAACGTTGGTCCATGTCCTCTTTGAAATAGCACATAGCCAAGAGCCCTGCACTTTCGAGCACCAGGTTTGTTTGTTTGTTTGTTTGTTTGTTTTTTACATTGTGTTCCTGATCTTCAAGTTTTATCCTAAATACTTGATGTCATAATCAGAAAAGGCATTTCTTAAATTATAACTGTCAAATCAAAGAACCTTGAGGCACAAAGGGACCTTTGATATATCATCTCCCAAATGGGAACACTGAGGTCCACCAGGGGAAAGCTGAATTGTTTGAAGACACTAGAATGATGGGACCACATTTAAAATCCATGACTCCTAATTAATTCATTGTTTTTTTCAGCAACACCTGACCCTTTTATATTCCACAGTTCTGGGAGCTGGTCCTCCCATCGCTATGCAGGTTTTACCTCGTGTGCCCAAGAAAACAGGAAATAAGTCACATCAGATGTGAACACAGCCAAAGAGCCTCAGAACGATGATCAAGAAAAGCAGTATGTAACCTGCAAAGTAACAGCATGGTTTTATCCAACTTTGGAAGGAAAAGCCGGTTCGGTAGCATTCTCCAGAACACAGGGCGAGGCTGATGCTGGAAAGGAGCCTCTCAGCCTCCACAGCCCACACACACGCGTCCTCCCA
Source organism: Lontra canadensis (assembly GCF_010015895.1). Taxonomy (NCBI): domain Eukaryota; kingdom Metazoa; phylum Chordata; class Mammalia; order Carnivora; family Mustelidae; genus Lontra; species Lontra canadensis. The sequence goes on from NW_022630997.1 coordinate 4,273,385, forward strand.
CAAGAAAAAAGGATTTCTAGTAAACAGCCTTCATTCTGAGAATACTCCCCATTCAGGCAGCTTCCCAGACATTCTACCAAGTTAAAGAATGAATAACAGCAGATGGAGGGAGAGATGAGAGACGGAGGGGAGGAGGGGAAAGCAGCATTTTAGTGCCGAGCTCTAAAATGAGCTGTGGAGAGGATGGCACTCAGAGTTATGGCAAAGCTGTCCGGAAGCCTTCCTGCGCAGGCGAGGAGGCGCGTGTGCCCAGCCCATAAAACACAGGCGCGCTCCTGCTCCTCCCCGCGTGGTGTGAGCTGATGGTGAATTGGGTGTGACTCAAGTGGTCTAAATGGAATCATTCTGCATGTTCCTCCCTCTGCCCTCTAGTCATCAGCGTAGCATTTTGTGCTTGCACTGGGGGTGGGGGGTGTCTGTCAAATAGATACGGGAATCAATCTTCTTACCAAGTGAAAACTCAACTCTGATTTACGTATCCTATGATTTCAGGAGTCTTTAACCGGGAAAGGAGGCTAAGGGGTGCCAAGAGTTGCTCCATATCCTGTGCATGTTAAGATAAAATTTTATTGTAATAGGATTTATATGGATTGGCACTTTTTTTCCCCCAGTTGTTTATTTGAATGTTTTCAAACGTGTGGAAAAAATTCTACAGTTAACCCATCTAGATTCTATCATTAAATTAGAATACAGTTGCTTCGTAAGTATCCATCTATCCATCCTTTCCACCTATCACTACATTTTTAAAATGCAGATATCAGTATATTTTCTCTACCTGCTTCAGCATACCTGTTAATGACCAGTTCTTAATCCTTGCTTAATATTTATTCCTTTTGAGGTAAAATTTGTATATGTACAAACCTTAAGTGTACCATTCTGTGGGCATTGACTCAAACTTATATCAGGATAGAAGTTACCGTCACTCTAGAAAGTACTGTCTTGCCCCTTCCCAGGCAATTCCCCCCTCCAACCTCTAGAAGCAACCATTCTTCTGATGTTTTTCATCATCAATTGGATTTTTCTGCCCTAGAAGTTAACATATATAGACTCATTCAGTGTGTACTCTTTGTGTAAGACTTTTGTTTTTTCCTTCAGCGTAGTATTTTTAAAGATATATCCATGCTATTGTGTGTATCTCATAGTTCATGAGTTCTTATTTCTGAGTGGTATTCCACTGCACAAATAGACCACAACTTGTGTAGCTGTTTTCCTATTAATGGATATGTGAGCTGTTTTTCCAGTTTTGATTATTATCAATATAGTGTAATCATACTCTTATCCCTTTTTATGGGCATATACTCCCATGTCTCTTGGATGAATACCTAGAAGTGGAAATACTGGGTTATAGGGTAGTGGTATGCTTCCTTTTATTAAAAACCTGCCCAGTAGCTTCCCAAAATGATTGGGCCATTTTACACTACCGCCAACAATGGAGAAGCTCAACATCTTTGAAAATATTTGGGGTTGTCAGACTAATTTTAACCACTGTGGTGGGTGTATAGCAGATCTCATTGTGGCTTTCTTTTCCATTTATTTGCCTGGTAACTAGTGATCCTGAGTGCTTTTCATGTGTTTATTGGCCATTCATGTATCTTCTTTTGTGGAGTGTCAGCCCACATGTTATACCCACTTTTCAGTTGGATTGTTTCTTATTGTTAAGTCCTGGGTACTCTACATATGTTTTAGATACTGGTCCTTTGTCAGATAGTGTTTTGCAATTACTTTCTTCTAGTCTGTGATTTGTCTGTTCCTTCTCTCCATTTTTTATCACTGTCTTTGGATGAGCTGAGCTTTTTCATTTTACTGGAATCTGACATACCAATTTTCTTCTTTTATGTTATGGCTTTCTGTGGTCCTCTCTAAGAAACCTTGGCCTACTTCCAATATTATCTTTTTTTTTTTTAAATAAAAAAATTGTGATTTTGACTTTTAGGTTTAAGTCTGTGATCCATCTTATATTAATTTTTATGTATGGTGTGAAGTAAGGGGTTTTGTTTTTGTTTTTTTTACATTGATTTTTAATTATTCCAATACTGTTTGTTGAAGAGAACTTCTCTGTTAGATATTTTTTAGTGACTTTGTAAAAAAAACAAATAACTCTAGGTGTGTGGGTATATTTAAGCCAAGTTATGTTTTATGTTCCATTTATTGACTTGTCTATGCCCGTGTTGTACCCCACTGTCTCGATACGTACAGCTTTGTGGTAAATCTTGGGATCAGTATAAACTCCTTCAACTTTGTTGTTCTTCAGATTGCTTTGACTATGCTATGTCACTGGCATTTCCATATAAATTTTAGAATCTACTTGCCTATGTCAAAACACATTATGATTTGAAGATTACTGATATCTTAATGATACTGAGTTCTCTGATCCATGAACATGGTATCTATTTCCCTTTATTTAGGTCTTCCTTAATTTTCTCAGCAGTGCTTTTTAGTTTTCAGCGTAGACTTCTTGCATGTCTTTTGTTCATTTTTAAGCACTCCTTTTTTGGTTCTCTTACAAATGAAATTATGTTTTTAAATTTTATTTCCTAAAATTTTGTTAATAGTTTAAAAAAATGCAACTGATTATTATATATAATTTTATATCCTTTGACTTTGATAAATACACTTACCGATTCTAATAGTTGTTTTGTAAATTATTTAGGATTTTCCAAGTCATCTGCAAATAGAAATGTCATCCTTTCCATTCTCTACACCTTTTATTTCTTTTCATTGCTTTATTGCAATGGCTAGGACCTCTAGCCCTAGTCCAACAGTGTTGACTACAGGTGGTAAGAGTGAATATCCTTCATTTGTTTCTAACATTATGGGGGAAAAGTCAATATTTCACTATTTTTTTTAAAGATTTTATTTATTTATTTGACAGAGAGCTCACAAGCAGGCAGAGAGGCAGGCAGAGAGAGAGGAGGAAGCAGGCTCCCTGCTGAGCAGAGAGCCTGATGCGGGGCTCGATCCCAGGATTCTGAGATCATGACCTGAGCCGAAGGCAGCGGCTTAACCCACTGAGCCACCCAAGCGCCCCAATATTTCACTATTAATATGATTTTTATTTGTAGGTTTTTCATAAAGGCCCTTTATCAGATTAAGGTTTTTTACTATTCTTAGATTGCTGAGCATTTTTTATTGTGGAAGGAGTGCTGAAATTCATTGAACACTTTTTCTTTGCCCACTTAAGCAACCATATGGTTTTCTTCCTGTTCGTTAATATGATAAATTATGTTAATATTTAAATATTAAACCAGCCTCGCATTCTGGGATAAACCCAAGTTGATCTTGGTACGTTAACCTTTTAACATATTGCTAAACGCTATCTACCAAACTTTTTGAATCTACGTAAGGAATATTAGTCTGCAATTTTCTTCTTTCGTCTTTATCAGGTTCTGCTTTTTAGGTAAGACTGGCCTCACATAAAAAGTTGGAAAAAGGGTTATGAGAATATTTTGTGTGAATGAGAATCAGAAACAAAAAGCTAGTCACACATTGACCTGTGTGCAGGACATCAATTCACTTGTTTTGTTTTGCTTCTGTGAATGTTCCAGGTTGTGCATTCTGGAATTTGTCACAGGCTCTGAAATAATGGTAAAGAGATGGGGCTCTGGCTGGGTTATGTATTGATGAAAACTGAATCAGCTGAAAGTGAGTTTGCTAAATGAAGTAAAATGGAAGCAGTTGGTTTGGACATAAAATAATTCATTCTATTCCCACTTTGTACAGAGCTTTTACTTTAAGATATCGCTTTTCTTTTTGGTAACATTAAGAAGAAAAAAATAGTGGCGTATGTAGTTTTACCAACTTCAAAAAGGAAGCTGACATTATTGTAATAAAGCAGGAATATGCTAGACCAATGTTTTTCTTTTAATTTTCTTAAGATATAATTAACAGCTCTGTATAAGTTTGAAATTAATGGCATCATGACTTGACTTATGTATATTGCAAAACGATAGTCACAAGTTTAGTTAACATCTGTTACCTCCTGTAGATACACACACAGAAAAAGAAAAAATTGTCTTTGTGTGTTTGATGAGAACTTTTAGGATTTACTTTCTTAGCAATTTTCAGATATAGCATGGAACATTGTTAACTATAGTCATCATGTTGTACATGACATTTCCCATTACGTATGTATCTTATAACTCAGAGTCTATACCTTTTGGCTATCTACATTCAGTTCACCTTCCCCTGCCTCTGGTGACTACAAAGCTGATCTTTTTTTTTCCTATGAGTTTGGTTTTTTTGATGTGTGTGTGTGTGTGTGTGTGTGTGTGTGTGTGTGTGTTTAGATGCCACATAAAAGTGAGATCATACTGTATTTGTCTTTATCTGACTTTTGTTACTTATCATGGCAGGATTTCCTTTTATACAGCTGAATATTATTCCATTGTGTGTATATACATCCTGTTTTCTTTACCCATTTATCTACTGACAAACACTTCAGTTGTTTCCATGTCTTGGCTATTGTGAATAACATTGCAGTGAAAATAGGGGTTCAGATCTCTCTGACATAGTGATTTGGTTTCCTTCAGATGTATGCCTAGAAGAGGAGTTGCTGGATCACATGATAGTTTTATTTTTAATTTTTTAATTAAAAAATTGAAAATTTTTTCAATAATGGTTGTGCCAATTTATAATCCTACCTGCAGTGCCCAAGGTTCCCTTTTCCCTGCATCATTTGTTATTTCTTGGCTTGACATTAGCTCTTCTAACAGGTGTGCTTTGATAGCTCAATGGGGTTTTGATATCCATTTCCTTGATGATTAGTGATGCTGAGCATCTTTTCAAGTACCTGTTGGCCATCGGAATATCTCCTTTGGCAAAATGTTTATTTAGGTTTTTTGCTCATTTTTAAATGGAATTATTATTATCATCATCATCATCATTATTATTACTTTGTTACTGAGTTGTATGAGTTATTTATACGTTTTGGATATTAACCCCCATCAGATATATGATTTGCAAATATTTTCTCCCATTTCACAGCCTGCCTTTTCATGGTATTAATGGTTTCCTTTGCTGTGCAGAAGCTTCTTAGTTTGATGTCATCCCCTTTGTTTATTTTTGATGTTGTTGCTTGTGTCATACCCAAAAATTCATTGCCAAGACCCATGTCAAGGAGCCTCTCTCCAGACCAATTTTTTAAAAAACTTATATATTATACAGACTACTTTAAGAGAGAAAAATAAGTTTCCTGGACCTCATGTGTTGAGTTTTATTATTTTTACTATAATTTTATTTGACACTTAGGAACATAGAACTATAAACTTTTATTTTGTAATTTTACACAACTGTAAAAACAATACACACAAATTAAATATGAACAGAACTTTGTAAACAATGAAATGCAAGTTAATGACATTAATGTAAGGGGTAAAATACCATTTTGTTGAAGCTGAATCGGTGCTTCCAATTGGGATATACTCCTGCGTCAGCCTGAGTTGTCTGGAGCTGAGCTGGCCTGTGTTACTGGCTGTCATGTGATGACTTAATTCTTCCGCCATTTTCCTCCATCTGAACTTCTGTCAACTGTTTGTTCCTATATCACTGGCTACGTCATTTAGGTGTTAGGTGCACCTCTGCACCTCTATTCTTTCCTTTTTAGCTAGAGATCGTAAAACACCATTCAATACCAGGACAAGTGTAAATGCAGGCAGTAAAATTATGTTCCCGTATCTCGCCTTCAGGGCCTAATCCAGATGGTCCAGAATTTGGTCTTTAGTTATATTAATTTATTTTAGACTCTCATGAAAAATGGTTAATTTAGAAATCTTCTGTGAAACTCTAGACCTTTGAGAATATAAACCACTGTTGTTGACGGGCCCAACAGCACAACATTAAAGGTCTCAAAAGAGGAAAAGACTGGAAGGGTTACCAAGGCCTGTAGGTCCTGGTGATCCCGTCTAGGCACATGGTGCATATTTCATTTCTTGAGTGCAGAGGAGCTTGAGTGTGAAAACAGAGGAGCCAGAGAGAAGCTGGTCTGGGAAGGTCGTGATGGAGAAAATGTACCAGGTGTGCTTGTTAAACCAGCAGGGATCTCTGTGCAGCCGCTGGCTTCTTGTCCTGCTTACCCAAGAAGGGCTGAATGTCTTGTTTATTGCCTTCACATTAAATTGTTGGATTCAGATGTCATTGCAGCAACATGAAGCATACTAGGGTACTGCTCGTGGTGCCAGGGTATAATTGGGTGATTTCAGACTTTTGCATACTGGGCTTTTTTAAAGCAAGACACACCATCATGAAACAGGGAGTCTTTCTCGCTCCCTGAAATGTAGACTCGCTTTGTGTACCCTTCACTTACTTACATTTAAGAAAAAAATTGTAGTGAGAACATTTAACATGAGATTAACCCTCTCAACAGATTTTTAAGTGTACAATACAGCACCACTGGCGGTAGTCATGATGTTGGATGGCAGACTTCTAGAACTTACATCTTGCATAACTAAAACTTGATGCCCCTTGAATAGAAACTCCCCATTTCCCCCCTCCTCAAGCCCCTGGCCATTAGCATTGTACTCTCCGTTTGTCTGAGCTTGAGTGTTTTAGGAACCTCCTGTAAGTGGAATCATATAGTAGTTATCCTCTTATGACTGGTTTATTTCATTTAGCATTAATATCGTCACGGTTCATCCTTGTTGTCACACTGCTGGCAGGATTTCCTTCTTTAAGGTTGGAGAATATTCCATGTGCCCTTTGAATGTACACTAAGTGCACTGCCCTGTCTTTCAAACCCACCCAACCTACTTGGGCCCTTTCTCCTCTCTTAATCAGTTCTCTGGCCTCTTGTAATTTCCCAAATGCTTTCATGGCCCCACTGACCAGGGCACAAGGAGAATGAAAGGGAGTTCCAGAACCAAAGCAGGGGCTGAGGCCTGAGCAGGAACTTAGTGGAAGGGTGTGGGGAGGACAATTCTCACAACTGAGCGAGGTTGTCGTCTACCTCTTTGCTGTCTCCAGAAGGTCACTGCTACACCTAATGATCAGTTTTCCATGGATCACCTTATAACCAGGCCCTAGAAGATTTTCTCATCACTTCCCTCCTGTGAAAACACCTGTGTCATCATGTCAAGCTTCATTTCCCTTGTCTGCTCATCTTTTAACTTGTGGCATTGGGCCTGGTCCTGTCTGCCAGTCCGCTTGGCTACTGCAGTGGGCCCTGCTTCCCCTATGCTCTCTCTCCAGGCTGCACAGTGGGCAGCATGGTAGTGGACAGCCCTGTTTTCTCTGAGCACGAGCACAGAGAGCTTGGGTAGAAGGAAACATATGTTTTGTGAGATTCCTGAGGCCTATGGTTTGTAAGCCCATTGAAATCCTATCCAGAATCCTCGCTGAATTTTTCTAGTTTGCAGCCCTCAGTACTCATGGATCCCACATTTTGTATGTGGCAAATTAAGTGGTAATTGAGGTTTGCAAATTTTCACGTAATGTATTCTGGTTTTCTTCCAATGGCCTGTGAGCTAGAACTTAAACACAAGTTCGCTGTAGTTATTTCTTCCTGTTTAGAGAGCTGGCGTAATATTTTGTCTTCTGGGCTCAAATAACCATGTAATTACTCTGTAATCATATAGTAATTAGCACGTACTATATGCATTTATTACATAATTATATTCCTGGAGGATTGCATGGCAATTATACTTACATTCAGCATATCATTTTATATACTATATAATGAACAAGTATATAATTTGTTGCCTTTTTCTTTTATCCTAATTTCAGTTTACCAACCAGGAGCTGGAAACGTGTTCTCCTGTAGCCTTGTTTATACCTCATCTGGCAGGGGCCTGAGCTCCTTTGGCTCCTTTGGCCTCACTCAGTACCACCTAATTATCCATCTAAGGGACTGCAAGGGGCTTGTGGGCTGCCCTGGGCTCCCGGCCTTTGCACTCCATATACATTCTCCTTGTCATGAACTCATTACCTATTAGCTTCAAGACACAGAGCTGATGAGAGCTCCCAGCATCGCCCGGGACCCGGCCGAGCCTCAGGTAGAACAGAGCAAATGTGAGCCTCGGGGCCCCCCACCCTGGGGTCACGCCTGCCTTTCTCTCCTCTGCAGTGGAGCCCGTGCCCAAGGGGAACAACTGCCTGGACGCCGCCAAGGCCTGTAACCTCGACGACACCTGCAAGAAGTACCGGTCCGCCTACATCACCCCGTGCACCACCAGCATGTCCAACGAGGTTTGCAACCGGCGCAAGTGCCACAAGGCCCTGCGGCAGTTCTTCGACAAGGTCCCTGCCAAGCACAGCTACGGGATGCTCTTCTGCTCCTGCCGGGACATCGCGTGCACCGAGCGGCGGCGGCAGACCATCGTGCCCGTGTGCTCCTACGAGGAGAGGGAGAAGCCCAACTGCCTGAATTTACAGGACTCCTGCAAGACGAATTACATCTGCAGGTAAGTGGCGCCGGCGGCTGGGTGATGAATGAGCTCGGCCGGGAGAACCTTTGCGGCTGCTCTCCTGGCCGAGCTCCTGCTTTCTGAGTTTCTACAGGGCGGAGGGTTGGGGTGGGGAAGCCAAGGGGAGGGCAGGCGGTAGAGCCCGCTGGCCAGACACTAACCTCTGCCCTCGGCCCCGGGTTCTTCCAGAGCTAGTCAGGCTCTTTTAATGAGGAAGCTTCCCGTCTTTAACCTGGGGAACGCTTTGAGGGGTGCTTAGTAAGCACAGAGGGTCACCTGAGGCCAGGTGAGCGTGAAGGCTCATTCCCACTCAGCAAACTCTAGGCTGCTGCTGGGATCTTAGCGGTTAACTCAGTGGGGGTGGGGGAGTGGCAAATAGGCTCTTGACAGTCAAGGTCTAAGCCTGGGAAAGACCATCGAGAGAGCCTGAGCTGTGTCCATCCCTGAAAAGAGCTTCCAGAATGCCTTGGGCCATTCAGTCATCCACGTGGCTAAGGAAAGTGGGCACCTTCCCGCTCGGCTCCCAGCAGAAACCCTGCTAAGCCTGGCCCTGTTGTTGAAAACTGTGGCTTCCTTTGCCTTTTGGGCCATTTTTTTAAAAATGTATTTTAATTTTTGAAGGAATCCATGAACATAATCGCCATGGTTTTTTTTGGGGGGGGTTGTTTGTTTGTTTGTTTTTTGTTTGTTTGTTTTTTTAAGGAATATAGAGTTAAGTAGCTGACCCCTTTCACTCTGCACTCACTTGCCCCCAGCTGTCACTGTCAATAATTTGATGGGTGTCCTTCTAAAACTTGGGGTTGAATTTAGTTGCCGATGGAAGCAAGCTGATTCTGATCAGCAAAGACCAAGTCTTTGTAGCCCGAGGTGATGAGCCTGCTGCTCCCAGACACGGGGGCGGGATCCCCCGCTGGAGGTTCAGAGGGGGCACCATTTTGACAACAGCTGTGTTTTGTCCCTGGGGCAGAACCAGGAGCCTTCGAACGCCATCTCTGACAAAATCCTGTGCACTCCATGAGTGTTTACAGGCGGACAAACAGAGGAGGGTGTGACTATGTGCTCATTTGCTTATAGGCTCCCCATTTCTAAAGAGCAGAGAGCAAGGGTGAAATGTTATATTCTGAAGGTTCTGGTGAGCTGAGTAGAGCTGACAATGGCATCCCATCCTTTCCTTAAACTAGTTCTAACAGGGACCAAAGAAAATTAAAAGTCCTCATTATCTGTAGAATTCTCGCATGCTCGAGATTTTTCTGGAAGTAATGTCTCTCCACTTTTTTTTAAAGTTCTCAGCTGGTGACTTGCTATATGAGATAGAATGCAGATGGGCACATGTGTCCTGGGAGGAGTCAGGTGTTCCTACAGTGCAGTTTCTCCAAGGGCTCTCACCCTCCTGGACCTCTGTTTCCGTGGGATCTTCTTAGGTACGGGCTAGAAGCAGGGGCAGCTTGCTGGAAGGGTGAGGCAGGACCCCACACAGCCATAACTTGGGGAAGCCGATCAACCAGAGACTAGAAGAACCCCTTGCTGGAGGTGAATGTGGTTGAGGAGTGGGACAGGGGGAGAGGCCTAGGAGCAGGCCGGGAGGGAGCAGATGTTCTGAACAGCCCTCCTGTGAAGACCCCTGGATCTGAAACTCAAGTTCCTGGTGTCCCGTTAGTCTTAGAGCAGAAGAGATCCCTCTTCTGGGAGCAGGACTGAGTTTCTAGGACCTTCCCTGGCTTAAAGCCAGACAGATACAGCTCCTCCCTGTCTTTTTGGTGGATGTTGTCCTCTTCATTGATGGGTCCAAACCAGGCGGCTTCAAGACAGGCAGCTGTACGCTCCGGGGAATGGAGTGATGCCTGAGGCCACGAGCAGCGGACGGGAGGTGGGAGAGATGAAGGAGCCTCTCCCTTCTCTTCTCATGAGGTTGGTCTTGCACACAAGCTGCAGAGGAGGTCTGAGACAGCTCCTGTAGGGGCTGAAAGCCGACCCTGAGCAGTTCATCGGCGTTACTGCAAAATAGAGACTCCTTGGGGCTTCCGGGTGGCTCAGTCAGTTAAGCATCCAACTCTTGATTTTGGCTCAGGTCATGACGTCAGGGTTGTGGGATGGAGCTGTGCGTCAGGCTCTGTGCTCACCCTGGAGTCGGCTGGAGATTCTCTTTCTCCCTCTGCCCTCCCCTTGTTCTAAATAAGTAAATAAAATCTTTCAAGAATCCTTGGAAGGTTGGTGTAAATTCGCTAAGTCAGATTGGTTTTTTGCTGAGATGTCGTGAGAAGTAGCTGGGAGATGGGGAACTTGCAGTATTCTGGGGGAGATGGCAGAAGGAGTATGCAGATAACAGGGTGATTTGGGTGCTGTTTGGGGCCCAGACTGACCCGCTAGGGAGGGTCCAGGAATTATTTGTGTTGACACAGCCTCCGTGGCAGAATGGCATCAGCTGATGGTGTAGAAATGTTCTGGGGGAACCACAGGACAGTCCTGCCTGATAAGAACTGTGCCTGGTCACACCAAGGCAGGGATGTGGTGACCGCAGCGGAGTGCAGCTGCACATGACTAGAAAGGTGTTTGGAAATCCCGATTCGGCACCACCCAGGGGTGCTACCAAGTGAGATTTGTCTCAGCGGGATTGAAGGGTTTTAGACCCTCTGCTGAGACTTCCCCAGGGAAGGTAAACCAGCACCTTCCCCAGTGGTACCCATCGGTGAGGGATTTAGCTCATAATTTCTTTCCAGGGTCTGGATGTATTACTCACGATGACCTTCTCCCTGTCAGATGTGGTAAATGTACTTTCAGCCGCTGGGTGGGCTCAGGGTGTTTTCTTTCATCGTATTTTATTAATCTTGTCTTTATTCCTATCCCTCTTATTCCGTCCCTCCTCCGTCCATCCGGGGAGGCCCTTGTGGTGCCTGCCACCCCAGGCAGCAGCTGGGATTCCGGAGCTGGGGCTCCAGCGGGGCTCACATGACCGTTGCTCCGACGTGTACCCACCCAGGGACAGGGAGGTGTCGCGGAGGGGATGACCGAGGGCCTGATCTGAGTCTTCCAAAGGGCAAGGGACAGCAAGAAGAAACATTGCTTCATAAAAACAGTTTTCTTCGAAAGCTCACACTTTCAGACGCCCCCTCCCATCTCAGCATCAGCAGCCATCGCAGAGCTGCCTGGGCTCATTAAAACTCCCCTCGCACTTGCTGGTTTCCTGGTCGCGGCACACGGGTTCCTCTGTCAGTGTCCAGCCGCCCCTGGGCAAAACCTGTCTCTCTCCTGCCTTGTGCCTTTCCACAGAAGAAATGCAGTGCTAGCCTCCCCTTTTGACTTTGTTTTCTTTTCTCCTTTCCCTTGTAGAGAAGCTGACTGGTTCCTTTCCTCTTGGGGGGTTTGGGTCCTCCAAGCTTGTCTATAGAACAGCAAATGCAGAGGTATTTTGAGGAGGAAGTGATGAAATTTAAAAGGCACACATTCTTCCCCTGAAGCACAGCGTCTCCCTTGCCAGTCGTCCCTCTGGTTGCTTTCCTTAGTGCCTGGAAGGATGTCAGGACTGGGTTTGGCCATAAAGGAGGCATCGTCCTTTATTCCTGCTGCAGGTTGTTACAGATGCATAATTTAAACCTCCGCCTTACCTCCTTTCCCCCAAAGTCTGATAATCCAAAATAAACTTCGCACTTGCTCACCGGCTCTGGGTGCTCAAATATGTTCATCTCTCCTTTATTTTTCTAACTAAAAAAGATGCCTCAGCTCAATTTTATTACCAAGAGGTCTGGCATCTTCCTCTGGAGTATGCCCCCTTCTGTTCTCAGCTAAGAGCAACAGAGTTCTACTCCAAAACCCCTTCTGCTTCCCATGCCAGGCGGAGAGTGAGCCGGAGGCTGTGGACCAGCTCACCTGCCTGTGGCTTTAGGTGCTGCCTCATGGTGTCGCTGTTGAGAACAACCCAGAGGGTTCTTGGTTTGCGGGCAGGGCCCTTCTTGGCCATTCTGCACAAGGGCAACCTTGGGCACCCGAGTAATTTCGTTCATGCTCAGTGTGGAGCTGCTGTTTCGCAAAGCATGAGGTGTTGCCCTAGGGGTGGGGCCCTAAGACGTTCCAGCCAGAGCCCACCCACCAACTAAGACTTCCGCTTTACTGGCAGTACCTTCCAAAGTGGACATTGCAGCATTGCATCTCCTTTCTTTCTAACTTCCTTCCTCCCCTTTCCTTCCTCCTTTTAAAATAATTTATTATGCTAAGAGCACTTGTCATGCCATCTACCCTCTGACCTCACGGTCCAGTGTTGTCATCTGTAGGCACAGTGTTGTGCAACAGATCCCTAGAACTCATTTATCTTGCATAACTGAAATTTGTATACACGAATTAGTAGCTCCCTGCTTCCCCTCCCCCATCTCTCAGCAACTGTGATTTGGTCTTTGCTTCCATGGATTGGATGGTTTTAGATACCTCGTGTAAGTGAGATCATGCAGTGTTAGTCCTTCCGTGACTAGCTTATTTCCCTTAGCATAAATTCCTCCAGGTTCATCTCTGTTGTTTCCTATTGTGGAAATTCTTTCTTTTTAAAGTGAAACAGTGCTTGGCCAGGGATATCTCATTACTTCTGGAAGGATTCTGATAATGCTGAACCTCAAAAGAGAAGGTATCAGGGCCTCTGTGCCCTCTGTCCCCCATCCACTTGCTCGTACTGGTGCTTTGGCTCCGTGTCCCCCACAGTTTCCAGGAACGCTGGCTTTGATCAGATCACCAAGTAGATGATTCTACCTGTTCCCGGGGACTGAGGATGCTACAGTTGCATCCTAGAGACCCGTTTTTTGGTTGTATTTAGTTTTGTTTGTTTTTAGCAGAACCAGGAAGGTCTCTCTGATACAGCCTCAGAAGAACCACGATGTAATTTTCAAAAATCCTGCTGTAGCAGGTGGAGAGCACCACTCTCCACCGTGGGCCCGACTCTGTTACACTTAGAGGAAATATGTTGTTGTTAATTTATTAACTGGGCAGTTGAGAAACACATCACAAAACTATCCAACAGATTTCTGCTCCAGTAACTTAGTCTGACAGATGTTAGTGAACCTTTAAAAGGTGAGGAGTGTTTCATTTGCCTAGAATCCGATCCCCTCCATGCAGTAAACTGTGGATCTTAGAGATCAAGGACATCTCCTCCATGGCTTGGGCTGCATTCCTGAGTTGCAAACTGGGTTCTTCTATATTACTATATCTGGGCTTGTCTCAACATGTGGCAAACACAGGGAGAAATGGCTCAGAGGATAATTAATGCCTAAAACTAGATGGGTAGATTAATTTGGCACTTAATTTTACTTTACGCTGATTCATTCACAAATGGAAATCAGCAATTAGACAATGCAAACTTTTGAACCATGGAAAGAAAGGTTCAGGAATATGAGAAAATACAAGTAAAACATTTTCCAGTTCATTTGAGCAGTTTTTATTTCAAATGATTACATGGGAGTCTTTAGCCATGCATGTGGAATGGTGAACGGCTAGGTTTCTGATGTGTCCCACCTGCATGAGCGGCCCGCCACCCAGACGGTGTGCTGGAACCCGCCCCTCCAAGACTCTTGAGGGGAGAGCTCCTGTGTGCAGGCAACATCAGGATCCTGAGAGAAGAGCCAGGCTGTCCTCTGACCTCTGCTGCTGCTGCCTTTGAGTGCAGCAGGGAAAGAACATGCTTCTAGTCGGGTCCTCCAGGCCCCAGCCACCACCCTGGGCCTGTGCACCCTGGAGGCAGGCGGGAAGTCCACACCGGAAGCGGAAGCCGTGTCAGAGCCTACAGGGGTAACCTGAAGGGTGAATCAGGCAGAACCCGCTACAGCTTGCGCTATCCTGTCACCTCATATCTCTTTCCTTATCTCCCCTTTGGCAGAGGCGGGTGTGGAGCCATTTGTCTGCTCTTGCTGGAGCCTGTCGCTAAAAAAATGCCGGTCTAGATTTATACCACATCCTGTCTCTCTCCTTCCTGCCCCTTCCCGGTGCCTCCCAGAGCTTAGAGTCTCTGCCTCACCTTCTTCCCACCTCCCTTCACCTGCCCACGTCCTCACCAGTGTTGCTTTTGCCTCTCTCGGCCGGAGACAGAAAGAGTCAGAGACTTTATATTTGCACATTCTGTCAGTTACCAGAGCTGCATGGACAGATGGAGTCTTGGTTCCAGAACTGTGTATGACCGTCTTCAAGGACGAAGGTAGGCGGAAGAAGGATGGAACCCAGTCTGCCCAGGAAGCTCAAAGAGAGAGCCCATATTTCTTCAGGGGGCGAGGTGTCACAGCAGAGGATCTCAGGAGCCAAGGGCCTCGGTGGGTGAGAAGCAGGGAAAGTCCAGCAGAAGGAAGGTGCTCGGTTTAGGGAGGTTGCTGTGGTGGAGGTAGGAGTAGGGGCCTGAAGACCGTCCTGGTGAGAGAAGCATCTGTGTGATAACAAGACAAGAGATTGGGAGCCTCCAGTGCCATGTTGAAGTATTGACTTTATCCAGTGAAGCTTTAGGAAGGAAGAGAGACATGACCAGCTGGGCCTCAGAGGGCTCCCAGGAGGCAGTGTGGAGGGGGATCAGCTTGGGGAGAGTCCAGGAGGCAGGTGGGAGGTTCTTACGGTGGAGCGGGATGAGAGATGAACCAGGAGGAGAAGGTGATAGTTGGGAAGCGTGAGGCACCCTGGAAGGGAGAACTTGGTTTACTGAGAGCACCTGGCATGGACAGAGGCTAACGTGGGTCTCTCCAGCCTGGTGACCAGGCAGAGATGATGGCGTTAGTAGCCGGGATGGGGAACAGGAGAAGGAGGAACAGACTTGTCTCTAGGGTTGGAGGTGTGGGGAGAGGATGTGAATTGTTTGGGCCCTGCTGTGTTTGTGGGCTGTGTTCTTTGGGATTCTTTTGGTTCCATGAGAGAAACCTAGCTTAAGTGGCTAGGCCAGAAGAGGGGGGTTGTATTAACTCAGGCCTGGGGAGGCAGGGTAATTGGTCACAGCCAAGATACTGGGCACAGTGTTACCGGAGCTACACTGTCACCTCGCTGCTCCTTCTGCTTCATTCTCATCCTGTTTCTCAGTGAGTGCTGCCCCCACAGCTGCAAGGCACCTATCCTGTCACCTCATAATCAAAGATGGACTCTTCCCCACTATTACCTGTTAGAAAAATCCTGCACAAGGACTTTGGAGTGACCTTGGCTATGGCATGTGCCCATCCCTGGACGAGCCACTGAGGTGAGAGGGAACGTATACTTTGGCTTAATTGAAGCCAGAGTTGGCAGAGTCTACTACCAGAGTCAGGGGAGGCATGCTGGGCTCAGAAAAACAACGTGGGGTCTGTGGTGCACGAGGATGTCCATGTTCCACATGGAGAGGGAAGGCTTGTGCGGAGAGGCCCTCAGAGGTAAAGGCACAGTCCCCAAAGCTGAGGGGAGAATAGAATTTTATGAAGAAAATCATGGTGAGCACAGGCGTCAGTCACTCAGAGGGAAAAGGAGTAGAACTCAGAATGACACTGATTTTAACACATAGGTAATCTGTCCATCCATGAGACCACCCACCCATCAGGCCATCCATGTATGCATCTACTCACCCATCTGTCCATCTGCTCACCTATCTGTCCATCCATCCATCCACCCACCCATCATCTACCCACCCCATCTGTCCATCCATCCATCCACCCATCCACCCATCCACCCATCCATCCATCCATCCACCCACCCATCCACCCATCCATCCATTTGTGCATCTGTCATTCTATCCATAGATGTCTCTCCATCCATGCATCCACCCACGTCTGTCCATCCATCCATCCATCTGTCCATCCACTTATCTGTCCATCCACCCATCCATGCACCCACCCACACATCTGTCCATCCATCCATTTACACCATCCATCCACCCATCCACCCACCCACTTAACTGTGCATCCATCCATCTATCCATCCAGCTGACCTTCAGTTATTGTGCCAGGAGTAGAGACTCAGCTTCTCATCTACAGTGCAGAGAGGAAGGCAGGCACAGAGAGTCATTGCAACCTGGTGTGGTAGTCTGTGCTCAGAAGGGACAAAGTGCTATGGGAGAACAGAGGTGAGAACAACCACCTCAGCAGAGTGGGTCAGCATGGCTTCCTGGAGAAGCTGCCATCTGAGCTGGGCTGGAAGGATGAGTAGCCCAGGAGAGAGAGGCTTGGTAGTCATGGGACAGAGGCCCAGGCCTGTGGGTGTGAGGAAGGCGTGGGATGTCAACAACAACATACTCACCAGGCTTCAACGACGAGCAGCACTGGACACAGTGCACACGTGGTCTCCGAGCAGCCCAGCTGCCCTGCGCAGGGACAGGCGGTAGGCGAGGAGCCCCGGGATTGCCCAGCTCCCACCTGAAGGAGGTGGGGTTCAGCCAGGTCTTGCTAACTCTGAAACCTGGCTTCTGTCCTTTTTTCCAAATGATTGTCTTTCCTGACAAGAATACAGTGTTCTCACACTGTTCAGCCTTACGGACTTCAGTTCCAGACAGGCGGAATGATGATCCCGGCCAGCCTCTGAATCCAGACGCTCTTCATGGCTCAGTAGCTAAGACAGCACCAGTTTTAAACACCGCTTTCACAGACAGTTAGGACATAATGTCCATCTTCGCATCATTTAAAAAAAAAATCTACTCAGGTAATACATGCTCATTAAGTTCTTTATCTAATTTCCTTTTGAGCACTCACTGATTATTACAGAGTGGTTTCTCTATGACAGCTTGGTGATGACAAGAACTGTTTCTACAAATAAGAAAAAATCCTCTCGCACCACACTGGTTTATTCTGATTATTATTAACTCAGTCATTCACTAGGAGCACATTTACTGAGCACAGTCTGTTTGACCTCAAGGGTTCTGGACATGTAAGGCATGTGCCCGTCACCCAGCAGCTCCCGCTTACCCGGTTGGGCGCCATAATTCCTTGACAGCTGTCATGGGAGTTCAGGGTCCTCAACCCTCACCTACCCCAAGGCAGCAGAAATCAGGGACCTGGCTGTGTATCTCATGGGAGATGAATTCTTTGCTGTCACAGAGTGACAACAAGCTCTAAGTAGTCCATGGTTATGTCACAGGTTGGGGTCATCCAGGTGTTTGCCCGCCTACCTTCTCCCTGCCCTGAGGCCATGTCATTAATCAGAGGAAAACCTCCATTTTGTGAATTGCATCTTGACCACAGCATGGGCAAAGGGGGGGGCGGTAGATGAGAGATCTGGACTCATTCCTGGAAGTGCTGACATGGGGGGCCCAAGATGGCCAACGCCTTGTCCAAGGCTGCCGGCCATGGAAAGAGACCCAGCTGATCCCCTGCTCCTCTGTGCAGTTTGCTGCTCTGCCCAGCTGCGGTGTCACATGCTAAGACCGAAGTTCACTGACAAATAAACTGGCTTCCTCCTCAAGTCATCCTAATCCCAACCACATAGAGTCTATGATGTCTTCTTGTTTTTAATTCCAAAGGAAGGTGTTGTTTCTATTTCCTGCAGCTCCTTTTGCAAATGAGTTTTATCCACTGGACAAAGAATGGGAAAAGGGGGGAACCTCAGTATTCTGGGGGGCAGCCCTCTCATCCAGACCAATAGCTTTTGGGGGCCAGTGGCATCCCATGCTGACCAGCATGCTGGCCCCAAGAAGCTGACTTTTCCCTCTCCATACTTGCCCTTCACCGGAGACAAGATTAGGGTTGACAGAAGGACCCATAGCCCATGGCCCAGAGCAGTCTCATTTTTGTAGGAGGAGATCTGCCCCTTCAGTTGTGGGGTAGCTCTTGTGCAGGGCTTGGGCCAGGCTCTCACAACCAGGCTGGGAGTCTTGCTCCAGCCAGGAGGCCCCAGACCCCCACTCAGGCATTACCCCAAGTTAGATATCCTGCAGTCACGTTGGCATTTACATTCCAATGGAGTATTTCCAATTCAGTGAATGGGAAATTGCTCTGTAATTTCCAAAAGCAATTAATTATGCAGAAAATTTTGCATCCAAGGAAAACAAGAATTTGTGCAAAGTTCCACTCCAGGCTGGAGTTGGGACTTTTCTTCTCCTTCCTCTGTGGTTGTCAGTGTTGTTGGTGAGTGAGGTGGGCTTGAGTGGGCACCCTCGTCATGCTGGTTCTAGGAAGCGGGGGGCTGGAGGCCTCAGTCTGGTGTTTGTAACGGAAGGTGGGGATTCCATTCTTCCCAGGACAGCTCTAGGGACTAAGGGAGGTGTCTACACAAATGCATCAACACCGTGCCTGCCGCCTAACACCACAAACACTCAATAAATTATGTCCGTCACTCTTTGCGTGTAAGCTGTTATCATAAAGGATAAAGAAACTTAAATCCCTGATGTAACATACCCTTCCCCTTTAAAGGCAGAGACCTTTAAAGTAGGCTTGGTGGGTGGAGGGGGTAGATTCTTTGCTTTACACTTCTGTGCACCCACAGCATTAAGCAGTGCGTGGAAATGTCAACGCCGTTATGTGAGACCATGTGGCTAAGCTTTACACGTCACCATCTTTCCAGTGTTGCACCGTTCGAGAAAAGTGGGGGCCAGAGGCAGGGGCGGACCAAGTCCAGAGGTCTTTGGAGCATGTGTCATCTCAAGAACATTCCTGTCGCGAATGGACAATTATCGGCATGCAAAGATAACCCAGTAAGACACGAACGGAGGTGGCCACGAGATTGTTCAGCCCAACGTGCTAAATTCACTATTGTTGCAACTGAATAGGCAGTGGGGGGACCCCTGGCAGCCTCTCGGGGCACGTGCTGCTTCAGTGACCCAGAGTAACTGTGAATAAAGGGTTCTCAGAGGGGCTTGGGTCTGAGTCCGTGATGTGAGCGATACAGCAAAGGGCGGTGACTGACTCAGTGCCACTGAGACCGGTCCCTCCTGTCCTCTGGCTAGTTCTGTGCTGTGAATCATCCCATCAGCCCATTAGGAGGCAAGCCACAGCCGGGGGCAGAGTGGCTTGTGGTGCAGGACTCAGGAGCCCAGAATCTGCAGAGCCAGGGACAGCGTGACAGGAAGGCATGGATGACCGTGACGGTGATAAGGAGGATGATGAGGAGAGTGTCATTTGTGTGACATTTATGATGTGCCAGACCCTGTGCCAAGCCCTTCACCGCATCCCCTGAAGCGGGGCTGTCACTAGCTCCTACCCTGTCTCATGGATGAGGAGGTCACCCAGGTGGAGGCAGTGATGAGAGCCCAGAGGGCCTGTGGGTGACAGAGCCCAGGTTCTGTTTACAGTCTGCTGCCCGTCTCTGGTGCGAAGTGGGTGCCTCTTGCAAACGGCCCACAGAATTTTTCCTGAGACGCTCAGCATGTGTGGAGTTGGATACCTGAGGGGACTCTGTTTTCACAATCGATTCCTCTTAAAACAAAAATTTTAGACAAGAGACCTTTGGATCTCCTCCAGATAGGGCTCGAGTGCCCCTCACAAAACATATTTCACTTCTTGTTCTAACAGTGGCTTTCTAATTTTTGGTTTCGGGACTCCTTTACACTCTTAAAAGTACTGAGAATCCCAAGGGGTTTTTGTTGGAGGCAGGGGACAGATCTAACTGACACGGTATTGAGAATCAAAGGTGAAGAAAGGGTTACCTATTTAGTTCTTCATTTAAAAATAACATCAAGGGAAAAAATAACACCAAGAAGCCCATTACATGTTACTCAAAATAACAGAACATATTTTTATTGAAAATCACAGTATTTACAAAACAAAAAATGTAAGGCGAAGTATGGCATTGTTTTCTACTTTTCCAGTCTAGTGTCTGCCCGTAAGACACGCGGGGTCTTCTACTCACTTAAGCTTTCAGTCTGATGCAGTATCCCACGTCGGGTGACTTCTGGAAAAACAGGGTCCTCCAGTGAGAACATGGGAGACAGAAAGGTAAATCAGAACTTCGTATGGGTAGGAAACCGCTTTGACCTCATGGACCCTAAAAGGCTGAGATTGCCAGGGTCCCTGGGCCTCACTTTGACAACTGCTGCTCTAGAAGGACCAGAATGGTCTCAGGCTGGAAGACGTGTGTGGGCACACATGTTCCCAGAGCATCCTTGAGCTAGGACGTGCTGTGTGTACCCAACCCGTTCAGCTCTGGCAGGTCAGAATGGTGAGGTTGGGGGAGTGGGGCGTGGGGGGCGGTGTCAAGTGCCAGGTGGAATTGATGCTGATCCCCCACAGAACTGCTGATCCCCATCAGCCGTCGCCCCCAGGGCTGTGTGGCAGGCTGGCGCGCCTGGCCCCTCCGGGTCTCTCACTCTGAGAGAGGCCCTCCTGGTGGGCGGCACCTTCAAGGGCGGCCTTTCCTTCTCTGTTCCAGCGTGCCAGAGGAGTTGAGTGTCACGTTCTGCTCAGTGAGGCAGAACTCTAGGCTGACGTGTAAAATCCATCTGTGTCCGGAAGACTCAGTGGCACTGATCTCGTAAGTAGGAGCCCATGCCGCAGGCAAGCCTCTGCTCCTTGGTGTGCTGGGTGGGGTGATACACCTTGATAGGAGCCATCCCACGTGATCGAGAGCTATGGGATTATACTGATGTTGGACCTGGGAAAACCCTTCGAGTTACAAATGGCAGGACCCTGGAAGTTTGAGGGTTTGTTGTGAGCGCTCAGCAGTTGAGATTCCTACTGGAGAGTTGGCAGGCTCCATCTGACAGCTTTGAACTTGCTGGGATGGAAGTCTGGGAGAGAGAATGCCCTCTGTGCAAGAATATTCACCCCAGCATAGGATCTTGACACTGTCCTGCTAGAAAACCTCTCTCTGGAAATAGGCAAAAGCAAAAGGGGAAATCCCTCTTCCATGTCCCAGGTTCAAAAATTCAGGTTAAAACATTTTTAGCGGGGCGCCTGGGTGGCTCAGGGGGTGAAGCCTCTGCCTTCAGCTTAGGTCATGATCTCAGGGTCCTGGGATCTCTGCTCAGCAGGGAACCTGCTTCCCCTCTCCATCTCTGCCTGCCTACTTGTGACCTCTCTCTCTGTCAAATAAATAAATGGAATGTTAAAAAAAAAAAAACATTTTTAGCTAAAAATTAGGTATATGGCTTGAGAAGTGTGTTTTTTTGCTTCACATACTGGCTGGCGGTTGGTTTACTCCGTGGCTCAGCAGGACTGCAGTGCCCGGTGCTCTGAGGGACCCAGAGAGTCAGAGACAAGTGAGCCACCTGAACAGTGTGAACGTGCCAGCAGAGGGAAGAGAGCTGGGCTCGGGGACTTCTCCCAGGTTCCGTTGTTCTGTAGCGGTGGCTCTCCAAGGTTAGCCTGCTTTGGGGTCACTTCCTGACTCATGAAGTCTAGGATGGGGCTTGATAACTTGCAATTCTAGAGCATTCCCAGTGATGCTGCTGGAGCCCACACTTGACCGGAGAGCCACGAGAATGTTGACCCAGTTACACTGGTTTGATGGTCTTGCTCTGCTCTCCGAGGGTCTGCAAAATGGGGCTGAGAAGGAGCAGTAGCCAGATCGGACTTGGGCAGTGAGGAGGGGGCATAGGAGAGGACAGCACGTTGTGGCTGCGGTGTGGGCTGTCAGCCCCGTGGTGGTAGCGGCAGAATGAGGACAACGGTTCAAAGATTCCGTGCTGCACTGATGCCCGGCTCTAATTGGAAGACTGTGGGGATCCTCTGTGAAAGGCTCTGATACCCACCCCCCACCCCCCACCCCAGACTAGGGCCTTAGAAGCCAAGGCTACTGAGGAATGGCTACCGCGTGTCTAGTAAGTTGGCGCCTGAGCAGCAGGGCTGCCAGGCGGAAGCTTGTCTTCTTTGTAGGGAGGACACAGATAGTTTGTTTTCTGTAGTCTGAGCTTGGAATTCATTTGGCTGAGTTATGCCTGGAAAATACGAAGTAAAACAGAGGGTTTTGAGGTAATTATTTGAAAAGAAATCCTCCTTCCAGAATGACCTTCGGAGCAGTCTTTGACCTGCTCAATGAACCATTCAAATGAGTAATGCTGACATATACACTTTGCTTTGCTCTTGTCACTTTGGCCGAGTGGAAGCATCTGTGGTTGTCAGGAGGAAGTGGGAGTGGGCAGCACTGCTGGTGACGCGCTGTAATGCAGATTACTCAAACACACGCGGGTGTTTGACCTGCCAAAGTGCTATGATTCCATGAGCCCAGGTCTCCTTGAACCTAGGCCTGGACTGTGCATAGTGTGGTCTCACACTAGCTCGCTGCTTGTCGTAAGTGAGGGACAGTGGAGGATATTGGTGTTGGGAGGCCAGATGCCATATCCCAAAGGAACCTGATCTCTGTCCTTGACCCTGTCTCACCATGGCCACCGCCTCATACCCAGTGTCTTGGACTGACGGTGTATAATGTCTGGTCATTGGAAGGTTAGTGCCTTGTGGGAGCCATCTGCAGTCTGGGCCAGGCACTGGGCTGGCTGGGGCTGGACTACCAAGCTCGAGGTGAGCAGTCTTGGCGCTGGGTGCCTGAATGCTGATACGGCCTTACGTGTCTACCCTGAAGCCCTCAGGCTGCACCCCAGCATCCCCGGGCTCAGAGAAAGCAGAAGGGGTGCTTTCTGGGTGTACAAGAGGTACCAGCAAACACTGCCTGTCCGCTGGATTCTGTTCCAACCCACATGGGAGAGCGCCCCTCAAGGGAGCTAGACTAAGTGTTCCTTGTCCACTTGGGGCAGGGGTGACCCAGCTGAAGCCGTTTCCATGCAGGGTTCGGCCCTCCCTGGCTGAGGCTCCTGATAATCTACTAGGTTTTACCTGCTCTTTCATGTGAAGGAGGAGAGACACCTGCTCCATTCCTTGCCTCGCAGGACTTAGGGGTTGTGGGGGAGGAGAGAGAAAGCCAGCACTGGAACACCTTGAGTGTAGTCACAGTAACATTCCTATCCAGCCCTTTTCTGTGCCAGGCAGTGGGTCCTGGACCTCAGTCCTCCCCATATGGGGAGATGCAGAGATGAAACACAGCAGCAGGGACCATGGAGCTTTGAACCTGTGGTCCGACTTCAGGACTTCTGGATTTTCAAACCATGATGCCCCACACTCACAAGCTCTGGGAAGGGGCTACACATGTGTCTCCTCTTCCAGGAAAGCACCAAGGAGATGACCCCAGCCTGGCCAGCTCCTGCCAGATGCCTCCTGTCTCTGGCCTCAAGAGTGTTCTCTGCAGTCCAGAGAGGGCTTGTTGGGGAGGCTGCTGACTTCTCCCCGTGGGCCTGTCTTACACCCCTCACTTCTTGACTTCAGTAGCACCCTCTGGGGGGAGTGTATACACAGCCAGGGGTGGGGAAGGGGTGCTCAGTGGGGGAAGTCATGGGCTGAGGGACTTCTTCACACAGCTGTATCATGGGATTGCATTCAGCCTTACTGAACGGTAACAACAGATATTACTTTTTTATGTTTTTAAACTGCAAACACTATTAAACTGAAAGGATGCCCACTCATTCTGTCATTACACTTTATTGGACCCGGTAAATATCACTTACATCCACTTAAATCAGATTTCAGCTTCTCAAGCACACAATTCTTGTCAAAATGGCGTCAAAAGCCCAAGACTAAAATTTAAAAATTGAGCGTTCATTTTCCTATCTGTGTTGTGGGGGTGAGTAGGAACTGGAGAACCTATGGTTTTCTTTTGAAAATTTGGCTCTAACTTTTAACCAGCTCGATGACTTCGGCTGGATGTTGACCTTTCTGGACCCCAGTGTCCTCCACTGTAAAGGAAGGCTAACCACAGTGATCAGGCTGTTGTGTGTTCATTGACATGGGCCTACAAAGCATTGCCCACAGTGACTGGCTCTAAGGAAAAGCAGTTGGGGGAGGCTCCCAGGAGACCCCCGAGTGCACTGTGAGTGGGTTACAGGAAGCCCGGAGCTCACCTGTTTGGATAGACTGGTTGAGGGGATGGTGTCCTAGAAAATGATTGATGTGGACCATAGAAACCAGCTCCTCAGCCCTAAAGAATAAAGGGGGAAATGTTTTAAATTCAGCAGAGAGTGTTAGGGAAAATGTGGAAAATGGGGCTGAGGTGTCGGGGAGGGGCTGCTGTTGACAAGAGGACATTCAGTGTGAGAATGGATTACCAAGGAGGGTTTTGGATATTCTGGAAAAGGGGGAGTTACCTGATGGCAACGGAATAAGTGATTTATTCTTTTGACATGTAACACCACAATTCCCTGTCTCCTGAGCATTGGCCCATCCGGAAAGGAAGATATTAGGGACTAGTTGTTTGCTGAGCTCAAAGGCTCTGTTGACCTTAAAACAACTTGCCTGGAAGAAAAACGACCTAGTGTATATTTACTATTGAACATAATTTTCCTTAGGAAGTCTGCAACCCTATTAAAGATTAATAGGGAATCTTATTTTCATATGTTTCTGCTTAAAGTCTATTTGTGCAAGTGTAGGCTGTTAGCCATTCAGACATCCGTTTACCTTCTTCCTCCACCCCCTCCCAGGGCAGGCAGAAGCTAGGCTCTTTTAATGTGAGGAAGGTAGATTAACATTCTGCTGAGCTTGGGGCTCAGGTACCACAGAGGTGTTTAGCGCTTGTCCTTTGGGGGTAAGGGCAAAGGGAGGAATTTTGCAAATTATTAAAGTCAAGAGAGCCTGTGTAATTTCAATTTTTCATCTTCTGGGAACCCCCAAAGAAGCAAGATTTGACTGAAGGAGGCCAGGCAGCATTTGGGATAATTTCTAGAATTTACTTATGTTCCTCAAAAGTAATTAGAGTTCAGTTTCTCTGGCTCTAAGCATTACATGATGCAACGCTTCTTTCCGAGGGGTCAGATAGCACCTCCTTACATTTATACCGGCCTGATGCCAGCCAGCTCAGTAGAGGACCACATCTGGGGACCACATGTAGTGACCTGCGGAATTGCCCTGAATTGTTTCTAAGTGTGATTCCATTGGCCTATAAAACACATTCCTCTGCTAGAAGATGCGGAGGACTCACAGAAGACGTCGCTCTTTGGTCATAACAGTAGGATTAAGCCTGATGTTATTTGAGCACATATAGACCTTGGGCATGTAAATTAGTGATCTCAGGATGAAGCATTTCATACACCAAATTATTAGCAGAAGAATTTGAAGAAAAAGATTACTGTGACTGTCTCTACCCTAAGGCTTCATAGAGGTCTCTAGGGCAGTGTGGACCTCCTGGGCTGGTCCCGAGCAAAACAGAAGACACCACGCTGACGAATCCTATCCTCCTCCAGGAAACTGGAGGTCATACACAGGGGCTAGGTGCCTGGCACACTCATCTTCCAGGACTGCTGTGAAGGCTTTACTGTCATTCAACTGGAGTAATCAAGCTTCAGAGAAGTTAAGGTGTTCATCTCAAATGCCATGTTTAGCAAGTGGTTGAATTCCAACTGAAGACCTGGTCCATTTGCAAATTCTGTATTCAAAACCTCTACTCTACACTGACTTTTAGAAGAGTTTTTGTTTTCTGTTGCTCTTACAGCAGGTTGCCACAAACATGGTAGCTTTAACACAAATTGATTCTCTTACGTTTCTAGACATCGGAAGTCATACACAGGTCTTGTGGGGCTGAAATCCAAGTGCCCGCAGGACTGAGTTCCTTTTGGAGGCTCTAGGGACAAATCCATTTCCTTGACTTTTGCCCACACGCATTCTTTGTCTCATGACCCCATCTTCGAAATCAGTAAAAGCTGGTCCAGTCTTTTGCACATGGCATCTGACCTCCTCATCTGCCTTCTTCTTATACTTTTAAAGATCTTATGATTATGTTGAGCCCACCTGGGTGATCCAGAAGAATATGCTTACCTGAAGACCTGAAACTACAATCACACATTCCAAGGCCTTTTCATCACCATGCCAAATGTATACATGTTCACACTGTCTGTGGTTCCAGGATTAGAGTATAGACATCTTCTGTCTACAGTAGTTTATCATGAATTGCAGAACAGATTAGTCCCCAGGCATTGCTAGAAATCATGGAGCCAAGTATGTAACTTTCATGCCGCCAAGGGTATGTGTGCATTTTGCAGTAATAGTACTACTCCCTCTGTCTGATTTCTCAGTGGTCCCTAAGACCTTCACTCCATTTACATTTATCTGTTGCATCAAAGAAAGCTACATCTGAAGGCATCTTGAAATTCTTTCTAAAGTGAGAGTGGGCATAAATAATTCAGTAAAACCATGGAGGGTGACCTTTGCTGCCCCAGGGGTGCCTGAGCAGTTAGTTGACTTGGGGCTTCTCAGATTCCCGGGTTGAATGTAAGGCAACTGCTGTAATTCACTCCTGAAGATGGAAGGGCCTGCAGAGTTTAACGAAGTAAATTCATCCCATGGTGGTCTAGAGTTTGAAGGAGTGGCTGTACTGATGAAAGATTGGTCGAGCATCTAGATTTCTATTTCTCCTTGTGGCCCAAAGCCACAACACTGATGACTAATTCTTGTGCAGAAATATGAAAGACTGATTGGATAAGATGGACTCTCAAAGAGTTTTGGCTGATTTGTCACAGACCGTTAGTAGATATCTGAATGTTTTATGATAATTTAATCATCCAGAAAACCTCAAATTTCTCTTTTCCTTCCATTGCTTCCCATAAAAACAAGCACTGTCCAAGTGGAGTTTTGTGCACCGGAGGACATCTCGTAGCGTGGATAATACAGAACAACTTTATTTGCCTTGGCCGTGTAACCAGTGTAGGACTGTTGGCAGGGTCTTTGTGCCCGAGGGGACTTACAGTTTGCTTATATTATGACCATCCGTGAGTCCGTGGAGAGATTGGAGAGGGGGGTGAAGGGAGGAGTTCTGGCCCGAAGGCAGCTCTGGGGCATCCGACCCAAGGCTGCCAAGAGCCCCTTCACCGTTGGAATTCCAAGGATTCCCTTGCCAACTGCCATAGCTTGCTTTTCAGATTTTCCATGTAGAGATTAGCTGTCAAACCCTGTCAGCCCCTCCGCAGCTGTTGATTGACAGCTGTCAGTGCTTGTGCAAGGTGGCTCCGTGAGGGCTGCCGAGATCGATCAGATGCCGACCTGGACGCCCTTCAGGGGGCTGCCGCTGTTTCACGTCCTCAGAAAGGCTAAGGAAACACAGCATCTCTGCCCTGCGGCATGCTTGCCCGGAACCCTCACCCTGGAGAGAACCCCCAAGCAGGACACAGGGACTAAAGCCCTGGGTGACACCTGCACTTCCTGAAGTCCTTCCTTGGAAGGGCTTTGTCACCGCACCAGGGGGCGAGCCCTGAAGGTGGTGATCATAGCCTCCTGTGACCCACATGCTGGGCCAAGAGCTACCAAGGAACTGGACGAGCAGCTGTGATCAGGGTTCCCCAGAGCAAGTGAGGACAGCTGTGTGTATTAAATGGGTTGTAGCCTCCCAAGTATCACGATGAAGCTGAGCAGGGCTTTGGGAGGAACAGGGCAAACCTCTTCTTGGCTTCGAGAGCCGTATTGTGCCAGGAAACAGACACGTTAGGCAAAGTTTCTTGGACCTCACAGTACTTTCCCGAAAACAGGGGGTCACAGTTTGGCTAAGTCAATGAGAAGTCCATTAACTTGTTGGGCTTTAATCATCCCACCAGGGTGGAAACCCACATTAGGGGGCTGAGAAACTCAAGGTGTGCAGAGCTGCGGGTATGTGTGTCTGGGGAGGTGAACCTGCCTCGGAATTGCCCCAGGGAAGCCACACTCTCTCACGGGCCTGGGGAAGACCCTGGCTTTCTGAAGGGCAACCTGCGCATCCCCCCAGCTCTGCAGACTGTGCCCCAGAGAACATGCTGGGCTTTGACCGCCCCCCGCCGGAAGCTCGCATGCACCCACAAAGCGGGGAACAGCAAGGCAAGAAAACACCTCTGCAGAATGTCTTGAATATAGGCTCTGATCTGCGAGAGGATGCTTTCCAGATGTGCTCTCGGTAGGCTGCCGGGGAAGAAGGGCTAAGGTAATTTTCTAAAAACGGAACGAGAAAAATCTGTTTTGTGTCACCGTACCAGAAAATCACCATTCTAGAGCTCTTGCTTTGTCATCTCGGTGCTAATATTAGCAGCATGTTTTTCAAATTATTTTTATTCTGCATAAGAGATTAGCAGTATTAACAAACTCACTGACATTTCGTCATTTAAAAAATATTTCTTTCCCCCGAAGCCCCAGGGGGAAAAGGAGCTTTTTCTTAAAAATGCCTTTATTCTATGAGCTCATATGACTGAGAGGTCCTAAGTAACACCACAGGATTCCTGGCTTCAGACTTCTGAAATTTGTTTTGGTCAGAGTCACTCCACAGACGTAGCCTCCATATGTGATACAAGGGGCTGGTGGAAGGCAGGCTAAGAGGCCTGTCCCCCTGTGTTGAGCTTGCTGTGGGTCTGGGCTACAAGGGCTTCATGTTGAAATGGACCAGAAATTGGGGAGAAAAAAAAAAGAAGGGATAGGATATGAAAATGTATTGGGTAATGTGTATTCTGGGTCCTGAGTGAAGAGCTTTATAGAACTTTCCATGAGTTCTCACAGCAGCCACGTAAAACGACTGTGAATGGCATTTGCCCCATTTTCCAGGTGAAGAAATGGAGTTGGAGAAGTGAACTAGTTTGCTAAGGTGTGAGAAGATGAAAGGTAGAGCTGGGGCTAGAGACAGGTGCATGTCCCTCTTGGGCCTGGCGTGCTTTGTTTCCTCGGACTTTTGTTTCCTCTAATTAAGAAAACCTTTCTAGACTACATGGCTTGCTTTGAAAACTGAGACTTGAAAGCCCTGATGGTCACGCTGTGGTCAGAGACAAATGCTAGTCATTTCTTACACAAGCAGGTGAATAAAGGGATCCCTTCCCAAGGTTCTGGGTTTGGACCAGTCAGTCAAGCTCTGCAGTCCTGAATGGACACCAGTGGCGGCCCCAAAGCCTCTCAGTAAAGGGAAGCCTAATGCATCGATAGACTCTCCAGGCTCAGGTTCAGGGTCCTGGATGCATCCATGACCCCTGCTGGGCTCCCGAATGCCATTCAGAGCGCTCATCGAGGCTAGAGTCCGTGGAATAGCATTAGGCTCTGAAGAACAATCTGGCCAAATGGTGGGAGGGGGAGAGCAGTTATACACTCAATGACTTAAATCATCTTCCTGGGAACTTGAGGTCCAACCCCCTCTGCATTTTCCACTTCCAGGGCTGACACCTGCCATCTGCCACACCCACCGTGTGACTCAGGGCAAGAGCTTAACCTTTTGGCCTTTGGTTTTCTTACATGGGAGATGAGCGGGTCCACTAGAGAAATCTGGGTCTCTATACAAACCCAATGCCTAGACGCAAAATCATGTTTCATGGCAAAGTAGACTCGTGGGTGAGAACAATAATAACGCTTTGAAAACAAGTACTCTTTGAAAACAAGTATCTTCAAGCAGCCCTAGATTTTATCGTTGAAGTGTAAGGGAAATCCAAGAACTAAGTAGTGCAGCAATGAATATGGGAGTTCTGGGTAGTTCATGTCAGAGGCTGGATCTCACTCAGGACCTCACGATTCCTGGTCCAGAGCTCATTTCCATGAACCACACAGCTTATGTCCAAGTATAGGATTCATCCTGGAAAAAAAAAAAAGAAACAACAAACTTTTAAAAGAGTAGGATGATCCAGGAGGAGTTAAAGTGGGCATTACTAGTATGTTAGATTTTTTTTTTAACCTATTTGCTATAACACTATTTTCCTAAAAATGTTACGGAAAAAGTAGATAAATGATTTTTCCCCCACTGTCAAAAGACCATTTGCTGTTTGAGAAGACTCTCCTAGATCTTATCATTAGAATCATTTTTCTATTTCAGTTAGCAGCACGCTTCCCTTAGTGTGATATGTTCTATATAAACCACTGTTTTTCTCTTCTGCCGGTTTGCTAAGGCTACCTTGGCATTTACTGTGTTTTCTTCCTTTCTAAGGGTGGGAATTTTCTCTTTCGGAGGGAGATACATTTCTACATTATTGCCTATTCATTTCCTTTTCATTTTCTTAGAGAAAATCAGGTTCATCAGTGCTTGTAGTCATGGAGATTTCATGTCTCCAGAAGAGATCCAATTGTGGAATTTCTTTGTTAATCCCACACTGGACGTTTAAGCTTTTGTGTTTGGATCAGTGCAGCCCAGGCAGGGGAGCGACCACAACAGGCTACAACGAGACTCTTTAACCCAAGGCGGGCAGGGCAAGTGTGTGCAGCGAGGGCTGTCCATGGACGCTGGGGGCCGGGGCATAGCAGGTGCTCAGGCCGTGGTTGGTGATTGGGCAGGTGAAGATCTTAAGCTTGAACCTGCGAGATGCTTGCCTCCCATGGTGCAGTGAACTCTGTATGGCCTCATCTTCCTCGCAGACTGGTCCCCCCACATCCCCGCCCTTTGCCGAGCTGCCTATGCCTCAATTCTGCCCCTCCTTTCGACAGTCTTGACTTCCGTTCTAGTAAAACCTGCCTCCGGTGCATCCTCCTTTCTTCCTCTCCTTCAGGCCTTCAGGTCTCCCTAGTGGCTCCCCACTGGCTACAGTCTCCTAAGTAAGCAACCATGTCTCCCACTGGCCAGTGTCCTGCCTCCCCATTGCTGCTAGGACAGTGAGGGCATGGGATACGTCTCAAGCAAATCTTTGCTGAATGGCTGAGAGATCCAAAAAGTCTTCCCAACATGCAAATCTGATATTGTTACTCCTTTGTTTAAAAACCTTCAGTAGGGGTGCCTGGGTGGCTCAGTCGGTCAAGCGTCTGCCTTGGGCTCAGATCGTGATCACAGGGTCCTGCGATGGAGTCCTGCATCAGGCCCCCTGCTCAGCACGAAGCCTGCTTCTTGCTCTCCTTCTGCCTCTTTTCCTGCTCATTCTTCCTTTCACATTCTCTCTCAAATAAATAAATAAAATCTTAAAACATAAAATTAAATTCAAGTAAAAATCTTCAGTGGTTCCCAGTGGTTTGAGGATAAAATTCAAACTCTGAGGTCATTCAAGGCTCTTCAAGCCCTTGCCATCTCATCACCTGTCATTCACCATTTGCATCCCGTGGCTTGGCCATCCCACGAGGACAGCTAACGTTTTTCTGGGTGATACGTGTGTTCAGTGTAGCAGTTGCAAATGATTTCCAGCTCTGGAGTCAGATTGAATGTGGTAGTGTTCCAGCTCCACCACAGAGCTCTGTGACCTGGAGGGAGTTCACTTAAACTCTCTTTGCCTCAGTTTCTTCATCTGCAAAATGGGACTGATAGTATCACCTGCTAAGGTTGGTGTATTAAATGTGTGCACACATGTCAAGCTCTTAAATCAGTCTCTGGCACATACAGACATTCCATTATCATAACCCCGGGTGTTGTATGAACTTACTGACTCTATCCTGTGCCGCCTCCTTCTGCTGAACATATCCCCTCCGCCTCTGCCTGATGGACCCGAGCCATCCTCTGACTCCCAGTCCCCATATCATGGCCTCTCTGGAACGAGAGGAGTGTTAAAAGCTTAAGTCGTGGACTTATAGCCTGGTTCTGCTACTCACTATTTAGTCTAAACTTGTTAAGCTGTGGTTTCCTCCTTAGTGAAATTCAGATAAGAAAATAATTGCCTCTACCTTATTAAGAGTTCTCAGGGAAAAATATAAAGACATACCTAGCATATGTTAAATACTTCATTCATGTTAGATATTATTTTATTAGCAGCCTTTCTGCCTTTCTGCAATAGCCTTTCTACAATAATACTGCCTAGTTACAGTATTATTGTAATGTGTTTCCTTGTTTGTCTTGGTGGGCGATTTGAATTCAGAGACAGAACTTACTGCTTCTAAGGTACTTGATGCATCATTCAGGCCATGGAACTGTGGAACTGACAAGGACTCAGTGGCTTTATCGATACATGTAACCATCTGTAACCATTTTCATATGTTGCTTTAAGAGATTTCCGAGGACCATGTCCATAAGAGAAGATGTTAGGAAGGAAGGGTCTTTGAGAGGCCCTAACAACTGGAGATTAAATGGTCCTATACCATTTTATTTGGCCCAAAAATGACTGGGAATAAAGGGGAAGCCAGACTGGATGGGCTGGGACTTCACTCCCAAGACATGACACGGGCTTTATCAATAGGACTAAATACCTCCTGCTGGTCTTCAAACAGGGTCGTGCCAATACATGCTAAGTAGCTGATTGTCTAAGAATGACACAGAGCCCTGATGTGGCGGGTGTTTGCCCATCACCGTGGTGCAAATACTCCCTCCGAGGTTACTCTCAAAACACCACTGTGATGTTAACCGACTTGCAAGGATGGACCAGTCATCCAGGCATGGACTCCCTCCAGCACAACACTGTGTAAACCTCAGTTTTTCTATCTGTAAAATGTGAGTCCTCTGAAATTATAGTCCTGTCTCCAAGTAGAAATGCTGGTGGGTCAAATGAGAGAGGAAAAAAAAAAACAACAGGCAAATGCTGGTGTTTGGGCAACACTGCCTGTGCTCATCATCATCTTGAAACTCTGTCCACTGGCCGTGTGCATCTTAGGACCGGGATCTGTGCTGACAGTCTTCTGTCACAAACCAGCCCGTCCGGGCTTCTGCTCAGAGCCATGTATCTGGTTTTATCCTCCCAATCAGGGTTCTACTCTGCGCAGCAGACTGACTCAATTAGCCTTTCATTCCAGAGTCCAATTGTGAGTCAATTCTGAGGTTGTTAAGCAAAATGAGTCTGGTGGCATTAGCCTCGCGCTGAAGGATAGTAATCCGCATTGTGGTGCCGTTCAGTTAATAGTCTGCTTGAGAGACTATGAGAAACAGGGACTCAGAGACAAAGCGACCTTTTGTCCATCTCTGGGGGACAGGCTGGGAGTGCAGGGCTGCCAGGTCAGAGAGCTGCTCAGGTTGTGGGCAACGCTGGAAGCCCAGCTGCCTGAACCACAGTTGGCCTTTGGAAAGTTAGAAGCCCAGCAGCACCAGATCATTAACTTTCATGACTGGGAAAATTCTTCTGAAATTAACACTCAGTCCAAGCTGGATGCCATTGGAGTCAGTTGAGTAAGCCCGAGCCACCTTTAGGGATTTCCTCGGAAAAATGAATCCTCTAACCAGGCTACAAAAATGGCCAGGTTTTATGCCCTCCAGTGTGTTCAATTAGAGTCAGAAAACACCAACGAGGCTTAGACGGTGGGAGATCCAGGCACGCAGACGGTCTCACACTCAAGTCTCATTTGGAGGATTTTGCCAAGACCCTTAGCTTCAGCACATGGCCCTGCTTGGGAAGCGGGATGTGGGGGCCTCTCTGAGGACTCTCAGGTGCCGTGCAAAGAAAGTAAAGCTTTGTTGTAGCACCTGCCCTGGGGATTGACAGTGATGGGACCAGGCACACACGGATGGGGCCCAGATGGGCGCAGCTTGGGAGGCTCAGATACCCCTGCTTAATAGGGTTTGAGGAGAGACCAGACCCTCACAGACACCCTGCAGCCTTTGCAGTGTGCTATGAACTCAGACAATTTCATTGGGCCTCTTAACTCCCCGCTAGCTACGATTGTAGTAAAGGGACACATAATGGGCTTCCTGCAGACCTTTTACAAACCTCTGTGATCTCCATACACACTACCTTGCTCTGCCCCGCCACGCAAGCTCGCACATAACCCAAGGTATGCTAAGTAAACACAGTTTTTTGGGTGGAAGGAGGGAAAAACAGCACTATGTATGTTGTCTGCCAATTTGGGTATGCTGAAGAGAAAAGAGCCGAGACAACCATCCATTGTCTCCCATAATTGCCGGATAATTTAAATTCTCTTGAAGTCCATTGTGTTCTTCGCTCAGAAGCAGAGCTGTTGTCTGCTGAGATGACCTCGGCAGTGGCCCCACTCTCATTCAGGATCTCTCCAACAATATGCTCTTCAGACTGAAAAACAGCCAGTTGGCCACAAAGAGCCTTCTGCCTCCCCAGACCAGCGTGTCTGTGGCCCCTCTCCATCTCCGGGGCTCTGCAGTTTTGCCACCACTCATGGCTTCCCAGTGGACTGCTCTGGCCCCTGGGCAGCTTCCTAGCTGTGGACAGGTGCAGCAATGGTCAGCGGCCCCTCCAGGCACCTCCTCCCCCAGAAGGTCCCATCACACAGTGAATCGGTGCCTCAAGTGAGCATCACCTGTCCCTCCTTCTGGAGCAGTGAGCCCCTCCTCAGTGTCACTTGGCAGGAATCAATCCCTATCCCCTGGGCTGGGGAGTGAGAGATAACTTACAAGACAAATACACGTATTTTTAAAGCCAGCAGGAATTACGGGAGCAGATGGGCTGTAGGATCCTATTTGGATGCCAGGGACATGTTTCTGTATAAAGTAAATATTTTCCCAGTGTAGATCTCTGGTGAGTGTGTAGAGAAGCATATTTCCTAAAGATGCAAATAAGTCTGTCAGAAATAAATATTGAATGGAAACTTCAAAGCATCTAGATTTCTCCAGTTATAGGCCCTGAAGACTTCTCTGCAAATAAGCAGACACACAGGTGGGCAGAGGGCTGGGGGAAGGAGGGGATGTTTGGGTAGGGGAGTTGGATAAGAGGGGGTGCTCACATCCTAAGAGCTCACACTTTCTTTTTTTTTTTCTTTTGGTGCGGAAAAAGGTGTATTGACGAAGGAACAAAGAAAAGTTACGTTGGTTCAGAAGTTTAGGGTATTTCAAAACACACAGCTTACCCTTTCTCCCCATTGCAGATCTCGCCTTGCAGATTTTTTTACCAACTGCCAACCCGAGTCAAGGTCTGCCAGCAGCTGTCTGAAGGAAAACTATGCCGACTGCCTCCTCGCCTACTCAGGGCTTATTGGTAAGAATAGGGAGAAGCAGGACGGGAGGGAAGTCTGGCTTACAGATACTCACGGACTCTTTCCATTGTAGCCTGCCACTGTCTGCAAGAGGGAAAATCGTAGTAACCTCTGTGCTGGGGTTTTGATGTTAAGCCCTATAGGACTTACCTGCAGAAAAACGAAACCTGGGGATCACGGCTGTGCCAAGGCAGAGGCAGGAAGCAGGGAATCTCCCAGGGAAGGAAGACTGTGGTGTGAGCACCTGAGAAGCATCAGGGTGGGGGTGGGGGGGGGCGGGGGAACCAACCACACAGAACAATAGGAAAGGAAAAAAAAAAAACATGGCCATGGAAGAGGGGAGCAGGTCCCCCCGAGCTCATTGAATTAGGGCATTTGGAAGTCATTCTGTCTGGGGAAATAAAAAAGGCTGCTCCCCAGAAATGGAAATAAAACCCCTAACTACTGGGGTCCTTCTCACCATTGATATTCTTGGTAATTCAGCTCCTGATGTGCAGGGAGTGAGGTCGCCTAGGATGTTTCCAGGAGAACGGACCTAGCAGAAACAGTGTTTTCTGCCTCTCCAGATGGGAAGTGGGTTCTTGGCATTCGGGGCAGCAGTGCGATTAGGGTAGTGAGTTAGAAGGTCAGAAGTGAGGCAGATTTGTGTTTGTGGCTAAAAGGGGCAGGCAGGAAGAGAGGCAGGTGTTCTGGTGGAAGGGCTCTGTCACAACTGACGTTTGAGGACAAATGTGTAGTGAAGGCTGTGGAGGGATGAGGGAAATCACACTTGTCAGAAGCATGATGGCTCAGCCACAGCGACTGCACAAGTCACCGGGCAGGAAAAACTTCCCACCAAGAATGACAGCACAGACTCAATTTTTTTTTGTCACCAGAGTGGCTTAAAACTGGCAAGAGCTTTCGGGAAAATCAATGATGGCATTTAATGGGGGGATATTACAGGTGCCTGCCCACTCATCCCAGCGTTCTTTTTAAAGAATACCTGTGTTCTCTTGGCCAAGACCTTTCCCCAATGCTGTTTACCATTTTTGTGGCTGTATCCCAATGAGTGTAACTTCCTTGAATCAATATCCCAAATTCGCATTCACTCTTTCCTTTTCTTAAGTAAGTTGGTCTCTACTAGGGGTTACTTATCAACTATGGAATTACAGGTGTGAGCAACAATGGAAATAATTAAGCCGTGCTCATTATAAAAAGTTAAAAAAAAATACAGAGAAACCCAAAGGAGACAGCTGGAAGGATCTACAACTCTACTCCCAGATATAATCCCTATGAATACCTCTGTCCATATCCTTCCAGGCATATGTGTTCATTAAATCCTCCATGAGTGGCCAAGGCACAGGGCTGCCAGGCATTTCTGGCTTGGAAGCCATCACATGCCCAGGATGATGAAATACTCATCATATAATGGAATGAAATGGTTGAAGCAATGCATTTTACAGACCAAAATTTATTTCCCTCTTGGGTCTGGATCTTTCCCTCCACACTGGTCATTGGGTTCTAGTGTCTTCAGGACAAAGCTTGCGCCTGCTTCTTCCATATGTCAGAGACCCATCACGGTGTCCGGCATTCACTGGCTACTTAGTAGACACATTTTAACCTCTGGACTCAGGGTTTGGGGTACCTTGTCCTTTCTCATCCAAATTAAGTGCTTACTCTCTGTTGTGGGTCAAAGTTCCCATCCCAAGGTATAACAGGAGATAATGTAGTTTGAATTGGTAAGGAATGTAGGGTAAAAAAGACATATCTTTGACTTAGAAGAGCTTACAAAGAATTTTTTTTTCTGTAGTGAACAAAATATATCCTGTGACTCACTGACCACTATTACTTTTATGTCCACAAAATACAGAAAAACAGAAGGCTTCTTGGCATGACTTAGGCATCGCCTGGTGCGAACCACCCAGAAGAAGACATTTGGGTTGTATTAAGCATAAATGCTTTGCTTATTTGCGCCAGCACAGAGCTCATCAGAAAAACCATGAACATAGGAAGATGTAGGCAAGAGAGACCACCCAGCATTTCTTTGAGGGCTTTTGAGGACTTCTGAGACAATACTCTAGAAGCCATCAGCTTAGAGGATTTCCAGTTCCCTTTCCAATTCCTTCACAACTTGGAAGACTTTATTTAAAGCACTTGAGTGTCTGGTGAGCAGAGGCCTCATTATATATGTTCCGGATGTCAGGGAACCCAAAAGATAGCTTCGAAGCTCCCCTGTGTTCCTTTGAAGAAACCATTTGCTTCTGAGGGAAGTGGATGCAAAGTCCTAAAAGGATTTTTTAAGATATGTGAAACCAGTTCTATCTATTTATGGAGATTAATAACATTTTCAAGAAAATGCAAGGGATTTGGGAACTCATGCATTCGAAGTTAATTCTCTCCTACTCCATAACATCCATACCATTTGGGCAGAAAAAAAAAACACCCTAAGTGCAGCTCAAGGAGTTCTGTTATAATTTTTTAAGTAAATGTGTAAATTATTTTATGTGCTCAAGATAAATTACCAAGAAAATGCACTGCTTAACATAATTTCCCACTCAGCCAACCCAATGTTTGTAATTATCCGTGGTGTGTCCGTGTCAGAGGAACATTTGTTTCTCCTTAGGCTAGAGAAAAGTCTGTACGATCACATGAGAACAAGGTGCCTTATTTTTACTTTCTTAGGTACAGTCATGACCCCCAACTACATAGACTCCAGTAGCCTCAGCGTGGCCCCGTGGTGTGACTGCAGCAACAGTGGGAATGATATAGAAGAGTGCCTGAAATTTTTGAACTTCTTCAAGGACAATACTTGTCTCAGTGAGTTTAAAAAAAAAAAAAAGGGAAGCAAACACACAAACACGCTTTCCTCTCTGTGTTCAAGCTATACCTTTGCGTGTCTTGTGCCTGCCTCTTCTCTCTCTCTCTCTCTCCTCTCTTTTTTCTGGTGATAGTGAATCTAGCCTCTCTTGGCCATACTACACAAGGCAGCAGGGAACAGAGCGGGTGGGTACTGCCAAGTCTGTGAATCCAAAGGCCTAAGAGAGCAAGAGATTCAAACAACGGAGGGTGTATCCTGTCAGATAGAGCCCTTCTACCCACAGATCAAATTCTGATGTTGGCAACCAGCACGAAGTCTGTTCCAAAGGTTCTTAAAACCTGGGTCCAATATGCGGTGTGAAAAGCTCAGACAAATTAGATGGGGGTAAGCCTCCGAGGGCTTGCTGAGAAAAATTAGAACGTTAACATCAGTAGCCCCCTGGATGTTCAGGGTTGGCTCAGAGAAGCCACAGTTCTTGAGTGGAATAAGCTGGCGGTGCAGGCGGGAGCCTCAGGATGTCCGTTATCTCGGGAGACAGAGATGAGCACCCGGGAGCTGGGGGGTGGTAGGAAGCTTGCTTCTGCTTGTAAATAGTATCAGCTGTTACTGCCACTTTCTTCAGGCAATATGGAAACCTGTTTCCCAAAGGGAGAGGGAGAGAGAGAGACATGCAGGTGTGAACAGTGGGCACCCATCAGACCGTGAAGGGTCTTCCTTCTATCTGCAGAGATGCGCACCACTTGAGGGGACGATCCAGCGGGCATGCTTGAGGACCCGCTCTCCTTTGGTGGCAGCTGCCGTTAGTGTATTGGGTTCCTTCAACTCACTCCACAGGGAGTGCGATATATACATGATCTCCTTGACTGTTTTCTGCACAAGAGTGCTAGGAGCTGTAGGTAGGAGCTTCTCCATTTCATAGGTGAGTCAACAGCTATTACTCACATGGGTCCTCCAGGCCACAGTTGGATCTGAAGCCCGAGTTCCTCCTTCCGCAGCCCCTGTCCCCCGAGGCTTTTGTGTCGTGCCTGATATCAAAGGGCCCATTGGACGAGAACATATGGCGGAACACCGGGGACCAGGTGGGACTTCCTGGTGAGAGATGTGGAGCCATCTTCTAGGAATTAAGGTTCAGCCGCCCCTCTGAGAGCCAGGAACACTCTCCGTGACGGTCTGCTGTCCAGTGACTGATGGCCAGAGAATTAGCTAACAATTTACCATGTGTACACGGAAAAGCTTTTAAGTGTTACTTATTCTAAAACCTCTTTATCGCTTCCTTTGTTGAAAAGACAGATCTAAATGATTTGCTTACTACGTGCTTCAGTCATGTGGCTGTGACCAAATGCTTTAATCATCTTAAAACTAACACAAGCTTCTGGACACCTAAGGGAAATGGAAAACCACAAAACTAGTGGGACGTATGGAGACATTTGCTGAGATATTGGGCATATCCCCGAACTGAGCCTCAGCTCTCCTGTTTGGTCTTGACTTAAAAAAAGAAAAAAAAAAAAAATATATATATATATCTCCTTCTTTTCCACATCCTGCATAGTCTTTTGGCAGAATGCAAGTTTTAATGAAGATAAGCAATGACAGTATAGGTCAGTGTGAGAAAAGATTGTAGTCACACTGGCTGGAAAACTGCTCCCTCATGGAGAAATTAAAGGTGTCCCTGCTTAATAATATTTTGGTGAAGGGGAGACTGGTCTGGCCTCATTTTGCTGATGACTTCACAATAAAAATAAATACATTTGGTCTTCAACAGGGACCAAAGCCAGCCAGAGTTTTTCACAGTCATTCCATTTAGACTTGGATGAGAAGGGGCACAGCCCACCAAAGACAAAGGGCCGTCAATTCACGTCCTGCAAAAGGCTCTAGAGTAGAAGGAATTAAAATTTATAGGTTCCAACCCGAACGTCACAACCCAGTTCTGCCCCCTTCAAATTAACCAGCTCTCTTCCAGATTCCTCTATCACGAACACAGCTTTAACCGATTGTTTATTTCTGGTCATTGGGGGGAAACACAGTTATTTTTAAGCCAAAGTGGGTGGCCAGAGTGAGGGGAAGAGAGAAGAATGAGCTGGAGATGGAGGTAGGATCGGAGGTACACTCACTTGGGTCTTTCTCCAGATGCCTCCTTCACCTCCCTGGACCTCTGTATCAGAACTATGCTTCCCTGTCACACTCTCACCCCGCCCCCCGCCCCCCCGCTTCATTTCCTCCAGGCTTTCTCAGCACCAAATGGATTCTGTATTTCACTTAATACCCTCCCCATCCAGCATGGGCTCTCATTGAGGGCAGGGGCTCTTGTCTGTTGCTGCCATCCTTACTGTTCACTGCTGGATGCCCACGGAGCAGAGCCTGGCACGTAGTCCATGCTCCCACTGACGTTTGAGTAAACAAATGAGCAAGTGCACAGACACCCCAGGAGGCAAGACCACCACATGGGAAAAGCTCAGGTAGTGCCCATACATGGCAGGGGTCTCCTGGATCTCCGTGTCTGAACAGGAAAGAGGAAGGAGAGTTCTGCAGCTTGTGGTGGTGGTGGTTCTCGGTCATTCGGAGAAACCCGTCCCCCTGTCCCTCTTTCTCTGCATTACACCCACCTGTTAAGCCATGTAAGACCGCTAGGAGCAAATTTATATTAATTCGAGGCTGTTTGTTACAGCCTAAAAAATGTAAAGTTTGAGAAAACAAGCTTCCAATTTGCTGAACTTAAAGGATAACAATTTTAGAACAAAATGTCACTTCTAAGAGGAAGATTAGGCTTAAATTATTCTGTCTTGTGTATCAGAAGATGCCAGCTAAGAATCATATATTAACAATTTGCACATTCAGGTCTCAAATGGAGGAGTTTGATTTCTTATACAATGAATATGAAATAAAAAATTCCTAAAGCCAGGCCAAATCCCCGAGGACCTGATTAAAAACTGTTTTTATTTTAATTCATTTTGGGGAGGGGAACAACACACAACCAATTTACTCTTGCCATAAAAACAATCTAATCCCATGAAATTGTAATAAGCTTTTAAAGTTTTACATTTTAAACTTTTCATTTAAGCAGGGCTGCTCCTACCTAATTATGCAGATTTTGTTTGGAAGACTGAGAGCAGAAAGGGAAAAAATAATCTTACTTAAATTTTCACTATGTATTGATGAGATTTGGGGTAGGTTTTTTTGTTTGTTTGTTTTTTGTTTTGTTTTGTTTTGTTTCTTTTAAGGAAACTAGTTGCATCTGTACTAGTTGCATTTGGCTCATAGTAGCTGCTCAGAGCCTGTGCTGGGTGCTTTATGGTAGTTAGTCACGTCTTTGGCTGTTTGATTTTACCGCCTGCCAAATTAGCGTGGGGGTCACCAAGTTCCCTCATAATTAGGGATATGTTACTTTAAAAAAAAAAATCACTAACTAGTTTGCTTTTAGTATAGTATTTTAACAGAGTACAGGGATGTTCTCAGAAGATCGTGATCCCCCCAAAACAGGTTCGAGGCTGGGTTTCGAAGCACTTGACTGTTGAGTATTTCAGGGCAAGGACTTTGCTCAGCACCTAGTACATAAAAAGGAACATGATCTGTCTTGTGCTTCGAGCATACCAAAGTGTCCATCTCGGTGTTTAATGAATGAATTGATTTTTGAGTGCCTGACCCGATGGTTGGCTCTCTGCGCGTGGAGGGATGGATGGGTCTTGTTCAGGGAAGTCCAATACTGTAATCAGAATTTCTAGTGTGCCTCTCTGGCTTCATGTATCCTGTCTGTTACATTTGCTGCTTGACTTTGAAATTGGATTTCCTCCTGTTTTACTGCAGAAAATGCAATTCAAGCCTTTGGCAATGGTTCTGATGTGACCGTGTGGCAGCCAGCCCTCCCAGTTCAGACCACCACTGCCACCACCACCACAGCCTTCCGGGCCAAGAACAAGCCCCTGGGGCCAGCAGGTTCTGAGAATGAAATCCCCACTCACGTTTTACCACCTTGTGCAAATTTGCAGGTAAGAGCGGGGACCGAACTCCCTTATGGAGCTCACTTGTGGGGGCAGGGGAATGCATTCCTGCAATGCATTTAAAGATGGATGGCTAATGATGGAGGGCTGCTTGGGTTTGAATTTTACAAGTGCATTTAACCATGATAAATGAAGATTGCAAAGCGCCACAGAGCGGGAGAAAGACAAGCTCTGGGACTGACTCGCATTTGCTGGGAGTGTGACTTTGGTCAGTGGGCCCGGAGCTGGCCTTGGTGTCTTCACCTGTAGAAGGAGGGGGCTGGGGAGATGAATCCTCAGGCCTTCTGTTTGTGGAGTGGCAGAGTCAAACTGGGATCAATTTATTTATTATGCTTATTCTATGTTCCCCTCAAAGCAGCAGCCTGTTGAAAGAGAAGGTACTTTTGGGTTGGTCGCCACCAGTGTCATTTAAACTTAACGCAGAGAGTTTAACTCTGTCTTAAGGTGAACCAGGGGCACTGTCACTAGTGAGGTGTTAATTCCAAGAGTTCCTATGGGTTCGTTCTTCCAGAAGCAGAAGAAAACGTTTTTTTCTGAAGTGAAAGGAGCTGGGTAGAGCCACCCTGCAAAGCCTCTTGTGGGACTGGAGCCAAGTGAGAGTGGCCAGGAGACTTCCTTGGGGTTAATCCAGATCTCCCAAGGGCAGAACCACAATGGCATGTGAACAGTTGTTTCCTGCCTTTAGTCAAAGCAGAGTGTTTATTCTGCCTTTTTATTGATTTTTTTTTTATAGTAACAACTATTCAGCTACTTACTTCTCAAGACATTACGTGTTTATATGTTTGCAAAGTATTTTCACACACTTTAGGTCTCCGGCTGTTACCCTCCCTGACGGCTGAGGGAGAGTAATAGTGTTACTGTGCTTGCACTGGAGGGCACCGGGTCTTGGTGAAGTAACACTTTTGCAGGAGCCCACAGAGCTTGTGAGTCACCCAGTGCTGGGAATCCAGGAGACTCCCGCTGCTTTCGTGGTTCTTCCTGTGTTTGGGGGGAAGGAGTGACCGCGTGGTGATCTCTGCTTCCTGCAATGCTAGGGGAGGGCACAGGCGCCGAGCACTGGCTGTCATTTCATACTGGTCACTGGAGTATATTCTCTCTTCTCTCCCCACTCTGCTGTCACCAAGGACCAGGCTCACCAGAATGTTCACCAGAAACCTTTGGCCAATACCTTCTTAACTCACAATCCCCTTCGTTCCCTACAGACCCTATAAACTGGGGCAGCTCTTCTGCTTCTGATTGGCTTGCGGTCTCTCTCCCCCAGTGTCTCCCTTCTTCTTCTTGGATGTCCTATGTGCCACTCAGCTGGTGATTGGTCTCTGTCCTGTCCTCCCATGTCACAAACCCTCAGACACACTCACACACACTCACACGCACAGCACTAAGGGGAAGGTGGGGAGGGGAGCCACACAGCCCAAGGTCAACCAGATATTCTTCATGCTTCTGAAGCATTTCTTGAGCATGTCCAACGTCCAGAGCTCTGTGCAGAAACTGCTAGAAGTAGGACACTTGGGCAGTAATACAGCCTCTAACTGCTCCCTCTTGCAGCAGAGC
The DNA here is from genome assembly GCF_010015895.1 of Lontra canadensis. Classification (NCBI taxonomy): domain Eukaryota; kingdom Metazoa; phylum Chordata; class Mammalia; order Carnivora; family Mustelidae; genus Lontra; species Lontra canadensis. The sequence continues at coordinate 4,316,763 of NW_022630997.1, forward strand.
CCTTAGGCTCGGGGAGGGGAGGTGACTTGCACAAAGCTCCCCCCCAATCCTCCACCCCCAGCCAGGGAGAGGAGAGTCTGGAGCCAGACATCACACCACAGACACAGGATCTGTTCTTTGTCTCTGGCTGGTCCCTGGCATCCTGCTTCCTCCTAGGCCAGCCTGCTGCTCTTACTGGGTCCATTCTGGTTCTAACATCAGTAAGACAAGTGGCCAGATGAGAGATAGGACCCTGGTGTCCTTCGGTGATAAGAGTGGGCCAGAGATGTCTCCCGACTGGTGGAAGAGGCAAGCTCTGGCCATGGGAAAAACCAGGTTCTTTTCTGCAGGTGTCTGAACGCACGGAGCATGGCCGCGGGGACAGTGCTTAGCCTGTGTATTGAGCGCCTCCGGTGGTTTGGAAACTTCTTGGGGATGGGCACTCAGAAACAATTCTCTCCTCAGTGAACTTATAAATAAGGGGCAAGATGCAGCTTGTCAACATTTTTGGGAAGTCAGACCAAACTAATAGATGACATTTCAGAAGACTAGCCATCATTGGAAATTCTATGAAATTAGTCTTCTCTGTGAGAGAGGATTCTTTCAGCCATAAGGAGACATTCTCCCCACCTCCTTGTGCCTTTGCTACTCCCCTCCGCCCCCCCGAAAAAAGCGCCTGGCTTCTGCTTCCTTTGGTGCCCGCATGTCTTGGCCCCACAGTATTGTGCCTCCAACACAGCTCTGCCCAGCCACCCCTCCTGTCAGGAGGACTCGGTGCTGTCACAAGGTTGCCCTGGCAACGTCAGGGGACACATGAGCTCTGTTCCCGAGAAACGGCGCCTTGCCTTCCCCCGTATTAGTGATATGAAATCTGCCTCATGAGTAGAGGGGCAAAGTAAAATTAAAGCATGATGTTTACGTTGAGGCTGTTAGTTAACTTCTCAGCAGAGGGGGAAATGGCAGTGGGGGATGACCAAGGAATAAGATTGCAGCCATACTTGTCTTCCCTGGAAGACACACACACACACACGCACACACACGCACACACACATACACAAAATCTACATAAGTTGGAGCTAAATGGCATTTCACTTCTGGGGAGCCCTTCAGGGTTCTACCAAACCTCGCCTTTCCTCTTAAGGGGACGGCCTGCTTGAACCCGTTTTTACACACATGAAGCAGGGAGTGAGAGCATGGGCTCTGCAGCCAAGCCTGTGTTCAGACCCAGGCTCTTTTCTTCACCAGCACCCTGGCTTCTCTGAGCCTCCGCTTTCACAAAACTCAAGGATGGTCGAGCTGCCAGAATGGGGGGCGGGAATTAAATGGGGGTAATACTTCAGGGCCAGGGGCAGAAGGAACACTCCAGAATGGTACTTTAAAAATGTCCCATGTGATGTCTGATCCCCAATCAGTTGGCCACTGGGTCTCTTGACAGTGGGTGGGTGTTGGTGCTGTGCTGGGTTTACAGACATCCTTCCCGTTTATACACAAGGCAACAGAGTCAGGGAAGGGCTGGCGACTTAACCAGAATCACACAGTAATTCTTTGGAGGGCCTGGGATTTCTGCCTCAAGGCCGGTATACTTCCACCTTATTCCATGACCTTGGACAACCAACCTGGGCTCTTTCTTTGAATTAGAAATAAACAGAAAGGAGGAAGTAAAAAAATGGAAAGTTACACAGTATTTGTCTTTCTGCATTTGGCTTATTTCACTTAGCATAACGCCTCTAGGTTCCTGATCTCACTTCCATGTAGTATCTGATAAGGTCAGATTTTTTTTTAAAGATTTTATCTATTTATTTGACAGAGAGAGATCACAAGCAGGTGGGGGGTGGGGGGGAAGCAGGCTCCCCGCTGAGCAGAGAACCCAGTGCGGGGCTCGATCCCAGGACGCTGGGATCATGACCTGAGCTGGAGGTAGAGGCTTAACCCACTGAGCCACCCAGGCGCCCCAAAGTCAGATTTTTAAAGCGAGGAGAATGGTGGTTACCAGAAGCTGGGCAGGAAGGTGCCGCTCAGAGGGAACAGGTTTCAATCACATGGATGAATGGGATCTAGAGCTCTAGTATACAACATGGTGACTACAGCTAGTAATAGCGTATCGGATACTTGGAACCTGCTAAGAGAGTACATCTTAATTGCTCCCACCCTCCCCCAAATTGGTAGCTACCTAAGTGATATGTTTATTAGCTTTACTGTGATAAACTTTTCCTCAGATACACATGTATCAAAACATCAGGTTGTAGCCCTTAAATACATACAATTTTTATTTCTCAATTTTACCTCAGTAAAGCTTGTGACGGGGGTAGAGGATAGAAATGGCAGCAGGGAAAAGCTCCTTGTGAGGGACCATGTGTCCTAGTGCTTCCTGAAGGCAGCCATTCAAGTAATAGGGGAAGCACAAAGCTCATGCTTTAGGTTGGGATTATTCATGCAATTCCAGGAGACAGGGAATAGGAAAAGACTGAAAGTTTGCCAGTAAAATTTTCACAGCTTGGCGATGTCTTTTGAATGACCTATACTAACAACAGTAGAAAGAATCATTGGAGGCCAGAGGATGGGGGATGAGTGAGTGATAAGAGATGGGCCTTCACCCGGAGAACATGGTCCCTGGCACTGATTTAGGACTCTTGCTTTGGAGGAGGGCTCCCAGGAGACTCATTTTCCCTATTTGTCCTTTTTCTGCCTGCCTGGCTATCTCCAGATAAATTACCATTTGCCAGGGGGTCCTAGAAATATCTTACAATGGCGTTTGTCCCAGCCACGTGTGTCATTACTCAGAACAGAACTGACTTAAACCAGCTTGAGATCCATTGGTAACAGATTTGGAGAAAGTCAGCTATCTTTGGCAGCTCTAAAAGTTCACTTCCCTCGAGAGGCACCCTCCTGTAATATTTTAAAATATACAATAATATGAGAAAACTCTTGGGGACTTGAATTCCTATCTTAACATTTGAGATAGATTTCCCCTTTGGAAGGGAAGAGATAAGAATAAACATTTTCAAAAGTCGGCTTCGAAGTTTAATAATCAACAGAACCAAATGCATTTCTTTTGGGGAAATGGGTGGCCTTGGGTGTGGGGCGTATAGGACTCTTCTGTAGTTCCTGTGAAAGGCTTGCCTTTAAAAAAGGAAAGTTGATTGATTAGTATAAAATGTCATAGAAATGTCCAAGTGCTCACCCCCTGAGGTGATAAAATACCAGGTTTTGGGTAACCCGCCAAGCTCCCATGTCAGGATTAATTGGCAGTCATATTAGTAACAAGCATGATGCAGGCTGTGCTATTGTTGGCATATCCTTTTGAATTGTACAAAGTGGTCACATGAAAAACAAAAGAAGATTAAAAATTCTACCAATTATTTCATCTTCTGTGCACTTGAGTGATCTGCTAGCTGGAAAAAGCTCAGGATATTTAAACCAAATGGACTGTACTTGTCGCTTATTTAAAGTAAATATCTTTGGGAGATGTAAGTAGGTGTTGGAAAAATCCCTACTTTGCCTCATTGTACACCACTTAATTCTGGAAGCTTAAAGTAAAGACTCTTTAGAGTGGCATTTGTAGGTCTTGGATTCTGTGGTCAAACAGGGGGCTAGAGCCTGAGGAAGACAGCCCAGGGACCGTAGCCAAGGATGCTGGGGAAAAGGTTGCTGCCTCTGCCCCTTTCCGCTTTCCACCCTGTAGAGCTGTGATTGAGAAGAGAAAGTCTGGTAGCCTGGGGAACACACACTCTGATCCAGGGCTGGCGGGTGGGTAGGGGATAGCTGTGAGCAGTTGGTGAGCTCTAGTGCACGGTGAGAGCCACGACCAAAGTCCGTTTTTCTTAGGAGCCAAAGAAAACTTCCCTGTGGAGAGCCATGGAGGGCCAGAGCTTGTAGACCGATCTCAAGTAGGGCTCCTCCCCTCTCCCTAGTGGGACTTTTAAGGCAGCACTCTAGAAAGAAACCACCAACGTGGTTTTCTCAGACACAGAAGATATGGGAGCATCTTCAGGGGATCGTCTTTGTGAGAAGGCTAACTGCCGAAATCACCTCCACTGATCACCCATCATCTGCTTTGGTGGTAAGACCACGCTGGCCCTAAGGGTCCCACAACAGGGACACTACTGATCCTCCCTGGCCGTGGGGGCAAAGACCTTGAGGTGAACATTTTTCTTGGAGCAGAGAACCTGCAGCACCCACTGGATTTTAACTCCTGGCCTCCTTGACTGGAACCAGTTCCTTCTCTTCGCAGAACACAGTTCGAAGCTTGTAGAAATGGGCTGGGAGCTTGTCGGATGCGGGATGTTTACCCATTGGTAAGAGGAGCAGAGGGCAGACAAGAGTTGCCCAGCCATTTAACTCCTACATATTAGAATATTCAAATATTTAATTAGAATGTTAAATATTAGAATACTGAAACTTATCTAGACCTGAAACAAGACTTTCCATCCCGGAAGAACAGCATATCCCTCCACCGCCTTAGGACCTCGTCACCTAAACAAAGTCTCTTTGTACCTGATAGGGCCAGACCAGACCGGAAGTGATTTCAAAGCTCTTCCCAGGGCCAGACCCCAAAAGTTCTAGAAGCGGCGGCAGGAAGGCAGTCATCCAAACCTGCTCAATACCCAGGACTCCTCTGGCTGTGACCAAGTGAAAATTTTAAGTGTCGAGTTTTAAAAGGAAAGCTGCCAATGGGTGTTCCGTAAATCATTTGTGCCAGCAGACTGACCCCATTATGTCAGCTAATCCTGGAAATACAGGAGGTAAATTTAAATCTTCGAGCATGAAGCACTTAATCAATATTCTAAATGTTTTTCTTGCAATTTATGCTAGCAGAGCAATGGGGTGCTTTGGCGTCCTGTTAATCTTCCACTGGAGAAGAGGCACTTGAGAGCCAGGCCAGGGTGGTGGGATCTTGCCCGGGATGACTGGTGGGAGGGCGGGAAGCTGGAAGGGGAGGGAGCGAGGTGCTTGCTTCCACACTAGGCTGTTGGCATGGAGACGCTCACCCCCGCACTCAGTCCCCCCATGCCAGCAGGCAGAGCCTCCCGGGGGCACCTCTTCAGTGCTTTCCTTTAACCGGTGGTTGACAGCCCAGGAGGGGCTTTGCTGGGAAGAGCATGAGCTTTGGGGATCAGATGGACCAGAGTGAGAACCCTGGTTCTGTTGCTGTTGTTTTGTGATCTAGGGCACGTTTCCTACCTTCTCTGAATGTCTGCTCTACACTGTCACCTGCCTCCCAGGTTGGTTGTGAGGGTTCAGACCTGGTTCCTCTTACGCAAAGGGCCCAGCATGACTGTCCGACCCTCTCCACGTGGTAACTGGTTACCACTCTTAGCGTGATTCAGGAGCTGTGTGAGAGCTTTCTCTCTGGACCCTGGGACCATAGAGGAAGGGCTCTTCCCAGGGGCTGGGAGTCCATGGAGGAAAAAAGATGGAGCTGCTTTCTTAGTTTGTAAGAACCGTGGGAACAGGGTGATACCCAGCTGATTCTAAGAATTGGTCATTGTCAAAAGTCCTAAGGAAGGAGGGAAATACAAGTGTACTTTGGAGGAAGGGAAACCAAAGGCAGCAAGAAAGGACAAGGTGTTGAGGGGTTCTAACAGTTCCAAACTCCATATCCCCGTGCCCAGAAGGGTCTCCTAGGAGTGTCATCCTAACAACCAGCTTCTTGATGGTATGACTGGGGCCATGACGGTAGTCAAATCTTGGTCCGACCTTGGTCCCAGAGTGGGACTGTCTGCCAGGGACTGTTGCCACATCTCTTTAACCAGTGCTGACCTTGGGAAGATGTGACACAGCTGTAAACAGGAAACAGTCTTAGTTGCAGAAAAGATAGTGTCTGAGAACCAGCTTCGCATGCCAGCCTCTGACCCCAGGACTTTGATTCCTTCCCATGTCTGCACTTTGCCGATATTACTATTTGCTTCATATGTATCTTTAAACTCAATTACTAGGGACGCCTGGGTGGCTCAGCCAGTTAAGCAGCTGCCTTCGGCTCAGGTCATGATCCTAAGGTCTTGGGATCAAGTCCCGAGTTCGGCTCCTTACTCAGCAGGGAGCCTGCTTCTCCCTCTGCCTGGTGCTCCTGGGGCTTGTGCTCTCTCTCTCTCTGATAAAAAACAAAAAGCTCAATTGCTAGATATACTTACTTATATGAACACTATAATTTTTAGACTCATCCAAAGCTGTTAAAACACATGTGACACATACGTGAATCAGTGTGCTAGTTCTCCATACATAATCCATATATAAATATTAAAATTAAAAATGTTAGTAATGTCCCCTACATAGTGTCACAGACAACAGTGGTCCCCAAAGCTACCTCTGAGAAGCATTATAAACCATCGAATATGACAGAACCCAGAACTATTTGCTCTGATAGCACACATCAGCACTAGTTCTTATGGTTGGGTGTTAATAAAGCAAATGTGTATAAGCTCTTCCCGCGAGTCGATACTGTTCTAAGCACATTATGTGTACATAGAGTCACTCCCTTAATCCCCACAGTAACCTGTTGTGGTCAGTACTATTTTTATTCCCATTTTTTCAGACAATAGGCCTAAGACAGGCTGGCTCGGGAGAGGAGGACCACCAAAGGAGCATCTTCCCCTTCTGTGCGTTTTAAGGGACTACACCGTATTACCTAAATCAGAGCACTTTACCTTTCGGTTTCTAGGTAACATTATTCACTCAATAGAGATGAAAATCGGTCTCTACATTCTTGCACAACATCTGGCAGATGGAGGAGCCAGACTGGCTCGTAAAGCGGCATAAAGAAAGGAAACAATACCTATTCTGACAACAACCGGTGTCCCTAGAACTCAGGTCTGACGCCAGCTCTCGGAGACAGCACAGACGCCAGAGGTTAAGGGCACGGTCCCCAACAAGATGGCTCTGCCTTCAGATGCCAGCCACACTTCAGGGATTCCCCAGGCCACCAACCAGCTACAAATTCAGGGCTTCCCACGACCCCCTCATATTCAATCCGCTAGAATGATTCAGAAGTCAGGAAAGTACTACGCTTAGGATTATGGTTTTATTATAAAGGAAACAGATCAGGACTAACCAAATGGAGAGATAGGGAGGCTGAGATCTGAGACAGTCTCCGGAAGAGAGCTTTTGTTCCTTCTCCCTGTGGGTTTGGGACCCTGCCCCCTCCCAGGGCATTCATGCATTCACACACACCCCAGGGGGCGCCACTGAGCTGCAGTGACCAGCCTTTTAATTGGGGTTTCATTACCCAGGCGTGATTGAGCCACTGGGCCTGTGTTTGAATGCAGTCTTCTACCCTTCTCTGCTGCGAGGTCAGGCAGTTGGGGGGACCTCGCATGAGTCAAAGCCCCAGCCCCTTTGCCCGTAGTTGGTCTCTCTGGTGACCAACCCCCGTTGAGTCATCTCATTACCATAAATCAGGTAGGATCCAAAGGGCTCAGGAATACCAAAGGTACTCCTATTGCTGAAGAACTTCCAAGGATATAAAGGTTATCTCCCAGAAACCAGGAACAAAAGTTAGCCAAATTCTAATTTTAATTCTAGGACCAAACAGTGAAACTTCTCATAAGAAAGCTGGAGTTGAACTTTCAGCATGGGCTCATTTCCCTACTTGCCCCACTTAGGCAAACTACTTAGCTTTGACTTCCTCATCCCTGAAGTGGGGATGGCTGCCCAGCAGGGGTGGAGCTTCCTGGGCTGTTACAAGGATTCAGTGTGATCCTGTGTGTAAAGTATGGCGCCCAGCTCAGAGGAGATACTGTGTAAGTCTTTATTACTTGTAAGTTTTGTGATGCTTTTGGCCCTTGGATAGCACTGGTCCTCTTTGTCCCATCTTCAGTCATAGAGAAATGCCCTGAGGGGGCCGGGCTGCGTTGTGCATTGCCTGATGGGTCCCGTTTTCCAGTGGCTTTGCACGTGTAGCACAGGCTTGTTAAGGTCAAGGAAAGATGAGGTCTTGTCAGGGTGGTGGTTTGGAAATGTAATTCGGAGTCAGATGCTTCTCTGTTCTTTCCAGGATGTGGGTTGTGTGCCTCTGCGCCAATCTTAAAAACTTCAGTAAGGATCGTTGGGTGATCTCTTGGTCAGGAACTGGACAGTTCCCCCAGATCAGAATTACAGCCTTGGCCCTCTTGACTGGAAATTCTTTGTTTGGGGCCGCCCTGTGCACTATAGGATGTTGAGCAACAGGCCCGGCCTCCATCTTCTAAATACCAGTAGCACTTTTCCCCTATGGTGACAACCACACACGTCCCCAGACAGAGCCAGATGCCCCTGGAGGGCAGAATCGTCCCTGATGGTGGACCACCGTCCGGGAAATGAGGGCTGCCTCAAAGACCCCCTTTTCCTTTCTACAACGGGGGAAATGAAGGTGGTGGAGAGTGTTTTCAGGCTTCCCTGCATGGTAAGGGACCTGTGGAGATGGGAGAGTGAGCAGCCACACTGGACCAAGTCTTCCCTGGGTAGCGCAGGCAAGAACAATGGAAAGGGGCAGCAGTGGCCACCGAATGCCCATGTTGGGATATTTAAGTTAATTTTCCCAAGGTGACACTTCTCTTGGAGTGGGGCCTGCGGAGGCTATCACAGGCCGTACTGACGGAGGCTTTCCTCCGGCTTCTCATCATCTGAGGACCTGCTGGTCTCCCCAGCCCGCAGGGCCCCGCACACCCTCAACCTTCTGACGAATGTGTTCTTACCACCCAGCACCCTGGACAAGCCACCCAGAGGGGACATTTCAAAGGAGACTTTTGCCAGCTGACCAGAGTGGGTGGAAGCATGTCTCCCCCACCCCCTTCAGGTTTCACGTGTGGACCCGGGGCATGGGGGCATTTGGGGGGCAGCGGGGGGAGTCGAGCAGGATCGTGTGGCCCGTGCCAGACCAGTCACCGCTGGCCCGTGCCAGACCAGTCACAGCCGAGCTGCAGCACATGTGCAGAATCTAAATGACTCTGGCCATGCAGATGCCATTTCCTGAGTCTTTTGTTTGAGAAAATGACCTTGGTGCTGCCTGTGATGTGTGGTATTTGGTTTACGGTCTTTGTCAGGTCTCCATCATTTCTGGCTATTACAGAGTATTTTCTAGCCCCCACTGTCATGTCCGTCCCATTAAAAAGAAAAGAAAAAAGTCCAAATGTTGGCTAGAGCTACAGTTCCTTTGCATAACGCTCAGAGCGAGTTGATTTCCCGCACTCCGGGAGACACGAACTGCGAGGGGTCTTCCCTTAGCAGAAGCGCTAAGCCTCAGGGCCCCCCACCCAGGCTGCTTCTGGGCTCCCCTGGAAGCCTCACGGCAGAGCTCTGGACCAGGCTGCTAAGTGGCCTAGGGGCCCTGCGTGATGGGCCGGACGACTCTCAGCGCAGAGAGGCTGCCAGCGGCCTCCTGGGACTTAATCTTCCCAGCGCCAGGTGCCAGCCGACAAGCTCAGAGGGGAGCTGCCTCCCAGAATCACCCACGTTAGCCCTGGGAGGAAAGAGGCTGTTGTAAAAACAGTTTTTGAAATAACTGCTTGTAGAGCGTTTTCAAAGCCTTTCATCCAGGAGAGTGCTTGAATTCAGAGCTCCAAAATTGGGGATGACTCCGTGAAGGCTGCCACGCAGCCTGCCGACACGTGCCTTTGGTTGCGTATTCGAACCCCATTAGGCACGGAAGCTTGGAACGTTTAACTGGGACCAAAAGGCAGACGTTTCCTCTTGGGGGTCAGGCTCCGCGGTGGGTAGGTGTGCACACGGCCCATCCGCGGAGGGCAGCGTCGGCACCCCCAACAGTGTGCTCAGCCCCCGCAACGAAGCACCCATGCTGGGGGCTTCAACCGCAGATATTTATTCCTCACCGCTCTGGGGGCCAGAAATCGGAGAGGAAGGTATGGGGGTCTGGTTCCTCCTGAGGCCCCTCTCTGTGGCTTGCACACGGCCGTCCTCTCACTGAGCCTTCACGTGGCCTTTCCTTGTGCCTGTGCGTCCCCAGCGTCCCTCGGTGTGTCCAAATCTCCCCTTCTTATAAGGACACCAGTCAGACTGGTCTGGGACCCATCCTAACAGCCTCATTTTCACTGAATTGCCTCCTTCAAGGCCTGTCTTCAAATCGAGTCCCATCCGGAAGACCTGGGGAACGGGGCTTTCGTATATGAGTTGGGGGGGGACCCCATTCAGTCCATAACATATGTGGGAGGGGCAGATCCAGCATAACTAAATATTTGACAGTTTAAAAATCTCATTTATGGGGTGAATTTAAAAATTACTGTTGCCACCAGCCTCCCTGCAATGCAATGCTGTCTCTTGTGTAGGCTTTGAACATGAGAGACTCCCTCTTGGCTGGTCCTGTGGTGGAAGGGACATAGGGAAAGACCCCTCCCTGGGGCAGAAGGGCCGTCCTGCCCAGCCTGCCAGCGTCCCCTCACGGCCTGCTGTCACCGGCACGCTTCTGCAAACTTAATTCAAGGAATGGTTTTTCTGTGATTGGCATGTTTGCATTGTAGCAAACTTTGGTTGAACATATTGTTAGAATACACAGTACTGTAATTTAAGATTATTTTATCATCAGTAAAGGGTTTTATAATTCATTTAAAAAGTTGTAATGGGCTTGAGCATCTTCAGTATAGTTTAATAATATAGCGTTTTATAGCCGGCTATAAACTTTCAGATTACAGTTTTAGCAATTGTGCAATTCTATTTTATAGTTTAATAATTGTTCAAATGAAGGAGAGTATAAGGTTCCTAAAAACCAATTTAATGACTTAGAAAAATAGCCTTTGTCAAAATCTAACGTATACCTTTAATGAACCCAGATGTCACCTTTTCGACGAAGGCAGATCCTGGCATCTATTTTTCTCAACCACAAAACCCTCCAAATTAAGCACACAGAGTGCCGTATCTCTGAGTTATGTTTTTTCTCCTTCTTAAAAAAAAATATATTTTATCCCTAATCTCCTACAGCCGGAATAAGTCTATTTGCCAAGTGCAAGGTGGACACCAGCGAGGCCCAAAGGGCTTTAGCAGGAACAGGGAGTAAATTGGTTCTCTCTTGAGAAGGTTCTTTGTTTTACAGAAGACCCCTGATCACACTGCTTCAACCCTGGCTCCTGACTCAAAGCCCCATATTAATGTCTCCAGATAGCCCATACCTCACCAGTCTGTGAGTGCGTGGCAAAATGGGGAGCCCTACGTTATACCGTAGTTGTGTACTGTTGTTAAGAGTAATAAAAGTGTTAGCATATAGCATTGGGGGAAAGGCACTATCTCACGTTGTCATTGAAATTATAGTTCGTGCTGTTATATTTCTGGGATTTTCCAGGGTTATGTTATCAGACAACGGAAACCATTAAAAGAGGAGGCTCCAGACCAGGTACACAGATAGTCACCATGGAGCACACCTTGGGACCACGGTCCCAGGACCCTTGGGTTCAGTGATCCTTGGGTGGACCAGCTGTGGTTCAGGGCCCTGTCGCAGAGAAATGGTACAGGACGGAAGGAAGAGCCCATGTGGCTGGAGTCCTTCCTGACGGGGGTGCAGTGCAAGGACTTGGGGCTCACAGCACATTTCCTCTCTGTTAGCAACAGTGGCTGTGATGTAATGGTGGAGAGGCTGACTCTGAACCGCCACCTGGGCAGGGAGTGGGGGCGGGGGGGCTCCTGCAGTGGTAAACTCTCTCTTGCATCACCCTGAAATGATAGGGGCTCCGTTTCCCTACTTCCCACTCAGTTCCCCCTTCTTGGTCAGCTCCAGAGATCTGCTGGCTGAAATGTGGTACTGCTTGGCAACAACTGAAGGCTGTCTGTCCCAAGGGCGTCTGGGTAGCCCTTGCCAGGTCACAGTCACATCAGCAACGATGCCCACAGCTGGCAGGCGTTCTTGCTGTCCTAGGTGTCACCTGCCATCTGTACCCGTTCTGTGCCCCAGCATGTGGCATCCCTGACATTATAACAAGGGGGAGGTGTAGCACTTACTGATTCTGAAGTCTGTGGAGCGCGCAGGCAACATCATCTCTCAGTTTATACCCAAACCAAGCTGGCTTTGCAATAGTATAACCCAAACATGGAGTGTGTTGATGCCCGATGAGGGACCGTGCTCACAGTAGGCCTACAGCAGCATGGTTAGTGGTTTTGTTTTTAAGAAAAAGAGGTTGGACTTAAGAATAGAAAATCCTGAAGGATCAGGATTCTTGCTGCGATAGAATCAAACCTTCTTGTGGACTTCAGCGGTGAGTAACTTCATCTCCTTAACCCTTGGATTCGTCATCTGTAATATGGGAATAATGAGCACTACTGCCTGGGAGGGTTGTAATAATTAAAGGAATTAAAATTCTCCAGCATAGTTACGGAGCCTCCAGTTCAGCTGAGCAACTGTTTTTATCATAATTTTATCTTCCTGGTGGGTCTATGCTCGAGCACGAGACAGAAGCAGCTTGTACTAAGGGGGCATTTGGTGACCTTTACCCCCAAATTCCTCGGGAACATGAACTTGGGCATCATACAGGGTGTGTGTCCTGCAGAAGGGAGCCAGCCTCAGATTGAAGCAGTTTGTTATGATGACCCACTTACGATGTCTTCCCCCAGACATCTTTTCTTTACCACTTTTGTCAAAAAAAAAAATGGGAATAATAACTTTAGAATGGGGATGGGAAGAACAGTACTCCGTGCATTCTAGGAAGAGCCATTAGGCCATCTGCATCTGTGGTTTAGAGAGCAGTGAGGCTGGCCCATCAGAGGGACAGTAATTCAGCAGTTGGACAATTGCTTAACCCAATTGCTGGGTAATAAACATACTTAATAAAAAGGGCTAGGACGTCTGCACCATCTTGGCCATAAATACGCTCTCTCGTTCTGGGTAACCTATGAGAATACCTCTGAGCACACTTAGGTCACATACCATAAATAAATCCAATTTCTTGTATCCCCTACTGACCTTTTATCCTCAGGACTTCTAACCAGCTCTGCCTCCCTGAATAACAGCCCCTGCCTTGTGTTAGAGCTCGTGCGCGGGAGGAAAATGGCCCTGTTCTCTGGTGAGGTTCAACGAAAGTCTCCCTCCACTGGACCTCTCCTATTTGAAGCCCTAGAGGAGTCAGACCATGGACAGGGCTGTCTGGAAGGGAAGCCGAGGATGGTGGGCACCAAGTGGACATCGCAAGTTTTCCCCAGAGTGGCCATTGCTGTCTACTTCCTAGGCAGCAGGCGTGACCCCGGCTTCTTACTGCCTCCCTGGGCACCTTCTCGGCTGTCCACAGGATAACCAGAACTACGTCCATGGGTTGGTCCGGGGGTGATGGGAGATAATGTGCACCCTGTCCGGCACGGAGTCTGTAGGCACGGGTTTGGGAGTCAAGGGGACTGAGGTCTAACAGATGCATCTTGGTGCGGCCACTCCAGCTGCAGAGACCCGGCAAAGTGCCCGCCTCTCTGAGCCCCTGTTTCCCGATCTGTGCCGAGGGGAGAGCTGTGCTCAGGAAGTCCTGTGAGCAGTGGGGAGTGTTCAGGGAGGCGCCCATGGGGTCAGTTATAGGAGGGGACTGTCGTGAACGGTAGGTGGTCACAGTTTTCATGGTGAGTCTGCTCAGTTTCCCTCAGTTATCTGTGTTTTCTCCATCTACTAAAAGCACATTTTTCTTTAAAGTTTTTTTTTAAAGTTGGCTTTTCACCTGGTTTTTCACAGCACACAGGGTGCTCCCTCTTCTGAACAGGAGGTGAACAAAAGCCCGGGGTCGGGTACGTCGGCAGACCACAGCGTTTTATATGAACCCTTAGTTACCACCATAAGTCACAGAACCATTACGGGGCCGCACTCAGCTGCACATAAATGCACGGGAGAATGAGAGACTTAATAAATATTATCTGATGGCGGTGAGGATGCGTGTCTGACGAGACAGGCTTCATGCACTTCTCATCAGAAACCACAATGAATCTTTTCTGTTGCTCTCACGCATTTGCATTTCCAACTGCACATTTAAGAAAACGAATGTTTCATTTTGGGGCCATCCCCTGAGCCGCCTTTCGACCCTACTCACTGAATGTTTGCCCTGCAAAACACCCCCTGGGCCCCACGCCCAAATGTCTTTCACACACTGCTTGGTATAATCTCACTGTTAATAGGGCACCATTTTCTAAAATACAGGTCATAATTGGTTCTTGTCTGGATACATTACAAATCAAACAAGTTAACCATGAAGGAAAACACGGTTCTCTGGTGTAGTTTGCAGCCTGCGTTTGCTCCAGCTTAGGGAAAAGGGACACAGCTGCAGGACGGTCCCAGGAAGTCTGGAAGGGAGAGAGGCCAGCTCGAGTGCCGTGTTAGGGCTTCCTGCTGGAGACAGTGTCTGCACCATCGTACCATTAGTGTTGAATTACAAGTGCGGAGCTGTAGGCATCCTTTTTATGGCGTTCTGGAGACTGATGACCAAGCCCAGGGGACTGCTTAGCTAATGGAGGACTGTTGATATATCTTACTGGACTCTATCTCTTTCATTGCATTCATTTTTAAATCCAAGGGCTCACAGAAGATTGTGAGCCCGTTCTAGTCAATATTGTGTTCACCAGCCAAATTACCTTGAGCTTTTGCCTTTCTCCAGTCCCTGCCCCGGCCCAAGAATACCAGCCTAGAGAACACAGAGAGGCCAGGCAAGCCTCCACATCACCCTGAGGTCTGAAGGGACTTTCCCCTTTACCTTTGATTCTCAGAACAACTCTGGGAGGTAAGAAGGAGGGCAGGGATTATGATCATTAAAGCTGACAGGTGGAGAACCAAGAACAGGACCTTCCTAGCCTGTGTTCCATTTATCATCTTTTATCAATCAAGCTGGTACCAGGGATAAATTCTAAACCATAGTAGAAGCTTTTATAACGGACCCTCATGTAAGCAACTTACCACAGAAGACAGCCTCTCCGTTCTCTTGTAAATATCTAATGCCCAAGGCCGACAGCATGCCCCAAGCTTGTGCCTCTGTTCTCTTGTTCACCTCTGCCCTTGGTCTCTCCAGTTGAGAGACAGGGTTAAAAGGGTCAGGCACGTTTGTTCTCAAACCTTTTTTAGGCTCTTTTGGTTGGTGTTTTGCTTGCAAATTTAAATCAGTATTATATGAAGGATTGAAATAAGAGCACAAAAGAAAGCATAGTTGTTTTGATGAAAACTAAGTTGAACACACTGCGAAAGCCAAATTCCTTTAAAAAATGTCTTCAGATCAGGTGTGGGTGGGGCAAAATCATAAAAGACTGAGAATAATTATAAACTGGTAAAAAAAAAAATCTGCTTTGAGATTTCTCTGTAGGTATCAAACAAAATGTCACTCCTGTTTTAAAGTAAGTAAACCTGGAAATTATAGACCATGAACTAATTATAGAGGTAGATTCTGCAGAACATAAGCCAGGAAACTCCAATCAGGAAACTCTTCCTTTAAAAAACTTTTTTTTAAAGATTTATCAAATTATTTGAGAGAGAGAGTGCATATGAGCAGGAAGGACAAAGGAGAGAGGGAGAGAGACTCTCAAGCAGACTCCTTGCTGAGTGTGGAGTCCGATGCAGGGCTCAGTGTCAGGACCCTGAGATCATAACCTGAGCCGACATCAGACACTGAACCGACTGACCCACTCAGGTGCCCGAAAACACTTTTTTAAAGAAGGTGGCCTTGGTCCTGTCTCCCCAAATCAATAAATGCCTGACGTTCAGATTTGACATAAGAATATTTGATTTAACACATACAATGAACTATTATTCAGCCTTAATAAACAAGGAAATCCTGCCGTATGCAACAATAGGGGTAAATCTGAAGGACGTTATACTAAGTGAAATAAGCCAGTCACAGAAGGACAAATACTGCATGATTCTACGTACATCAGATATCTAATATCCTCCAACTCATAGAAGCCAAGAATGGGATTGTGGTTGCCAGAGGCTGGGGGAGGGGAAACAGGAGTGGTTGTTCAGTGGGTGTAGAGTTTCAGTGATGCAAGATGGGCAGCATTGGGCCTATAGTCAGCAAGACTGTATTGTGTACTTCAAATTTCGTTAAGAGTAGATCTCACATTCAGTGTCCTTATTCCACGCTTTAGTTTAAAAAAAAAACAACTTTGAAATAAAAATTTGAGACAAATGTGTCATTTTTGAGTAACTTAATGATTTTGCCCTTTAACTTCATTTCTCAAGTGACAAATATTCTGCAGGTGCCATCCCCAGACCAGTCAGGTGAGAGGGTTTCTGCTCTAGGCTTGGCCCTAAGCTCAACATGAAGTGCACAGTTAAACTTGGGATACTCCGTGGGTGCCAGGAATCCAAGACCTGCTTGACTCAAGAACAGGAATCCACATCTCTTTCAAGGCTACGCACCCGCCCCCTGCAGCCCTCCCTCCCCCAGCAATCTGGCCTCAGTTCAGTTCACTGCACTGACTTTGGAGGCCTTGTCTATACAGCTCAACCAGGATCTGAGCCTGCACTTTTTCTGGGTAAGGAAGCCTGACTTCAGGCCTCTAAGCCTTTCCCTGCCCCATCTTACGACCAGGCTCAACCTGCCCAGAGTATACCAGACTAAGGAATCTTGGCACCCAGGGGGCCTTCCCAAACCCATGCTGAGGGACATATCTTTCTAAGGATTTCTTAGAGCTTCGTGTAATGGACGTCTTCTGGCTGAACTTCAGTTCCGACATGGTGTCTTGCCGAGAGAGTAGAAAAGCAGCTCCTTTCTCGGAAGGACACTTGCCCCATCTCACCCTTGCCGTCCTCATAGCCCCTTGGCCTCTCCCCAATCTATGCCAGGGTCCAGGGGGCTGGCAGAGAGCAGCCTGGCAGAAACGGACCCCTTCCCTGCCGAGCACGGGTGCGAGAAGACAAACATCCGAGCCCAGGGGCTCAGAACAAGGCTTACTTATGTGTCCACTTGTCTTACGCAGCTGACTTCACTGCACATTATTTAGACCAGTGGTTGCAAGTGGTTGTTACCAAGTTTGTAGGAAAAGCAGATCCGTAGGAAGGTGAGTTTCAAAACAGACCATGGGAGGGACTTTGGAAAGGCTGGCCAGGGGCTTGTGACCAGACTAGTGGTAAAACCTCCCAGGGTCGCCCAAATCCAACAGGCAAAATCCAAAAAGCTGAAAGGAGCATAACACTACAGAGCCCTGGACAGACCACAGCTCGGATTCACTAGGTAGTTGCTTTTTTCTGTCTTTTCTGTATAGAAATTAATTTGGACGAATATGTGTCAAGGTCACAATAGAACTGCTGTGCGGTAAGTACTGCCCGTGAAAGTCTGTAGTCAGGGGAGTCTGTCTTTCTAAAATGCAATGTAAAAATGCAGGTTCCTCTGTTCAGGTAACCTTCCTTCCTGTGTCTTGTCCTGCCCGAAAATGTAAGATGTGTAGATTGAAGCTGGGGAAGGGCTGTTTCAGGAAGAACTCCCGCAGCAGTTTCCCCTCACAGAGGTCCAATTTATGCTGCAGAAGAGACCTGTACGCTAATAAACTAGTATTGACAAGCGTGATAGATGCAGCTCGGTACTTAGTGAGTGCTGGAGAGCGAAGTTGATTGCATTTTACAGTCTGTGTATTTCTCTGTTTATCGCTTGTATTCTGTCATTAAGCAAGCAGGTTCCTAATATAGCAAATCTTTCTAATCAGTAAAGCAAGGGAGAAAAGAACCAGAAGCATCATTAATTATGACCATTTGGCTGCAGCTTGGACAGTCTGTTGCTATTGGATTGGGTAACTTCCTCTGGTTTTATTTTCTGGAGGTAGAGCAGAAATGGGCTCCCCTTACGCTTGGAGCAGACAGAGTGGAGAAATGTTCCATGTCCTGCTGGCTGACTGCTGCGTGAAAGCCCGAGATGAAGCCCCGATTTCTCTGCCGAAACCGAGTCCTGGGGCAGCAAAGGCCAGGTTCTGCCTCGCTGCGCTTTTAAGCCTCTGATTCCATAAACAGAGCAAGCGTGCTGCGCCAAAGCCTGCCTTGTCCCTGAGGCTCCAGGAGAGCCTGCTGTGGACAGGGCTCGTGTGTCTGTGTGGTGGCCTGGGGCAGGTGGAGGGCACTGGATGGAGGCCTCCAGGCGAGGGGTGTGTCTGTGCCTTCTGAACAGGAAGCCTCCTGGCACCAGGGCTGACTTTCCAAATGCTAATCATTGGGGTAAAAAGCAGGAGCGTCATCAGTCTGACTCCAGGTAACAGAGGTTAACAGCATCTAATGCATTTATTAACCCTCTGGTGCCAGGGACTGGCAAGGTCTGGCCCTACAATTATAATGCGGTGGAAATTCTATTACCCGACGTGCCTGGACTAGCAGATCACCGCCAGGGACAGTTTTACAACACTGCTGGCGGGACAAGTCTTAGGAGGTGCCTGAATACAAGTTCTCCAGTTTTCCAAAATGACAGCAAGGCTGCTCGGCTGGAAACGGGCTTCACCAGTCCCTTTCATCTCCCCATCCTCGAGTTGAAAGCCTTGTGGTCCCGTGGTTTGCTGGTGACATTTCCCCTCCATTCAGAGTCAGGTAGTTTCCCCAGTAACCACAGGACTATGAATTAGCCGCTAGAAAACACTCTTTCCTCAAAGAGATTAAAGGATTCATTTTTCAACACATCATACTAATGGTTAAAATGGACTTTTGGAAAATGAAATGCACTGTCTTCTTTATCCTTCTCTCTCTCTCTCTCTCTTTTATTTATTTTTTTTTTTTAGGAAAGGTCATATTTTAAAGTCACACTGTAAGGTTTGGTGTCTACATAGATCCGGGCTGGCCACGCTCTGTGCCGGGTCCCTGTGACTCCCGTTAATGAGCAGGACTGCTGGGCCCACAGACAGGACCTTGAGTTGGCTCTCCCATTACTCCACGCTTTGTTTTCTGGGGTGAGAGCTCAGCAGTAAGAAGTACACTTCTAGTTTCTTACAAGGTCTCAGAAGTTTTTTAACTATTTTTTTTTTAACTTTCCTGGGACCATCCCCATTTTTATCACCTGTGAGATGATGTTTCAAGCGTGTAAGTACACTTCGCAGTAGTCAAAGGCGGGGCCCCCTTGTAATTCTGTTTGCATTTATCCTACCTGATTAGCAAGACAGCCATAGCTTGATGATGTGGCCGAAAATGCTCAGGATAAAAGCCCTCCAAATGTGGAAATAACAGGTTGCTCAGGCTTCTAAGATGAGCTCTAAGAGCCAGATTTCCTTAGTGGACTCTGAATCTGCATAGGACGTTTCTGACCCTCAGCGTTACCGAAGGGATTCTGACTGCATACAGGACTCACAAGCATGCGACCTAAAATCCCAGGCTCTGCCCCTCCGTGTGCAGCTGACAAACCCGTAGAGGCCCTAGATGCCCAGTGCGGCCGCGCTCCTCCTGTACCTGGTGCTAGCCAGTCTCAGCAGCAGACCCACGGTTCTCGTCTTATACGCACTGCAGGTTTGCTGGGGGGAAATCTCCTGTCTGTCCAGTCTTGTGATTCTGTTACCCAGAAGCCACCTGCTATTCCCATAACTGGTAACATTTGCCTGTCACCTTCGCATCAGACTGCCAGACCTCACTGTGGTCTCTGCAGAGTTCAGGTGGAATTCCAGGGCTTTCCACTCTGCCTCCGTGGTGCTGGGAGTTTCTACCCATGCCTCACATTGGGACACTGCGTTAACACACTGTGTAAGCAGGGCATTTAAAGGCCAGTGTGCATGCAAAGCTGAGCCTCTGGAGTGCTAAGGGCTTTGGTGGTTTGGGAAGGTGCTTAACAGGATAGGAAGCATTTTCTCAGAGCCTCTGTAGGACCCCGGCGCACATTATTACCTTCACTCTCTGCAGGTTATCCAGTTATGCCAACAAGAATGGTCCTCCAGGCAAGACAAGCTTAGAGATGCTGCCTCTAGTTTTAGTGAAGCCGATGGGGCTACAGGGAGACAAGACCTGGGGTTGACCATTTCCTGTAGATAGATACCAAGATGCCTGCCTTGTGGGGGAAAGAGCTCAGAGACATTCCAGACCTGGAGCTGTTTTAAATGTATTTTCCTGTGTGATGGAGCAGTAATCCCTGCTCTTTCCAGGTGGAAGGCGAGAGCCTGCATGTCTGTAAAGCACTAAGCAGTGTGAACCCTCGGTGACCAGTGAGGGTCAGAAATCTAGCTCTGCAGATCTAGAGTGCACTCCAGACAATCTATCAAGACAGAAGACTTCTTATCCATTGGTAGATGGATAATTGGTAGATTTATAATTTATAATTATTTAATATTGATGGGTATTGAACAAGTATTCAGCACATTCCTAAAGTGACTGAGTATAGCTGGTGAGTATCCTCGGATTGTGTACTTAGTGAGTAAAAACTACATACCGGTGCTATCATACAGAACAAAGTAGGAAAGAGGCCTCCCCGGCCCTTAGAACTCAGAGGCCTGTGGTTTACAACACGGAGGCATAGTTTAGCTGTGATCACAAGCACAGAAACAACTTGAAGGCATAATGTTTCTCAGACTAGAAGTCTGGCTGCTTTCTCTGCACATTTTAGTGAGCTTCTTAGTTATGCAAAGGCCCACAGCAAGGGTTTATGTCTTTTTTGTAGATTATGGCCTAGCAAAGGAAAAAGAGAATGGGATGTTTTAAGGCCATTTTGGTATCTGGGCACAATTCCAATCTTGAACAGAAATAAAACATGTAAAGTTCTGTACATTATTCTCTGCAGGTAACAATGCAAGGGACCAGATTTGCTATTACTATAGATTAAAAGGAGGCTTTTGGGAAGAGACTCCTCTTCCCATTCCTCCTTTGATCCTCTTACACATAACATTTTGTGACCTTTGAACAGCCTGGGGATGCTTCACATTGTCTTACTCTCGATGCCTTTTTAAAGGTTTCTATTTCATATTCACAGCTGGCATATGCAAATATAGGTAAAGATTATGATGCCTCCCAAGTAACATTATGGTCAATAAATTACTCCTTGGGTGAACATGCCAGCAGCAGCCTAGCATGTCTCCAATGAGTTCCAGAAGTCTTCCTGCAGCTGGCAGCCTGCCCACCGCTGTTCACGCCGAGCCAGGTGCCCAGACACTCCTTAAGCTGTGATGCTTGACCAGCATCATCCTGTTGGCACCAAAGACATCTGTCTTTGGTGCCAACAGACTCCTGTTTTGGGAGAAGGAGCTCATGGGGCAGGGCGGGGGGCTCTTCATGTTGATTTGGGGGCAGGTAGAGCATGAAGAACCAAGCATGCCAAGATCGCCTGGGAGAAAAACTGTAATGGAGGAAAGAGCACATTTTCCTCTCAAGAGTTTTAGAGACCTGGTCTATATCCTGACTCTACCAGTAAATTGCTATGTGACCTTGGAGAAGTCACTCAACTTCACTGCACTCTGTTTTCCTTTACAAAACAAAAGGGCGATATTGGGTCAGCAGTTCTTACTGTAATTGTCTGAGTGATGGAAACTCTTCTTTAACTCAGTTCTCTGGTAGAAGCTCAGTGGGGACTAGTTCCGGTGTGAGGAGTTGGGGAGCTCACAGCCTTCACAGCTCAGCCCCCTGCCACTGCCCTGGAAGCAATTTTATCATTACTGGGTCAGGACCCATAACACCCTGCACAGCTCCCCCAGGGGGATCTGTCTGTTAGAGTCCCTGCCCTGTGCCCACACTCTCAAGCCATGAGTGGTTTACTCAACTAGAGGTCAGCCCCATGAGCCCAGTGACTACATCCTTTGGCTCTGATCACCTGATGCCCAGCACTGGAAAATAGCTCCGTGCTTGTTGACTGAAGCAAAAATAAAACAAATGAACAAACGAGCTTCGGGAAGACCTATCTCTATATGACTAACAAACGCCGATTTTTATTGTGACATTTTTACCTCAAAGGCACATCCCCAGAATGAACATTCATAGGTATAAATGAGTTCTGAATGTGAATGACTTCAAAGCTTTGTCTTGGGGTGCCTGGTTGGCTCCATCAGTTAAGCGTCTGACTCTTGATTTTGGCTCAGGTCATGATTTCAAGGTCATGAGATCGAGTGCCATGTTGGGTTCTGTGCTGGGCATGGATCTCACTTAAAATCCTCTTTCTCCCTCTGCCTCTGTCCCTAGCCCATGCTCTCAAGCCCCTCCCCTCTACCCTCTAAAAAAACAAAAGCAAAAACAAAACTTTGTTTTTAGTAACCTAGTCTTGTGCTGCCCCTGCTAGCCACCAGCCACAGGTAGCTACTGAGCCTTTGAAAT
Source organism: Lontra canadensis (assembly GCF_010015895.1). NCBI lineage: Eukaryota > Metazoa > Chordata > Mammalia > Carnivora > Mustelidae > Lontra > Lontra canadensis. The sequence goes on from NW_022630997.1 coordinate 4,338,859, forward strand.
GGGGCAGGTCTGAAATAAGATGTGCAATGTCAAACACACCAGATTTTGAAGACTTAGTATGAAAAAAAAAAAAACGTAAAGTATCTCATTAATAGCTTTTTATATTGATTACATGTTGAAAATATATTGGGTTAAATAAAATATGTCATCATAATTATCTTTACCTTTATCTCTTATGTGGTTACTAGAAAACTTAAGATTATATATGGGCTCATAATTGTAGCTCACGTATTTCTACCAGTGGCCCTGCCCTAGACAACTGATTAGTGGATCATCGGTAACCATTATTCCATATGAAATGTGAGTGATTTTATGTGTGTATGTGTTTGTCTTTCCCAGGCCCAGAAGCTGAAATCCAATATGTCGGGCAGTACACACCTCTGTCTTTCTGATGTAAGTTATGTTTCTCTCTGGGTCTCCCTGCATTTCTAGACATAGAACATTTCTAGGTCCATGGTGAAGATGGAAAGGTTCAAGGACAATGAGGTTTCAAGTCTAGGCAAAAGATCTAAGGCACCCTCCATGTCCCTCTGCCCTTTGAGCCAAGTGAGGTCTTTGGATCCCAGGGCACAAAGTTCCAACTACGTATGGGACCCAGGATCCTCATCCCGAGGATCAGCACAAATAAAATTATTTCAATGCCGGAGGTTGTGTGACCATAGTCTTGTAGAATCAGCCCTCACAGAGAAGACACTCAGAAACTCTCACTGCTTACCAGAGGTCCTCTGTCTACAGTTCCTTTGACCTCTGCAGCACCCCAGAGGTAGCTAGGGCAGGCCACATTCCTCTTCCCATTGTACAGAGGAGATGATTGATGCTGTCACGTGCCAGTCATTGCGGTGGGATGCAGCATTATGGGACTGAGTGGATGCTGTGGTGGGGATGGAGGCATCCATCTTAGGGAAGGAGAGCTGTGCCAACTGGGAGTCCGAAAGCCAGGGTTCTGGTGTGGGCTGTCCCAATGATGTGAGGGGCAGGCGCCTTCATCTAGAAAATCTGGGTTTGAAAGGGCAAATGGAGAGAATATGTGTAGACAGCCCTGCCTATCTCAGTGCGATTTGTGGCCCATCTCCATGTGAACTGACACTTGCCTGTACCAGTTTTCTGAGATGATTTTTCCTGCCTTTCCTCCGGGACGGGGAGGGACAGGGAGCTTCCTCAGTCAGTACCAGGAGAAGCATTCCACGTTCCCCTAGCTACGGAGAGATCCAGAAGGTAGGAGTGAAGGAAGACGCAAAGCTGTCCCACAAATGGATTTCAGTAAAATCCATAGTGGAGGAGCAAGTAGCAAGCGTTGGCCAGTTTATCATAAACTCTATAAGTCTTTATATCCAGTTCTCAACCAGATTCATGATTCTTTTTTGTAAAACTACAAGTCAGGGAATTGAAGTCTCCATGGTCTTATCTTAGGTCAGCTTGGGTGAGTGCTACAGCTAGTTGGGAGTTGTAGGTGGGAGAGAGGAAGAGTGTGGCTAAAATATACTGGGATAGGGGGAATACATGCAGTGGGTGACAATGAAAATATTCTCTCTTACAGCGTGATTACGAAAAGAATGGTCTCGCTGGTCCTTCCAGCCACATAACCACAAAATCAATGGTTGCTCCTCTAAGCTGCTGTCTGAGCCCCCTGCTGGTTCTGGTGATCACCACCCTGTCCACCTTATTATCTTCATCTTTGGCAGAAACATCGTAGCTGCATTTAAACAACAATACGGACATGTAAAAAGACAAAAACCAAGCTATCTGTTTCCTGTCCTCTTGTGTATCTGAAATTCCAGTTTTAGGAGCCCAGTTGAGATACTGAGAAAACAGTTTCATCCAACTGGAACTTTATATTTTGTTTCTTCTTCTTCTTTTTTTTTTTTCTTTTTTTTTTTTTTTCTTTTTTTTTTTGTTTTTGTTTTTGTTTTTTGTTTTTAAGAAATCTCCTTGTGATCCTTAGGGCTTCTGTGGGCTACCCAATACAGTGCTACATTCCATACTGAAAAGGCTTTGGGCCTGCTGTGTTGTCGAGGGGCAGTGCGTGAATTTGGCTATAAAACCAACTGGGCCCATGATGATGACGATTGGGGATGATTTTAACAATTTGGCTATAAAACCAACTGGGCCCGTGATGATGATGATTGGGGATGATTTTAACAATTTAATTCTGGCCTTTCCTAGCAAGAGAAGGACTTAGTATTTCTAAAAAATCTTCCGTATCTCCTATAATGGCTTTGGTTCTGATGACATCACTTTAGCCTCCCACGGGTGGGTGCAAGCTTATTTTGTCACAAAGCAAAGATTCTCATCCAGAGGATCTTGATGGACTTCGTGCAAACAAGCTTGCGCCAGTGTTCGCCTTTCTATATGTACTGGCATTTTCCACACTGTTTGTGTACTGTGAAGAGTTCTACGCTCTCCTACCAAACAAAAGACACCTGTCTCATCCAGATGTAGTGTCTGTCTTCTAGTCAGAATAGAGGGGCGAGTGTGAGTGAAACTTCACAGTACCTTGATCACTGAAAGACCTAAGCCTTACCTGAGGGAGAAGCCCTTTCACTAACAAGAGTCAAATATAGCTGACATGTCATTCTAATACTCTTTACATGTATGAGGTTATATGTAGAAAAAAATTTTACTACTAAATGATTTCAACTATTGGCTTTCTATATTTTGAAAGTAATGATATTGTCTTCATTTTTTTACTGATGATTTAATACAAAATACATGGAGCTCGTTTTCCTCTCCTAAATAGTGTTAGCTCCAATATTAACTTCACGAAGACAGCTTTTCAGAAGCAGACCCTGAGGAGCCTCGTGCTTTAGCAGAAAGCTCTGCATCACGTAACTGTGGACAGGCAGGAGGAAACAGAGCAGCCAAGTGTTGTCTTTTGTCATTTCTCGAAACACAAGCTTGCATACCTGTGAGGAAACTGGCGGCCCCTTGTAAATGCCCTGCAGCGGCCGACGGCATGCGTGCCGGTTGACATAATCCAGGACCTCAGCTTCCATGTTACTTGACACAGGCCGGTTTGACTAGACTGGGGGACAGGAACATGCCACCCTCTCTTCCGAAGCTGATCCATGCCAGGGTACGCAGTTGTTTTCCTAAGGGTTGTACTCAGCGGTGATGACCTGGCCACTGTTTAGAGGGATTTAGTCCGAAGGTCATCAGGAATCAATTCACGTCTTGTTATGCGTCCTCCATGACAGACAGGGACTGACCGTGTGGAAAGAAAGGCTTGTGGATCAAGAAGAACAACAGTAGGTGTGTAGAGATGAGTTGGCCAGCAAAAGATACACGGACCAGAACAGGTCTCTGGAAACAAGGCGTGTGGCTTGTTCTCCACACATCACCTTCCATCATTCTCCATCCTTAAACAAGTAGACCTTGAAGTGCGCTTTTGAAGTCTGGTTGATGGTGACATTCAGAATCTACAGTGATCGAGCGCTAGGAGCCAGGCTTCTCCAACATTGAAGAGATAAGAGGAGTATCCACCAACTGGAGTGCTGGGAGCAGTACTTCTCCACACATCAGTAGAGGGGCTGGAGGAGGACCCAAGGTGCACAGTTCATACTGATCCCCTTTGCCCGCTGATGTTTGCCTTGTAAGAATTAATCAAATCACTGGGGTGGGAAATCTATCCAATCCAAGATAAAGGCATAGTCTTTTAGCTCTGTTGGTGTTTGAAGTACATTTATATCCAAATGTTAATAAACATAAATGTATAATACTAAGTTCCGTGTTTTTTCAGTTCAAAATGTTTCCAAGGAAAATTCATCAAACAGATTTGATTAGCGAAAGGTTTCATGAAGACTCTTTCTTTGAATAAAGAACGTTAAATGTGTCGGAACATTTGGAATTCCGGTCCTCTATGAAAGCCTATCTCTTACAGAGCATATTTTGTTTTAATTAAGGTATCTCTGTGTATCTACACTAGACTAATTGCATATGGGTCTGATTCTATGTGATCTACTGTAGAAAGCTATTGATTCCTTCTGCGGTAAGCAGTGGTTGTAATTAGCTTCAGATGACCAGAGAGGAAATAGGAGTTATCAGAGCTAACAAGGGTGGCCTTCAGTGATGAACACAGGGATGTGCAACCCATAAATTAAATTTGGGAAAGCCTCATCGATCACCAACAAAGATCTCATTTTTCTTCTCAGAAAGAAGCATATTAGAGTTACCAAATTCTAAATTTGAAAATAAATTGCTGATGAAATAAACAGGGGGAAAAATTGTTTGATGACAACACATTAGATTCTTATAAATTCATGCTAAGTGGGTGTTTCTGCCATTCAGCATAATTCCCAGTTTAACACAGTGGACCCGAAACACCATCATCGCTTGCCATGAGACTAAAGCAGGCAAGTGACTTAAATCTTTGACTTCCTTGTGTGGCAATACTGACATTGAAAAGCATTACTTCCTGTCCCTCAGTCCCTGCATTTGGGGTATCACCAGATGCAAGGGCATCTTTCTGCAGAAAGCGTCTCATTGTAGCTGATTTTGACAACACAGAAACAGTAGGTGCTAGTAGGTCTTAGGTCCATGTAGACCATGGTCAAGACTTGACCATAGGTTAAGTCTAGCCGTGCCTTGCTGCTTATTGAATGAAAAAAAAGGCACTACTGCCAAACTGATTGGAAGCACATTCATTCCAAGTTGGTGTTGAGTATCTTTAACCAATATCTGTTTGAATATCTTTTGAATAGAGCACATGAAGGAAGAAGTGCACAATACAGAGAAGGATTCAGAATGCCCCATCCATGTTTATTTTCCCATATCAGAATTTTTTCAAGCCCCTAGAGTATGAGTTAAGAATTACACAGATTATTTTTTATTAAGTATAGTGAACTGTATCCAGACTCTAATAGGAGTGTGGTTTTCTTTAAAAAAATATGTATTTAATACTTCTTTATCTTATAGTAAAAAATGTCTTGGAAGCAATCTTCGAGTTAATCGAATATGGGACAGGGTTTCTCTAGAGCTGCTGTGGCCTTGAATTTGGTCTCTGTGAAGACTCTTGGTATCGTCCATACGCTCCGAGGATGGGTCCTCTCCAACGGCATCCTGTCGCCCATTTGTCCCTTTGTACTCCATCTAAAGTTGACACTCCCAAACACTCCATCTGCTGAACTGGGAAGGGAGGAGAGGGGAAGCATTTTTGAGTCAGTGTTAAGTGCTTATTGGGAAAAGAGATGTAAAAGCAGTGGGAGTTTGTATAATTAGCAAATTCTTTTCTTAGAATCTAGCAAAAATGTTTTTCTGTTGTCACTATTTACAAAACAGTGGCCTTGGAGGAGCTATTGTTTGGAAAATAAGTTTTCATTCATGCAGTCCGACATGCGTGACTTATTTTAGTCAATAAACTGTAGACCAGAAAAGGGCTGCTTAAATGCACTCGCATTTTCTATTTCCCTTTCAACGCTGTTCTTGATCTCCTGGATTCATATCCCTGTGATCTTTGTTGCTTCTGTTCTTTGATTAAGCAAATGAGACTATGGGGGACCAACATTTTCGAGAAAGACCAAAAAGCAATGGCAACAGATGGGCGTGAGTTACCAAGGGGCTGGGAACAGGGAGGACAGAAGGACCCATCTGCCCTGAACTCAGGAAGTTGGGAGAGATGAAGAGCAAAATCAAGGCGCGGCAGAAGGCCAGGCACCATGGGTATAAGTGTCGTGCGGTCCCCTGGTGTTCCTTTCCGATCCAAATAGGAGCTTCATCCTCACAAGAATAGCCGGAGTCCCTTGAATTAGACAGCCGTGCCTTTGTGGAAAGCAAGCGGAGCTGATATCTGGACGACATGGGAAGACATTTCCTTTTAGAAATTCTAAAACTGTAAAACAACCGAGGATTCATTTGGAAACCCTTAGCAGCTACGTTTTCCTCTTATCCCTAAGAGAGGCATCTCATGTACGTATCTGACACTTCCTGACTTTGACCCGACTCTTCTTGTCGAGTGACCATTTGTTCTGAATCTCTTGTCTAGAATTCTCCTTGAGGACTCTACATCAGAACACGTTCTCCTGGCAGAGGCTTTCAATCTGTGGTTTTGCCAATGTCTCCATCCTGGGCTGTGCTTGTCTGGGGGGCCATTTCATTTCACAAGGAGAGTTGTCTTGAGATGATGGGCCGACTCTGATCCCTTTCACGTCGATTATGGGTGGCCCAGTGCCCATTCCTGTTCTTTGTCACTTAACTGTTTCCCAGGGTCCCCTCTGGCCAATTTTTCATCCGGATCATTTTAAATGTAGTCTGCCCAGATTCACTCTTCTTCTGCCAGATGCCCACTGTACACGGAACCCTGGCTTTTTGAAGACAGACAGGCTTCTCTCAGGAGTCAGGCAATCTGAGGGTGATGTTAATCCCCCAAGCAGGAAGCTCCCCCTTCCAGCCCTCCCCTCTTCCGAGCTTCCTCTCCTTAGCCGTGGGATGGTCTTGTCTGCTCATCCTCATCAGGCATCCCTTGGTTGCTCCCAGTGCTCTCTGATGTGCTCTTTCCTCCCTGCTCCTAGAGACAGCCTGGGGTGGTTCAGCGGGAAGCATCACCTGCGCTTCTGAGTGCTCTGCGATCCAGCCCAGAGGGGTGGGGAGGCGCACAAATCCTGTTTCAATAAACTGCCTGCAGAGAAGCGCAGCCCGTTACCAGTCATTGAGGTCCTCACCCCCTGAGGTCTCCAGGCTCATTCGACCAGCGCAGCTGCGACTTGGGCTGTCTGCCCCTGGCAGGTGCCAGTATCAGTGTCTTGTCTCCCTGCCATCAGGAGTTTATTTTTGCTCCCGGGCAGCTGCCAAACCCCGCACCAGTGTCAATAAAAGGTTTTCTCAGATTTTCTTCTCTTCATCCCAGCCTGGGTTTTCTTACCATTCCCCACTTCCGTTTCATAAAGAATACCAAGATTCTGGCCAGACACCATCAGCCCCTTCTTCCGTCTGAACGTCTCTTCCTGGAGCTCCCCCCAGATTGCCCTGAGAGGAAGCATGCCTCACGGTAGGTACTTAAACAACGTTGGGTGAATGAAAAATTGGGGGGCATCGAAAGGCTTCATTCTGTAACACGGTAGCAAGAACTGGTCCGCCGGCCTTGTCTCGCCAGCGGTGAGCTCTGGGACACGACAGCAAAGGCTATTGAGGCTGACTGGAAGGAAGTGTCGAACACAGTATTAGAATCAAAGCAGCTTCAAATCTGCTGACCGTGTTTCCTGCTGAGAGATGAAAAATGAGCGTTTGTCCCTAGGACGAGCTGAGCAGGACCAGCCAGTCCCAGAAAAGACAGGACCCCAAATGGGGTGAACTGATTTCATGGGAAATTAGCCCGTGAGTCTGCTGATATTTCAATCTGCATCAAGTGCAGGATGCTGGCTGGAAAGGTGGACCGCTCCACCAAGCCCGGAGCAAGCCCGGTCCTGTGCCAGTATCCTGAGAAGCAAAGAGGTGGTCTTCAATCACGGCATCTATGGACCATCTGCTCTAGAACAGTGAACCCTCCTTCAGGACCGAAACTCCTCCAAGAGTAACTTGAGAGGACAAGGCCGTCTGACAGCGGCCTGCGGAATCACCCATCTTTTCCGGATGGCAGAATCCTTCATTTTAACATCCTTCAGAGAATCTCAATTCTCGTTGTAGGTCGTACAAGAAGCCGCCTTCCAGACTCGGTCCTTAAGAAGTAGCAAGTAGCTCAAGTAACATGGAGAAGGGGGACAGACTGCCACAAGGGGGAACCAAGTGGGGTCACCTTTGGAGGCCTCAGAGGGCTGTGAGCATGGCCAGGTGGCCATGTCTGTGGCACTGGCCCAGCTGTCAGGCACCAGCAGCAGTGCAGGTGGGAACAGGAGACATCAGAGCTGCTCTAGCGCAAGAAAGCAGGTAGAGCAGTGTTTGTTCAAACAGCAAAACTTTGAAAGTACGCAAAGACCCTTGGTGGCAGCAAATATAACCCAGATTACAAGACTAAAGTAGGATAAAGAATTGGAGCACCCAGGCGATGCCGTGGGTAGAAGAAACACAAGGCTCTTTTGAGTGGATAGAGGTCTTTCACCTGTCACTGCGGCCCGGCTGGACATCTGACACTTATGGCTCCATCACAAAAGCTCCCTTTCTCTCTCCGTGTCACAACTTCCGCAGGGCTGCGGGATCCGCCATTGTCTTCCTGGTATGCAGAGCGTACTTGATCTGGAATCTGCCTTTTTATTTTTTAGCTTTAGCCGAAAGCATTTCTGAAATGTGGGAAAGAGAGAGAATGGGAACTGGAGAACCCACTCACGGATGGCCCTGCCTTATGTGGCTGCGGTCTTCTCGTAATGAGACTTTTCTAGATTCAGAAATAGCTGATTGTCCTCAGAGGGTTGAAGAAATGGTTTCAGAAGCCTGAAATCCAGGGCCTTATATTTCTTCTAATTATCTCTCTTTTCTCTCTCTTTCTCCCCCAAGGGAGGAGGGGGAATGCATTTCACCACAGAGTTTTCTTTAAAGAGTTTTCTGTTCTCCTGTGCGCCATCCCTTAGATATTGAAATTATTTTCTCTTGTTTAATCCGCCTCCCGTGGAGAAGCTGTGTGAGATTTGGGGTGTGGGCTTTCAAGTTTATTCTTTTAGATGGTGTTGCATTTTTACTCCTAACCACAGGGTATGTCTCAGCTTTTTACTCCTAACCACAGGGTATGTCTCAGCTTCTGTTCCTTCTGTTTCATGTAGGTTAGCCAGCCATGAGGATTTGGGTTTTTAGGATGGTTTTAGACTTCTGTCAGACACCCAGCCTCGTCAGAGCTGGGGTCAGGGCTGTAGTGAGCTTCACGGAAGCCTCCAGTTGGGAGAGGATCCAGATGAGTGACTTCCCTCCTGGTCTCCATTTGCCATCATGTGTTTCCTGAGTTTCCCACTTGTACCAGACAACACGTGTATCTCATCGCCGTGTGTCTCTGCTTTCCTGCGGCACCTGTGCGTTCACCGGGGCCATCCCCAAACGGCTTCTTCACACCGCTGTCTGTAGCGTCCTTTGCCACCGACACCCATGGAACAACACCTACATAGAGAAGTACAAGTTTTGCTCTTTGGACTTTGGAAGTGGTTTTGTGATGTTTGGATTTTCTGTTAACATATTGCTCGAGCACTACAGAATGTACGTATGTAATCTGTTCAGGGGTCCTCCACCCCAGGATATCCTAATAAACATTGTTTTCTTTTTTAAAAAAACAAAACTACAGTGGTAGTGTCTTTTTCTTTTACCCTAATTCATTGGAAAATGATCTTGAAGTCTGCAGATGCTTGGAGATCCCCAGTATCAAGATACGGGGGCTTTCTGACAGCAGAGGAGATAAGATTCCGGAGGACCGAATGTGGGTGATGCTTCTAGATACTTCTAGATGATTCTTTGTCTTGAAGGTAGGAAGGGATGGTCTGGTCCTGTCCATTGTGGGATGTTAACAGTCCTGGACCCGTCCCACTAGACGACAATAGCAACCACCCCTCAAGATGCTGTCAGCCCCCTGGGAGGGGCTAGCAAAACCACCCTGGTTGAGAGCCACTGGTTTAAACCCAACCGAATAGCTCCCATATGCATGCCAAAAGGAACCAGGGTCTGTGGAGGGCCACACCAGATATTTATTTCATGTCTTCAACATACAATTCTGTAATTAGAGGATAGGACTAGTGAATTCTTTAGATACTATCATAAATGTTGAATTATTTGTGTAAACTTACAAATAGTATCTGGATAAAAAGTAGAGACAGAATAGGTCATTTTCCCAATTTCCAGGCTATAGCCCAGTGCCTGGCAAGGAAAAGTTACTTTACACTGCATGAGGCTGTGTTTGATACGTGAGCATTAGGGTACTGACTGCTCAAAATAGGACTCCCCAGGAGGTTGTAATCTCTGGCACCTTATCACTACCAGGAGTTTTAAGGCAAAATATTGGAGCACAAAACCCAGTAATTAACATCACCAGCGTTGTTCGCTTCAGTGTACAACTTGGCAGTCCACGGCACAGCAAGAAGACCTGGCCTAGTACAGGACAGAAGCCTGCATTTCACAGGCGGTTCTCTGTAGGACACAATTTTATGATTTTTTTTTTTTAATTCAACTGGGGTTTTCTACTCTCTTGTCTCCTGGATCTACCTTCCAATGACCAAGTTTAGAATGATTTCTACTGGGCTCCATAATTCAAATAAAAAGTTTAGAATGATTTCTACTGGGCTCCATAATTCAGATAAAAAGTTTGTGAGTATTTGGGTCTGGGCCTGTTTTAGAGGTGTAACAAAACCCCAGATTCCAACATGTCTCCTGGCTTTGGGTTCCTCAGGCTGCCCCAGGTTCCTTCCCCGAGAAATGAAGCCCCCTCATGTCCGCATGGGGAGCAGGCCCCTGGGGGCGGGCAGGACTCTGAGGGTCCCTGAATCCTAGCAGAAATGGGGAAAGAATGGTGCCCTGGGGCATCAGGCTTCCTTCCCCAGGCCGTTAGTATTCTAATCACCTTCTCAATACAACCAGATCCCCAGGATGCAGGTGATAGAAATTTTAGGAGCTGGAACAAGAAATGACTAATAAAACCCTGAGAGAAATGCCAAGAAAGTGAATAAAAACTGTGACAGGAACAAGATACAAGGCTGCTTGTGTTGGCTGATATAAATAAAGCATAAACAAAAACACAGCGATGTGAGAGATAGAAGAGGAGTATCCATAAAAGTCATAGACACCGGCGCCGCTGGCCGCACCGCCTGCTTTGATCCTCACGAAGATTCCCGCATCTAGGCTGCGAGGCCAAGAATTCACCATGTTTAAAAGATAAGGGGAGCATTTGGCCTGAGAACACCTTGGGTGGGTATATAAATAGCGATGATCTTTTTTAGAAAACCATTTGACAATGTGATCATAATTTAAAATCCATCTCCCCTTTGAGCCAGCAATTCCCCCTGCAAAGAATTTACCCTGCCTTCTTACACCATGTGCCAAGGCCTATGCAAAAAGATTGCCATTGCGGGATCATTTGTAATAGGGAAGTCCTTGCCACAACCCAAATGCCCATCAGTAGCCAGCTGGTTAAAGAACTCATGGTGCTTCTAGACAAGGGAATGTTGTGTCACCATTTGTAAAAAGTACATATAGACCCACTGAAACTGGAAGTGGTCTGTGGTTTATTCAGTGAAAAGGCAAAGTACAGAACAAAGGAAAATATGGTCCTCCTTGTATCCATAGTAGAAACATAGATTAGATAGTTGATAAATAGAGAGATGATAGATAGATGATAGATAGATAGATAGATAGTTGATAGATAGAGAATAGGTAGATGATAGACATTAAAGGGATGGATGGATGGATGGATGGATGGATGATGGGTGGATGATGGATGGATGAGTGGGTGGATGGATGGATGGATGGGTGGATGGGTGGATGGTGGGTGGATGATGGATGGATGAGTGGATGGATGGATGGATGGGTGGGTGGATGGGTGAATGGATGGATGGATGGGTGGATGGATGGGTGGATGGGTGGATGGATAGTTGGGTGGATGGGTGGGGGGGATGATGGATGGATGGATAAGTGATGGATAGTTGGATGGATAGGTTCTACCTAGATATATTTTTTGCCATGTTTGTATACCAGTTTGTTTGTTTGTTTTTAACCAGTTGTTCTTTAAAGAAAAAAAAGATAAAGGAAGGATGAACTCTGTAGCTGCTGGAACCCAGTCAAAGTTCGGCCTTTGCTTTTTGGAGGAAAGAGGCAGGTGCAGCCCTGGTTCAGAGCACTCCCAGGACCAGAATTTTCTCCTTCATCCAGCAAAGCTCCACACAGTCCAGGAGGCAGGGAGTGTCTGCCCCACAGAACCTCTTTCAGGATGAATTGCTTCAATTTGGGAAAGAGGCACCTTCTAGGCACTGTGCATGCAGTGTATCCCAGAGGGTTTTTAATAATCCCTCACTTTGTGGTCAGTGACACAGGGTGAGTTAGCTCTACATAGACAGGGAGGCTGGGTCAGCTCTCTTGGTGACAAGGCTGTCAAGGATTGGTTTGTGTACAGTGCCACAGAAGGCTCATGATAATAATGGCCCAATAATAAATGCCATTGGTTACTGAGTGCTCATCACGCACCCCCACCCCCCAACACTAGGATGGATGGGCTCTGGGCATGTGATCTCACTCCTGCCCACTCCAAGACAGAATAATCTAATTTTGCTACTGAAGAGACAGAGGCTCAGAGACAGCAAGTGACTAGTGCAAAGCCACACAGCCCAGGGAGGTAGAGTGGGACTCGGATTCAGTTTTCCGACACCACTGCCCATTTAAACTATTCACTCCCTCACTCCTTGTGGAGGCAACATCTCCTGGCTTTGGAGCAGGAAAACTCACAGGTACTCCCTACATCCCCATTTCATTTCCCTCCACCCACACTCGGGGCCATGTTACAAGAGCAGCCCAAACTGACATATTGCGGCATGAACTTGTCTTCAAAAAGATAATTAGATTACCTCCCTCACCTTAAGGAAAAGAACAGCAGATTAAAAAAAGAAATATGACAAGCCATCGGAGTGCCAGGACTGCTCCCCTAAGAGTCACACTTCCATTTCCGTCCCTCATTCTAGACACGGAACCAATTAAAGTAGTTGCAAGGTACACAGTTAACACCAAGTGACAAAAGCCTGCCTAAGTGTTTTAAAGATCTAATTTACCTACAGACTGTGCCCAGAAAAACATAGCTGGCCTGTTCTTGCACAACTTTGGAAGTGCTTGGCCCGGCTCCAACTTCAGGGGTGCCAACTCACCCTAATTGGATCCCCTGCCGTCACTCCCTGGGTTGCTGCTATCTTTGGACTCATAACAGCAGACAGTGGGCGCTCTGGCTCCCAGGGCAGTGCTGGAGGAGAGCAGCCAGATCTCCCTGGCAGGATGGCCGGCTCCGTGAAATCACTCAGTCCCTAGTACCTGCCTTGCCCTAAATTTTGCCCCCTCCCACTCTGCCCCCACCTAGAAAACATGGAGACAGGGAAGGAGAGCCTGTGGTGGAGGCAGGCCTTATGTCAGAGCTTCTAGCAAACACCCGAAAGCAGTCGTCACAGTCCTACCTTGGACTGGGGCATCTACTTAGGATGGAACGTGGGCTCTGCTCCTTAATTTGCAAGGATGTCATTCCAGCTTCAGAAAATTGTGCCCAAATGGAAAAGAAAATACATAGCAGACAATAAGAAGGTCATTCCTACCAGACATGGTTCTTGTCCACGTCTGCTTCCCCTCTTGGTCCGTGGACCTTGAATCCCTGACACCACCGTTGTCCACAAGTACCCAGTGTCAGAACAGGAAAGCAGCCACACTTGGATACAAACCTTGTTTGTTGTTCTTTCAGGATGTTTTTGTCCCTGAAGGGTCCGTTGGGTACTGGGGTAGCATCTCCTTAACTTAGAAGTCGCCTTGGTTCACAGAGCACCTTCACACATGTCCTCCTTTGATTCCGACCCTGGAGGGTGGACGCTAGTTGATTTTCCCATCTCATGGATGCAGAAGGACAAGACCCGGAAAGGCTTTCATCCAGTCAGTGGCAGGGAAGCCTCTACAGCCCTCACTTCAGCACCCCCAAGCCCCCCGGCCCCTGTGATGGGACTTTCTCCTTTGGCTTCCTTTCTGCCTTTTTCTGGCATCTTTCTGCTTACCCAGGAATTGCAAACTATTTTAACTGACTGTCCACTTTTGCGGAGCACAACTGTAGACTCTCTTCTGCTATTCCACTGAGTTTTTCCAGGCACTTTTTTCCTAAGTGTTCTTTGGTCAACCCCTTCTGTGTTTAGGGGTGAGCCGAACTCAGACTCTCAGCACTGGGCTGCCAAGTGACCATGCTACGTGCTGTCCCCTTGCCCATGTGCCTCAGCCATGGTGGACCACCAAATGGAGCACAGGAGTGGGATGGTGGCTTCCTCGCTGGACAAGTCCATGCATCCAGGTAGCAAACCAATGTAAGGGGACAGGGGCAATGAGGGAGGTGCCAGCGCTGCCCCCACGTGGACCGGTGACCTCTAGGCTGGGTGAGCTGGCCTTGCCTGACCTGCGGGGAGCCCCCATTCAGCTTTGCCTCACCCGTGCAACTCATGGAACCCACCTGTGCAGAGCCCGCAAAGCCCCGCTCACCCAGGCGCTACCTGGAGCCTCTAGATCTTCCCACAGCCCCCACCATCGAGCCCATTTCTAATTTAGTCCCTGCTTGCTTCTTGCCTTTTCTCGTCTGCAGTAGCGAATCTGTGCTTCCCCTGGGCCCCTCATTCCTCGGCGTAACGTTGAGCATCCCTGCAAATCTTCGCCGCAGCCTCTGAGGCAGGTTCCGCTCTCCTGATTTTGCGGATCAGGAAAGAGAAACTTGGAGGCTAAGTAACTTGGCAAAGCCCCCACAGATCGGGGTGGGGGCCAGAATCTGAACCCGGCAGCCCAACTGGAGGGTCTGCCTCTCTAACTTCAGGGCGCTCCCGCAACCTCGCGCCTCCAGAAGAGGCTTCCTGCAAATCCCCCCTTTCTCAAAGCCACAGAGGGATTAGATCTTTAAGGAAACCTGAGGTTTTAAATTGGTAATCCTCTTTTAATGTGAAGAACTCAAGTATGTGTCTGGATTTTTTTTTTTTTTCTTAATTTGGGATTTACTGGCAGTGAAACAGAATTGTTCCTTAGGCAATCGTCACTGGCGACATTTTAATGAGTTCTGACGGCAGATTTTGCCCATGTATGTGGCACACACGTCCCTGGCCCGGGAAGTCTCACTGAGCTTACACAGTAACCAGAGAGCCTTTGTAAAGGTAAACAAATAAAATGACAGTGACAAGTGCGGTCCTCGGTGACAAGTGCTCTCAGTCTCCTCATCAGTAAAGTGAAGATGGTACAGAGCCAACCTCCCCGGGTGACTCTGGGGATGCTGTGAACCACTTCCGGTGAGGGGCTTTCAGCGTGGGCACATAGCAAAGGACTAAAGACACATAAGGCGCTATTACTGTGGGATCAACGGGGAGCCATGACGAACACAACCAGGAAGCAGCTTTAGTCTGGGAGACCAGAGGAAGCGTCTCCCAGGAGGCATCCTCAGATGTAAAGCCTAAACCTTAAGAAAGCACCAGCAGTGAGGGGAGAGCACTCCAGGGGGCAACAGCGGTGTGAAAGCCCAAGGTGGGAAGGGAGGTGATGGTGCATCGGAAAGAAAAACCAGTCCAGTGGGCTAGCGTGGGGGGACTGGGGAGAGAAACGGGAGGCCGAGGAGGTGGTAGGGACCCTGCAGACACGGTAGGCTGGTGGACACCCTCCAGCATGTAGCCGGCCAAGAGCTAGAGGGAACAATTAGGGCTGGGACGTGGCCCATGCTAGGGACGGTGGGGCAGGCTCTGGGGTGCTCATGCTGTGGGGAGATGAGTGGAAGGGTTTGGGAAGCAGAACTAGTGGGGTTTGTCGGTGCCTGGAAGTGAAAGGTGCACAAGCAGAACCCCCAGGCTGAGCCCCTTTGCAGAGGAGGACCTACGAGGGAGAGCAGAGACTCCAAGAGGGTGGAGTGGAAAAGACCCAACTTTCTCTCGTTAAGTGTGGGGGGGACGCCTGCAAGCCCCGTCACCAACCTCAACTCCAGCATTCATGGGACTCGTACTCTCTTCCCTTGTCCATATCCCACAAGCCAGTAGGGCTTTTCCTTCCCTTGCATCTACCCTTCCCTTCTGTTCCTGCCGCCTTCCCTCACGGGCTATCACCTGCCTCTCCCTCTCCAGAATGTTCTCCCGAACGTCACTGCCACCAGGCCCTGACTCCACACTGCCTCCCAAATTTCTGTCGGACTTTCTCCCTCACAAACAAGCAGACCTCCTCACCCACGGCCACCGTGCACCCACCCGCAGCTCCCCTCTGGTGAGCCTTTCCAAGTCACTGCAGCGCACAGCGGGTTCTTATCCTCCAGGTGTCCCACAGCTCTCCAGCGCATCTCACTGGCTCCTCTGCTCTTCTGTGACGTTGCTCTGTTGCTTAGCTCTATGAGCATGAACCTCCCCACCTAGCAAGGCTTTATATGCCCCCAAAGAGGAAGACAGACTCCCCCTTACGTCCCCATTGGGTGGCAAAGAGTAGAAACTCTAGGGTCAAAATCTCTTGACCTCTCCAAACCTCCATTTCCCCAAGGGTCAAAAGCTGTAAATAAGAGAACCTAGCTCACTGGGTTGCTCTCAGCTTCCCGTGTTGGTGACAGTGAACACTGACGGCAGCACTGACATTGGAAACTGAACGGGATGCCGGGCCCCAGACCTGGCGTGTAGCGGGGATCTGAGTGCGCACAACTTGTGACCCATTCTGAAAGAATGGGTGAACTAAGTGTCCCCCAGGCTCAGCCCCTCCCCGCTTCACAAATTCCCCAGAGGCCTGCCATATGATGGATGCAATCTCTAGGAAACAAAGAAATATAATCCTGCCCCATGGAAGAGTATGAACCTTTTTTTTTTCTCCCCTACACCCAGGCTCTAAAGAATGCAGACTTCCCAGGGAGGGGCAGGACAGACCTCAGTCCCTCCAAGGAGAACGGTCCATCCGCACGTGGGGCACAGGGCACAGTCAGTGGCGTCCAAAAGGATAGCTAGTCCTTACAAATAAGATTAATATCCTTCTGGGTTATAATGCCTCATAGACCCTCACCACTTTGTCTGGTTAGGAAAGAGTAAAATCTTCGGAGGACGGCTGAGTCTCGCCCACACACATACTAAACTGTTGGGGGAGAGGCTGTGCCCCAGCAAAGTGTGTGCACGTTCACCAGCCAGTAGGACAACGTTCCTTCAGCACTTGATAGAAAAGAGCCATTTCTGCATCTACTCACATTTTGTCACTTAATTGTCATTGTGTAGGAGTTCATTAACATTCCCTTAATTTGTTGTGAAGTGTTAAAAGGCTTTCAAATCGAGTCGAACTCGAAACTAGTTTATTTGCCTTTTATGATGATTGAAGTGATGTGCACTGTAAAAAACCTTATGTTCAACATTCAGTGATATTAATTTCACTTGACTTCATGACTTAAGGTCAAATACGTTAATCAAGGCTGCCATCATTAGCACACTTTCCTTTTCTATTAAGCGATTATGATCACTTACTATTAATGAGTCGTGAAGTTTTAATAAATTTTTGCTGGTGTGAAATTGCAAAACAGTAATTATGACACATACTATATGGATGGTTTGTTCTACGACGTAAATTTGGCCTAATGTTGGTAAAAATACAAAAGAACATTAAGTAATTAATTAGTTGCCTCCGTGGAACCAAAATAAGTCTTCACCATGAAGATAAATGGATGAAAAATGCAGAGCCTTTGTTGTTACAAGTGAACTGTTACCCAGTGGGACCTGGACACTTAAAAAGACCTGATGCCCCCAAAATGGCATCCGGACTGAAACCAGAGGACAAATAACCGCAAGAATTTTTTTTGGCGGGGGAGTTGAAGTTAGTATTTCCAGCATGGGACTGATTGTATGACAGCACGGGGTAGAGGAGGCTTTCAAAATTAAATACGGATGCAGATAGACTGATAGGGAACAAAAGGGTTACTGTTTCAAGGCTGAGAGAAGTCCTGTGAGCGTAGGCTAGAACCTACCAGAGACAAGGATTTAGCATCCACATCCGGGGTCCTCTGCGGGGCATGCATAGATGATTATGTTGAAATGCTGATTCCTGGGCCCCGCACCCAGAGATGTCGGTTCGGTAGGTCTGAAATAGGGTCTAGGCATCTGCATACATTCTGGAGTCTTCTGAGAGAAATGGTGTCCAGCCTACATGTTGAGAAATAATGATCTAGAAGCCCCAAACCACAATTCCTCAAAGCTATACAGGAGTCAAAATTCCTACCGAGCATTCGAATACTCCTGGGTCAGGTCCCCATATTGAGCAGTAGACTGTAAATTTTCTAGATTGTTTACAAATCGAACAAGAAAGGCATGGGAGAGGTGCCTGGGTGGCTCAGTCAGTTAAGCAGCTGCCTTTGGCTCAGGACATGATCCCAGGGTCCTGGGATCGAGCCCCACATTAGGCTCCCTGCTTCTCCCTCTCCCTTTGCCTGCTGTTCTGCCTACTTTTGCTCTCTCTCTCTCTCTCTATCAAATAAATAATAATAATAATAATAATTTAAAAATAAAATAAAAAGAAAGGCATGTTATGTATATAAATAACAAATATATCACCATTTAAAATTCCCTGAACACTTATTTATAATGCGAGAAGCACCAAGCTGAAAAGTTTACGTGCACAACGGGATTTGGCCTCACCACAATCCCATTTTACAGATGTGTGTTGGGGCAAGTCATGGAGAAGGGGTGATAGTTGGTTGATCCATGAGCTGGGCCCTGGCAAGTGGAAGGTCGCACTCCCTCCCCCATCATCGAAATGTGCATTCCACCTGCCTTCCTCATTCCCAGAAGCTGCCTCAAGGAGACAGCCTGTGTACAGTGATATAGTGTTGAGACCAGCAGGACAGTACATGGTCTGGCCCCAGTGAAAACCTCTATGTAACCTTCTGAGGTCTGGCAGACAGGTGTGGAGGTACCCTTGACTTGCAGCGCCCCAGAGTAAGCCCCAGATGTGTGCCACCTACCCAACCCATCTGGGGTATCTCGAATAGCGTGTGTCTTCCTTGGGCTCTCCTTGCCTTCAGTGGATGGGGCCAGTGTGTGAGCCAACAATATAGAAACTGGGACACAGAGAACAAGTCACTTGCCCACAGTCACACGGCCAGCAATGGCAAACTGAGATGTGGGCTCCATAGGCAGGCAGCAGGCAGTGACTGGTAAGGAACACAGCCAGAGGTTAAGGAAGATTTCTCCATCGACAGCCGCACTCGGTGAGCACCCAGGGCAAAGCCAGGAATACCCCCTGGGAGGGAGTTCAGGTGTCCACAGCAGTGGCTTTCATCACTCCCTGAAGCGCTGCAGATTTTGGTGTAAGTCCCCAGGTCAGTGCTGAGGTAAAGGGGTAGGCAGGTCTCCTCGTCCTGTTATCCTCCCACTCCACATTCCCTGTCCTCATTTATATAGTGGCTCCTGGGGAATGCTGTCATGTCAACATGTCTGAAGATCCCTGGCGTAGGGACACCGAGCAAAGGGGCAGAGGGAGAAGTGGATGCTCAGAGAAGCTTCCAGCACCGGGCCCAGATGTTTAACCTGCTGTCAAAGAGCCACGCTGGAGAAACACAGTGGCCAGTGACTCCTTTAAAAGGCAATGCAGCCAGCCAGTCCCTGAGCGTGTCTGAGAAGGACCTGAGCGCTGGGGATGGAAAACACTTGTCTTCGGCCCTGAGATGGGCTTACTCCGGCCCCGCCCACTTGAGAGAAAAGGCTCACTGAGTTCCAGCACCTCCGTAAGGATCTCAGCGACCCTCATGGGGCCCCCACCACACGCCAGAGACTAGCTCAGCACCCTGAGTTTCCTCCTGCTCAGGACGGCCCACAAGGAAGGCAGGTTCGTCTCCCTCATCTTCCAGATGAGGCTTCTTAATGCATCTCATTCCTTAGTGAGCATTTTGGGGGAATAGAGAGTCCAAGGCTCACGGGCTTTCCTCTCTACCGTGATGACACAGTTAAGACTCAAACCATCTTAAGAATTTAAACAACAGAAGATAGGGCAGCATCAGTTACATAGTGTAAACTGGACAGATGGGACCTGCCAGTTATGCTAATTTGCTACACAGCTGGACCATTCATGCACTTTGCAAAGCCTGCCCCGCTCGGAGTCACCCCTCCTGCAAGGACAGGCAGGCTGTCTAAACACAAGAATGACGGAGAGTATCCAGAAAGCCAACGTCCGGGGAGGGGCCACACCGTCCGACAGAAAATGCACACGGCATTTCCTATTACTGCCAAATACCTTATTAGCCTGGGTCCCTTGCCCAGGAAAAGGTTCTTCCCCCTTAACCATTGCATATGTCATTGCGAAGCTATGAGTCCCAAGAAATTTCTGGGGAGTTCTTTACTGGCGAGTCTCAGACCCCACAGCCAGGGTCACGGATCCCTGCCCCTCAGATGCCCATCTGAAAGCTCGTCTGGTTTTGGCAAGAACAGAGTGAGAACTAAACCCCAGCTGGCAAATACTGGTATCCGTGTTCTTTACAAATAAAGTCATTTCTCTTATTTTGGCAAGACAGGTGTCATCTGTTCTTGACTTCTTTAAGCTTTCTTCAATCTCTACCCACACAGGAGGCAAAACTGAGAAGTGACTTGCAGACAAATACTGCCAACGTGGAAACAAAAATAATGAGCCTGTAACGTGCAAACACCTCCAAGGAAACGTACTTGCCAAGAGAGGGGAGCTGAGATGACCCACTGCCTAGATTCCAGGGTAAGGCAGTGATGTGACGGTTACCGCTCTCCAGTGATGTGACGGTTACCGCTCTCCGGCTGAGGTCACAGAACACCTTGGCCCTAGTGGATAAGAATCCACCCACTGTGGATTCTGCTAGAATGGCCACTGGCTTCACTTGAAATGGTGAAAACAAGAGTAAAAAGCTGATTTTGGCTCAGCGCTAACTATGCACCAAGAACGCAGCTAAGTGCTTCTAGAGACATTTGCTCTAAATAAGAGGGAAATCAGAGGGCGGTGCAGGGAGCCCCACTTTCCCAACTGGCCTGGAAAGGGTGTGTTATCCTGTGATCCAACAAACAGCAAGTGGCAGAGCTGGGATCCCAACACAAGTGCAACTTCAGGAACCAGTTTCTCCTACTCTGTCACCAGAGGGCTGCTTCTAAGGGCAGCCCCTTTTCAGAAATCAGTGTCCTGACCAAGAAACCTCTGAAGGGGGCGGGGGTGGGGGAAGCAGCAGGCAGGCAAAGGGGCTGAGTGGAGGCAGAGGCCCTGGTACCCCACCAGGACACATCCCAGGCAGATCAAAATCTTTAGTCTTTGGAGCGCAGGTGCACCAGGAAGCCCAGAGAGATCCACCTTTCCCAGAACAAGACTCTGGCTCTCAGCTGCGTAGCCTCTGTTGGGTTGATCAGCTCCAGAAATCTCCAAGAGCAGCACAACATTAACTAACAATGGTTCTTTTTTGAGGGACAGGACTGTGGGCAATTTCTCTCTCCTTTAATAAAAATGTTGAACCATTAGTTCATACAATGAAAAGAACATCAAACTCTATTTTAAAAATAAATATTAACCTATTACCTTACCAGCTATGATAAAGACACTGTAGGAGGGTAAGGCATTGTTACCAACATGAGTCAATGAGCAACTTTCAAAAGAAAGACCCTTGGGTAGATAGACACGCCAGCCTGGCACATGCCCGTGGGAGTTACTGAATTCGCTTTTGGCTACTTTTCTATCCTACTTATCAATCTACCGTCTTCCTTCCTTCCTTATTTATTGACTTCATGCTTGCTTGGTTCTACAAGGAACCTTGGCAGCTTACATACAATTTAGTCAAATAAAAACTTGAAGTCTGTGAGAACAGAAGAGGCAACAGGAAACAAACATGGAGACATTAACACTCTTGCCACCCAAGTCCTTGTCACTCTCTCAGCTGCGGCCCAAAGCAGACAACAGTAAAGAAAGGGGGACTAATTACAGTGTCACTGACTGATAGCACTCATGAGATCAAAAGAAACACAGAAGCACCACCATTCCTGAATCTACCATACAAAAGCATTTGCTCCAAGGTGCCTCATACGGATGACCCTCTGTGATGCAACGGGCCAATGTCCTCATCAACATCACCGTAATCAGTCAGTCATGACTGTCAACAGACACAGACACAGCCCAAAGGCATCACTCCAGCACACTGTTGAGAAAATACACTTCTAGGAGGACTTGCAATTAAGTCCAGGACCTTTCCTCACCAATATCTGAGTTAATCCAAATTTTAGAGTATCATGAGCAATGGTGGCCAGACCCCAAGGTCCTGAAGGTTGCCTCTGGGGTCCTGCAAATGTTTATTTTATATTTTACTCTTAACATATTTTAAGTATCATAAATATGTAACCAAACCACCTATAAACAAATGTGTTGTGTAGCAAGTTTTAACATTTTGGAAACTACTGAATCGGTAAGTTGTGCTGCTGAGTTGATGTGTTGTTCTGGAGTCTGAACAATGAGTCCTGCCATATTGGTTTAACTGAAGTGTCCTGAGAAGACCAGGTAAGCCATAGAAGAAACAAATATTTCCAATTGTACCTACTTATCCGTGTGATTTGAGATACTCTTAAACCCACATGAACACAAATTAGGTTTGCCTTCAACTCTCCCCCATATGTCTTCAACTATCCCCCAGAACTTCTAATTTCAGTTTTGGATTCATGAAAACAGCCCCACTGACTGGGTAGATAAGATGACCAACTGCTATGTGGTCCTCTGGCTCATGGAGCAGAAAAAGGACATTAATGGAAAACTTGGAGACACTTAAGTCTACAGTTTAACTAATTGTATGGTGGGAATATTAATTTCATAGTTTTGAAGAATTTATCTAATTTAAGATGTTAATGGAATGACTGTGTGATAGTTACACTTGTCTATATACTACCATTGTGATTCTTTTGCAAATCTAAAGTGATCTCAAAAAGTTTAAAAATTTTTAATAATCTCATTGTTTTCATGTATTAACTTTATAAAAAGGATATTGTACATTTAAGCTAAAATAATTTCATAAACATATAAAAATTTCATTTGAAGAAAGGAATCTGGGGCTATAAAAGTTTTAAAATTCTTGTTCCTCTTCCCCAACAATTTAGTGTAAAAGATAGTAGATGGGACTGAGCAGGGTAGATGACCACACCATTGAGGGGTGAGCCACAGTGGCCCAGGACATGGGTGTGAGCAAGGTGTGAACAGCATGGAGGACATCCATGCTGGGGTGTGTCTTTGTGCCTGATGTTGGATATCCAAGGGGGAAGAAAGGTCACCCTGCACAGGCTTTGGCACCCGAGTCATGTGCAGAGGTGGCCCAACATGGGATCCAGTATTCAAGAGAGGTGAGGAAGTCACCAGAAAAACCCTAACATAGGTGAGGTGGGGTTGTACACCCCCTCACATAGGGAAACAGAGCACATGGGGAGGGCTTCTGCACAGATCAGTCTGTATTGAGGTTCAGAACCTAAGCAGGATAAGTAGGACAACTCCACTGGAGGACTTTCATGTGGCAGGGCCCCACAGCAAGGGTGCAGAAGCATTGGTGGAATAAGGAGGGAGCCCATGCTGGGGGTGCAGTGGGCGGCAGTGACAGGAGACTGTTTACCTATAGTTTACTGGTCAAAGTAATTGGTGTATTAAGGATAATACAAGTCATGGGGCACCTGGGTGGCTCAGTTGGTTGGGCGACTGCCTTTGGCTCAGGTCATGATCCTGGAGTCCCGGGACCAAGAACAGTAAGAGACTTGATGTCTCTTAGTATTAGTTCCTTTCTTTAAAAAATTGATTACACTGATAATGAGCACTTATCTTAAGTTTGGCAAATTTACTTAGTGGTTAGTACTGAAAATGAAGTTTTCTCTGTTCTTTCCGTGGATTCTGAAAGAGAGTAGAAGCTCATCTAAAATAAGCTTCTACATAATGAGACATTAATGGGTGCCATTTAGCACACTACTGCTACAGTGGTCTAGTTTACATGTGGCAGTAACATTTCAGAGCAAATGTGCCTTTTGAAGTATCTATATTTTTACTAGGCAGTGATTTAAGTTTCAGAATGAACAGAATACTCTATGAGCTAATTTTCATGTATATTTTAGGTTTTCTAATATAACATGGTGTTAAAATAACTTTATTTTGAAAAATCCTCTATTTATTTAGAAAATACTTCAAGTGGGACTTGCTTGGGCTCCCTGCTCAGTGGGGAGTCTGCTTCTCCCACTGACCTCTCTCTTCTCATGCTCTCTCTCTCAAATAAATAAAATCTTAAAAAAAAAAGAAAGGATAATACAAGTCACATTTCTTACTGTTAGAATTACAAATAAAGAAATGGAGAAAATTAGAATGAGCTTTGTGGTATTGAATTGGAATTGGAAGTATTGTGTAAGCTCATGGTTTTCAACATATAGACACTGAGATAAATATAGGTGTAAGTGGTGTGTATTTGTTCATACATATCATCTCCTGTTCTGTCCATCAGCAGGTCTGGGAACAGTGACATCCCAATGACAGTGAACACACACCTTAGCCAGATCTTGGTTTTAAACACCCTTCTCCACTAAAACAAAGCAGTGTTCCTTAGATGAATAGCTGATTCTAGGACTTTGGACAAGCCTGGACTACCTCAGGTGAGAAAGCAAGGAAATACTCAAAGAGTGATGGAGACGTGTCAAGTGAAGGAGAAAGTATTGGTCACACCTGGGAAATTTTGAATATCAAAATACATAAATTGGAATAAAATAGGAAACCATGGGTCGATATTGATGGAGCTAAAGGAATGAATTGAAAGTTTGATGAAGACTGGGGTGTTTAATGGGTCTCAAAGAACTTCCCATAACATACTTATTAATTTAAATGGGCGAGAAAGTAACATTACAGTGGGGAAGCTTGACAGATACCTCCTTAATCTAAGAATTAAAGTTAATATCATCAGAAATGGGATGAGTCTGCATTGGGGTGCTACCCGAGAGGCAGGATAGAAGAACCCGTGACACTTTGGTGACATTCTTGCAAAATATGCATACCCTCTGAATCATGAGGAAACAGCAGACAAAACCCAATTAAGACATCTTCTATAAAATATCTGACTTGTAATTTTATAAAATGTCATGGTCATAAAAGTTTAGGGAAGACTAGGAAAAAGACACCAAAATATAGAATAACAAAAATGGACACGTGATCCTGAACTGTATCTTTTTGCTATGAAAGATGACGATGATTCTTGAAATTAGAATCGAGTATGAGGATTAGATAGTCATGATATAGCAAGGCTAACTTCTTGGTTTTCTGGTTGGGTTGTAATCAGTGTCAATGTAATCATATGGAAGAATGTTAAAATGTGCAGGAAATACACCAAAAAAATAGCTGGGGGTGATGAGGTATCATATCAACAGCTTACTCTCAAGTCCTTGAGGACAAAAAAGTCATTTGTAATGTGCTTAACAAACATTTTGGTTGGTTGGAGATGGTTTCGCAAAAAGTTTTGAAAATCATGGGTGCACAGAATAGAGGGGCCAGATACCAAGGTTCTGAAAACAGAAGAGGAGGCCACTCCAGCCCCACTCAGAGGCGATCAAAGTTGTACTTGGACAGAGCAAAGATTTTCTGTGGGGCACATCTTGATGCCTCCAAGGTTCACATCATAGGGCATTACTGTAATAATTTTACCTTAGAACATTTTTGTGGTAGGAAAACCAAACACCTACGTCATCCATAAAAATGCAATATTGAAAGATCCATGGAACACAGTGCTGATGGCCCCACCTATATGAGCTAGTTACCAAAATTCATGCCAAGATGAGTGAACAAGATGAAACTGCTAAGGTGGTTTATTACATATACAAGAGTTCTAATCAGTTGATTCTGGCACTAATTAAACAGCAGGATGAGTTGATCATGAGACTAGATGAGATCATCTGGATTGGTTCTTCTAGGTAAGCCCTGGGTACAGTGAATGGCACAGAGTAAATACCACTGTCATCGTCCTCATGCTCGTTATGATCATTATTATTGTTGTTAATGACCATTCCCAGACTGTAAGAACAAACAATCTCCCTGGTATCATTTTCTATTCTTCACTGCAGATGGGCACACTTAGGGCTCATTCAAAAATGGCATCCAATCACTGAGGAACAAGTTTAAAAAGATGTGGATGCCAGAAAGTGTTTCCTTGATGCTGGAAATTATTAACTGATCAGCCCAGTAACCATTTGTGCTGAGACAGTGATTTGCTCAGTGGTATCCCAGTGCATGTTCTGGGCAAGCCTCAATAACTGGGGACTACATTAAGTTCACACATGTCGCTCTATAATTCGTTTCAGCCAGAGAGTCAAAGGCAAAGCAAAGGTCTGTAAACAGCAATCTAATAGTGCTCCTGGTTTATTTCTCCATCTGCAACTCCTGTAAAACACTGACCTAGAAAATTCAGGCTAGCTGTGTATGGTGGATAGAACAGGTATGATTTTAAATGGCGTGCACAATAAACTAATTGATCCTGTAACTAGGGAAAGAAAAAAGCTAACTCAATAATTATTACCAGCAAAATAACAAACCAGGTACCTGGACCAATTTTCCTACTGAAAATAACTAAAAATGCTGGCAAAAAAAAAAAAATTGTGAATACCTTCCAAAGTGTATTGATGAGCTAGCAAGAAAAGGAGCATGAAGGTAAAAACAAAAACTAAGGGTGTATATGTACAAATTAAGGAGCAAACTAAATAGCTATCACCCTGGAGCATTTGCAAAACCAGGTAGATTGAGCTGAAATTTGCGCTGCTTCTCAGATACCATCGACAAGGTACAGAGTCCACCTGGGAGGAAGGGCATTGACTAGAAGACCTTAATGAATAAAACCACAACCCATGAGTTAATTTTAAGTGTAAAGGTGAATTAAAAATAACTCCACTACCTCCTTACCACCAATGGGAGAACAGGAAATATTACCTCTCCAGAACCTTGGAACAGAGAAGAGGAGAAAACCTTTGAGAATTTATGCTCACAAGCTGGCCCTCACTCAGGATTTCAGCCAGAATCCTTATGGCCTAGATCTGAAAACTCTGAAACCAACAGTTTAAGTGGCCCTAGATTAGCAGCCATCCCAAGCATCTAGCAGACACTAAATGAAATCCTCCTTGGAAAAATTCACTTTCATCCCACAGATAAGGAATTCCCACAAAGAAAGTTCCAAGGAAAATGAGCAACTCATTTGCTGAGCACACAAGGAAATGAAGGAACAAAAGTAAGAATTGGCAAAGACGAAAAATTAGTAACAATGACTTCAGATATTGAAATTATCAGAAACAGAACATAAAATTATTAGGTTTATAGAAATTAAAAATAATTTGGAATATAAGCAGAGACACAGTAACTATAAAAATGACTAAGAAGATATAGCTGAAGAGAGAAGTAGTGAAGACATTATTCAAATTACATTCCAGAAATAACAAAGATCTGGAATATATGAACAAGACACTAAGAAACAGAGACAATAGATAAAAAGGTTCAATGTATGTTTAAACCAGCAGGTTTCAACCAAGGGCACTTTTGCTCTCCAGGGGCAACAAATGTCTGGAGACATTTTCTGATGTCACAACTGGCAGAAGGTAGGGTATATGTGTTCTTGTCATCTAACAGATAGAGGCCAGAAAATGCTACTGACTATCCTGCAAGGTTTTGGACAGCCCTGCACAACGGAGAATCATGGCAAGAGTACTGAGTTTGAGAAATGTGGGTCAACGTGAAGTTGTAGGATTAGAATATAGAGGGAATGGGGCAAATGTAAAAACTGAAAAGGTAAAAGAAACCAATCCAATGAATCCTCCCCAAGAGTATATAAAAAGAAATGCACAGATATTAAACTTTAATACACCAAAGAGAAAGAGTAAATATTTTAAAAGCCAGATTACATGAGGGTTCATTATACCATTTTGCATTCTTAGACATTTTCCCTATTGTCTTAATTTGTTTGGTTGTCTATAACAAAATATCACAAACTGAGGGGCTTATAACAACATACATTTATTTATCACAGTCCTGGAGGCTGGAAATCTGAGATCAGGGTGCCAGCATGGTTGGGTAAGAGTTCTCTTCCAGGTTGCAGATTATTCCTTGTATTGTCACATGGCAAAAGGGGCAAGCAAGCTCTCCGGGGCCTCTTTTATAATGGTACTAATCCCATTCATGAGGGTTCTATCTTATGACCCAAGCACCTTCCAAAAGCCCACCTCCTAATACCCTCACGCCAGGCACTGGGATTTCTATATATGAATTTTGAGGGAATGCAATCGTTCATACCATGGCACATTAAAGAGTTATTAAAAAAAAAAGCCAGAAAAGAGACAAACCACCTTCAAAAAATTGATAGCTAATTTCTCAGTAGCAACAAATGGAAACTAGAAGGCAGTAATAGGCAATCTGTAATGTGCTGAGAGAAAAAGTACTGTCAACCTAGAATTTTATACTTATTGACTACAGCTTTCAAGAACAAGGGAAAGTCACTTTCAGATGAATAAAAATTGAATTTTCTAAATCTAGACCCTCAGTAAAGGAAATTCTGCAGGATATACTTGAGGCAAAACAAAAGGGACTCCACGTGGCATATCTGAGATTAAAGTATGAATAATGGAAAGGATTGGTTTAAATTGAAACATTGATTGTCCAAAATGATGTTGATGATGATATGATGATGATGATGATATGATGATGATGATGATGATGATGATGATAGTGCATAGAAGGTTAAATTCTAACCAGCTTTCTACTAGAAGAAAGCTGATACAGCTGTATTAGTAACCAATAAAATAGATTCTGAGACAAAAATAATACTTGAGACTCAGATCTTCACAATGATAAAAGCAAAACACACGAGTAATACTGCTTTTAAATTTATATACATCCTAGCCTCCATCTGTATCCAATGGGATACAAATATTGATAAATTAGAAGGATAGTTATTTCTAACCATTTGGAATATTTTGACATATCTTTCAGCAACTGAGAGATTAAACAGGCAAAAATTCACCAAGAATAAAGAATATTTGATGATGATCCACAAGTCTGGTCTAATGGCCATATATAGAACACTGTGCCAGACAAATATATAATACTTATTCTTTCCAAATACACAGCAAACATTTAAAAATGTCATCACATACTCAGCCATTAATAGGGTGACATACATTCTGGTTTCTAGGACAGTACCTGTAGATACTGCTCGTCTGAACATCTCTCCAGTTTAGCATTTATCCCAAAGAAAATTGTCCCTGTTTGGACACTGAAGTATATGATTCAAAGTATATGGCTACATTTAGCTGTAAGACATGTCAAAAATTTCAAAAACTGTTATCATCCAAAGCACGTTCTCTCCCTAATATGTTTAAATGGGAAGAGATCACAAGAAAAATTAGAAAACACTTGAAGATGAATGAAAATGAAAAACACAGCATACCAAAAGCTATGGGATGCAGCTAAAGCAGTGCTTATAGAACATTTTATAACTATAAATGCTTATATTTTAAAAAGGGTAAAGACCTCAAACCAATAATCTTCTACTTAAAGTACTGGATAAAGAAGAGCCAAATAAGCCTCTAGCAAACAGAAGGAAAGAAGTAACTAAAATTGGAGTAAAAATTGATGAACTGTTATGGATTATTTCTCTGTTTAAAGTATTTCAGGGGTTCCTCAATGTTTCTAGAATAAAATCTGATTTTTCAGATCATTCAAGCCTTTTCACAGTCTGACCCTTGCTGACCTCACCAACATCATATCTCATCACTTTGGGTCATCCTGGGACCCATTCTGAGGCTCAGTGATTGATAAGCAATTTCCAGATGATTTATATCATAAGGTTAATTAAGAATTATCTCTGGAGATAGGGGAAATGATTACCAATAGGTATAGTATTTCTTTTAGGGGTGATCCAAATGTTTCACAAGTGATTGTGGTATTTGTACAGCTTTGTCAATATGCTAAGAATCATTGAATTGTACACTATAAGCGAGTGAACTGTGTATGAGTTCTATCTCCAGAAAACTGTTACAATTAAAATTAAATTTAAAAAATACTAAAGATCCCTTGGGGCACCTGGATGGTTCAGTCAGTTAAGTGTCCAACTCTTGATTTCAGCTTAGGTCATGATCTCAGGATTGTGAGATCAAGTCCCAAGTCAGGCTCCTCGCTCAGAGAGCAGCTTGCTTAAGATTCTCTCTCTCTCCTCCTCCTCCTCTGCCCCTTTCCACTTCCTCTCCCCCTCTCTTAAAAAAAAATGTACTAAAAGATTCCATTCAGAGAGTAATTTAAAAAGTCACAGAATAGAAGATATTTGCATCAAATATAACTGTCAAAAGAAATAGTACACAGAATATAAAAAGGATTTTTATAAATAGATAATAAAAGATGGGAAATCCAATAGAAAAATATGGGTAGGGCGCCTGGGTGGCTCAGTGGGTTAGGCCTCTGCCTTCGGCTCAGGTCATGATCTCAGGGTCCTGGGATCAAGTCCCGCATTGGGCTCTCTGCTCAACAGGGAGCCTGCTACCTCCTCTCTCTCTCTCTCTGCCTGCCTCTCTGCCTACTTGTGATCTCTCTCTGTCAAACAAACAAATAAAATCTTTAAAAAAAAAAAAAAGAAAAGAAAAAAGAAAAATATGGGTAAAAAAACCCTTCCAGAGCAGTAGACCATTATCATATGAGAAGATGATTACATTTCCTAGTAATCAGGGAACTTCACATTAAAACCCTGGGGAAACACCACTACAACCCACCAGATAGCCACATATGTGAGTTTGACAATATTAGACCTTTCCAAGGACAGAGTCCATCTGGACAACACATACTGATGGAAGTAATATAAATATTTTGGAAAATATTTTGGCATGGTCTAATGAAATCAATCAATCATCTTTGTTGGGGTAACTTTTCTATATTATTAAATGTGCCTCTTTATTGCTGGTAACATTTGTGTGTGTGTGTGTTTTAAAGTCACCTTTGTCTGATATTACATAGCAATGCAAACTCTATTGTCATTGTTATTTGCATGAGATCTTTTTTTCCATTTGCTTTCAATCTTTTTATGTCTTTGAATCCAAAATATATCTTCTGTAGATAGGAAATAGTTGGATTTATTTAATGTGTATATCCTAAGGCAATGCTGTCCTAATCAGTATCCAGGAGCCACTAACCACTAATAGGACAGTTGAGCCGTGACAGTGGTTAGCCTGAAATGAGATGTGCTGTAATTATGAATTACTACTCACCAGATTTCAAAGACAAAGTATGGGAGAAAAATAATGTGAAATATCTCATTAGGAATTTTTATTTAGCTACATATCAAAATGATAGTATTTTGGATATATTGGATTAATTATTAAGATTAATTTCATCTTTTCTTTTTTTTTAATATGACTGCTAGAAAGTTTAAAAATTACATATGGGGCTTTCATTTGTGATCTTATATTTCAATTGGACAGCACTGCCCTTAGAGAAAACTCTTTAAAAAAAAAAAAAAGGATTGTTGTTTTTTTAAAGTAATCTCTACACCCAACATGGGGCTTGAACTCACGACCCCAAGATCAAGAGTCACATGTTCTACTGACTGAGCTAGCTAGGTGCTTCTCTTAGATAAACTCTTGTATGTGTCTGTCAAGAGACATGTAAAAAAGCATTCATAGTTGCATTATTTCTTCTCGCAAAACAAAGTCATAAAAGCTGGGAATAACCCAAAGGCCCTTTGAGAGTGGAATGAAAAATTGTAGTATATTTAAACAATAGAAGAGTATACAGGTGTGACAATAGAAGAGCTACACCTAAATGCATGAATCTCAAAATCCATTCTAAATGAAAGAAGTCCAAGAATAATCTATATCATATCATATATCATATCATATCTAATGATTTCATTGACCTAAAGGTTCAAAATAAACACAGGTATTAAAAGTAAAGAAAGAGTAATGCAAACAGGGAGAGACACACCGAGGCACAGGCAAGTTTCCTAACCTGGGTGGCGGTAGTACTCAGGTTGTTTTCATTGTTATTCTTTAAACTATATATATATATTCACATCCTCTTGTGAAAGTATAAAATATTTCACAATTAAAAGTAAAAGAAGAACAAAATTCCCTTCTCTTTTTTAAGATTTTATCTATTTGTTTGAGAGAGAGAGAGAGCACAAGTGGAGAGAGGGGCAGAGAGAAAGGGAGAAGCAGACTCCCAGCTGAGCAGAGAGCTTGATGTGGGGCTCAATCCGAGGACCTGGGATCATGACCTGAGCTGAAGGCAGACACTTAGCCCACTGAGCCCCCAAGGTGCCCCCCCAAAATTGCTTTCTGTTAAGAAGTAATGAGAGGAACACTAAGGTGGGCCATACCTGCGAGGTTGGTAAAGGTTAGTTAGAAAGAGTTGAAGGCTACAGATCTTGCTGAGCTAGCTATAGGAACTACAAATCTTACCTGGGCATTCAAGAACTTAAGATTTTTTTGAACAATTTGCACAGTAGGACCTATGACTTGGCTCTCACCAATTGTAAAGCAATAATTTGACTTTGGTATCTAAAGCTATGAACAAGCCTCCCAGGTATCATTCAAGATCTGGGTCAGTACAACTCTGGCAATGGGTTCACAGCAGTTAACTATGCCCCAGAAAGCTCTCTCATGACCAGATCTGACTGCCAAATTCAGCCTTCCCCTGGGGGATAATTTCACCTAAGTTCTTTGAAGGAATGAAAAAAAATGTGATACGCTTTACATTTTAATGAGCTCCTGATAACCACTTCTGATTTTTACTTCACTTGTTATCACGGAAACTGGCATACTTGCTGTGTTTTGTTTGTTCGCTTGTTTTTGTTTTCTGGGCTACTGGAAAGTCTTTGTGAAAGCAGATACAAAAGGAGGGGATACAGTTTTTCTGGGAAACATGGCGGAAAGAACTGGTTTTAGATTATCCACAGCCATTGCTAAGTGATGACTGAAGCAACTGTCAAATGTCAGAGATAGTCCTAGATGGCTCTGTACCAGGAACAGGGCAACCATCAAGGGTGATGGTGCTTGGTTGATTCTTTCTCTGACTCTTAAACTCCTGATAAACTCTGGCTCAGCAAGGATTAAAATGAGAGGAAAACAAGCATTTCCAATCCATTATTTAAATTCTAAGATGGTAGACAGTAAAGGGAGGCTGGTTAGCAGTAATGTGGAGAGCACTCCCCTAGAAGTGATCTACTATAGCCCCAAGAGATCTCTTTCATAGGCCCCAAACAAAATGAACCCAAAGAGACCCACAACAAAACTCATAGCTTTTTTTTTTTTTAAGAAATTTCTTTCATAGGAAGCCCTATGTAATGCAATGATGTATTTCCCCCTTTCATTTCAGATACTCCAAGACAAAATGGCTGAACTTCCCACCCTCCCCCTGTTGTCCAGGAGGAATTTAGAAGGTAGCTCTAGAAAAGTCTTTTACTGTCTGTGTGCATTCCCATTAAAATGAAAACCCAGCCAAGAAGGTGACAACACTAAACCTAGCAAATGAAGCTATGGTTATGGTTTTTTTGCACATTTTAGAAATAAGGAAGATTATACATTACTCTTATGGAATAGAACATGGAAACTTTGAAACCAAACAAATTCCTAGAGACAGGTATGCTATATGGGATCAAAACCAATCACAGCATTGCAATCAGAGTGATCTTTTAAATAAGAAAATCTTCAGCCCCTCAACCTGTATCTGGTTTCAAAAACAAGAGCCGATCACTGCCCTATTAAAATTATTCCGGATCATCCATTCGTCCATCCACCTATCCATTCATCCACCCAGCAATCCATCCACCTATCTATCCATCCATCCATCTATCCACCCACCAACCAGTCCATCCACTCAGCCATCCATCTATCTATCTACCCACTCAAAAGATATCCATCTATTGAGCATCTAGGATGCCAATTAAGTTTTAGGCACTGGGACTAGTGATGAACAAGGTAAGGTTTTTGACATCTTGAAACAAATGTTTGAATGGGGAACAGAATGGGTAGGGAACACAAACCAATAACTGAATAAAACAAAAGCAAAAGAGAGAAGGAGAGGGAGAAATAAGACAGAGATAAGTACTATGTGGAATCTTAAAATACGGTGTGGTGATAGAGAAATTAGGGAGATAATTTAGCTTGTTTGACTTTCCTGAGGAGGTGATATTTAAGCAAAGACCAGAGTGACAAGAAGATCTGGAGGGAGAACATTCCAGGAGAGCAGAATAACTTGTGCCCAGATCCAAAGCTTGGCCGTGGTGTGCTTGAGAAACAGAAGGATGGCCAGGTAGCTGTAGCAGAGTGGGTGGTGAGCTTAATAAATAAAGTCTCAACCTCCAATCCCTGCTCTTCAGATGCTACACCATATTCAAGGACTTAAGGGAAGACCCTGCTTAACCTCCTCCTGAGAGCCTCTGTGCGTGACCTGGGGCACATGAGGGAGATGGTTGCTGAGCCAGAGTAGCACAGCATAGTGCACAGGGATGGGCCAGCAGCACAGGACCAGCCGGAGAGCCCACAGTGTCCTTCTCCTGATCTCAGCACAACAGCCCGTGGCATAGAGCAGAGGGACTGGCCACACGGGGTACATTTCAGGAAGCCCCTGATCCTCCTTTGAGAGGAGATCCCGCTGGGCAGGTTTGTGTCTTCATTGGTGGATCCATTACCACGGTCAGTTGACGTAATTACAAGTTACATTTGAGGATTTCTGGGGAAACTGCCTCCTTTGAACAGCCTTCCCTAACAACTGCCCTCCTGGTGCCTAACCATTGCTCCCAGTTGTGCATGTGCCATGTGCCCTGAACTGTCCTAAGCAATTTACAATGCAAACTCATGTAATCCTCAAAGCAACCCCAGGAGCTAGACCTATTCCTATCCCCACACGAGGCATGGAGAGCTGAGGTAGCTTGTCCACAGCCAAGCAGTGGTGAATACGGCATCCCAATCCAGACACCCTGATATTTTACTATTCAACTTTGTGTTTTTTGTTTGCTGTCCCCTGGGTGTTTTCTATTTGTTTTGCCTTAAACTTAGAGATATTCTTAAAGACTGACATATTAAATTGATATCATTCAGGTGCCCTGGATATGGATGGGCCATATCCATCCAGGAGGGCCAGACTGAGGGCAGCAAGGGAGCCCTGGTATTGTCAGTGGCATCTTGAGGTGGACACAGCCAGAGGGTGAGTATAAAATTCTCTTTGGTGGGGAGGCTGAGATCCTAAGAGTTGTATTAGTTCTGAGTTTTGAAGGCTAAGGACAGGCCCAGGACAGGGATGGGTTGGATGGTGTAGGCTGATTATAGAACTGGCCCCAATTTTCCACTCCTCCCTGTATGTATTCCCTTTGAAAGAAGACTTTGCAGCTGCACCCCTGGGAAACGCCATCTATTTCTCCACCCCTGAATCAGGACTGGCCTTGGGACATGTTTGGCCTGACAGGGCACAGTGGGAGTGACCTGTCAGGGTAGCTGGTTCTGAGTCCAGGTTGCAAGAGGCCTCGAAACTTCCATGCTCTCTCTGAACCCTGCCACAGCTGTGTGAACGAGCTCAGCTGGGCTATGGGCAGAGGAGAGGTCACGTGAGCAGAGCCCACTTGTGTCATCGGAGGCCATCCCAGACCGCAAAGCCTCAGGGAGCTCACTGCAGGTATGAGCCCAGCCAAGACCAGAAGAACCATCCAGGTGAGACTAGCCCAAATGGCCAACCCCTCGAATCATGACCCATACAAATGGTGGTTGTTTTCAGCCACCAAGCATGGAGTGATCTGTAACATAGCAACAGCTATTTGATGTAGTTGCTGAAAAGTGGGGTAGGGAGGTGGGTAAATGCAACAACCTGGCAGGCTGTGGGGGCTGGGCCAGGCCAAGGGATGGGCGTGGACTGAGGCCATGGACGAAACTGGGGACCTGGGCCCTGCTGGCGCGCGCACGGCAGACTTGGGAGGCAGCGCGGTAGAGGGAAAACCCCAGGGTCGAGAGGCCACTTTTCTTTTGACTGGGCGGACTTCAGAGAGAGCCTCTCCAAGATGCACCAAACCAGCTCTTATGCTGGTCAGTAGTCTTCTGGAAGCAGAGTACTTAGGGCTGGAAACCGAGGCGGATTCGGACAGGACGCCCAGAGGGGAGGTGGACGGGCTTCCCAGATGTGCTAGTACAGCTGGCTCAGACTCAACGCCCTGGCTGCAGACTCAGATCAGATCAAAACCCTGGGCACAAGGCCTGCGGCGCATCACACATTCGGGGGCACTTTTCCTGCAATTACTGGAACGGGAAAGAGCGACTGACAATCAGAGGATCAGGAAAGAGGCTTGCACTTCGCAGGTGCTCTTCCGACGTGCCATCTCTTGCTGCTGGTCTCTCCGATCAGGGGCTCAGTGTTCCAACGAAAAGGATTACAAAAAAGAATTGGAATGGTACTGAAATGGCAACATATTTAGGATCCAAGGCAGGCAGCATGCCAGGTCAGAGAGGAGTGACAGGAAGAGGTAGTGACTAGGTATAGTACTGAGAAGCAGGTGGAAAGCTCAACCCAGTTCCTTGTTCCAGCAACTGTTTTTTGGGGAGCAGGGTGAGGAGGGTGAGGTTGGCCAACCTCGCCTGGAATGAGCCCCAGCTTCCCAGCCCTCTGGAATGCCCCATGGACAACTAGCTCCATGGGGCTTCAACCCAGCATCACGCCACCCCCCACCACCAGACCAAAATATCCAAATCCACCAAATTGGTCTGATATCCACCCATCTGCTCGAGTCAGATGGGATTTGAATCCTGGCCCTACCAGATATTAGCTGAATGACATGGGACAAATTACTTCTCCGCTTCCAGGTGCCTCCACTGCCATGTGGATCTGAAGGTGGCACCCCCTCCACCTCCTGGGGCTGAGGTGAGAAACCAGTGGGACAAGTCAGGGGATGGCTCCACACCAGGCCAGCATGGAGGAAACTCATCCTCTGTAAATGCAGCTGTCACTTTCAATACTGGAACGGTCACGGTCACGGTCAAGGGCCATCTGCTGAGGGCAGGGCTCCGGGGCCAGGTGGGAGCATCAGATGTGTTTCCTGCTCCTGCAGGACTCACCTGGGTGAACGCAGGATTTAACAGCTGCTGCACCAGTGCCCCCTCACCTTCAGAGAGCCCGAGGGAAGAGCCGCCTCCAAGTCCAAGTATTAATGCCAGACTCCAGAGGCAGGGAGCAGGCGGAGCCCTCCAGGGCCTTCTCGGTCCTCCCCATTTGCCCCCTTGCTACTCATCCTCCCAAGATGTAAAAACTGACACAAGGGTCATCACTTCTTTTAAATGCAAATGGCCCAAA
The DNA here is from genome assembly GCF_010015895.1 of Lontra canadensis. NCBI lineage: Eukaryota > Metazoa > Chordata > Mammalia > Carnivora > Mustelidae > Lontra > Lontra canadensis. The sequence goes on from NW_022630997.1 coordinate 4,375,741, forward strand.
TATAACATAGACATTTCCAGCAAATTACACTCTGGGGATGCTGGTCCAGTGACTTCTTCTCTTGGAGAAGCTTTCCAGAATATCCAAGAAACGTCAGGATGAGGTTCTTGGGGCAGACAGAGGCAATGGGTGACTCCAGAGGCGTGGGAAGGTCTCCTGGAGTAGCTGCCGCTCAAACTCAAACTTACCCAGGAAGCACCTGGCGCTCTTATTAAAATGCAGACTCTGGTCTGGGTCTGGGGTGGGACCTGAGAGTCTGCACTTCTAATGAGCTCCAGGGGAGCCCAGTGCAGCCGCTCCATGGACTGGACCACATTAGGGCAAGTGCTTTTCAAATCTAGGCCGCAGAAGAACTGCCTGGGGAACTTTTTTTTTTTTAAATGGCTTTATTGAGATATAATTCACATTCTATGTAAGTCACCCATTTAAAATGTACAATTCAGTGGTTTTGGATATATTCACAGAATTGCATAACCATTGCCAAAATAATTTTAGAACATTTTCATAACTCCAAAAAGAAACCCCATATCCCTAAGCAGTCTCTCCCCAGTCTTTCCTGAGTCTCTCCTCAGTCCTAGGCCACCATGCATCTATTTTCTGTCTACGGATTTTCCTCGTCTGGGCATGTTACATAAAAGGATTCATTTGAGTTGAATTCTTTGTGTCTGCCTTCTTGCATTTAACAAGTTTCCAGAGGTCATTCCTGTTGTAGCATATATCAACTTATTTCCTTTTTATTGCCAAATAATAGTCCATTGTATGGATACACCCCCTTTTATTGATCAATTTAGCAGTTGATGGGCATTTGTGTTGTTTTCATTTTTTGGTGATTGTGTATAATGCTGTTGTGGACACTCATGTATAAGCTTTTAGGTGAATATATGTTTTCCCTCCCTCCCTCCCTTCCTTCCTTTCTTTCTTGAATTTATACTTAGGACTAGAATTGCTAGGTCATATGATAATTCTGCATTTAACATTTTAGGAACTTTCAGGTTGTTTTCCAAGGTGGCTGCATATCTTTACATTCCCACCAGCAACAGTTGAGGATTCTAATTTCTCTACGTCTTTGGCAAGACTTATTATTATCTGTATTTTTTATTATAACCATCCTATTAGGTGTGAGTTATCTCATTGTGGTTTTTATTTACATTTCCCTGATGGCTACCTAGGGAGCTTTTAAAAAATACTGTTTTTTACGTATACCCTGATGATTAAAATCAGAATAACTGGTTATGGTACCTGGAGAATCAGTATTTTTTTAAGCTCTTTAGGTGTTCTTATATGGCTCATATTTGAAAATATGTTAGGTCTTGGATTAGTTTGGGTTATTCAGAGAAACATATTCAATGAGAACAATAGAGATAGAGATAGAAATATACCTAGGTAGCTCTCTCTATCTGGATGGATGGATAGATAGACAGATGATAGATAGATAGACAGATAGATAGATACACACACAGAGAAAGAGATTTATTTTAAAGAAAAGTTGCATATCCAACCCAAAGGCAGTTGGCGGACAGAATTCGGTTTGTTTAGGGAAAGCCAGTCTTTTTCTGTTAAGACCTTCCACAGATTAGATGAGGCCCACCTACATGATGGAGGATAATCTGCTTTACTCAACATCTACCAACATAAATGTTAATCTCATCCAAAAACACCTACACAGAAACTTCTAGAATCATGTTTGATCAAATATCTGAGGACTATGTCCTAGCCAAGCTGACACATTACACTGACAACCTCATTTCTTATTCTGCAATACTGACTAGTTACCTACTAAAATCTGCCCCGGGATGTGGGGATCCTGAAATGAAAACATGGTTTCTGCCCACAGGAAGGTCATGGTATAAAACAGGGACACTCCCAGTGCCCACCTCATAGGAAGGTTGTGAGGAATAAGTGACAAAATGGCATACATGCCAACCAGCATCAAGTCGCCCGGTGTAAGATACACTGGTGCCTAGGACAGCATCTCTACATTGAGACTCAAAGAACAGCAGCATCAGGCAGCTTTCTCCTAGGCGAAAGGAAGAGTCTTATTTTCAGAGCAATTTCACACACTGAACCACAGCCACAACCGTCCCCCGGTACCGTGTAAGAAGCCCTCACCCAAGAGAGATTTACTGCCATAAAAATATTGCCCTGCTGGCCAGGAAAGCCGCAGTCCCTGCTGCGCCCATCGGCAGCCTGCTGCCCACAGCCACACACACCAATCTAAGCAGGATTATTAAAACATAAATCCCCATCTCTTGTCTCCCTCTCATTGGGCTGAAGCATCACCATGTTCATTAGTGGGAAATGTGAGGTTATATAATCTAATTTTTATAACTCTCCAAGGATAGTGTGGGTCATACATTAGACTGAGATTTCAACCTTTAAAGATAACGGGAATGTCATTTTTATTAAAAAGGACCACAAAGCATAATGAGAATTATTACCCCAAATAGACAAAATAACCCAGAATCCACAGAAAGGAGTGTTTATAATTCTTTCTAATATGCTGATCTCTGAAGCGGGAGCACAAATTAAGCAGCTCAAGGGCATTTCCCAGGACTGCCCAAAGGGCCCCCAGGCTGAACACAGCGACCGAGGAGGGTATGGGGCCCTGGAATCTGATGCCTAGCTGGCGGGAGGCTGCCCCTGCTCTGTCCTCTCACTCTTTGCCTGGGCATGCGTGTGCGGCTCTGAAAGGAGGTGGGGCCAGGGAGGGGTGGGCCTCATGGCTGCCCCATGGAAGACAGTGGTAGGCACCATGGAACATTCAGTGGGAGAAGGCTGTATCGCTCACAAGAGGCGCCTGCTCCAGACCCCCAAGTACAGGTGCTAGCCACTCCCTCCTTCCCCCAGCTGCCCCTCCGAGGCCCCTGTGAGCTGCCAGAGCAGATGGCACTGCTCCCAGGATGAAGGTACTATAGGGTCAGAAGTACCCCGTAGACATGGACTCTGAGGCATCGACAAAAGTCACCAGCGTTTGGTCAGTCCACCCATGTGTTTAAGGCATCCTAGAATAGGGCTCATGACACATTCATTGTGTACAGAAGTGGTAAACCCATCAGTGACAAGGTGTTCCTAACCAACACTGTCCTAAGAGATTCAAGAAAACACTTACGAATCAAAAGCTTTTACCTGTGAATGGAATCGAGATCACTGGATTCCCTGGCAGTCCCCGCCACGATGAGCCTGCAAGCCAGCGGCATGCCCCACCACGCTCAGGATGAATAAGCTCTCAGACATGGGCTGCTTCCCTCTTCGACTTTTCCTGCTCCCAGCCTCCGCTCCTGCAGGCATGGACTGGGAATTCATGAATCTGACTCTGGCTGTTCATCCACCATTACACCGCCCTAAGCTTCCCCTCTGTCCCCTGCCTACCCATCTTTGAAGGTGCCTTTCCCTGCAGGTGAAACCTTTTCCTGCATGGTACCCATTGCTTGCCCATCCCCCCTCACTTTCTTGCCATTTTGTCTATCGTGTGAGGTTGCTGGGTGCCCCTGGCTGGCCCCCTTGGCTAGACGATACGCCACCGAGGGCAGCCACCCAGCCTTCAAAGCAACACGGAACAGGGCTCGGTCATCGTTTGTAGGTTGATTTTACCAGAATCTGTCCCAGTTGCGCACAAGGGGAGAGAGGAAAGAAGTTAAGCTTCTTAAAAGTCATGCTCCCACATGTCTTGTGTTGAGAGACAGTAACAACCTGCCTCCTCTACATCTCAGGGAGAAGTTCAAGGGCCAAAGAGAAGGAGAAGGGATGGAGAGCTGAGAATGCTGAAGACCACCTCAGGGTCTCCCCCCAGCTCCTCTCTCTCAGAATCCAGGCTTGTTTCAAGCAGGAAGTTCTGCCTCAGCTAATCAAAATCTTTCTTGTTGCAGTTTAAGCCAATTTCCTGGGCAGCATAGTGCACTTTCGTCAAGGACACATGGGTGGCAATTATCTTGGAGAGTGGCTATTACAGGCAGGCTTAGCAGATGACAGCCTTTTAAGTGTTCAGAAGTGTGTGTGTCTTTATTCCCTGCCATATGGACTTCCTGCTCTCTTGTTCTGCGTGTTTAAAACCACATCTTTGAGCTTATCTATTTGAAATCCAAGTAATCCATTGGAATGGTCAAGTAAAGCCACATACACAACTTTGAACAATGCCCCACCAAGACGTCAGCAAAGGTGACCTACGCATCAAACTTGAAAGAAACCTGACTAGGGCTCTCTCAAGAATGTTCCAGACCTTCACTTACTCCATAACTCTAGTAAAGGCCTAAATTCCAGAGATTTCTCATGAAATACAGAAGCAGGGGCCTATAACCAGGTTATTCTAACTTTGAAGCTATGTTTCCTTAAACATCTGAATAATAAACTCTTAAGTACAATTAAAAAATGTCACCCAAGGAGAATGTTGTAGCAGGGTTTGGATTAGTTTCCTTTTCCTACAGAGAGCTCCAGGCCTTGAACCCAGACAGTAGAAATAAATATTAATGGAGATTCTAGTGATAAGCAAAACCTCATATTATCTTTGCAAAATACCCATAGTGAAACCAAACATCCAAGAAAAGAAAAATCTCCATGCTTTAACACCGATCTGGATGGAGGATTGAAACTTTAATTAGAAGTCTTCTATTTCCCACATCCCTCATTTGTATAGGAGACGTTTTCTGTCTGGGTGGTCTGCTTTGGGATGACATTAATTTTTTATAATATGTGCTTATGGGAACTTCCTCTCTTCCTATCATCCTCCAGTTCTCATTAGTGCTGGGTATGAGTAAAATACTCAAGTTTTAAAATATCCCTTTGAGGCCGGAGGGACAGACAGCTCTGCTGATCTCTGCTTACAATTCAAAACAAGGAAAGTGTTGACATTTCAATACAACTTTTGGGGTTTTGCCAACACAGGCTTCCCAAGAGAAGGTGCTCTCCTGCAAAAGCTGGAGCCCCTGCAGGGACAATGGGAAGAAAGTTGTCGCCTAGAGTCAGGGAAGGTCTCCTTAGGGTCAGAAAAAAACAACATGAATTGTCTTGGGGAGGAGGTGGGGGTGTGGAGTGGCATTTGGACCCCGGTTCTGGGACTTGTGGGTCCCAAATGTTTCCTGACTGAAGAGCTGGAAACATTTAACTGCAACTATGAATGCCTGACCTGTTTCCCTAATGGTTTCATGGAACAAAATGCCCATGGAACAGCGGCAGAAAGAAAACCAATGCTGGGCAGGAAACCATCGAGATTCTCCAAGGGGACGGGAGAAAGAACAGAAAGTGGTTATTTTTCTAATAGAGCAAGAAAGTATTTTCCATCCAGTTATGATTGTTCAAACAAAAATTTTAATTGTTATTAAAAATCAAAGGAATCATTGACCTCTTGGGAGACACCATTGCCAAGTTTCAGATCTGAACAAATGAGTTTGGTTTTTGTCAGTTCAATAGATATGTGCTTAATTTTAGTGACAATTGTTTTAAAAACTATGTATATTGTCTGGATTTTTCCTTTTGATTTTCAATACTTTTTTTCTCTCTTCTGGATGAGCAGCAAATCTAGAACTATTAGAAACAAAAAGTCACTTCAAGCCCTTGACATGGAAAACCAAACACATTTTACTTGTGTCAAGTTTTCTAATAGCCAAGTCTATCTGTTAGATAGAAAAATATTTAAATCAAAATCATTCTATACTAAAATATTCCATTATTCCCTCTCCGCCACCACCCCCTTTCACTTTACATTGTTGTCTTTATTATAATAAGCACAAGAAGAAAGAAGATGCGGAAGCAAGAAATCCTGGCCCTAGCGAGGCAATTGCACTTCCAAGCTTAGGAATTGATCATCTACTCTTCCTATCATGCTGTTCAAACTCATATTGGTCTTTCTAATTTTAACAGCAAAAGTCAGCTTGGAAAGAATGATTTTGTGCATATTTTCACAATATGTTAACAATTCCAACCATGAGGAATCAACAGTTATAGCATACATCACAATCATGGAAACTGCATTAAGAGGAGATAATTATGAATGGAAAAAGTATATATTATTTGTGTCTAATAGCAGCTCTGGATGATGAGAATAAGGCCTTGCTCATGAGAACACATGTTTGGTGACTGAGATCTAATTTTGAAGATTAATTGTTCAGTGACAGCTGTCTGAGACATACTCTCTTTTCACTGACAGAAAATGGCTCCTCTGAGTCTGTTCTTCTGGAGCCTTGGGTTCAGGACTGACTAACAGGAGAGCAAAACCAAAGGTGCCAGGGCCACAGTGTTGCAGGGGGCTTTGGTCATGGTTCTGCCTCAAATAGACCATTCCTTCCTCAGAAACTCGCTCTCCCACCAGCCTCTCAGGGCAGTGTCCCTATGGGTGACTTATGATCCAAAGGCGAGACAAGATCATTTTAGGTGAGACAAATGTGAGTATCATTCTCATCTAATTGTTAATGTCATCTAATTAAAGTAGTCACTTTCTTGTGTATTATACTAAAAACACAGTCAGCACATGCAAACGAGGTTTCAGAAGAGGACAGCTTAAAAAGAGGTAAAGTTACAAAAGTCAGTATATTTAGGGAATTTTGAAGGCTAACAATAAGTAAATGATAGTTTCTGGGTATTACTGAGAAACAGCAGGAGATGTGAAAGTGGCTTGAATATGATTGAGGTTTGGGGGAAAAAAATTGCTGTGAAACTTTGTCTCTCCCCAGAGAGATAAGACAGAAGCCTGGACTTTCTTCCCTGGGGGAGAGGGTTGGGATGGGGGACAGTGTCTAGACCGCATATGTCCAACACTCAGATTGAATTCAGGTATGTCAATGGTCTCCTGTGGGTTTAAAAGAACACCACATCACATTTCCAGGGTTGTCAACACTCAGTTCTCAAAATCACAACCCAGACTTTGGTTTTGGCATAGAAATGAAAATATTAGAAGCAAAACAGTGTGTGAGTCTTTCAATTTTATGCCTTTGAAGTCCCCCAAGACCTGCTTCCAGGAATCCTGCTCTCCCAGACCCAGAGACTCCATGTCTTATAACCGCCAGGATATGCAACAGCAGTGAGGTCTGCACCGTAGATGGTCAGGCCCTGGTTTAGGTCCTTGACATGAATGACCTCATTCTGGGTCCCTCTCTCCTGAGAAGGCATTGTTATTTCCATGGTGAAGTTGCACTGAGTCAGTGGAGAACTAGCCACTTGTACATGGAGGGATCTGGATTTGAACCCAAGTACAAAGCCTGCCATCTTAACCCTTACCAATGTTACATTCCTCAAACCCTTTGATCATGCCATGCTCTTCCCTCATCAGGGACTCTGAATTGTGGAAACAAGGAGGTCCCTGTACAGTCAGCCTGAACCAGGGACACAGAGGCTGCTGACAGAGCCCCCCAACCAATCCCCTGTCCCCTCTCTTGAAGGCTGCAGCCCTAGCTTATGAGCCATTTTCAAGAAAGCAGTGCAAGTCCTGTCAAAAAGTGAGATGGTTGCAGACAATGGTAGATAGTTGTTTTCTTTGTTTTTATTTAAATTTCTGGTAAGAAATGTAATGTCAGGTAATAGCATGATAGGAAAAAAAGCCTGACCACTATGTCTCAACTTGATCAGGGACACGAAATGCCGTTAGCCTTTCTTTTTGTTTTTGTTTTGTGTGTGTGTGTGTGTGTGTGTGTGTGTGTATGTGTGTTCAAACTTGATCTTCTCTCCCAGGCTCCATCACTTCAAGACTGGATATGCCTTTTGAGAAAACATGATTGAAGAGAGCCTACACATCATTTCTCAGCTTTTCTTGGCTTTCCCCAAAGACAGTGCCTGTTAGAATGCGCAGAGGTGATTTTTCAAATCTACTGTCAAATTGCCTATAAAAATGACTCTTCTTCTCAAGGTCAAATTAGTCTTTGAAGAATATTTAGGATCACTGAAGGAAAATTACTTCTAGGCATCCTAATGATAAGTGATAGAAAAAGAACTCAAATCCCTTCTTAGAGTTAATGAGAATTAATCAAATGCTAAACTTAGGTAATGAGAGAAGTATGCACTGTGCGGAGAGAGGAACACATTGCCTGAGATGGGTGGGCAGCCAGGCCCTGAGTGAGTTCCGTGTTGGCTCCAGGGCTGCTTAATGCCAAGTGTCTGACCCGCACGTGCAGAAGCGACTAGACCAGAGGCCCTGGGTGTGTTTGCAGGTTACAGTAAACCATGTTAAGGGATGTTGCAGGAGACACAGTTATGCTTACCATGGGAATAAGACAGAAAGCTGTCATGACAAAGCATGAGAAGCTCATATGTTCTTCTCTTGGTTTAAATGAAAGCATGAAAGTCACAAAAAATAAAGTCAATCTGTGCAGTTCAAAGAGATCAAGAGAATGCCCCAAAATTCCTCTCAAAATTAGCTGGAAATTTATCTGGCTTTTGACACTGGCATTCTCTTCCATTCTCTGTGTGCCAGACCAGCATCAACCAATGGCAAACCCAGAAATACTGCCCTCACCTGGACCCTGGTATTTGGGGACACATTCACAGGGATGGGTCTGAGTGAAAGGCCCAGCTAACTAAGTTCATGGCTCTGATCCTTCTTTTTTGGGCAACTACCACCCTGTAGACCTGCCTTTGAAGGCTGTACTCCCATTCAGTTCAGTAACAATTGCTGACATCCACACTCTCAAAAACTCCTAAACTGCGAACATTTGCAAAGTCAAACTGCCTTTCTAGTGGCAAACACAAAATGTGAGCCATTCCATCCACTTTAGTAATAACCTACGTTGGCTGAGCATTTCCTGGGTGCCTAGTACTGTGCTAGCACATCTCCTATATTCTTATTTCTTCTTTGCAGTGGTCAAGATTTTCATTTCACAGGTAGAGACTGAGGGTGAGGGAGGTTAACTTGCCAGGAGACACACAGATAGATGAGGACTGGGACTCTGGCAGAGTAGCAGACTCCAGAGCTCATGTCATGAATCCTGGCTAGTTCAAGTCCACCCAAAGTTGGCCTCTGGAGGTGGTCACTGACAACTGTCATGGGTGCTATACAAATCATGGAGGAAGGACCCACCCTGAGGGCAGATCTGGCCCTAAAATCATGTTTTTTCCTATTGTGAATACCACAAATATCTGAGGACCTCCCAGAAACCAGACCCTTATCTGGACACTCAAGAAACAGCAGTGATCAAAACAGGCAAACTTCCCTAAGCCAAGGAGCTTATACCCTAGCAAGAGGTAACAGACCAATAAGCAAATAATGTGTCCAGCAGTTAATGATAAAGAAGAATGAGGCCAAGTGAGGGGTGGTGTTATTTCACATAAAGTAATCAGGGAGATCCTTCCTGATGAGGTGATCCTGAGCAAGGACCTGAAGGGAGTTAGATGTACAGATAACCAAGAGCAAAAGATTCCAGACAGTTGGAACAGTGAGTACTGAGCTTCTGAGGAGCCATGTGCTCACAGGAACATCAGGGAAGCGTGCTGGGGTCGGCGAGGCAAGGCAATGGGGTTCTATGACCACTTGCTCGCTCACACGCATGCTGAACACCTACTGGGAGCTGCAGGGCCTGGGGAGAAATGCAGAGAAGCAATCCCGGCCTTCAAGGAGGTCATAAGCCCATTGGCAACTCAGAACACAGAAACCTGAAAGAATTGCTTGAAGAACAAGAGAGAGTCTGCGCAAAATGAACTTTAAAGGGAATGCAGAGGAGTCAGGAGGGATCCCTGTGGCCCGGGAGCATCTGAGAAGGTGTGCAAAGAAGTAGAAATGTTCCCTGACCTTGGCGGATGGCAGGATTCAGATAGTAGGGAGAAAGGGAAAGTTTTATTCAGCACACAGCACAGTGCCTGGCACGTGGAAGATACTCAGAGAATACAGTCTGCACAGACTGAATAAATTAATGCACGAACAGGGAAGCTGTGAGAGATAAAACAGGAAGGCTAATTGGGGTCAGACTTTAAAGAAAGTTGAATGCCACCCTATGTTCTGTAAAGAATTAGGGCATTTCTGTTCATTTCAACCTTAAAAACAATTATTAATATATTGTAAAAATTGTAATCTTCTTTTTCATAGTTCACCATTTCAGAACACATTGTTTAGGTTGTTAGAGTTAAAAAGAAATTCAGTACATGAGTTTGAATTTTTTCTTTGAGTGACTTTGGCCCAACTGTCATTAGTAAACTGGTTTGTAAAAGCTTGTGATCAGATCGCACTTTCCACAAAGACATGGGAGGCTAGGCAGCACCCAGATCTAGTGAAAGAGGAACTCAAAAATTCACAGGTAATTGCCTCAGTCACCCTCGGGTTCTGACTAATGTTAGGGATGCACGCCAGTATAAATTTAAAGTGCTGATGGGTCTGTTTCTTGGGAAATATCTGCATTATTTTAATACAATCCCTTAGTGCACCAAAGCACTTGAAGAAGACTAGTAAATTACATCACATTAGTTGGGGGGGGTGTCTTTTTTTATTGTGGACAAAGTCTCAAAGTAGGTGAGCTGTTCATTTTTCCCTCAAGATCCAGGGCAGCATGTAAACTTCAGAAATGGACCATCCAGATCTAACTGTCAGGAGAATCCGTTTTGATGTGAAATTGCAATTTGGACTGAAGACCAATATCTTGCATGCCATATTAAATAAAACATCACATAAAGCTTAGAAACAGTAGGAGAGACAGGAAAAAAAAAAGTTTGAAAAAATTTAGCAGAGTCACAGATGCCAGTTAAACCGAAGACAGAAGATAACTTCCCAAGATACTGTATTACGGCCTATTGCTTCTGGAACTGACTGCATAAACAACACTAGGCGTTGAGCCACCATAGAGTTCGGAACTATTAGCGGAAAGAGGAGTATGTTTATTTGATCAACAGAACTCTCTAACAGCAGCATCGGTGCTGCAAGAAGTAATTCACGATCAACATCACTTGGCACTGTTGTTGAATTTATTAATTTTTTTAAAAATCACCCTCCTTTTGTCAATTGTTCTGAGAAAATAAGGCCAAGTTCAAAATCTCAGGCTTGTGAGGTGGGGTGACAATGGCACCAGAGAGAGACAAAGGCCAAGTCCAGAACACTAGCTTTCCGCTTTCTCTGTACGCGCCCTACCAACCAGTCACCCCTGCTGCCCTTCCTAAAGTCTAAATGTACACACCACCCTTCAATGTGGGCTTGGACGGGAGAGAGGTGAGAAGGTTTTCCTGTCCCCTGTCGTCTGTACACCCCTTTTCGCCTAAGCGGCCACCAAAGGTGTGGGCGCCCCTTTTCACTCTGTTCTGTTTCTGCCTTATCCATTGGCAAAGGTCACCTAGAAGTAAGGATTTCACAGCTGACTGAAGGCTTGGCCTGCCTGGGAAAGATTTATCAGCTTCTCTCTCTCTTTTTACTTTCCTTATTTCTTTCTCTTCTTTTCTTTCTTTCTTTCTTTTTTTCTTTTCTTTTCTTTTCTTTTCTTTCTTTTTTTTTTTTTTTTTTTTAGTGCACAAAAGACCAATAACTGAGTGCCTCCCTGAACCTCCTCAGGGCAATGACTCAAGCCCCAAACCCAGGAGAAACAAGTGTGATGAATTTTCAGGAGATAAGAGCAGGGACTGCTGTGATCGATCCCCCAGAACCACATGCCATTTGGGATGGAAACAGTCATGTTTCCTGTGCTCTGAGGAAGACTTTATCTCCTCAGGTCCAGGAAGAGAAAGAAAAGCTCGACTGATCTTTCTGATGACTGCATTATTAAAACTTTCTATCTCCCACCATTCCATTCCTTTCTCACTGTCTAGTGACCTTTTTTATTGGATGGTGACGAGAGAGCCTCGTTGCCTTAAACTTATGATCCATTGCCTTGATTTAGTATTCTATTTACTCAAAAACATATCTATTGCTCAGAACCTCTGGCAATATGTTGGAAATACAGATGGGAAAAATATGACTCTTATCAGCTTAAGTGCTTTGTTTAAAAAATAGCCCAAAGCATTATCTAGCAGAAAAGATCAGACATCATATGCAATGTGTTCTATCTCAAGCGAAAAGGTCAAGAAAGTGGGAAGGTGGCCAGGTATGGGGCTGCTATGTCTCCAAGGACACTGGAAAGGTTCAAATACTATGGGTGCCAAATTGAAGGCAAGGATCTGCCCAGACATACAGGCGAGTCCTTATGTCCTAATTTTTCCCTCTTTGATATAGCACCCCATTTATATACTTGCTTTGATGAATTATAATAATGGCTTTGCATGGTATAAGAGTGCTTGCAACATATATTTATAGAAAGCTAATTTATTCATCAGATAATCTCCAGGGAAAAGGGCTTGACTGATGGTGTATAAATCTGTGCATGTGAGCGAGCAGCTTCCTTCCCCCTTCTAATGGAAAACAAACATGCATTTCCATTGCTGATACATGGAATCAGAAGCTCCAGGTAGACAAACACAACTTGAGAAGTCCAGCTCTTCATAGAATGTTTGCTGTGGAATCTAAAACTTGGAAATGTGTGATTTTTCTGCTCAGTTCTGTTGAACTTTTGGTGACCCTAGAGAGAAAGGCAGTGGGTCAGGATCATCATAACATCTGGGGCTTAGGGGACTACGATCTTCAGGGGCAGCCAATTAGGAAATGAAACCAAAGAATCAAAACTCCTGGAGGTTGTCAAGCCTCTGTTTAACATCAGCTCTGACAAGCATGACTCAAGTCCTTAAATGCCTGTGGTAGGAGGTGCTAGGAAAACAGAGCTTCGTGGCTTTTATCCCTGCACTCTGGTGATTATAGCGTTAGAGGAAAACCTACTGAGGTTTTCACTGGGGTTTTATTTTTCTCTGAATTAAGATTTGGCTAAGAGTTAAGGAAGGACTTTTTCCAAGGCCCTTCTCTTCCTAGAATACCTAAATTTACCACTTTAAAAAAATAATTGCTGACCAACTAGAAAAATCACACTAAATTTAAGAAGCAAACACTAGTCAAGAAAAAAAAAAGGACACTTATGGCCAAAAGAGAGAGAGAGAGAGAGAAATATTCCAGATTTAAGGCAAATTCACAAGTCAAGTATAAGGTCAAAGAAGAAAGAAAGACATTCATTTCAAATAGTAGAAGTTCTAAAAATGTTGGCATAAAAATAACAACAACTACAATGAGTGATGGAATACAAGCTAATCATGGTCCAGGGTTTGTAGTAAACCTGCACTCCACTTAGGCTGCTAGATAACATGAGTTATCTAGTTTGGTATGTTGACCTGGAACCCTATGTCTAGGTCAAAAGCTACTGCTGAGGATTTTCCTCCAACAGGTAAGGGTCCCTGAGGAGACAGACCTAACACCACAGCCCCTCCTGGCCTTCCCACTGGAGATGCACCTGAATCTAAATCAGATAAGTCCTTTGGAGAAAAAGAACAGTAGATATCAGAGCCTCTTCACAGAGGAGGTTCATTTAAGGTACTGCACTGAAAGGTAAAATTCAGTTCCTCTATCCTGAGTGAAGGTCGGTCCTCTGCTTAATTAGTAGAAAACCATGGAAGTGATGCTGGGCCATCATTTATTTATTTATTTATTTATTTATTTATTATTGAGAGAGAGAGAGTTCACAGCATGGGGAAGGACAGAGGGAGAGAGAAAAAATCCCAAGCAGACTCTGCACTGAGTGCAGAGCTCAATGTGGGGAAACTGGGCCATTTCTGAACCTAGCCTTTAAGAGGACTGGCAGACTCCATCTTTCCTCCTGGACTGTGTGTTTGTGGGGGCGCTAAGGCTACGCTGCTGGAGAGGACACAGGTAGAGACCAACTAGAAAGAGACTCAGAGACTACACAGAGATGGAGAGATGTCCAACCCTCCCAGCATTCCAGTCAGTTTTCAGACAAATCCAGTCCCATTTTACTATCACTACCTGAGACCCAAGTGAGGCCAGCAAAAACTTCCAGGTTGAAGCCACTCAATCCCCAGAACTGTGAGATATAAACAAATAGTTATTGTTTTAAGTTGCTAAGTTTTGGAGTAATTTGTTACATAATAGTGGACAACTGAAACACAAGGGCATCTGAGTGTTGTTCTTTTCATCCACTTGAAATTGATTGATTCATGCATTTGTCCATTGGCAAACCTGCTGAGTACCTGCAACACAGGAGGCATTCAGCTGGTTGCTGGAGTATAAACAGGAATACGACATACGTGTTGATGCTCCCTGGGAGCCCCTGGCATAGCAGCAGAGATATCCATGGACATCAAACAAGCAGCTATGGGTGCCATACAAGGTGAAGGCTAGGATGCTGTGGAAGGAGACAAAATATCCAGCACTAAATATATAATTCACGATGTCTGGCATCTAGTCAAAAATTACCAGACACGTTAAAAGCCAGGAAGGACCAAGTCATAAAGAAGAGAAAAATCAGTAATAGAAAGAAACTTAGGAATGATGTAGATGATAGAATTAGTAGGCAAGGATATTAAAACAGTTATAACTATATTCCATAACAAGAAGAGACATGGAATATATGGGGAAAAAAGACTCAAGCTTGTAAGATGGAAAATACAATGAGATAGAAAATACATTGGATGGTACTAACAGCAGGTAAGACAAGACAAAGAAAAGATAGCAAACTTGAAGACAGAGTAATAGAAAATACTCAAACTGAAGCACAGAGAGAGAGAAAAGACTAAAAACAACAAAAGAGAAAACAATGATCTGTGGGACAACATCAAGTGGTCTGGGTAGGTAGGAGGTAGCAGATAAAATATTCGAAAAACATAGCCAATTTTTTTTCAAATTTGGTGAAAACTATAAATCCACAGATCCAAGAAGTCATGGAACCTTGAGCACAAGAAATATAAATATTTTATATATGTACACACACACACACACACACACACACACACACACACACATCAGGTCACTTAAAATACATTTGGAAAAAGTCTTAAACCCAAGAAAAGAAAAAAAACTATTATGTAGAGAGTAATATAGATAAGGATGACAGGAAATTGTTTTTTTCAATTTGTTTAGTTTGTCAGCAATCTGTTTGTCAATAATTCAATTTGAATTGTTTGTCAAATTCAAAAAATAGTGGATTGACATCACCCAAGTCCTGGGTGCCTGGAGGGCTGGGGAGTAAAGCTTTCAACCTAGAATTCTATAGCCAGCAAAAACATCTTTCAAAAATGAAGATGAGAAGCCAAGTTAGCTCTTTGTATCACAATTTCTAGTTTCAAAACGGTTTTTCTCCTTTTTGAGTTGAGGAAATGAGCTTGGAAAGACAACTTGTCAATTCTCCTCAAATTGATCTATAGGTTTAATGTAATCCTAATCAAAATCTCAGCAGCCTTTTTTTTTGGCCAAAATTGGCAAGCTGATTCTAAAATTTATATGGAAAAGCAAAATACCCAGAAAAGCCAAAACAAATCTGAATAAGAACAATACTGGAAGACTCATATAAACTGGTTTTTGAAATCAAAGAAGACACAAAAAGATGGAAGATCATTCCATGCTCTTGGATCGGAAGAAAAAACATTGTTAAAATGTCTATACTGCTTAAAACAATCTATACTTTTAATGCCATTCTTATCAAAATTCCACTGGTATTTTTCAAAGAGCTAGAGCAAATAATCCTAAAATTTGTATGGAATCAGAAGAGACCCCGAATTGCTAAGGAAATGTTGAAAAAGAAAAACAAAACTGGCAGCATCATGTTGCCTGATTTCAAGCTTTACTACAAAGCTGTGATCACCAAGACAGCATGGTACTGGCATAAAAACAGACACATAGACCAGTGGAACAGAGTAGAGAGCCCAGATATGGACCCTCAACTCTGTGGTCCAATAATCTTCGACAAAGCAGGAAAAAATATACAGTGGAAAAAAGACAGTCTCTTCAATAAATGGTGCTGGGAAAATTGGACAGCTATATGTAGAAGAATGAAACTCGACCATTCTCTTACACCGTACACAAAGATAAACTCGAAATGGATAAAAGACCTCAACGTGAGACAGGAATCCATCAGAATCATAGAGGAGAACATAGGCAGTAATCTCTTTTATATCAGCCATAGCAACTTCTTTCAAGATATGTCTCCAAAGGCAAAGGAAACGAAAGCAAAAATGAACTTTTGGGACTTCATCAAGATCAAAAGCTTCTGCACAGGAAAGTAAACAGTCAATGAAACAAAGAGGCAACTCACAGAATGGGAGAAGATATTTGCAAATGACAGTACAGACAAAAGGCTGATATCCAGGATCTATAAAGAACTTCTCAAACTCAACACACACAAAACAGATAATCATGTCAAAAAATGGGCAGAAGACATGAACAGACACTTCTCCAATGAAGACATACAAATGGCTATCAGACACATGAAAAAATATTCATCCTCACTAGCTATCAGGGAGATTCAAATCAAAACCACATTGAGATACCACCTTATACCAGTTAGAATGGCTAAAATTAGCAAGACAGGAAACAATGTGTGTTGGAGAGGATGTGGAGAAAGGGGAACCCTCTTACGCTGTTGGTAGAAATGCAAGCTGGTGCAGCCAGTTTGGAGAACAGTGTAGAGCTTCCTTAAGAAATTAAAAATAGAGCTTCCCTATGACCCTGCAATTGCACTACTGGGTATTTACCCCAAAGATACAGATGTAATGAAAAGAAGGGCCATCAGTACCCCAATGTTCATAGCAGCAATGGCCACAGTTACCAAACTGTGGAAAGAGCCAAGATGCCCTTCAACAGATGAATGGATAAAGAAGATATGATCCATATATACTATGGAGTATTATGCCTCCATCAGAACGGATGAATATGCAACTTCTGTATCAACATGGACGGGACTAGAGGAGATTATGCTGACTGAAATAAGTCAAGCAGAGACAGTCAACTGTCATATGGTTTCACTTACTTGTGGAGCATAAGGAATAACATGGAGGACATTAGCAGAAGGAAAGAAAAAGTGAATTGGGGGAAATCGGAGGGGGAGATGAACCATGAGAGACTGTGGACTCTGAGAAACAAACTGAGGATTTTGGAGGGGAGGGGAGCAGGGACTTAAGTGATCCTGGTGGTGGGTATTAAGGAGGGCACATATTGCGTGGAGCACTGGGTGTGGTGCATAAACAAAGAATCTTGGAACACTGAAAAAGTAAAAAATTTTTTAAAAAGAAAAAAAAAACTTATTACAAGGCTACAGTGATCACAGCATATGGTATTGGTGCAAGATAGACATATAGGTCGATGTAATAGAAGAGTCCAGAAATAGATTTACTTAAGTCCTTTTGATGCTGACAAAGTTCTCAAGGTGATACAGAAAGCATGATCTTTTAAACAAATGGTGCTAGATGAACTGGATAGCTAATAAATAAATAACTCAATAAAGCTAAAGAAGAAAACCTAACTAGAAAAAAAAAAAAAGACCTTAACCCTTATCTCATACCATACCACAAAATTTATTTAAAATGGACCATAGACCTAAAGGAAAATGTTAAAACTATAAACTTTAATTAGAAAAAAATAGGGGAAAAAATCTAAGTTATCTTGGATTTTGCAAAGATTTCTTAAATAGGACAGAAGAAGCACAAATACAAAAGAAACAAAATCAACAAATTGGGATCCATCAATCTGAAGTGCCTTTACAAGACAGTATTATGAAATCCATAATGGAAGCCACCGTATGGGAGAAAATACATGTAAAACATATAATCTAGAAAGGACTTGTGAATAGATTATATAAAGAACACTTACAACTTAACTGTAATAATGAAAACAAGCTACTTCGTCAAAGAATATAGACACATGGCAAGTAAGTTCCCAGAAAGATGTTCAACATCATTAGTCATTAGGGAAATATAAATTAAAACCACATTAATATATACCAAAGTAGACCAACTAGTAATGATAGTAATGATTAAAATTACAAAGCCTGACCAAAGCGACTATTGACCATGACAGGAAGCAACCAGAACTCTCCTGTTGTTCTTGGGGATGTAAAATGTAAAATTCTCCACTTTGGAGAATAGTTTGACAGTCTTTAAAATTTAACAATATAGATACCCTATAACCAGTCATTATTCCATTCCTAGGTATTTACCCAAGAGAAATGGAAACATATGCTTCCATAAAGACCTATAAATTAATGTTTATAGAGGTTTCATTTGTAATAACCAAAAACTAGAAATAAATGAAATGTCCATCCAAATGGGGTATATCCATATATCCAATAGAATGCTACCATTAATAAGAAGGAATAAACTACTGATATACACAAAAACACAGATGAATCTCAAAATAATTATGCTGATCAAAAGAAGACAAAAAGTCAAGATTACAGGCTGTATGAGCCTACTCACAAAATTTTCAAAATGCACACATTACACCATCACAAGCAATCCTTACTGCCTCTTGTAAGGATAAATTGGCAATATGTATAAAAATTCAAATGCACCCAGTCTTTAACCTGGCAATTCTACAGCTAGAAGTTTACTTTAGAAATATGTATAAAAATATTAGTATACAAACAACCGAATTTAAAAATGGGCAAAGACCTTGAATAGATACTTACCCAAAGAAGTTATACAGATGGCTAATTAGCACATGTAAAGACTCTCCACATCACGAATCATTAGGGAATGCAAGTCAAAACAACAATAAGGTACCATTTCACTTCCATTAGGATGGCTATAATTAAAAAAAAACAAAACAAAACAAAAATAAAACATAAAGCAGAAAACAGTGTCGACGAGGTTATAGAGAAACTGGAACCCTTGTGCATGGCTGGTGCAAAGATAAAATAATATAGTCACTGGGGAAAATAGCGAGACAATTCCTCAAAGGTCTAAACATGGAATTACTAAGTGATCTAGTAACTTCACTTCTAGGTATTCCCCAAAAGAATGGAAAAAAGGCACTCAGATGTTTGTACAGCCATGTTCCCAGTAGCAATATTCACAATAGCCAAGAGGTAGAAACAACACAAGTGTTCATTGGTGGATGAATGAATAAAAATATGCTAAAAACATACAATGAAATATTATTGAGCCTTAAAAAGGAAGGAAACAGGGACCCCGGTACAACATGAATGAGCCTTGAGGACATTATGTTAAGTGAGATAAACAGACAAATACCATATGATTCCAATTATATATGAGGTACCTAAAGTAGTTAAATTCATAGAGACAGAAAGTAGAATGCTGGTTGGCAGAGAGTAGGAGGAGGGGAGGGCTGGAGTGGAGAATGGGAAATGTTTAATGGGTCCAGAGGTTCAGTTTTGCAAGATGAAAAAATTCTGGAAATGGCTGGCGATGATGTTTGCACGAACATGTGAATGTGCTTACTGTCCCTGAACTGCACACTTAAAAATGGTTAAAATGGTCAATTTTACATGAGAAATGTTTTATCACAAGAAAGGGAAAAAAAAATACTAGTGTAAGATATTCTCTGCAACGCTGTGTGTAATAACAAAGGACCAGAAATAACATAAGCGCCTGTGAATTTGGGGTTGGTAAAAAATTACAGCGCATTAAAGAAAATGCAGCCATTAAAAATAATTAGATGGCTTTCTGTGTATTGATAGAAAATTATCTCCAAACCTTATTTGTAAAATGAAAAAAAAAAAAAAACCCACAACAATAAGAAAACAGCGTGTGCTCTCAACTGTATAAATAAAAAAGGGGGTTGGGGTTACAGATGCACACCGAACACACGCACGGTTGCATATGCAATTCTGCGGTTCTGGAAGACTACATAAGGAACCGGCACCACCAGTTACCCCTGGCAAGGGGGGAAGAAACACCTTTTCGTTCTCGGAATTTTTACCATGATCATTCACAGGTTTTGTTTTGTTGGTTTGTTTCAAAAAAGTTATTTAAACAAAAAATCCTCACTTGCGCACTGGATTTCATCCTTTCCCAGTTGCTGGGAACCCCACCCCCACACCTAGCTCCTCCGTCTAGTAGCTTTCCCGGTTTGCTCTGCTCGAGCCTCCTCCAGGGTGCCCTGCTAAGCGTGCTGACCCGCTCCCCACCCTCCGCAGCTTCTGCTCAGATCTGCCTCCTTCTCCAGAGAAGCTTTTCTCTTCTTCCTCTTACGGAAACACCTGCCGGGGCTGTGGTGATGGCCACTAGGTCCGTTTCCCCGCCTGCCAATCGCTTCTCAGTCTTGTGCAGTCTGGCTTCTGCCCTCCCGTTCCCCAGTCCGCTGTCTCGCCAAGGCCATGGCCACCGCTGACTTCTCGCCAGAGCCGAAGGCTTTACTCAGGCCTTCTTTTCCTCACTGACTTCTGGGCAACATTCAGAAACGACCACCTCTCCCTGTTTCTAAAATTCTTTTAGCCTCACTGGACTGTGTGCACCATGAGTCGGGAGCTGTTTGGGTTTTGGGTATCGTCATCACTGGCGTGTACCTTCAGCACCATCATGATGCTTTGCATACAGCAGGCACTCAATAAATAGTCGCTGAATGAACCAAGCCCTTCTCTCCTGCATCCTATTTCTCCGCCTTCTTTGCTCGGCAGACATCCTCCCTGTGCGTGTTCCTCAACGCTCAGGATGTGCCCGCCCTGCCCCGCTTTGAGTCAACGCATGCGCACACCTTTGCCAGGCAACCCATTCCATCCCGCGCCACGTGCTGCTCTCTCGGACTCCACCGCCAGTGCTCTGCAGAAGCCACTCCTTGCTTGCAGGGCTCTTTAGCAATTCAGAGTAAAGACGTGTCTGAATTTATCAGCTCCTCCAAAAGAGTAACCTCTCCTCTTTGCAGGAATTTTTGACTGTCAGTTGCCACTCAACTCCTCTCTCCAATCAGTGAGTCTGACCCACTCTGCCTACAAAAGTTGCTGGTTTTCTTTGCCGCCTTGGCCCCCTCCTGCTTTCCTGCAACCAGCCTCAGCTGCTCACACCTAAGTGCCCAGACCTCCAACTGGCCTCCCTTTCTCCCATCTCTTGCCCTGCCAGTCGATCCTGCTCATGGCTATAGGGTTCATATTTTTTGAAAACTCTTTATCAACCATAACTAAAAATTAAGTTGCTCACTTTAAAATGGTTAATTTTATGTGATGTGAATTTCACGTCAATTAAAAAAATTCCAATTACTGAACTGCTTTTAATTTCTTACTGGTCCCCTCATTAATTAAGGAGTTAAATAACATCTTCAACACACATTTATTTTTTTAACATATTTTTTTATTTTTTTATAAACGTATAATGTATTTTTAGCCCCAGGGGTACAGGTCTATGAATCGCCAGGTTTACACACTTCACAGCACTCACCCTAGCACATACCCTCCCCAATGTCCATAACCCCCCCCCCCTCTCACAACCCCCCTCCCCCCCCAGCAACCCTCAATTTGTTTTGTGAGATTAAGAGTCTCTGACTGTTTGTCTCCCTCCCGATCCCATTTTGTCTAACTTATTCTTTTCCTACTCCCCAAACCCTCCACGTTGCATCTCCACTTCCTCATATCAGGGAGATCATATGATAGTTGTCTTTCTCTGATTGACTTATTTCACTGAGCATAATACCCTCTAGTTCCATCCACGTCGTCACAAATGGCAAGATTTCATTTCTTTTGATGGCAAGATTTTCATTCTTTTGATGGCTGCATAGTATTCCATTGTATATATATACCACATCTTCTTTATCCATTCATCTGTTGATGGACATCTAGGTTCTTTCCATAGTTTGGCTATTGTAGACATTGCTGCTATAAACATTCGGGTGCACGTGCCCCTTCGGATCACTACATTTGTATCTTTAGGGTACATACCCAGTAGTGCAATTGCTGGGTCATAAGGTAGCTCCTCAACTTTTTGAGGAACCTCCATGCTGTTTTCCAGAGTGGCTGCACCAGCTTGCATTCCCACCAACAGTGTAGGAGGGTTCCCCTTTCTCCGCATCCTCGCCAGCATCTGTCATTTCCTGACTTGTTAATTTTAGCCATTCTGACTGGCGTGAGGTGGTATCCCATTGTGGTTTTGATCTGTATTTCCCTGATGCTGAGTGATGTGGAGCATTTTTTCATGAGTCTGTTGGCCATCTGGATGTCTTCTTTGCAGAAATGTCTGTTCATGTCTTCTGCCCATTTCTTGATTGGATTATTTGTTCTTTGGGTGTTGAGTTTGCTAAGCTCTTTATAGATTTTGGATACTAGCCCTTTATCTGATATGTCATTTGCAAATATCTTCTCCCATTCTGTCAGTTGTCTTTTGCTTTTGTTAACTGTTTCCTCTGTTAAGCTTTTGATCTTGATGAAATCCCAATAGTTCATTTTTGCCCTTGCTTCCCTTGTCTTTGACGACGTTCCTAGGAAGAAGTTGCTGTGGCTGAGGTCGAAGAGCTTGCGGCCTGTGTTCTCCTCCAGGATTTTGATGGATTCCTTTCTCACATTGAGGTCCTTCATCCATTTTGAGTCTATTTTCGTGTGTGGTGTAAGGAGATAGTCCAATTTCATTTTTCTGCACGTGGCTGTCCAATTTTCCCAGCACCATTTGTTGAAGAGGCTGTCTTTTTTCCACTGGACATTCTTTCCTGCTTTATCGAAGATTAGTTGACCATGGAGTTGAGGGTCTATTTCTGGGCTCTCTATTCTGTTCCATTGATCTATGTGTCTGTTTTTGTGCCAGTACCATGCTGTCTTGATGATGACAGCTTTGTAATAGAGCTTGAAGTCCGGAATTGTGATGCCATCAACTTTGGCTTTCTTTTTCAATATTCCTTTGGCTATTCGAGGTCTTTTCAGGTTCCATATAAGTTTTAGGATTATTTGTTCCATTTCTTTGAAAAAAAAAAAATGGATGGGATTTTGATAGGGATTGTGTTAAATGAACACACATTTATTTTTAAAAATTAAAAATTAAGCTATTTCACCCTCATGTAACCTGCTTAAGAACCATAAATGGTTCCCCACCACCCTCATGAAAAATGTCCATATGAAGTTGGGCACAACATCGTGGGATGTTCGTTAGAAATTTCTACGATGATGGAGTTGTCCTATAACATTACTGTCCAGTACAGCAGCCACTAGACATATGTGACTCTTGAGCATTAGCAACGTGACTAGGACAAGCAAAGAACTAACACTTTAATGGACTTAATTTAATGTGGACTTAAATGTAAATAGCCACATTTGCCTACTGACTACCACAGTGGACAGCACAGTCCTACAATTTGCTGGGCAGTGACATTTCTTCCCATTTATATTACCTTGTGTCCAGTGTGAAGTCCTTTTTCTAGCCAGGCTGTTGGTCTCTTTCAAGTGGGTCTTATCACTGAAGATTTCCATTATCTGCTTATCCCTTTCCTCTGAGTGCCCTTCCCACTCCCCTCTGTGTATCAAGCCTGCCCTGTACTCCAGGTCCACTCCTTACCCCATGCCCCCCTGTTTTTTACTCTCCAGTCAACAATGCTTTCCCCCTTGTTCAGGTTTTAGAAAATGTCACCTGGATTGCTTACTCTGCTGCTCAGGAAAAGTCTGCTCTTGCAGAAATGGTGTCTTCTGTGTTTCTCTAGATTTATTTCTTTTGGTTGTGAGCTTTTGGTCAAAACCCTTTGTACCATTCCCTTTCCTCCTGCTCCAGCTCTTTCCATGTCTCATATATGATCAGAGCATGGTTCAGAACAGCTGCAGAGCAAACAGGTGGCCACAGGAGCCCAGGTGCTCACTCCTCCACTCACACTGGCCACTGGGATGTGTGAACGAGCGTGAAGTGTTAAGAGGAGAAGGGGAAGGCTTCCCTGGGCTTCGATACTGAGGAGGAAAAATGTGGAATAGTGCCACTCATGGTCTTCATGTTTTTGTCCAACGAGAAATTTCCTTTTCAGCTTAAACCCTTAAAGTTGTTCCACTTGCTCCACCAATCATGGCATTGGGCAGGATATGAAAATCTACAAACCCACCCCAAGGTAAATTTGTGCATCAAGCCTGGAGAGGGAGAAGCCATGCCTGAAGTAATGAGACATGCAGACGTTTTGGAGGAAAACACCGTCTTTTGTGCAATGGAACTAGTGAAGTCTGTGCTTAAATTTGAGCAAGTCCCAAAGCAGAGGCTGAAAGATCTTAGGACAATGAGGTAAACTCTGCGTGCCAGGTGGGAGAATGTGAGGACGGAGTGGCATACATACCGGGTCTGAGAATGGGGATGGTGTCTTGGCAAGCCATCATGACATCTTTTCTCTTTGTAACCATTTCTGTTAAAATGTTGCTAGTTCTTTAGTGAAAAGAACTCAAAATTAACCAGCTCAGGAAGTATTACTACCACTACTGTTCCCACTAAGGTAAGCACTACTTCTACTTACTAATCACAAGGACAAGGAGCAGGAGGAGGAGACACATTGAGATCAGCAGTTGTCGTAAATATCCTAGCTGACTATGGTAGTGTAGAGTATTTCCTCCACACTATGCTTTTACTTGTTCCCAGCTAATTTGTTTGCTGTCTGTACAGTGTCCCCACTGAAAGAACATTTCGACATGCTGTTAGAGATAAGAATGCAAACTGAGCAGTCCCTGCCTGACTTTGCAGTCAAAGTTATAGTGCCCAGATCAGATAAAAGCATAAAAGCAGTCAATTCCCCTACAGAACCGGGTCTTAACAAAGCTTATTTCTCTGTGGATAAGTGTACTCCCAGGCTTAGAAGCAAGCAGTCCTGGAGGCTAGTGGGTCATTCTCACAGCCAGAGTTGGAGGAAAAGGGTATCCCCACCCTGTACAACTATTAGGGAGAATAGAGAAAATGCACATGGCTGTTTGGCACAGAGTAAAAAGATTAATAAATGGTGGAAATGAAGATTATAGGGACTTGATGATGGAATGGCAAGGGCCTCCATGTCCTCCGTCCCTGTGGATGTGGGCTCTGGCTTTGAAGGGTTTCTCCAAGCCTGCCTCGTGGACATGGGGCCACAGCGCTGGGAGCAGGTACCAAGCTATGGAAAGGAGAATTCAGAGAGACGGGGGGGATCTGTCCCAACCCTCCTCTCACTCTCAGGCTGCAGGCAGGTGCCCTTGCGGATGGAGACACCAAGGCCAGGTCAAGCTGCAATGCCATTATAGGCCACACAGCTGAATGGAAAATCCGTTCAAAGAAACACAAATGAAATATAAGTACTGTGAAAAATGTGACCCCTGGGGTAGGTTCCTGTTTGAGGAGCATACACACACACACACACACAGTCACACACACACACACACCTGTATGCTGGTTATATCATAATGATGAACCCCAACGCTCCTGTCGCCTTCCCCCCACAAAGGAAATTCATTTCCTCCAGCTTGGTTATCAATTTTTGAAGAGGACAGTGTGACAAAGAGACCGTGTGATCTGAACTGAAGTGATCAGAAACATGGTACGGGCAGAAAACGTGTGAGACTGAAAGGAGGAATGCCATGCCTCGGCCGAATGTGCCAGCTGGAACTTTCCATGCAAACAACTAACAGAAAGTGACCGAGCTACCTGTAACCTCCTGTTCCTTCTCGCCTTCATTCAGGTCTTGAGAATCATGACCTGCGACCAAACGCACATTGAACCTGCTGGTGCTGCCTGTGACAGAAACCCATGCAGACCCCTTTTACATTTCCGCATAACCCGGAAGCCCTAGGGTTCCTGCCAGGCATGTGCCGGGGATACCACTTAATCCTGTCAACTGCCCCGCGGGGTGGGGGCTCCTGCTGTTTTCATCTTCCAGATGAGGCACACTCACTCAGAGTCTCAACCCTTTGCCCAAAGCCAGCAGCCACTAAGTGACAAAGTCAGGATGGCTGGCATGGAGGGCCCTATGTGGCCTGCTGTGCTGTGCAGCCCGAGGGCAGCATCTCCGAGGGCTGCTGCTGTATGGACAAGGCCCTCTGCATCACCCTAAATAGATAGGCTGTCCTCTGACCACCATCCCTGGTCTGATGAGAAGATGACTTAAGGAAAGAGGTACGGGGAGAGAAGGGGAGTGTCCTGCCTCAATTTGTCTCCGGAAATGCCAGCGCTCCCCAACCAGTTTATGGTTCCTCTGTGCTTGGTGACATGTGTGTAACACTTGCTGTGTCCTGCTGCCTCCTGGAACTTTTCCTGGCAATTCTAGTCCCCAGCCACCAGCGCCCTATTAATTTCTTCCTAGTAATTCTGTCCAGGGACACGATGTTTACCTCCCACGTGGACTACGGCACAGTCCTCCTTCAACCGTCACATGGCTCTTCCCAAACAGCCAGTAGATACTGAGAAGGTGAAGTCTGCCAACTTAGACCTCTGTCGTCCCACATGGGAGCCACCAGAGAGAGATATGGGGCTGTTGAACCCTTGAAATGTGACACGTGAGGTTGGCATTGAATACATAGGATAATATAGCCTTCGTCCTAAAAAAAAAAAAAAAAAGACCATAAAGTAGCTCTTTAGTAATTTTTTCATATTTACTCCATGTTCAAATAACATTTTAAATATCTTGAGCCAAATAAAATATATTATTAAACGTAATTTCACCTATTTCTTTTTCACTCTTTTTCAGGTAGCTACTAAAATTTTTATACAGTTGATCTGTGGACAACCCGGTTTGAATCTCCCCCATCCAGTTCTGTCCAAGTATTTTCTCTTCCTTAGGATTTCTTAGCAACTTCTTCTTCCCTCTGGCTTGCTTGACTGTAAGAATACAGTATAAAAATACATAAAACATACCAAATATGTGTTCATCAACTGTTAATGTTTTCAGTAAGGTTTCCCAAGCAGTAGTGGGCTATTAGTAGTTAAGTTTGGAGGAGTGAAAAATTATACATAAATTTTCAACTGTGGGGGGGGGGGTGTCGGTGCCCCTGACTCCTGTGTCATTCAAGGCTCCACTGCAATTTCCTATGTGGTTTACATTACTTTTCAACTGGACAGCACTGACTTGGGCCACTGCATCTCTCCCAGCCCCCTACACTGTCCTAGCTCCCAGTCCAAACAAGTGAGCATCTGAAGATCTGACTTCGTTGTCACGGCTGCCACCCTTCCCCTGGGAACTCAAGGGCACAGCCTGCTCAGGTGACAGGCCCCTGGGGTCAGCGAGTTAACCCAAAGCACCCTCCAGAGGCAGCTCCACGTACACTGGGCTAACGCACCCCCGAGGCTTAGCTGTTTCCCTCTCAGCATACAAGATCAGAGGTGAGTCAGGGACAGGGCAGCGTTGGGTTAAAAAACCCAGAAAAACCCACAGAAAGCTCTTCTGAACTTTGCCTCCAAAGGAGTTTTGAATAATGAACAGGGGAAATAAGAACTCAATTTGCAAAAATAAAAAAAGAGAGAGAGAAATTAAACTAAATTGAAAAAAAATAACTTCTCGGGGCCGACGAACACCAGAAGAGAATTTTCGAAAACATATTATTTTAGTTTCAGGGGTTTACCAGATAGATTGATTTGGTGATAAGGGGCTCCGAAAGCTATTTTCTCGGCTTCAGCAGAAGTTAACCACCTCCAAATGCCTCAGTATTTAGCTGTACAGCTGACAGCAAACATGTCGGGGAAAAGCAAGATAAATGATTGGACATACTGGATCAGAGCCCCTAGCAATCTGTACAGCTCCATCCCGCGTGGCCCTGATTAACACCGAGGCCAGTTCGGAAATCTCACATTGTTTTTCTGGGAGCAGGACAGCAGCCAAAGTTCAGTGACATGGAACCTGTTGTCAGTGGCCCCACAAACGGGCAGAAAAGTTTTAATTGGGTTTTTAGCCAGGCAGACAAAAGGGGAAATGAGGCCTTTTTTTTCTTCTTCTTCTTCTTCTTTTTTTCTCATCTTCTCCTACAAGCTACTTCCAGCCCCCAGGCACCAACCCTCAAAACACACATGCTCACGGTTGTCACTCATTTTTGCCCTGGATGGAAAACAAAGCAAAATCATTTATTTATGTTCCTTACCATGAGACCTAGTAAATGACACACTTATAAACATTTGTTCTTGCAGGGAAAGAGAGAAACCTAATTTCTTTTGTGACACTCGTACAACCCCACTGTGTCTGGGTATTTTTCTGAGATGAGCAATAAACGCTCTGTCTTCAAAGGCTGCTTTGTTCTTGCCTTTTCTTGAAATGAAGGTGCTCTTGAAAACATGTCTAGAAAACGCTCATGAATTGCAAGTGGTACTTGGGTTCCCGCTCCCCTCCCCGTGCCCAGCCTCCCAAGGTAAATTGCTCATTTCCAGTCAGACCCCAACCCCCTGACCTGTAATACCATTCTAGACTGATCCAAGTGACAGGTTGGAAGGTCTTGACAGAATTCACAAATCTGAGGGTGTCCCTGGCCGTGGTCATTTGCTCTGCACAGGATGCTTGTGGCTCCGACCCCTGCTGTTACTTCTGAGAATGTATCAGAGCAAAATTCCCTCTGCTTCCTCCTCCATCAATCGACAAACCTGTATAGAGGGAGGCTGTACGTCCTGCTTCTAGAAGACACTGAACAAGCCTGCCATTCCTGAGGCGGGCAGGACTGTGGGGAAGCCCCAAGGCGGGGACTCCAGGGTTGAACCTGAAAAGCAAGGGTTCCCAGCCTCAGCAGGTCCAAGGAAGGAGCACTCTTGGGATACGCCATGCTGCTGTGTGAAACGCTCAAACGCCCCCTCCTCCTTTACCCCAGGGGGGGCTTTAATCTCTTGCGAGAATCAAAACACACTCAGTGAGCCATAAATTTGGACTCCAGCAAAAGGAAATAGTCACGTGTATAGTGTTTAGGGCCAGAGAGACCTGGGGTCAAATCCCAGCTCCTTCAATTTCTGCCCACATGACCTTGAGTCATTTATTAACCTCTTGGAGCCCGACTGTCCTCACCTGTAAAATGAAAGTAACAGCATCTGTGATTATGACACTGAAGCAGGGCTAGTCCACCGAATTACGCTGAGAGCCTCGCGCGCAAGCCGCGCATGTCATCCGAAATTTTCCAGCAGCCACTTACAAAGAGTAAAAGGAAAATAGGTAAAATGCATCCCCAATTTTAATTACATCGTTTGTTGGGCCACCCTGAAGCTCAAAATTTTCCTATGGTCTACTGCAAGAATTCTGTATAATGTCAGAATTCCCAGTCTGTGACGGAACTGGGCCCTGAAGTGGGAGCCCTGTGCTCAGTTAGTGAAAAGTCTCCCCCAGGTCTGCCCCCTCTCCGTGTTTTTAGCCACAGGGGCTCAACTGCTACTGGGGGTTTGGGTGGGGGAGTAGGGGATTAGGTGCACAACAGACACCATGACACTTCCATCATGTTCCCTGAAAGCAGCCCTAGTCTACTATATTAGTGTCCTAAGGCCACGGCAGTAAGAACCACAAACCAAGCATAAATTTACTCTCTCATTTCTGAGGCTGAAGTCTCAGGTCAAGGTGTCACAGGGCCATGTTTCCTCAAAAGGCTCTAGAGGAGGACCTGCTCCAGACTTTCCTCCTAGCTTCTGGTAGTTCCTTGGCTTTTGGTGACATAATAATCTTCACACAGCCTTGTCCTTGTGTGCATGTCTGTCTCTATATCCATATTTTCCATTATTATAAGGACACCAGTCGTACTGGATGAGGGCTCACCCTAATAACCCTGTCTTAACTTTGTTGCCTTCTATCTCCAAATTAGGTCAGTTCTGAATTGCTGTAGCTTATGAATCCTGCATATTCTTTTTGGGAGACACAATTCGATCAGAAGCGTCTTTGCTTATGTCCCCCAAACCCAACTAACTCCCCTCCCCAAACCCTCTGCGGTTTGGAATTTCTTACAGCTCTGGCTTGAATCTCAAACGTCTCTATTTCAGAAGAGGTTCTTGTCTCTACATTTCTATAATTAAAGGCTTCAGTTGAGTGTTTTTCCCAAAGCAAAGAAATCATTTACCCCAAAGGAATTTTGACATCATCACTTCTTTCCAGATAATCAGCTTGGGTTTTGAAAAGGCAGGTTGGGTGTTCCCCATCGGTCCTTAACTTCAGCCGAATAAGATTTCAAAAATGTTAGGGTCTTCTTTTCCACTTAGGTACTCTGCAACATTAATATAAATTTATTTCATAAGTCCAAATGATTAAACATTTGTGAATACAATGAAGTCAGTCAATGAGAATAATGAGGCTGTTTTGACGAACATAAAACTTTGAAATCTGGGTTTATGGAAGAAAACGGCAATCTTCTATCAGCTCCAGTGTGTAATTTACTTCTGTATTTGATTTAAGTTGCGTAAAATGGAGAAAATCTTGATTCATATCAGTAAAACTGACACCATTTGCAGCTTCATAGCACATGCTGCAATCTCAGAATAGTCTTCAATTAAACAGCTATGGTCAGAGTTTTATTCGGAGAATTGATCAGGTTAGCACAAGTTAACCCACTGGAGGTCGACAACGTGTTAAAATTTAGCGTAAACCAAATTTGTGTGTACCGATGTAATTGTATTGCTGTTTAAAATATGTAATTTGGAAAATTAAATTTAAATTATTTACAGAGCTCCCGGAGCACTTCTATAATGCCCTGGGGCTCTGTGGAAGAACATGATTAGAAAATCTCTGACCTACTCAGCCAGGTCCAAGCTCACCTGCATTTTCCTTTCCCCTCCCAGCCTCATTCCCCTTTGCTCCCCTATTGGCATTTCCAGCTTCAGGGGGCTGACTTCTCAGGGCCCCGAGTTAAGTGTTTTTCAGGCGTTCTGTGTATGCTGCACTCCTGCTGGAATCTCAGCTCTCCCCTGATTATAGAGTCCCGCCTGCTCTTCAAGTTCAAGTCCATCTGCTCACCCTCCATCTCCCATCACTTGTTGGGACCAGGTACCCACTGCAATCTGCCAACTACACTGAAGGTGAAGAGATCACAGTGGTGTCCTCCCTCTGGTGTCCCTGGAAGCACGAGCCGGGGAGAAGGGCAAGGGCAGGCATGGCAACACAGACAGGCGCAGAGTAAGGAGGAAGGTCCAGCTACCGGGAGGGTCACGGAGCATCAAGGACCTAATTCAGAGGCCTTCAGCGCTCATTGATTCTGCAGAATGGAAACTTCCGGTTGCTACCAATTTTTCACTCTGCTGCTCATGAATTTATTCACAAGTTTCAGCTTTGTTTTATCCTCCTCCCCCATCCCATGTTCTCCAGGGACAGACCTTCAAACACCTTTGCATGCTTCTCAGTAACAGGCCCAAGGGTAAGCCCATATATATTCAGGAAATACTTGTTGGCTGATGTTGCTGATCAACAGGATAAACAAAAAGATCAGTTTTGGTGGCATCAGAGGAAGTGACCACTGTAGGCAGAAGGCATGGTGAGGGGGTGCCCAGAAGGTTCTATTGTATAGAACAGGAGGTCGCGTTGGCCCTCCCGCTGTGGCGTCTTGTAGGGACACACCTGGTTGTGCTTTGAGCCCTCGACCCAGTGATGGTGTAGCTCTGTTCAGGGACCTTTTGTTCTCTCACATTCTCTTGAACTCAAAAGTCAGATTTTGTACCTTCCCAACAGATGTGGCCGGCCAGCCCGGAAGTCAGTGCTGATTAATAGAAGCCTGATTCATAGCCCTTGACAATTTCTGTGGTGTAAATGCTCCCAGAACAGGTGGCTTCCAGCTACCACTGTGATGTCGCCGGACAGGCTCTTGGGAAGAGGGACACACCATCAGCCTGTGTGAGCCAGCCCAAGCACAGTCCTGCTTGCCGTCGACCGTGCATGTTAGAGCTGCACTCAAGACGGCTTTTATAATCAGACAGGACGTTCTGTCTTTCTTTGATTAATTTCAAGTGCAGTCAAAAATAGAATATGCAAGAGCATATTCACAGTATAAGACAGAGAGATTGTCTAATGCCTCCCTTCCTCTTGTCCGTTTTGATGAGTAAATAATGACAGAGTAGTTTACAGATGAGACAGATCAAAACCAAGAACAAGATGCTGTGCTTTGCAGGACTCTGTCAAGGTCTCGGCTCCCAAGTGTCTCATTACATTTGAATTCCAGAAGCAAAGGCCCTTTTAAGATCCTGTATGATCCAGACCAGCTTGTAGAGCATGCTGCTTGTAGAAGTTCAGGCTTTAGCCCCATCTCAGCTCCGCTCTCAGATTCCAAGCCAATGAATCAGCAGTGAGGCCCATGAATGAGCACTGAAGCTGAAGAACAACTACTCTTTAGAAAGACTTTGGGGACACTTGGGGGGCACAGTCAGTTGAGCATCCGACTGTTGGTTTTGGCTCAGGTTGTGATCTCAGGGTCGTGGGACTGAGCCTCAAGTTGGGCTCTGCACTCAGCGTGGAGTCTGCTTGAGATTCTCTCTCTCCCTCGGCTTGTTCCTCCTTCTCATGCATGCTCTCTCTCAAATACATAGATAAATCAGGAAGGAAGGAAGAAAAAGAGAAAGAGAGAGAGGAGGGAAGGGAGAAAGAAAGGAAGGGAGAAAGAAAGGAAGGAAGGAATGTGGGAGGGAGGGAGAGAGGGAGAAAGACAGGTTCTGGGGAGGGATAATGCAAGAATTCTGAGTCGGAGGAAACAGTGACAAACCAGATTCAGAATTTAAGTTTTGTTTTTTTTTTTAAGATTTTATTCATCTATTTGACAGACAGAGACCAAAAGTAGGCAGAGAGAGAGGGGGACGCAGGCTCCCTGCCGAGCAGAGAGCCCGACACGGGGCTCGATCCCAGGACCCCAAGACCATGACCCAACCCAAAGGCAGAGGCTCAACCCACTGAGCCACTCAGGCGCCCCCAGAATTGAAGATTTAATAGGGAGAAGTTATATTAAAACCTATGTGGGTTTCCCTTTCCCACCCACCCTTATTCTATGCCTGACCCCGCCTACTCTTACCACGGGATCCTTCCTCCCGAGATGACAGCTGGGCCTGCCTTTCCAAGGACCAGAGGGCTGGACTTGACCTGTGTGGCTTATTGGAGCTCTGCCCCAGAGCAGGGGCGGGAGCAGAAGATGCGCTCAACCCTTTGGCCCTGACGTCTCCTTGCCCCAGGAATTAGAAAGAACTGGAAGCTCTCACGCCAGGTTCCCAGCAGTTTTCAGAGACACACGCCTTGAAAGGAGGAGGCTTGTCAATACATGCCCACAGTTGGAGACGAAGCTCTCTCAGAAAGACACTTCCTCATCAGTGTCCCAGCGTCCCACCTGTGACAAGGTCAGGGCAACTCTCTTATTATCCACGCTGCTTTCCCTTTTCAAGGTCAGCAGTTCCCACTCCCCGGGAGTAGCTTAATGGGCTGTGGAGAATTCCAAGGAGTGGAGGCCTTTCGACTACACYGCAGGACCARGTRTGTAAAAGCTGCGCCGTCAGTGACAGTTGCTGCTTTGACAGGTGAGCCCGCCTCCAAACCTGAGATAGTTACTCAGACTTCTCTTTCCATCCCTGAGCCATCGTCCGCAGTGATTCTGAAATGCAGATGGTGGACATTATTGTTCTGTACCCAGATATCCTCCTTAGACATCTTTTCCTGCCAGGAGGAAGAAAGAGTCCTCCAAAGTACGTGCATTTCAAGCCCATCTGCGGAAATCCTCCCGACGGGCGTAGGGACTCCTCATATGTCACTGGCTTCACCACTGCACCGCCCGAACTCATGAATGGGATTCTTTGCTTATCTTCCGTAATTAATCTCTGTCTCATTGGGAGAAAACTCTAGCAACAAGGCGCTGTCTGCAGACACCACACCTACTGGAAACCCGTGCACCGATCCATTGCCGCACGGGAACCCCCTCCGACTTTGCAAACAAGACACCTGGGTGAGCGTACGAATGAGCCTGCGCCCGGCAGCGGGTCCGCGAGCAATGGACCAGGAGCATCTTGACAGGGCACATGGAGTGGAAGCTCATGGTTTGTGGAATCTGTGGAAGCAGAACAGATGGGGTGTAGGTGGGGTGTGGATGTGGGAAGGAGAAGAGGACTTTGCAGAAGGTGGATGTTTATTCCCTGAGGCCAACACATGCAAACTACCTTGTGGAGGAAGGTTAAAACAGAGCCTTTAGAGAATGCGTTCATGTCCTTAAAACTCCTCTGGATCTCCTGCCTTGGGCACCTGCTCTCCTCCTACCTCTGTGCCAGTCCTGCTCAGCCTTTATCTGAGGGCTCTTCTAATAGGGCACCTGTACGACAGCCTTCCTCAAACCGGGCATACAAAATGGTTCTATATTGAGATCAGAGTGGAGACCCACAAGCCCTGTCAGCTACACACTCTGGGAGGATGGGTGGACTTCCAGACATGTATTCTATGTATTCTATGCCCCTCTGCTCCCAGCTTCAGATGACTGGTCCAAGATAGTCATGCTAATTCCATCTCCCCTTGCTACTGACTGCTTCAGGATAGGTTTGCAGCCTAACCCTAGCCAACAAAATTTGAGGGAAAGAGAAACCATAGGAAGAGGCAGCTTCCTCCGTTGGAGCAGAAGCATCCAAGTCCCAGGTGAGCCAAGTTATCCCTGTTACAGAACCGATTCCCAGATACACATTTTCAGTTTCCATGTCTCTCCTGAGCTCCAGCCCCCTCCTTCCAGCTGCTTGGGGGAAATCCCAGCTTGGTGCCACAGAAGAGCGATGGCGGGCATTCAGGAACACCATTGCCCCCAATCTTTCCAAAATTGTTTATCTAAAATTGTTCCACAAGACTCATGGTTGGATTCAATTTTTGTAACCAAATTGGACTGCCACCCCTGAGCCTTCAGCCCCTAGTTTTAGACAGAAGGAGCTAGCTGCTCTTCTGTCTATCACCTCTGTTGATTAATGTCATCACTATTCCTTCCGTAGGGTTCTGCAATTCCTTCAGGAAAAGTTTCTTTCTTTCCAGGCTGGAAACCTGGTGTTCCCCTTCAATTCTTTTTTCCTTTATTCTCCCCCATTCATCTCATGGAGGTTTCCAACCAGCGCTCTTCCTCATAATCCCGTCATGCTCCTGTCCATACCTGTGGGCTCTGCCTCCTTGCATATAAGGAAGACAATTATAAAGCCCCAGATTAGGGGTGCTTTATGCAGTTTCTGTTCTCTGAAATTATCTACTACATGGATACCACACAATTTCTAAAGGCACTGATCTGACCCTTTATGTCCCCTGTTCAGAAATATGAAAAGGTGACACATTGCCTTTAGAATATTCCAGACTTTGTTCATGGATCTGCACTCTCTAGCATTGAATGAAAATCCCAGCTATGTAACTTACTATACATCCATCCTTTGATGTGTCCTCCACAGAGCCTGTACCCAGTGGAATAGTGTCCCTCCAAAGTCTGTTTTTACCAGAACCTCAGAATGTGACCTTATTTGGAAATAGGGTCTTTGTAGATATAATTAGTTAAGATGAAGTCATACTGGATTAGAGTGGGTCCCAATCCAATGACCAGTGTCTTTAGGGGGACACAGGATACATACCAAGGGAAGGCAGTCATGTAAAGATGGGACCAGAAACCGGAACTGTGCTGCTCCAAGCCAAGGAACCCCAAGGATTTCAGGCAACCACCAGAAGGTCGACTGGGCAAGGAAGGAGCCTTCCCTGGAGACTTCAGAGGGAGCATGGCCTTGCTGATACCTTGATTTCAGCCTTCTAGCTTCCAGAACTGTGAGGCTAGTGTTCTAGGCTACATTTCAGGTTTAAGCCAATCCATGTATGGCACTGTGTCACAGCAGCCTGAGAAAAACAACAGAGAGACTCTCCACAACCCCTTTGTGTGGTCCCATCTGCATGCTTTGGTCCATGTCTCCGGAAAGCCCTTACCTCACCTCTCGTCCTTTGACATGTATACATGTCTCAAGGTTCAACTAAAATAATCACCACAAACAGTCGTACATGGCCAGGAATTTCTCCCTGTTTCCTCATGTATCCCTCGCATGATGGTTTTCCAGTTGTCCTCCCACAGACTGGGAGCCAGATGCTTCAGACTGGGTACTCTTCCACCGCCTGACGGTATAGGTGCATGGCCTGTGGCAGGATCCCAAATGTAGGAGAAAGACAAACAAATGAGTGTCTAATATGCTCCTTGATAAAGGTCATGCTGTACTTCTTTTTGTGGGAAAGGGGAAGATAGGAATACAAGGCAATAGAAACAAGGTATGAAGGGCTATGCCTATATCTTCACTCTTCCAGGTGAACTTTAAGATATTTTCAGGGTCACCTGGGTGGCTCAGTACATTAAGCGTCTGACTCTTGATTTCAGCTCAGGTCATGATCTTAGGGTCGTGAGATCAAGCCCCGCATCAGGCTCTGTAGTCAGCAGGGAGTCTGCTTGAGATTCTCTTTCTCTGCCTCTACCCGCCCCCCACCCTGCTACACTTTTTCCCTTTCTCTCAAAAAAAATTAATTAATTTTTAAAAAGATAATGTTTTCAAACACTTAAAAAGCATCCAGGCAGACTTCCCAAGAATCCCAGTCTTTATACCATTCAATTCTCTTGACTAAATATTCTCAACAGCTTTATCAAGGTATAATTGACATAACAAATTGTCGATGTTTAAAGTACACAATTTGATTTTAAGACATTTGTATACACCCGTGAAACCATGACCATAAACAAGATAATGAACATACATATCACCTCCAAAGGTTTTCTTATGCCATTTTTAAATAATTATGATAAAGTATGCCTCACATCAAGTTTACCATTTTAACCATTTTTACATTTACTATTTAGCAGGATTATGTACATTCACAGTGTTGGGCAGATACCATCTCAATGAGTATCCAGAAATTTTTTTCTTGAAAAACTGAATTGCTGTATCTATTCACAAATAACTTCCCATTTTCCACCTTCCCCAGATCCTGACAACTACCATTCCATTTTCTGTTTCAAATCTGTTCCCACTCTAGGGACCTCATGTAAATGGAATCCTACAGCCTTTGTCCTTTAATGGCTGAGGAATTCCACTTGCTGTCATGTCCATGAGGTTCATCCATGTTCTAAGAGGTGTCAGAATTTCCTTCCTTTCTGAGGCTGCATCAAAATCTATTTTATGTGTTTTCCACATGATATTGAATCCATATTTTAATTTGGGGATAATTGACATTTTAACAATATTGGATTTTCTTATCTCTTAACAAAATATCTCTCCCCGTTTATTTAGGATTTCTTTAGGATTTCACATGTCTTGCACATCTTTTTGTTAGATTAATCCCTAAGTTTCATATTTTTGTTGCTATCATAAATAGTATTTTTGTTTCAATTCTCAACTGCTTGCTTCTAGTAATTAAAACGTAATTGACTTTTTATATTGATACTGCCTCCTGCGATCTTACTATACTCACTTATTCTTGTAGGTTTTTGTTTGGGTAGATGTCTTTTGCAGACAATCATGCTGACTGTGAATAGAGTTCCACTCCTTTATTTCCAATCTGGATACCCTTTCCTTGCATTATTGCACTGTCCAGGACCTGCCAGTATTGAATAGATGTGATGAGAGCAGACATCTTTGCTTTGTCCAGATGTTAGGCACAAACCAATCAGTTGGCCATCATTTAGTATGATGTTAACTGTATGTTTTCCATAGATGCCTTTCTTTTTCGAGTTTGATGATATATTTTAAGAGGAATAAATGCTGGATTTTGTCAAATGCTTTTTTTTTCATCTGTTGAGAAAATTATATAGCTGGGCATTTTTTTAAATTTTTGTTTGTTTGTTAATATGAATTGAACTGATTGGTTTTCAAATGTTAAACCAATCTTGTATTCCTAGTACAAGTCCCACTTGTTATGATGCATGGTTCCTTTGATACATTGTTTAATTATATATGCTAAAATTTTGTTAAGAATTTTTACATATGTGTTCATGAGGGGTATTGGTCTGTAGTTTCACTGCAATGTCTTTGTCTAGGTTCAATATCAAAGTAATCCCAGTCTAGAATGATTTGGGAAATAGTCCTTCCTCTTCTATTATATGAAAGCATTTGGATGCTTTCATATAATAGATGATGAATATAATATGATGCTTTCATATAATAGATGAAAAATGATATCATTTTTCCTTGAATGTTTGGATACAATTCACCCATGAAGCCATCTGGGTCTGGAGTTTTATTATTTGTTTGTTTGTTTTTTTGTATTTTAAGGGAAGATTTTATATTAGTTTAAAATTTAAATAAACTCAATTTCTTTAAAGCTATAGAGTTATTCAGGCTACCTATTTCTTCTTTTTTTAAATTGTATTTTATTTAAATTCAATTAATTAAAACAGTGTGTGATTAGTTTCAGAGGTAGAATTTAGGGATTCACCAGTTGCATATAACACCCAGTGCTCATTACATCAAGTGCCCTCCTTAACACCCATCACCTCGTTACCCCATCCCCCAACTTTGCTCCCCTCCAGCAACCCTCAGTTTGTTTCCTGTAGTTAAGAATCTCTTACGGTTTATCTCCCTATCTAATTTTGTCTTATTTCATTTTTCTCTCCCTCCCCTATGATCCTCTGTTTTGTGTCTTAAATTTCACATATGAGTGTGGTCATATGATCACTGTCTTTCTCTGATTGACTTATTTTGCTTAGAATAATACCCTCTAGTTCTATCCACATTGTTGCAAATGGTAAGATTTCACTTTTTGATGGCTGAGTAATATTCCATTGTGTGTGAGTGTGTGAGTGTGTGTGAGTGTGTGTGTGTGTACATCTTTATCCATTCACCTGTTTATCTTGCATGGAATTTGTTCATTCATCCAAGATGTTACATTTATTGGCATAAATTTGTTCATGGTGTATCCTTATTATTGTTGTGATATTTATAGAATCACAGGTATATGCCAAAGTCCTCTCTCTCGTTCCCAATATTGGTTTTGTGTGTCAGTGTGTGTGTGTGTGTGTGTGTGTGTGTGTGTGTCTCTTTCTCTTTCTTCCTGATTAGTTTAACTAGAGGTGTATTGATTTCACTGATGTTCTCCTGGAAATAGATTTTGTTTTCCTTCTCTTTATTATTTGTTTCCTTCTTCATTAATTTTCATTCTAATCTTTATTATTTTTTTCCTTTTGCTTATTTTTGGTTGATTGCTTTCCTTTTCTTAAGTTGGAAACAGAGCTCATTTAATTTTCTTCTTTTCTTTTATGGTGTTTAGTGCTAAAAATAACCCTATTAATACTGTGTTAGCTGCATTCCACGAATTTTGATATATTGCGTTTTCTTTCTCATTCAGTTCAAAGTATTTTCTAATTTCCCTTTTGATCTTTTCTTTGACCATATGATATGTAAATGTGTATTATTTATTTTTTAAATAGTTGGGCATTTTCCAGATATCTTTCTGTAATTGATGTCTAACTTAATTGCACTGTGGTTATAGAAATACTTGGTGTGCCTTGAATCCTTTTACATTTATTGAGACCGTTTCATAACCAGAATATAATCTATCTTGGTAAATGTTCCATGCATACTTGAAAAGAACATGTACTTTTCTATTTTGGGGTAGAATGTTCTACAAATGCTAGTTAGGTCAGGTTGGGTGGTACTTTTGTTCCAGTCTCTTATATCCTGATTGATTTTCTTTTTTTACTTTTTCTTTCAGTTATAGAAAGAGGGCCGATGACATCTCTGAATATAATTGTGGATGTGTATATTTCTCTCTGCAGTTCTTTGGGATGTAGGAAATGTGGAGTTTAGAAGGTTGAGTACTGTCCCAGCAAGAGTAGAAGATAAAAGACCATATGATCATGACAGGGGAGGGTACTAGGGGAGTGCGGGGTGCAAGGAGGAACCCCATCACAGTGGCAAAGATAACGGTAATTTTTTTTTAGAAAGAAAAATGCTCAGTTGGGTTAACTTCTGGGCTGAATGCTTTCCTACTCCTCTAACATGCTGGTTTCCAGGGTAGGATGTGCATCAGCATCACCTGAGGGCTTTACACAGACCCCTGGGCCCTGCCCATGGGGTTTCTGATTCTGTAGGCTTGCCACGAAGCCCAAGAATTTGTATTTCTAACAGGTTCTTAGGTTTGGGAAGCTCTGCCCTAATGCAGTACACTTTGCCTTCACTTTGGGCCTTATACCTGCTCACCCTTTGCCTTGAACCCTCACCTACCCCCACAGCCTTGCCGCCCAGCCCTGGTTAACATTTCATCAGCTTCCCTGAATCTCCTCATCCCGATTGGTCGCTTCCTCCAAAACCTGGTTCATCTCCATGTCACATTATGCAGAGATTGTCTGTTACCTGTCTTCTTGTCCTCCTTCTGGACTCCTGGATCCCTGGAAGAAAGGCTCTGTCTGGCTTGTTCACCACTGTCCTTCCAGAGCAGAGTGCACACTCGAACATTCATGGCACAAGAAATGTTTAATTCCTTGAAGTCTGAGTGGTCAGAAAAGCTTCACCTGGGCTCTCCATCAATTTTGTGAGCTGAATAGCAATTATAATGTTGACATTTAATGTATCTGGAGAGAGGACCAGAGTCTCCTGAGATCACGCCTTCCTTTTTGGGGGTTAAGATTTGGACAAGAGATACACGGAACAGGGTTTGGGTGTTGGAGGGGGTGCGTAGTGTCAAACACAATTCTGCTCTCTGGAATTTCTTCCCCAAATGCATGCACTACGAGTCACAGCACACTGTGGCTGCCTCTCAGAGGAGCTGTTTTTGTCTTTTCTTATCCCTCGGGGAAGTGTCTGCTTTGTGTTGGCAGCACCTGCCAGTCTAAAGATGGATGATCAAGGTTCCACCTTGATGGATAGCTGCCCCCCAACAAATTGGCGCATGATCTGCAGAGAGATCATCTTCAGGAGATGCGACAAATGGTGACAGATGAGCAAGGTGGGCTTCACTTTTGCTTCCAGAGACACTAGCTCTGATGAAACTTTCATGACAGACGAAAAACAGTCCACCACAGGAGATCTCAAGGAAAGAAAACCCCCAGTTCAAAGAGCAAAATTAATAACACTATGCATTTGGATGACTTTGCACTTTGCCAAGATTGGTTCCACTCCATGTGTATAATGACCAGTGAGATGGATAGGATAGGCAGCATTATTCCCATTTCCGCCCATGGGTAAACTAAGACTAGAAGTCACGTGATGCACCAGGGCAGAGCCTGGGTTCCAGCCTATCATCTGTTTTCCCCTCCAGCGCTCATTACACCCACTCCTGGGACCTGGGGTGGGGAAAACACAGCTCTGTATTTTGCTAGAAAGCAGCACGAATAAAAGCTGACTGGTAAGATAGGTTTGTTTGTACACATTCTTTATTCTCCGGGCTGATTTATGGGAGGAAAACGTCACATGGGAAAGCATTGGGCTGGAGCTGAAAATTAAAAAGAAATGTGGTCTTTGTCATTTCAGGTACACAGCCTGCCACCGTCCCCAGCAAGCCCGAGGTGACCTGTGTGGTGAGCAGGCGGTCCCTGCCACTTGCCTCAGGTTCGGCAAGCATGGAGGCTTTATTCATCTCTCAAGGGGCCTTGCTAAAGCTGTTCACCCCCTCCATGACTGCAGGGCCCCGTGCATCGCTTTAGGGGACAAAGCTGGGGTCCATGTAGCAGCCTCAGGCTAATTAAGCCTCAAACAAATTCTCAGGCTGCCAGAGCACCGATTACACTTGAAGTGCCGCGGGCCCGGACCTGCAGCAGAAAGCCTGCTGGACGCGCCCTAGTAATTGGGCTGGCTCACTGGTTCTGTGTCCCTGGCTCCCCTAATGACCAGCAGTGCCGGCTGTTTGTTTAGGAGCATTTAAAATGTGAAAGCACGAGAAAACGCAGTCAGTGAGCCCACAGGCCAGGCTCCCCTGGAGGCCATTTGCTGGACACACACTCTGGATTTTTCCACTGGATTTTTCTACAAGGGGCACAAGTATGACAGCAGAGTTGTAAAGGTCAGAGAAGCCAGCGTTATGAAAGCTAGTACCGAGATGTCCCCAGATGTGAAGAGTGGTCTCAGATCAGGTGGGGAAAAAAAAAAATCATGGATTTTTCATCAAGAAAACACAAGCTCAGCAGGGAAGAGGAAACAATTATTCATAAAACCCACAGGTTGCAAATACATGACCTCTCATCCCATTGGAGAGAGATTCCAAATGGCTAATAGCTTCAGGGTGATTAACTTGGGTTAGATTAACTTTGTGTTATAAATGGATCAAATCCACACAGTTTAGAGGTTACAGAATTGTTCTCTCCCACCGATATATTTTCATAAGCAGCAGGAATAAGAAAATGAGACTTAAGAAGACAACTTCATTTTTTGGATTCCACCGACGTTTCCTGAGTGCCTACTATGTGTCGATGAGGAATACGGCCATCTCTGGGAAGAGGCACGGTCTGGAGTGTTATGGGCTCAAACCAGAGACCTGCCCTGACCAAGCATCTGGAGGCAGAGGGACCCTGATGGTCATCATTTTCACCAATTCGTCTCAACCAAAGGACACACACCAAAAGACACAGGCTGGGGCACCTGGGTGGCTCAGTCGGTTAAGCGTTTGCCTTCGGCTCAGGTCATGATCCCAGGGTCCTGGGATTGAGCCCCGCAGCAGGCTCCCTGCTCTGCAAGGAGTTTGCTTCTCCCACTGTCTCTCCCTGTCATTCCCTCTTCTGCGCTCTCGCTCTCTGTCAAATAAATAAATGAAATCTTCAGAATACACGGGCTACTCCTTCTTCTGAGCCTCTCAAGTGTGAGGTGGGGACCAGGAAGGTAAAGCATTAAAAGCCTCCCAGGTGAATCTGCCAGACAATAATCTTGTCTAGTTCTTCCATCATCCGGATGTGTACACTGAAGCCCAGACTCGGGAGGGACATGACTAAGGGGGGGCAGGTAGATTTCAAGGCTCCCTCTCCCCACCAACACTCTTTCCAGCCTATGAACACTTAACAACATAAGGCAGACTCACAGGCAGGGAGAATTCCAACTGGGCAGACCGGGGAAAGCTTCTTGGCAGAGGTCAGATCTGAGTTTAGCCTTGACACATGGGCAGTGGTATTAACAAGGCTCTTGTTACCAGGAATGCCTGCCCGTCCAGCCCTTGGCCCTACTGCCTTCCTGCCAACACCTCTGCTGATGGGCAGCTCTCCTCCCTCCTGCTCTGGCAAGAGAGGGCGTATCGTTTTAATATAGCAGCCACTTCTGGAAGAGAAAGAACAATCACTTAATTGGAAAATGGGCAAAATACATTACCAGACAGTTCCAGAAAAAGAAATACAAATGAACTTAATACCAATGAAAAGATACTCAACTTCAGGCATGAAAGACAGAGAATTTAAAATCATGCTAGAGATACCATGGATTCCTTGGGAGACCAGTGAAAACACAAAGCCTTGAGAATAGTGGGAAACCTGTAGCAAAATGGGCATTTTTAGTGGGAGTGCAAAATGATACCATCCCTGTGTAGTACAGTCTGGTAACATCTACCAAACTTGCAAATGTATGATTCAACAGTCCCACTTCTGGGTCGGTATCCTTCCTTTACTCTCACGCATACCCAAATTCAAATAGATACAGTCAAGCCGAGTCAAGGAAGCTTGTTTGTAGTCATGAAAGGCTGGAAATGGCTGAAGAGGACATCAGTGGGGAATGAGTGAGCAAAGGTCCATTCACACAGTGGTTCTACCACACACTAGCGTAAGACCAAGAACCTGCACTGACATGGAGACGTCTCCAGGATACATCTTAGAAGAAAAAGCAAACCATACATTGTATGCAACAGTGTATAAGGTATGCTACATTTTGAGTCAAGAAGGAGGAAAAGAACATTTTTGCGTTTGATCGGATTTGTATGAAGAAAGAGTGCATGAATTCTCAATTAATTAATAAAAGTGCATGTGGATGTGGCAGGTGAGATGTGATAGACAAGAATGGGTGTGAGCAAAATTTGTCGATGTGTCCTTCTTTGAATGTTTTTGATTAAAAAAAAAGACTTTTTTAAGTTTTAAAAAAGTTTTAAGTGTGTTTTAAGTTCACAGGGAATTGAGAGGAAGGTATCGAGATTTTCCATTTACCCCCTGGCCGCCCCCCACACCCTTGGGCTCCCCACCAACATCCCCCAACCAGTGTGGAACATGTGTTACAATCCGTGAACCTACATGGACACATCACCATCACTCAGAGTCCATCGTTTAACTCAGGGTTCATTCTAGAGGTGCTTGGGTTTGGACGAATGTTATAATGACATGTGTCCACCATCAGAGTATCCAACAGACTAGTTTCAATGCCCAAAAAGCCTTCTGTGCTCTGCTCATTCATCCGTCTCCACTCCAACCCCAGCAACCATTGATCCTTTTACAGTCTGAAGGCTACAGTGTAGCCTTTTCCAGAATGTCTCAGATTTGCAATCACATACTATTTAGCTTTTTCGGGTTGACTTTTTTCAGCTAATAGTATGCATTTAAGATCCATTCATGTCTTTTCATGGCTTGATAGCTCATTTCTTTTTAGTGCCGACAAACAATCTATTGTCTGGATGGACCACGGTGTCTTTGTCCATTCACCCACTAACGGACACCATTACCGCTGCTAAGTTTTGGCAATTATGAATAAAGCTGCTGTAAATGTGTGTGTGCAGGTTTTTGTGTGGACTTGAGTTTTCCTTTTGATTTTTAAATGATGTGAATATATTACTTGATCGAAAAGACGGAATTTCATTTTAAAAAGTCCTTTTTCATGTTCAGAACAAACAGACACCTGTGCCTTGTCATTTCCATACCAGCCCCAACTCTGGGCCCAATCACCGTGTAAAATTGGCCTTTGAAACCTTGGGGGCAGAGGTTGGGGCAGTCATTTCAGTCCTTTTTGAAAGTCTTCACCCTCCCCAACTCCAGGAAAGAAGGCCCTCTCTTTGCCCACTGTGTGTGCACAGGGAAACATCAAGGTTCACGTCCACTCACCTTTATAGTTCTGAACCTGCTTTAGGACTGATACTTCGTAAAGTCATTAAAGAGCTATCTTGAGAGCCAACATTTAGGGAACACTCATGGCATCCCCTCTCATTATCTTTGCTGCTGTCCTGTGATGTAAACATTATGGGCAACCCCCATTGTAGATGAGCCAACTGAGCCTTGAGAGATTAATAATTTGTCCAAGGAGACAGAGCCAGCTCAGTCCGGAGTT
Organism: Lontra canadensis; assembly: GCF_010015895.1. Lineage (NCBI taxonomy): Eukaryota > Metazoa > Chordata > Mammalia > Carnivora > Mustelidae > Lontra > Lontra canadensis. Next base: position 4,420,519 of record NW_022630997.1, read on the forward strand.
GGGGTTCTCGGTTGCTGTCCCTGTGCTCACCCAGTAACTTATGACCAGCTTGCCTGGAAATGAGCAGTAGTGAGAAAAAGGAGTAGCAGACAGCACAAGCAGGGAGCTGTCGTTTACCCGTCTCCACGGAAACCAGCAACATGGGGTTTTTCATATATTCCTTGGGACAGACCTGAGCGGTAGGCACTGTCTCCTTTGCACAAAGGGGGAAACTGAGGCTCAGAGAGGTTAAGAAACATCTCTATGGTCACAGGCTAGTGAAAGCGGAAATGGAATTTCAGCTGGGGGATGACTCTAGCGCTGCTGGGCTCCTAACCCAGTCTGACCCATACGTCCCATTATTATCATTATTATTATCAGGGTTTCTGATACCTATTTCTTACTCCAGCTTGCCATTATGACAATGGGATTTGGGGCCATTCTGGAAGTGGCATCCACAGCCCCCGTCTGTGTCCCTGACCCCGCACCTAGTGAATCCTCAGCCACCGGTGGGCATTCCAGCATCCTTACCCCTGCTTGCTGCCTTTTTATTGTCCCTTTTCCCCCTACTTCACTGATGGTGAGGGAGAAAAGGAAGACACCGCCTCCAGCGACCTGCTGTGGCTGGGGCAGGGGAAGGGCTGGTGGCAGAGGTTACCGCTCCTCTGTGAACTTCATCTCCGCTGAATGTGGTGGCAGCAGTGGGGGCGCCCCCTTGCCCAGGGAACCCTGGGACAGAACTGGGGGCTCTAGACACAGATGGCCTGTGCCTCCACAGCTGCTGAATGCAACACACGGTGCCCTTCTTTGTCATATAAACTACACTTGACGTTCAAATGCCTTGTAATGAGAACGCCTGGGCCCCGGGCAGTGATTGTGCAGGCGTGGGGGGGGGCACTTTTCTTCTTTCTCTTCCCATTTACCGCAGATGTTCTAAATCCCTCTGGACACACAAAGAATGAAAACCAGAAGTGGGATAATGCACATCTTCCCCCAGCTCAGGGACTGTCAAACCTGGAGACACAGAGCAGGCTCCAGGCTCCCGAGAGCAGAAAGAACCTGGGGACAGAGTCCACTTTAAGAAACCAAACTCAAGAAAAAGCCTGAGTCGAGTAAAAACTGCATTTGTTAGGAGAATTTGCAGGGAAAGGAAAAAAAAAAAAAAGTCTTTACAGGAATAAACTTGATTTTTTATTAAAACTCAAAAAACTTGCCAAGTGTGGGGAGCTCGCTGTCTGATTGTTGTCCATGGGGAATTTGAAAATCTAGGGGAAAATAATGCACCGAGGAAAAAGTGCTGGGTCAGGGAAATGTGGTGCAGAAGCAGCAGAGGCCTGGGAGGCCGTTCATTACTGATGCAAGAGATGGAAGATGTCAGGGCTCAGAATATCATCGGTGAAGCTCTAGGGGAAAACTTCAGATGGAGGGAAAGCAAGGGATCCCTTCCTCAGCAAGCGTCTCTCCCCTCCGTCCTGCAGGGCTCCGTCTGTGGCTCAGCAGCCAGCTGGGCAAGGGCTCCTTCCCCGCAGGGCTGGACGACGGGAGAACAGCCCACACTGCCCATCGTGATGAGCTCTCTAGTCCTCCCATGTCCAGGACCTCACTGGCCCTGGGTGCCCTCTTAGCTGAGGTCATACTCCATCCCGGCCCCTCGGTGATCCTGAGCAAGCCCCTGTTTCCTGGTCTGTAAGGCCACTTCACAAGAAGTCTTTGCTAGACAGATAAGAAGAGAAAATGTGAAGGCCCCTGACCTAACCCCTGCACATGCCAAGAACTCAGTGTCCGTCAAATCATTCTTTTGTTCGCTCATTCATTCATTCATTCATTCATTGTCAGTAACTTAACTGTCTTTATTTCCCCTCCAGAAATAAACTTTGGTGGAGTATACCCTACATGGAGAGTTGCCAGATAAGTTAATGAAATAGCAAATTAACCAAGTAGAAATGAAACAAGCCGTATACAAAACTCTTTCTGCCAAAACACGACCAAAAGTCTTAGGCATTGGGTGAAGTTGCTTCAAGCTTTGTGATTCTGTCCAGTTCTTTTGCAATTTCAACCTGTGTGTCTGGAATAACCATCCAGTGCTGCCCAATGGAGCCCAAACCCTGTGAGTTGCCATATGGTTGTGATGGGGGCACTGGGAAGATTTGCTGTATCCCCCCCCCCCCCCACTGGACAGGAGAGAGCCCACATCCACGAAAGCCTCATCGTCCATGGACAGCCTACGTCTGCTTGCCACTCAGATCTCTTCGAGCTGAGTTATCTCCTGGGACAAACCTCAGGGGGAATGTGGACTCTCCCTCTCTCCCAGCTGCACCTGCTTAACTCATTTGCTGGGTTTTGAACAGAGAGGGTGAAACAGATCACATTACAAAAGGATCAGAGCCCTGTTAAGTAGCATCTTCAAATCTTTGTTTGCAGATCATTAAATACTTAGTCTGGGGTGAAATGGAGGTATTTTTAACAACTGCTGATGAAGCCACAGTCAGACGTTTTTTTAAGAAAATAAATCTTGATATCGCAGTGCCAAAACAAAATCCCTCACAAAGGGAGATGCAGACACTGGAAGTTGTATTCTGTTGTTTGTTTCTAACGTTTGCTTTAGAGCGGACACCTCTAGGGCTCCGGGGTCCCCCAGCAGGTATCCTGGGGCTCGGGCTCTGGGGAGACCACGGCCAAATCCCCACTTCATCCAGGTCTGGGGCACCCGCTTTTTTGCTACTACAGGTCCAATTTCTGATACCTGACTTCCAGGGCTTTCCAAAGACCCTTCTGGAAGTCAGGTTTCAGAATTTGGACCTGTAGTAGCAAAAAGGCGGCCCGGAGCCCCTTAAGCCCAAGGGTTTCCAAATCCCTCTTCCCAGGGAGAAAGCACAGCCTGAGGAGCTTCCCAAACTGGCAGCATTTGGGATAGCATGATAGTTAGTCTAACAGGACTCCCTACTTATGAGGCAGTTTCTAGAAGTAAAGAAGATTCTGGCTGTCTCAGAAAGAGTCTATTCCTGTAGGTTCTTTCCCCCCTGGCTCCATGTTCTTTCACAACAAACAAGATCTTGAGAAGAACCGCAAAGTTTTCCCAGCCAACCCCCCTGAGCTGGCCCCAATCCCCTGACCCTCTCCCTGTCGGGGCAGAAGTGGCTCAGATGGGGCCAGGGAGCAGGGGACCAGAAGGCAGGTAGTCTGGAGAGGAGGACGTTGGGGTCCTCCTTCCCCTGCAGAGACCAGGGAACAGTCCAGATCTCCAGACCCCACTGCCTGGCAACTCCCTGGTCTGTAAATTCTGCCTGACCAGAAGGAAGTGGGCCAAGGGCTCACACAAACCTGGAAAAGAACAGGAAGCCCACCCACGAGGCTGTGTACTTGGAGCTCGCTACAGCAAGGGGTCAGCAAGTCCCTGGTTTGGCAGAGAGGCGAAGGCAGGCGGGGTGGGACAGCTTTAGAGTGGACGAGGCGGAAGGCTTCCCGTGGGCCCCGGCCGGAGGCTGCTGGCCCCGAGGAGCTGCGGGCAGCTAACCAGAAGCAGGGCATCGCATGTGATTGGTTACGGGAGCGTATCTGGCTTTCTCAGGGGGTCCTGAGTTAGAAGCGGGCAGCACTAGAGGGAACTGCACTCACCGATCGGGTCTGGACCACTGGGGCCAGGCTGTGGCCAAGGGGGTGGGTTGGGTCTCTTCATGGTCTCCGTCTGGCCGCTGTTTTGCAGATTCCATTTCCCAAACCAACACGCCCCTTGTGCATTGTTGGTGGGCATCTAAAATGGTCTGACCCCTCTGGAGAAGGCTTTGCCAGATTCTTACGAAGTTAAACATGCACATACCATGTGACTCAGCAACCCTGCTCCTAGGTTTTAGCCCCCAAATGAGAACTTACGTGTATACAAAAACTTGATCACAAGTGAATAGAGCAGCTGTAATCAATCACATTCACCCCAAACTAAAAACCACCCAGATGGTCTCAAGCAGGAATGGATAAACGATCCGTGGTCTATCCACACAATAGAATGTTAGGCCGCGATCAAAGGGATTGAGCTATGATATTCAACACCATGAACGGATCCCACATACATTACTCTAAGCGAAAGAAGCCACATGCTAGGGATTCCATTTATATGACAGTCTGGAAAAGGCCCATCTATGAGGACAGAAAACAGATCCGTGGGTGCTAGGGAAGTTGTGGGGAAGGGTTGACTCCAAGGGGGCATGAGTGAATTTGGGGACATGACAGAAATACTCTGCATCTTGCCTGTGACTATAGGACTGCCTGCTTTTGTCAACACTCAGAGAACTTTAGGTTAAAAGGAGTGGGTCTCACTGCACATAGATTACATCAGAAAAATAGAAAAAAATATAATGGGAAGTTATCATTGCTATGAAGGAAAACAAATCAGGATAAGGGGAGAAAAAGAAGGAGATATGGAGGTGCATTTTAGGGAGGCGGTCAGGGAAGGTGGGGGTGGGGTGACATGTGAGCAGAGACCGGATGGAAGAAGGGGGACAGATGCATCTATGAGGCAGATGGTTCCAGGCTGAGGGACACACGGGAGAGGCCTGAGGCTCCAGCAGCAGGGAGGGTTTCAGGAACAGTTGGCTGGAGAGTGGGGCAGTGGTAGGGAGGGACATCAGAGCTCCTAAGTTGTCTGGGGAGCATCAGATGGCTTTGGGCCAGAGTGACACGATGTCACTTAGACATGAAAAGGTCCACCCCTACCCCGGGGCATGGTGTGGAGAAGGGAGGCCAGCCCCTAGGAGAGCAGTAGGGCCAGCGGGGTTCTGGCCGGTGGCAGTGGAGGGCCTGGGGATGGCCAGAGTGGAGGCATCTGTGGTAACAGAGACAGGATTTGCTGCTTGGTTCTCTGTGGGTTGTGAGAAATTGTGAGACAAGGACTTGGGTTGAGGTCATCAGGACCCCAGGGCACAGGGGGGTGGAGAGGCCGGTGAGCCCTTGGGCCTCAAGGACCCAGCCTGTGGACCCCAGGCTCTGGCTTCTCCAGCCTCAGGCCTTTTAGAGGCATGAAAGAAGCTTCCACTCACTGTCTCCGGGCCCTACCTGCACCTGCCGCCTACCACTCTCTTCCAGGGGTGCCCAGCCCTGGGCCCGCAGACCCTCTGCCAGCTCTGTGTTTCCCTGTGTTCACTGCTGCTCTTGTCCCCTCGTGGCCCTGCCCTGGCCTCTGTTCCTCTTCCTCTATCCTTCATCCTTGTTGCAAACATTCCTTCCATTTCCAATGTCAGTCTCGCCTTAGCGCACCCTTGAAGCTACTTTCCAAGTCTTGTTCCATTCACACTGACTGTCCCACGTCTCCTTCCCCATAGGAAGCCCCTCAGCAGCACCGGAGTTCAAGAGTTCCGAAATCCAGCCTTCCCCATCCTCATGCTCTCTCTGTGCCTTAGGGGAAACCCACTTACCTTCCTCTTTCACCGAAAGGCTCCAGGGAGAGTTTAAGCTCCTAGGTACCTCTGGGGGACAGTCTGTCCCTTCCTGTCATTGTCACACCACTGCCTGGGCTCAGGCTCACATCCCAGACCCCAGTGCTGGGCTCCTGATCCGATGGGTCCTCCATTCTTTCCTTTTCCGACCCTCCTCCACACTCTCAGGATAACCTTGGCTACACTTGCAGCTACAGTCAGAGCCTTCCTTATGGACCTTGCGGGCCCCAGCATGTGCAGGAGGAAGGTTTGTTCTTTATTAAGAAGCTTGTCACAGTCCTTCTTTCTGTCCCCAGAGTGACCATGATATTTATCATCCAAACCGGGATATTTCTGAGCAGAGGAGCTGCTACTAGAAGCCAGGCCTTGGACAGCAACCAGCACTGGGATTCACAAGCATCTGATTCTGGCCTCATTGGCGGTCCCATCCACCCCACACCTCAGTCATGACCCGCAGGGTGGGGAGCACTGGCCTCAGACCAGCCAAACCCCAGACCAGTCTTGTGCCTGTGGGCCCTGCTGCTCCTTTGGTTTGAAAGGACTTTTTTCCTCCCCAGATAAACTTAACCCTGTTTCTTCTTCAGACCTGAGTCTTCACTCATGTACCTGGAGAATTTGGCTGGAAAGCTGCCGGGATGCCCTCCAGAACCCATCCTCTTCCCTCCGACTCTGCATTGATGCCAGCTCGGGCTCTGGACTCCCACAGACAAGGCTGCAACCTGAGCAGTTCCTAAAGATTCGACACCTCAGTTTTCACATCTATGATATGGGTGTAACACTGCCTTCTGCCTCCAGGCTGTTGAATGCACCCCATGACATAATGCACGTAAACCTGTGTCTGGTGAGCAGAAGAACTCACGTGTTGGCCCTGATTACTTCCTCACAGCGCTTTATCACACTGTACTGCAGACATTACATCCTAAAATGCTTAAAGCCTTGGTTTCCTCCTCTCTACACCTCTTGCTACAGTCCTGACCCTTTAGCGGGTGCCCAGCAGTCATCTGAACAATGGATGATGCTAGAGGAAGGGGACAATGACAGCAGGCTTCCTAGCTGGCTGGTTTGGAGGCACTCAAGGGTCCAGTAGGATTATTAGCTGCACTTTCTCACGGGGGTCGGGGGGCAGGGAGCCAGAATCCCAGGAAGGTCTGGGAGAACTGGTGGCTTATCAGAAGCAGCCATTTGCTGGGAAACCCCTCAGGCTCTTCTTCAGTTGCATTGGGAGTGCTGTGAGCTCATGTCCTTCGTCTTCAATAATTCAATATTTCCCCCATCTTTTGGTGCATCATACGTGTTTAAATCCTACCAAATGCCACACTTCATTGCTTTTCAGCAGCCTTTCCCAGTAAACTTGTTCTTGGCAGAAACCATGTGCTTTCCCACCACCTGCTGTCCAGCACCCTCCCCCCAACTGTGTTCTAACAGGTGACAAGGGGCTCAGTAGATGAGGGCAGTCCAGAGGCCTTTCCTTACCCATCCTGTGTCATGTGGACTGTAGGACCCCCTAATCCAAGGGAAGTCAGAAAGGGAGAGCAGGCAGGACTCTTAAAAGAAGCAAAAGCTGTTTGCCATTTTGCTAAAGCTGGAACAAGGGGACTTCTTTTGTGGAGGATAAAAGCCTAAAAATCAATGACAGTGTTGTCTGAAGACTCAAGTTTCATCTTATCTCAAGAAACAACAACAACAAGAAACCCCACATAGGAATCAGTTAGTCCAGTCTTCCTCTATCAGATTTAGCTCAACGATGTCACTCGCATTGGCAGTCAAGCGGTAGAGGCTATTTATTTGAAGGATGCTTGATGATCTATTTGCTTATTGATTGAGTTAAGCAGGCGTGTGTAACAGTGTTTCGTTGGAAGAAAAAGAGGGTTCTATTATGTGAAAGAGAAGCTCTGTATAGGTTAAAAAGAGTTCTACTAATATAAAAAAGAGAGAAATTGAGCAAAATCAAGCACTGTCTAAGCTCTCAATCAATTCAGGAGAACCCAGAAAGTTATGTGAAAATGACGATCCTCAAAGAGGGGGGAATCTGTCTCATAAAACTCAGAAGTGGAGAGAAATGAACCAAAGGGCCTGGAAACAGGGTGCGAGGGGAGGGGATCCAGAGAGATTTTTCCCCATGTTTCATTCTGGATGCCTACAGACTTGAATTCCTGTGAGGACCACGAATAGCGTTGGAGGCTCAACTGCAGAGACAGCAAAGAGAAATGTTTGTTTGTGTGAAGGAAGAAGCTGGAGGAAACTCGCTGGAGTCCTAAAGCGGGTCAGACATTTTAGACAACAGTGAATTTCTGGTTGTTTAAAAAGCTTTTGGAAAACAAGTTACCCATGGACCAAGCTGTAAGTTGGTCCCTTTGAGATGTGAGTGACGAATCTTCTAAGGAAATCTGTGTAACTTTTAATGGCAGTCATGTCACTGAGGGCAGCAAGCTCACTCAGAAGAAAACCACGTAAAAAGCTGCCCTCTAATCTTGCTTTATCTTCTACCATTGGCCATCTAGAGCTTTCTGAGATTTCCTGTTTGGCCCCAGTGGTGGTGGTCATAGTTACTGCAGCTACCATGTCAAGGACTGGGGCTTGAACAAGGCACTAAACTCCAGAGGACCAACAAGGCCATACCACGAAATGCTCTTCTGTGCCCTCCTGACACGGCACCTCTGCTGAGGTGACAAGACAATGCTGGGCCACCAACCTTCAGCAAGATCACAGCTCTCTGAGGAGGGATCTCTAAAATAACACAGACGTCAACCACCTTTCCCCAACCAGACTGCTTCCGTTCTGGTCCAGGCAACACTCATACCTGGGCCATCCTCTAAGCCTTCTCCCTGGTTTCTTTGTGTTGATTCCTGACATCTTTGAGTCTGTTCTTAACACAGCAAGCCAGACTAATTCCCTTAAAACATACTTCACTACTGAAGCAGACAGTGTACTTTATGATGTCACTTCAAAACATGGACATATGATCCCCAGAGAACATCTGTGAGAATAGTCATAGAGCAGCACTATTTGGAAGAGTCTGAATGAGACACGAGCAGAGAATCGAGAAATGCATCATGGTCCATCCACACAATGACACAGCAGGAAGAACAAAGCATCTACAACTACTCCTACACACAGATGAATCTCCCCAAGAATTCTGAGCAGAAGAGGCCAGACACAAGAGAGACCACCGTGCATCATCCACTAGATAAAATTTGAGGCAAGACCAAACTAGCCTATGGTGGTGAAGGTCAAGAAAGAAACTACCTTGGGTGAGGGGCAGAGTAGCAACGGGAAGAAGCCACAAGGCAAGCTTGGGGGATGCTGGAACGTGATTCTCCATCTAGTTCTGGTTAAAGAGGATCCTCGCTCTGAGAAATCTCATCAAGTGGCCCCCTTGTGATTTCTGTGCTTTTATACACGTGTGCTACACTTCCATAAAGTATAGAACCTTTGAGATAATGGTGTAAGATTTAAAAATAGACAGTGATGAAGATAATGTAAACTCTTGTAGCTACTCGTAGCCAATAGCTATAGAATATTTGATGCAAATTTTTTTGATTTCTCTGGATCTGTGTATATGAAACAAGTACTTTTTAAATTAAAGGAGTGCAGGGTTGTAAAAGAAAATTGGCACTAATAGTGTCAGCTAGGATGCAATGGGAAAGTTACTGAAATAAGAGGACTGAGAGCTATTCCCTCAAATAAGAGGGAAGAGATAGAAGCAGGGAAGGAATGTGTTTTGTTTTTGCAGAGGCAACAGTTCCAGCCAAGGAGATGCCCAACGAGGTGTTTCACCTGGTGGCCCCGTGCTAAGTGTGTCTCAGCTGATAGCCCTTATGTGAGCCAGTTTGAGTTGGATTAAAGCTGAGGACCTGTGCAGAAGTTCCCCTGGGTGGTCCTGAAGTTACCTATAGCTCATTATTATACTCAAATCTCCTCCTATGGGAGGACTTTTCTGCCATTTTTTGAGTGTGTATGTATGCACCAGCAGGTTGACACACTGGGCATGTGCAAATGAGCTAAACATGCCTATGGCAGCTCCCAGCCCATGCCCCACCTAGTACACCAAGTAAGAGCTCCCTGTACTAACCCCATGGGAGAGAGTGCTTTGGGAGCTATCTCCCTGTCTCCTTACTTATGAAAAACAATTAAAAATTCTTTGGGTCACATTCAATTCGATGAACCCCAAGCAGCAAACACTTTGAGTTTGGTTATGATAATGCAACTTCTGCACAATTCTTTTCCCTAAATGTTTGGCATTTTTACTCTACCTGATACTGTAACCAAATTTAAAAAATATATTTTATTTATTTACTTGTCAGAGAGAGAGAGAGACAGAGAGAAAGAGAGCGCACAAGCAGGGAGAGCAGCAGGCAGAGGGAGAAGTAGGCTCCCCGCTAAGCAAGGAGCCTAATGTAGGGCTTGACCCAGGACCCTGGAAACATGACCTGAATAGAAGTCAGACACTCAACCCACTGAGCCACCCAGGTGTCCCTCTACCTGATACTTTTAAAAGGAGTTTTTGAGGCCAAGTGTTTTATAAGAGTTGATAAATATCACAGATAAAGTAGAAAGCAAATAATATCGAGTCACTGTTATGTTCAAGACCTTCCAACAGTTCCATGTCACTCAGAGTCAGAGTTAAAGTACCACTGAGCCCCCTCATCCTTGCCTGATGTGGCCTCTCCTACTCTCTTGCCTTATTCACTGGATTCCACATGAGCTGGCCTCCACCAGCAAGCCAGGCACACTGCTACTGCAGGGCCTTTAGGCTGGCTGCTCCTCTTTCTGGAACATTCTTTTTCCAGATTTAGACAGGCTTTGCTTCCTTACTTTTTTGATTTTTGCTTAAATGCCACCTTCCAAGGAACCAGCCCTCTCCACAACCCCCTTTGTTTTCCTCGATAGCCCCTAGAACCTACTATTACACTACATTATTCAGTTACTTACATTTATTATTTGTCTCCTCCTACTATAATGTAAGCTCTATGAGTGAAGGGATTTTTATGTATTCTGCTCACTATTATATCCTCAGTGCCTAGAAAAGGACTTGGCACATAGTAGAAACTCAATGAACATGCCATGTATGAGTGGGTGAAGGGATTAGTAGATATTCAGAATGCTTTAGAATCCAATATAGTATGGGGCAAAACAGTAATTTATGTGACATCCTGGTCAACAGAACTGGGTTGTAGGAATTCCTCAAGCTAAGTTAGAATCAGATTGGAACAAAAGAAAGGGGAAAATGTGTACATCCCTGCATATACCCTGACCTCAGTCTTCTAGAGTTCTTATTTTGGGTACCTTGGGTCATTCCATCTTTCATGCAAAATAATACTGGAATGCCCACTTTGCCAGGCACTGTGCTGGGCACCAGATCACAGCTAACTGAGCACCTGTATGAAAGATGCTTGCAGAAGGATGATGATAAATATTACGGAAGCTGATGCATTACTGGCATTATCTCATAGCATCATCACTGAAACCTTTGCAGACACCATTACCTCCTGATCTTATATCTTAATTTTACAAAGAATTGTAGAAGGTTAAGTGACCTACCCCCTGTCACATGGCTAGGAAGTGGCAGAATCAGTTTGAATCAGCCAGCGTGGGTCTGACCTGTCCTTTGCTGTGACTCCCGGCTCTATTTTTTTTTTTTTTTTGGGAAAGGTGGCTTCAGCTGAGTTCTGTGAACCCCAAAGGAGCTTTGGGGGAGATGACTGTGGGCACAGCTGGATGCTATAGTACAAAGTCAGATCCAATCAAGGAGGCGTACAGACCCCAAAACCAAAGTACTGGTCATGAGGATGTGGTCAGGAAATGCATCTGTGCAGGATTTTCAGGGCACCTCAAAAGACCAACAGCATTTCAGCAGGCAGGGCAGGGAAGTCAGGAGTAGTGGGTATAGAATCAAGGAAGAAGGAGCCTGAGCACACAGGACCCATATGGGGCAATCCCAGGTGAAAGGAACCCAAGGAACTTTCCTGACACCCACCCCGCAGCATGAGTGTGATCATAAAGGCTTTCCAGAATCTGACACGGGTGTAAAATGGGCCTGGAGCATAGTAGCTGTTCAATAAATGTCAACTTTCCTTCTTAGGGTGCATTCATTCGGGGCTATAGTCAGTTTCTCCTTATCAGGTGCTATGGTCTGAATATTTGTGTTCCCCTGAAATTCATATGTTGAAATCCTAACCTGAAATGTGATGGTGTTAGGAAGTGGAGCTTTTGGGTGATGATTAGGTCATGAGGGTGAAGCCCTTGTAGTTGGGATTAGTATCCTTATAAAAGAGACCCCAGATAGCCAACATGTGAAGACAGAGTAAAAAGATGACCATCTAGGAAGCAGACCCCCCGCCCCAAACACTAAATCCACTGGTGCCATGATCTCAGACTTACCAGCTTCCAGGACTGTAAGAAATAGATTTCTGCTGTTTCTAAGACACCCAGTTTATGGTATTTTGTTATAGTAACCAGAATGGAAGAAGACATTGGGGGCTAAACCCACCTTAAAGCACATTAGAGAACAGAAGTGTGTAGGAACTGGGACTGGTTCCAGCTGCCCCCAGTCCTGTCATCTGCATCTTCATGGATTTCTCGGTTCTGTGTTGGAAGCCGCGGTTATACTAGATCTTACTAGTTGGCTACAGTGGGCTTATGATTTTCCCTGGGACCTCCATTTAATCAGACTGTTCAGTGTTCTAGAACCCAGTATTTACTGATTATGCCTCATTTTCAATTTATTTTCTCAACCATCATCCACCAGACTGAATCCCAGTCTCTGCAGAGGCAGTCCTCTGGGTTGAGGCATAACTAATGTCCCCAGGGAGACTCGTAGCTCACCCCCTCACACTCACTGTTGGGAGTGACTTTCTTAGCTTCTGCTGAAGCGGCCCGCTGGGGAGGGAGATGAGGAGAGAGCCTCGTTAACGGGGCGGGGCTTGAGTACCCCCAAGCAAAAGGAGTTGCTGTCCTGAGCAGAAAGATAGGAGCCAGGAGTAAAGTATAAAGAGTGGCTGAGGGCAGCATATCCCTGAAAGGCAGGACAAAGAAAGACTTAAAAAAAAAAAATTAAAAAACAAAGGATAAAGGAGGGGAGGTGGGGGAAAGGCCCAAGGCTTTGCCATCAGGCAGACCTGAGTGGGAATCCTGCTCAGCCCATGAGCCCTTGGCTTTTGGGAGTACCTTAGCTCCTCTGGGGTTTCCTTTCTTGCTTCTACAAAGAGACCGGTGATACCTCACAGAGATGTGTCAGGAGACGGAGTGGGCCCTCAGGGCCAGGCCCTAGTAGGATCACCACCGCCTTGGCTGCCCCATTTCCTCATTCAAGTAGATGGTACTATTTACCACGTTTGATTCTATTAGGCTGGAAGTCAGATTGATTGCCCAGAAAATGCCTCAGTTCTCTGAAGCCTATGGGGTAATTATCTCATGGGCTATGTCAGAGCAAACGAGTCTTGCCATTCCCAATTCCCAAAGATGTAAAACAAGGATGCATTAGAGGTCCCACTTTATTCAAGAAGCCTTCTTACACAACTAGACGTTACAGAGTAACAAGGAGACTGGTTTGTGAGTTAGATTCGGAACCAGCTCCCCGGGGAAACTTTCCCAGCTGCTGAGCTGGTGAATCCTGTCATCTGATCCCACGACCACTGAATAACGACCACTAATGTCTTCACGGCACTAACCACATGCCAGGCGCTACCCTAAATATCTTATGTGTGTTACTCACTCCTCTGCACACTGCCTTGGAGTAGATAGTACTATTATCTCTGCTTTGCAGATGAAGAAGCGGAGGCACAGAGAGGTCAAATGACTTGCTCAGGACCCACCAGGATATGGACCCCAGCTACCGGGGCCCCAGAACCTATATGCTCAGCCTCTGTGCTACACCATCTGTCCATGCATCAAGGGCACAGGTGAGGCGAGCCAGGTTGGGCTCATCACCAGGGTCTGCACAAGGATGCCGCCAGTGCCAGGGAACCAGTCACCCAGATCCTCTCTGTGCCAGAAAGGATGGTGGTCTGCGACTGATTGTTGTATCCTCTGCTCCCTCCAGGACTTGTGACCCACATGCCTTTTCTTCACAATGATAGCAGTCGCATACCAGGGTAATCAGTGGGGCTGAACGGAGGAAGGAACCATTCATCACGTTTTGGGAACAATGGCATCCTAACTGGTATTTAATAAATGTTAATCCCCTTTGGGTGGCTATTTGCTTGTATCTTGAATATTTTTAGGAACACATAAAGCACAGTCAGTGAATTCACAGGGCGAATGAAACCACTCAGAGGAAGCTGTCTTCTGTGCAGATCAGCTCTGCTGAGAAGGACAGAGAAGGAAGTAAAGGCGGATAAAACGCATCCAACCAAATTGTCTTCAAATAGGGAATGGAAATCTAGAGCTTAAGGCAACTTTTAAATTCATTACAGGTGTAATAAACTTAGCATATCAAGTATATTAATTCATAAGACGTATTCATAGGTGTGTAAAAATGGGTATTTCCTTCTAATTCAACTTTTTTTTTTTTTTCTTAAGCTTCCATTCTAACTGTGGTCAAATTTTAGGCAAGTTAAGGAAATGCAGCTACTTGAATTTTCTCTTAGGGTTTCTAGCCATTTCGGTCCCTAATGCCACGGCTATACTTTTGCGGGGCAGAATGATAGGTGTACCTCCTTGTCAATGGGAAAGATCTTCCCTGTCCCCTGACACCTTCTGTCCATGCTGGCCTCTCTGGTGATGGCCACCACCCTGTTTTGCTCTGACCATCGAATCTATCCCTGTTGGTATCTGCTGAGGGCAGCAGGTGGTCTTCCACTGGCCTTGGCCTTGCATGACCCACAGGCAGCTGCCAGTAGCCAAGACCTTCCATGTGTGTGGACATGTGCTCTGCACACCAATGGTTTTAATCTAGAAGGGCAGGGGCTTCAACTCTGTATCTCACTCTGTATCACACTTTTCTTCTTCTATAGGTTCTCCCTGTCTTCCACGTAGGCATCAATCATGGCCCCTCTCTGTGGCTGGGGATGGCTGAGGGCAGGGGCCTATCGACTAAATATTCTGTCAAACCTATAGAGCACTAGGCCTTGAGCCACAGGAATTTCAAAATCCAGAACTGAACGCTAATGTATTTTATTTCTTCTTGTATTTCACTTGATTCTTCTTTCTTTGGAGGCTAAGAGCCAAAGTCTGCTTTTCTTGATGATCTGTTTTATTCGGGGCGATGCACCAGTAAGACGGTATCAACAGAGGAATTTCAAGAACAAAGTCCAGAAAACGACAAACTCAGGAACCTACCCAACAAACCTCACATATGAGCCCTTTCTACTGATGGAAGTTTATACCTTAAGGCTCAGCCACGGCTGTGAGGGAGCCAGCAGTGAAAAGTAAGCTGTCTCTGTCCACACAGAGGCGTCGGGACTGGGGAGGGCTGGGGGTGAGGCTCTGCCGGGCAGAACTGGCAATGGACCAGATGGCTCCGGAGCCTCATGACTCATGGATGGCAGGACGGTGGCCAGGGTGGGCCACGCGTTATTAGCACCATTTAGCAGAACATGGAGTTTAGGAGCAGACAGACTTCAGGGCTGAGAGCTCATTTCGGAGAAAAAGCTGAACTTGCAGGTTTGTGACAGCCTCCTCCCCCTCCTTCCCAGCAGTGAAAACAATGATTCTTCACATGAGTCTGCCTCACTTCAGACCCTCATCTGTCTCCATCCCAATGGCCTGCGATGAACACTGTCCAAAGAGCATATTTAAAAGCCTCCCTCAGCACAGACGTGCCAGCTCCAGGAACGGCTCTTTCTTGCTGCTGGAGGTCAGGCCCCACCATCCGCAGGATTGCAGCCGACCCCACAGGCCTGAGCTGTGGCCTCTGCCCAGGGGGTGCCTGCTTGGCCGGAGACCTCCCTGTCCCCTCTAAGTCTTTTCCAGATCCATCTCATGCATCTTCACAGCTGCTAGTGACCCCCTCTTTATTCATTTCAGTGGCATGTTTAGTCTTTCACAGCCTTAGCTTCTGACCTTTCTCAGTCTTTATTGTCCCGTCAAAGTCAAATGGTTTTGGTGGAGAGAAGCGCCATTGACTGGGCTCACTATAGAATAGGATCTGGAAAAGCTATGCGAAGTTCGTTTTCTAATTCTGCTTTTTTTTCTGCTCCTTGAGCTGCCAGGCTGCGTGTGTGTTGGGGATATAGGGGAGAGGGGCAGGGTGATTCTCAGGCCCTCCCTCCCTCCCTCCTGTCACCCTGCCGCTGGGGGCAAGATGATGATGATAGTGACCAAGGACCTGAAACCGTGATGGGCAGGTAATTGCCTCTCTAGGCTTCCAAGGGTCTAATTTCTTATCCTAACCCATTGAGCATCTTAGTTTAACAGTATTTGAGTGAATTGTAAAAATTAATCTGTAATCCCATTGGTAAACTATATTAAAACAACGAAAAGGTAACATGTCTGGATTTAAAGATGTGTAACAGGGAATGCCAGGGGGTGTGAGGTGGATGTATTCACTTCCTGTGGCCTTTGGAACAAACTGCTACAAACCTAGTGGCCTAAGACAGCAGAAATGAATTTTTTACAGTTCCAGAGGCCAGAAGTCCAAAATGAGTCTCCTAGGGCTAAAGCAAAGTCATTGGCAATGCTCGTTCCTCTGGAAGCTCCAGGAGACAATTTCTTCCTTGCCTCTCCCAGTCTGGTGGCTGCTGGCATTCCGCAGTGTGCAGTGGCATCACTCCGCTCCTTACTTCGGCTGCCATGTCTCTCTGAAGTCAACCCTCCCTCTGCCTTACTCTTATCAGGACACTTAAGTTCACAGTTAGGGTCCAGCTGGATAATCCAGATCATCTTCCCATCCCCAAGTCCTTACCTTCCTCAAATCCGCCAAGTCTTTTTTATCATATTAGAGAACATGTACAGGTGTCAGGGATTAGGACCTCGATACCTTTGGGAACCACTCATCCTACCATAACAAAGGACCACTTTAGCTTGGATCCTACTCAGGAAGTGATCCTGCCGAAGGGAAGTGGGATGACTCATGCACCTTTTGCTCAGCATCCAAGGAGAATATTGATAGAATCCAAGGGCTAGAAGATGAAGGAGAGATGTAGAGCCAACTCAAGTGGACCATGCTACTCCCCGGAGTAGCACGTCATGTTAGCAGACAGAAATTTGCAGAGCTTTTTGGAGAGAAAGTAATAGTCACCAAAACAATTGACAGCACCTGTCTAAGCAATGAGGGAGAACAAGATTGTGGCAGACACTGAGGTTTGCCTACCCAAAAGCCATTCCCACCTTCCATGCTAGCATAATCCTGATTTTCCCAAATTGCAACATGCTCAGCCCTAGTAGATGAATCATCACTGATCTCGGGCTGGGGCTTCTCACAATTTCAGGTCCTCTGATCACCAGCAGGGCTCTTGTTCAATGAAGATTCAGACTTAGTAGGTCTGGGGCGGGTCTGAGACCCTACAATCCTAACAAACTCCCAAAAGTTATATTATGTGCTCCCCCTTAGATCACACCTGGAGTGGAGAAGGTCTAAACCAATGACAGCAAGCCCATTGCCCCTTGCCAGGGATTGGTTCAGAGTAATCATGTGACCTAATCTTAAACAGAGAAAGCTATGAGAAGATAGGCTGAAGGCACGGTGGGCTTCTGAGGAAGATTTTCCTTCCTGATGAAAGATAAGAGAATCATAAGGAACTGTTCCTGCTTTATCCAATGCCACGTGAGGAGATGAGCTCCTGAGCTGTGGCAGCTATCTTACGACAAAGAGGGATAAAAGCTTATCCACCAAGGATGGGGAGGAGAGGACCATCTTTGAGCCATCAAAACCCTAAGACTCGTACTGCCAGATATTCTTGTTAAATGAAACATGAACTCCTTATGGTTTAATCTACTGGTTTCAGGTTGTCCATTACTTGTATTGAATACATCCAACAGATGGAAAACAAACACAGAAACCAACACAACGGGGACGAAGCCCGGAGACTAGAGTCCAGATGCTACCAGCAGGAGGAGACTCAGGCACCCCAATCCTTCATACCAATGGCAGTCTGAAGCCACCGCATGGCACCTTAGCATGGCTGGGCATCTCCATGCGGAGTTGCCCAGAGACTACACAGTAAGGGCATCCACCGTTCTCATTCCAAAGTTTGGAACAGAGTCACAAAAACACTTGAATCATCTTTGTAAGCCACAAATTCAAAATTCTCTTGAAGTGTAATGATACCTAGTGGGGTTAATCCTACCTGCAATAGTTAGGATTCCCATGCTGACCCTGAACTGCTAATCATTTGAGTCTCGCGTCCCCTTTTATCAGAAATACCTAAAAGCACTGTCGTAGCTCCTCTATGCATGTCCTTCTCAGGATGCTTACTCCAGTCTGGGCGCCAGCAGATCTCAGGCACACACTTTCCAAATGAGCCAGGGCTCCCCGGGTTCTGTGCATCACAGCAATCAACTACCAGATTAATTAATCCTGGGTGTTTAATTTTAAAGAAAATCCCAGGCAAATAGACATAAATACCAGTTTTTCTTGCTGAATTGTTTGTTTCAGTTCCCTCACTGATATCAGACTTAATTATGCAATATCTTGGAAATAACAAAACCTCTGCATTTTTATTTCTAAGCATATTTGAAAGACAAAGATTTCAATGTCCTGTGTGGTTTCAGGAACACGATGGATCTCCTTGAGTCCGGGGGGTTGGAAAAGGAGAAAGAAAGAAGAAGGAAACATAAACTCCTTTATTCAGATGATACAGGAATTGGAAAATATGTCCAACAACCAAAGGAGAAGGACCCAGGGCATTTCGTAATGCCGTTTTTAAGTTCTATACTGATTTTTCTTTTAAGAAATAAATCCTAAGGAAATCAGCCCCTCCTTGGGGATACGGGCAAAGTCTGCCTATAGCACTGATTAGCTACATAACTTTTAATCTAGAAGGTTACTGATGTGTCTGACAACTCCCCTCCCATCCAGCCCTGTCCCTCTATTTTCTGAGTCAGCACACTCAGTCTTAGAGGAGCCTGCATCTTGCAGAGCTGTCACTTCTATCAAACACAATGCCCTCAGGGTTTATGCTCATCATTAAAGAAAAGAAAAAAAAAAAAACTTGTTAGAGTATTAGCGGGGCCCAGTGCAGCGCCGTTAAATTAATTTTTAGAGATGGATCTAGGTCATACATCTGCATGTTGCAAATGAACACTCCAGCTAGGTACCTAGTATTAGCTTCTTTCTAAATTGTTAGGGCCACGCTGGATGGAGAATTTCCATTTATTTGGGCCCTGAATGGAGAAGGATTGTTCTCCTTCAATACAACTGTAAAATAATCGTGACGTTCTTTCTGAAAGTTGGCTGCCACAAAACCATTGCCCACAGTCTTTTTAGGGGACTAAAAAACCTTCACATTCCTGTCTCTGTTAACTAACAGTTCTTTATATAGAATCTTTTGATGCCCAAATAATTTATTAATTCTCTACACCTCCATTTTATCTCCTGAGTAGAAACAATGTATTCTGTAAGGTCCCTTTTAGAGGCCATGAAGTTTGGACACACAGCCCTAACAACAGAGTCATGATACACTGTCCTTTGGGGAGAATTTAAGCTTCACCAAGGAATAAGGTAAGCATTTAGTGTTTTGGTGGTGGGGAAGAAAGAATATCTGAAGACTGTACAGATATTCAAAGGATCTCGAGGAGAAAAGACTAAGGAAATGGGTGAGAAGGCTAGTATGCCCATTTCTCTCTATACGCTCTCCTGCCAATCCAAAGTGTAACCAAAGCAATCCAAAATCACCGAACAGAAACTTGGACCTTGTAAATGCCTGTGATGATTTGTGTGCCATCTTAAGGACATGTTTCTTGTGAAGCTGAGGTCACCCGATGGGTTCCAACATAAACCTCTTAGGACTGATTTCATAAAAAATATAAGTCACAGCAACCCAGGTAAGCACAGTAGCATTGTCACCCAGTAGGAATTCAGAGAGAACCAGCCAGCACGTTCCGAGGGGGACCTTCACTAGACAAATGAGAGAACTGAGACAGAAAACCAGAAGGAACACGACTAGTCCCACGGACACGCTTCAGTGTGTCGCTTTCTGTTACCGTGGGACCCAGCAAAGGAAAGACTTCCCAGCTTAGATTGTCTTCAGCACTACAGAGCCAGGAGAAGATTTGAGGGCCTTTGATCTGATGCAAATCCCGAGCTCCCTGATAACCTGTGCCTTCTTCTTCCAGAACTTAGAACCCAGGACTCAGCTTGGTAAGCAAGGGTGCATGGCAGAATCCCGCATGGAAGGGTGGCTCTGTAAAGGGCCAGAGAGGGCTTAGAGGAAGGTGGTGTGCGTTAACACTCTCCAAACTAAGCAGTGACGTGGACAAGAGAGTCACCGCAAGGGCCCTGACCACCTCCTGATGACTTTTTGCACTGGGCTTAGACAAGCATTCCAACTTCGGTCTGGAGATCTGTTAAGTCCCAGCAAAGTGGAATACTGACAACATGATCACATCAAGATGTAACTTGTAATTGCAAAGTCACTTTCGATTAGATCACTAGCACTTGTGTGACCCGATGATATGACATGATTAGGTCTGAAGCCAGCCCACGAACGCACAGGACAGTTGGGTGATTAAGCGGACTGACTCACGGGCACAGCGGGTCACGGGCATCGGAAAAGTCAGAGATTGCCTGGAGCAGGGGGGAGTTGAGCCCCTTTTCTTTGCATGGGTGAACCATGATAACTCCAAAAGGTTCGATTGCTCATTAGAATAGGGACTGTGTCCCTTCAGTTAGAAATGTTTCTGTCATGAGGTAATATGGTAAGGGAACTATCGTGGGAGTTTCTGACATCATTCTTCCTGCCATTGTCTGAAGGTTGTGTGCGTTAGTCACGGGCAGCTTGCGGGGAGCAGCACGCTGTGCTACGTTCTCTCCCACAGCTGCCACTTGAGCTCAGTCAGGTTCATGCTCTAAGCCTCTGTTTTCTCATCTGTGAAACAGGGATTCTAATATTCCTTTCTTATTGGTTATGCAAGGATTAAATAACATGCATAGTGTCAGGCACATAGTAGGTGTTAGTAACTTTCTGAACTTGCAGAAGACAGATTTCAAAACAGGGTGATCATCAGGCATTTAATTCTGTGCCCACTATTTAATCATAAGGGTGAATGTAAATGAAATTAAATAACCATTTATGCTTAAACAGGAGACCCTAGTCCCCTTACCCCCAAACTGCCTTATGATAGGGGAGTCAAAAAAAAAAAAAAAGTCTTGACAGAATGAAAGAAAATCACCATTGAAATGATCATATTCTGAGAGACATATGGGAGAATTCACTGCTACCAACATAGTCATGCCCTGGGTCGGGGACAGCTAAGCAAACGAGGTCAGCCTGTGCGTGAGTGCCCTAGACAGAGGCTCTGTGAATGGCCTTCCCTCCAGAGCTCTATCTAGGCAATTTTAGTAGCGTTATGAAGAATAGTTGTTAGGGAAAAGAATTGGGTCCTTAAGCAGAGTCCCCCAGACTTGTTTGTTGGGTTAATTGGAGGCCTTATTAAAAACCTTATTAAAAACAGAGCCCCGGATCATTCTTATTATCAGCAGGGTTGGAAAACACGGTATCCTGGTCTATCTTTTCACAAGCCGGTTTGGTGGCTGGCATTGCCCATTTGCGCAGGTGTCCTAGATCATTATTTCCATGCAAAAGTTTGTTTTCAGATCTTTGTAACTCCAGCAAACCTCCAGGGGATCTCCATGAATTAAAATGTGGGCATGAATGTCATCCAACTGCAGCACTTAACCCCTGCCCAACGAGTCCAGAAATTCACCCAGAGGCCACTTCGGAGACATACAAGGCCTGCCTGCTTCCTGGCAGAGAAGATGTGAAAAATACATCGGACTTTATGAAGACTGCAGAGTCATGGCTCAGTGCTGCACTCAAACCACGGCCCCCTCATTCTCAGAATTCTCAATCATAACCAGAGTTCTCCAAGCCCTAGTCTCAGCACTACCTGAAAACTTGTTAGAAACCGGAATTCTCAAGCCCCATTCCAGACCTACTGAATCAGAAGTTCTAGGAGGTGGGCCCCAGGCATCCGGATGAACAAGCCTTCCAGGTGATTCTGACTTATTCCAAAGTCTGAGAGCCATTAGTTTCAAAAAAATAAAAATAAAAGCTTGTCTTCCCACCTATTGCAATACAGTGAACCCACAAGTATTTAACTAGTTAGGCCTCTGGAGCATTTCTTGAGATTTTTTTTTTTCTATATTCAGTTAGAGGAAGGAGAAAATCCAAACAAACCTCATTTTCCTATGATTGACATTCCTGCAAAGTAGACTTGATTTAAAGACATCAGAACGAGATGATCAGAAATTGATCATGAGGAAAAAAAGGCAGGATTCTGACTTCACTGCTTTAGCATTTACTTCCATGAGAGATAGTCACCTGGTGAAGTCATCTTTTCCACGAACTGAGGTCTAATCATACTGTCGTGCCTCTTTCAGGTGCAATGGATGCAAAGCTTTTAAATGTTTCATGTGCCTAATGCAATTTGACTTAACAGCTCAGGTTATGAATGGCCACTCGGGACAGTTGTCCAAGATGTGAGAGATTGTCTTAAACCTAATGCTCATTCATAACGTTTCTTCCATTATTCTTTGGCTACAGATTTGTGAATATACCCTTACACATCCATATTCTACATTTCCAAGTATACATAATAAATAAGAATATAAGATAGATGTTATTAATACATTCTAGATAGGGAGAGATATGCAAGTTGTATAGAAGTAGGCTTTCAATGGGAGACATCCATTATACATACGCACAAATACATAAGGAAAATAGTGATATGTAATCCAATAAGCTTTCTTTAATAATTCTCACATTGGTTTATAAAACGTAAAAGAACATAGTTAAACGAACAGGAATTGAGAGTGCATGATGGATGTGTCCCTCATAGCATTTAAATCTCTTCCACTTGATTAAAAATTCCTAGTTCCTCTTCACTGAATTGTTTAGAGTTTTTGAGCAGCCTCTGCCCTGATTAAAACAAATTAGCATCAAAGATCCCCTGTTGAATGAGAAATCATTAATTGAGAAACATGCAATGCTCCTTAATTACCTTTAGAACAGTGAGAGAACAAATAATCTCAGGTTCCAGAGGGGCCTTCCTGCTCTGCACTGTGGACTCATTTCGTGTAGCTGCTGGAATAAAACTCCAGTTGCAAACACTACTGGGGAATAGCAATGCAAGCTTCAGTAAACACACTGTCGATTGTTTATCTAAAAGAAAAATATATAGATAACGACGAACGGGAAGAGAGGAGCATGTTTTAGTTTATTATTTTGTTGAGCGCTTTCAAAGTGTTTTACATATGCCAATATTGACTGAGGACTAATGCGAGCTGTTCTTTCTGATACAAATTTTAATGCTTTGTGTACAATATTTCATTTATGTAATTACCTGATAAAACTTCAGATTCTTCTATATGGATGAGTAACTTCATCGTTTAATGCTGGAACAGAAAGATCCAAAGTATTGAACTTCGGAAAATGCAACTACAAATGGGAATTCAAACCAGGATACTGCACCTTGTGCATTCATTCCTTTGTGTACTGATAAGACAGTTACAATAGCTTCTGGAGGCCGTGAAATACGATGTATTCCTCCGCCTTCAAAGCCTAGAAAACACAGCATGCTAGCCCATGGCAACAGTGTTAGGAAGTCAAGTGCGATCACAATGTAAAGAGTATTTACCCCAGGCTTATACACAATGCCATGGGCACAGCCTTCTGATAATGACAGCGGGATGGACGGGACTAGCTCTGAGGCTCTGAATACCGAGTGTATTTCTCACAAGCACCTGGAAGGAGGGAACCAGAGTCCTCATTTCCGTACATGGGGTACATAAAGCATGGTGAGGCTTGGTCATTTAGTTAAGGATAGGATCTTGGTTTTATTCTAGTTTTTCTAGGTCTCCACTTTAATCCCTAGATCACATGTCCTTGACAAACTTTGAAGAAAAGTTGCCAAAATTGACTCATGCACCCCCGTTTCCTTGGATATTTTTGGTTCATGTATAGTTGATACAGACTTGTTCATATAACTTAAAGGCACAAAACACCCAGATGGGTATGCCATTTGGGTTTGATATTAATGTGGTTAAGACCCAAGTTTAGAAAACTGCACTTTACTTTAAGTGACATGAAATTACTTGTTTTATGAATGGAATTAAACTTTATGCCAACAGTCATAATAGGTCTCAAACTCTGTAGACGTTATGAATCATTATTCTTCGTTCTATCCTCCATCAAGATCATAAACCTGACATTGTCATAATCTTTGCAAATATTGTAAATATCTCCTTAGAGAGTAAATTACAAGGACGATTATTAAGACTGCATTAAGAATATCTATACCGAAAAATTGGACCAAAAGAGAATGTCCATACAAAATAATTTGCATAAGAAGAAGTGGAGGAAGAACAGAAAGAAGATGCCTCAGCAGCAGGAGAAGGCGGTGCGGGGGAGGGAGCAGAAGAAGAAGAGGGAGAAGTAGAGGGAGAAAGCTATCATTCATTATATTCTTGCAGTATGGAAGGATATAAACATGGTTATAACATTTTGATAGAAGAGGAACATTGTTATCGTTTTCTTCCCAAGGGGTTTTGATGAAAGTGTATTCTTTCTTTGGACATTCCACTTTAGGACAAAATGACTCACCATTCACTGATGTGCAAAATGTAAGTGATTTATATATACTTCCAAAATAAGAATTACTCATAAAAGGTCTACCGCACCACCATCCTCTGGATATCGTTTAGAAAAGGAAAATCTTGTCACTAAAACATCACACATTACGAATAAAAGCACGAAAACACAACCTTATATGCCTTTAGACAAGTTTCTAGTTTGTAGAGCACCTTGTAGATGTTGCCTCCTGAGAAGGAACGTGATGCTATTGGGTGGTTTGCCCTCACAGCAAGGCCAGTTCCCTTAACAGCAAACTGATTGGATTTTTGCATTCAAAGGTCAAATGGGAGCCGTCACTTCATAAATCAGCAAGGAGTGGACGCTGCGTACTCAAATCTTATTCCTTCTTCCAGCAGGTCCAGGCACACATAAATGTCTGGGAGACCACATTCTCCCACCTCCACCAGGCAACAAGCTTCAGATGAATCCAGGGTTCTGACTGGATCAGGGAACAGTCTTGATAAGTAGAATATCCTGTGTGCCATTATCTATCTGTGTTGCAAGGTAATCCATTTTGGGTTGAAATCAGATTGTTTTAAGCTGAGTTGGTATTTTTATTGGTGTCCTTCCAGCCGGCCTTCCTTTTAAGTGCCGTCGTATTTCAAACAAGCTGATCTGAAGGAAAAGACAACGGCTGGCTGCATGCACCGTGGTCACAAGGGAACGAGGATGTGCAAGACCTATTTTAGGTTATTTCTTTATTTTTTAAGCATTTGAGAGAGGTCTGAGATGTTCGTTTACTGCTGGGAGGAAAGGAGCAGATTAGTCAATGAAGGGTCAGGAAGGATGTGTGACGATGGGAAAGAAAATCTAACACTGTTAGTATTTGCTGCAAAATTACCATTTAAAGTTGAGGAAGGTAATATTTGAAATATATGATAGACTTCGTGAAAACAAACAAAACAAAACAAAACAAAAAACCCTGGAAAGCACAAATCTGAATCATCAGGTAACATGTATCATTGGTTTCTACCGGAATTTGACTGCTTGGGCACTTTGGCACCACTGTGTGCATCAGTGTTACCAGAAAAATCTCCAGGGAAAATCCTTGCTTGCGATGTATTGAATTTAACCTGAGCCTTTTCCCAGTAAAAGTTGAACACATTTAACTCTGATCCACTTCTCATTTCAACAACAAAACCCATCACAAGACCTAGGTGAGGTACCTAGGTGAGCATTTTTATCATAGGTTACTTAGAAATGGTTAAGACAACTGGCCCAAGGCAGTTTGAAAAAAAAAAAAAAAAGTGTGGTTTGAGTTTATATTAAAACTCGAGGGCATCGCTCAACAGGACTCTCTAAGATAACTCAGAACTGGAAAGCACAAAATTTAAGATCTCTTTCAGCGACTGGGACTATAGACGCACAAAGAACTGGTACAAGAATTTGCTCACTAATGCTATTTTCCTAGGCGGATTTTCTGGGGCGAGATCTCCTATCTGACCGTACACGGAGCCGTTTACAGAAGCTTATGCTTAAACAGCTATCTTGCCTGCGTGAAAATTTCACTTCTGCCAAAAATAAAATTGGTGAAACCATTTGATGCTTAGCAGAAGACAGCGTTTCTGCAGTGCTCTTTGAGGGGTTTGGTTTCATGCTCAATGAGGACTGCTTGGCAACTACTCCTTGAATGGGGCAGAATTCTTTCCTAGACGGAGCGGGGAGCCCTGGGAAGCAGACAGGTCGGATTTGGGGGCAGGAGGGGCGGGGAGCTGGTGCTTACAAAAGCTCATCCAAAGTGATAATGTGGTCTCCTGTTTGGAAAGAAAAATAATAGTACTTGATGTTTTCATTGGTAGGTCTGGAGAAAGTAAAGCTCCACAAACTCTTAGCTGCTCTGGCTATGGCAGATGCCATATTGCTAAACGTGTTTAGTTCTGGAGAGGGAGAAAGGGCTGCGGGTTAGCCCAGGGAGGGGCCACCCCTCACTTCAGTGGCTCATGGGTGACTCCTGCAGGGAGACTTTGTTGGGGCAGAGAAGGATAGGTGCTGAGCTGAAATCTTCAAATCTCCTGTTAGCCACCGACCCACCATCAAAAAGCTTTAGAAAAGCCTGTGCGAGGCTCAGATGTTCAGAGAAGCTGCTGCTTTCTGTTGTAAAAGAAAGGGGGCTCCAGGATCTGCTCTGTGCTCTCCCCACTTTGGAGACATTTTCAACAGGGTCCATACGGAAGGTCCTTTCTACCTTCTAAAGCTGCTGGGAGGCGCCAGCCAGGTTGGGCCTGTTTCCCAGGGATGACTGGGCCTCCTGATCTCAGCCTCCTCCCTTGCCTGAGCCCTGGGAGGTGTGGTGGAGGGCTACCTGGAAGGAGACCACCATTGCATCGGCTAGGGCACAGGCAGGGGCCCAGCTCAAGATTAGGCCAAGACCCTGAGCCCAAGAGTGGCCATGGGTGCTTGGGTCCCCTGTGGGGGCTGCACACAGGCGAGATGTTTGGCTCCTCCTTGGAAGCTCCTTTTCAGTAATTCCGTTCTGAGGCCCAGCAGAGCAGGGGCACGAACATAGAGCAAGGACACAGATGGCCTCTGGGGGATGAAACCCAAAGCCTGCCAAAGAACAAGCAGACTTCTTAGAAAACCACTCAACTCTGCCATGGTGGTACCAGTCTCTGAAAGCGGACTGTTACTGTAAGAACAGTGTTTGTACACACAGCACACATGGCTGGGCCGGAGAGCTGAAATCCAGGCCACTTAGGCTCTTGTGCATGTTGCTTCCATTGTCAGGAACATTCCAAGTGTCCGACATGCCATTCAGAGAGAATGCATAGAAAAGACCAGTGAAAATCAGGTGAAGAGGGAAAGAGAGAAACATGTATTTTGCATGTGGAGTTCAAGACCACAAAGGTTACAAGCAAGTCTTCCATGGCAGAGGGGCTGCCCTCTCGGGGGCGGAGTGCTTTTCCTGTGCGATTTTGGAGGGGGACAAACAAAACAAAACAAAACTGTGTTTAGCAGTGGGGCTTGGAACATCCAGTGTTTTTATTCTAGTAACTTAACTCCTGATTCACAGCACACTGTGGCAGGAAATGTGGACTTTTTAAAGCAGGTTGGAACCTCTACCCAATCTGTGCTAACACTGGCATGCACACCTGTGTATGTGTATATTGATATGGTTGTAAGTCTTAATTTTAGAAATTTGATAACACCCCACTGTTAAAGGGATACTGTGGTGAAAAACACTGCTGTAACATCAACCCAAGGGCTTGTATTCTCTGGAAAATCATTTAAAGCATTTTGAATTAGAGCGATAACTTCGTTACTTAAATTCTTCTAACTATAGATAAAGGGAGCTCTTTGGCCCAGCATAGTGTCTCCCTCATTTGCCTCATGGTAAGAATCACTAAGCTGCTTATTGAGCATATGAGTCTCCAGGGTCTGATCCAGTCCTTCTGAATCTTAATCTCTAGAGGCAGAAGTAGGAATCTGTACGAAGGCGGGGAGTTCTTATGACTAAGTAAGTTCTAAACTCATGCTAGTAAAATGGCAAATGGGCTTTGGAAGTTGACTTGTTCTTCAGTGTATGTGGGAGAATTCATTCATTTGGTCAATTTTAGTTTTTTTAAAACCTTTCATATAAAACACTCAAGTCATCATTTTATGTTTCATGACAAAAAGTTGTACCATGTACGTCAACCAAATGTAAGGACTGGTTTCTTCTGGCCTTACTTGAATGGAAGTGACAATTACTGTTCCTGCCTGAAGGTCATCAAGCAGTCATTTAAGAAATACTAAAGCTGTATATATTTTGAAAGAGTCAAAACTTCTAAGGACTCAACCATCAAAGTAGTTTTTTTAAAGAAATTTCTATATCCTAGAAATATAGGAACTGAAGATTGTTATGAAACTTTTACCTACAAAAACCTACTTGGTCTTCAGCTGTGGTGAAAGATGGATGAAAAATTAACAGACGGATTCATACAACAGGTAGTAGAAAAGGAGTAGCCTGGTAGCCCCAGGATGGTCAAGACCAGTTACACTGCATGGAGAACCTGCTGTGGGAGGTTTATGTTCATTACCTTCTAAGCTCACAGCAGCTCCACACCTCCATTCACAGATGCAAAGTCTGGATGCTTCTAGAGGTCAAATTGTGCCCAGCACCATGCACCTCGAAGCTGGTTCCAGCATCTGTTCTCAGGCGTGTCCGCTGGTTTACACTCTAAGGGACTCTGCACCAGGACCATAGCCATACAGTGACCACTGTCTGACAAAACTCCCCAAAAATGCAGTCTTGGGGAGTGCTTCAAGTATTGATTCCATGTTGAAATGTGTCCTATTCGAACACAGTAGTATGTGGCATACTCTTTCCTTCGACATGTGTCACTGAAATAAATTTCCACTCAAAAGCGATTATTAAAATCCCAGTCTCCTTAAAATGTATTAAGTTGACCTCTAAGGATGTCTGTCTCTTCAACAAGATTCTCTAGTTGTCCAAATATTGTCCCCAGACAGATTTTTAATTTTATTTATTTATTTTAGAGAGAGTACGAACAGGAGGGGTAGAGGGAGAGGGAGAGAGAACCTCAAGCAGACTCCTCACTGAGCTCCCAACCAGACACAAGACTCGACCTCATGACCCTGAGATCATGACCTGAGCTGAAACCAAGAGTCTGACGCTTAACCAACTGAGCCATCCAGGCACCACTTGCCCTCTACCCCCCACCCCTGCACCCAGGTAAATTTTTTTTTAATATTTTATTTATTTATTTGACACAGAGAGATCACAAGTAGGCAGAGAGGCAGGCAGAGAGAGAAGGGGGAAGCAGGCTCCCCGCTGAGCAGAGAGCCCGATGCGGGACTCGATCCCAGGACCCTGAGATCATGACCTGAGCATAAGGCAGAGGCTTAACCCACTGAGCCACCCAGGCGCCCCAAATTTTTAAAACTCCATTCTATTTAACAAAAATTTTTAATACGTGGAAGAATAAGAAATCCTAAAATCTGAAGGATGTTTCAAAGTTATCCTAAACTGAAAGGTACAGAATTCCACAAAGATAAAGTTTTCAAGACAATCAGTCATTTAACTGTATACTTCTGGAAGAGGATCTGTATGTATATGTGTGGGTTGAATTTAAAAAGTTAAAAAAAAAGGGGGGCATCTAAATTTAAAGTGTTTGGGATATGGGGACAAAAAGAACATGACACAGATTCAAAGTGAGAATCCCTAAGGTCTTTTCAATCCATTTCACCTGAGGGTGAAGAATTTTACTGCCAGTAAAAAGCTTTGATAATTTGAGAAGATGTTGCATAATTAGTCACGGAGTTAGCAATATTTGGCCCGGAAAGACACAGTATGACTTTAACTTCACATTGCATGATGTCCTGTAGTTCTCTAAAATTCAGATTTTCAAGTGTTAGGAACCTAGTGGGATTCGAGATGGATGAAGCTTGGCAATTTTTTCATAGTAATACTGTTTGCTTGGCCTCTCCAAAAGGACGGCTGAAATAGATTTTATCTACAACTCTCTATGCTTTTGTGTTTTTGTTATGTAAGCCTCTCTCATGATAATCATTCGAGAATTAAAACAAATCGGGCAATCACTTTATTTTTAAATGATTATATTTTTGTAGTCACCAGTTTTGTCAATTTATTTCTCCAGGAGAAAAATCAACATTAAAGGGTCCAAAAAGAAGCTAATAAAATTACTTGATTGTTTTTAGGAGACATTTACAAACTTTGCTTTTTTTTTTTTTTTTTTTTTGAGAGAGAAAACATCACAGGGAGGCAAAAACAACCAGCTCCACTCCCGCCCCCTCTCCCAAAAAACCCACAGGCTATAGATGAATTATTCTAAGAATTAGTCTTATTTTTAATGCATAGAAAATAGCAAAATTACCATGCCAACATAAAGAATATATACTATAATTAGCAAGTGCCTAATTATCAAAACAATGATAGTCATGGCTCGATGCAACCTAGCAATCGTATATACAATGCAACTACCTATTGTATGGTCATTCCTCTTCTATATTACATTCAGTCCTCATCGAACGAAGCTATGTATAAATGGCATCATGAAATAAACATTGAGTATCACAATAGGGTCATATTCTGCTACTGCACGATCACAGCATGCAAAGAACTATGCATCCGTCAGCTGTAAACAGTAAAGTGGTTTACCTTCCAGAAATCCAAAGAACGTGAAAAGTACATAGGTAGTACTAAACATCAATTATATTGAAATGACTTTCATAGTGAATGAAGCTGTGTTGTATGAGGCAGCTTTGGATATCTCTGTCACTGCTTTCTACACATATCCTGTCGTCCCCCTGAGGTGGAGAAAATGTTTCAAACGAGATCTGTTAATGCTACTGAGTTCTAGCGAACTGTTATCCAAATGAGGACACCAAGGATTCTATGTCCCAATGTGAAAGTGCTTTGAAATCATTTTTCCTTTCTGCTATGATTCAGATTTGTGAATCGTTAAGAATATGGTCAATGTGGGCAGTGATGAACTTATTTTCTAAACTGGAAACTTCCTCTCGTGACATCAACGTGTCCAGGTTAGAAACAAGGATACTGTAGACATCTACTTGTATTCTAAATGGATGGCTGGCGGGAAGGGACCTGGATCACGTTAAAACTTGGGAGGTGTCACCTCTAAAATACTTTTCATAATATCTGCAAAGGATAGATAAAAATCGAGCAGCTAGGAGAGGAAGGCCAACAGAAGATGATCCGTTCTTACAAAATGCAGATGGATCATTTAGGTCTGATCCAATGATTCCTAACCAATTAAAAAAATTGCCACAGTAGAGCTGAAGCTTGCACACACTAAAATAACCATTTCAGCTTTCTCCAGGTTCGGTATCGGAGGGTTTTTGGAAGGAGGGGAAACATTGATTGCTGGACAGGTTTTTCCATGCTCTATCAGCTCTGATAATGAGTTAGGCAGTTGGCGTGGATGACAGGAATGTCCTTTTCACTCAGAATTCTAATAAACCTCCTGTGAAGTTGCACACGCCATCCATCCAAATGTGACCAGTTGTGGTCTGCGTTTCTGTTAGGTGGAAAATAGTCACATCTCAAACCGAGTGTAGACACGATATGGTCATGTGGAATATTTAAATATAGTACCTACATCCTACTAAACCAAAATCTTGCTTTTACATTTACAGTGAGATAAAACAGCATTTAAAGCCATTGCAATTTGCTCATTTCCTGTTCATATACAAGTGATTTAAGTTTGCTTATGAGGCAAAAACTGTACAATTCTCATCATCCAGGCATTATAAAATGTCTTTCTTTAAAGTCTTGGGATATAAACAGTTTGGTTTATATGAATTACATATTTTCATCTGCATTAAGAAACAATATACATCTTTTTCCAGCGTAATTTAATGTTATCTACGATAAGCCTAAGAGAGTCGTAAAAACTGACTTTATTGTCCATGACTATCAATACTGTTACTTTCATAAAAGTCACGAACATTCTCTGGCCACTCGGGTCATTGCCCATTCGGAGGGAAATGTACGTGAGCCCTGGGACCATATGGAGATTCGCCTCCATAAAAACTGAGGCCACAGACCAGCCTTAATGGACGTCATTTTACAAAATCGAAACATTTCGGAATATCCAGGAGCAGCTTCTGTTTCTCAGACGCAAGTTCCCTGACGTGTTGAGAGGTGGTGTTTTCGATTTCGGACTCCCGAAGTCTTGTCTTTACTATCTGAAGGCTTCTGTTGTGAAATATCTATTAGGGCACTGGCAATTGCAAGGCCTGTAAGAAGAGGAGAAAATCATTCAAATATTTAGTTAGACGTTTCCGGGAGAGTGACAGTAGTATTTTAGCACCCTGTTTTTTTATTGTTTTATATTTAGTCATCATACATTTCACTGTTTATTGGAAGTTATCATGTAGCTTGCCCTTTACTTAAAATGTTTCTCAATTGAGACATATGAATGTGACACAGAAAGAAGAACAAGGATCTAACAGTTAATTGACTCTGACTTCAGATGGTCAAATTCAGTGTGTGTGACAAAGACATTATAACCAGCTGTGGACAGGACCCCACACCTTAGTTCCCATGTCTGAACACAAGTTTGTTTTAGCTGTACACAGAATTTTCAGTGTTACTATTATTTTTATGTGTATAGAATAAAAAGCCATTGTATTAATTTTTTTTCTAGAAATTTTGAGCAGTTTTAGGTTTAAAGAAGAATTGAGCCAATACTGATACATGATTATCAACCAAAGTCCATAGTTTACTTTTTGGGTTCACTCTTTGTATTGTACATTCTAAGGGTTTGGACAAATGCATAATGTCATATATTCAACATTAGAGTATCACACAGAGTAGTCTCACTGCCTTAAAAATCCCCTGTGCTTTCCCAGTTTATCCCTCCCCTTCCCATGAGCCTCTGATAATCACTGATCTTTTTTAAAAGTCTCTGTAGTTTTGCCTTTTCCAGAACGTCATATGGTTGGAATCATTGTGCATAGCCTTTTCAGACGGTCTTATTTCACCTAACAATGCACCTTTAGGGTCCATCATATCTTTTTTGGTCAATGGCTCATTTCTTTTTGGGATAATATTCCATTGTATGGATGTACCACAGTTTGTTTGTCCTTCCCCTTATTGAAGGATATTTTGACTGCATCCAATTTTGGGGAATTATAAATAAGGCAAGCGTAAATACCTATGTGCAAGTTTTAATGTAGACGTAAGTTTCCAATTCACAAATACCTAGGAGCATGATCATCAGATCATGTGGTGAGCCTGGCTTTTAGGTTTGAAAGAAACTACCTATCTTGCACAGGAGCTATACTATTTTGCATTCCCACCAGCAGTTGATAGCATCTCTGTCAGCATTTGGTGGTGGTGGTGTGTGGGATTTTAGCATTCTGATAGATACGTAACCATATCTCATGGTTGTTTTCATTTGCAATTCCATAATAATATAAGATGTTAAGCATCTTTTTCATTTGCTTATTTGTCAGATGCACATTTTTTTTGGTGAGGTGTCTGTTCAGATCTTTTACCCTTTTTTATTGAACAGTTGGTTTTCTTATTGTTGAGTTTTAAGACTTAATTAACATTTTAGATACTAGTCCTTTATCAGATATGTGTTTTGCAAATATTTTCTCCAAATCTGTGGCCTGTCTTTTCATTCTTTTTTTTTTCAAGTGCTTTTAAGAAGTAAGAAAGCACCCAGGCAGAGAGTTGTGTTATGGACAAGTAGACATGGAAGAAAGACAGCTTGATATTTCTTAAAAATAAGAATAAATCCTGAGTATTATCAGCAGACTATCAGCACAAAGGTGGATCTCTAGTTATCATAGGTAATTTAAAGAATATTGTTTTGTTACATCATTTTGTCTATTAATTGACAAGAACATTTGGTACGATGTTCATGGATAGTAAAGACTTTCCTAGATTTGTACAAGCAATGGTCCAGCCAGATACTCCGGTTTATCAGAGCTATATGTGAAGCATTTTAGTTTCTGTTAAGTTAGTTTCATATAATTCTTGAGAAAAACAAAATGTGCCAAGTCACCATATTAAACCAAGAGACCAGCCTGCTTGGTTTAAGGAGGTGACTAAAGGGCTTTTGGTTCATTTTCCCATCTCCCAGGTCTTGAAGACTTGACCCTGGGTTGACCTGAACCAAGCCCTGAGCCCTACAGACATCTCCTCAATGCGCTGCTCTTAGAAGGTCTCACTTTGGATCTGAAGCTATGCAAGATGCCACTGAATTATTTTACTCCATAATTGACTGCATGTGGGTCATAATTATTTTACTCCATAATTGACTCCATGTGGGTAGTATTCTCTAGGTAAGCCTCAAATATGATCTGGTAAGAACAAAACTCCAGAGGTCTATGAATAGAAAGAAATGCCGATAGAGGGAAACAGGTAGTGTAAGAGGAGGGTCAACCAGTCTAGTGCACGACTGCAGAAGTCAAGGGACGCCACGTTCAAGGAGTCTGCAGAGAGTACCAAATGGGCCAGCACTGAGCTGGATGCGAGGACATTAGATTTCCTCGAAGAAGATCTGGATGATGTTTGAGTCATGTCGATACCTAACTGAGAAGGGAAGTCTGAAAGTTAAGCAGGGAATGGGGAGAGAGGAAATGTGAGAACACATAAAGCCGCCACGTTCAAGCTGTTTGGCACTGCAAAGAGGTGAGTTGGTACACAGGGAAAGCAACAGGTCAGATGAGATATATGCGAATACAGATGATCATCTGAGGACATACATTTTTCAAAGGGAAAAGGAGTTTTTATGTACATGTGAAAATCGAAGAGAAGGTATTTGTGGAGAAGAAGAAATTAACAAAGCTAGGGAGGGAAAGGATTAAAAAGTTACAGTAATCACCGCCTAGGCTGATAATCTTAGATATTTGCCTTTTAAGGGCTGCTGTTAAAAACCCTGCTCTTTCAGGACATTAAATAAACATTCTGAATTGCTTAGAGATAACGCAAGTTTAAAGGTTCAAAGTTTAAATAAATATTGCTTTCTTGACCTCAGAAGAATACATAGGAATTTCTGAAGTGTCCCACACAGATATTTCTGCTGTAGGAAATAATTACTTTGTTATTTCTTCAAGGGAGGGAGCTGAAGCACATGTTTTGTTGTTGTTGTTGTTCTAAAAAGGCTCACAGGCCAGGGTTGTGCTAACAAAAAATTCAGTACAGGCAGACCTTAAGTTTCCACAGATCTCTTGGCATCCTTCTGTCATAATTCACAACCTTCTGTTAGTTCATTCCTGGCACCATCTTTTCCAGAGACAGCCAAATATGACAAAGAATATATGTCTCTTCTAATGTAGACAGAGACCACTTACAGTAATTGCAATGATCACAGCTTCTAAATATGAAATCATGTTATTCATTAAACTACTGCATGACCCATTCCAAAGGAGCTCTGAAACACAATACTCTTCCATTTACATGTGGCTGCAAATGTTGTTTTCCTCACAGAAGATACAATGTCAGGAGAGAAGCAGTTTGAGTTGCCCAAACAGGAAATTCCTTGTGAATCTGAAACTGTCACTGTACCTTTGTAATCCAGGCTATTGGAAGTCCGAAGCCAAATTAAAGGGGTGTCTCTCATATCCTGGGTTTGCTAATGATTTGTAAGTTTGGAAACACATTCCATTGAAAATAATAAATCACAAACCATATTTCAGTCCTTGATTTACAAATAAAATCGCAAATCATGCTCATTTTTAATTTGGCAAATTTTTGTTCTTTCCTATGGAAATAGAACTATCAACTACATTTACAGATTCTGCATAAATGGCACATGCATGTAGGAACCCTGAATTCCTTCACTGATGTTGAGTGTCCCCCACATGGACCTCAGAGGAGGCTCCAGGGGACGCATGACTGGCTCTCATCCTCTGGAAGGGCCAAACCATGTTTTTGTTTAGATTTAAACTCGGGTCCTTTACAGGACTACACAGCTGTAGCATCTCATGAGTTACCTTTTTTTAAATAATCTTATAATTTAATTAAGAACAGCATAATGATCATAACAACTGCATGCATGTCTGAATCAAATTGTTGGGCATAAGTTTTTATTACCATTTTTGCATATCTTTATATTGTACTCTATGGAGAACTCTAACACAACAACCCAGAAATTGCTAGGTCCTCATTCAAGCTTCAAGAAGCCCTGAACAGAGGAGTAAACATGAGGAAACAGGTCCCAGTCTTCCCGAAGTGTCTAGTGTGTGGAAGTCCCTTTAAAAAAGAGAGAGAGAGATGGAGAAATCAAACTAGTTTCTGTCCTTGCCCTTCAGTATACTCTATTGTTAGGGAATCCTAGTTGGTAAAAAGAAAAGTTGTCAGTAGCTCTTTAAGAAAACCAGTATTTCTGCCCTCTCCTTGCATGAAACGTGTATGCTGGTGGGAGACGGACTATACAAACAGGCGATCACCAGGCAATAACATGACTCTGGCCCACAGATGCAGCAACCTGCTCAGGAAACCAACTCCCATCTACAATAACCAGACTAGAAAGCCCACCCGCCGTGGCAGGTTTGCAGGAAGTCAGCCTGCTATCTCTAGTAACAGTCCAGGAGGTCAAATGATTACTCAGTAACAACGGGTCCCACCTACCGAACTTCATTAATAACTGACAACTTCCCTAATTTTTGTCCAAGCTTCCAACTTAGGGCCAACCCAAGAAGGGCAAATATGGACCCCTAACGAATCATCTAGGATGCCCCATGTCTAGTTAACCTGACTCTAGCTTTCCTGGGCCAATAGCTTCCAATCAGGGCATGCTTGAAGTCTTCTCTTTTTTCCACTATATCCCACACACTTGCCTATTTTTAAGTGTCTTCCGAAATGCAAGCACTGAATGTTGGGTGATTCCCTTGCTGGAGCAAGTTCTGAATAAATAGCCTTGCTTGTTATTTCTTTGGTCTTGGTTTATTTTCACAAGGGTGATGAAGAGATAAAGGTAGCTTGAGATCTGTCCTAGGTTGTTTTTTTTTCCAATGCATCAATAAATAAAAACAACTTAAAAATAATTCATCCATATTGCTCTTTGAGGCAAACCCTTTCTCCTTTTTTAGAGTTCCCTGGGAAATCTGTGCCCGGGTAGAGGTTTCCAGGTGCCAACCCCCCAACTCCTGGTGCCCCTAGTGGAAGCGCTTCTGGCCAACAGGACGCCATGCAGCGGTGCGTGCTGCCCAGGGTTTGAGTTCCATTAAAATCAGGTCACTCCAGAAGATCATTTTTCAAAACGTCACACAAATCATCTGATGAAATCCACTTATTGTGTTCTCTGGGCCTAGCATAGTTCCTTGTTATCAAAGCAATACAATTAACCGGGGGAACAATTCATTATTTTAGACTGGTGGTCCAAAGGAATTTCATTTACCGTGTCAAGATGATGCACAGACGCGGCGGGCTGCAGAATTTACATCAAAATATGCCGGGAGATTCAATAAAAATGCTGGGGTTTAAATATTTATTATAAGCTTTACCTTTTTGCACTTCTAGTTTTTAAATACCAGACACGATGACATTTAGGTTATTTAAATATGAATTATAAACCTCTTAAGAAAGAAGGTGCCATTTTCTGTTTCCTACTCCACCTGCCGAGGCCTCGTGGTGTGGCAAACTAGCCCTTACGAAGGTGGCATGTCACTGGTGGCTGTTCTCGGTCACTTGGGGCTGGGTGAGCTGGGAAGGAAGCAGAATCTTTTGGGACCATGCAGACTTCCTTCAGAACAGGGGCACTATTTAATAGTTACTGGTGTGGATATTTAGGAAGTAAGTAGAAGATACACCAGAATCGGACCTGTATCCAGATTCTTAGGGGAAAAAAAACTCCAACCATTTCTTCCTAAAATTAAGAACTTTGTTTCTCAATAAACACCTGCAGACATGCCCTTAAAAAACAAAACAAAACAAAAACAATAGAAATGACTAACAGCTACATATTTACATGGTAAATAAATATATCTTTTTAAACCGCTAAATTTGCAATGAAAACCACCAAGGAGAAACATCAGGGATTGAGTTATCTTTAGTAAAACTCTAGCTTTTCCTAATGGAAGCAGAATGGTATTAGTAGACTCTGGCTGTAACAATGTAGTCATAAAATTACTGATGTGTGTTTTTTTACAATCATGCAGAACAATTAATAAGTACAGTAATAAAATACTGCACATCAAGTGAAATTGCCTTGGAAAGAACATCCTCTTTATATACAAACATAGCACTTCCATTTTACATTTGAACAAAGCCTCCGAAAAGTCATTCATTTTGAAATGCTCTCCTCCCAAGTCTGTGTAAAAGCAGGCACCACTATATATTTTAATTTTCCAGGAAAACAGCTTCATTAGGCGTGAAAGGTTAATTGCAGGTTTAAGTGGAGCTCAGGGATTGGTGCAGGGTCTGCAGTGAATTACACAGTCTGCTTTAGGACGACTTGAATGAGTGCTGTAAACTGTTTGCCCTGCTGAAATGTTTTACTACCTCATTTACTATCTGTCTTCTTTTACGGCTTGTATTTGTAGTTCTTCTAAACCTTTAATGGCTACAGTTTTATTTCACTGTAATCAGATTTAAATGGAAATACCATGCTGGGATGTTTAAATGTTTTCCCTCTGATTGTATACAGCTACATACTACTGATCAGAGTCCTGGCTATCCTTCACATGATTAAGAAAGTGACTTTGGGAAACTTTGATGTTACCTAGACTCTAGCTATTGTGCAGACTTAATTTAACATTCAGTGTGGCCATCCTTGCCAATATGCAACTAGGGCTGGATGCATAATTAGAAAATATGCATTTCCATTTTAATTTATCTGTTGGAAGGCCAGTGCAACTGAAGTCATTATTAGGCAGAACTCCAAAGGTTACATTGTTGAACCAAAATTGAAATGCTTCAAGTACTGAAAACACTGGAATGACAAATGGACTAGTCATATTTGTCTGAGAGTTTAAAGAAATGTTTCCCTTCACCTACTAAAAACCAATGACAACTATAGATGTCAGTGTTTAAATACAAATTGTAAATGTATTCTGCTTATACAATTTTGTTTGGCCTTTA
Organism: Lontra canadensis; assembly: GCF_010015895.1. Lineage (NCBI taxonomy): Eukaryota > Metazoa > Chordata > Mammalia > Carnivora > Mustelidae > Lontra > Lontra canadensis. The sequence goes on from NW_022630997.1 coordinate 4,459,173, forward strand.
ACACATCATAATATTTTAAAATTTCATTTAAAGACACACCGTGCAGGTTTTATGAAATATACTCCTACCCCAGCACCACAGATGCCACCTTCTGTAACATTGCTAAGTTCTCCCTAAATTGTATATGGACTGTTCTCTGATTGGTTGGAATGTGTTGAGTAAATCATGGTCATTACTATCTCAAGTCATGGTTTAATGCAAATCCTCATGCTTTCTTAACAAGTAAAGTTTCTTCTGGATGTTAACAGTTCTAATTTTAATTACATAGTAAAAAATCTTACTAATTCATTTAAAATATTTAGTGATTTTTTTTTTAAGAGTCATGGACATTAGAAGAATCAGCCTTGTAGCTACCCTTCCACATTGTTAAGTAAATTTCCAATTGAGAATTCCCTCATCCTAAGCCACCTGGGGAAATATTTCCTGGTATTTTCTTCCTTCATTTAAAGGAATCTGATATATGATAATTCTTTATTTTAAGTTCTAATCATCTTTAAATTAATTAAAGTGCTTTCTGATCATTCATTGGAAAAATCAAACCATGGTAATACTGTAATAATGGTAATATTTTATTTTCTATTAGGTAGAGACATTGTATTTCAGCATTTCTAGTAATAAAATGTCATTGGTTGCTTTAATGAGATTATGTGTGAAAATATTTATAAAGTCCTATACAAAGGTAATTAATAATTTTAATAATTAAACAATCAGTTACTACCACTACTAGTAAGAAATCAATCAAATTATGAATGTCCAGAAAATTCCAAAGTCCTCAAATATCAAGAAAGTGTTTGAAGAGCAAATCACTTCACTTAACTATTATTTCTTGAGTGTCTATTATATATGCCAGGCACTGCACTGAGTCCCTAAGAGTTTAGCAATGGATAAAACAGACAAGACATAAAAGATTTGATATCCCACGGAACTTCCATTATAGTGGATCAAGCTTTCGTTTTCTTTTGACAAAGTTATTGTGAAGATTAAATGTGAAGTGCTTAGGAAAAGTACCTGGTACCTAAGAGCTCAAAAATGTCATCATCACCATCATCATTACCATCACCACCCTCATCACCATCATCATCACCATCACCACCATCATCACCATCATCATCACCATCACCACCATCGCCACCATCATCACCATCATCATCACCATCACCACCATCATCACCATCACCACCACCATCATCACCATCATCATCACCATCCCCACCATCATCATCACCATCACCATCACCACCATCATCATCACCATCACCATCATCACTAAGTGAGAAGTCTGAAGTCAAGTAGGGAGCAGTTGACAAAACACAGAGCACTCAAGACTTTGCTTCTATCCTTTAATAGCGTTCATTCATTCACCCAACAGCTAACGTGCCTACTGTGTGGAATGCCAAATAAGGAACACAGTTGGACAGAAAGGGGGACTCAAAGACTTGTGGATGGCATCAGTTTAGAGCAATATTGTCAGTGAGGTGGTCCTGTGTTCAGTCCTCAAACCAGAATTATTTTGATGCCTTGGATAACCAAATTGAGAATTTGCTCACAGAGATACAGAAGACTTATGTATGTTGCTATTCATTATAGAATATGAAAATAACTGAAAGTGGTAATGGCAAAATAGAGGAAAGGCAACATGCAACAGAGAAAGCATTGCTTATATTAATATTGCTCTATTATTGGAAATACTACCAATAATTAACCTTTATCCACTTTCTAGGGTTTAAAAAAATGTTTCCCATTGATAATCTAAGTTGTTTCTCTAGTCTATTTGGCTGAAGTGGGTCAGGAAGCTCATTGTATCCCCTCTTCACTGATGGCCAAATGAGGCACATAGTGATGAAATGCCCAGTTCAGGGCCACGCAGCTGGCGCTGGAGGTGGCACCTGAACTCAGGCCTCCAGATCCTTTGACTTGAACTCTGCTCACTTCATACTGTTAGAAGAAAATTGCTACTTTAGTACAAATGAGTCACACGTGATATTGAGCCAAAGGGGGGGGGGTGGAACCCAAAATTCAAAAACTGGTAGAGGTGTGTAAAATCAGTGAAGGTCAAAGGCATTAATTAATGTTGATGGTAATAAAAATAATAGCAATAATATATTTTTTTAAAAATCCCTATTCTGTTACCATTGACTGAATGCTTACTAATGCAGTCATTGCCCTCACACTGGATGTGTATCATTTTATCCATTTATGCACATAGGAGCAGACGACAGTGTAGCTTCAACTGAAAAACCTGTGTTGAGGGCATATATGTAGCTAGCATGGTTGAGGTGGGCTGTTGTCAAAGAGTCATTATCAAATAGCGTGAAGCTAGGGCAACAATACAAGCACTCTTAGATTTGCTAATAATCACACAGAGATAAATTCTATGAAGTAGGCCCAAAGCATGAGGGAAAAAATGTAGAGGGGAGACCTCTGGGGTGGGTGTGGAGGTCAAAGATTCCCAGGCGAGGTGGTTTCTGAGCTGAGGTGTGAAAGATGAGAAAGGACTACTCGGGAGAAAAGGCCTGGCCTGAGCACTGGGGTGTATTCGGGCTACAGGGAACTAACACTTTGCCAGCACGAAGGGCAAGGGCATTTGAAACTTTTGGACATTTGCTCTGGGTGGAGCATAGGTGCGAACAGGAGAAGAGTGAGAGAGAAGGGAGAGAGAGAAGCAGAAAGGAGTCCATGAGACAGCCCCAGGTGCCAAACGTGGAAATAGATGTTCCATCTGCAAGCCGGAAAGAGCCACGGGATGATTTTAAGGAGTGGAAAGGCATCACCATATGTTGATTTCAAAGAGACACTCCTAGTGGTAGCTGAGACGGATGGGAGTTGGGGGTAAGGCTAAGATAACTATAACCAGATAAGAAAACGGCAATAAAGAGAGAGAAAAATGATGAACAGCACAGATGTTTTAGGAGAGATTAATATGGGAGATGAAAAATAGGGAGTGATCTAGAACAACTCCCAGCTTGCTGGCTTGAACAGCCAAGTGCATACGAATGTTATTCACTGGTATGTGAAGCAGGGACAGAACCGCCATGGTAGATGGTGGATCATTTGTTATGTTCCAGATGTACTGAGTCCAGCGATCTGTGGGACATCTCAGAGGGGGTGTCTGGCTAGATGTGCCAGTGGGAAGCTCAGGAATAAGGTCTAGCCCAGAGATAACCGGGGTGTTCTGCATGGATGGAATCTGAAGGCTTTGTAAGTACAGGTAAGTAATGCCGGTGTTGTAATAGTTAAAGGCTGACATCTCAGTGGCTCCACATGTCAGTTCATTTCTCACTTTGTAAAAGTCCCAGGAGAGTATCCTGATTGGTGTCAGGATGTGCGTGGGGGAAGGACGAGGGAATGAGGTCAGCCCCTGTCCGATGTGGTAACTCAGGGACCCGGGCTGACGGTGATCCTGCCATCTTCAGCCGGGGCTTCCACGAGTGCCTGGAGCACTGACATCTAGGAGGCAGGTGGGAGACAAGAAGGTAGAGAAGCTCATGGTACTGCCTCAATGCCATTAGCAAGCCCTCCTCTGCAGAAACAACTCTCCGCTAAAGGACGGAGGGGCAGATCTTGGGTGGGAAGCCGGCAGTCTCTGCCACCAGCTGGGGGAGGCTGCCCTTGGTAGGAAGAAGAGAGTAAGAAGGAGGTCAGCCCGAGAGGAGAGGACTGGCAATGGTGGAGGCGAGTCCATGGGAAGACAGACCACCCGGAGAGGCAGGAGGAAGGCAGAACCGAGACTGTCCAAGACTCTAAGAAGACTAGTTAGGGGCTAGTTCTAACCTGTGGGTCCCGTTTCTGTTTGTAACAAATAGCCACAAAATTCCATGACAACGATAAGCCAGCTGAGTGTGTGGCTTCCAAGTTTTTCTTGATCTGAAATTCGGAATGTCCCTAGAGAGGTTTCTCTTGGAAGGAAGTTGGAGTCGGTGGTTCCTAAGGTCACTCGGGCTCTCCAGATTTATGGCTGCAGCTGCCTTTCTTCAGCAGGCCTGCAGCAAGGACCCAGACCCCGCCGCAGGCCCCGTCGCTTGTACAGGATCTCAAGGGCGGCAGAGAGGGCTGCCACGAGCATGACTGCAGAGTCCGGGGACTGGCTGGGTCCGAGGACTTCCTTGCTGGAGATGAGCAGTTGTTCCTGCTGGGTATGGACTTGTGAAGGCCTGGACATACTTCTACCAGAGTGAGAACCACACCGGTAACAGGAGGTATGGTCTGTACTTCCAGATATGGTTTCCGTGACGCCACGAACACAAACGAAGACCTGGTTCTAAGTTTCATATCAGAGGTATAAGAAGGATGCATGGTGTCGAAGACCAGGCTGGGATTAACATTATGTGTAGCAATCTCTGGACAACTGAATAGATTATTTTTAAAATTAATTTTCTAACTCTTCATGTTATAATAGAATTTTGCATTTTTAACTCTGCCTACCCCCAAGACTGGGAGCACTTAAAATATAAGAGCTATGTTTTTATTCACCTTTATATCCCAATGCTTAGTCTAAAATAGGTAGTCAAAACTGCCACTTGAATGAGGAGTAAATGCACTATCGTCATTCTGTATGCTGCTAAAGAAGTGAATTCTGATTGGAGGTCTTGATGTTATTTTATCTTGAAGGTATTCGGAAACAGAGGCTGGCCTCCTTCTTTTCTTTCTCCTTGTGCTTAGCTGCAAAGAAGACAGTGAGTGGAGCATGGGAATAATGCAGGGCAGGGAGGGACCACAGAGCAGCAGTGTACCTATAAACAGTCTTTTGTCCAAAAGGGGATCCAGGAGAGAGTCTCCTGCATGGTCCCATTGTGCTCCCCTGAAGACCTGAACATGCTTATGTCCAGACAGTGAGAGCTACACCAGTGAGCATCTGGCCCAGTATCTTGGTCAACATGGTCTATAAACAGATTTTAATATCTGTGGCTGTGTGTACAATATTGATGAAAAATTGAAACAGCTGGCCACACTTGCTTGGCAGCAAAGAATTAGCAATTCAGCTCTCCCTAAATGTCTTTGGAGAGACTGCGAATTTTAAATCAACTCGGGAAGCCCCATCATAAGCTTCTTTCAGTTCCTGAATGAACCACTTCCCAAAAGGAAAAATCAGTTCACCTTTCAAGTTCTGATCTCTCTCTGGAGATCTGTGCAAAGTTAGAGCCAACACAAAAAACACAAATAATTTTTTGAGCTCTGATATCTATTTATAAGGAACTAGATTATAATTTTCAGTCAAGGTTAAACAGTGTTGGTGTGCTGTGAGTCACTGTTTTCCACAGCATTTATAGAAGAATATATGAGAGTACAGTAGATAGCCTCAAGCTTAAACACCACACAGTGCCTATGGACCACACTAACTATTAAAAGACAAGCCATCAACTTTAAAAAAAATGAAGTTTAGTATTGTCCAAGGTGATGTTTCTGCTCCCCTAAATACATAGCTGTCAATTTGTGCCTTCTGTTTAAAACTCTCAGATCATAGCAAAAATGGGAGGGGAAAAAAGGCAAGATAAAGTTATGCAAATCCTCACTGCTAGCCATTTAGATAAAATGGAAGGGAAAAATGCTATACAGAATCATGATTTTTCCATTAATATTATTATAAATTGCTTAGACCTTACCGAAAGTTATTACAGATAACTTAATGGCCAAAGGCATTTTAACAAAAACAGATGTGTCTGTAACCAAATTGATCCTTGATAAATCTCCTTTGCTGAAGGAAAAGGCAGTATAGTTGGACAGTGTATTTCCCAAAAAAAGACTCCAAACCATGCCTCTGATGTTTGCTAAGTGATCCAAGACCCCAGATAGTACACATTCTCTCCAGTAATTCAAAACAGGGACTTTGGGGAAGTGGTTTGTTTAAATGACCTCCTTTAATCTAAGAGAAAATAGTATAAAAGAAAACTTCATTCTCTGAAGCAATTTTGAGAATCTGACTGAGCATGTCCCATAAAGGCTGACCCTTCTGAGTGAAAAAAGTGTCATTTTGCCCCACTTTGCCTTTGGAAACAATCAAAGTGTCCCCTGAGCTACTGTAAATTGAGAAGTGTTACAAAGAGTCAGCACTAGTGGGAACCTTTCAAACTCTACAGGCAGGTAAATCATAGAGGGAGCAGATTTCAGAATGATCTGGAACTTTCTGATGTTATATCCAGGGGGATAAACATGGTCCTGCATTCATTCCACGGTATCTGTAGACACAAAAAGAACTCCCATACATTGTTCTACAATCTCTGACTATAGTTTCTTAAATATCCAAATATATTTGTAGAAGGGATATCTTGCTAATCATAGCTTCTTCACAGGGTGGCAATGAAATGGGTTAAGAGACGGATGGAGACAGAAATTCGTATTTGTATTTGTCATTATAGAGGGCCCACTGGAGAGAGAATTAGAATGTCATTTGTGGGAGAGATGGAAGACTTTGCCTTCTTCATTAGGCGTATTCACTTTGATTTTTATCTACCTTTTTTCAGTAAGTGCCTTAGCTGGCAGGGAGATGAAAAAACTTGCTTTCAGGTCAATAAAGGAAATCTCTTATGATCAATGGTTGATTAGAACAGGATCTTCTGAGCAGCAGGCTCTGAGCTGCATTCTGTAAAGGGTTTTCAAATTAGTCTTACTCTGAGGTCTGGGCAAGGGGCCAGTTCACCATCCAGCTGCTGTTGACTTTCAGCCCGATGGTTGATGAGTTCTCATAATTAGAGGAAAAGTTTTTTTTGTTTTGTTTTGTTTTAATAAGGAAAAGAAACTTGCATTTTAGAGGAATTAAATCTAAGAAAGTATAGGAGTATAGCAGAAGTATGGTACTATCTGGTTTTAAAAAATATTTGTTTCAAGATGCACAGATCAATGGAACAGGATAGAGAGCCCAGAAATAAACCCATGCGTATATGGTCAATTAATCTATGACAAAGGGCAGGAGAATATACAATGGGAAGAGACAGTCTCTTTAATAAATGGTGTTGGGAAAACTTGACAGCTACATGCAAAAAATGAAAGTGGATCACTTATACCATACACAGAAATAAACTCAAAGTGGATTAAAGATCTAAACATTGAGACCTGAAGCCATAAAACTCCTAAAAGAAAATATAGGCAGTAATCTCTTGGACTTTGGTCTTAGTAAGATATCTATGGCTATGTCTCCTTAGGCAAGGGGAACAAAAATAAAAATCCACCATTGGGACTACACCATAATGAAAAGGTTTTGCACAACAAAGGAAACCATCAACAAAACAAAAAGGTAACCCACTGAACAGGAGATGTTTGCAAATGATATATCTGATACAGGGCTAATATCCAAAATACATAAAGAACCTATACAATTCAACACCAAAACCAACAACAAAAACATAATCTGATTAAAAAATGGGCAAAGGATAGGAATAGACATTTTTCCAAAGAAGACATACAGAAAGCCAACAGACATATGAGAAGACACTCGACATCACTCATCATCAGGGAAATGCAAGCCAAAAACCACAATGAAATATCACCTCATACCAGTCAGAATGCTAGCATCAAAAAGACAAGAAACAACAAATGTTGGCAAGGATGTGGAGCAAAGGGAACCCTTGTGCACTGTTGGTAGGAATGTAAATTGGTGCAGCTACTATGGAAAACAGTATGAAGATACCTCAAAAAATTAAAAATAGAAATACCATATGATCCTGCAATCCCAATTCTGATATATGTGTCCAAAGGAAAGGAAAACACTAACCCCCAAAGATAAAAGCACCCCTCTGTTTATTGCAGTGTCATTTACAATACCTAAGATATGGAAACAAGTTAAGTATCCATTGATAAATGAATGGATAAAGATAATATGAAATGATATACTGGACTATTGGAATATAATGTAATATTACTCGGCCATAAAAAAAGAATGAGATCTTGCCAATTGTGACCACACAGTGGTGATACATAAAGTTGAAATAACTCAGAGAAAGACAAATACCATATGATTTCACTTACACATGGAATCTAAAAAACAAAACAAACAAAATACCAGAAATGGACTCATAAAGACGGAGAACAAATTGGTGGTTGCTAGACGGGAAGGGAAGTGGGGGGGGGTAAAATAGATGAAGGGGATTAAGAGGTGCAATCTTCCAGTTATAAAATAAATATGAAAAAGATAGCATAGAAAATATGGTATATAACACTGTAATAATGTATCATGACAGAGGGTAACCATACCTATTGTGGCAAGCACTGAGTAATATACAGAATTGTCAGATCACTATGTTGTACACCTGAAACTAATATAATATTGTATGCCAACTACACTGCAGTAATAAAAATTTAAAAAAAAGGTTCTCATACACACACACGCAAAAGCATATATATATATATCATCAGATTTTGTTTTATATTCCTTACTCCAAATCCTTTTTCTTTTTAATTTTTCAAAAACCCTCACTTATTAGAGCTGGAGAATATAGATTAAAAATTTTATTTACAAAGGTACTTAAGACTTGCCCTTGAATGATGTAAAGGAGATACTGAAAGGCAACTATAAGTGACTTATTTATAATTAAGTACATTTAGTCTCCCTTGCTTTTACAATTTTTATTTTTTTTTTTTTTGTGAAAGACTACATTTTAAACCCATTTGGACAAACAAGGATTGCAATAATCAAAACAAATGCACATGCCCTGTGAAGAGCTACAGATTTTAATGAACTACATTTCATTCCCGTTTCACTTTCCACAGGTGAAAATGGCCAATGAGCTGTTTTTCTTTCTTTGGTCAAGTACTAATCGAGAAATGAGAAGGTAGAGCAGAAAGTACTGACCTTGAGTCAATAAGCTACAATGCCAAAGAACTACCCACTATTTGTAGAAAACTAGGATAATCTGCAAAGGATGGAAAGTGAGTGTACAAAGTAGCAGATCCTATGGCTCAGGGACTCGATGTCCAAAGTCCATTAAGCATTACACCTAGCTGCATACCACAGAGCCTTCTTTGCAGGGGATTATAAACAGTGTTATCTGCAAGAAAATATTGGGTGAGCTGCCTGAGACATAATATGGCTGTCTTTGTACAGAAACTACTCATATGGCCAGAACTGACCCAGCTGAATAAGGAGCTAAACCAATTATACCCAAAATTTAATTTTAATTCAAAGCAACAATTTAAATTGTGAGCGGTGGAATAGCCTGGCTGTTGGGCTGAGCCATTCAGATTGGTTCACAGTTACGGTGGCCTCGATGGCATGTCTAGATCGTGTCTTGAACTCTGTGATCCAACATGCAGAGTTGATACACTGTAATCCTGAACACATGAGCTATATTTAGAAGCGCAATTAAACATGCACAGGCATCTTAGGATCAGAAATCTCCTATATCTCTAGAACTACTGTGAGATGAAATAAATTATTGACTCACTGTAGCTGATGTGGAAAAAGCTGGTTCAAAAGAAGGAAACAAGGCGTAGGATGCCTCCTGAAGATCATTTTAAAATACGGAGCGCTGGTATTCGAGTGTACATTGTACATAGTTACTCATCCACAGCCACGTGCCCTGAAGCCCGGTCCATGAGGAGACACTTGCTTAACTTCTTAACATGAGCAGTACTTTAATACGAGAGGATCTGTACCATACTCTGTGAGAGGACTTGGGAACTACACCACAAACCTCACAAAGATGCTTTTTCACAGATTACTTAACCTTTCTCAAACGTTTATATTAGACTGACATTTGAAAAGAGAAAAAATATATTTTTATATACCAAAGCAGTCTGTTCCGCTCTCCATCTTTAACATATTGACATGTGTTTTGTTCTAGTATTAACTCAAAATTAGCTTTGAGATAAAAGTTCATATTAATTATCCCATAATGTAGTCTAATCACTGCTGACATTTTGGAAGGTGGTAAGATAGCCAAGATATACTGAAAAAGTGGGTGAAAATATTTCATGTGTTCATCACAGGAAGCCTACAGTGCTTCTCCATGAGCTCATTTTGTCCTAAAGTGAACCCAACAGGGACAACTATTGCAAGCAGGATGAAAGGACCTAGTCAAAGCGCAGACTCCTTCAGACTTGTTACTTCTCTGGCTCCTAGATGATGAGCCAAAAAGATTTTGGACATATTTCAGCTTTAATCTCATTATTTTATTGATTCTTATGACTTTGGTGTAACACAAAAATCAGATCGAATGTGTCAAAGATTTATGTTTTAGATGTCTCTTCCTCAATTTAAATGATTAACCCTAGAATTAGTGAACATTAAATCTAATCAGGCACTGCCTTTTGAATTCAGTAAATGTTGCAAATTTTAATATTAAAAAACAGATACTTTTATTATACAAAAAATTCCTAAATCCCAGTAGGAAATATATGTGATCACACTTAGCATCAACAAAATTTTCCTTTTTAAAAATGTGAGCCTAAATTAGCCCCTATAGTTTATTAGTCAGAACAGAAGTTGAAATTTCTCCTTGTTGAACGGAGTGAAAATCGAGTACAACGCAGTTACAACACAAACGCAAAGGAAAATACTGATTTTGATTCTCTCTTGTTCTTCAGGGAAGGATTTGACAAAATGGGGTTCTCAGGATGGTTATGTTCAAGAACACGAGGATTCAGTGAGTTTGGTAATGCCTTTGTTTCTTATAATCCTGTTGAAGCAAATTTAGGCATTGTTACAAGTATGAAAGAATCAAGCTTACAGGACAGATTTCTAAGATCATTCTTAAAATCTGATCCTTCCAATAAGGATGCTATACACACACACACACGCACGCACGCACGCACACTTATGGAGTATTAGATTAGCCCTAAGAACCAACAAATTGCAAAATATTCTATTACAATTATACTGGTACCCCTTTTATTATCCATATGAACAGACTAAGCAAAGTACTCCCTTATTTAAAAACGAAACAAAACAAAACAATACTGTTTTAGTTCTGGTTTGATGAGAATTTCAAACAAGGAAAAAGGTAAGACAGTGAGCATCAGAATTGGGGCCCTTAGTTTGGGATAATTAACTAATCAATAGACAATTCTCCTTCTCGGGGACACATAGGGCCAGACATTTATTAAGGAACTTTTCAGAGTTTCATACAAGGTAATTAATACAGGTTTCAATATAGAAAATTACTTTTTAATGACTTTCTGTTCAAGTTACATGAATTTTATGTAAGGAAAGGCTTATGAAGTCTAAGGTTTTCTTTCCACCCAGGTTATTAAAATTTGTATTTGAATATAGTTCCTTTCATTAACATTAAATCAGTTAGCTTTAATTTATGAAAAAGGACTGCTAAGTTTTACAATAGTTTGAACAGCTTTAATTTGCATTCATGAAAAAACACAATAAATTAATTTGCTACTTGGAAAGAATTTGACAAATGCATTAATCATGAAGAAACTGAATTCGGTTTTCTTTACTCTTTCTCACAAAGATAGATGTAAGATAAGAGACTACCGATTTAACCTTCTTTCAGCAGAATGAGATGTCATGATAATAATGGGGATATTCAGAGAACCAGAGAATTTTAGAGCTGGAAGGAATCTTAGAAATTTCCTGGTTTAACATATAGGGAAAGAACAGGTCAGTATCCCAAACTGTCAGAGGGGTGAGGTGGAGTAGTGGAAGGGGATTATTTCATTTTCTCCATTGGAAAACACAGAAAAGTTAGAATTATTCAAGGACTAATTTGGCATTTAAATATAAAGTTATTTAAATAAATAACTTCCACCTGAACCCTGCTGCTTCTTGTCCCTGCAGTTTGAGACTACAGTTTGAGCTCAGAGATGATGCGGAATCATAACATGAAACACTTACTGCAGAATTTAGATTTTTAAGCAATAGCATGAAAACAGCACTCAGACTGTTCCTGACACCTCCATTGTGCATTGATGTTTTTGACAAGTCAATGAAATACTGTCAAATACATTTACAAGTTTGTATCACTGTGAAAAGGTTTGGATAAAGGAACACTCAACAGTAGTATACTGTGTTGCAAATATTTCTCTAATTTTGCTATTTGTCTTTTTACTTTATTTTTCTCTTAGCATCAAACTTGCTTTCATATGTACTTCAAGTTACAGATGCTCTTTATGACTCGTATATTTTTGTGCTACTTGGAAGGGCCTTCCTCCCTTAGATCATAATAAGGTGTTCTCATGTTTTCTCCTATTGCTTTATTTTTTATTATTATTATTTTTAAATGTATTTATTTATTTATTTAGAAAAAGAGAGAAAGAGAGCACTTATTCAGGAGCAGTGGAAGGGACAGAGGAAGGGAGAGGGAGAGAAGCAGACTCCCTGCAGAGCGGAGCCTGATGTGGGGCTGCTACTGGATCCCAGGACCCTGAGATCATGACCTGAGCTAAAATCAAGAGCCCAATGCTCAACTGACTGAGCCACACAGGTGCGCCAATTGTCTTTTTTTTTATTTAAATTTTTTGTATTATTAAGAAAATACAAAAGAAGTTGCTGGAGGCAACAGCGATCACAATATTCTTAGCAAATGTTCAAACTTTATCAATCACTGTTGAATTAATGCAATTCTAATTTTTGATCTACTACATACGTATAATATATGTGGACATATGTATGTATGAGACATTGCTGGGTCACATGAAGATGTGCATATAATAATTTACATAATTTAAATCATGGGACCACTTCATCATCACTAGAAGGATTTTAATCCTTAAGTAAAGACTCTGATCAAAAACGATTGTAAGTGCCTACAGAATGATCTTAACAAAAAATTGAATCGCTCTTTGTAATTCAAACATTACACTAAATTATGGAAATGATTCTTATTCTCCCTTTACTGTGGGGCGAAGAACATGAGTATCTTAAGGATAGCAAGAAAATAACCCATGAGCCCACTTATTACATGAGTTGTATTTTCCTTACGCGAAAAATACTAAATTAGTTTTGCTCTTTTAGGTCTTTGTGTCTATAGAAGTAAATCTAAATTTTTTCTTTTAACTTACAATTTGTTTTTTCTATATGTTATTCTTTATATGAAAGATATTGCCTTACTTCTTATTTTCTTATTAATTTAAAAATTTAAAAACCTGTTCTTATAATACCACATATGCCAGCCTGGAAAAGAGAATTTTTTTTGCCAGAGATAATCCTTCCTACTAAGAAAGAATATTATCAGAGTGCCAGGGTGGCTCAGTTGGTTAAGGGTCCAACTCTTGATTTGGGCTCAGGTCATGATCTCAGGGTCATGGGCACTAGCCTCCTGTCTGGCTACTTGCTCAGGAGGGAGTCTGCTTGAGATTCTCTCTCCCTTTCCCTCTCCCCCGGCCCACCCCCCAACACTGCTCTCTCATGCTCTTTAAAATAAATAAATCTTTAAAAAAAAGAAAGAATATTATATAGATTATTTATGTATATAAAAGGATCATGTTATTATATGTTAAAGTATACTTAATTTTGATTGGCTATTTATCTTCAGAAAATTTTAACATTAAATTTTAAAGATTTATTTATTATTTTAGAGAGAGAGAGGGTGCACACACATTCGTGTACACTTGGGGGGAGGGGCAGAGGGAGAGGGAGAGAGAAGCTTAAGCAGACTCCCTGCTGAGCAAGGAGCCAGACATGGGGCTGGTGCCCATGACCCTGAGATCATGACCTGAGCCCAAATCAAGAGTTGCTGCTCAACCAACGGCACCACCCAGGCACCCCTTACATTAAATCAAATTTTAGCCAAATGATTACAGAAAAACTACTTCTGATTCTGGTTTCCTTAGTAAAACATACAAATCCCAGTTGACAAATTATGGTGTTTCTCTCTAAAAAATAAGGATTAGAATAAAAATATTTTCCCAAAGACAGGCCATGCTAAACTGCTTATGTATATCCACAGACTTTTTTCATTTCAACCAAATCTTAGTGCCAAAATGATAGCGAGCACATAGGGCTGGGTTCAGGGACGGCTCAGGCCCTCATTCAGCACGTGTTGACGGGCACCCTTGGGTAATGAGGCTGGCAGGAGCCTCGTCAGCTGAGCAAACCTGCCCCACCCCCACGGCTCTAGGTGAGTCAGAATCACTGAGGTAGGGAAGCAGGCTAATGTTTGAGAAATATTTTCACTCATAGGTTTGAAACACAGAAAGTTTTGGTTAACCCTGCCTGAATTTCCACAATATTTAAGTTCATTTGTTTTTATTTTACAATGTTTGAAAATACACAGTTATAAAAATGTTACTAAATTTAAGGTTATTCCCTTTTGAAATCAGGAGATTCACCAATATTTTATATTGACACCAATTTTTAGGGAATCAGCCACTGCGTGAAGATTATTCATGTTCTATTTCTTCTGGTATTGATTCTAGGTACACTTATGAGGCACCTGCTACCTGATGCTCTCTAACCATAAAGGACAGCATAAAGGTAAATGAGGAATGTATTCTCAAACTTCGGACCAGTGAAACCTGGAAACATGGGAGGAGGAGAGAAAAGAATGAAAGTGCCTTGACTTAAAACATATTGAGGGGCACCTGGGGGGCTCAGTTGGTTAAGCACCTGCCTTCTGCTCAGGTTATGATCCCAGAGTCCTTAGATCGATGGAGCCCTGCACCAGGCTGTCTGCTCAGTGGGGAGCCTGCTTCTCCCTCTCCCCCTGCCCTTCCCTGCCCCCCATTGTGCTCTCTCTCTCTTAAACAAAATCTTTAAAAAAGTTGTAACTTAGGTCTCTTACCTCATCCTTTTTTTTAAAAAAGTTACTAGTTTCTACATTTTAAAAAATCTTTTCAGGGACACTTGGGTGGCTCAGTGGGTTAAGCCTCTGCCTTCGGCTCATGTCATGATCTTGGGGTCCTGGGATAGAGCCCCTCATCGGGCTCTCCGTTCAGCAGGGACCCTGCTTCCCCCTCTTTCTCTGCCTGCCTCTCTGCCCGCTTGTGATCTCTCTCTCTCTGTCAAATAAAGAAAATCTTTAAAAAAAAATCTTTTCATACATATTAGCTCGTATATAAACTCTTGAGAAAATAGTGCAGAGCTACAATCTATGATCATCTCCGTTAGGCTGGATGTCATAATTTTTCTCTTTCTCTTGTCATTTGTTCTTCTTCTGCTTCTTTTTAAAATACCCTCTTTAGTTCCCAGCTTCTTTGACTTTAAAAAGCAGGTAGTGTGATGGCTGGTCTTTGACATTCTTGATTAAATAATTGCATTATCTAAAACATCTTCTAAGTTTTCAGAGACCTCCTTTTGTGAAATGTCTACTAAAATTTCTCTAAAGCTGTCTTATTCTGTGAGCAACTTGGACTGTCATATCATTATTTGATGCTGTAGAACATAGAAGGGATATCAGATGGTTTCAATAACCATTTCTGTTATTGTGCTATTCTTCTAATTTTGGTTCCCAGGCAATTTATATTTAAATATCCTCTATATATACATCAGTTGTCGAAAGAAGTACTGATATTTTGATAATTCTTAACATATTCATTTTTTGTCTTAAAACTTTCTTTTTGGAATTTTAGTACCTCATCTATAAAATTGAGTTTATATGACTTCTTTTTATGATACTGACTAGAAGATTTCCCTCTTTTATTAATGCTTCTATCTGAGGTTATAAAGGTGATATATTTTTTTTAAGTACAATGCAAATTAATCCAGATTTTGGTTAATGCAAGGTCACTTTAAAGGATGACTTAAATCCATTCCATGCACCTTTGGGCTGCTTGGCGCCTTCTAAGGGTTCCTCTTGGGATCTGTAGCAAATGAATCTCCTGCCAGACCTGGCTAGATGGGTTCTCGTGCCCCTCTCAGACTCTGGGTGTCTGTAAGACACCCAGACTACTCCCAGCAGGGGATAGTCGAGTGTCTCAGAATTAGAGTCTTAATATGACCCCCTTTTGCGCTCAGTTTGGCTTTTCCCATTTCTTTGGGAGGCTTGGGGTAGCTTTGGCTTTTGCTGGCTTGAGTTCCATGAGCAGTAGCAAAGACTGAGTTGAGGACAGAACACATTTTGGCACACCTGCACACGTGGCTAGAGTCCGAGGGAGGTGCTACCCACTAATGAACACAGAGGAGAGATCGGAAGACAGCACGCCCCCAAACGCACCGACTCTCCACAAACGTAACCCAGTCATTGTCTCTGCTTGGAGAGGAGGGGTGTGGACAGTGGAGGCCGTGGTGACCCTGTGAGAAGGGCAAATTCCAGATTCGTTGTCTTTTATTGCAGCTTTTTATAACCTCTTGTGGCATGGGGGACAGTTACTTTCTGCATCAAAAATGTCACTGAAAATGCTAATCCATATTGAAAAAACTGGACATCCCTTAGCTTCCTAATAATTTTATTGTGTACTTCTAAGCTCACAACCGACTGTAGAAGCTCCCTCCCTACTCTTAAGCTAAACAATACCTAGTATCTCATTGGGTTTCTCTGTCGTTATTTTAAATCATGACTATTGTTAGCTTCAGAATCAAGCTGGCGTCCTATCTAGCACACCTGGGAGGAACAAGCACACTGATTTACCATTACAGGATGGAGCAAAACATGTACTATTATTTACGATGATATGTGTCATTATTACACACCCACAGTGGGCCAGGTACTACCCTGAACACTTTGAAACGTTAACTCTAACCCTTCCAAAAATCTGCGATGTAGTTGTTATTACCTTATTACCCAGATGAGAAAACTTGATCCTGAAAGAAGTAAAAAGTTACTAACTCACAGCAAATAGTAGAATCAGGATTTGAATCCAGGTCTATATATCACCTTATTCTGCCATACTATCTCTCAACACATCTGTACCAATTGAGGGCCAAGGTTCTCTGAATGTCGTGCTTGCATATAGCTATATTATGAGTAGTCAGATACTTTTTAACTATTTGTAGAATCACTAGGAATTCTTCAGGTGTATATGCAGACTGATGTGTGTGTCTTATTAGCAACTTAATATATGAGGATCACGATTACCATTGAGGCGCTTGAACGACTCTAGAAAGGTTCTAAAAAAAAAAGTTTAATCTATCAATTTACACAGTAGATATTTCTGGAAAATTCAGTATATATTAAAAGCATTAAAAATGAGTTTAATATGAAACAGAAATTCTAAGTTCAGACAGCTTTAAACAATTTTTTTTTGTCTTTCCCTTCACGAGTGGCCAGCGTGGCACTCTACACTGTGTGGTCCTGTCCCGTGCTCCACAGGGCATCTGAGACCACTGCGCCTTCCCTACTAACTGCCTGTAAAGTGGCCCCAGTCATGATGAAAACCCAGAATGTTCTGCAAATTTCCGAAAAAGTTTTATGGGGTAGTACTGCCCCTGCTGAGAATCACTGTTATAAGTGTGTTCTTTCAGATATGATGTGAAAACCCTTAGTGGTGGACCAAAGCTGATTCTTCCTTTTCAAGGCCTATCAAAACATGAGGAATTCTCACCTAATTCTTTGTGAGACTTTTTTACATTGGGATAGCACATGACTCTGTTAGGTCATTGTATTAGGTATCAATAATATAACAAGTTACCCCCAAAGTTATATGCTTAAGGTAACAAGTGTTTATTAATCTCACAGTTTCTGTGAGTCAAAATTTGGGACTAGCTGAGCTGAGCTCAAGGCCTCTCCTGAGGTTGCAGCTACGATGTTGGCCATGGTGACAACCACCTGAAGGCCTGACTGGGACCTGAGGACCCGTTCAAAGCTCATACATGTAGCCATCAGGAAGGCCTCCTTCCTGGCTGCTGACCAGAGCCTCCATTTCTTACCACATGGGCCTCTTCGTGGCAAGTGTCCTCATGATGGCCGCTGGCTTTTCTCATAGCAAGTGATCCAAGAGAAAAAATGAACAAAAGCAGAAGTGCCTTTTGTAACCCAGCAGGGAAAGCCGGACCCTGTAACATTTGTGTTACTCTGTTAGAAGGGAGTCACTGAGTCCAGACCATCCCCAGGGGTAGGAGATTTGGGCTCTACCTGTTGACAGGAAGATTATCAAAAGTTTGTGGATATAGGGGGCACCTGGGTGGCTCAGAGCCTCTGCCTTCGGCTCAGGTCATGATCCCAGAGTCCTGGGATGGAGCCCCACATTAGGCTCTCTGCTCAGCAGGAAGACTACTTCCCTTCCTCTCTCTCTGCCTGCCTCTCTGCCGACTTGTGATCTCTGCCAAATAAATAAAAAAAAATCTAAAAAAAAAAAGTTTGTGGATATACTGTAAAACCACCATAGCCATCAGAGCCAGGGATAAGCTGTCCCTGCTTGTAACACGAAAGACCTAGACTTAATAGAATTCCCGTGAATCTAATCAAACGTGGACATGAAGTGCGGGGAAACAGTGTGAGAAGAATTGCTGGCAGTGGGTCTGGGTTTGAGGGGAGTCAGGAAGGATGGGGTTGCACTGAGTTGAGGAGATACTGAGGGTCATGGACAGATGGACAGATTCCTGGGGCAACCATAAGCTTCAGTTGTATGTCATCTCTACCTCTGTATCCATATCTTTCATCTATAGCCCAGAACTCCAAACCCTGCAGCCTCATTTTATCTCATGGAAAATAGAAAAAATTCACTGGATTTTTGTATGTTTCCACTGTTTGATGAAAGACTTTGCAGGAAATAATTAGACAAGTGGAAAGCTTTCAGAGTGCCTTCTGTACCTATCACTGGAGAACTTAGAGCTGAGATCGTAATGAGTAGAGCTGTATTAGAACACATTCTCCATTCTGCTGCTCTTCTTCCAGGCTGAATGAACCCATCATTTCTTACCAAGTATGTTCTATTTAGCATTTCAGCCAGCTTTCCAATTTAGCTAACTTTCAGGTTCTCTTGTTTACTATTTACTTGTGCTCCCAAGAAGAATCTGAACATCGCATTTGCATCAACACAATCTGTTGACCCCTTATCTTTTGGAGATCTGCATGCAAAGACTCAGGGCAATCTTGGATGCCAAATGGAAGGGTGGGCCTCATTGGAAGTGTTTCCTCTTCCCCCATGCGGTCACAGCTGTGAAGTTCTCCTGTTGAGTAAGGGCCAATCACTTTAGCTGCTCACAGTCAGGTTCTTATGTTTGCTAATTACCAGGAAATATCTCATATACTGAAATTGCAAAGGAATTCACAGGTTCCTACTGCAGATGAGAGGTATAAAAACCATAAGAAACACGTTTTCTCTGCCTATCCAAATTCTGTTCCTCTATTGCTTAAGACCCAGCTGAAGACCAAGCTCTTCTGGTTACTTACCACAGACTTCACTAAAATTTCTCTCCTGAACTTCTTGAGCACCTAAGGTCTGCTTTACATAATTCCTGATGGTTACATTGTTTATTGTCATTTTCTCAGCTAAGGCTAAAGTGCTTCCTCTGACCCCTAGCCCCACTACACCTCTACTGTGGAAATACTCAGTTGTTAATTATTTTTAAAATCTAGTTATTTCTTAACATTTATTGAGATCATTGTCTTCAAATTATTGAACCTTTTCCTAGGAATTTCATAAATGTATATTCTACAAGGAATGTAGTTAGCACTCCCTGTTCATCTGTAGAACTACTCAGAAGGCAAGGAGAAGATGCTGGAAAATAAATGGCTGTCAGCTAAGGCACGCATCCCTCGGCTCTCAGATTCCTCATTTTATAGCAAGGTAAGAAACATTTTTAAAAAGATTTTTAAATGATAGTAATTATTATCTCTGGAGCCTATTATTTACTATTTTAACAATGATTAGAAACGGGATTTCATATAAGAAAAGTTAATCCACCCAAGAGTACTTGTTTGTAATAAATATAATAGCAGTGATTTTCGTTGCCCCCACTTATTTTGATTTTCCTTGTTTACAGGGAACGTACCAGTTGAGTAAGCACTGGGCAAACCTGAAATAGTAATCAAGGTCTGCAGAAAATTTTCATTTAAAATGTAGTATTATGAACAATATATGATTATCTAGACTATTTGCTGAGCTACTTCACGGGGTCTTTGTTCCCTATGAAATAGCACTTGAGGAAGATAAACAAGAGCTTTTTCTTTAAAATATTAATCACATATGGACTTTTTACTCCACAGAAAATCTATAATACATTTCAATAACCCTTCTCATTGAAAACAAAACAAACCAAACAGAAAACCACGACGTACTGAGCAGACTTTTTACATACTTTATCATAGCTAGTCCACAAACACTCTAGAAGGTGGACAGTGAGGCCTCGCCTTCCTAAGGCAGAAACATCCCAGAGCTCTTCCAAGGTCTCATAGCTCCTATGCTTGAAGGCAGATTTAGAATGCTTCCTAAAGCCCCTACAATGTTCCTGTGATTGCTGTGCTGTGAGGTGACAGCTTTGCCACGGACAGGGTGGATTACACAACCTATGCGACTGTGCATGGCAGCCCTCTTCACCTGTAGTGTACTTGAACACAAATTGAACTCAATTTTGGTGCCACACCTGGAGACAATTACTGCCGGAGACCAGTTCTGAGCCTGGTCCTACAAAGCACTATAAATACCTAGACAGAAAGACAGAAGGGAGTTGCCGCAGGAAGGCAGGGTGTCTCTAAGGGTGGGAGCAACACCTTTGTGGGTCAGAGAAAGAGCTCTCAACGAGAAGATCCTGAGCTCTCCGGGCGGTAACCTGTTCCACACTGAGAGGTCCCTCAAAGGCACAGACTGGTCGTGGAGCTGGGGTGTCTGTTGGCCACATCACCTAGATCTCTCCACCACAGGAGTTTTCAAATAAGACCTTCATGAGTTCTCATAAGCATGGAACTATGGAAAGGAAATCAGTAGAAAAATGGGATTTGCTTTACAGAAATGTACAGTGCAGCTAAATGCTATAACACATAGTACATAAGGTGAGGGAGAGCTGAAATCACAACGCTGTGTTCACCGTCTGTGCAAGTGCAGTCGCTTCGAACGTTCTATTTGCAACCATTTTTCCTCTTTGCACTAGGCTGGTGTATGACCAATGGACTGAGACTATTTCAAACAAAAGGTCTCTGAGGGCCGAGGCTGGGCTGACTTAACTTGCTGTATGCAGCACTGGTCAGAACCCAGTAGGCATTGTAGGAATTTATAATGTTCTTTGGGGTTGGTAATTATGATTAGGCTATAGCTTAAATCTAAAACAATTCAGCAGTAAAATCGAGACTAAAATGTGAGGTCATTGCCTCCCAGCAGTCACATCAAATTACTGGTGCATGAGTTTGACACTGAGATTTTAGGGAAGGAGACTGCCCTTTAAAAGGGCCCATTCAAACTGGAAAGCCTTCTGGACAAACGAGGAAGAAGGAACTGACTCACTAATGTGCCTGCAAACATTTTAAGACTGTACTTTAAATGATGCTCTGCTTTGAACAGATAATTGGCCCAATTCTTCCCTTTCTCTGTGTCTCTAACTCCCATTGAAATCAATGCGAATTGCATATTCAAAAGGACTGGAGAACAAAGTTGCAGGTTGAATTAATGGGATAAAAGACTGCAGATCTCTTAAAGCTTGTGCAATTAAATTGTGGCCTCACACAATTCTCTAGGGTCACCAGCAATTTGCTGGCCTAGGAAAGCCAGCTGACTTGGTTTTCAGAGGTGTCACGATTTATAGAACGTGTTTACTTCGACATCTGCACGCGATCCTTCTCAGCTCAAAATCCACCTCCTCACTCTGATCTCTGTGGGACCTGATACCTCAACGTGTGGGGTTTATTTGCATGCCCTCGTCACCAGCTAAGATCATCCATCATTCAATGGGCAAAATCTCCATTGAAAAGTCATGCAAACTAAGCACATACGGATATCTTATTTTTCTAGAAAAATATTTGTCTATGCATTATTTATATCCATGTTAATTATCTGCTCTTTCCCAACTAGAATGAAAGCTCCAGCGGGCAAGAATTTTTTCTTATTTATCATTATTATCTTAGCACTTGACCTGGTTGTAATTGTCAAATATTTTTAATCATCGAAGCACTTACAAGCATATTTGATTAGATACTCATAAAACCACAAGCACAATGTTTGTCGGTAAACATTGCAAATGCATAAAGTGCAATATTTGCATTTAAACATTTCTCCACTAAAGGAAAAGAAGGTATTTACTAACTGCCTACTCTATGCTGGTTTCTCCACAGATATATATATATATATATATATATATTTTTTTTTTCTCTAGCTCGGTGTATAGGGGATATGAACACATTTCCATCTGCTTTGACTTGTTTATGGCCTTCGTGGGGCCCACAGGTCCCTGCTCTTTGTTCAGACTACCTTGGAATTCCATCACTTCCACATGTTTTATGGACCACACCGGATTTCTTCCTCTCTGTGCATATCCTGTTTCTGCTGACACAGCGGGAGGGTTTTCAAATGCTCACCATTCCCAATTTGCGCTCATACTCCAACCCTACCTCAGAATAGGAACCCGGGGTTCAGGGATCAAAGTTTGGGGGTACCCAGGAGCAGTCTGGACATCCACAAGGGTCTCCCGCCAGTTCCGTGACATCGTCTTGGGCTCTGGAGGCTGCTTCAAGCCTCCTCCACCAGAATGTGCTGGGAGAGTGGGGATGCGAGGGTCGGGCTCGAGCACTGCCCATCACTGGAAGCTAGAAGCTGGGAGTTAGGGGCAGTTGTAATAATAAAAGCTGACCAGTCATTGTTGACTCTGTGCCAGGTGTTGCTCTGGCCAAGCCCTTTACCCAGATCCTTTCCTCTAACTCCCCCACTGCCTCAGGGAAGCAGAGGCTGCTGTCCCCATTTTCGGGAGTTAAAGGAACTGTGGCTTTATAGCAGTGAAGCACCTTGGCTAAGGTTAGCCATGGGAATGTGACAAAGCTGGGATTGGAACCGGGGTCCTCGCCCCCAAGCTGGCATTCTTAACCACAGCGCCACCCTGCAAGGCTCCCCGTGAGGCTGCGGCCGTCTCGGGGAGCTGGTGTAGGTGGGGGTGATCAAAAGATTCAGGGCTGTTGAATCAAAAGATGGAGGGCATCACGTAACTAGGCAATTAGGATCATGTTTAAGATACTGATGACAGCTAGGGAGATGAATGTTCTATATGTGGAAAATATGAAAATTAGGAAACAGTTAAAATATTACTTATACTGCAATTTCATTTGTAAAGTACTGTCACAGTTTATTCTTTATCCCGCTAATAATTTTTTCTCTCAAGTGTCTGCCTTCTGTGCTAAGAGGAGCCCATTACCTCCCCACAAGGCAGTTAATATACACTGCCTCACCATTCTCTTGCTGAGGTAGAAGCGGGGAGCACCCGCAGGAAGTGGGGGGCTGGGTAGTCTGGTGACTCTGCCCAGGCCCCATGGTGAGTCAGTGGCAGCAGCTGGGGCGCTGGCCCTGGTGTTCCCTCCCGGCCTTGACACCCTCCCAGGTGTGGAGAACGGCCCTACCTCAATGCTGCCACAGCATGAGAACAATTACCTTCTTCTAAGATTTTAGGTGAACAAAGTGACATTTGACAATCTGACATTTCCCCATGTCATTAAGTATTCTCCATATTATTATGACGTAACACATAGCTATCTAATTTCTATACATTTTTTTTTACTGTTGTTTATTTAAGTTCCTAATTGTCCACTATTACAAATAATGCTGGGCTGATGGTTTCTGTTTTTGATTATCTGACCAAATTTCTTATTGTTTCTCTCCAGGAGATTCTTAAAAGTGAAATTATTAAATGCAAGAATATGAACCATTTTAAAGCTCTTAATACATAGTCCCAATTTATTCTATGGAAAGACTTGCTGTATGCTCATGATAACCTCTACTAGCAGTGTTTAAAAATGTGCCTATTTCACTATATATACTTATAATGTATGCTTAATTTTCACTAATTTGCAAGTCAGGATTATCATTTTAATATCTTTTTATTAACTACTGTTAGACTGTGGAATTTTCATATCTTTTATTAGTCATTTGTTTCTTCATCAATTATTTGTATACTTTGTCCCTTTTTGTACCGAAGTTATTTGCATAACCTGATTTATATACGTTTCCTCAATAATAAGTAGTCAGTGTTTTACCATATTTATTGGTAATATTTCCTTAGATTCCCCCTCACTTAGCTGCCATTCCGTGTCTTCATTAACAGAGGCTGGGGTGCCTCTGTGTCCCGTAGTTCCTCCCACCGAGTTCTTCCTGTCACCCCAGGGGATGGGAAGCTCTCTATGTCAGAAGCATGGAATTAAATCATTTAATAGTCTGATGTGGTGGTCAGAAAAACAGTACATCAAGGGAGCACATCATACAGAGTTCTATTAAGATATGCAGACATGGGAAGTGAATCACAAATTATGACTATCCAGGCTTCAAACTTTCCAAACTGAGCAGGGAACAGTTACTGAAATATAAGCCCTCAAATGAGGAGTAAGAGGGAGAAACCCAGGATGGTGTGTGGGAAAAGCAAGGTGGCGGTTCCTTGAGGGGAGGAACTCTAGCTGCATTTCCTTTGTGCTCTCATTAGCTCCTAGTACAGGCAGCGGTCTGCAAGGGCTTGTTGGAGGACGGGCATGCGGAGGACCACACCTCCTCTCCAGACTGCCACTCACTGGCTCTGGTAATTTGGACAAGCCAATTGTCCTTGTTGAGCCTCCATTTCACTATCTATTTTTTTTTTTAAGATTTTATTGATTGATTGACTTAGAGAGCATGTGAGTGGGAGGAGGGGCAGAGGGAAAGGGAGAGAATCTTAAGCAGGCTCCACGCCCAGCATGGAGCCTGATGTGGGGCTTGATCTCACAACCCTGTGATCATGACCTGAGCCAAAATCAAAAGTTGGATGCTTAATCAACTGAGTCACCCAGGCATCCCCAAGTCACCATCTAAAATGGGTGTTGCACAGGGGTGTTGCCAAGATCCAGTGAGAGAATCAATATGAAAACAACCTGTGAACTGTGCAGCAAAAGGAACTGTAAGTCAGCATTTTCATGGAAGTTTTGCTGTTACTTAGTATCTTACGGGAAAAACTCATTGACAACCAAGATGAGAAGCCATGATTTTTTTCAGATGACAATTCTGGTTTCCTTTAAATCTTTTTTTTTTTTTTTAAGATTTTTATCCATTTATTTGGCAGAGATCACAAGTCGGCAGAGAGGCAGGCAGAGAGAGAGGAAAGGAAGTAGTCTTCCTGCTGAGCAGAGAGCCTGATGTGGGGCTCGATCCCAGGACCCTGGGATCATGACCTGAGCTGAAGGCAGAGGCTTTAACCCACTGAGCCACCCAGGCGCCCCCTGGTTTCCTTTAATTCCCCCTCCCTCCCTTGCTCCCTGCCCCATGATACATGTTTAAATGTCCCTAAAACCAAGCTCTAAAGTTAGTTAACTTGATTTCTATGGTGGCCAGCACAGCCTGCTGAACAAAATGTTTCGATGAAAAATCTGCAGGAAAATTCTGTCATACACACATACAGCTTGTATAATACATTAAAGGTTAGCATACAATATTAATTAATGACCTTTCTTTGCTGTGTGTGTCGGGGTGTGCTGGTCATTAGGAAGGACTTCATAGATAGGATGCTGAGTACCGGCTACGGGCAGGAATTGCCTGGTGTGCAAGTGGGGAGGGTGAGAGGGCGGTTTTACTGGAAGAGCACGTAGGAAGTTCTCGAGGTATGAAAGGGCATCGCATGGGTCCTGGATGGCTTTTCTGAGAGGCAGAGATGGCTGCTGTGGAAAACAACCTGTCAAAAATTCAGCCACCCAGAACAATCAAATTGAGCACCCTTAACACGGCTCTTAAAAGTGAAAGAGTTCTGTATAAAGGGTATAAGGACAAAGAATGAAGCCCACAATGTAGTAACAACCTCTCTCCTCTGTTCTTGAGACCCTGATCCCTCTGTAGAAGATTTTCGTGGTTTAGGCATTCTGCCTCCCTATGAAAGTGACTGGCGGAGGATGTGATGTCATTGGTCCTCCTTGAGTTGTGATTGCTTTTCTCCAGGTCATGGTGCTAAGGCATCAGGCGAATAAGAAGAAGGGTCCTTCAGGAATACCAAGTCCTGCCTAGAGGTGAGACTTCTCACGGTGTCTATCCCCTCCCCTCCCCAAGTCCGGTTGCAACAGGCCAAGTAGAAGCTGACTTTCTACTTATTTACTTACTCCAAAGCTCACTGAGTGAAGCAGGAACTTAGCTATCCTTGGCTCTATCATCTACTTTAGGGCAGATAAAATTTAATAATGCTTAAAACATCTTTCTGGTCAGGAATCACGGACCACCACAGAGTTAGCTCTGATTAGCTGTACATTCTAAACTGAAATGTAAGTTTCATCTAAATTTAAATGCCTTCACTATTCTCTTTTTTCAAAGCAAGATAAACATTGTAATATTTTAGAAAATCTGTCTAACAACGATTAACACTTGCTCTCCCCACCCCCAACCCTTTTCCCTATCTACTGAAATGAAAAACAAACAAACAAACAAAAAACTGAAAAACAAAAACCACAGAGAGAGAGAGAGAGAGAGAGAACTTTAAGCCATGCCCTCTCTCTGGCACACGGGGGCATGACAAACAGATGGGTTTTGTGGGAGTGTTGTGTGCCGTGGAGGCAGTGGGAGTCGAAGCTGGAAAGTTCGGGTGGGATAGACTCTAAAGAACCTCTTTGCTGAAGCCTTTGGCCTTTACCCTGCAGGCGTTACTCTCAGGCAGCCTGACAGCTGCTTCAGAAATCAGATGTGTTTTAATAAAGACAAAGATGAAACAGCAGCTCCTGAGGGTGGTATGAAGTGGAAAAGCTGTTATTCACATGTTATATCGAAGGAAACGGAGGCGCAGAAATTGAGGCATTTGCCGAGGATCACAGCCAAGTGGCAGATGTGATGTGGCAGGGTCCCTGCCTCTCATCCCTGGAGCTGACAAAGGAGGAGGAAGAGGGGGCGTCGGGGACAGGGCAGGGAGAAGCAGGGAACAAGCCACCATTAGCCGCGTGCATTACCGGCTCGCACAGTGTCTTGGAAGGATTCCACCCGTGTGGCAATTTTCTAAACAGCAACAAAAAATGTTCTTAATATAAAGTAGTGCAAACCCGGAGATAAAGATGGGAAAGAAGAATCCCCACACGCAATCCGCGAGCGAGGCTCCCCCTCCCACCCAGGGTCCCTCTCCCAGGGCACTATTACGGAGAGAATAAAAGGAAGAGAGTGACTCCTACAACTTCCCTATCATTAGGTTGAAGGGGAAAATGATGAGTGGGAAGAGAGGCAGCGGCAACTTTAGAGGTGGAATTAAAGTCCATCAGGGACGCCATAGCAGGAACACAAACAGGGAAACCGAGCAAGCCTCTGAGAGTCACTCGAAGTGGATTTTCTAGCATTTGCCCAGGTGCCACCACAGTGCTGGCTCGCCTAGAGCTTGCCCAGGGCTTCTTGGTGGGCAGAAGCACGTCCCCTCCCCAAAGATGCCCGCGCCCACATCCTAATCCCTGGAACCCATCTTAAATGGCAAAAGGGACTGTACAGAGGTGACTGAACTGAGGGCAAAGGGGACAGAATCCTGGATTATGTGGGTGGCCCAACACCACCACGAAGTGCCTGCCAAGTGGAAGAGGAAGACAGAAGAGTTGGCGCCAGTGATGGAAAGTGGGGCTGCCTTTGAAGATGGAGGCAGGATGCCACGAACTGAGGAACGCTGCGACTTCTAGAAGCTAGAAAAGGCAAGGAAACGGATTCTCCCCAGACCCACCCGAATGAATGGGACGCTTCTGACCCAGATGAGACTTCTGACTTCCATAACTGTTAGATAAGAAATCTCTGTCGTTGTAAGCCGCCTCGTCTGCGGTAATTTGTTACAGCAGCATTATGAAGCTAAAGTCTCCCTACAGGCTCAGAGCTGTGCGAGGTGCTTACTGACAGGGAGTCATGGGATATTTAAACTCATGCAAACGGACCCAGGGCTCTGGGATACATATTCATAGCATGGGAGTTCTCAGAGCCCCAGATGTGCCATCCTCCTCTGGGAGAGTATGAATGGGGGTGGGGAGAGTTCATCTGTCATTCCCAGCCTGCCCCTCTGCCCGACACAAGCACTTTCCTTTTTACCTTATAATGCCATCCTCTGCTGCTTCTTATAGAAAATATTCTCTGAATTACAAAGTCAGAAAACGGAGGAGGAAAAATGCAAGTATTTGTATGGTAATGTACTGGAAAAATAGCTTACTTTTAAAAACTGGTGACTTATGAGACTTACAAATAAAATTGTACACCTTCTTTGCCTCATTCAAAGTGGCTACCTGCGTACAGAGAAGCAGGCAGCTCGCTGGGTAGTCTGTCGAGAACTGAAATGAAGTGAATCATAAAAAGACCACTTGAAGACCTTCAAAGACCCCTCTACATGTCATATCAAGCACAGTAAAGAGTACTCACATGAAATTCAATTTTTATTATAAAGTATTTGAAAAGTTTTTCATAATTTTTACTTTTAAAATATTTACTATGAGTATCTTATGTAACATTGGTTATGATTGTTCTATAATGATCCTGCTTAGGAATTCTAATGAAGTGAGCAAATTAAACCTACGGGTTGTTTGCAAGCACATTGAAATATTTATGAATCCTAAATTTAACAATTAATAAAGTTGACATTAGATTACATTTTATTGATATTTCTTAATTTCAATTTTGTAGTTTCCTTATTTTAGAATAAAATTTTTGTTTCATTTCTTCAACATTTCCATAGGCCCGAGGCACTGTGCTCATAGCGCTAATGGATGAAACAGTCCCGCAGATCAACACCACACTTACAATTATGAATGCTTTTTTTATAATGTACACACACCAAGTGGGAAGAATTAAGGTTACTATGGAAACTATAATACAAATTCTAGCACTAAATTATTACTAATTCAATCAGCCTGCTCCTGCAACTCTCTTTTCGACGATATGATCATCATTTTCACGGAGGGAGAACACCTTACTATGGGATCAAGACAACGGACATTCAAGCCACTGGGCTCCAGTTCTGGGGTCTCCTGCTCACTTCGCTGTATGACTTTAAGCCCCCTGAGCCTCGATTCCCCATCTGTAAAATGGAAGTAATAACAGCAGCCACCTCAGAGGAGTCTGCCGGTTAAGTGGGTTGATATTTACAAAGCATTTACAACAGAGACTGGTACATACGTTCCATATATGAGTTTCCTGAGTTAAAAAAAAAAAAAAAAGTATTTATTCAGAATATACTCTGTTCAACTGTATGGCCCCCCCAAGATGGAGACTGGGACGCAATCCCTATGCTCGAAGCACTAAATTATAGTGGGAAGCATGTGCTCAGGTATGAACAAAGTAGTTTGAAAATTTATAGGAAAGTTCGTATTTTAATAATGAAAACTGTTTTTCCCAGTTATAACTGAAACTATTTAAAACATCTTTAAGGATCTTCAAATATTGAAACTAAAATTAATTAAAACATAATACTACCTATTTTGTTTGCTGTCCTATGTAATCCACTGTGATTGCTTTGTATAAAGGCACAGAGACAGTCTGCCTTGTGCCAGAACTTTTCAGATTTTTTAATTTAACTCTCTCAACCTCCCAACAAACTTTGAGACAAGTATAATCACTCTCATTTTACAAAAGAATTACCTGAGTCTTAGGTATGTTAAGGCAGAAAGGAATTTGAATCCAGGTAAAACTCTCAGGCTCAACGCCCATTTTATACTGCTGAACCAGAAGATTTCAAACTTTGTAGAAACCTAGCTTTAAAAAAATCATACATTGTTAAAATGCATTGTTTTATTAGTATAAATTTAAGATACATTTATAACTTTTTTAACAGCTATAGTTCAAACGTAAATATCTGTCATAAAGTCAATTGATGAAAATAATGTGGCTGTTCTGATGAACATAAAAACTTGAAATCAGACATTACAGATGATGGCCACAGTCCTACTGGTCCCTGAGCCTGATTAATTTCTGTTTTTCTTTTTTAGAAATTGTATTTTGAAATTGTATTTAGAAATTGCATAGTATTTAGAAAATCCTGCACACATAGTTGTAAATTTTAACAGATTTTTTTAACAGGTCACCTTGTAACCAGGCTATTCTTCAACTAAGGCAATATAGAAGCTTGAATGACAGGAGAAGGAACTAATTTCTATTAAATTCTATTTTTATTACAATGATTTATCATGCCCCCTTCTATACGTGAGGCAAGGTGCTGGATGCCAGGGATTCCATGGTGCACATGATAGACATAGTTCTTGGCCTCGGGATAAGTGTTTTGAAAGGGTTGAGAACATTTACTGGAGTGGAACATTTACACAGATGGATTTTTTCCCCATAGATATAAATATATAGGGTCTAATTAACCTCTCATGGAGAGGTTTTTCCCAGTAGAATTTATACTCACAGGTCATGGATTCTGGGCATCAGGCATAGATTGACAGGCAACCTTGGAAGACTAAAACCAAGATTTTCTCCATCTACCTTCCTACACTCACTTACCACTGAATCTCTGCTCCGGTTTTGGTCACCCTGGGTACTGGGATATTTACTTTAGGGGCTGGGGACCAGCTCCTTTTCTAGTTTGGGTTAAGTATGAGGCTGGGGTTGTAAGGCTCTTGAGGTTCCTATGAACTTTTTTGGACTCTTTGGAAATTAGGCTGTAATTTATGAAGCACTGAAAGAACTACGTCCATTCCAGTGATGGGTATAATCCGGGATGAGGCTGCTGAAGACACCTAACTCCCCGCCAGTATCTAGAACTTCGCTAGTTGCCACTGAGCAACATTAAGAAATTGGGGAGAATAACCTTTGGACTTAAAAAAAAAAATTAATTCACCAGGACAAGAAGACCTAAGATTGAAGACTTTATTTTCTTTGGACTTTGATTTGTAAAGCAATTAAATATTTGGACTTAAATTTTTCCCAAGGAATTTGAAAACGATAGTGGGTTAATATACAAACTCGGGGTACCTTTGTGTTGGTGGACTAGTGTCAAAATATCTTAATTGTGTTTGATCTCCACAACCTGTTATGTGCTCTTTTGGAAACCCAGCTGCACGTAATCTGGAATAGGGAAGAGGAAATAGATTTTCAGCTTTGGCTACAGCATAGCCTTGGAGCTAATTTAATTGATATACGGTTCTCATCAATTTCAAGGAAAAAAATCTATAGTGCCCATCAGTGGCATAACAACTCCCAAAAGGGCAGTAGTTGGCCCTGGAAGAATGGCCAGCAGGAGCAGAGCTGTACTGATAGTTTGCTGATTTCCTCCCTCAAGGACAAGTCACACTGCAAGTGGGAAAACAAACAGCTGGGTGTGGTGGCCTAAAACGGTGCCAGTCAGATCTCCTGCGCAGGTGCCTGAACCCCCGCCCCACCCCAGCAGCCACCCCTCTGGGTCCAACACCAGGTACACGGAGGCCAGGCTTCTCCCAGGTGGTTCCCAGCCATTGGTAAGCATGATGGGAGCACTAGGGAAGCCCCATTCCTGCCTGATATGTCACTTCTCTAACAGGCGATTGGCTTCAGGACTTTCCCGCTGGTCTGTCCAAAACTTTGAATGGTGCCACACCTGCCAGTCATTCTTCCTTCCCTCCCTCCTGCCACGGGTGTGCTTCCACGGAGACATCCTAATCTGGGGCTTTCCTTCCTTGCTCCTGCTTCTGCCCTGTATCCTTCACAGCATTTCCCCAACACAGACCTTGCACATCTAATCTCATCTTGGAGTCACCTCTCAGAGGACCTGAACGAACACACTGTAAAATGTTAGGGAGAATGAAAGCATTTTTAAAATATCAAGTTAAAATGAAATGCCTGAGACTCCTTTCTTGCTACCTCCACTTGCCCTGCTCCAGGTTCCATTGGCTGCGTTACACAAACTGCATCGTAATACCAAGTGTGGAAAAAACATGGTTTTGCTGCGAGAAGAGTATCTTTAGAGAATTCTGACCAGAGCAGATCAGGTTGAACTGGATCCCAAGACAAAAGGGAGGATACTAAAGGTGAGAAGTAGATGACAGGGATACAGTCACATTTTAAGCTAAAAAAAGGAACTCTGGCTAAAAAGTTGAATCTCTTGGCTCCAAAGAAAGTTGCACGTAATGCTCTGAAGCAGGGAATTTGTCATAGTTAAGAAAGGAAGCAATTAAAGTAGGAAACATCTCAGAAGCATTTTCCAGGTCAGTATGAATAGTAACAACATTCCAGAGATAGTGCTAAGCAGGCATGGAAAGGGACAGATTAGAGGTAGAGAAGATACTGTTGAGCCTGGTTTGTGTAGTAAATGAAAGTCCGGGCCAGGGAAGCTGAGGACAGATGGAGGGACACCAAAGAGAGGGCTGTCACTCAGCAGACAGCTTCTATGTTTGAGGCATATTTTCAAAGGTTAAAATCTAATTGGAACTAACATCTACCAGATACAAAATGAATGTGTGAATATTTTTAAAGAAAAGATGTTAGCATGGGGAGCTGGTCACACTTTAAATAATTTAACTCCCAAACAATTAATCAAAAAATGAAATGATAGAAAGGAAATGTCCAAATTTGTGTCAGGTGATGCTCATCTACAATTTAATATTTTCAGAAGGCACGCAAGAGGGCCAAGAGGGTCAGAGATTCAGAGATTCCACTGGAGTCAGAATCAGTTCCCTGATTTTGATAGATTTCAGGCAAGATGTGCCAAAAGATAAGCTTGACACGGACAGCCCGTTTCCCTTGAAAATTAAGCTTTTGTGTACAGAGTTCTTCAGGTAACCAATTTCTACTTTCACCTCTGCCTCCAAAAGCAGGTCTCCCAGGACTCCTCTTCATCTAAAACCTGTCAAAGCCCCTGACCGCTTGTCATTACTGAATTCCTTACTCAAGTTGTGCCATTTGTGTTAAAATAACAAATTCACATCTGATTGATTTGTGAAGGAAGGAACCGCCTCAAAATTATTCACTGATTTTCTTTAATATACAAACAAGCCGCAAGTATAGGGGGGAAAAAACATTTGTGAATTGAGCGGTTTGCTTTTTGTGTAGATTTTCTAGTGAAATGCATGGAGATGTTCGTTTCAGATTCTGCTTTTTTCCCCACGTTCTAATATGGTGGTTCCACTCATCTTCATGCAAGTGTTTCCCTTCCATTAAGGTTAATGGAAGCCACTCTTGTGTATCAGGGGGAGAATAGACCCCTTTGTCTTTTTAATTGGTCCTATAAAACAATAAATGAATGCACTGTGTGAGTTCTATCTCGAAATAAATTCTGGTAATCCATACTATGCTGCTTTAAAAACAACAACAACAACACATTTTTTAAGGGAAGATAATATGCAGCTTCCTGG
Source organism: Lontra canadensis (assembly GCF_010015895.1). Lineage (NCBI taxonomy): Eukaryota > Metazoa > Chordata > Mammalia > Carnivora > Mustelidae > Lontra > Lontra canadensis. Next base: position 4,492,334 of record NW_022630997.1, read on the forward strand.
TTGGACACTAGCTAGGAACCAAAGAGACATATAAAAAGTACATCAAGATTAAAGGGATAATAGGTAATTGTGTTCTTTTGGAAGATGATGTTACTAAGTGTGTCTGCAGAGCAGGGGGAAGAATACAAAGCACCAGGCGCCTGTGAAGATGAAGCAATTGCAACTGCAATTTAATGGAGGACAAGAAAGCAATTAACAGTGTAAAGTCATTGATGAGAAGGATAGACCTGGAGATTACAATCTTATTAAAACAAAGGCTGGTACAACTTGATTATAATGAGTTAAGTCGAAAGATCTCCAAAACAATCTCGGCGTGCAGATGTGGAAAAGAAAACATAATTTACCCTATTATTATACGTCAGGCCCCTACGATGTTGACAGCTTTGGGATCTTTCGCAGATCAGTATCTCAAACAAACTGGACAGAAGCTGCCTCCAGGACTCAATTCTGCGGGACTGCACTGAGGGGTCAAGGGGCATTCTCTCTATTACTACTACCTAGTCAAAAACGATGGCTCAAAGCATGATAATTTTTAGCACTGATGTTAGAAACCTTTCTAGAACAGCAAGTTTTTTTTGGAGGGAGGCTTTTTTTTTTTTAATTCTTTTCCTCTCTGGCCTTTTTATAACATCACTAGGACTGTTTTGCAGGTCAGTGTAAAGTAAGCGGTGGTTTGAGATGAACTGAGCTGTAATCTTCTGACACTTCCCTTGGTGATTCAATATTTTAAGATAAATATCTTATAAGGATAGTGAGAAAAAGAGGCATCAGATTAAATGATGAAAAAAAACACAGCTTAAAAACCTGTGATGGGATTTAAGGCAGATGGTCCCCAAATATGCCACTTTGACATGTTGATCATTTTGAATTAAAGTTACTTAAGAAATAGCCAGAACAAGAAAGGCGCTCTGACTGGTCTCCGTTCCCTGGGAAGCAGGAACTATAGTCTCCATGTGCCAGGACCCTCCCTGCACCTGGAGGGTAGAAGCCATCCTTAGCACCAGAGATATTTAGGGCCAAGAAAGTGGTAAAAACAAAATCGTGTTACTTCTTCATTAATTTGCTACCCCAAGCCCAAACTCTGTCCTGTCAATTCTTCGCAAATTTATTGTCTCTTTTTCTGAAAGATACAAAAGCTGCCAGCTTTGGTCACTTTGAGTCTCATATTTTTATGAGCTCTTGTATGTGTGAAATTAAATTTGTTTTTCTCTTGTATTCTGCTTTATGTCAATTTAATTATGAGACTAGACAAAGAAGCTAGAAGGGAAGAAAGGAAAAATTTTCCTCCCTTACACCTGCAATTGGTTAAGTTAACATTTTGGTTTGTCAACCCCTCCCAGTTGATCTAAAAATTCTTCTTAAATAAGCTCTGAAGAACAAGTTAAATAATTTTTTTTCACTCAAATATGTAACATCTTTTTAATTAACATAGACTTCAATGAGACTCAATTTTTCGTCAAATTTTAAAGACTAATTTTTTATTTTACAAGCCATTTAATAAACTCTCTATGCATATTTTAGAATTGAAACATACCCGCTTCTATTTTTGGTGCGACTCTTCCATGTGTCCACGTTAGAGAAACTGTGTGTCAAATAAAAAATGTGGCTTAGAAAAAGATTTTTTTTTTTCCACAAAGACTTTACATAGTAGGGGGAGCCTGGATGGCTCAATCATTAAATGTCCCACTCTTGATTTTGGCTTGGATCATGGCCTCAGGGTCTTGGGACAGAGCCCCTGGTCAGGCTCTGAACTCAGTGCCGAGTCTGTTGCAGATTCTCTCTCTCCCTCTTCCTCTGCTCCTCCCCCTGCTCTCTCTCTCTCTCTCTCCCTGTCATTTTTTATACCAACAAACTTCCCAATCCTTGTCAATCAGATGGTGCAATTGTATCCCTTTGTAGCTCTAATCTGCATTTCACCATTGCTAGTGAATCAAGCACTACTGATATGTTTACTGACCATTAATATTTCCTCTTCTGTGAAGTAACTATTGTCTTTTGACCTATTTTCATTGCATTGTCTTTTTGTTATCGATTTGTAGGTGTTCTTCATATAGTTTAGATTACCTTCCTTTATTAATATAATATAATATAATATAATATTAGCTAAAGCAGCATAATACAGTATTGAAGTGGTTGAAAGAACAGACTTCGGAGCCAGTCTGCCTGGGTTCAGATTCCAGCTCTACCACTTACTGTGGGGACTTGAGCAAGTTTCCTAACCTCTCTTTGCCTTGGTACTATCTAGATGTGGGGAATCATACTACTCGTCTGACAGGGTAATTGTGAAAGTGAAATTCATTCTTGTATGTAAAGTATTGCATACAGTATCTGGCATATAGTAAGCACTCAAAAATCACCAAATATTATCTGTCAGTTATAGGTTTTTGACATATCTCCTTTTCAGTAGTTTATATTTTCATTTTTTAATGACATCTTTCAATGAAGAGAAGTTCTCTAATGTGGTTGAATTAATCAATTGCTTTCATGGTTTGAACTTTATATTAAGGGACTCCTTGCTTCCAAATTCATTAAAATCTTCTGTAGAATGTCTTCTGAATGTTTTATATTACCTTTTATATTAAAAATTTTAAGACATGTGGTATTAATTTTGTGCTACAATGTGAAGTAGGTGTCCAATTTCATTTTTTAAATATGGACAACCAATTTTTCAATACCATTTATTGGACATCCATTCCTTTCCCAATTGTGCACAATGTCAACTTTGTTACAAATCAAATTTGTGGATATGAGTTGACTCTCAGTTGTTCTTTTTATTGGTTCATATACCTGCATTGTGCCAATACTACATTGTCTTAATTACTATAGCTTTATAATAATTCTTGAAATCCTGAAAGCAAATCTCTGCACTTCGATTTTCACTGGGAGTGCCTTAACTCATTTTGTCTTTACAATCAAATTTTTCTAAGAAGACAGATATGTTAATTTTTTGGGGGGGGGATTCTCCAAATGGGATAATTTTATAATATTTTATGTGGCTTTTGAGTTTTTTAAAAATCATCAATCATGTAAAAATATTATTTTCTTTTTACAAAAATGATTTGTTTGGTTGAAAAAAATACAGGAAAATACAAAAACAAAACTGAAAAGTATCTTAAGTTCCACCTCTCAAGACATTTGCTATCAATGATCTTTATACACCTTTCAGACTTTTCTTTAATACATATACCTATATGGAGGTATATTTATAGACAAGTTTTTACACAAAAAAATTTCATATTATGCATTGTTTTATTGCTCACTATTTTTTAATTCAACACATTGCAAAGATCTTTCTATGTCAGTGAAAACTGTCATGCTTTTTTTTTTTTTAAGATTATTTTATTTATTTGACAGAGAGAGAGAGATCACATTAGGCAGAGAGGCAGGCAGAGAGAGAGAGGGGAAGCAGGCCCCCTCCTGAGCAGAGAGCCTGACGCGGGGCTCGATCCCAGGACCCTGGCATCATGACCTGAGCTGAAGGCAGAGGCTTAACCCACTGAGCCACCCAGACACTCCTGTCATACTTTTTAGTAGTTTATTAGTCAGCTTGGTCATAGCATCAACTCCAACAGTTCAGTGCTTTATTAATACAAATAGTTATTTGTTGCGTACAAGGCATGTCTGAGGTCGGGGTCACCCCTCAAGGCTCTGCTACCCATGATATCTCATTTCAGGCCTTAGGCAGCCCCTATTTAGGACAGAGGCTGAGGGGAGGATCAGTGGAGGCACGTACTGATTCTTGCACATGCTGTGTGTCACCTCCATGCACATTTCTTTGGTCAAAGTGAGACATGTCATGGAGTCTGATGTTAACAGGATAGTGCAGTGTACTACTACCACAGAAAGCTCTGCTAGGCACAGCAGAGGATAGGATATGCAACCCTTTTTCAAGGAAGGGTAAACAGATGTGGGAACAATCTACCACAAGGCTGGTTATATAGTATTTCATTGTATAAATCAGATGGTGCAAATGGGTTCTGTAAGTTAAATGTGGCATGCATATTTATGACCTACACAGTGTTAGGTATTTACAATTAGATTTCAAATCCAATTTCTAACTCCTGTTTCGGGAAAATTGGAAAATCTTGCAGCCTGGCTTAGTATTATTTCATGGCAATAAAGAGTTGGACCTTAGAGTGGCTATCCGCTTGAGAAAGGAAATGCCCTCCATTATCTATAGTCTGCATCCCTTTCTACTGTCTTACCTCTGACCCACTGCCTTTACTTAACTATTGTCATGACCCATCTTAGGCATGTAAGTTTTTTGTATTTACCTAGATGAACGGTATCCTCTTCTGATAAACATATAGGATATTTCTAACTTTTCATTATTATATAAAAAGCTGAAATCACTAGCCTTGAATCTACCTTTGAATACTGATTCGAATATCTAAATCATAAAAGAGATTGATGAAATACATTCTGCATTTTGATAAATATTGCCAAACTATCCCTCCAACAATGCATAAGCATGCTCCTTTCTTTGCACACTGCCAACACTGGATATTATGAAGTTGTTTCTTCCTTGCTTATCTAATAGTTAGTCATAAGTGATCATTTATTATAGTCACAACTTGCATTTTTAAATTATTAGCAAAGTTGAATTTATTTTAATATTCTTACAGGCTTTTCCTATTTCCTTCATTAGTACGTACACATGTTAATTTCCTTTGCCTAGTGTTCTATTGGCATATTTATTTTAAAAAATTAACGGGTAGGGACTCTTTATGTTAGGAATATTGACTCTGATATAAATGTCCTAAAGTCTGCCAGTGCATTTTAGTCTTTCACTGTGGCTTTGGTTATAGAATTTATGTGTCAGTGTTGCAGTCACAGCCTTTAGTCTTTTTCTTTATGGGTCCTCCCAGTTCGGTTTGTAGAAATGTTTACTTATATTTTAATCCAATACATTTATGTGTATCTTTTTATACTATATTATTTTACCCACCTGGAACTTATTTTCATGGAAGGAGTGATGCTTGAATTAATATTTTTTTAATAGCATGTAGCCAACTCTCTTGAGACTGTTATTAAAAAATCATCCTTCCTCCACTTATTTGATATTTTTTATTATTGCACTTAATTGCCTTATACATTTGTGACTATATCTGTATTTTTTATTCTACTGATTTCTGTATTGAATCTAAGCCCAATATTGTTTCAATTTTACAGCTCTATGTTTTAACATCTGGAATAATTATTCCTTTCCCATTATTATAGTCATTATTATTTTTGCAGACTTTTAGTAGATATTTTTATATCTTTATCATTTTAAATAAACCATATAACCATTTTGTCAAGGTATCCTTTTACTTTGCTTTCTCTGTCAGGTTTTGCATTATGGCTATTCTTGCTTCAAAAAGTTGACTTATTTCTCTATGCTCTGAAATAGTTTAATTAGCTTTCTTGATGGTTTAAAATAATTTTCCTATAAAACCATGTGGATCTAGCATTTTTTAGGGAGTACCTTTAAAAAAGCTTTCTAAAGTTATTTTGTGATTATTGGTCAATTTAAGTTTTCCAACTTGTGGATTATGAGTTACTTTATAATTTAAAAGTACAGAACAGGCAGACAGTAATCAAGTATATGTTGTATTATTAGGAATACAACAAACACCGAGGTCCACCTAGAATGGGCAATATAGCTTTTTTATCAATCCATTAATGTGTTAGGGGAATGAATTAGGGAAATATGGTTTCATGATAATGGTGACAGTGATAGAGAGAAAATGAACTGGGCTCCTACATGCACTCCATTTTCCCCTTTAATTTTCTTTTCTTGGTTTATGACATCCTCACCCGCCTGGTTGGTCAAGTTAGCAAACAGAAGCCATCCTTTTTGCCTTTACTCATGCTCTTTCTTCTGTCTGGTAACATCTCCATTTCCTATTTGATCTATTTGGCAACTTTCTCACATTTTTCTAGACCCGTTCAAGCACCAGCTCCTTCATGAAGTCCTCTATGTTTCCTCTTCCCTACATCACCCTTGAATACCGTTAGGTGCTCCTTCTTTTTGTCTGTGTCACTTTGTGGACATCTCAATTAAGAGTCCTTATCATACTTTATTATAATTACTTGTCTAAATGTCTGTTTCCTTCATAGAACATTACCATTTTTGAGCACAGAGGCTAGGTTTATTCACCTTCTATCTGCCTGGTATTTGGCAATGTCTGCTATTAGTAGATGTTCATAAAGTGTCCACTGAATGCACAAAGCAGGGGTAGTGGCTTTCTTGGGGGTGGGAGTGGGGTGGCAGATGCAGGCAGAAGATGTTTCACTGGGCATTTCTCAGATGGAGGAGTCATAGTCCAAAAGGGGGAGGAAGGAACCATAAACTTGGAGGAGTCCCAGAGCTGGAAATAGTGCATTCACATTAGAACAGCAGGAAGAGCATGGACTGTGTGCAACACGCTGCTGAGCAGTAACTTTTTGGCAGCTGCGAAGGTACCGCACTAGAGAAATACTGAATGACAACAAATGCCTCTAGGTGATTCAGCTGTATCCCTAGTGGACCAATGTGGCGTTCTTCCTTGAATACACACAACCACTTAGTATCTCTTGTTTAATTTCAGGTCATGCAAATCTCTAATCACTTGTGCTAAAGTAATGAAGGTGCAAATGTTCCTTCTATTTTATATTATTTTTTTAGAAATGATCTTTGGAGGAACCAAGAGAACATTAACAGTATAACAGCAATTGGAAATAAGAAGCTTTTGATGAAATTGTTTTAATTATGGATCCCACTTTGGCATACTTCAGTTTTGATCATTATTTTGGATCTCATACACATGGCAATTTGAGTTTTACTTAAGAAAACAAGTAAACCAGAATTACCACACACAGCTTGTGAGTGAAACCACAGTTACAACTGAGCTATTAGGAGCCATCTAATTGACCTAGAGGTATAGTAATTAACTACCTGGGGATAAACTAAAAGCTCATTTTGTAGGCTCCAAGTGTTTCTACACAGGCCCCACATGTTATTTCAGCCTGCCAGAAGCAAAAGTCGTTATGGTTGCCTTTGTATAAACAGAAGGAGGTAGATATTTGTGGTAGCTTTTAAAAGAAATGATATTGCCACTCTCACTGCCCAGGAGTGTTATGTGGTAGCATCATAGACACCCACAAATTTGCTGTTAACTTTAACAAATTAGGATAAATATTTCTTTTCTTTTATAAGAACATATTCTTAACCATTATAACAATGCAACAATGGTTAATATTTTGGTAGCTACTTCAAAAACTAATTTTCCTTGGGGTATTTTAGAGATTGCCAGAACATTTATATTACAATTCCAGAATTTTGCAGAGGCCTACTAAATGTCTTTGTAATTTTAGAAAAGGAATAAAAATTCCCTTGGTACCACTACCTTACATCTATTGCACCTGTCTGTGGCCAGTTTCAAATCTCCCAGGCTTTTGTGGAGGTGAGACTAAGTACAGCTTACTGGAGAAACAGTGGCAAGGCCAGCAAGGTCCTGAGCAAAGCTCAAATTTCCCAAAGAACAGCAATATAAGGAAAAGCAACATGATGTCAAAGTTCTGTTCCAGTCACTAATCTCACGGCCTATGAAGTAGAGAAATCCAGCTATTATCTCAGTCCCATTCCTCCAACTACTCTGGACAGTGGACCATCTAGAATTCCTTCTGGCGTATCTTCAAAGGTTATGCTAATTAGCACCCCTGATTCTGTATCAATTATGCTCAAGGCACTAGGCTTTATACGTAACACAAGAGTCAGTTCAGGGATTCCTTGCACCCTAAAGTCTTGTTGGAAGTCCCCTCTAGTCCTCTTGCCCCTTTGCTCATCCTGTGGAAATAAAAAAATCCTTCCAAAGATTTTTGTTCATTCTTGAATATGGGGTTTACAGTGGTCTTCTGAATTTCCTTGAGTTCTGGTTTCCTTGAGAAATTTCCTTTGTCTTATTGACCCAGGCATGAAACATAGGTTCTTATTTGGTTAACACTATAAAAATATCCACATCAAGCATTTGTGAGTCCAACAGACATTACAAATATTATTTTTGGAAGGGGTTCCTAAGGAAGGAGTCATATTTCAAACCATGCCAGCTGCCTGTCCCATGGCTGGCCTTCCCTTCCCACCTGCATTCCCATCTGCCCAGCTCCTGCCTTCAATCTCCTATGGGAGCAGCCAGGTCTCTGTGCTCTAAACGCAGGGCAACTCAACTTTCCTCAGGCCCGCTCCCAAAGTGCTTATACTAATCCATCAATATGCTCAGCAGAGCGCAGTCTTCCAATTGGACAAGATTAACCCTTCCAAGAAGAAAGTTGAAATATAAAAAAGAAAAAAAAAAGCTGCTATATAATCACATTGAATTTATATACCCAATGGTCTTTTTTTTAATTTGGGGGGGGGAGGGGCAGAGGGAGAGGGAGAAGCCGACTTCCCACTGAGCAGGGAGCTCCATGCAGGGCTCAATCCCAGGACACTGGGATCATGACCTGAGCTGAAGGCAGACGCTTAACCCACTGAGCCACCCAGGCACCCCTACCCAAGAATCTTTTAATTAGGTGTTATTATTTCAGTTTTATAGAAGAAATAGAATACATAGTTGCACAAGGAGTTTGATATATTGCTAGAAGGCACAAAGTTTGCAAAGCCAAAAGCTTGCTCTTCTCTTCAGCACCAACCCTTTAATGAACTCCTTCCCAGCTGTAGACTGTCATTTTCTCTGTACCTTCTCTTTCCCTCACTTCATTTGGTTGCTGAATGATCCCCATAATCACAGTCTCCATGTCTTATGCCCTTCTCCCACCATATCATGCTTATCATCTTCAAATTCAGCTTTTGCTCCAACCCGTATAATGAACTCTAAATTGCATGGTCAGCAATGTCTCCTGAGTGGACAAATCCAAGTCTTTCCATATTCTTTATTCTTCTGTTCTTGAAGCATTTGACATGAGTGAGCAAATGCTTCTTGAAACCCTTTTCTCTCTCGGTTTCCATGTCATACATGTCCACATATCCAACAGCAATATGGGTGGCTTGAGGGGGCTTTAAGTCCTCTGTAATCTCCATCTGTTTCCTCCCCAAATAAGCACACAGTATAGTTTAAATTATATATTTGCTATGCCTGCTTTCAAAAAGTTCTTAGTCTGACAAGATATATATTATCAGAGTGAAATGTTGCTAGCCTAGAATCCACTATTCTTATTATAAAACAGTAAGAAAAGAAAATCAGTATTACTTTGAATGACTCTGTGTCACATAAAAGTTTTTAATAGTTTCTGTACATGTTGAAATTTCTGGTGGCTAGATAGAAGAGAAAATGTATTACTAGATGTAAATAGTTTGAGGAGAAATTAGTGAATTTCTACATCATACTTTCGGAAACTATAAATTTCCTTTTATTGGGTAAACAATCCCTTATGTGAAACTCCACCCTACTCTTGCAGGAGGGAATGGTCAATGGCTGTGTTTGCAGTCGCTGGCAGGTTTCTTTAAAGAGAAAAAAAAAGCCATAAAATTTTACTTTAATGAAAACAACCATTACAACGTCTTGAAGGTTGAAAATTATGCTTCTGAGAGAAGAAAAAGTGTCACGTGCACTGATTCTACAATGAGCTGCGAAAATATAGCAGAAGAAAAGAAAAAAGTATTTGATAGCATTTCAAGAGATTCGGTAGACACGTCCCTATTCACAGTCACACGAGCCTCTGTCACCCACAGAAGGATGGAGCTGTTTTTCCTATCCTGCCTCCGTCATCCAGTCAGTAAAGGTGTGGGCATCGGCACCACATCTTTGTAATAAGTTGAAGAGCTGAATTGATAATAAGGAATAATAATGAAGTCCCATTTCAACTGCAGCACCTTTAGAATACATAAAATTATCTGATCAGTGTAACACAACAGTATGTTTTACTAAGAAAAAACAAATTTTTACTTGCTTACCTGGCCAAGTTAAATGAATCTCATCCAGATTGCCAAAATAAAAGAAAACTGAAGCTATCATTTCTTAGGACATTTGAAAGCTCCTGTCTATTTTGAGGACAAAAATTCTCTATAAGGAGCTAAGTGAGTTGTAGTACTCGGAGAAGATGCATTTGAAACGGAAGAAATTGAGGAATTAGTATCTAATCAATGGATCTAAGCATGGAGGCATGACTGACAGATCCATGACAATTCACTCTGAAACTCAGTCATTTGCTCCAAGCATGGCATAGTTCTGTGCACAATTTAATTTGATATATTGTCCGCAGGAAAGATTTTGCGTGAAAATAGTTATGTATCCTTTCATTTATTTGGCAAACTCTGCATTTCAAAAGAGAAAGACAAAGCCCTCAAGCCCAGTCCCAGCTCTGTTCTTGGATGAAGTTCACAGGCTCAGGCAGTTTAAAGTTAACAGCTGGACTTCCCTCTTGCCCTGGCTTCCGGGACACTAGACTTTACATTCTTTGCTTCATGACCTGAATTTCCCCTTCCATGAATGTCCTTCTCCCAGTTCTCTACCTTGGCCGCCCATATTTTTAATATAATGATGATGGCATTTCACATAATGCAGGATTTCATTTACCATTAAAAGAATATGTTTAAAATACGATGAATATATGATTCTTTTTTTTTTCTTTCCATTTTTACCCAGGGAAGATAGAACACATTTTATCAAAGAGAACAACTATTAACGCCATGGCTGGAGGTGCTCTCGTGCCCACACACCTTGATTTATATCTTTAAAGCCAAACAAGAGTTTCTCTGGCATTTCATTAGTCCCCAGCTGGCATCAGCAGTAGAGAGTGCCATCTGAGACAAATCGGACTATCTGCACATTGACAACCATAAATCTAATATCCAAACTGAATACTCTCATCAGAAACCTCCTTCAACACTAATTTGACACAGAGGCAAATAGGCCATTGAGCAAATCTGTAAACCAAAGGTGTCCGATACTAAAAGGTACCATTAAGCTGATAAAATATCTCTGCATCTGAGTAGGCATATTATGGGGCTATATTTCTTAGCACCGAAAGTTTATTGGCTCCTTCTCCAAACTTGACAGTGTCCTTCATGAACTATCAAACATATCATAACACAAGCTATTAAAGAAAATAAAAAGTGTATGTTTCTTTAAATAATCTTTTCCTGTAGCAGGTAAGCCTAGTGCACCTGGAAAAAAAAATAATGTGATATAACAAGAAACAGCAACTTTCAAAAGATGATCACAGAAAAAAATCTTATTTTATAGGCACTGTGAGTCACACAAAGGCCCTTTCTACAGTACCATTACTGCAAATTTTAACAAAGATACCATGAAAATAGGTGGTGAATGAGGGTGACAGAGAAAGATTCATACTCCCAAGTGCTCAATCAGATGCCTTTGTGTTCAATAAATAGCTTTAAAAATTAACTGCATTATACCTGGTGAAAAATGGAATCCCTCAGCTTCCCAGTCTGTACTTCGTAGGTTCCATATTCACGCTACACAGACTGCCACTCTTCCTGGTGTATTTTCAAGGCTGCAACTTCTAACAATAGGGGTGAGAAACCGTGATAGAAGGGTTGAGAGGCCTTCTCTGGCCTTCCTGTGATGAACACTTCCATGATTCACTGTTTTGACTGTACATAAAACCAAGCAGAAAGCCAAAAGCTAGTCTTACTTCTGCAAACACCGATGGGTTGTATATATCAGAGGGAAAAAAGACAAGACACTTTGGGGCCATTGTCTCCTCTGGAAACCCCCTGCCCTCCACACACACAGGAAACATATTATGCCAAACAACACAGGCCAATTATGATAATATCACCTTGGCTTTAGATATGTAAGTTAGTTAAACACAGACACTTAATATTCCTTAGAATGCGCCTACAGTCTTGGCAAAATTCTACAAGTGATCCCTTGGAGTATTATCCAAGTTAGGTCATGGGGATTACAATGGGCTGATTAATTCTACTACTTATATGTACTCATTCTCGAGGTTGATAAATATTCAGCTGTTTAATAAACTCTGCAGTGCGACATCGTGGGTAAGTATGTAGGTTTTTGAGTCAGACGCATCTGAGCCCACCTCCTGAGACAGTTATTGTGAGCTGTGTGGTCTGGAACAAGACACACCAGCTCTGAGATAGGAATGACTACATTGCAGAATTATTCAAAGAATCACCATATGGTGGCATAGGTAAAGCTCCTTGTGCACTCTCCAGCACGTAATGTTATTCTGAAAATTTTCATTTATATCATCACAGCACAGGAAGTCACAATGTTTCATCAAAAACTGACTGTTTTGGGTGGGAAGAGAGACTTAGGTTGTTGACCAGGTTAGTTAGCACCACCCAAATGGGTGTTAGTGCTGGAAATGAATAGCGTTGGGTTATGAAAGAAATACCTGTTAGTGTTGTTCCATATCTGCTACTCTGCTTCTTGCTGGTTTTGTCTCCCTCTTCATTTTTGTCTTTTGAAATCATCAATTATTTACTGCCCCAGTAATTTGGATTAATTGCTAAACCTGTGAAATATCAAATACATCTGTGTTTTATAAAGGTGACTCAGACTTAGATCTTGTCCTCTTTGAGGAGTTCCTAGCTTGGTTGAGATGACTAGTTTTCTCTCCTATCTGATACTATGCACTTTACTGGCATATGGGAAGAATCTACTCCATTTTCCTATCCATTTAGGAGGGGTCAGATTACTAGTTCTAGTAGAAGTAACATGCCATTTCTGGGCCAGGACATTTAAGAGACTGAGCTACGTCCATGCCCTGTGGCAGTATATGCCATTCATTGAGGTAAGGTATGTGGAGAAAGCCATATGCTAGGAAAGCAGCATGAGATCATGAAGGAAACCCAATCCCCAAGTTACTCGGAGAACTGCTTCAGTTGGTCCATTGAACTAGATGTGAGTGAGAATTAAACTTCTATTTATCGTTACAGTGACTGGTGGTTACTTACACTAATTAATACAGAGAGAGAAAAAACGCACAGTAATTATTGTAGAAGGTGATAAGTACCATATTGGAGGATCTGAAGAGCACTTCCGCTGTGAAGGCCACATACAGGAGATGCCACTGTAGTCTAATCTGAAAGACAGGTATTATTTGGCTATCTGACGACAAGGAAGAAAGGAACTCGACATGACAGAATTACACACGAACAAAGGAAGAGAGGTGAGGACCTGTAAGCCTTGCTGATTATCCACTGGGCAAGAGCTAAGTTACAATAGCGGGAGAGAACATGAGTGGTTTCTGACCGAATGGAGCGGGCAGTCTCATGAAGGAGGCAGATATTAATCAAAGAATTACAAAAAATGAATCTTGAGTTACAACTGTGACAAATATGCAGGCAAATAAGTGGTATAATGAGATCACAGAATAAGAGGAATAGATTCAATTAAGGAGGCCAGAGAAGAAGTTTCCCTGAGGTAGAGAGGATTGCGCTAAGACCTAAGGGAGAACAGGAGTTCACTAGATAAATTATGTTGGTGGCAAGAGAGCCAGGTGTGAGGGAACAGGAATCTCAAGGAACCTGGCCCAGAACAAGTCTGGGGGTAGGGGCAGGTAGGGGCAGATCTCACATGACCATATTGTGGATTTTCATGTTTATCACAAGAGCAATGGAAAGTCATTGGGATGTTTTAAGCAAGATGATGATGAAAGCCAATATGTGAATCCAAAGATTACTCTTTTTCACAAACTACTGTGGAAAATCGACTAGGGGTGGTGAGAATCAAAGCAGGGGAATTGGTTAAGGAGGATATCGAGAAATGCCCAAGTAACAGAGAAGGGACACCTGGGCAAGGATGGTGTCAATGAGGAGGGAAATGGAGAGAAGGGGACAGATGTGAGAGATGGAGAACTTGATGACAAACTGAATAAGAGGATAACATAGATGAAGGTTTCCCATTTGCATGATACAACATTTGGCGATGCCATTTGTTGAAGTAAGGAAGGTGAAGTGGATAAAGAACTAGATGTGCTGAAAAAAAAAATTGAGTTCTATTTTGAGCATGTTGAGTTTGAGGTGTCTTTGAGACAGCCAAGAGTATAGGTCGGGGAAGCAGCTCGACCTCCGGGCCTGTTTCTTGAAACACAGCATCTTGAACTTGAATATATATACCCACAGTCACCCGGGGATCTGGTTAAAATGCAGATTCTAATTCAGTGCGCCTGGGATGGGGTCCATGATTCTGCATTTTTAACATGTTCACAGGTGATGCCAATGCTGCTGATCTACAGACCACACTTTAAGTAGGAAGGGTTGAGGACAAATCCGGTTGGAGCTAAAATTTTTGAGAAACTGTAACTGCAGACTTGGGTTTGGCTGGGAGTGCTTAGAGAAAATCCAGAGTGGTAGAGATCAGATTGAGTCTTAAGTAACATCAACTTTCAATGGCTGGGTAGAGGCATATGAGCCCCCAAAGAAGGCAAAAAGGGATAGATATAAAGATAAAAGGAAGGGCGCCTGGGTGGCTCAGTTGGTTAAGTATCCTTTGGACTCAGGCCATGATTCTGGAATCCTGGGTTGAGCCCTGTGTCAGGCTCTGCTCAGCAGAGAGTCTGCTTCTCCCTCTCCCTCTGCTGCTCCCCCTGCTTGTGCTCCCTCTCTTTCTCTTTCTGCATCAAATAAATAAAATAAATCTTAGGGAAAAAAAAAAAAAAGAGGGAACCCAGGAGAATATTATACAAGTGAATTCAGGGCAGGAGAGCATTTTAAGCAAGAAGGGGCAAGATTACTTTGGTGCAGGATGGGGCCAGAAAATAGGTTGGAGTGGACATGGGTAGAAGGTAGGGAGATGGGATCAGGGTGCATAGTAAATTCTTCAGAGAAGTTTAATGTGAAGAGATTAAGAGATGAAGCAGCAGTGGGAGGCAAATGTGGGATCCTGGACTTTTTTGCTTTTAATGGTATCTCCTTCAGCTTGATCAACCCTTCCCTCATTTCCCTGCAGACTCAGGCCCTCCTTTTCTTGTGTTGTCACAGTAGACCGTGCATGTACCCAGCACAGAATAACCATACTCCATAGCTGAGTTTCTCAAAGTAAGCTCCGCAGACCCTGCGGGACCTTGAGGCTCTTTCAGGGCTGTCACGAGGTCAAAATAATTTTCATAATATTAAGCCATCACTTGCCAAAATCACTAGGCATTATTTGCCCCTTTTTTGCTGTGTCATGAATCTGGGCAATGCCACCAAAAGTCAGGAGCAGCCAGATATTTGCCATTGGCTACATACTCCCAGCAAAAAAAATACCAGTTTCACCTAAGAATGTTTTAATCCATGAAGACTTGACTGTCATAGACATGTCTTATAAGTATTTTGTGTGATGACATGGGAAGCACACAGAAGCACTTTTGCTGCGGACCAGCGTGTGACAGGTGTCTCAAGGAAAGCACTCACATGACTGTTGGAATTTCCAGCTGAACGAGCTGCTCCCCCCTCCCCCTTTTTTTAATGAGACGCCATTTGTTCTTAAACGAAGAAATGACCAATTACAGTTATTCAGACTTGGGTATATGGCAGACATTTTCTCAAAGATGAACCAAGTAAAGGCTGTTACTTTAAGGAAAAACAAGGTGCCGTATGTGTGACCAGTGATAAAATATAAGCTTTGAAGTGAAAATAAGAATGAAGGCATTGGCAAATTCATCCATTTTCTAATATAGTAAATAGCAGTAATATAACTCATAAAAACAAAAGCTCTTTGGGTCCTCAATCATTTTCAAAAGTGAAAACGAACATGTGAGAACTGCTGTCTTGTGTCATTGCCTTCCTATTAGTGGGTGGGCTCCTTCAGGGCAGAGTCCTTCACGTCTTGGAAGGCCCAATGGCAGGCGTGACGCCTACACAGAGTAAGCACTCACTAAGTATTGGGCAAGCTTAAATGAATGGACTACTGTGGAAAATATTAAAAGTAAAGGTGAAACTAAAGGGAGAAAAAGTAACTTGAAGAATCTGTACTCACATTTGACAGGAACATCAAAAGCCTTCAAATGTTTACCACATTTGACAGTAATTTTGTGTCTAGGAAATTTCCCCAAGGAAGTAATTTATTTCAAGGCTATGCATAAGGAAGTGGCTCTGAGAGCAGCACAACCCAAATGGAGAAAATGTATGGATTCACCTTAGCAGAAAACTTGTTATAGAACCTCCCATGTTAAATTATTTGTACTATGTTACTTAAACGTGTGAAAATCTGAATTACATAGTAACTCTTTACAATTATAGCTCTTAAACTACACCACCCAAACAAATGCAAAACAAATTTGCAAGTTAAATACAATACATACAAACAAATACATTTCAAACCAACAGCATTAATTTAGGGTGTTTGATGACATTTTTAAAAAAGACTTTATTTATTTATTTGAGAGTGAGAAAGAGAGAGAGAACATAAATGGGGGAAGGGGCAGAGGGAGACGGAGAGAGAGAATCCCAAGCTGACTGTGTGCTGAGCACAAAGCCTGACACGGGGCTCAATCCCAGGACCCTGGGATCATGACCTGAGCCAAAATCAAAAGTTCTACGCTTAACTGACTGAGCCAACAAGTTGCCCTGAGTGCCTGATGATACTTATTGGAACCTGAATGACTGCTTGCTGTGGTAAATATGGTATCAACTTCTTGTGGATTTTTTGTTTGATATATCTATGCTCCTGCTGTGGGATGACAATCTTGTCACTACTGTTCTCTGTTGGAACTTGTGTTTGTCCTGTACGCTACAAAGTCTTTTAGTTTCACTGGGTGGACCATTTGTTCATTGAGTTGATCTCTGCCGGTGCGTGGTGTTGGCTGTGAAGCACCATGGCTCCAGGAGGCTGTGAATCCAGAGGTAGACTCAGGAACTGAGACTGTCCCAAGGCAATTATTTAGAATGGACGGTGTAGAGCTTTCATGGAGATACAAGGTTTAAAAATTCTCACAGCGAACTCTTATACAGTGATGAGGGAAATAATACTTGAGGATGAAAAAGAGGAAATAACCCAAATGTCCATTAAAAATAAATTATTTAGGGACTGTCAGTATTACAGAATATTATGGGATCAAGGTCAATATGATAAGAAATAATACTTCATTAGAATGGTCATAATACACTGCTTTAAAAAAGCAGGTTATGATATTTGATATTTATATCAAATATATATGATATGATATTTAAAAGCAGGTTATGATATTTGATATATATTTTATATATATGGAGAGAGAGAGGAGGAAAGATTCTTCTAGAAAAGAGACTGGAAGAATAAAAAGTTAACACTGATATGGTATTGTAAGTGATTTCTATTTTCTTCTGTGTATTTTTTCAATATTTTAAAAACTTTCTACAATGAATGTATATTAGCATTTAAAATCAGATAAAAACATTACTTTTTAAAAGAATTCTTACACAAAGCATCTGACACAAAACTACTGGACTTAATAGCTTAGAGACAGGCCATATTTAGTAAGACAGCTTCTACGTATTTGTTATCTGATGTGCACCTAGGAAAAAAAAGCAGTGAGAATTGCTTGGCACAACTCATCCTTAAAAGGGAGCTGAACTGCAGTGGACATCCTCCTGACAGTGGGGCAGTATGATCATTGTCCCCCTTCCAAGGAGCTAACAATATTATTATTAATTCTTGACATACTATACAATCTCCATGAGAACAATGGAATTTAAAATGAGATGTGATTCTTTGAGTCTGTTTATTATTTTTTTTGGATAAGGCGCAAATTTTACATAAGTACTCTCTACTTATACAGTCACTGTTCATCATTTAATTATATAGTTAATGCCACGGATTACAATAGTGAGTGCACAAAGATGTAATTATAGGATAAGTACCTGGTAATTTCTATTCTCTAAAGTGAAGACTGAATGTTAATTAGCTTTAAGCATATTACAGTAGGTGTAATTATCAGGTAATCTTTGGGAATGTGTGCTTTTTGGATCAGCATTTATTAAGAAAATCCCATGTAGTTACTGAGGAATGTCATAAAGAGCTGAAGACCTTTGTGCATTGATACAGAAAAATTATTAGAGAACTTGCTTTCCCTGTCACCGTATTGGTATTACTCTATCCCCATTGCTTCCATGTTTGCTGTTCCTCTAAATGCTCAATTATTCAATATTCCCAGTTACCTGGGAAATCTGGAAAAGCTGTACATGTGACGCACATCTAAGTACAAAATGCCCGAGGAAGCCAAGCCCATCAAATAGAGCCCCTCTTCAGCAGTTTTTGCATTTAAATATGAAATCATAACGAAGTGTCCAGGTGGCAAAATTTTTTGCTCCAGCAGCTGCTGCACCAACTCAGGAATTCAAAAGCAGAAGCCCAACAGATGAACGATTCCCCATAATATTATCCCTGCAACATGCAATTTGTTCTCAGCGATAATTAGATATTTAGAGCGCGCCATAATTAGGAAGAAGCGGCTTAATGCTTTTTGTTGTTGTTGTTGTTGTTGTTTGCAGAGAATCTCCTGACAGCCGGGGCGATCCACTGTGGGAGCAATGTGATTCTGTTATTAGAATTTGCAGTCGCCGGCTCTATGCAGAAACGGCTTACACACTCTGCATTGTGAAATAAAACCATCCTAAATTCAAACCTTTCTATAGTTAATTGGTGTGTCATATCTCCCATCCTTGAAAATAGGCCAGGATTCTGTTTATAAGTGCTTCATAGCATGGATTATCAAAAGAAATATTGGGCCAGATATAAAGAGCAATGAGGTAAAATACAGCTTCAAATCTGTTTTGGAATGATGATGGCTAAAACAGCCCTGCGAAGGTATGGTCCAGATGGAAAGTGCTATTTTCTTTTGCTTGTTTATGACGGCCGGTCCCCTTTGCTCGGCTCTAGAATTGCAGCTATCAGAGCCCGTATCTGAGTGCACATTGTTTTTCCTGGAATTACATTTACAGCATCAACTACCAGGTTCCTTCCTATGAACAGAATGGACACGGAGCTACTGAGAAACGTCTTTCTACACATTGAACGCAAATGCCCCACCACAGGCTGAACAAAGAGTACAGCAAGGATGTGTGTCCAGCGAACGATGCAAGCGATTTCTGAACCGTGCTGAGATCCGTTACCCCAGCAGAAGACCCAACCGTATTCAGAACGTTCATCTGCGGCACCATAGTTCCCTCTAGACCCAAGTCCCAGAAGATTCCTCCTGCTGTCTCCTCTCCAGAGGTTAACTACCAAACCGATTCCTATCACCACTGATTCATTGTCATTCAAAACAAAACAAACAAAAAACAACTTCAGCGACACTTAGATGGCTCCATCGGTTAAATATCTGATACTTGATTTTGGCTCAGGTCATGATCTCAGGGTCGTGAGACTGAGCCCCACGTGTGGCTTCATGCTCAGCAGGGAATCTGCTTGGGATTCTCTCTCCTCCTTTCCTTCTGCCCCTGCCCTCTCTCTGTGTATGATCTCTCAAATAAATACATCTTCTTCAAAAAATGCACAAAAAAAACAAGCCCCAACTTTATATAAGTGGAATCATGCTATTAACAAGTCCTTCTTCGTGGCTGGCTCCTTTTGCTCAGCCCTACGTAAGTGAGGTTCATCTGCAGTGCGTCATGTAGACGCGGTGCACGCCTTGTTGCATACTAGTCCTGTGTATGGACATGCTCCACTGTATCCACTCTGCTGGTGATGGGCTTTGGCTTGTTCTCAGTGCTTAGCTACTGTAATTATGCTGTTATGAATACTCCTATTTATGTCCTTTGGTATACCCATTTCTGTTGGGTTTAGACATAAAAATATCATTGCCTTGCTGACTCAGAACAGCTAAAATGAACTCGGCCATGTGCATGAGACCTTTGTTTTCTAGAAGAGAAGAGAGTCTTGCTGAAGAGTGGATCTGAGATGGAATGAGAAGTGCAGAAAGAAATGGTGTCTATTTTTCCTCTAGGGCTTGTGGGCTGGATGTGAGTCCCTAGTACAGAAGGGGTAAAGCAGTGCTCGTATGTTTCGGTGGGCCCAAAGAGAGGTGTTCAGGAACCAGGGGGTACATTCCCACCACCTCCATTAAGTGAGCTCAGGTCTTTTGCCTTAGAAGATAGGAGTCTGGGATTATCAAGAGACTGTAGCTTTGGAAGCTACTGGCATCTTTCCCGGATAGGCCATGGCATTGGAAGGCATCTAAAGACTTCATGGGCGGAGAAGAGGAACAAGGGACAGATGGAGTCAGAGGGTTCAAAAACAGCACTGAAGTCACACTAACCATAGTTCATTCTTCTGGGGACTTCCAGATATAACTAGCAGCCCACTGGGAGGCAGGAACTAATGGCTCTCTATCTGGCAAGGGTTGAAGTATTTGTAGACATCTGGTTAATTATAAAGCCAGCCAACACCCAGAATGGTTAGTGTTATTAGCAGTACAATGAGCAAACGCCCAAGGGCCAGTGGAGAATAAATGCTATTCCATTCCCCACTCCACTTCTCACTTCAGCTCTGACACCTTCCTCCCCCAAATTTTCTCTCTACTCCTTTGTGAACCAGCAAACGGTTTTAACACTGCCTAAGAGGATCCTGGAAGGCTTCACAGAGGAGGTGACAATAATGTGTGGCCCTGGAGAGCGACGGGATTTTTCCAGGTGACAAAATGCCTTATTGGCTGAAGGTATATCATAGGCGAAGGCATAGAAGTCTGAACATACAGGATGTTTGCCAGAAACCAAGAAAGTTGAATGTGGATGTCACAGCCTGGGTGGTGTTTTTAAGGCCAGGGGTTTAGTCAGTTTGCCAGCATTGCCTGAACAGCCCTGAAAGGGGAGAAGCTGATGGCTAGTTCCATCCGCATGCTCACATTCACTACTGGATGAGCAGACTTGTCTGCGCACCTGTTGGCATTCTGATGCATGTGCGTCTTTGCTCTGCTCTGTGTTCATTCAAGGTCTCTGGTGGCTCACCTTCCCCACACCTTAAATCCCTTCCCTAGGGGCAACACCTGCTTGTGCATGCTGGGTGCTGAGCCTGCAGCATCTCCCAGTTACTGTTTGTGCCCGGTGGGGTTGGAGATGGTGTGGCGGAGGGAAGCGGGAGGCAGGGAGGCCCCGTGGAGTCCGTGGAGCCACCGCTGCGCATCTTGCAATGCTGGCAAAAGGCCATGGGATTTGAAGCACACAGACCTGGGGAGGTAGCATGCGTTTGAGGCCAAAATACTCAAGTTGTGTAAGCATCAGTCCCCACATTTATACTGACCTAGAGCGAGTGAAAGCACAGTTGGGTACCTGGCTTTGTCAACTACAGAAGCAGCTCAGAAATCTGGGGTGAGATCAAGACTGCTGTTTGACTACACACAGAGCTTGATGGGGGGTGAGAAGGACTTGAATGCTTGGGTTCGGCACACAGAGAGAATGCAGGAAAGAGTGATCTGTGGGAGAAAGCTACTGAGTTAAAGTATGGCCTTGGGGCACTGGAGTCCTGGGTGCCAGCAGCCAGGCAGAGGCAAGGCCGTCCCGAGAGTGCTGAGAATGCCTGTGCCAGCCGTCCATGTACAAGAACGCTCTGGGTGCCAATCCGTGAACTCTGGAGTGGCTCAGGGGCAGTACGTGAGCCCGTGGCGGCCCTGGCAAGAACACTTCCACCCACTGCAGAGAAGTGAGGAGGGTGGGCCGGAGGGAGTGCTCGGAGATGGGAGAGCCCAAGCCCCAGCCCGGTTAGGCATCGGCCTCAGTGCAAAACTCAGAAAGCCGCGGGAGAGGGAGCCCGTGGCCCTGAAAAGACAGGTCAGGCCCTGCGGACACAGGCCTTGTGCAGCCCCACAGACACATGGGTAGGGAGCCCCTGCCTCTCTGAGTAATCCTCTAGGCACAGGCCATTCAGATAGTCCAAGAATATCAAAGTGGGAAGAGGCCTCACAATTGCCCATCCAAAACTCTTTTTTTTTTTTTTTTTTTTTTTGTTTGTTTGTTTTCTCAAGGGAAACCAAACCAAACCAAACCAAACCTTATGTTGTGATTAAGGGCTTCCCTCTCTTCCTAAGGCAAACTTTTACTACTGTGCATAGTAAACACTTCAGAGAGCAAAGGGCTTAACCACACTCACATGCACTGGAGATGCAGGATGAAAACTCAGTACTAGTTAGGCTAGGGAGAGGGACACAGCTGGCCGAGGAGTTTTACCACTTGAATCACAGGCTTCTGGGTCCTTCCAGGCGCGTGGCCATTTTCACTACCACAGTTCTTCTTGAGCAAGAGCCCGAGGTTTCTCGTGTTTCTCCCCAGACCACCCATTCCCATGGCCTGGTTCAGTTGAAGCCGGTGTCTCCGGTCTGGGGGTCCTTCCAAAAGGGAGCTTTTCAGTGTGGGCTACACATCTACTTCCTGGGCTGCCAGAGGCAGCCAGTCTGGGTCAAGCACTCTACTTGAGGGCCTGAGCAAAAAGACTATCCTGAAATAATTTTGGATCCTGGTCCAACGTGTAAGCTGCCTCCTGTCCAAGGCAGGCACCGCCGCCGTTCCAGACACTTGTTGGCATCGTCTCGGCTGTGTTGACGTCTACCGTCTGGCGAACGTGGATTTCTAGTTTCTGAAGATGTTCCTGGCTCCTGAAATCAGCTTTTATTGCTCCACCGGGACCTCAGGCTTCTCCATACTGTTCTTTCAACGAGTTGCCCGTCCATCACCCACAGCCGCTGCTTGGCTGCCCACCTACGGGTGCCCGTCGGCGAGCGCAGTCTCAGCTCCGGGTTGCAGCGGAAGCTGCAGCCACTTGAACCACACCTGGGCCGCAGTCTCTAGTCTTTCTCTTTAAAAGCAACAACAACAACAACAACAAAACCCTCATGGCGACAATTTTTTATTTGGAATTCATCTACTATCTACTTGCAGGAAAGGATTTCAAGTAGCTCAGTAACTATCATTTTTATGTCAGTTCCGGCATCACGGTCGGGGTCTGCTTAGCCTGTTCCCCGCTCCCCTCAGAGTCCTTCATTTCTTTCCTCTCAATTCTCTTTACCCTATTAGCCCCACAGAGTTCACACCCACTTCTTTCCTTTTTTTAAAAAGATTTTATTTTCCCGCTGAGCAGGGAGCCCGATGCAGGACTCGATCCCAGGACACTGGGATCATGACCTGAGCTAAAGGCAGAGGCTTAACGACTGAGCCACCCCGGCGCCCCCACACCCACTTTTTTGTTGGAAGAAATCTTTTCTCTGTCTACATGCTCTGCAGAAGGCCCTCCCAGCACCATGGCTGCACAGAGTTATTCTAGGAGCATTGACCTGGCAGCTGGACAGTCTGGGTTCAAATCCTGACTCCGTGTGATCTTGTGTGAGGTGCTTTACCTTGTCTTCCTCATCCATAAATTTCAGCAGTAAGTGTGGGGCTTATTCCATGGGGCTGCTCTAATGTTTCAGTAAGCATGCAAACGCATGTCCGTAAGCCTTTTTAATAATATCCGGAGCAGAATATGTGACATATATATATGATAGTCAGTATAATTTTTCTCTTCCTTGTATTATTTTTATGCCTAAAACTTCATGTTTTCATGTTCCTTCATTCTTATGACTGGAATCTCCCAATCCTCAATCAAACAATTAATATTTGAGGAGTTAGAAGGGAAATTTTTCTACATGTACAGGCCTTGTTGCTGC
This sequence comes from Lontra canadensis, assembly GCF_010015895.1. NCBI lineage: Eukaryota > Metazoa > Chordata > Mammalia > Carnivora > Mustelidae > Lontra > Lontra canadensis. Next base: position 4,515,878 of record NW_022630997.1, read on the forward strand.
TAAGCCAAGGAACTACTTGCACTACTCACATATACCTAGTACTAAGGGCATCACTATTAAGTGGGATGGGTATTAACAGAACACACACAGTATGCATCAGAGAGTAGAGAATCTAGAAACTACAGAGTCATAGCTTAATGTTGAATAGGACCCTCTTATTCTCAGTATAAATGAAGCACATCTCCAGGTCCCTCTTGGACAGAGAAAAAGCAAAAGAGAAGGCTGGTAGGGTTCATGTTCCCTGCCCGGGATGAATGTGGTCCAAGTATCTAATTATCTGATACTCTGCAAGTTTAGACCCCTTTGGCAGGTTCAAAGCATTTGGCTAACATGAGTGTGTGTGTGTGTGTGTGTGTGTGTGTGTGTGTGTGTGTACATGCAGGCAGGTGTGTATAGGTATACTGAGGTTTCTCATCAGTTCTATATATCAATTTCTTTCATATAATTATTGTTTCTATAGTTGTCTATTTCTTGGGAGAAGAGTCTTATAGCGGCACTCCCTCCTGCCTAATCCATGGCAATAAGTATGTTGTGTTCCTCATTGCAAAGAGCATTAGGCTGGTTAGAATGAAGTTCTGTGTCCATGGTGTGTGTCTAGTCTGGTGAGGCTGGCTAGCAACATCTGAAGTAGATTTAGCCAGAATGACGTCCTGCGGAGCAGAGGCTCCCCATGTTTCTGCACATCTGACTACATGTAAATGATTAAAATGATTTTCAGACTAAGTCCACAGAGCCCTAAAGAGGTTTGCCAAGAGGGCAGTGAGTAGGAGCGGAACAGCAGGTTCCTTGGCCTGTTCCATTTCTACCAGAGCTGCTCCACTTTTATCCATTAGTGTTCCTTCAAAGATTTCACCTGAAGAAAGGATATTGTGGCACCATTTGATTCCTCTCTGTCTCCCACAGTAGATTGTAAGTATTGAAAAGCTGGGAATTAGTGTTCGTTTACTTACTAGGTACTGTATACTTAGTACCTAATACAGTGCTTGGGATTTTTCCTATACTCAGTAAATCCTTTTGAGTAAATGAATAAAAGGGTGAAACCTACTTGCCAAAGAAAAAATATTGCCAAGTCCCTAAGAGGCTGAACTAACATAGCATTTGTATGGATATGTGGTTGGCTGGAATATATAAAGTTAACTGTGTACATTTTGTTTACTATTTATATTTAGTAGAATTTAAACATACTCAAGCAATGCTTTTATTTCTAAAGTCTAAATAAAATAATTTCATCCAGTTACTATCATAAAGGAAATATTCAAACACCAGTGTACCTTGCTGTCTTGTCACTAACCTAATCCTGATAAAAGCGTTCACATGAATAGGGACTATTTGGTTTGGTCCAACCTGCACTCCCATATTCTGAAGGAAGAGCTCAGGGGAGGTTTCAATAACTCCCTCACAGACGTTGTTGATTTGAACAAGTGTACAGTCTTCCCACTGTGATTTTCAGGACAGTTTCTAGGGTCTTACCAGACTCAGGGATGACTACGTTTATACCAGCAGCTTCATTTCTAGCCATGTGTATTGGCTACAGATCTTTTTTGCAGACTGCATTCTGAAAAGAAGTGATCTCTTTATTCATATTAATAGCAAATAAAATGACTACCACTCTGCCTAAAGTGAAGTACAATGCAAGCAACATTCTAGCTTTAATCAGATAGATGCCTTCTTCTCAATTCTGTTCTCATGCTTCTAAGAAAGCCGGAAAAGTATTCTATGGTAATAGCAGCTCAAAGCAACTCTATTACAATACACCAGTTACTCATTTTAGTTTGCAATTGCTTATAAAGCACAAAAGTTGTATGGTTCTTGGCTTTGATCCATAAGGCAGAAAATTTACAGTGCTGTGCTTCTAATTGTCTACTATTCCTTTTAAAGGGAATATCATTCTAGATAAATTGTGTAGCTGAAATGCTAGGAATGTTTTAAACAGAAAAATTGTTTCCTCTCCCGGAACTGTCAGAACAGTTCTCTAATTAAAACATGGTAGGCTTATAGCTAAGAGAATATTCAGAGAGCAAGAGGTTAGAATTCACTTTACTAATCACTTTAAAACACAAATTACAAAAAAATGCTTTAAAATTATTTTTAATATATACCATCTTCACAATTAATTAACTATGCTTATCACTGTCAAATCTCTGTAATTAAACAGCAATCATTCATTCATATAGTCTTAATTGAGCACAGGTTGAATTCTATCTCTAAATGAGTAAATTTACATACTAATCCCCTGACCCTCCCCCATTCTGGAGATTCAACTGAAAGAGACTCAAAATATGAAACATGATTACAAATCAAGAAAAAAATGGAAAAGAGGGGAAGATGGTAGAGTAGGAGGACTCTGGTCTCACCTCATACCATGGACACAAGGTAACACTCACATCAGTATAAATAACCCAGAAAATAACCCAACGACCAGCAGAATAAGCTCCTTATTCTAAATGTACAGAAGAGGCCACCCTGAAGAGGGTAGGAAGGGTGGAGACATGGTTGGGAGCCCAAGGGACTCATAGGACTATCTACAGTGGGGAGAGACACTGCAAGCGTGGAGAGGGGAGAGAAAGAGACCGCCACACCTGGAACCCCCACAGGGAAGATGAAGCCCCATAACAAGTGTCTTTGAAAAACCAGAAGGGCCTAATTTCATGAGTTCTTACAACCAGCAGTACTCAAAACTTGTAATTTTAAAAAATCAGCAGGCAGGACCCTGGGAGAACTGGGAGGGTGTGAGGAACCCGAGTCTCCATCTCTAGACAGCACAACAAACAGCATAGAAGCAGCAGTGTGAAAGGTACTTGGGGAAGAAGGACAGTTATTTATCAGAGGGACAGAAATTGCTGGGGAACTCCTCCAGGAACAAAGGAACTGGCAGGCACCATTTCTGTCCCCTGCCCCACCACAGAGACACAGCCACCTGTAAGACTCATAAGCTAACTTGCTAGCACTATGGCTCTGGTCTCTGTGCTGTGCTTCCACCAATTCATCCAGACAGCTTGCCTCAGTCTGGGTGCAGCAGGGCCCCTCCCACAGAGGACTGGGACACAGAAGCTTGCTAGCACTGCTTCCCTGATGCATCATGCCCTCTGCTGTGTTTGGTGGATCCACCCTCTCTAATAATCTCTTGTCCAGTGCCCATACAGGGCAGCTGGTCACTGTACAAGCAGCCCCTCCAGTGGCCAGCACCACTCCAAACTGACTCCTATGCTGGAGAGAGGGAAAGATAACCACACACACCAGTCAGAGTTCCCAACAGTAGGCGAGAGGAGACAAGTAGTCTGATCGTAGGCCTTGCCCACCAACAAAAGCTCCTCAGGGGATAACACAGGGAAAGAACTTTGAAGTCTGGTGCTACTGCATCTCTTACAAACACCTGGTCTGACTCAACTGAAGCCTGAGGCATCCCCTAGACTGGCCCACTAACACCACAGTGACAAACACTGCCTACAACAAGAAAAGAGAGCCACTGCAGACAAATGGACTGAAGGAAAAAGTGGCTCAGCCAAAAGAGCACAGTGCACATAACACACAAAAGACATCCCTAGAGCACAGGGATGAACAAGGAACACTGTACAGCAGGGCACGCCAGGACCTCTTTTTCATAAGGCCATTACTTTCAAGTGCAGAAGTTGTAGCTATCTTTCCTAACACAGAGATGGACACAGAGAGTTAGATGAAATGAGGAGACAGAGTAATATGTCCCAAATGAAAGAACAGAACAAAATCACAGCAAGAGACCTAAAAGAAACAGACTTAAGTAAATATGCCTGATAGAGAATCCAAAGTAATGGTCATAAAGATACTCAATGAATTTGAGAAAAGAGTAGAGGACATCAGCAAGACTCTTAACAATGATATTAAAAAAACAAAACAAACAAAAAAAAAACAATCAAAGATGAAAAACACAGGGGAGCCCGGGTGGCTCAGTGGGTTAAGCCTCTGCCTTCGGCTCGGGTTATGATCCCAGGGCCCTGGGATCAAGCCCCACATCAGGCTCTCAGCTCAGCAGACAGCCTGCTTCCCCCCCTCTCTCTGCCTGCCTCTTTGCCTACTTATGATCTCTCTCTCTCTCTCTCTCTGTCAAATAAATAAATAAAATCTTTAAAAAAGATGAAGAACATAATAAATGAAATTAAAAATATAGCAGCTGGAAAAAATACGAGTTTAGTTGGAAGAGAAGAACAAATTAGTGACCTGGAGGGCAGAATAGTGGAAAGTAATAAAGCTGAGCAGGTGAGAGAAAAAAAAGTATGCAAAATGAGAACAGACATAGGGAACTCAACAACTCTATCAAGTGTAATAACATTCATATTATAGGGATCCCAGAAGGAAAAGAAGAAGAAAAGGGGGCAAAAACTTATTTGAAGAAATAATAGCTGAAAATTTCCCAAATCTGGGAAAAGAAGCAAACATCCAGACCCAGGAGGTACAGAGATCCACCAACAAAATCAGCCCAAGGAAGTCCACACCCAAGACATAAAGTAATTAAGATGGCAAAAGGTAGTGATAGAGAATTTTAAAAGCAGCTAGAAAAAAAGAAAGCAGTTATATACCAGGGAAACCCCATAAGGCCATCAGCTAATTTCTTAGCAGAAACTTTGCAGGCCAGAAGAGAGTAGTGTGATATATTCAAAGAGCTGAAAGGAAAAAATCTGCAGCCAGGAATACTCTGTCCAACAAGACTATCATCCAGAATAGAAGGAGAGATAGTTTCCCAGACAAACAAAAGTTAAAGAAATTCATGATCACTAAACCAGCCCTACAAGAAATATTAAAGGGGACTCTTTAAGTGGAATGAGAGTAAGCAAGAGTAAGGAAAACTGGAAGCACAAGAACAGTAAAAATAGTTATATCTGTCAAAATCAGTCAAGAGACTACAAAATAAAAGGATGTAAAGTATGACACCATATACCTAAAACATGAGGAGGAGAGGAGTAAATAATGGGCTCAAACTTAAGCAACCATCAACTTAATATACACTACTATATATGGAAGTTGTTATATATAAACTGAATAGTAACCACCAGTAATAAATATGCAAAAAATAAACAGAAATCTAAGTACATCACTAAGGAAAGCCAACTAATCATAAGAGAAGAGAGCAAGAGAAGAAAGGAATGGTGAAAAACTACAAAAACAACCATAAAATAAGTAACAAAATGGCAATAAATGCATATCTATCAATAATAACTTTGAATGTAAATGGACTAAATGCTCCAATCAAAAGAAACAGGGTGACTGAATGGATAAAAAGTAAGATCCAGCTATAGGCTTTCTACAAAAGACTCATTTTAGACCTAAAGACACCTGCAGATTGAAAGTGAGGGAATGAAGGAGCACTTATTATGCAAATGAATGTAAAAAGAAAGCTGGAGTAGCAACACTTATAGTGGATAAAAGAGACTTTAAAACAAAGACTGTAGAGAGAAACAAAGACTTTAAAACAAAGACTGTAGAGAGAAACAAAGAAGGACATTGAGCACTAAAATACTTAACACAGTTAATAATAAACACAAAGGAAGCAATTAATAGTAATACAATAATAGTAGGGGACTTTGACATCATACTTACATCAATGGACAGATCATCCAAACAGAAAATCAAAAAGGGAACAGTGGCTTTGAATGCTCATTGGGCCAGATGTATTTAACAGATATATTCAGAACATTCTATCCTCAAATAGCAGAATACACATTCTTTTCAAGTACAAATGGAACATTCTCCAGAATAGATCACATATTAGGCCACAGAGCAAATCTTAACAAATTCAAAAAGATCAAAGTCATACTATGCATCTTTTCTGGGCATGATGCTATGAAACTAGAAATAAACCACAAGAAAAAAAATCTCGAAAGAGCACAAATACATGGAGGATAAATAACATGCTGCTAAACAATGAATGGGTCAACTGTGAAATCAAAGAGAAAAAAAAAATACTTGGAGACAAATGAAAATGAAAACACAGTGGTCCAAAATCTTTGGGATACAGCAAATACTGTTCTAAGAGGGAAGTTTAGAGCAATATGTCCTACCTAAAGAATAAGAAGAAAAAAAAAAAACCCTAAAATAAACAACCTAACCTTACCTCTAAAGGAGCTAGAAAAAGAAGAACAAATAAAACCCAAAACCAATAGGAGGAAATAAATAATAAAGATTAGAGCAGAAATAAATGAAATAGAAGCCAGAAAAACAATAGAGCAGATCAGTGAAACCAGGACCCGGTTCTTTGAAAAGGTCAACAAAATTGATAAACCTTTAGTCAGACTCCTCAAAAAAGAGAGGACTCAAATAAACAAAATCAGAAATGAAATAAGAGAAGTAACAACTGATACTACAGAAATACAAAGGATTAGAAGAGAATGTTATGAAAAATCATATGCCAACAAGTTGGACAACCGGGAAGAAATGGATACATTCCTAGAAACATATACCTCACAAAACTGAATCAGGAAGAAATAGAAAATTTGAACAGACCAATTACCAACAATAAAATTCAATCAGGGGGAAAAAAAAAACCAAAAACCAAACCTCCCAAAAAACAGAAGTCCAGGATCAAATGGCTTCACAGGTAAAGTCTACCAAATATTTAAAGAAGAGTTAATATCCATTCTTCTCAAACCATTCCAAAAATTAGAAGAGGAAGAAAAACTACCAAGTTCATTGCATGAAGCATGCCATTACCCTGATACCAAAACTAGATAAAGACACTACAAGCAAAGAAAACTACAGGCCAATAGCTCTGATGACCATAGACACAAAAATCCTCAGCAAAATATTAGAAAACAGAATCCAGCAACACATTAAAAAAAAAAAATCATTCACCATAATCAACTGAGACCTATTCCTGGGATACAAGGGTGGTTCAATATTTGCAAATCAATCAATGTGATACATCACATCCATAAGAGAAAGGAGATAAAAAAAATATGGTCATTTCAATGGGTGCAGGAAAAGCATTTGACAAAGTATAGCATCCATTCATGATAACAGCCCTCAACAACTCAACAAAGTAGATTCAGAGGGAACATAGCTCAACATAATAAAGGCTATATATGAAGAACTTAGAGCTAACATCATACTCAATGGAGGAAAACTGAGGGCTTTACCACCTAAGACCAGGAACAAAACAAGGATGTCCACTCTCACACTTTTATACAACAAAATACTGCAAAGTCCTAGCTATAGCAATCAGACAAGAAAAAGGTATAAAAGACAACCAAATTGGTAAGGAAGAAGTAAAACTTTCACTATTTGCAGATGACATGATACTCTGTATAGAGAACCCTGAAAACTCCATCAAGAAACTACTAGAACTGATAAATGAATTCAGTAAAGTCACAGGATACAAAATCAATGTACAGAAAACCATTGCATTTCTATACACTAATAATGAAGCTGCAGAAAGAAAAATTAAGAAAGCAATCCCATCTATAATTGCACCAAAAATAATAAAATACCTGGGAATAAACTTAAGGAAGTGAAACACCTATACTATAAAAATATAAAGCATTCATGAAAGAAATCGGAAATGAAACAAACGGGAAGATATTCCATGCTCATGGATTGGAAGAACAAATAGTGTTCAAATGTCCATACTGGCCAAAGCAACCTGTAGATTTAATGCAATCCCCTTTAAAATACCAACAGTGTTTTCCACGGAACTAGAACAAATGATCTTGAAGTTTGTATGGAAACAAAAAAGAAAAACAAAGCTGGAGATACCACAACTCCAGATTTCAAATTATACTACAAACTGTTGTAATCAAAACAGTATGGTACTGGCACAAAAATAAACACATACATAAACAGAACAGGGCAGAAAGTCCAGAAACAAATCTATGATTACCTGCTCAATTAATCTTCAATAAGAGAGGCAAAAATATGCAGTGAGAAAAAGTCAAGTTTCTTCAACAAATGGTGTTGGGAAAACTGGACATCAACATGCACAAGAATGAAACTGGACCACTTTCTTAGCCCACACACAAAAATAAACCAGAACAGATTAAAGATCTAAATGTGAGATCTGAAACCATAAAAATCCTAGAAGAGAGCACACGGAGTAATTTCTCTGACGTTGCTGCAACACTTTTCTAGGTACGTCTCCTGAGGCAAGGGAAATAAAAATAAAAATAATCTATTGAGACTACATCAACATAAAAGCTTCTGCACAGTGAAGGAAACAATCAATTAAACTAAAAGACACCCAACTAAATGGGAGAAGATATTTACAAATGACATATCCAATGAAGGATTAGTATCCAAAATATATAAAGAACTCATACAACTTAACAGCCAAAAAAAACCCCCAATAATCCAAATAAAAATGGGCAGAAGACATGAATAGGTATTTCTCCAAAAAAAAACACACAGATGACCAACAGACACATGAAGAGATGCTCAACATCACTCATCATCAGAGAAATGCAAATTGAAACTACTCTGATATATCACCTCTAGGTATTGGAATTGGAATTAGTATTGGAAAAATACAAGAAACAGTAAGTGTTGGCAAGGATGTGGAGAAAAAGGGACCCTTATGCACTGTTCATGGGAATACAAACTGGTGCAGCCACTATGGAAAACAGTATGGAGATTCCTCAAAATTTTAAAAATAGGACTACCATGTGTTCCAGTAACTGCACTACTGGGTACTTAAATAAAGAAACAAAAAACACTAATTTGAAAGGACGTATGTTCCCTGTGTTTATTGCAGGATTATTTACAATAGCCAAATTATGGAAGCAAACCATTTGTCCATTGATAGATGAATGGATAAAGAAAATGTGGTATATATACAATGGAATATTATTCAGTCTTTAAAAATAATGAAATCTTGCCTTTGAACACGACAACTTAACCTAATGTTAAGTGAAATAAGTCAGTCAGAGAAAGACAAATACTATATTATTTTATCCATATGTGGAATTTAAGAAACAAAACAGAGAACAAAGGGGGGAAAAGGCACAAACCAAGAAACAGACTCTTTTAACTATAGCGAACAAACTGATGGTTACAAAACAAGAAACAGACTCTGAACTATAGAGAGAACAAATTGATGGTTACCAAACTGAGGGGAAGTGCGTGGGGGAATTGGTGAAATAGGTGATGGCGATTAAAGAGTATATATTTACTATTGAGCAATGTATAGAATTGTTAAATCACTGTATTATACACCTGAAACTAACAAACCACTATATGTTATCTATACTGGAATTAAAATTAAAAACAATAAAATTTCAAAAAAGTGGAAAAGAGTCAGACAAGCTTCTGAAGAACAAAGAAAACATCAGTTATAAAGTTCATACATTTTATTGAGTGTGTAGGTATCTTCATGTTATTAACCAAATAAATATGGGTCAAAAGAACAGCAAAAATATTGGTGACATGTGAAGGAAGGAAGAGCACATATTGTCTGTCAGGCACTGAATTAAGCATGTTATGGACATTATCTCTTTTAAGCTTTACACCATTTCTAAGAAATAGATGGTATTATCTCCATTTTATAGAATGAAAAAATTAATCTGACAAAGGCTAAATGGTTTCCCAGAATAAAACACGTAGGAAGTGGTCCACAGGCACCTGAGTACAATTCTGGTGTTCTGACCATTAAACCACACAACACTTTCTACTTAGTTTGGTCCTGTAGGTTCTGGGCTGGGTAATATGGGGACCTCACAGCTTATACTTACATCTGTTGCATTTCACTTTGTATCCAAGATTCTCAGAATCTGGTTTTCTACTTTGCCTTTCAATGTTCCTATGACTGAACGTTGCAGTAAGAAGGTCCTGATCTTTAATGGTTGGTTTTATCTAAACCCTGGACTGAGATAAACTCTCTGCAAATGAACTCAAGTCTCTTGATGACCAGATCTCAACCCATGCTGCCATATCTTTGGAATGCCAACAGCCAGTCCTCTGGCTCCCTATGAATCACTGGCCTCACTTCTGCCCCAAATCTCTTTCTTCCAGTCTTTCCTCCAGCTAATTCCTGGTCATCTACTCAGGGAGACGGTCACAATTTTTAATCAGGTTTGTATTTGTGCAGTAATTTGTTGACGCCTATCACCCACACCAGACTGTAAGCCCTGTAAGGGCAGGGACCATGCCTGAACTAACACCTAGTTAAGTACTCAGTGCATATAAATAAAACAAACTATGCAAAACTCTTAGCACATAGCAGGTACTCAATACGCATTAGTAATATTATTTTATAAATGACTGAACTTTACTTATATACTTGGATATTTACATCAATTCTATGTTTGTCTCAAGGACTGACATCTCGGTATAGAGGGATTTCTTTCAAAATACCTTTCCTGACTATTTTTAGAAAAAATGGGCCTTAACTAGGTTCCTCGATTGGTCCCTTGGGATTACCTAATTCCAAAGAGTTATCTGACTCTCTAGTCCCTCTTCTTCCCCAGATTGGGTCATGGCAGTAAGTTTCAATTGTCTGAATGCTTTATTTATATAGATTACATAATTTTAAATTATTCCTTGCTTACTAAGATCTTCAGGGTAATTCTAACAGCTCAACAACTTTATTCAATTAGAAAAGAGCTCTCAAATTAACTTATGTTAAGAAATTTTCTATTAACATAAAAATCTCTTGAACGAGTTCACTCATAGAGATGTGTAATGCTGAGATGCACAAAAAAAATGATTAATTAACATAATTCAATTTTGTTACCAAGTCCTATCAATTCCTACTTTGCAGTAACTTTCAAATTTATCAGATACTCTCCTTTTCTACCACTCTCTGGGCCCTTACCTACTTGGATTACTGTAAGTTTTTCCTAATTGGTCTTCAACTTTTAGTCTTAATCTTGTACAACTGAGTTTGCATAAACCGCAGCAAAGCTAATTTTCTTAAAACTCTTCATTTTAAGATCAGTCTTTTTTCTTTTTTCCAATTCCCACCAGATAAAATTCAAGTTCTTCTGGGGAGTGAGGGCCCACCTACCATTTTCTTCCATTTTCCATAGCAACCCTCCAGTTTCACATCACTCTGACTTCTGACTCTTCTTTGCTCATGAGCCCCTTGGTTTAGAATGACCTTTTCCTTCTATATTATCAAGGTGTTGGCAAGTTTGGTTTCTCCTGAGGCCTCTCTTCTTGGCTTGCACTTGGCCGCCTTCTCTTCCTGTCCTCAAACGGTCTTTCCTCTGTGTGTATACACTCCTGGTGTCTTATCCCCTTGTTGTGTGTATACACTCCTGGTGTCTTGTCCTCTTGCTATAAGGACACCAGTCCCCACCCTATGACCTCACTTAACCTTAAATACCTCTTTTAAGGCCCTACCTCTAAATATAATCATGCTAGGGGTTAGAGGTGCAACTTAAGAATTTAGGGAAACACAAATCTGTCCATAACATTTAGTAAAAGTTTTTTTCTCTCTCATTTTTCTTTTGTAGAAATGGAATTTTTATATATTTATTTATTGTCTGCCCAAGGAAATGATAGTCTTCTTCAGGAAAGTAATTATTTAAATTTTCTATTCCTAAAGCTTGCGCATTAATTAATATTATAGTAATTTCCTTCTTCAATGGTGTCCACTTGAGAAATTGACTGTTAAGGAACTCCTGTAAAGGTAAACATCTTCATGTCTTAAGTCAGTAATGGAGAACAACCTATTGGAGCAGCCTAAAATCATGCAGGACCTGCTTGCCAACAGATGATGTTATCTGCTTCAATTAATACTGGTCGGTGTGAGAATGGAGACTTCGGTTGAAAGGTAGGTCAATCAGGGAGGTAATCTTCAAGGTGGAAGAACTCAGTCCAGCAAATACAAGGCATCTCTGGCTATGGCCCTTGCATTCTAAGAAGCCATAGAGTAAAGACAAGATGTGGAGGGGGATGTCACCGATAGGCAAAAAGGCAACAGATCTTCTCCAGCAGGTTGCCAGAGAGACAGAAATCACACCTGCCTCCAGACTGAGAAGCATGGTGAGCTGTGTAGGAGATAAGGGGATGGGAAAGATACAAGAGAGGAGAATGATGGTACTACCTTTGGGCATTATTGTGGGCTCTCATTTTGGTTCTCCTAGACCTATTGCTTCCAGCAATTCAATATTCAGAACCTTTCTTTTAGCCATTCTAGCAGTTGTTTGTATCTAGATTGACATCCTTAACTGATTAATCAATGGAATTACTGAAAACTTTCTTAAAGAATTCGCAGTATCATTTTTCCTACCTGAACATTAAAATTAATTAATATTATGAAATAGTCTGTAGGTGTTCAGAAATTAATCTTTGGGGTGCCTGGGTGGCTCAGTGGGTTAAGCCTCCACCTTCAGCTCAGGTCATGATCTCAGGGTCCTGGGATTAAGTCCTGCATCGGGCTCTCTGCCGGGCAGGGAGCCTGCTTCCCCCTCTCTCTGCCTGCCTCTCTGCCTACTTGTGATCTCTCTGTCAAATAAATAAATAAAATCTTAAAAAAAAAAAAAAAAAAGAAACTAATCTTTGAATAAATGAATGAAAAGTTGCCAGTATATTTTACTAATAGATCATCAGTGGAGTAGATCCAAAAATAAGGCTTTGGAGCAACAAAGTGTTTTCTCATCTCAAAGGGCTCCCCTTACTCCTTCTGTTCCCTAACCAGAAACTACATTAAGTTACAGAATTTCAGACCTGAGCAAGTCAGGGGAAGTATTCTTTGGGCGGAGTGGGGCAGTGATGAGAGAAAGGCCACAGGTCTAAAGTCATAAAGTATACAATTTCTCACTCTGAACAGGAGCTTTTTCGGTCCTCTCAAATTCACTTTTTGGATGAATGCAGTAGGATGTGAAATAATCCTGAAGACTCCTCTGCCTCGTATTTGCTACCCTGCAGTCTAATCCTTGTTCCTGAGCATCCTTGGCTTGGCAACAGCTTTCTGTCATTGTGGCATCACTGGTGACTTTATAAGAACGGTTTCTCTGCTGACAGCACAGTCAGTACTGTATGAAGGTCACGGACAAGCAAACAGGTAGGGATACAAAGGAACCTCTTTCTGAAACCAGCCACACTCAGCGTGGCAGTCTCAACTGATTACACTCAGCAGTTGTGCTGCTATTGTCTCCCATGTCCGGGTACTTATCTCATAACAAGGCAAACAATGAAAGGGCACTGTGAAATACGATCGGAAGGAACTCCTTAAATGGCCCATAAATAGTGTGTACAGCTAGACTTTAAGGAAGAGCAGCCATGCTGTCATCTTCGAAGATTCCCGGAAAATCTAGGCTTCCCCGAAATCTGGCTTGATTTACATAAACAAATCAAGGAACTGCTTTCCTCGCGGATTCTTTCTCATTTCTCTGACAAATGCTAGAAAAACTGGCAAGTTGAAGCATCTGCCGGATTCACAGTTGCTCTTTCTCTGGAGCTCCTGCAGTCAGGCTCTAACAGTGTCTCCAGGAAATGGCAAATATTCACTTTATTTCAATTAGTTTTCGCCACACAGTCCACTGCCTCTTCAGCCAGCTCAGAAAACATGACTTTTAGTATTGCTTAAGCTGCTTGACTTGCAAGATAAGCACTGAACTCCTACCTTGTCATTCGCTAGGAAGATTGGGTCCTTTGTGTCTTATCGGTTTACCTGCTGGTATTTATTTAACGCCATTTGTGATGAGCTCTCACTTTTTCCTGTTCATTTGAATTTTGACTTGATATTAATTTATCTTTATCTTCTGATTAACACAATTCTACCTTTGTGACCTGGAGTCAGTTTTTTCTTTGAGTAGGCTCTTCTAAATACAAAACTCAGAATTGAACAGTGCCCACTTTGGAATAAGACTTTTAAATGGGTGCAGCTTTTGAACTTTTAACAAGAGAAAGCTCTGACATCCTTCTGTCAACATTTTCCTGAATCACAAATTGCTTATGCATTAGAAATTCTCCAGAAATGACATAAAAAGGCTATGAAGCAAATGTATTCTTGTAGTCAGGGTAATTTCAGAATATACCACATAAGCTGAAAAGATGGCAGATGCAAGAATTGGATTTAACCATAGATGATAACCCAATTTTCTCCATAGGGCTGTAACTCAATAAGTCTTTAATGGCTTCTTAGATAAACAGATGGATGTCATCAAAAGGCACAGGATGATAAATCTGATTGGTGTCTGAATAATTTGCACGGCTTTATCCCCAAAACAAGTGGGAAGAGAAAAATGGGAAAACCCACCCTTAAGCCCCAGCATGGGAGTTTAAATTATTTGATTAGAAACAGTTGTATTTTCCCAGTGGCATATTATTGAAAACAACCAGAATGGCAAAGTGTAGGAAGTGCAATATATCTTTTTAATTAGGGTTCTTCTTCTGAAGATTTATACTGGTTAGTTGAGCTGTGTTTATTTCTATGTAGTTGACTCAGTTTATTTTCATACAGATTTCCAAATATTCAATTAAAGCCCTTTGGAAGATTATGACTTTCAATTATCCTTGATGGCCTACAGTTGTATACTCTTAAGTCCATGGCCCAATTTCTGCTGGTCAAGCAGTTCCTGGTTCTTTGAACAGTCCCTTTACTTGGATGCTTTTTTCATTTAGTTCACTTGTTTATCAGGATCACTCAGTAGAATTAGATTTCCAGTAGTCCATGGTTGGAAATCATATTCTGACCAAATCTTTCCAGGACTGGGCCTGTCACATGCTAAACACACATATATAACTCAGTGAGATTTGTGCAGATGAATCTAGGAGAAATGGTATGGCTAAAAAATGTTCTGAAAGGAAATAAACCTTTTATTTTCACTGCCATTGTTATATTTGGGTTGTGAGATTATGGGAACGTGCTATGGTTTTTAAGTGTTACTTTAGGGATTTCTTTACCTTAGACAAGATAGAGGGCTAAATTCTTTAAATGTCTACAATAAAGTATATAATTTCTTTAATGTTGGAAGGAAAAGTGTCTGTTGAGATGATAATGCTAATGGTCTTTATCTTTAGTATAAGATACAGCTTTCAATATTTCTGAGAGATGCAAAAGTTTACTTAGTAGAATTACCATAAAAAAACTTTTCAAAGATGGACCCAGAATATTCCTGAGAACCTACTTAAAAAATGTTTTCCTTTTATCCACAGTCTAGGAAAGTGCTTTTTTTCTTTTAAGACTTTATTACTTGAGAGAGAGAAAGAGAGAGAGAGAGAGAGAGAGAGCGAGCATGAGTGAGGTGAAAGGCAGAGGGAGAAGCAGACTTCCTGCTGAACAGGGAGCCTGCAGGGCTGATCCCAGGATTTCCGGGACTCCAGAATCATGACCTGAGCCAAAGGCAGATGCTTAATCAACTGAGCCACCCAGGCGCCCTGAAGCAAGTACTTTAAAGTATTTTTATTAACTGACATTAGTTCATGTGTTGAAGTTAATTCTTAGCAGCTGGAAATAATAAGGAGATTTTTATGCAGCACTTACTATGGGCACTTGCTAAGTAGTAAGTTCCTAGCATTTTACACATATTAACGTATTTAGTCTTCATGACAATCCTAAAGGGAAGGACTATGAGTATCCTCAATTTATAGACGAGAAAATTAAGGCACGTATATATTGAGTAAACTGCCCAGGATTACATAGCTATTCAATGATAGAGCCAGGAATTAGACTTCAGGCAGTCTGTGCTCCACAGTCTATGCTTTTAACCATCTTAATGTTTTACTGTCTTTCATAAGAAGTTTGATTGATGTACAGAGATAGTCATGATATTATCAGTAATCAAGTAGAGATGGATTGGTTAGGCCCCACTGACCATGAGGACCTAAGTCTCTGCTTTGGAGTCTGGTTACTCAGTTATGCAGGTTTGGGAGCTCAGAGAACAAACACTCTATCAGGAAGAGCCTCAGATGACCAGTGCTCCCCTCAAAAGCTTTCCGGATACAGGTGGGCTATAAATAATGAAGTACGTCCTATCAAATGTCCTAGATACATATTGGCAACCTTACTACCACTTCTCCATATGCTAATGGATATTTTAATCTTCATTTCAGATGCTTTCTACTATACTTTTCCTTGACGAGGCCTCTGCAGATGTTCCTGGTATGCCAAGTGCAGGACCTGTCACTAGTCAGTTGCAATTAATCCCTTTATTATGAAGTCTGACTGTCTCCCTATGTCCCATGGGTATTTTCATTCAGGAGGGAATGTGGGCATAATTTACTACAATGTTTTTTTTTATGATGTTTGAAATGCCTCAGTTGACTAAATATAAATTGGTAAAATTTTCCTGAAAAGCAACTTAACAACGTGTTGAAAACCTTAAAAAAAAATTTTCATTCTTACCTGCTTCAGAACTAACATTTTTTTTAAAGATTTTATTTATTTATTTGACAGAGAGCGAGATCACAAGTAGGCAGAGAGGCAGGCAGAGAGAGAGGGAGAAGCAGGCTCCCACTGAGCAGAGAGCCCGATGCGGGGCTCGATCCCAGGACCCTGAGATCATGACCTGAGCCGAAGGCAGAGGCTTAACCCACTGAGCCACCCAGTCGCCCCCAGAACTAAGTATTTTGTCCTAAAAAATTTATCAGAGATTTGGACAAAGGTTTTACATAGAATCTTGATTGCAGCATTATTTACAACACACACACACACACACACACACACAAGAATGGAAGAAGAATCCAGGGAACAACATAAATAGGCAAGAAGAGGAGAATAATTAAGTTTATGATATCCATAAAATGCAATACTATGCAGTCATTAAAATTATGTTTCTGAAGAATTTTTAATGACACAGAGAAATACTCATTATATAACATTCAGTGGAAAAGCAGAATACAGAACTTCATTAAAAAATGATGTTCCTTAAGTAAAAAGAAAAGATATATTAATATATCTAACATCCTCAGAGGACATATGTCTTTTGTTAGTTATTTCTGGGTTGTAAGACTATCTCTTTTCTCAATTTTTAAAAAACAAATATTACTTTTATAGTCATAAAAACCAGCTGACAGGATGAAGACCCATGAGCTACGGGGAGAAGAACTGGCAGACAGTGTGTGTGTGGTGGTGGTGACGATGGTGGTGAGAGGCGGACAGCAGAAGAGAAACACAGCCTCCTTCTCCCAGAAAAATATCCTGATTCCCCTGCACCTTCCTCTACCTCCCCAGGCCTTAACACCTGTGTATAAGAAAGGGTGTCTTCAGAGGTACATACACATCTACAAACACCTGATTACCAATCTCAGGTAGCTCCTTCCCATAAAGGCTGGGATTCCTGGTTACTAGAAATATAAACTGAGTCAAATCATTGCAATGTGATTTTTAGGCAAATTACTCGGAAGCCTGACTCTGGTAACTCTCCCATAATGGAGCCTTAATTCTTCAGGTTGAAATGAGGCTGGAGTCTCCTTTTGCACATATTTTCACAGATTTTTGTAATGCATCTTATAGATGGTGATACTCACTGGCTTTTCCTCCTTTCTTTTTACTGAACAAGTTCCTGTCTACATTCTGGCTTCCACTTAGTGAGATGAAATGTTATTAGAAATATGAATGTTATTAGAATGTTATTAGAAATAGCTCAGTTGACTCTCACCTCCTTCCTTCCTCTGCCACTATAGCTCAAATCCTTGTTTTGGAAAGCACATGAACCAAGATGAGTAGAATTCTGACATCTGAGGAGGGAAAGAAGAAGGACATTCCTGGCAGAGGGCAGAGCATAAGCAAAGGTCTATAAGCTGAGCACAGCAGGCTGTGTATGACAGAGACTGAGAATTCTCTTTCTGCAAGGGTAGGCTCTGCAAGTGGTAGTAATGGAGAAAGGTGGTTTGAGGCCAGATCACAGGAGTTTCTGATTATGTTAGGATGATTCCAAACATCAAAGTTACCACTCAAGAGATTAAAGATTTGCCACCAAGTATATTCAAGAGAATATACTCTGGGCTTTGAGAGCAATTAGAAAGAGGAAGCCAAAAGTTCTTTTGGGTAATGTCAGTATTATGTGAAACCCATTGGCCTGGGAGAGAGAAGACCTGGGGTCACCTGCTTGTTCTGCCAATAATCAGCTATATGCCCTGGAGCAAACTGTACACCTTCTTTAGGGCTTCTGCTTTCATATGTATAAAAGTACAGGGATAGAATATATGAATTCATGCATTCATTCACTCAGCTAAGTATTGGCCCATTGTGTCAGGCACTATGCTGGACATGGAGGACACTGTGATAAAGAAAGATGGTCTTTGCTTGCATGGAGCTCACCGTCTAGTTAGGGAGGCAGACAGATAAATAATGTTTAGTCTAATGAGTGGTTTAGAGATATATCTACTCATATAATAAGTATATTTAACCTTCCAAGGTAACAGCCTCAAAGGGGGCCGCAACCAATTCAATGTATAAGCTCTAGTATGTTTGTATAAAAATCAATCATGTAGTGGCCACATTCCAAATGCTAAAAGGAAATTAAGATCTGGAAATTATTACAGGGAGAACCTGTGTCATCTCATTCTGTGGGTATGTTTAAAAATGTGAAATGGATGCTGCCCGAGACAGGGAGCTGAACAAGATGAACTCTAGTTGTCTGATCCTGTTATGCTAATGATCCTGAGACTGAAAGAGAGGAAGGAGCGCCAGTGCAGGGAGCAAAAAACATACCGGGAACCTAAGACAGCTTAGCAGGCGGCTGTTTCCAGTAAGCGGGCTTTCACCTTCTTCTATACCATTTTTCTGCTACTAAAGATAGTGTAAACAAATGGGGGCTTCCTCTGATTATACGGTATCAGAGAGACATTAACGCTGAAGCAGTTAGTTGGTTGTTTGAAATTCCTAGATGTGTTACCAAGATGACTTTAAAGTCAACAGGTGACACATGGAATATAGTTGTTCTAAGAAAATGTGACAGTGGAATTTAGTTTTATTAAACAGCTAACATTTGTAATTAGAATGGTGATCTTTACATTACCAGTTTAACATGGTAATAATTTTTTAAATAGACAGTCATGTTTTTATTTTTTAAAGGAAATATCTATAAATCTATAAATATAAATATGAATATAAATATAAATATATACATTATTGAATTGGTTGCTGCTTCCTTCAAGGCTGTTACCTTGGAAGATTAAATATACTTATTTGAGTAGATACATCCCTAAACCACTCATTACATTAAACATATATATAACAAAATATTACATAAAATTATATACATATGTATATTTATAAATTTTACTGTGTGAAAATATAGGGATTCCAGAAAGGCAGTTATATTAATCTTCGTGGTCAGAACTCAGTTACTATGGTAAAGGATTGGATTTATTTTTTCATTAGCATTTTATCGATTGGACCAATTAGTCTGAGCAAGCCTGAAATTCCCAGGATTTCCAAAACTGACATCCGTGCCTTCCTTAAGCTGCTGGTGACACACATGATGTAAATTTACCAATTACAAGACACAGAGAGGGCTGTGCGTTAGTAACAGCAAAGCCTTGGGTTTATATCTGAAGCGCTCTGGGACAAAAGATAAAATAATGTTTGATCTCTGAATCACTCTCTAAAATCCCTTCTTTCTTTTTGCTCTACTTTTTTTTTTCCCAAATCACAAAATAGAGCAAATTAGATGTAAGTTTAACACATTTCATGTAAGTGCCTTTTTTGCCTTCGTACTTTTCCATGCTGTTTTTAATATTTTCCTACTGGGGAAACAGTAGAATATAGGGATTAATGGCATAGGCTTTAGAGTCAGAAAAAAAAATGGGGTGAAATCCTGAGTTTATCAGTTACTACAAGTTTTTGAACTCAATTTTCCTTGTTTGCTAAGTACAAATGGTAGGATCCAACTTACAGGATTAGTACAATATTAAATGAGAAAACACGGAAAATATTATTACAGCAACGGACTCTAGTAAATACCCAATAAATTGTATGTTTGTGTGTGTGTAGTTGCGTGTGTATATCTTTGCTCATTTCAGACATTTGCACAGCCACTGAATATATTTTCTAAATTGAGAAAAATCAATAAGAGAAATGATATTTGCATTAGGATGCTCCCCCTCCCCCGTAACTGTTCAACACAATATTTCCAGATCAAAATAACTTAAGAATATTTTTAATAGAAAGAGCTTCTTAGCCTTTTCATGGTCTTGGGATGACTAATTTCTTTAAACATTTTCAAAACTTTAACAAAAAATAGGTAAAATAGGGCTCCTGGGTGACTCAGTTAAGTGTCTGACTCTTGATTTCAGCTCAGGTGATAATCTCAGGATCATGAGATCGAGCCCCATGTCAGGCTCTGTGTGGGGGGCTAGAGTCTGCTTAAGATTCTCTCCGTATCGAGGACTCAAGATGGCGGAGAAGGAGCAGCTGAGACTACTTCAGGTAGCGGGAGATCAGCTAGATAGCTTATCTAAAGACTGCAAACACCTACAAATCCAACGGGAGATCGAAGAGAAGAAGAACAGCAATTCTAGAAACAGAAAATCAACCACTTTCTGAAAGGTAGGACTGGCGGAGAAGTGAATCCAAAGCGACGGGAAGATAGACGGCGGGGGGAGGGGCCGGCTCCCGGCAAGCGGCGGAGCACAAAATCGGGACTTTTAAAAGTCTGTTCCGCTGAGGGACATCGCTCCAGAGGCTTAACTGGGGTGAAGCCCACGCGGGGCCAGTGTGGCCTCAGGTCCCGCAGGGTCACAGAAGGATCGGGGTGTCTGAGTGTCGCAGAGCTCGCAGGTATTAGAACAGGGAAGCCGGCTACAGAGACGGAGCCGAGGAGTGAGCTCACAGCTTGGGCTTACCTTGAACCGGTCGCAGGCTCGGTGAGCTCGGAGCGCGGCTGGAGGCCAGGCAGACGGGAGTAATTGGGTGCTGTTCCCTGAGGGCGCACTAAGGAGTGGGGCCCCGGGCTCTCGGCTCCTCCGGGCCGGAGACTGGGCGGCCGCCATCTTCATTCCCGTCCTCCGGACTCTACGGAAAGCGCTCGGGGAACAAAAGCTCCCGAAGGCGAACCCGAGCGGATTACTCAGCCCGGCCCCTGGTAAGGGCGGTGCAACTCCGCCTGCGGCAAAGACACTTGAGAATCACTACAACAGGCCCCTCCCCCAGAAGATCAACAAGAACCCCAGCCAGGACCAAGTTCACTTACGAGGAGTGCAGTTTCAATACCAAGGAGAGCAGCGGAATTCCAGAGGAGGAGAAAGCAAAGCACGGAACTCATGGCTTTCTCCCCATGATTCTTTAGCCTTGCAGTTAATTTAATTTTTTTTTCTTTTTCAATTTTTTTTCTCTTCTTCTGCTAATTTTTTTTTAACTTTTACCCTTTTCTTTTTTAACGTTTTTTAACTAGTTTATCTAATATATATATTTTTTTTTCCTTTTTTATTTTTCTCATTATTGGTTTTCTTTTTTTAATTGTTTCTTTTTTCTTTTTTCTTTTTTTTTTTTTCCTTTCTGAACCTCTTTATATCCCCTTTCCTCCCCCTCACGATTTGGGATCTCTTCTGATTGGCTAAAGCATATTTCCCTGGGGTTGTTGCCACCCTTTTAGTATTTTACTTGTTCCTTCATATACTCTTATCTGGACAAAATGACAAAGCGGAAAAATTCACCACAAAAAAAAGAACAAGAGGCAGTACCAAAGGCTAGGGACCTAATCAATACAGACATTGGTAATATGTCAGATCTAGAATTCAGAATGACGATTCTCAAGGTTCTAGCCAGGCTCGAAAAAGGCATGGAAGATATTAGAGAAACCCTCTCAGGAGATATAAAAGCCCTATCTGGAGAAATAAAAGAACTAAAATCTAATCAAGTTGAAATAAAAAAAGCTATTAATGAGGTGCAACCAAAAATGGAGGCTCTCACTGCTAGGATAAATGAGGCAGAAGAAAGAATTAGCGATATAGAAGACCAAATGACAGAGAATAAAGAAGCTGAGCAAAAGAGGGACAAACAGCTACTGGACCAGGAGGGCAGAATTCGAGAGATAAGTGACACCATAAGACGAAACAACATTAGAATCATTGGGATTCCAGAAGAAGAAGAAAGAGAGAGGGGAGCAGAAGGTATATTGGAGAGAATTATTGGAGAGAATTTCCCCAATATGGCAAAGGGAACAAGCATCAAAATCCAGGAGGTTCAGAGAACCCCCCTCAAAATCAATAAGAATAGGTCCACACCCCATCACCTAATAGTAAAATTTACAAGTCTTAGTGACAAAGAGAAAATCCTGAAAGCAGCCCGGGAGAAGAAGTCTGTAATATACAATGGTAAAAATATTAGATTGGCAGCAGACTTATCCACAGAGACCTGGCAGGCCAGAAAGAGCTGGCATGATATATTCAGAGTACTAAACGAGAAAAACATGCAGCCAAGAATACTATATCCAGCTAGGCTATCATTGAAAATAGAAAGAGAGATTAAAAGCTTCCAGGACAAACAAAAACTGAAAGAATTTGCAAACACCAAACCAGCTCTACAGGAAATATTGAAAGGGGTCCTCTAAGCAAAGAGAGACCCTGAAAGTAGTAGATCAGAAAGGAACAGAAACAATATACAATAACAGTCACCTTACAGGCAATACATTGGCACTAAATTCATATCTCTCAATAGTTACCCTGAATGTTAATGGGCTAAATGCCCCAATCAAAAGACACAGGGTATCAGAATGGATAAAAAAACAAAACGCATCTATATGTTGCCTACAAGAAACTCATTTTAAACCTGAAGACACCTTCAGATTTAAAGTGAGGGGGTGGAAAACAATTTACCATGCTAATGGACATCAGAAGAAAGCAGGACTGGCAATCCTTATATCAGATCAATTAGATTTTAAGCCAAAGACTATAATAAGAGATGAGGAAGGACACTATATCATACTCAAAGGATCTGTCCAACAAGAAGATCTAACAATTGTAAATATCTATGCCCCTAATGTGGGAGCAGCCAACTATATAAACCAATTAATAACAAAATCAAAGAAACACATCAACAATAATACAATAATAGTAGGGGACTTTAACACCTCCCCTCACTGAAATGGACAGATAATCCAAGCAAAAGATCAACAAGGAAATAAAGGTCTTAAATGACACACTGGACCAGATGGATATCACAGATATATTCAGAACATTTCATCCCAAAGCAACAGAATACACATTCTTCTCTAGTGCACATGGAACATTCTCCAGAATAGATCACATCCTCGGTCCTAAATCAGGTCTCAACCGGTATCAAAAGATTGGGATCAATCCCTGCATATTTTCAGACCACAATGCTCTGAAGCTAGAACTCAATCACAAGAGGAAATTTGGAAAGAACCCAAATACATGGAGACTAAACAGCATCCTTCTAAAGAATGAATGGGTCAACCAGGAAATTAAAGAAGAATTGAAAAAATTCATGGAAACAAATGATAATGAAAGTACAACGGTTCAAAATCTGTGGGACACAACAAAGGCAGTCCTGAGAGGAAAATATATAGCGGTACAAGCCTTTCTCAAGAAACAAGAAAGGTCTCAGGTACACAACCTAACCCTACACCTAAAGGAGCTGGAGAAAGAACAAGAAAGAAACCCTAAACCCAGCAGGAGAAGAGAAATCATAAAGATCAGAGCAGAAATCAATGAAATAGAAACCAAAAAAACAATAGAACAAATCAACGAAACTAGGAGCTGGTTCTTTGAAAGAATTAATAAGATTGATAAACCCCTGGCCAGACATATCAAAAAGAAAAGAGAAAGGACCCAAATAAATAAAATCATGAATGAAAGAGGAGAGATCACAACTAACACCAAAGAAATACAGACAATCATAAGAACATATTATGAGCAACTCTATGCCAACAAATTTGACAATCTGGAAGAAATGGATGCATTCCTAGAGACATATAAACTACCAAAACTGAACCAGGAAGAAACAGAAAACCTGAACAGACCCATAACCAGTAAGGAGATTGAAACAGTCATCAAAAATCTCCAAACAAACAAAAGCCCAGGGCCAGACGGCTTCCCGGGGGAATTCTACCAAACATTTAAGGAAGAACTAATTCCTATTCTCCTGAAACTGTTCCAAAAAATAGAAATGGAAGGAAAACTTCCAAACTCATTTTAGGAGGCCAGCATCACCTTGATCCCAAAATCAGACAAGGATCCCATCAAAAAAGAAAATTACGGACCAATATCCTTGATGAACAGAGATGTGAAAATTCTCACCAAAATACTAGCCAATAGGATTCAACAGTACATTAAAACGATTATTCACCACGACCAAGTGGGATTTATTCCAGGGCTGCAAGGTTGGTTCAACATCCGCAAATCAATCAATGTGATACAACACATTAATAAAAGAAAGAACAAGAACCATATGATACTCTCCATAGATGCTGAAAAAGCATTTGACAAAGTACAGCATCCCTTCCTGATCAAAACTCTTCAAAGTGTAGGTATAGAGGGCACATACCTCAATATTATCAAAGCCATCTATGAAAAACCCACCGCAAATATCATTCTCAACGGAGAAAAACTGAAAGCTTTTCCGCTAAGGTCAGGAACACGGCAGGGATGTCCGTTATCACCACTGCTATTCAACATAGTACTAGAAGTCCTAGCCTCAGCAATCAGACAACAAAAAGAAATTAAAGGCATCCAAATCGGCAAAGAAGAAGTCAAACTATCACTCTTCGCAGATGATATGATACTATATGTGGAAAATCCAAAAGACTCCACTCCAAAACTGCTAGAACTGGTACAGGAATTCAGTAAAGTGTCAGGATATAAAATCAATGCACAGAAATCAGTTGCATTTCTCTACACCAACAACAAGACAGAAGAAAGAGAAATTAAGGAGTCAATCCCATTTACAATTGCACCCAAAACTATAAGATACCTAGGAATAAACCTAACCAAAGAGACTAAGAATCTATACACAGAAAACTATAAAGTACTCATGAAAGAAATTGAGGAAGACACAAAGAAATGGAAAAATGTTCCATGCTCCTGGATTGGAAGAAAAAATATTGTGAAAATGTCTATGCTACCTAAAGCAATCTACACATTTAATGCAATTCCTATCAAAGTACCATCCATTTTTTTCAAAGAAATGGAACAAATAATCTTAAAATTTATATGGAACCAGAAAAGACCACGAATAGCCAAAGGAATATTGAAAAAGAAAGCCAAAGTTGGTGGCATCACAATTCCGGACTTCAAGCTCTACTACAAAGCTGTCATCATCAAGACAGCATGGTACTGGCACAAAAACAGACACATAGATCAATGGAACAGAATAGAGAGCCCAGAAATAGACCCTCAACTCTATGGTCAACTAATCTTCGACAAAGCAGGAAAGAATGTCCAATGGAAAAAAGACAGCCTCTTCAATAAGTGGTGTTGGGAAAATTGGACAGCCACATGCAGAAAAATGAAATTGGATCATTTCCTTACACCACACATGAAAATAGACTCAAAATGGATGAAGGACCTCAATGTGAGAAAGGAATCCATCAAAATCCTTGAGGAGAACACGGGCAGCAACCTCTTCGACCTCAGCCGCAGCAACATCTTCCTAGGAACATCGCCAAAGGCAAGGGAAGCAAGGGCAAAAATGAACAATTGGGATTTTATCAAGATCAAAAGCTTTTGCACAGCAAAGGAAACAGTTCACAAAACCAAAAGACAACTGACAGAATGGGAGAAGATATTTGCAAACGACATATCAGATAAAGGGCTAGTGTCCAGAATCTATAAAGAACTTAGCAAACTCAACACCCAAAGAACAAATAATCCCATCAAGAAATGGGCAGAAGACATGAACAGACATTTCTGCAAAGAAGACATCCAGATGGCCAACAGACACATGAAAAAGTGCTCCATATCACTCGGCATCAGGGAAATACAAATCAAAACCACAATGAGATACCACCTCACACCAGTCAGAATGGCTAAAATTAACAAGTCAGGAAATGACAGATGCTGGCGAGGATGCAGAGAAAGGGGAACCCTCCTACACTGTTGGTGGGAATGCAAGCTGGTGCAGCCACTCTGGAAAACAGCATGGAGGTTCCTCAAAATGTTGAAAATAGAACTACCCTATGACCCAGCAATTGCACTGCTGGGTATTTACCCTAAAGATACAAACGTAGTGATCCGAAGGGGCACATGCACCCGAATGTTTATAGCAGCAATGTCTACAATAGCCAAACTATAGAAAGAACCTAGATGTCCATCAACAGACGAATGGATAAAGAAGATGTGGTATATATACACAATGGAATACTATGCAGCCATCAAAAGAAATGAAATCTTGCCATTTGCGACAACGTGGATGGAACTAGAGGGTATCATGCTTAGCGAAATAAGTCAATTGGAGAAAGACAACTATTATATGATCTCCCTGATATGAGGGAGAGGAGATGCAACATGGGGGTTAAGGGGGTAGGAGAAGAGTAAATGAAGCAAGATGGGATTGGGAGGGAGATAAACCATAAGTGACTCTTAATCTCACAAAACAAACTGAGGGTTGCTGGGGGGAGGGGGGTTGGGGAGTGGGGTTATTATGGACATTGGGGAGGGTATGTGCTATGGTGAGTGCTGTGAAGTGTGTAAACCTGCGATTCACAGACCTGTACCCCTGGGGAAAAAAAATATATGTTTATAAAAAATAAAATTTAAAAAAAAAAAAAGATTCTCTGTCTCCCTTTGCCCCTCCCCAACTCTCTCTCTCTCTCATCAAGAAATATGGTAAAAGATATGAACAATTTAGTAAATATGCATCATCTTGTTTTAAGTTTATTAGTCTTGCTTTCCATGTTGCATTAGAAGTCCTATACTTTCTGATTTACACATTAAATATGATTTAAAGATGGAAGACAGAATTAGAAAAAAAATCCATGAGCTATAGCATTCTAATGAACAAAATAAAAATGAGCATGCAGTTCAAGAATCAAAGGAGAAAATTCTAAGAGGATAGCATCAAGGCATTCATAAGATTTGCTCATTTTCAATGTCTTTAACATGTGAACAAGTGGCCTGGCTGACATGACCTCAGAGATTTCAACAATAGGACAGCTCAGCATATGGGGCACAGAGACCAGGCTTTAAAACCAGCTCTACAACTTGCTTGCTCTAAAATCTTCAGCAAGTAAAAAATTTTTGGCAAGTAAAATAACCTTTTGAAGCATGGTTTCTTTAGCTGTAAAACAGGTAATTTTACCCATGGGTTATAGTCAAAAAATTAAATGGTTTAAATATACATAAAGCACCTGGGACAGTGGCTATACATGGCAGGTGCTCAGTAAATCGTGGCTATACATAATGTTGTTATTTAATTATTGTAAGTTAAGATATGTTTTTTATTTCTATGTTAAATATCACATATTAATGGCTAGATTTTTTTTTTTTTTTACCATTTTGGAGGTATGTTTGGGATGGTATGCCTTAATATAAACTATGTGGTATATATAAGGTTCACTTTGGAAAATTTGAGGAATAGCTTCAAAGACTGTGGCAGCCATTCCCTTGAGCAGCTGAAACTCAGATACAGAAAGCCCATGTGGTTGCTGATTGGGAGAGACCATGGACAGGGAAAACAGTGCTTTCAAAATTTGAGCCCCAAACTGAAAGTCACAAGGACAGATATTCCAAATTGCATGAGTGGTCTGTCATACATCCCATAATCTATAGGTTAACTTTTGGAATAAGACCCAAATGCAGAAGAGTCCTGAAAAATATGTTTTACTAGCTTTTCATGTTTAAAATAATTTTAGACTTACAGAAAAGTTACAAAGGAGTACAGAGTTCTCATTTGCCCTTTACCTGGCTTCCCCTGATACTGTCTTATCAAATAATGATCAAAACCAGAAAACGAACACTAACATAGTACTATTGAGTCATCTATAGGCCTTATTTGAATTTCACCAGTTTTCCCTCTAATCTTTTATTTCTGCTCCAGGATTTAATTCAGGATCTGACTGCATGCAGACGTCGTTAGCCTCTAATTAGTGTTAATTCCTCAGTCCTTCTTTGTCTTTCATGACCTTGACACTTTTGAAGACTTTTTGTCAGTTTGTTTTGTAGACTCTCCCTCAATTTAGATTTGTTCTGATCTTCACTCATAATTATATTAGTCTTATGCATTTAACGAGAACAGTAGTGATGTTTTGGTCTTTTAGGGCAACATATCAGGGGGTGTATGATTTCTTTATGTTTATTACTGATGATACTGATCATTTGGATAAGGTCATGTCTGCTACATTTTTCTACTATGAACTAATTATTTTCCCTTTTGTAATTAGAAATGTCTTGTGGGAAGATACTTTTGAGGCTTTGCGAATGTGCTGTTTTATATTATATTTTCTCCCATTAATTTTAGACTCCATCAATTGTTCTTGCCTGCAGTAATTACCACTGTGGTATTTGTCTAAGATGACTTTTCTGTCTTCCTTATTCTTTGTATCCATTAACTAGAATTCTACTGTAAGGAAGAGCTGTTCTTTCTCTGCCACTTTTTAATTTATTCAATTTTTATATCTATGTTAGCATGGAGTTGTGGGCATTTAATTTATTCTCTGGGTCATAACCCAATGGTACATGTATTTATTCTATTGTTCATTATTCCAGGTTTGGCAGATGGTTGTTCCTTCAAGGTGGACTCCTGTGTCTTTCCAACATGTCTTCATAACTTTTTGAACACTTAACTTTTGAACCCTGGAACGGTAAGACACCCCAAGCTCATCTTGCATTTTCCCTTCCTGGCCTTGGAGTCAACCATTTCTCTGGGAAGTTCTGGTTCCTTTTATTGCAGAATGTGGTTAGGAAACGCAGAGATGCGAGCTCAGAGTGTTCACTGTTACTGAGGTTATCCTTGCTTCCAACCCCTCTCAGAGGACACAGTGAAGAAACATACATATGAATGTTAATCTACATACACACAGCTGTGTACGTTTCCACGTACATCTTCATGTATGTGAATAAGCCCTTGCTGGTGCTTCTAATACCAATCCAGTACCACAGGACTCACTCTACTCTTCTCACTTTATTTTTCTCTGAGAGTGAGAAACCCAACTCTCATTATCCACAAGGCATTTAATCTCTTTGTTTAACAGTGGCATTGACATAGTATCAGCATTGCAAACCCATGCCCCACCACCATTTCCAAAGAAACAGATGTACTAACTACAGTATAATGTTTGCATATAGTTCTATTTGCTTTTAACTTTAGAGTATACAATCAAATATTATTTTGCCAAGTTACTTAGGCTGTTCTTTTCTTTCCTATCCCCTCTGTGCAGGTATGTTACTCATTTGAAATGCATTTAGGTTCATTTTTTTATGGTTTGTCTTCCATTTTGGGTTCCCCATATCCTGATTTTCTTTGTTCATTTATTGGGATGTGAAACACTACAATGTTTCTAGCAGTATATAAAAAGGTACTCAAAGAAGTGTCACTCTCCCCTCATCTCTCATTCCTATACCCCCTCTTCTATTTCTCCATTTTCATATTCCATTTCCACTCCCTGTAGGTAACCAATCTCATTAGTTTTCCCTTTATGTTTCTTGTATTCTGAAAAATTGAGTAGGTATCTGTACATTTTTAAAAATTTCCTTATTTCTTATATGAAAGATAGCATACTCTAGATATTCTTTTACACTTTATGTTTCTCACTTAATAACATATCCTGGAAATAATTTCATATAAGTTTATAGAGATCTTCCTCATCTTTTTTTTTTAACAGATGCATTGTACTCTATTTGTGGATGTACTATAATTTATTTTACTACTTTCCCATGTATTCTCATGTAAGTTGTTCCCAATGTTATGTGATTAAAAACAATGCTGAAATGAATGTCCATGTATTGCCACATTACTAAAAGTATATTTTTGGGTATATTCCTATGAGGGGGATTGCTGGGTCAAAAGAGTGTAAGTGTAGTTTTGTTATGTATTTATTGCCAAATTCCCCTCCAATAGGGCTGTACCAGTTTGCATTTTCACTAGCAATGTGTTGTCACACTTTTTAATTTTCACCAACATGATAGGTGAGAATACTTGTAATCCTAGAAATACTTGTAACGCAGAGGGAAAAGGAAGTGAGGTAAAGCTCAGATGGACAGAAAAGAGGTGTATAGAGAGCTAACATGGGACTTTGGAGTGTCCTGACAAGACTTCAAGTCACCTAAGGAGACTAGGATACAGGGATGATTTTGAAGTGTTTGGGAAAGTGAAAAACATTAATGCAAAGACGAAAGTGACCCCTGGGGATCTGAAGGGAAATAGAACATAATCTGTAATGCAGTAAGCATAAGACAGGTTTAAAAAGATTGACTTGTTTTTACATGTAAGAAAAAAGGCTAGAAACAAATATCAAAATAGAGAGACTCAAAGCATTTGAAAAATCTCAGTCTTAAAGAACAGCTGTGATCTAAAAACCCACAACAAAGGATATAGAAGCTACGTAGCCAAGCAAGAATCAGAGCAGAGTGTAAAAGGATGGTCAAGCAGCAGAAGCAGGGTCTGGTGACTCACTCCTAGGCCACCAAGAAAAGGGAGTAGGGACTCTGATCCTGCTTTAAGCACCAAGAACGAAGAGGAGCCTACGAAACATTTATTTTTAAGAAAAGAAAAAAGGATGGTCTTAGAAAAGGTCAAACCATGATCTTGGGTATGACCAAATCATCAAAGTAAGATTTTTATGTATGGAAAAAAATATTCAAAGACCCAAAGGAACTTGTTAAACGTAGGGGGTAAAAAAACACATATTGCAAAGTGACCAACATGACTTGAGACAAGTAGTCCTAGAATGGGGCTGAAACAACGGGCTAGTCATCAATGAAGAAACAGGTGATTTAACCTTGGTAGAGTTTTGATCCTATTTCAGAAGCCAAATTTTAGGCCAGAGATTAGGGAGGGTTTTTTTTTTTTTCCCCACTTTTTAAAACTGAGAAACATATAGAATTAACTTATATTATAATTATAATTTGTATTATAACTAATCTATAACAAGTACATGGGAAAATGAAGTTGAAAATTCACAGTGAGCTTAAGAGCTGGACTCTGGGAAGTTAGCACCAGTAAGGACAGATGAGTAAGAGAAAGGAGTAAAATAATTAAGCACATGTGCTGAATTTCTATTGTGTTCTAGGTACCACTTAGCACCCAGAGATATAATGATAAACAAGGGGAAAACTCCTGCTCTTAGCTTGTCTGAGTAACATAGAGACACTATAATAAAAATGTTATAGTAATAAACAAAAAATAAAGGAGTGGACTGAGGATGGAAACAGGTTTCACAGAGGAAGTGACCCTTGAAGTGACATTCCTTTGTTAGGAGGGGAGGTGTTAGGTTGCTGTGTGTTGGAGGATAGTTTAGATAGATAGTCAGAAGGACTAGTACATGATCAGGACAGGGGTGTGGTGTATCCATAACATCAAAGTGTATCTTAAAAATTACTTTAGCATCCAGCAATGTGAAGTATTTTTTGTCTCTCTAAAATTTCATATTTGCAGATAACACAAATGGGGCATAGGGCATGAGAACAGAGCTTGGAATAATGGTATTAAACTTCAAAAAACCTTGAAACATCAGAGAAACTAACTGAAATGAACTGCTTCCTTTCCTTGTGTAAGAAAAACAGTAGGTATAAATGCAAAATGCAGAATGGCAGAAAGGGTGAGGAAAGGACAAAGGAGTCCTACTGAACTGTGGGAGGGAAGTAACCAGCAGGGCAGGGCAGCTGGTTTTAAAAGAGATGTTAGCACTAAGGCATGATGACACTAAAGCCAGAGAGCGCCCCCTGGGTTCTAGGATGGTGGGCACTAAGGAAGTCTGTTCAGGTGAACTTTAGTTTCCTCCTCTTTCGAACAAAGAGATAGAACCATCTCCAGACTCTCCTTCTATTCCATGACTCTTGAGCAAATGAGCTTTGGGAAGATTGAGGGACATTCTGAGAGCCATGAGATGACCCAAGCTGGAAGACACAGGCTCTAGAAGGCACGGATAGAAGGACTGGGAGCAGTGTGTTGAACCTGACCTGGGAGGTGATTTCAAAACTGCCTTCTTCCACATGATGGATTATTATAAGGAACGTGATCAGCTGTTCTCTATTTCTGGAGGGATGAGAACAAAAACAAAACAAAACAAAAACAAATTGAGAGAGAGAGAGAGAGAGAGAACCCAAAAGAAAATGGGAAAATTGCAGTGAAGACTTTTAAATAACAGAATGAATTAGTCCCAGAAGTTATGGGCATGCCTTTTGGGAAAGTTTTTAGAAATAGTCTGTCTGTCCAAGATGATTCTGAACAGGATCACTAGCTGTGGCTGCAAGCCATTGGATGAGCCAGGTGTCATTACAGTGCCCTTCCTATCTCTGTGTTTCTACAATTTTATAATATTATGCATAAATAGAGTAATACCAAATTACCCCATTTATACATTTTATGTATCTATTAATATGGACAATAGTTGCCTTTCCATTTTACCAGTAAAGTTTTGAATACAAATGTGACTCAGCCTCTCACCATTACAGCTCTACATTCAGAGCTAATTGCCTCACAGAACACTTAAGGAGTCATTTTTCATTATGATGGTGAGCAAGGGGAAAGCAGATGGCACAGTCATGTTATTGATTTGATGATCCTTGCCTGGCTTGTTGAATAAATGGAACTGAATATATGGTCACTGCATCCAGACTTTTAGGGCCTTCAAGGTTCGGTTCAAATTATGTCAGACAGCAGGTTCATGGGGCAAGAATTCATTTATTCCTCCAAGACTTCTAAATGATAATTCCAGGGACCGAGAAGAACTTCTCAAACTGCTTCTTTGAAGTCGTGTTTTTAAAGAAGAGGATGAGCTCTTTCTTAAGTTTTGCCAATGCTTTTTCTGCATGCCTACTCTGAACTTGCTGCCCACCAGTTATGGATGTAGACCCAACTTACATGGGCTGCACTCATTGGCAAGTAATACTGTGTATAAAAGAAGGCAACTTACTTACTTTGCAGAGGACCATTAACTCTTTCCCTAAAAGTCCTTAGAGAGAGATGATTCAGGCCTTAAGTGATTAATGTTGTTATAATCAGTGTTTACCTTGTTTAGAGTTACAACACTACTACCATTGGTGCGAGCTTCTTCACTGGGCCTTTCATGAAGAATGAAGGGAAAGTCACACACAAAGATGCCTTTGGTAGGTCCTATGGCACCATTTTACAGTAAATGATAGTAAAATCAGCTGTCAGTATAACATGGAATTTTTATCAAAACTTGAATATACTCCTTCCAGATGAATTTGCTAAGGGACCACTGGCCCTTTGGAGTGGCCACCAGAAAAATGTTTATGTGAAAAGAAGAAATTCCCAGGGCTCTTGACCCACATTTTCTTAGCATTTTATCAGTTTGCTGAAAAGGAGACATATTTTCTCAAGCCATTTAATTTTCCTTTTTGGACCTAGGGAATTCATTTCCATCTGCCATTCCTGGGCCCTTGTGAAAGGTATGTAGTCCTGCCTTCTGGCAATGAGGAGATTATTATTGTGGTCTTTTCTTGTCAGGCTTTACAACATGGCATAATAAGCATGAGGTAGGGGTAAATTCCCTCCCTCCATGAGAGATCCAGAGACCTTGGTTCTAGTCCCCACGAGCTACGAGCTTGACAAATCTCTCCCCATCTCTGGCTCTCCAGGTTTCTTTGTTTCTCTCTTCCTTTCTCCCTCCCTCCCTTTCTTTCTGCAAAATGCAGGATAGAAGAAAATGGTTTCTAAGTTCAGTTCTAAAGCTCCGAAACTTCTAAAATTGTCTAACACTCAGGATTACCCATCTATCCTTGTTTAAGGCAGGTGGCCTTCTGCTAAATTCCCCTAAAGTATGTAAAGCAGGACTATTTAATTCATGACCAATTAAAAGTGAAACATCTTACTAATTGGAAGCTTTATATAGAGACTGTGGTGTCAACCAGCATAGGAAATACTGGTTGGCTGATTTAGGCTTTAAATTTTGTTCATCCCTGCAAAATTCTTATTTTTTTGTTTTGTTGCTTTGAAGGCAGCTTACTTATACCAGACAAATTTTGAATTTTCCCCTTTGGCTTTGTAAGTTGATTTGTTGAGTTGCTTAGTTATTCCTATTCTTCTCTTTGACCACAGTAATAATTTCCCAGTCAATTCTAGAAATACCTGAACAGAGTGGCAGGTGGGGAGAAGAAAAAGAAAAGAAAAATGTGTTGGCCATGCTTTCAGTGCCAGGGGTCTCACTTTTCACGTCCCTAAATTCTGACTTTTCATGTGAGTTTGTTTCTAATTGCTCTATCTTGAGAGTATTTGAGTTAACTTTCAGGCTGTTTCACTTACTTCTACTGCAT
Source organism: Lontra canadensis (assembly GCF_010015895.1). Lineage (NCBI taxonomy): Eukaryota > Metazoa > Chordata > Mammalia > Carnivora > Mustelidae > Lontra > Lontra canadensis. The sequence continues at coordinate 4,550,123 of NW_022630997.1, forward strand.
ATTTAATTAGCCATGTTCACTATTCTTCATGTTTCTTGTCCTTATTTTCTTCTTTGTTCCTTTTGCACATTAATTAATTTCTCTCTATTACCAATGACACAAAGAAAAAAATTAAAATCTCAAATGGGGAGACCATGGCCATGTCACTTCACAGAGACACTGGGCAGGGAAAGAAAGTCTCCACTATCCCTCAAAGCATATAGCTAATGGCCTTTGACCATAACCCACCCCACTTCCCATAAGGAAAAAGAAAAGATTTGGATAGAGCATTACAGTGTGAGATTTTCTGGTTTTAAATTCTGGCTCAGTAACTTATTTACTATGTGGTTATAGGAAAGTTGACTTAAGCTCCGTGAGTTTATTTTTCTCACCTATGAAAGAAAAGTTATATTATATACTTCATAGGGTGATGATAATTCAAAGAATGGTAATGAACATAGAGCAGAATCACAACAAATGATATGTGTCAATAATAAGTACAATAGCAACTGATATTTTTTATTTGCTAGATGCATTTTGTGAGGTTATCTTTCCTGACTATAACTAATATGTAGACATTTATTCCATAAGATTTAAAAAGTAATTTTTCTGGTCATAAAGGGTGGAACCTAGTTGTGCTCTCTCAAACTGAAATAACATGGTTTTGTAAAAATTATTATAAAAAAAATCAGCGCTCAAATAATAAAAAATAGAATACGTTTATGATAGGTTTAGTACATGCTACGTTGGAAACATACAGTGCCTTATTTTTTGTGTCATAGTCCCCTAATATCCTGATTTTCCTTAAACCTTAAATCTAAATAACCAAGTTTTAATATTTTTCATCAAAGGTGCAATGTTGAGTTTGACTTGAGTGTCCAAGATCTGTAACTTGAAAGCTACATGAATCATAAATACATAAAATCTAGTCTATCAAAGATTATTGGCCTGAAGTCAAATTATAACTAGTAAACTTTACATTTGTATAGTATATAACTATAGATTTTCAAAATATTTTTGGTGAAGAAGTTCTTTAATTTAGGAATAATTAGTTTTATTCATCAATTAAATATTTATCAAGCAATTACTAAGTACCAAAACTTGTTAGCAGCTGGGGAATCAAAGACAAAATAAGACACAGCCGCTGACCTCAGAGAGCTCACCACGAGGGAAGAAAGTTAAGAAAAGAACACAGTGACTCTGATACATGTTAGGAGGCAGTAATGAATTGAACTGGTAGATCTATGGGACTTCAAGGAGAGTGAGGTCAGATGTATATGGAGGAAACCGAAGTCTTCGTGGAAGAGGACCTGGCTTTTGAGCTGGGCTTTGGAAACAGGCAGCTAAGAGGGAGCGCACACCTCAGGTATGAGGAACAACAGTGTGTATGCCAGAGAACACACATACATTCACAGAATCATAGGAAGAAACATACATGTGGAACTACAGGCCTGGCAGCAATCATAAAAATATACCATGTGGTCATCTTCTTTACTTCATAGACGAGAAAACTGCGGGTCCAAGAGGTTAAAATAACTGCCCAACGGCAGGCTCGCCCATGGTGCTCTGTAGGTAGTGCTGGCAAGGATTCTGTGGGTGGATGCAAAACCTGAAAGAAGGCTGAAGAGAGGCTGAGGAGGACCTCACACCCCAAACTAGATGTCTGGACTCACATCAACAGGCGATAAAATGCCAGCAAAGGTTTATGAGGAAGAGAGTGATATGATTAGAATTGTGCTCTCTTGGCCGAAGTCCAGTGAGAATAGCCAGTGCCCAGATGAAAAGTGGAGACAGGAAGAATGGCAAAAACAAGATGTCTGCCTTATCTGCCACAGGGGCAAAAGCTAAAGATCTTCATGATGATTTGTACACACGATGGGAGAAAGTGAAGAAGGCAAGCAACTCCAGGATTTCAAACTTGAGCCACTCTGAAATGAACTTTACAAAAACAGTAGGGAAGTAGGCGGTGTAACAGGCAGAGAGTCAAGGAAGAGTGACGTTATGCCTAAAGGGCAGCAAATCCAGGTTGCGATGCTTGTGCTCAACAGGTGAGCAGTGCTGGCTGGAGATCCGGAGTCAGGAGTGAGCTCCCCTGGGAGCGGAGGGGGCACAGCCCTTGGGAGACAGCATGGAGAAGGACGAGAGGTTGGCTAAAGGACTTGAGGCACGTGAGGCAAACCAAGAACCAAAGGGAGGTGCTCCACGTCCATCCTCTCTAAGTAGGTGCCTGAGGTAGATCAAGGCACACCAGAGGGGAGGGTTTCCAGAAGCTGGAGAGGCGAGGCAGGGACTATTCAACTGTCAAGCCAGACAAAGACTTGGTGGCAAGTGAGAACTGAAAAAGGGGGATTTGAGTGACTGTCATTTTGTTACTCCCTTAGAAGGGTATTAAGCTTAGTGACCATATAACTCTAGCTATAGCACTCTCTCTCTCTATAGCACTGTTTACTCTGTGTCCATAGCACCTAGCACAATTTGTCTTACTGGTTTATTTGTGTGACTACTTACTTCGCATTTATCTCCACACATGCTGTACCCCCTAAAGGGGCAGGAACTCTGTTTTTGTTCACCACCGTACATCCAGTGCCTCGCCTACAGCAGACACATTTAAATATTTCTCAAATGAATAAAGGTAGTACATGAAGATTCACAGTAACTATATAATTGTACTTTGGATAGAAGACAAAATTACTTTCTACGATTGATCTGTAGGCCTTTTTAATAGCAGGTATGTTTTTGACATAGAGTCATGTTTATTAACAATGATCCCAGGTGTTTGGTTCTTTGTTGCTGCCTGGGCTCTCTGCCTAATTTTATAGTTTATTTTGCCATGAAAAGCCTCTTTTATCTTTCTTCTTTATGAAGATACATATGGTGTATGTAAATAATATTTGGATTTGAGGTTAAAAGGTAACTACCATGCCAGATTTTTCATAACGAAAACTTGATATGGTTCAGTAATTTTATTTCTTATTCCAACCACCTCTAACAGAGAGAGTGCTAAGATTAGATCAACAGGTGTGTTTCTACAAGTGTGAAGATACAGTGGCAAATTTATGGAAGGAAAATAGTCTTAAGGGATGAGAAAACTCAGAAGCTTCTGGAAATGTGAATTAGCTTAAAAACAGGTTTCAGAGGAAGAGAGTCCCACGCTGAGAACCTGCAGACCCAATCTGTCCCTGGAACTATAAAGACCTTCTATATTTCACGGGTGCTGTGGGATAACAATAGCTACTTTCCAGAATCATTAAGAGGGTTAGACCAATGACTGTATGGAAAGCACCCGAGACAATGCTCACAATTACTACTTCCCTTTCGCCCACCTCTTTTTCATTTAATTAAATCAAAGTCTCTTTTGTGTCATCGTTATCCATGACACTGTAAATAGACATCATTTTAAACATTACACAATATTTTAGATTTTTAAAAATAATCTGGTCCTCCTGCCAAAACTTCTAAGCCTAAAGAAAAAAATAAAACCTTAGCTTTTCTAGAGTGTTCTTTTTGGTAATGTTAGACTCAGTCAAATGTCAGGCAAGACCAGGACAAAATTCCATCTTTAGTTGAAGCACATAGCTTCTTTTTGGCTGTGGACATCTGGGTCCCTGGGATTTTTAATCCAGTGAGAAGACTTAATTTGCTACTTATTAGTGAGAATCCATAAACTATGAAATCCATAATCTTCCATCACAAAGTGACAGCAATCATTATCATTTTCAATTTATGCTTTTGAAGAGCTCTATTTACTTTGTCCACATTTCATCTTAATGTGACTCTAAAACGCTTGGGGACCTTGCCATCCAAGGTGACTGGAGACATGCTGCGTTGTTTAGTGTCATGCAGCAATTACTTGATGGGCCCTGTTTTCATGGGGATGTCAGTCTTTCAACCATCTTGAGGTCAGTAGAGAAGGTGGTGTATAGTACACAAATGTCAACAGCAGAAATCCCACATTAACCCAAAGAGTCTGGCATGGACGGCCGCAGTTTCTCACAAAGAGTAATGAAGCAGCAGGTTTATGGGGTTGGGGAGCTGGGAACCTAATTAGTCCGGCTCCAGGAATGCCAAAAAGCCTATTTAATATCTTTTGCTTTTACTCTTCTAAGCCACCTAGAGGGAGAATTGCTCACAAACACCTAATTTCATTACATTAAAAAAAGAAAAAAGAAAAAAAAAAGATTAGTGCACGGGGTAATCTGATGGATCAATCTGCAGCTTTTCTTTCGACCTCTGTTTAGAGGAAAGCCATGGAAAGGACTTCAGACGATTTTAGACCCTTATGACTTGCTAAGCATTCCTAAAATACTTTCTGGTGGAAAGAGAATGAACTAGAAAGACCATGTCATATTTTAAATTTAAAAAAAAAATTACTAGGGGTGCCTGGATGGCTCAGTGGGTTAAATCCTCTGCCTTCAGCTTGGATCATGGTCTCAGGGTCCTGGGATCGAGCCCCGCATGGGGCTCTCTGCTCAGCGGGGAGCCTGCTTCTCTCTCTCTCTCAGTCTGCCTCTCTGCCTACTTGTGATCTCTCTCTCCGTCAAATAAATAAATAAAAATCTTTAAAAAAAATTACTAGCTGTTGCTCAAAAGGGATGGCAAACAACCTAGCACGCGTGCATCTCCGAATCATGTATTTGTCGGTGCTGACACTCAGTTTCAGAGGGAAGACCGCCATGCTCCTCAGATGTTCCTGCCTTCTCTTTATCCCCAAACTGACCCTTGTCTACAGGGCTTTCATTCATGCTAATGAAGAAAACCTTATGAAAAGCATCACTCAGCATCTGGAAAGCTACATTTCAAAAAAGGGCCTCGTAAAAAATGTTGAGACTGGGCTAAGGACTGCAAGAGAACTTTTAATCTAATAAATAAGACGTACTAGCCATTGAATAGATATGCTAATATCTGGAGACATAAATCACTCAAGAGCCAGGATAAGGCTCCTAGCACTGTGTTCGTCCCATTGTGGGGGTGGCGTCAGGAGTCGATCCATGAAGCTCCTTCTCTACCACCATCATCATGAAAAGTGTTTTTGAACTGCTTTCTGTGTGTAGGGCACTGGGATAAGCACAGGCACATAGACGAACTTCTTGCAAAGATATGAGGTAAACCAAACTCTAGAAATGAGATAACCAATGTCAACACTTCCTTTCCAAGAGCCAATATGGTTCTCAAATGATCCCTGGAATGCATTTCTTCTCAAGTAGTAGATGGTACTATGTTAAGCTTTAATTGGCTGTGTACACACCAAGTATCTTGACGAAGAGTAAAAAAATAAGTCATATAATTTGTATGTTGGTGTCAGTATTTGCCTTATTTAGGGAAAACTGAGACGTGAACATTAGAAAATTTCTCTCTACAAACACTGCCTGTTTTTTGTTTGTTTGTGGTGGCAGGGAAGTCAGAAGTTATTTTTTTTTTAATTTTATTGTTTCCTAACATCTTACTATAAAAATTTCAAACATGTAGCAAAGTAGAAAGAATTTTAACGACAGTATTCCCACCACCTGCATTCTACCATTAACAATTACTTGACCTGCTTTATAATGTAGCTTCCATCCACCTACCCTACCTACAATCCATACATCAATACCATGTTTTTGATGCATTTCAAAGTAGACTGCAGACAGCACATAATACTCTTTTGAAGTAGACTCAAAGAGTATTCCTAATCCTATAAAAACACCTAGAAAACATTTATGAGTTTTTTTTTAAACAAAGAACAAGCTCATCCTGAATTATGCACACAGATTTTCGATATAGCTCAATTGACAGGCTCTGAGAAAGTATGGTAAGTTAATTCAAAGTTTTGTCTACCTTTATCAACGCTATAGACATTTTCAGTACTCCCTCAAATGCTGGGCTTTGTGAAGACACGGGCTATGGAGTATAGAGAAATAACCTCTCCACTACGTAGCATCAGGGAAAACTACCTGACATGCTAGCTATCAGTATTTTTTTTTCTCTACACTCCAGTAGTTTCCTAATTATTCCTTGGGTGTAGAAATAGATTTCTATGCCTCAATTCCCTCATTTACAAAGTGAGTTTTATACTACTGATGGCACAGGCTTGTCATGAGGATCAAATACAAAAAATAAGAGAACACTTCGTATAGATTAAAGCATTATGTGCATCTAAGGTAGCATTATTGTTAGTAATCATAATGCATCTGCAGTACAACACAGCTAAGGTAATGGGCCACACTGCTACTGGGTTCTTTCAAATCAGTCAAAAAGATTTCAAAGGTTAAAGGGACAGAGTATTGGCAGTTCCCTTCACTCTGCCCATCAGTACATCATCTTGTCAAGGATCCAGAAGAACCTCAGTGTATATCACACAGACCTGTTTTCATTAGTGAAGGGTTTGTTTTGGAAATCATCCCAGCCCTAAAACAATACTTCCATTAGCTGGGCACAGTACCTATAATTATCCATCTTATCTGACCCGTGCCAAACTAGTTTACTTACTGCATCCCATTTACGTTTACCTTGGTAGATCTGAAAGAAGAGTGAGGCATTCATTCAATATATGAGAAAGTACAGAGAATGTTCGTTTCTTTGAACAAACACCTACAAATAAACTTTGTGTAGAAATTCCTGCAACAGGATATTATCAGGTACCGTAAGTGGCAAATCATTTTTAAGTGATGGAAACCCTCTGTCTCCATACAGGAAAAATTCTGTTATAGGAGTATCTTAAGTTTACAGGGAATAAAGTAATACAGCTTCCATTTCTGTGTCAGGTTGGATACAAATCAAGAAAGTGAGATGCAAGGTCAAGGCTAGCTAGGGAACCAAGAAAAGATAAAATAATCAGGGAAGTGAGTTCAGCCTCAATTACTGTTATTGAGAACTTGCCCAGATCTCTGGCACTTTTTGCCAGAGAAAGATTGGAAATTACCCTTACTCTCAAAAAGCATCCATTTCATAAGAGTTGGAAAGAGCAAATAATCAGAGACAGAAAAATTACACATTGTAAGAAAATGGAATAGAGTATGTAAAAAGAGAGACATAAGCACAGTTTGTGATCTAATTACAAGTTATATTCAACATTGTGTGTGTGTACAATGTGGACAACATCACAGCAATGAGAAGACCTCCAACAGGGCACATCCAGTTACCCCCAAATTCAAAATATGATTTTCAGGTAGGAAAAGAATCAGAGGTGAAGACTGGTTGTGCCATCTGAGGGGGAGGATTCCCTGACCCATGAGCTCCAGCTGTCTGGTGCTGAGAACAAGAACATATATTAAGTACACTGAGATGGTGGCATCAAGCCATCATCCTCCGACACCACTACACATTCCAAACATGCAAGTAAACTCCTTAATTTGGTTCCATATTTACAAAGCAAACTTCTAATCACATTTATAATTTGGCATCCTATATGACACACATACTGGGAAAAAATAAGTGGCCCAAAGGGGTCAAAAATTTGCTTGCCATGTCAGTGAGATTTCTCACTGTAGTTACAACAACACATTGGGGTGTATGTGTGTGTGTGTGTGTGTGTGTGTGTGTGTGAACATACATACTCACATACATTATACACAAACATACGCACATATTTAACATGTACTTCTAAGAGAAACATTGGCAAATCTGAATTTATAGCAATGCAGATTTCTAGATATTTTGGTAAAAGTTTGCATTCTAAGAAATTCTAAGACACTTTGCATTAGAACCATGTAAGCATCCTCACTGTGCTGCATGATAGTATTATTTATTTCTTCCATTTAGTCCATGTGTTTTTGTTTTACTGCTGATGGCTCCACGTTCGTCTTACCTGACTGTCCAGGAGGAGGGGCACCTGATGATCCTCGAGGGAGACAAAGAAACACAGTCAGAACAGCAGCTCTGTTCCCAGCACATGGTTCAATGGCTATGGGCTTGGGTGCTCCCTGAAAAAGAAAACCCAATCTTAAATTCGCATAATTGACAGGACACTGTGATTCTACTTTTCTCCTACCCTTGCTGAAGTCAGTTAAACTATACACTACTGGTGGATGGGGACAGAAAATGTCTCATTTTCTAATAGTTCAATTGACTATTTTCTCATTGTAATACAGTGTTTTTGTAGTGGTGGTCATTAACATTTAGAAGACATTTTTTGGGGGGGGAGTTAAATATTGGTACATATTTATTTTTTCAAAAGTACTCTTTTTTCTATCTTTAGTTTTTTTCTTTGATAGACTTTATTTTTTAGATTCTTTTAGACTTTATTTTTTTTTAACAATTGTCAGGATTATTTTTATTAAATTTTTAAATTCACATATAATGTATTACTGGTTTCAGAGGTACAGGTCTGTGATTCATCAGTCTTATACTGCAAGCATGTGATGTAGAATTTATTGTTTAGAGCAGTTCTAGGTTCACAGCAAAAGTGAGAGGAAGGGACAATATTTCCCCTACACACTTTGCCTTAACATATGCATAGCTTCCCACATCATCAACTGCCCCCACCTGGAGGTATATTTGTTACAACTGATGAACCTTCATTGACACATCACGGTCATCAGAGGCCCATAGTTTACATTAGGGTTCACTCTTGTGTTACAGTTTATGGGTTTGGACAAATGTAAATGACATGAATCCACCACTATAGTATCATACAGAGTATATTCACTGCCCCAAATTCCCGTGCACCACCTATTTTATCCCTTCTTCACTACCCCAAACCCTGGCACCACTGATCTTAGTGGCTCCATAGTTCTGCCTTTTGCAGAATGTCATATAGTTGAAATCATAGAATTTAACCTTTTCAGGTTGACTTCTTTCACTAGTAATAAATAGGGACCTAGGGTTCCTCCATGGCTTCTCTTGTCTTGATAGGTCATTCTTTTTTAGTGCTGAGAAACACTACATTGTCTGGAGGTACCACAGTTCATTTATCCATTCACCTTCTGAAGGACACCTTGGATGCTTATAAATTTCCACTATTAAAAATAAAGCTACTACTCTATGGAGTATGTGGGTGGCTCAGTCAGGGAAGTGTCCAACTCTTGACTTTGGCTCAGGTCATGATCTCAGGGTCATAAGACAGCCCCCATGTTGTGTCCCCCGCTGGGCAGGGAGCCTGCTTAAGATTCTCTCTCTCCCTCTGTCCCTTCCCACCCATTTGCATGTGTTCTCTCTAAAAACATAAAGAAACAAAATAAATAAAGCTACTGTAAACATTCATGTGGTGGCTCTTGTGTGAATGTAAGTTTTCAGCTCCACTGGGAAAATATCAAGGAGTGTGACTGCTGGATCTTATAGTACAAGCATGTTTAGTTCTTTAAGAAATCATCAATTGTCTTCCAAAGTGGCTGTATCATTTTGCATTACCACCATCAATGAATAAGATCTCCTCTTGCCCTACCTCTTCACCAGCATTTAATGGTGTCAGTGTTCCAGATTTGGGCCATTCTAAAAGGTGTGCAGTGACATCTTGCTGCTGTTTTAATTTGAACTTCTCTGATGATATATGATATGAAGGATCTTTTCATATGCTTATTTGCTATTCTGTATGTTTCCTTTGGTGAGGTATCTGTTAAGGTCTTTGGACAACTTTTAATTGGCTTGTTTCTTATTGTTGAGATTTAAGAGTTCCTTGTATATTTTGGAAAGCAATTTTTTTTTATCAGATGTGTCTTTTGCAAATATTTTCTCCCAGTTTGTGTTTTGTCTTTCCATTCTCTTGATATTGTCTTCTAAAGAGCAAAAGTTTTTTATTTTGATGAATTCCAGCTTCGTAATTATTTCTTTCATAGATTGTGTTTTTGGTGTTGTCTCTAAAAAGTCATTGCCATATGCCAGGTCATCAGGTATTCTTCTAGGTTATCCAGGACTTTTATAGTTTTGCAGTTTACATTTAGGTCTATCATCCATTTTGAGTTAATTTTTGTGGAAGGTATAAGGTAGCTATCTAGATTCATTTTTTTGCACTGGATGTCCAGTTGTTCCAGAACCATTTCTCAAAAAGACTACCTTTGCTTCATTGCATTGCATTTGATCCTTTGACAAAGATCAATAGACTATATTTATGTAGGTCTAATTCTTCACTCTATTCTGTTTCATTGATCTAATTGTCTATTCTTTTACCAATACTACACTATCTTGATTACTGTAGATTCATAGTAAGTCTTGAAGTTGGGTAGTGTCAGGCCCCCCGACTTCAATACTGTGTTGGCTATTCTGGAGCTTTTGCCTCTCCATATAAAATTTAGAGTTGATTTGCAGATATTCACAAAATAACCTGGTATTTTGATTGGGATTGTTTTTAATCTATACATCAGGTTGGAAAGAACTGATATCTTGACAGTATTGATCATCCATATTCGTGAACACAGAATAACTTTACCTGTATTAGTTCTTTATTTTATTCATCAAACTTTTATAGTTTTCCTCATACAGATCTTGTATATATTTTGTTAGATTTATATCTAAGTGTTTCATTTTGAGGGGTAGTAGTATAAATGATATTATATCTTTAATTTTAAATCCTACTTGTTCATTGCTGGTTCACAGGGAAGAACCTGACTTGTATTTTACCTTGTATCTTGCAAACTTGCTGTAATTGCTTACCATTCCGTGAGTACTTTTGTTGATTCTTCGGACTTTTCTACATAGAAAATCATGTTTTGTGTGAATAAAGAGAGTTTCATTTTTTGCACACCCATCTGTATACCTTTCATTTCTTTTTCTTGTCATAATGCATTAGCTGCAGTTTCCAGTACAGTGTTGAAAAGGAGTGGTGAGAAGGGGACAACCTTCCTTGTACTTGATCTTGGTGGGAATGCTTCAACTTTCTCATCGTTAAGCATGATATTAGTTGTAGGATTTGTGCAGATATTCTTCAACATGTTAAGGAAGTTCCCCTCTATTCTTAGTTTAGTGAGAGTCTGTATACAGTTTTTATAGGAAAAGTAGGCTAAATACTTGATTATTCCCTTTCATTTATCAATTTTCAAAATAATCATTTGCTAGCATTCTCCAAACATGACAATTTATATTATCATTATAAAATTATAACTTTTAATATTTCTGATGTGTTTCAATTGCTAGCTTCTATAATTTTTTTATTAGTTTTATCAATTGTTCAAATTGTTCTATTGAATATTCAAAATCTTTGAACAATGAGAATGTTTTCAAATTGACTCCTGAGTTCTGACATGACCACAAAAGCCTTTGATAGCTTCCTTGTCTTCTGCCTGTCCCAGACCTATAATCAAGACATTTCTCTAAGGAAACTTGCTGGAAAGTGGTATTAATTCCAGACATAAGAGGTATTTATTACTACTGGGCTGGCCATTCTTCTAGCACATTTTAAGCAACAGAGCTCAGTGTCATAAATTAGATTTCCAAAGAAGCAGACTCCCTGGAAGAAAGAGTTACCAAGCAGAGGTTCTTATGGTTGAAAAAAATGTAGAAGAAAACAGAAGTGAAGCCTCGTTAGATAGAGGGAAAGGGCTGAATTGAGGTGCAGGGCCAAGAGAAGACCTAGAGCCAGAATGATCTTTCAACAATCAAGTTGGGCCAAGAGGGCCAAGCCTTTATGCTCCTTCAAAGATCGGTTTTTACATATCCTTGCCCTTGGGAAGGGTAATGACCTTGGAAAAGGTGGCTCTCTGCTGTTACAGTAATACCTGAAGAGGTTGACAGCTGAAGACAGTGAACAGCATTCCCAGAAAATGGATATCATGTCTTCAATGAAGGTCGAATTGTGTAAAATATCAATGTGCCCTCCAAACTCAGAATTGTTTTTAAAAAGGAAAAATATATCATGAATTCACAATGATATTGCCAATTCAAATTTAATTTGCTTTAACTTCTTTGCATTTTTGTATCTCTTTTCTCTTAGATTGAAAATCTGATACCTAGTAATACTGATAATTACTTTTACTATAGCATAAAATACAATTTAAATATTTTTTATATTATATGTGACAATAAAACTAATTAAAATCGACTTCTTTGTAGTTTTAGGGTTTTTTTGTCTTAAGGATCCTGCAAAGAATATATTGCGTGTTTAAATACTGCATGTTTAAAATCACTTGGAAAAAGAAATAAAATAAAATCACTTGAAATAGGTCTTCTCTGTGTGGTTTCGCCACTGAGTCCATCCCAATTTAGGTAAGTTTGTGAATTCAGAGGCTGACTGTTTTGAGGAATTGTTCCCCTTTCCATTTTTATTTAATATTGCTTTATAATTTTAAGATGCTGATATGGCTCCAGGGTCAGATCTAAAAAATAAAGTACATTTAGAGAAATTTACCATCCACCCTTATTCCCTTCAAGCTGTTCCCTTTTTAGCAAGTAAGTTTTTATGTGGATAGAAGTTCTCAGATCCTTGGAGTAAATATCAAGGACTATGACTGCTGGATTGTATGGTGCCATGTTTCATTTTAATACCAAATCCTGGTGCAAAAGGGATGTGCGGTAGGCCTACATTTGAATAAATGAATGCATGTCACTATATTTGATGGGTAGTCTGTGAGCCACAAAGGTATGCAACTACACAATATGTACTACACAATACAGTTTACCTAATTAAATGATCACCACACAAAATATTTTGTTAGCATATCTTTACTACCACTTCAGTGAAATACGTATGTCATAATCACCAACTAAGGCACTTGTCTAAATAACATGACCCTAGGAATAGAGTCAGTGAAAATATGATAATGATTATAGTAGTAATAGCTAGTTTTGTATTAAGTACTTACTATGAATTAGATACAATTCTTTACATATATTAACTCTTTTAAATCTTATAGTAAGAACACTGAAGCAAAGTTAAAATTACCTATTTAAATGTATATAATTAGGAAGGAGAAGGGCTGAGATTTACACTCAGGCAAGCTGCCTCCTGAGTCCATCCTCTTAACCACACAATGTAGTTTATCATATGTGTGCATGTGCAAACAGACGTGCACCCACACACGTGGCATAAATACATGTGCAAGCACATAGGTGTGTGAACACACACATTCCATGCACACATGTGGATACAAACATGCACAAGGAATTAAGGTGTAAATACCAATGTCACCTCTGAAACAGCAAGGATATCATTTTAGCATAGGAAAGGTGATTTTGGCTACTTCCCTGAAAAAACTGCAGGTGGGACATGGCTGACGTGTCAATGCAAGATCTATGCATGAAAACAAAATAGAAGGAAAAATGCCACTGGTTTAATTATTAGAACAAATGATTTGTTTGGTTTTTTTGTTGATCATATTTGAACTTCTCGAAGAAATACAGACATATGTAGTCATTCACCAAGAATATTTTAGAATACTGCCATTTCCAGAAAGTTTAATGAGGCATTAAAGATAAAATATGTCCCCTTTCATGTAAAACTTAGACTGAAATTTCTGGTGACAACAGTTTTATATGGTTATAAAGGATTTCTCCTTTATAGCAACATAAATCTCGTGTTTTAAAATTATCCTCATACAGATACATTTTGGGAGTTTTCAATATAAAGGTGAAAGTGGCCATGATGGCAGAAGTAAAGGGCATAAAAATCTTCCAGGAATATGCTGTAAGCCATGTTGCAATACTTTGTATCAAGTTACATGATCTATGGTTTTACACTTTAAAGCTTACATTTAATTTAACAGACTTATTTTTGAAAATGTTAAGTCAAAATCAGCATAAGTACATAGATAGTCTCCAATGATGTAAATATTTAGAGAATAGGCTTGTCATATTCCAAGGCTAACAGAAAAATACTATGAATGTTTTGAACCATATTTCTAGGCTTCTGAAATTTATTCTAATTTAATAAATGCAAAGTATATGTAAAGGTCAATTGGTTAAAATATACGAAGAGAAAATAAAATAAATTCAGGTTTAAATAATGGTGATATATCAGATATATTAAAATCCTCTTTAATATACCTAAGAAATACTTATCCTCTCTACCATCAGGCAAGGTTCTCTTTGTTGTTTTGTTTTCAAGCTCTCCATGCAATAATTGGAACTATTCAAAATATCCAAATTTACGTTAAGATATTTGATTACAAAAATGAGAAGAAAATAAGTTTATGATTACAATAAAATAAAACAAAACAACAACAAAAACCACTTGAGAAACAGTGGTTCCTGGCTTAGGGGATTTAGGAAACAGGAAACAATTTGGAAGCACATCAGTTGACTGTGTTGTCAGTCTACCTTTCTGCTGTTTTTAACACTGGAAGAAAAGGTTTTAAACATCAAATGCTAATGCCAAAAGCACTAACTAAGGGAAAAATTAGTAAAAAATAACTGTAAATTTCAGGTGGAAAACGACTTAATTATTTAATGTCAGAGAATCAGCAACAGATGAAGAGTGTAGTAAAATATCTTGACTACAGAAAAGAAATTATGCTCGTATAAAAGCCACTTCTGAGAAAGCATTCTTACAATAATTCCCTACTCTTAATTCTGCTGTTATTGTACTGAAAACATTCAGAAATTTTTTATATTGATAAGCCATGTGAAAAGAGCTTAAAATTCTATTTTAAAGTCAAATTGGCTTACAAGTTTTTCTATTTTGGCTATAAAATTTTCATAAAAGGATATTAGCAAAAGTATGAATTATTCAGTATGTTAAGAATATTAGTGATGAGCACAGCCCTTTGACTTTTCTGGCAAGAATTCACATAACCTAAAAAATTATTTCCAAAGAATTTGTGGCAAATCTCACTTTCAATAAAGAATTTTAAATAAAAAGAAAAAAAAAGCCCCATTTTATAGCACTTGATTTTTGTAGCAGAAAATAGCAAAACCCCATGAATGATATTTCTGATACCTTGAGGTTTGCCAGTTGTTTAGCGATAGATACATAACCATGAATCAAAATCATTTCACAATGACATAACATGTTCACTGAACTGTGCAATTTATCATGCATTTTCCATGGCTTCCTTTGAAAGAGATAAGGCAAGGATTTGTTTGCCCACAGCACTTAGAGGCTGTGATTTACTTCCAGGCAGTTTCATATTTGTTGTACCACAAAAAACTGGTGTTAGACCAAGCCAGAAAATTCACTGACAGTTATATAATTAGCAGTCCTTGTTTATTAAGCACACAGCACTTTTAGAGTGAAAAAGGCTTGTTTTGTTCACTCTAGTGTTTCTGAAACTATTGTACTCATATTTTCAAGTTCTTGTTTTTAGAGGCAACAATTCTGTATTATCTTGTTCCATTTTTCAGATACTGAAGACAAGCAAGTTACCAGAGAAGCTTCTGGAATCATAAGGATTTTCAAGATGACAGTTCTTTAAATGTATAATGACTGAAAAAGAAGTATTCTGAAAGTGAGGCCACCATTCGACATAGCCTGGGAAACTGGTACTGCAAGTCAGGGGATGCTTGGAAGACGCCAATGGGCAAAGGGGGCCACGTACTTGTTCCTTCCTCCATTGACCCACTGAGAGAGTGAGTAAATGTGCGAGTAGTTCATTCCCAGAAATCACACTGAAGCCCCATTACTGGAAACCCTCACCCCAGCAGCTGAGGATTTAACAGAATTATTTGATGTCCTTGGACTAGTCTTAACAATTTAAGTAGTTTGATACCCTAGGCCTCAGAAGATTAAAAAAAAAAAATTTCCTTTCTCAAAAATGTTCACTAGTTTCAAAGTAAGGTTGCAAACTCAAATTCCTTCAAGGCCCAGTTGGGTAATTTAACAATAGCCAACATTTCTTAAATGCTCACAATATGCCTTGTGCTGTGCTGTATGCTTACATGAGTTTAACCTTACTCCATGAGCTAAGAATTACTCCCATTTTACAGATAATGAAACTGAAGCTCAGAGAGTTCAAGCAACATAATCAGAGTTGTAGACCTAATAGGTGACAGGGCCATGATTTGGAAAAATGTAACCTACCATCTGAGCTTGTATGCCTAAGCACTATGCACAATGCCTACAGTAGGTAGGAAGACTATCTTAACTTCTAGAAGAAGACAACAAAAAGTAGTGGGTACTACTAAAGTATGAGATTTCTTTAAAGACATTACATCTCAAAATCATTGCTGTCAAAAGAAGACATCTGTGGGCCAAAATGGTTTGATTACTGGTACTTTGTGATCTCTGTAACATGGAGTCCAAAAACGGCATTTTAGGATTGCCAGGCTCTTGTCAAACATCATCTTTTATTCTGCACAAGCTCCATGTTTTAGTCCGTGTAAGTGTTCACTCTTCAAACCTGTGCCCAGGGTTTCCAGAATCTGTGCCGTCTTCACTCATAATATCCCTAGTGTCTAGAAGACCTTTCCTCTCTACCATCAGGCAAGGTTTTCTTTGTTTTGTTTTCAAGCTCTCCATGCACTAATTGGAACTATTCAAAATATACAAATTTACATCTCTCTCCCTTTAATTGTACCTTTTATGGCCCTCCTCATTTTCCACCTTGGATGACACTTGCATAAATACCCTATCATCCCACTGGAACAAACTCTTTGAGGATAGGCCCTGTTTCTTATTCATCCTTATCACCCCTGCACTCAACCTTCTCTCTTTGAAATGCCTAAGCATGGTGCCTGTGACACCTTTGAGGACTTATGTCTCCCAATCTTTTACCTGAGCTACTGACATACATGTCATATGCCTCTGTTAGATTCCTGCTCCACTAAACCAGATACCATGTTGGAGTCCTCTTTGGTTGACCTACACCATCTAACAGAGGACATCTTTCACATGACAAGTGTGTGAATCAAAGCATAAATGAAACTGTCACATGGTAGGCATGACTCAGTTTCTCCAAATTATAGATATTAAGGGGATAATAAAACATTTAAAAAACAATATTAACTAACAATGATTGAGTACTTACTTGACTAAGCATTTTACGTGCATTATTGTTATTTTCTATTATATAAAATGAAGAAATTAAAATTCAGAAAGGTCAGGTAATATTCTCAGGGTGACACAGTGAGGGAGGGGCAGGTCCAGGAACAGATTGAAACTCAGATCTGTCTGATTCTAGTATCTTGGTTTTTAACCACCTTATGATACTGCTAAAAATACAACTTAAGCAGACGAAGAATATCTCATTCTTTCAGTTTGGCTATTAATGTAGGAGTGAACTTAAGATATCACTTTTAAAAGTCATATGCATGCACCTGCCTCATTCCCGACCAGGGTTCAGAACACTTGAGTTCTTGGACCAGCTCTGCCACCATGGATTTGTGTGATACTGGGCATGTTACTAAGTCAATTTCCCCAACTGAAAAATGAACAAATAGATGGTATGATGTTTAGGGTCCCTTTAACATTCTGTGACCATGATTTATGGACAATCTCCAGAATGTGTGACATACCAATATCTAATACTTTGTCTAATACAGTGAAATTTGAAATTTCCAATCTTTAGTCATTTTTTTTCTTGTTCAGTTACTTTAAATGACACGTCTAATTTTTAAAGCACATTATTATACCATATGATGAATACAACACATAAGACTAAATGGCCACCATCGCATGCCAAAAAAGCAATTAGAAAATTGAATCAAGGAATTAAGGATTAATGTGGATATGTTATACCTGTCAGCAGTAATAAGTGTTTTGACAAGGACAGAATAAAGTCTGACAGTATGCACAAATACTAATCTGATATATGAGTGAAATATTAAAAATGCAAACAACTGCACATTAATCACTCTAACATTTCCCTACTAAACCACTTTTAATGCTATTCTTATCAGAATCCATCTATAAATAAAAATGAGTCTTTTCAACAGCTTGCACAACTTGGTATTTGCAGTTTAATGAGTGTTTATATTGATATGAAATTTAGTTTTTAGTCACATTAGTAAAATAGAATTAATTTACTGAGCATAGAATTAAGTCAGCCTGATGGCTTGGCTTATAGCTAATCAAGGGCGTTGATTCCATAGGATCAACAAATACCAAGGCTCTAGATCTCGGGCACAGATTCTCTGACTTCATTGTTTACACTTGGGAAAAATGGAAGTGAAAATCATATTCCTTCCTTATTTACTATTTGCTCTGCATGAAATGATAAAGGGAAAAAACAGATTAGCTAGCTTTACTCGCTAAAAGAAGAATTCATATTAATAAAAGAAATTAAGTTTATGGACACTGTCAAAACCAGGGTTAAACTGCATTAGAAGCAAATTCAAAGAGAATAAAGGATTACATGTGGGAATAGGTAAAGGAATAAAACATAATATTCACAGAATCAGTATGCTGCTCTTGAGACTCCAAAGGTATTCTAATTGTAAGCTTAATTTTCATATTGTACCAAGTATTTTTTTCCATTGTTGAAATGCCTCTGTGTTCGATCTCTGTTCAAAATCTCTCACTACACACACACACACACACACACACACACACACACACAGGTTTATATCTATAGTTTAATATCTGGTTTAACCAAACGGAGCTTTGCATTTATTTTAATTGTGTGGCACTGACTTGCAGAGTGAAGAGGCTGGTTGTGATCACAGCAGTTTTACTAACTGATTTTTAAATAGGTAGTTAGGTTCCAGAAAATGAGGATATTATCTGATTTGGAGATATTATGTAATCATGCTTTGCCCTGAATTGCTCAATAAATATGAATGCTAATAGGAGGTGACTTTGAACACACTATCTCTAAAAGGTGATTCCTGACAGTATTTTTAAAAATTCAAAATTGATCATTTATTAAACAATTGCCAGCCTTCACTTTTCTCCAGTGCAAAAAGCAACCTATCCACTACACTTCATATATTTATTTCAAAAATTAGGACCATCCTTTTTGACCTCAAAAAGTATTAAGTGTGCGAGACAAATGTGCCCGTGCCTGCCAAATCAGCTGACTTCCTGTCTTGCTTAAGACCAGCCCTGTGCTTTTGCTCAGGCCATTCCATCCACCTAGACTACTTGCCAACATCTACCATTTCTGCAAGATGTGGCTCAAAATTCATCTGAAAGAAGCCATCCCAGGTCATCCTAGGCCACTCCAAGACTTCCTCACTCTCCTTTCTCTCAATAAGCAGGAGTTGGGGCACCTGGGTGGCTCAGTCATTTAAGTCTGACTCTTGATTTCTGCTTAGGTCATGGTCTCAGAGTCATGGGATTGAGCCCCGCACCAGGCTCCATGCTCAGCGGAAAGTCTGCTTGAGATTATCTCCCTCTGCGCCTCCCCCCATGCTCATTCTCCTTTGCTAATAAATGAATAAATAAGATCTTTAAAAATAATAATAATTAGGAGTAAATCATTTTTCCTATCATAACCACTGAAGGGAAGTGTATTGTGGTTAAGAGATAAACCTTTAGCCACCACTGCCTGGTTCAAGGTCCTGCTCTCTCACCCATAAGTGTGACATTGGTCAGGTCACAACCTCTCTGTGCCTGGAGTTGCCCATCTAGAAAATGGGATAACTATACCTTCCTCATAGTGTTGTTATGAGGATTAAAAAAATTTCTCTTTCTCTCTACCTATATATCTTAGGGCAGAGACAATATTGCTTTAAATCTCTGTTAATGGTTTGAAATAGATTTATTAAGAAATTCAGCCTTCAGGAGAGGATTCTATTGATGGCTTATAGAGTGGGGAAAATCTGATCCCAATGCCAAATTTCCTATCATGTCCCATCAACACTGCCACTGAAAATCTGCCCATTTTTCCATGCTTTGATCAAGGTGTCTAATCTGACGAGAGCATTATGAGCTACACAGAGTAGACTCTCCCTGGCACCTAAGGCTGTGCTATTCAATAGATATTTCATGGATAAATGGGTATTTGTTCTTTCTTTCCCAAATTCTGCACAAGATAAATCTCTACACTTAATGGCAAAAGTTACAAACAGAGGCTCAATCTAGGGCAGATAGATCTAAACCAGCAGAAAAGTTAGAAAATCAAGATCTTGGTATTACGCTCTAGGCAGGTCCATTCCAAAACACATTACATTATCCATGCAAGGTGCGACCTTAGCCCTGCAACTGACAGATCAACTCAATGCAAGGGGTAACTATGCTCGGTGCCCTGCTGGCAAGTAGGGGTAGGGCGCTGTACGCGCCCAGTGCCTGCCCTGGTGGTGCTTTCCCTGGGGCCCTCAAGCTGATGGCAACTGTGACTAACAGCGAAACTGGCTCACAGAGTTACGCAAAGACACTTGGGGATAGTAGAGGAGGGAGTCTCCTGGGGAAGGATTTTACCTGGCAGAGGATGACTTGCAGTTCATTAGGAGAACAAGGAAGGACGGAGATTTCTAGCGGAAGGAAAAGCATGAATGCAGAGGTAAAAGACACATAGCTTATTTCGGAAATTGCTACAAGCTCACTAGGGATAGAGCCTAGGAAATGTTCGGTAGCCAGGCGCTGTCCGTGAAACAGGTCCCTCGTCAGCCCCTCAGCACACTTCCCCGCTGGGATGACTGAGATCATCACTACTTGCCTAGAAAGGTGTGCTTGGGTGCTCAGATGGGACCTGACAGGGCAGCACATAGTGGGTTTCTGTGACCTTCATTAAGACATGGCGCAAATCATCCCAAATGCATACCAGCAAGCCCTTCTCCATCAGGAACTCACAATGCTCTTTTATTAAACTATTGGTCAAATCTCTTATACCAAGTGAACATTAAATTAAAACACTTATTCCTGAAACTTCAATCATAAAACTAAATCAAGAAGCACTGTGAAAACTGTCAGCAGAAAGAATGAAAGTGCAGACAAGGCAATATTCTTAATGAGGAATCAAATGTTAATAGATCCAGCATAATAAATGACTTTCTACTATATTATTAAACCAATCACAGCCTATTATAAGTAACAAAAGCATGGACAAAATTCTGAATGGAAGAGCTTATTTGACTCGTTACAAAAAACATGTATGTAATTATGATACAGTAAAACCTACCTGGATTTCTTAAACAATGAGTCATTATGGCTGACAGAAAGCTGAACATTAACCCTGTAAGGACCAAGACTTTGCTATTTTCAGGTATTTTTTTTTTTAGTAAGTACGAAATCTCAAAATAAATATCCATGTCCCTTTTTTCCGACAAGACTAGAATAGACTAAACATAATTTAACATTGTCTTGCTGCCCCCATGATCACCATTTTGAATATCAGTTTTCACAATATGCTGAGGGTACATGGGGCTGCAGATGTATGCATGAATATGGACATTACAGTGATAGCTCCAGGGGTTTCTTTTCTTCCTTTTTTTTTTCCTTAAAAAGCCACCAACGCCAACTTCCTTTTGCTTATTTGTCTCTATATAAGGCACCCCGAAGACTGCATGGCTGCCAGTGGCTAACACAACCACTTTTAAAGCTCATCACTGATGCAAACACCGAAGTGACCTTCTTCCTAAGGATTTTTCTCATCCTCCCTAATATCTATACCCTGTTGCTATCCATGTGTCATGACCTGTCAGCATTATTCAAAGCCCTGATGCATTTCTCTACCACCAGTCCCATGAACATCTTGACAGTCTGTAGCAATCCTCTTAGATCCCTTGAAGTTTGTGGGCAGGGTAGCCTTTCTAATATCAATAATTTTAGCATAAGGTTTAGAAGTAATCTTCTTATAAAGTCTAGATATATTCATCATGCCCAGATGCCTTGACTGCATGTAAAGCCGACTTGGGTTCAAATCTTATGGGATCTTAGGCAAATTATTTAACTTTACGATGCCTCATGCTCTTTAGATGAAGAAAATTTATAACACTAATCCTGAAAAGTTACTCTGAAGATGATAAAGGACAACATATGAGTAAGGTATTTAGCAGAGTGCCTAGCAAAACAAACAGGTGTTTAAATTTTTATATTAGGTCAAATCATTCGCAATCACAATTTTTTAAGTCAAATCCAACTGAATATTAGCTATGTTATCTATTCCCCCCTAAACCCCCCCCTTCCCCTTTGTTTTGGTGATTCATGGCAGTGGAGTAAGGGAGGTTAATGTGTCCAGATCTTTTCTTATCTTTCCCTCCTGGGCACTTTTGTTCACTCAGACTTGGTTCCGAAGTTTGGCGCCACTACAGCACTGCGTGTACATTAAAGTTGGGATGACGTTCCAAGTTTGCAGGGAAGATGATCATTGATCAGCACCAGTGGTAGAAAGTTCAGGGGGGAAAAGCTATTAAAAAGATAAATATTCCACTGAAACCTTTGGCTTATACAGCAAACAGAAAACTCTCTTATGGACAAATAGGTTCCTAAGAGTGTTTTTATGTGTCTCTGTGTGGCCTGGGAAGCCTCTTTGCTCATCAGCTCTCTCACCATTATTTGCTAGATTAAATTTCCTTGATTTTATAATCCAAAGGGCTGAAAGGGGAAAAATGAAAGGGAACAGTGGGCGCAGGAGGCTTTCAGTCACTCAGTCACCCTGGTCATTCTCAGAGTCTCTGAAACCCATGGGGCAGGCTTGCTGCCCTGCCTAGGATCTGAGACATGTAGACTCCTTCCATGACCAAACTAAATATATTTGTATAGCATTCCTCTTGGCCTTTCATGTAAATGATCTGATTGTGTGAACTCAGCTATCTCATCAGAGCTTGCTTTAAAAAATGGAAGTATGCGGCAGTGAATAAAATCTCTCTCCAGATCTTTTCCCCGCCAAAGCTCCTTTTTCAGTATGACTAAAAATTAATGGTCAGAGTCTGTGTAATGATCCTTCCTCTGGTTTCACTCATGCTGCTCCCTCTTGGTCTTACTAATTATCTGATTGATTAAACTTTTGAGGAGCCTTCTGTCACTGGGCGTGGCCCACTGCACACATCTGGTCCACTGTGTTTTCTTTAAAAAGGACAGCAGGTTAATTAAAAGATTCATAGCACAAATAAAAGTGCCCACAGGGAAGGAAATCTGGTTTGTTTCCTCACGTGGTCTCTGTGCCAAGTTGAACAGTATCCCCACAGAAGGTCATGTCCATCCACAACCTCAAAATGTGACCACATCTGAAAACAGGGCCTTTGCACATGTAATTAGTTAAGGAGAGGTCATGCTGGGTTAAGGTGGGCCTGATGGCCTTTTCGAAAAAGAAGAGAGCATACACAGGGGAAACTCTGTAGGGAGACCCGAGGTGGTGGCATGATCAGCCCCATGCCGGGAGATGCCCAGGTTTGCCAGCAGTCACCAGAAACAGGACAGTGTCTTAGAACAGGTTCTCCATCAGGGTGTCCTAAAGGAACCAAACCTTCCAGAATCTTCATTTCAGACTCCTGGCCTCCAGAACTGTGAGGATAAATTTCTGTCATTTTAAGCCACCACGTTTGTGGTAATTTGTTATGGCAGCCGTGGGAAACACATAGTCTCCCTGGTCACAATCTGACCTCTAACAGAGTATTGATTGTTTGCCATCTTTTTCTGCTGTTTGGAAGTGATCATGAAGTATAACACTGAAACTGTGACTAACACCAATCCCTCAGGGCATTTTTCCCTATTTGGGGGTTACTGAAGCTGCTTGCATTGGAGAAATAAGCCCCATATCACATAGCATGGCAAATGTCAATGGGGAAATCCACTTAGTTACGCGAGTTTTGTGATCATCATAAAATTGATGATATTCATAAAATTGGAAATGCTCATAATAACTATTCCTTAGATTGTAGACATGGTATATGTTATATGTCAGGTTTCCTAGGAAACAGATTCCGAGACTCCGAGATTTGTGCGCAAGAAGTTTTTTGGGAAGTACCCTCAGGAATCCGTGTGGGGTGATGGAAGCAGAGATGTGCAGAGGGAAAAGTTCATTTGTGATGAGTGGGGTGGACCTTCGGAGTTGTATCAGTGGAGGCAAGACGCCAAGAACTCAACCCCCCCCCCCCCATGGATATGGGAGTGTGGCATAGTGTTGGTGAGGCAGCTTCTCTCAGCAGAGGGCAATTCCTGGAGAGGGACCCAGAGCTGTGAGCTGTGAGACTAACAGGCTCCATCCTGAAGGGGGCCCCGGGCAGTACTTCCCCGCCCCACCACAGCATTCATGGTTTTAATAAAAAATGTCCTTGTTGGTGAGAAAGTGACTTTGGCCAGATCCATATACAATATGTTATGGTACAGATAGGGTTATGAGACACGTACACTTCTGTTTTTCACGCGGTTTTGTCAAGCTTCTGTGTTATTGCCGTCACTAATCTTCCCATAACAATGCTTGCTCGTTGGGACCATGGCTTCCCTCTTTAATTTTTCCTATCTTGCCTGGCGAACTCTGATGGTTATTTTTCCCTTCAGAAAAGGGCAGAAATGATTATCTCAGTGCTCACTCCACGGCTAGGTCAATAGTCTAAAGAACTGAGCAAGCATTGCTTACCCTTCGCACTTAGTTATCAAACGACTCAATGTATCTTATTTTTTTGTTAAGTCATGAAGCTTCCAGAGAAAGAGGTCATCCTTATTTTGTATGCAGGCACAGTAGAAGAGGAGAAATTAATTAATATCACGGAGGTTTTATAAGGTGTCAAAAGGGATGGCAGAGAAAATACTAATTTCTTCTGTTGGTCTGCTAAGTCAGATGCTTTCAGTAAATACGAATTTATAAGGGTTTCCTCTAACAATAATAACAGTAAGAGGAAGAACTGCAGCCCTTATTCCTTGAGCACTAATTACGTATTGAGACTCTCTTGGGCAGAGGGAGTAGGTGAACTAAAAAGCAGTTACTGAACACTGTGGGACATACTGACACACACACTCTAAGTATTAGCAAGATACGGATTTTTTGAACCCAGAACATTGATTAAGTCTTATTTGGTTGTAAAATCTACTGCTACAAAAAAACTAAACCTGTTGGGAGGAACATCTCCATCAATTCTTTTCTGTAAAGATTGCCTCCTCTCACTGCAAGGCTAGAAGATACATACCCTGGTAGAAAGCTTCACCTTGAGGATGGATGTGTGACAGAAGGAACTCGGCTGGGAGATGAGGTAATGTAACTAGTACTACAATGCAGACATCCAATTAGAGAAAAAACTAGGATGATGTTTCTTAATACGGATTCCAAACCTAACACTAGCTATATGGCTGCTGGCAGTCTCGTTCTGTTCAAAGCAAGCAGAAATTGATGATATTATGTAACTTAAGCAATTGACAGTTTCATTTCTTGGGCTAAAAGAATAAAGAAGCAGATATTCTGGTCTGGTTCTGATTAGCATAGAACTAAACAGGAATGCAACGAGAGCATTCAAGAGCATGACCACGCTCTTTTAGAATTTAAAATACTGGACCAAAATAATTCATTCATCCTACAGATACCTTTTAAGCACATGCTTTGAATAGGACTGTTGCAGATACTAGGCAAAGAACAGTGAACAAGACAGACAGGATCTTTCCCTTTCCAGAGAAGGGAAGAGGATGATTAAAAAACAAATAGAAGAACAAGTGATTAGAGCAGGTCAAGCAGGTTACATTAGAGAGAGCGATCAGGGAAGGCCTCTCAGAGGAAGTGAAATGTAAGCATGATCTGAATGAAGTGGGGGCGGGGGTGGCGAGGCCATGTGAAGAGTTAGAAACCAATGAGAAGTTGCATTAAAGGAAAAGGTCCCCAGGGAGGAGTGGAAATGGTGCATTCAAGCACCAGCAAAAAGACCAACAAATGGACTCGGGCAATGTAAGATTTGTCAAAAGTTGTGGTCATAAGGTTAAAATACAATCATTTTTGTTTTGGGTTTCTTCCAGCCTCTTTTTGCTGCTTGCGGGGCAGAACTGGAGTAGACAGAGAACTGGGCAA
Organism: Lontra canadensis; assembly: GCF_010015895.1. Taxonomy (NCBI): domain Eukaryota; kingdom Metazoa; phylum Chordata; class Mammalia; order Carnivora; family Mustelidae; genus Lontra; species Lontra canadensis. The sequence continues at coordinate 4,575,751 of NW_022630997.1, forward strand.
ATTAGGTTTAACCAAGGTTGGAGGAAGTCTGAGAGGACACAGGAGCAAGGGAGAGAGACCAGGTTGTTCAGGGTATGAAAGGAAATGTAAAGTAGGGTGAGGAGAAGATTACAGTGATGAGGGAGGGGGGTGTTCACAACGAAGAAAGTGCTCAGGTTTATGGACTGGAGGTCCCAGTGGAGATCAAAGACTCTGGGAAGCAGAGGTTAATAGAGTAAGTGAGCTGGAACTACAGAGGGTAGGGGTCAGAGAATAGCATGTATGAAATCCAGTATTTGGAGGCAGTGATGGCATAGCTTCCGAAAAAGCAGAGAAGCGCATGTCCTGCTTTCTGGGTCTAGAGAAGGAAGGGCCACGGGAACACCCTGAGACAGATGCAGGGAAGTCGTTTCCTCGGGGAACAGCCAGGCTTCAGTTTGAGCAGCAAGATAAAGGAAACATTCTAACTGGCTGAGGAGATCGAAAATATAGGGGTTTGCCTAACGACACTGTGAGTTCCTGAAGGTAAAGTGGGAGACTGTGAGGGGCAAGACAGACAGGGGCCATTAGGTCACCAAACGAGCGGTGCTGAGTGTTCTGAGACTCAGACAAGCATCCTCATACTTAGGAAAGTGACTTTCAAAAAGTTCAGGAGAAATACAGGTATCATCCCAACACTAAAGAATCGAAAGTAATATGGCTCAAGGGACAGGATGGTTTAAGATGTGTCATCCAAACACTATAAAGGATAAAGAAGGAATTTTGTGTACTTTCTAATGGACGGCAGCAAGCGAGGCTAGAGTATGTCATGTCAGGCTCCACAGGCCTACTGGGGCAGCGAGCTCTTGGGAGTGGGCCAAGGAGGTGGGGCTTGGACAGGTGCGACAGAGCTGACTTCCGAGAACCACTGACTTTACCCTAGAGGGAAAAGAGGTCAGTTACGGTCCGTCCGTGACGGTGGGCAAGTGAAGTGCTCCAGCAGCTGCGCAGAGCACAGACATGAAGAATCATTTTCTAAGAAGTATTTCCTTCCTTGCATTTCTTCACCAAGAATCAGCTAGGTATTAAATCCACATGGTGAAGGGTAGGTCACTGCCGCCAGTGAGGCCGAGCTTCCCACTCCAGCTTTAAAAGACAATACGTGGGGCGCCTGGGTGGCTCAGTGGGTTAAAGCCTCTGCCTTCGGCTCAGGTCATGGTCCCAGGGTCCTGGGATCGAGCCCCATATCGGGCTCTCTGCTCAGCGGGGAGCCTGCTTCCTCCTCTCTGCTTGCCACTCTGCCTACTTGTGATCTCTGTCAAAAAAATAAAGTCTTTAAAATAAAAAAAAAAATAAAATAAAAGACGATATGTTGCATGTGAGACTTCAGAGCAGTTGGAACACAGGACCAGAGTTTAGCAGGTGGTTGGTACAGGACAGAGGTTACAAGGGGAGCCTCTGATTGAATGCTACCTAGATGCAATTCTTAACCCTAGCCCTTACTGTGTAAAACAAGCGCCATTCTTAACTCTGTGTGTGGTCTCCTCGTCTGCAAAATGACAATGATTATACTATCTACTTCATCAGGTAGTTGTGAGGATAAAATAAGCCGATACTTTTAAAGCATTTAGGACACTGCCTGACATAGAGCAAGTGTTCAGTAAATGCTAGTATTGTTATTTTGTTTTGTTACTCTTCAATGATCTGTTTAACCTATACCTTTTATTAAAATATTTATTTGTATATTTTAGAGAGTGGTGGGGGGTTGGCAGAAGAAGAGGGAGAGAGAGAATCTCGAGCAGACATCCACGGAGCCTGGAACCCAACGCAGGGCTTGATCTCACAACTCTGAGATTATGACCTGAGCCAAAATCAGGAGTTGGACGCTTAACTGACTGAGACACCCAGGTGCCCCAAATTTACCATGCATTTTTTACTACAAAAGTAACTTATTCTTATAACTCAGCTTTAATATTCTAATTTATGATAGAACATTCCAGAATTACATGTGGTTCTGATACAACAGAGGCTTTGAGGTCCTTCTTGCGGGCAGGTATATTGTACTATGAAAAGCAAAACTGAGTTTGAACCCTTGCTCTACCGCTTACAGACCATGTGATGTTAGGCCCAAGTATCTTCACCTTTACAAAGGGACTAAAAATAGTGCCAGTAACTCATGGGGTTTTAGCAATGAATAAACCAGACAACTTATTTATCTAAGTACTTGGTATACTATGTGGCACAATGTAAGCGTTCAATAAATGGCAGCTCTATTACTTAGCCCTGTTTTTCTTCTCAATTACAGGTGCCTTTAACTTGCCTACTTCCTATATTCGAACACTATCAATTCTTAGTTTGCTATTTCAATTTCCTTTTTTTCTCTTTTCTTGTACGTCCTGAAAGAATTATTTCAAAATGCACTAAAATGAAATACTGTGTCATGAAAATACTTGTGATGGTCATTTTCGATTTAGAAGGGAATTACCTTGCTACTTAACTGCATTTCACAGCCATAGATCTTTGTCTGTTGAGTCTATAATTCATGTTACCATCAGAGCTGGGACAGGGGCAGCCAGGGGTCAGTCAGAGACAAGCTTCAGAGGCATGGATTTGAAGCAAACAAGGACAGCATAAGTGAGGAGAGAGTTAGAGAGCAGATAGCTGGCTGTGGGTTGAGGAGCGGTATGTGTGATCATGGCGGCCACTTTTTGCCTGTGCAATGTCAGTGAAAGCATCAGGACTCAAACCGAGGCTTGTCGTGATTCTAGTGCCTGGTTCTTTCCCAATTCTCCATCTCATCTAGAAGTTATGTGATGTCACAGGAGACACATGACTATCTAAAGTCCAAGGCTGAGAACCCAGAGAGTCTATGAGATTTGAAGAAATGAGACTAGTATAAAAAGATGTCAAGTTATGAAGAAATGTAGAAAGAACCTTCAAACTTCTATCCCCCTTCAGCACTGTCCTCTGGTTCCTGATGAGAGGAGTCCATCTTCCCAACTGTGTTAGTGGAGGCAACAGGCCACCGGCCGCTCCTCACCAAGATGAGGTTCACCCTGCAGAAGACATCAGCACCAACTAATTGTGAGAAAATTCTCTATTTTACACTGGTGCCCAGATAGCTCTCTGACTACAGCTTTATTTTTAAAAGGATATGCCCCTTTTCCATGAACCTAAACATTTTTATAAACATAAACTAATTTCTCCAACTCTAGCAAATATAGCCCTCAAGTTTTCTATGACTTTAGCTTTTCCCCTTTATTTTCCTCAAAAAAGCAAAGTTGGGACCGGTTAATCTCTGTAAATTGCTCTATATTTTTCTGAGATCACCTCAGAAAAATAAGACAAAATTATCATTTGTCAGAAAATTGAATCATATTATTTTTCTCAGCATTAGTTGTAAAGTTGCCTAATGCATTTAGTTAATAGCAGGTAGTTACAGTAATTTAAAATTGTCTCTTTGGATAATAATCTCTACTAGCCCTTTTTCCAAGTACCTAATGGTTGACAAAACTCTTTAAAATCTCAGGTGACTCGTACAGCTACTCCATGGAAGGGTCAGAAGAGTATTTACTTTCCACACATGACTTACGACACAACTGAGGCTCTGAGAGTGAAGACTTGAGGGGACAGACAGTTGCCATGATATGCTGGCGGGTGCAAGAATGGAATGTGTGAGCAACACCTCCTAGACTCTTCCTAGTACAGACACACACCTTCCCAACCGATCTGCTTTCCACACCCACTCTACCCCAACACTATGTCCTTCCCACTGAAGGAGTTTTCTTATGATATCAGGTGATCTCTGGGCTGTATCAGGCCCACCCACTTGTACTCATCTATGAGATTCTTCTTCCTACTTATTAAAGAATACTGACAAATTTAATCCGTTGAAAAAAAATTATAGATCTCACATCGTCTCTCCTCTAACAATTCTGTACACTACTGTAAATACAAAAGATGCAATATGGAGAGGTGAAGGGAACGCACGAAAGGAAGGAGGACAAAAGGAGCTGGGAAGGGAGAGGACCACAGACAAGCATCCTTTGTCATCACACTTTCTCTCCAGCAGCAAGCAGTTAGTAATGGCACTTAGGGAAACCTCCCACGGGCTGTGAATCCACAGTAAGAAAAGGGAAACAAATAAGCAAACACCAACACACAACCAATCTGGGTGTGTTTCTTAGTGAACAAAGGAAAGGTGGGGGTATTTTTCCAAGAAAATGGCTTTCCTTGATATTTTCCACAAAACATGCTCATGGGAAATCTGTGTAGGAATGTAGCACAGAAGGGACCAGTAGACTGAGTATGTGGCTCAGTGTGGGTTCGCAGCCATGGAATAAGAAGGCGAGTCCTGAACTGTGTTTTACACTTTCCCGTCTGCATATTTTCTTATGAATTGAAGAAAAGTCACTCGGGCAGTGAGGACGGATGGACAGAAATTAGCGGTCATGTGAAGAACTGTCAAGAAGCCATGTTAGCGCGACTGGCCAAAGGCAATTCATTTTCCATGAAGAAAACAGGAAGCTTTGGTGGAGGTGCTCCAAAGGAAAAAGTTCAGTTTTGGAAACTTCTTCAGTATGTGCCCAAGGGCTCCTGGTTCCACCTGAAACCATCAGTGTAAAAGAGCTCCACCTCGGTGCCTTTCATTTGAAAAGCAATAGATTTCCAGATAGTGCAATATTTTCTGACGGAGGGTCTGCATCTATCTTACTTGGAGTTTAGGAATTTGTGAGGACAAACTCAATTTGAACTATCAACATCACAACTCATCCCACTCAAGCAGATGGTCAGACGAAAACCTCTAAAGCTTATCACTGCAAAGTCTTGGTAACAAGACAGTCATTCAATAAATGTTTATTGAGCATAGCCTATGTGCAAGATACTGTAGCCACGCCAGATTTCTTATTACTCAGTGTGCTGTTCCGTATAATGAGAAGGTTGGTCTTGCTGAATTCCTAATAAAGAGACCCCTCAAATCTTACCTCAACCACTTCCAACAGCGTAAGGAGCAAACAAGAATTTTTTCGGGCTGTAACTCTATCTCTGCACACTCTTAGGTCACTTGACCAGATGAATTCCTTTTTGCTAAAGAAGCAAAAAACAACAACAACAACAAAAACAAAACCCTTTTCTTTGTTTACTTGTACATCCACACACACATATATCCTGAGACGCTGCAAGACACCAGGCGTTATGCATAGGCTGCCAGCCTTTGTCAGCATGAGGGCAGGAGAATTTTGTCGTAACAGTGGATTATCTCCTTGCAAGTCTACTCATTAATAGTAGCAAACACTGCACTGCCGTAAAATAGGGTCAGCCCTTATGTTAAGGGTTTGACTCAGACCAAGATGAATTCCTACCATGTAACTGAAAGTATGGAGCATTAGTTGTGGAAAGTTCAAATAAACGGGGGCTGAGAGGACATCGCTGTGTGTTGGAAAATGTCTAAGAACTATTCCCGGGGTAATCGGACAAGAGGCTGAATTATTAAGAATATATCTTCTAGGGCCATCTAGTGTTGACTATTTTTCTGCTTTAGCTCTTGGAGAGTCCCCAGAATGAGAAAGGAAAAGAAAATATCCCCTGGCCTTGTGTTCCCGAAGTGGGATTTCTTGTGGCATAAGATATAGGGTCTTGGGAAAGGGCATCCTTTTTTAGCTTGAAAGAGTATGTGAGCTCAGGAGGGGAAGGTAGAGCACACACCAGGGAGCCCTGGGCTGCTCCGTTCTCAATGCCAGCAGCATTACTTCTTTTCTTACATTATTTTTTTATTTTTAAGAAGGAAGCTCACTGAAATCTCCTTAAGAAGAGACTGCAAACGTGGAAATCAATATAAACTTGATCCTATAACACAAATAAACTTTCCTAAAATTCCTCTCTATACACCTGCATGTCTCACTATGATCATCTCTCTTTCTGCTGGTTCCTGTTAAACCCCCACCCAGGGCAGGAGCTAGTCTCTTCACACACTGATCCACCAGTCTGATACCCTCAACGTGGGTTTGCCAAAATTGTTCCTTTTTTTCCCAGAGTGGGGAAAATGTGTAGGGACAAAGTATCATCTTGCTGTAGGTCTGGTCTTCCCTTGTGTTTTTTTTCCCCCTCAAATGGTGTGTGGCACATTACTCTTATGCTCAAAATACTTTATAAATCATCACCTTTCACTTCTGGTCCTCATGTAGTATTTATGGAGGAAAAGTCTACAGATAGGAAGACTGAGGAAAGGACGATTATAAAATAATGCCCATGGGCAGAAGTTAGAACTCTCTTTTTAATCCTATCCTAACTCCTCTCCCCTAAACATGCTATCACCAATAACAAGGAATTTGGAGAGGGCCAATAATGTGACATCACATTTTTTAAAAACAAGAATTTGGTCAGTCTCTTTTAAATTTATGCAAAAACTCTCAGATGTCTCCTATAAGGTGATGAGTGTGTACGTATTTCACTACTGCGACAGACTGGACCGAGGTGAAACCTGGCAGTCATTTTTAATAGATGAGAAGGTTAGATTAGCAAAATTCCCCCCACAAATGAACTTGTGAAATAGTAGTAAAATTTAGGGAGGTAAACATAATGACTATCATTGGAGCTCGCCCAAAGAACGCAGAGACGTAAAACATTAAAAAACCCTGAGAAGTTTGAAAGCAAACAACAACAAAAATAGGTAGACAGCTGCCACTATGCTATGCATGAGGGTGAGGAGACATAGGAACTGTAGCTACCCATCTATTCACACCTCCCACTGCAATTGAAATGTCCTTTAGAGTAAAATAATTGACAAGCCATGAAGAATCTCCGCTTTATTTCCTTGATTTCCATTTTCCACAGAGCCTTTCCACACAGCCTTAACAGCTGCACACAGTCTGCTGTTCCGAGCCTCACGCCAGGCTTAGTGTTTCTTGAAGCATTCATTCCATTCCGCATGTGTTAGGGCCTCTGTGAACATCTCTGCCCTCTGCCTCATTGGGGTTGCAGCAGATCTCTTTGGCCCCCTTCCCCTGGGTGCTGAGTGAGAATCGGCTCTGGTGGGATTGCCTGTAGAGGCGGCCCCATGGGAACATTCTTTAGTCATGATTTCACTGTGACCACTGCATACAGCTCGTCTGGGTTTCATGTTTGACCACCTGCAAGCTCACGGAATCCAGGGTCACTCCCTTGTGGGAGGATCGGACAACTGTCTTTGCTCTTACGTCATCTCTTACCTATGCCAACATGTGGCACGCGGAAGCCATTCTGATGACAAGGGGCTTCTCATCCCTTCTCTGATTTAACATCTACCCTAGGTAGCAGTTTGGTACAGCTGTTAGGATGTTGTCAGAGTTCTTTGTCCATAAGAAAAGTGAAACCCACACCACATTGTACAATATGTTCATGATGTGGTCATTCCTTTGGATAATCATCAACAATAACATCAACCAACACCCTGCCTCTGACCTCAGAAGGCTTCAGACTGATGCAACCAAACAGGAAACACAGTGTCTGGAACAGCTTGGGGCCTGCCAGCATTCTTTGCTGAACTGGTGTGTGTGAGCTGGGATAACACATTAACTAGAGGCATAATCAAGCTTATCTTAAATTGTGAAATCCCAGAGCACAGGCCCATGTTACAAATTTTCTATCAGGGGTGTAGCCTCTATAATCGGCAGCCTGAGCTGCAATACTTTCTTTCTTCCCTCATGGGTTTAGCTGTTTGCCTTCAGTAAATCAATGAGTTGGAGTCGTGCTATCAGATTTGCAGACTTTGGGGGTCCCTCTAAGGCAGGGACATTGTCTTCTGGAGCTCTGACTTTGGGCATGTCCATGTCCTATCACGTGGCATAAGAGCGGGCAGACATGATGCCTGCCCACCTCCACCCAGTTTCACAAATGAATCTGCCTGTGGGTATGTTCACTTTGATAAAGTACAGCTCCGTGATGTATGATACCTGAATAGAGGACACCAGTGTCCAGCAACTCGAGAGAAATTCAGAGACAGACAGATCTGAAAATAATGGGACAGTATATTGGTTGATCCATTTCTGAAAATGAGGTGGGGCCACATTCATGGCTAACATGATCATCTATGGTAACCCCAGGCAATAGCCATCTAAGAAGCTAGTTTTTATGAGATGTGTATATTTCATGTTAGTTCAACCTTGTAAAAGGCTTCGAGATGCTTAACAACAAACCAAAAGCTACATCAATAAAAGCTAAAACCTCATGTCCACATTTACTAATCTCTGTGTACAGCACTCCCTTATTCGGCAAACTTATTGAACAGCATTTGTGTGCTAGACGCTGAGCACCGAGCACACCAGGTGGAAAAGTCTTTCATGGAGCGGAAGATGCCTCAAGAAACGGTCGTGATACAATGAACTACAGGTCGTACAAGCTTGCACAGTTGATTAGCCTTTCAAGGGCTAACTGGGGATCTTCCCTGAGAAGGGAGCATTTGGACTGAGAGTTGGGTCTTAATTTATATTAGTGTGTGTGACGCCTGAGAGATCTTAGTATGAAGCATGATATGATTAAAACACAGGGGTCAGAAATAGGAAAAAGGTGGGAGATCAGGCTGGAAAGGCAGAGTGTGGGCAGATACCAAAAGGCCATCCATGACATTTGTAGGCCAAGGATTTAAAACTTTAAATGTGTTTTAGGTAATTGAAGCCATGATTGGGCAGGGGGTGGGGGTGAAAGCTAAGAAAAATTTTAGGCATGGGTAGAGCACATCAATACTGTCAAACATATAGAAAGGTTACTGTACACTACATACTCTTCTAAGCACATGGGATGTATAACATATTTAATCTTTATGGCTACCAATGAGGTAGATGGTTTCATCCTCCCTTTAGAAAATGAGGAGATTGTGGCACAGAGAGAGGTGAGCCAGGGTGCCAGAACCATTACTAGGTGAGCCAGAACAGTTTATTTGTTCTGGAGCAGAGCACATACTCCTTACCACAACCCTGCACTGCTTTTTGGATGAGGTTCTGGAAGAGAAGCTCTAGAGACAAAGAAGACGACACTTGGGAGAGAGAAAACATGGAAACCAGAGCCCTTAGCCTCTAGCAGACTGCAGCAAGTCGATGTGACATAGTTCTGGTTTATCTGCCATCATTAGGGGAAAAAAAAAAAAAAAAAGCAAAACAAAACTTTCAGAAGTCAGTGGTTAACCCATGAAAATCCAAGGTCTTGACATATACAGCAAAAAGCCCTTGGTGATTGTTCCAAAAGATGGTTCTATCTCCTTTCTGGATACGGAGGAAGGAAGCATGACGGTTCTAGGGTAGTCAGGTAATGGGGCTCCCTGCAATGAACACTGTGGTAGGGTGGAGATGCACACAGCTGGAGGAGTCAATCAATATATTTTATGGTAACAAAAATGTACTAATCAGTACTAGAGTGAATTTGATAGGCATGAAGATGACATTTACTTGATAATTTATGGAATTTCTGTCATTGTTAAAGCCACAGTGATTTTCAGGGTATTAGGATCAGAGAAAGAACTATATTCTGCCCATGCTTAAAAAGGGATCTACATAAATGGTAACAAGAGGGTGACCTCTATTGGGCCATACTCTGGAAGCCATTTGCGCACGTGGATTAGGGCTACAGTAAGAGAGTCCTAACAGAGCATCTTCTGGTTTCGTCTCCTAGTAAACAACCTCACCGCCTCCTCCACGACTTGTTACTATTCCTCACATTAACCAGAGGCTAGGATTTTAAGAAATGTATTTCCTGGAAAGAGAATTCTATCTTATAAATGGAAGAAGATGAGAAAGAGAGCTTTTTTTGAGATGAGGTGATGGTCAGGGTTTAGTGGCAAGGGCCAGTGACTTGGGGTGGAAGGACATGGCAGAGTCTGCAAAGCTCAAGCAACTGCATCTAGGCTCGGCATTTTATAAAATAAAATTTGATTTGGGATATAAAGGACATGGGTGTGGGTGCTTTTGAGAGAAGCAAAGATAGAGATGGACAAAACCAGTGCTTTAGAAGTGTATAAGAAGGGGCTTGAACTAGGTAAAGTGCTGTGAAGATGATGACAAGGAATGAATTCTAGAAAGATGTTAGTAGTATAATTTTCAGAACTGAAGAATGACTTGAATAAATTTTATTAGTGGTGAGGGAGACAGAAGAGTCAAGAAAACCTCTTAATTTATTCAGCACATGTTTTGAATACCTGTATTTATTGAGAACCAGAGATACGGACCTGGTCAGAGAAGTTCTCTGTTCTCATAGGAAACAGTACTGAAAATATTCTAGGTGGACAGTGATACTATCGGCTAAGAAAATGAGTATAAGTGGAGAGCGGAGAAAGGTCTGAAGAAAAGATAATAAAGCTGATGAGGTCAATTCTGAACAAAAAAAGAGAGAATACTTTTTTATACCTCACTATGTTCTTTGAATATGTATTTTTCCTTTACATTTCTGCCTTTAATTCTTTTGTTCCAAAGACTGTGCATTTTTTTCTTTTTCTAACTGTGGTTAAAAATAATAATAATAATAATAATAATAATGCATTTCCAAAAAAAATAAAAAAAGTTTGAGGTGCCACAAGAACCGTTCGGTGGAGATATCTAGCAAGTTGTTGGCTATTGGGTTTGCAGATCAAGGGAACTGGCATCACAGGCAAATAGATGATAGTCAGTGTCTGATAAGGAGATAAGATCACCTTTAGAAAACAAGGTAGAGAGTGCTGCCAACGCCCCTGCGGAGAAGCTGAGGTCATCACTGAATTTTGAAGTATTTTAAGTGGATACAAAACTGTTTCAGCAATGCAGACAATTAAGTGTGTTGTTGTGGGCGATGGTGCCGTTGGTAAAACATGTCTCCTGATATCCTACACAACAAACAAATTTCCATCTGAGTATGTACTGACTGTTTTTGACAACTATGCAGTCACAGTTATGATTGGTGGAGAGCCATATACTCTTGGACTTTTTGATACTGCAGGGCAAGAGGATTATGACAGATTACGACCGCTGAGCTATCCACAAACAGATGTATTTCTAGTCTGTTTTTTCAGTCGTCTCTCCATCCTCATTTGAAAATGTGAAGGAAAAATGGGTGCCTGAGATAACTCACCATTGTCCAAAGACTCCTTTCTTGCTCGTTGAGACCCAAATTGATCTCCGAGATGACCCCTCTACGATTAAGAAACTTGCCAAGAACAAACAGAAGCCTATCACTCCAGAGACTGCTGAAAAGCTGGCCCGTGACCTGAAGGCGGTCAAGTAAGTGGAGTGTTCTGCACTCACACAGAAAGGCCTAAAGAATGTATTTGATGAAGCAATATTGGCTGCCCTGGAGCCTCCCGAACCGAAGAAGAGCCTCAGGTGTGTGCTGCTATGAAGGTGTCTCCAAAGCCCTTTCCGCACAGCTGGTGTCAGCATCATACTAAAAGCAATGTTAAACTAAAGATTAAAGATTAAAATTTGTTTTTGCAATAATGACAAATGCCCTACACCTACCCACATGCACTCGTGTGAGACAAGGCCCGTAGCTATGGTCCCCTTCCCCCTCTCAGTACTAGTTAATTTGAGTAATTGTGTATTGTCAGAAAAGGTACTAGTTTTTGTTTTGTTGTTTCAAAAAAAATTTTTTTTTTGTTTTTTTTTTTTTTGTTTAAAAGCAAGGCATGCTTGTGATGACTCTGTAACAGACTAATTTGGGTTGTTGAAGCTGCTCCTGGGCTCCATCCACTCTGGAGAATGATCTGGGACATTTAGGGTTTTTTGTTTTTGTTTTTGTTTTTGTTTTTGCGGGGGTGGGGTGGGGTGCAGGGAGTGTGTGTGGGGTTTGTTTTTATTTAGTTATTTTTTTTAAATTCATTAACCATCAGATAGCCCTTAAGGGGAGGAGGACTGATTGATTCCACATTCCACTTCCTAGATCTAGTTTAGAAAACTTGTTCCCCACCTGGTGCTCTTAGGAAGGAGTATAGTAAATGCATCATTTAATAACATACTCCTTTTTGAAAGTTGCCTTTTCTCTCCACCCTTGAGTAGGTCCAGTATTTGATGAAACTCATGAAAGTGGGTGGAACCTGTCTTGCCCCTCCTCTTTTCTAGGATGCACTATATATGTGACTGTGACTTTCAAGGAAATTTGTTTGCCATGTGCTGATTTTTTTTTAAGTTAATTTCTAACTTCTTTCACTGATAAATGAAGAAAAGTATTGCACCTTTTGAAATACACCAAATGGATTGAGTACGTAATTAAAAAACTTTTTTTTCCCCTGTCAAAAAAAAAAAAAGAAAAGAAAAGAAAAGAAAAAAGAAAACAAGGTAGAGCTAAAAGGGGGCTGGGAAGCCTGAATAACAACAATGTTTAACATAGAGAAAGTGCATCCAGCAAATGATGTGATGGAGAGGTCTGAAAAGACAGATAAAAATTAGGATTGAACGAAGTCATGAAATTAAAGAGAAGAGAGTTTTGTTTTCAGCTGTTGCTGTTGTCTTCAAATTCTTTGCTGGATGAAAAGCTCTTCCCAATGACTAGCACAGCATCTGGCACAACTGTGGTCCTTAATAGCTATTGTTGAATTATATCTATTAATAGAGCTTAATTATTAGTCTATTAACTAACACAACATGCTATAGCCAGGTCAGGTATATCAAGGACTAGAAAGCACCTACTGTACTTGCGAATTAGGAAATTCCCTTCATATGGGGAAAAAACAGTAAAAGTGGCTGGAAAGAAAGAAACATAATAAATAATGTTGGCTTTTAAAATGTTAGAAATGTGAAATCCATTAGGGATGGCACAGCAAATGTATAGTTTCCAGGCCATAATGCCTTTTTTTCTAAACAACAGTTTAATTAAAATGGAATCACATTATATTATTTGGTTGACTGCTAGACAGATAGGAAAATATAATACAAAATAAAATAATTATAACAAAAGTATTAAAAAACAAAGGGTGTTTAGTAATCAGTATAATGCAGGATCATATTTACATCCTAAATAACACAGTAAAGCAAACAGGCTCCAGTTGTTGCTTAACCTGAAACTAGTTCAGGAACATAACAAACTTGCTTACAATTGGCTTCACGGACCAAATGGACATTTCTTCCATAAAGCTTTAGCAGCTCCGTGTCTCTGGTTCTTATTCACAGAAACTGAAACTAATGAATAAAGGATTGGCTGATATAAAAAAAAAAAGAACCAAATAAATTCTGGACTTTAGCTTGGACTTAAGAAAATTTGTTTCTAAACAAGCACTTAAAAGCCCTGGAAAGTAATAAAATGAAAGGCAATTTATACAGACTAATGGAGCAGCAAAAGGAGGAGGGACTGGAGAATGGAGACTGAGTAATGGAGGAAAAGTTTTGTTTTGGAATTTTCTTGTAAAATAGTCTCTCCCTGATGATAAAACATTAGCTAATGACATCTAGAACTGTCTGTTCAAACCATGATAACTTCAAGTTTAGTATAACTGAACATTGAAACAGGAATCAATGCAACATAAAATATAAACTATATACTAAAATTTTGTATTTGAGGAAGTAGCCTATGTCACAGGAATAAGTATCTCCCAATCAAAAACAAAACACCAAAAACACCCACCACTTTTTATGAGCCATTTAGCTTAGACATTTAATGCTAAGTGCTAATTCAAACCATGAAACATCTTGACAGTTTCCTTTTCCTCTTTTCCTTCTTATATAAGAGGTGGTTTTATTTTTCTAGTTAAACAGGAAAGGTAGAAGGAAAACTAGGATTAATAAGCTCTACCTCAACACAATCACTCTTCAATATTTATCAAGGGGTACACATGCGTCTCACTCTTCTTTCGTACTCTTCTACCCTATGTGTCTGTGTCTATCTTTATTAGACTGTAAATAGCATTGAGGTCAAGGGCTGTGTCTCATTCATTTCTGCCTGAGCCCTGGCACTATATTTTATACTTAGGACTCAATAAATATTGGTTAGATAAACAAATGATGATCTTTCAGTTGTCCTCAGATAATTTAGTCTCATGAAATCCATACTAGGAAACTAAATCATGTTTTTTTATTGCCTCATATATAATTTTAAAATTTTTCTGAAATTAAAAAAAAATGGTCCAGAATAATCATATTTACTTCTCAATTCAAAGAGTAAAAGAAAAGCCTTATAATTTTAGTTATTTAAGTTAGACAAGGAGGTGGAGCTTCAACTCTTGGCTTTAAAGAAGATGTCCTTAGAATACAAGTAAACATGCAAATGAAGACATGGGTATTCCCAAAAGGCAGTAGCATGATACACGGCACCTACAAGTGGACTGGGCTCTTCACTTCCTTTCTGTCCTGGGATTTGTGTTTAAAGAATCAATTTCCTCGCAAATTATCCAACAGTGCAGTAGGAAAAGGAAAAGTTGGTAAGAGAAAAGAGTTTCTATTCTATGTAATAGGAAAATAAGATTTGGGGAACACCTGCTACCCACATATAACTCTGGACATGATTCTATTCTAATTGCCAAGAAAAGGGTTGACAGATATACTATACATTGAAGGCACTCATTTTCTTCCCTCTACTCTTCACATTAGCGTATATGATATAGATGAAAGAGAATGCATCTTATAGCCAGAAATATCTGGATGTGAAATATTTATTTTTAAAAAAATAAAACGTGTGTATTCAAGGTGTACAATATAATGGTTTGATGTATAAATACATAGTGAAATGATTACAACCATCAAGGTAATTAAGATACCATTTCCATATATAGTGTTTTGTTTTTGTTTTTGTTTTTTGGTATATGTGATGAGAGCACCGGAAATTGACTCCCTTTGGAAATTTCGTATTGAATACAATATAGTCATCATACTATAGTCATCATGCTATACGGCAGGATCTCTGAACTTCTTCATTCTGCATAACTATAGCTTTCTACCCTTTGACCATAATCTCTCCATGTCCCCCACCTCCGCACCCCAGGTAAACACAACTCTACTATCTGCTTCTCGGCACTTGATTTCTTCAGAGTCCAAATAAAAATTCTTATAAGGCATGCCCCAGTGTCTGGCACATAGAAGATGCTCATTAAGTGTTGGGTGAAAGTATGAATGAATGAATGATATAATACACCTGATTCTTAAGCCACTGTTTGAATTGATTTCCCATTGTTCAGCATCACTCGTCTGGCAATAGTCAAAAGAACCTAGGGATACAATGTAGCCAGGGTTCCCTTGAAGAACAAAGTGGCAGAGTATGAGAAACTGCAATTGGCATATCAGGTTGTGTGAACACCGGCACAAAGAATTCAAGCAATTTGGCAGGTAGAGGAGATATGAAGAGATTAAAGTTTGTGTTCAATGAATTATAGTGATAACAAGAATGTTTCTTGTTTCCCACTGTCACATTGAAGGGTTTCTTTTTGCTTAAAATTGTCTTGGTTAACCCCAAGATTGTAATTCACTGAACCTGCTTCTAGAGAGTGTTCCCAGAGAACGTAATTAGTCCCACACTGCATGTGGGACAGTGCTGGATGTTCATGGAATCACCTTGTCTTCCTATGTATTCTGCTCTTACCCAGCAGTCCGAGATTGAAATATGATTTTTAAAAGAATTATAAAACTGAGAAGATAAAATGTACACCTATTCAGAGTGCTACCACTTTCTCATTTTCTAACCTTTCCAAAATAAATGTGGGTCTAGAGGCTTCTCCCATTGTGTTCACTTATTCTTGGTACGTGTACATGCGTTTCTGCTTTGTTAAATACTGCCTGATAAGGGGACAAAAAGAAATGATAAAGAAAAAATATTCTGTTCCGAAGTCACTCTCCACTTAAAGATATCCACTAATATTGACCTGAAGATGGTAGGCTGTTTTGAGACTAGGTTACTAAATCTTTTGGATATTTATCAAGCTTCACATAATCTGTAATTTAAGGAAAGCAATAAAGAAAATATAATTTAAAAAATCATGATTGTAGGATATTCTATTCTATGTATACATACATGTCAAACACACATGCCAATGAGTGTCTGGATGTGTGGTGAGGTAATTCAATAGCAGCTTTATTTTTAGACACTCAAAATGAAAATATACAAACAGGGTAATTTTATTACTTTCAAGTAATAAAAGTATACTTTTCTACAAAGCCATGTTCTCACAATTTAGGAGGAAGTTCTCATCTCCCAGTCTTAGCTCATAAGTCTTTATTATATTCAACTTGAAGTGAGGTTAAGTTAAGCCTGAAAGAAATATAGAAATGGATTATAGATTTCATACTACCATGAGACTGATATTTTGGTGTTTGTTGTTTCTTTAATGGCTACTGCCTATTCACAGCAGAATTGTGTAGGTGGGTAATTTTGAAAATGTGCTTCTCATATTTTTTTCCTAATCTGATCATGTATGTGAGTTGTAATTAATATATGTACCATGCTTTGCACTTGAAAATGGTTTTTTGACATGATTATGGAATGTAGGAAGCAAAGAATTTTTTTAAATTGATTAATTAATTTGACAGACAGAGATCACAAGTAGGCAGAAAGGCAGGCGGGGTGGGGGAGGGGAAGCAGGCTCCCCGCTGAGCAGAGAGCCCAATGCAGGGCTCAATCCCAGGACCCTGAGATCATGACCTGAGCCAAACGCAGAGGCTTAACCCACTGAACCACCCAGGTGCCCCAAAGCAAAGGAATTTTTAATAGATAAGGAAACTCAGGCACACAGAGGCTGGATAGCTTGCCTCTGATTTTATACCCACTAGGTGTAAGAGATCTCACACCTGGGCTCAGGACTAATTACTGTCTAGTTAGCCAATTCCTATTTTTGACACTTGAATCTCAACACGGCTAGTAGCTCATTATCATATATGTGCACATACCTGGAATGTTTCTTGCAAAATAGCAACTAACTTTTAAAGATTCGACCTGTATTTTGATTTTAATAAGATCTTTTGGGTAGATTAAAATAACTAAAATGGTTAAAATGGAGATATATATATATATATATATATATATACACACACATACACACACATATTTATTTATTTTATTAAAAAGGGAACCACAGCCACATTCTGATCTTCTGCCAATAGCAAGTTCTGAAAAACCCCTTTAGGAAAAAACTTTTCAAGTGAAAAAAACAAACAACAACAACAACAACAACAAAACCAAACACACCCCAAAACACATATTCTGGGGGAGGTAAGTTACCACTGCTAACCAAATCAACATCACAATATTTTCCCCACTATGGCTGATATTACGATGACTCAGATAGAATTTTTAAAATTATTAACTGTTCACTAATTACACTTTCATGTTTGCTCCCTAAATTAAGGTATAGGAATATTTAGATCTTATATTTATGTGCTATACAAAGAATAAACTGGGTTTTGACATATTTTATTCAGGTTTTTTTTAATAGGATCTAATTTTCTACTCTACAGAAAACAAAACATAACTTAAGCTTCCTTCCAGCAACATAATGAAAATGAGATTCACCATTATGGGTCACATGAAAAAATAAATAACTCCTATAAAAGTCTCCTTTTCAGACTGCATTTGGTTGTCGAAGAATACCTTCTGTAAGTACAAGATGTTCTAAGAATGTCTGATTAAAGTTAATTAAGGGAGTAAGAAAAAAGTATACTTGAAAATGTCTGCTATAATTATGTTTTCTATAAATAGATAAACCACATTTCTTGTCAATACTTATTATCATAATTTGTCCTGTAGGGATTAAAAAAAAAACAAAAAACTACATTATTGTTCTTAAGACATCATCTATTATTTAGTACCATTTTACAATTGCAGCTATCTTGATACAGAAATGGTGATAAATTTTGTTGTAGAAATTTAAAAAATCAATTTGAAAAAGGTTATTTAAATGTTTCATAATAATCTAATACAAAAAGAATGCTGTTTCATAAGGGTACCAAGTACAACCAGCAGCTATCCTATTGCAATAGCATAAAATCAGATTTTGGTACTCTGCCAGTGAAACAATTCAGACCACTATTAGTGAAAAACAACAGCAATGAATTTTCAGCAACTCAGCTTCAGTTTTCTAGCAAATACATATGATTTTTTATTTTGATAAAAATAGAAATTATTTAAAAGAGAAACTTCCTTTGGTTCTCTAAAGAAATGATATAAAAATGCCTAACTATACTGTAGTTAAACAGATTATATGTAAGGAAAAGATATCCTTGCAGACATACTAGGGGACTCTCTTATTACTTTAACTGAGATGGTATCAGGCAGGATGGGAAAAGAACTCCAAAATGACATACTCCAAAATGAGATTCTAAGAGTGTGACAGAGTGGCAGACTCTCATGGCAATCTGGCTAATGGGTTCTCCTTTTGAAGAAGACATTGTCATTCACTCTAGCATACTCCTATACAGAAAGAACTTAAACAACCAATGCTAGTATAACAAACTGTAAGGTAGATGAAGCAAAGATAGGGAAATGCACGTACCCCAGGCTTGAAATAAAAGAAAAGCTTCTTAGAGGGATATAATCTTTACTGTAGTCTGAAGGATGAGCAAGAATTAGTTAAATAAAGTTGGGAAACAGGGGAAGAAAAGGCAGGATACATTGGCAGAGAGAATAGGTTGTGGAAATATCACGAGGCTGTGAAAATATGGCCCACTGAAGGTATTAGAATAAATTATAATGCCTACATGCAGGGTAGGAGAAACAAAATGTTGTAAAATATGTATGAGAATGTATTGGTATAGTAAGACCTAAACAAGGACTTTGCAAACAAATAATAAGATAATAGATTTTAACCCAACCATATTGATAATTATATTAAACATATGTGTCTAAATAAAGGAATTAAAGAGTGGAATCATCATATTGGATAAAAAAAGCAATACCTAATTATAGCTGTCTACAACAGACTCATTTTAAATATAAACACAGAAGGATTAAAAGTAAAAAGATGAAAAAAGATATTCCATGCAGCACTAATTAAAATAAAGCTGGGTTGGCTATATTAACAGCAGAAAGAAAAAATTTCAGACCAAAAAATATTACCAGGAAAAAGGAAGAACATTCTATAATGATAAAAAAAAAAAGTCAGTTCATCAAGATAACACAATGACCCTAAATGTGTAGAGGCTTAATAATAATTTCAAAATACATGAGATAAAAACTGTTAATTTAAAGGAGAAATAGACAAGACCATAATAATAGTTGGGACATTTTGGAATAGGAACTAAGGACAACCCAGTAAGACTATAGAATTAAGAATGTAAAAGACTTGACTAATATTATCAGTGAAGTTAACCTAGTTGAACCTGACCTAGAACTCCACACAAGAACAAAATATACATTCTATTGAAGTGTATAGTCACTCACCAAGATAGCTCATATTCTGAGCCATAAAAGACACATCAAGAAATTTAAGAGGATGGAAATCATACAAAAATATTCCCTAACCATAAAAATATTAAACAAGA
Organism: Lontra canadensis; assembly: GCF_010015895.1. Classification (NCBI taxonomy): domain Eukaryota; kingdom Metazoa; phylum Chordata; class Mammalia; order Carnivora; family Mustelidae; genus Lontra; species Lontra canadensis. The sequence continues at coordinate 4,595,100 of NW_022630997.1, forward strand.
AATAAATCACAGAAGGATATCTGAAAAATCCCTAAATACCTGAAAATTAAACAACTTATTTCTAAATAACCCAAAATTCAAGAAGGAATTCACACAGAAAATTAGGAAATGTTTTGAATTGAACGAAAATGAAATACAACCTAAAAAATATGTGAAGTGTAGTCAAAGGAGGGTTTAGGGGTAAATGTATACCTTCAGATGTTTATACTAAGGAAGGCCTCAAATCAATGAGCCAAGTTAGGCCATCAAGAAATAACTAGTAAACCCAAACAGATAGAAAGAAATAATAATGATACAAATATTCATAACATACAAAGCATAAAAATGAAAGGAAAATCCATAAAACCAGAAGTTGTTTCTTGGAAAATACCAATAAATTTGATATATCTGTAGGCAGACTGATGAAGGAAAAGAGAAGACATATATTAGGAATGAGAGAAGTCATCACTATAGATTCTACAGACTTCAAGAAAATAATAAGTGAACATTAAAAAGATAAAAAAGGAATGCCAATTAATTTCACAATTTAGATGAAATGACAAATTCCTGGAAAAATTCAAACTATCAAAACTCACTCAAGAAGAATTATATAACCTGAACATCCCTGTAATCTATTAAAGAAGTCCAGTCTATTAAAGAATTAGTTAAAACTATCCCATGAAACATCCCCAGGGACCAGGTAGCTCTATACCTGGTAATATTTTTTTAAGATTTTATTTATTTATTTGACAGACAGAGATCACAAGTAGGCGGAGAGGCAGGCAGAGAGAGAGCAGGGGAAGCAGGCTCCCAACTGAGCAAAAAGCCCGATGTGGGGCTTAATCCCAGGACTCCGGGATCATGACCTGAGCTGAAGGCAGAGGCTTAACCCACCGAGCCACCCAGGCGCCCCTATACCTGATAATTTTTAACAAACATTTGAGGATGATAGAATACCAGTTCTTTACAAAGTCTTCCATAAAATAGATGAGGAGGGAACATGTCCTCACCCATTTTTTTAAAAGCCAGCATTACTCTGATATCAAAGTTGCAGAAAGACTTGAAAAGTAATCAAAATTAAAGACAAATATACCTAATAAACATAAAAGGGGGGGCTTTACAAATAGCGAATTGAATTTAGCCATATATAAAAAAGATAGCAAGCCATGACTAAGTGAAAGCAATCCCTTAGTTTGCCAATGTCAGTTTGACATTGGAAAACCAATCAACTTAATTTACCATATGAACAATCTAAAAAACCAAAACCATAAGATTATCTTAAAGATTCAGAAAACCACTGTCAAAAGTCAGCATCTAATCCAGACAAAAATTCTCAGTAAACAAAGCAGATTTCCTAAACCTAATAAAGAACATTTTAGAAAATCTATAATTTAACATCACACTTAATGGTTGGTAAAAGATTGAATTTTTTTTTCCTAATATAAAGCCTTTTTTTTTTCTAATATCAACCTAAGATAAAGCAAAGATACTGGCTGCCAACATTTCAATTCAGTAGTGTATTAGAAGTTCTAGCCAAAGCAATAAGGCAAGTAAAAGAAACAATAGGCATAAGATGAGAAAAGAAGTCAAACCATTTATTTGCAAAAGATATGACTTTCTGTATAGAAAATCCTAAGGAATCTATAAAATTCTATTGAAACTCAATAAGGAGTTTAGTAAGATGACAAGGTAAAAGGTCAATAGGCAAAAATTAATTGTATTTCAGCATTCAATGGTCACAAATAATTGAGAACAAAACTAAGAAAGTATCATTTAAAATAGCATCAAAAATGAAATAAGTACAAATTTAACAAAATATCTCACTATGAAACACTGCAGAGAGAAGTTAAAGAAAATTTAAACAAATGAAGAGATATTACTCTGTTTACAGATTAGAAGACACAGGACTGTTAAGATGTCAATTCTCTCCATATTAATCCATAGATTCAACACAATTCCAATCATAATCCCAGTTGGTTTTTGGTATTTTTTCTGAGAAAATGAAAAATTGATTCTAAAATTTATATGGAGAATGCAAAATACCTAGAATAGCCAAAACAAATTTAAAAAAGAAGTACAAATTGTAGGATTCACTCTACTTTATTCTAAGACTTACTATAAAGCCACAATAATCAAGATCTTGTAGGACTAGCATAAAGATAAACACATATATAAACAGAATCAATACACTGAACCACACATATATAGTCAACTGATCAGCATTGAAGCAGCCAAGGTAATAAAGTGGGAGCAAGGAAAGTGCTGGAATGACTGTATATCCATATGAAAAACAACAACAACAACAACAACAACAAAACTTACACCCATACCTCACACTGAAGCAAAAACAAAACAAAACCCAACAGAATAAAACCTCAGAGTGCAAACAAATCCATATATAAGAGTTAAATCATACAAATTCTAGAAGGAAACAGGAGGAAATCTTTGTGACCTTGAGTTAGGCAAAGATTTCTTAATTTGATATCAAAAGTATGATCCACCAAAAGAAAAAAAGTAAATCACACACCATCAAAATTAAAAACATCTATTTTTCAAAAAGCCCCTGGCAGTTTCTCAGGAAATTAAATATATATTTATTATATACTCTACCAATAGAGTATCACTCCAAGGTATATAACCAAGAGAAATGAAAAAAATGTGTCTACAAAAAGATCTGTATACAAATGGTCACAGTAGCTTTATACATAATAGCTTCTAACTGGAAACAAAAGTCCATAAACCGATAAATAGATTATGAAACATCCATACTATGGAAAAATTTCTTCCTAGCACTGGTTTAAATGTGCTACACTGGAAAAGATATCATTTTGAACATTCTGTGAATGTCATTACCAACATGAAAACAACAAATTAGCAACATTTTTCAAATAAGGTCCTTCTGAAATGTAATCCACTTAAATCAGTGTTAGGAAGAAAAAAACAACAGATGAATGTGCTTGCATATATATTTCAGTCATTCCATTAACATTTGTTTCAATTACTCATTATTACTTCATAAAAGTAATAATTTAATAATTCACAGAGGAAAGATAAATCATGTATGATGGAATGATAAAAGGTACCACTCTACCAATGTTCCCCCTCCCAAAAACAAACAAACAAACAAACAAACAAACAAAAAACCCTCAAAACTAGGGAGCCTGTAAATGTAAGAGAAACCTTTAATTAACTAGGGAAATTAAAAGCAACTTTTATAAGGCAATCCTAGTAACAAGACATGCTCAGATGAGCACATAAGCACATAATAAAAAAGAACAAGAAGCTATTTCAGGTATGCCACTGACGAGGCATTTACATGCAGTTCAAATGAAGCCAAAACTAAGATTTGTTAATGCTATTAACTAGATAAACAATACAGTCTTAATTCTACATTTTATTATGTTTTTATTTAAATTGCAATACGTATTGATTGTAGAATGAGCACAAGCATAACTAGGAAAAGGCAACCACACTAGGAAAAGCCTGCTGCCCTTACCAATGTGATTGAATTGCAGATCTAAAACACGAGCAATTAAAGGACCCAGCTGCTGTGTTTCTTTGTGTATTCTAGTCAATTGGCAATATTCTTCCAATTTTTTTTTTCAAGAATCTCAGCTAGAGAAATTCTTTTACTGGAAAAAATGATCAGACACTAGGAATTTGGTACCTATAATACTGACTTAAAAGTTTTGTATGCACAGCTATGGACCCCCTTTGGATTCCTGGGTAAATCAATTAAAAATCAGGCAAATTAACAGGGAATGACTCAAAAGTTTAACAAACTTTGGCAATATCTTAAAAACTTAAAGTTGTCTTCTAAAGATTTGGCTCTAGTAGTTGTAGGAAGACATAGCTAAATGAAAAGATGTTTAAGAAGATTTAATAGTGAAGAAAAATATGCTAAGTGCAGTCACATGCACCATATACATGGTGTAGCAGATACTACGCAGAGTAACTCATTGAAGCCTCCCACCAACCCTATGAGACAGGTGTTATTACGGTCCCCATTTTAAACAAAAAAGAGATTTAAGACGGTAGGTAAATTGCCTGCACTACCACAGAATTCAAACTCAGGCAGTCTGTTTCTAGAATCTGTTTTCTTAACATGAAGCTACATTTTCCAGTTAAGTTTTATATCTTAAGCAATTTAATAATGTCTTTATATTAAAGTTATTTATATTAACATTTATATTTGAATGGCCCTGTTTCTTTGTCAAATTTGTCTTAAGAATTAAGAAACTCCATAGAATTAAAACAAAACAAAACAAAACTGTGCAGCTTAATGTATTCTGACGAATTTTGGTGACTTGCAACTGTAGCATGTATTTATTCTTGTTGGCCACCCCCCTCTTCCATTTTATTAATTTCCTACAGGAAATTGCAAGTTAATAGAAAAAGCAGCACTGGAACTGCCTCACATCCTATAGTTATTAATTAAAGCAAAATCTGGCTCAGTAATTTTGGGTACTAAAAATATAGAGTTAAACAAAGCTGACTGCCTCTTGAAATGAAATTTCAACTTCAATAGTCTGTCTAAAAATTTTATGCATTAAAATCCACATCTTCCCTTAAAGAAATTCTCCACAAAATTTTTAGAGAATAAAGCAACTCAATATCTGACCATTCCTCTCTAAGACTTCAGAACTGAAAGGAATCCGAGAAACCCAAAATAAATTATTCAAGTTTAAATAAGTTTCTTTTAAAGGCAGTTAGTCACATCATTCTACTATATTCCCATCTAAAGTTTATTACCCACAATCAATAAAGCAAGAAACTGCATAAACTATCTTATTAATTTTATATAATGGTTAGTAAACCTTAAAATACTGTACTATAAAACTTTTAAATGTCTCGGATGGTTTTAGATTACACTGGATAATCTATCGTTTTATGTGGCATAAAGCGTTAGGTAAGTAGATATCATGCTGGGAAAATGCACGTAATTTCTGAATGTGAAAATCCATTCCACTGTAGAGTTTTCTTACACAATATAAGGTGATTATTGGGTTGATTTTTAGAATCTAGGTCTTTAAAAGTCCCTACCTGACAAACATGCCAGCTCTGTCTTCAAGCCACAGGCTGCCTGTACATGGATGCGTCATCCCCCTGCTGCTGAAGAAATGAGGATCCTGTTAAGTTAAATTTGCTTCTTGGTTCCATCAGAATATGTACAACTAAACTCCCTGATCATCTCTCAACATACCTCTAGCAAAGCAGAGGTAAGTAGGTGATGCCGCAGTGGAGTGAAATGGGGAAAAGAGTAGTAAATGTTTGATTTAGAACAGCTAAAACATGAGTGGTACAAACTTGCAGATTATAAAACCATTGTCTTATGCATTTATGAAAATCACCTTACAGAATCGTAAATGGTGAACAGAGGACAGACCTGTGGCAGTAGATAACTTCAAGATATATAGAGAAGAATCATGACACTGTTTAAAAAAAAAAGAAAAAAGAAAAATGCACTATCTTGGAACTACTACAAGTTGCTTTCACAGGAGAGTGAAGTACCCAAAAATGACTTTAGATGCCGACTTCTGGGAGAGTTTCCCATGGTCAAGGGACTAGGATGGACCAAAGGGATTGTAGATAAGGCTGCAATGAATTGTTGGGCTGAATAACAAAGGAACATCCCTTTCTACCATAAGCAGAAAGATAATCTTTGAGTGTGAATGTGTGCCCCCTTGGAAAAAAATACCTCCTAAATGTTCACATGTTTTCCTAAGATGCATACTGCCCTGAACTCCATCTTCATCCACCTAACCCACATATAAACCTACAGTTTGCAAATTATTCTTTAGATTTAACCTATACTTTGATAGACTAACCTATAAATTAATCTATGGTTACATTAACCTTCTTTAACATGAATTGAGACGTGTTCCCAAGGAGTTGTAGAAAATAAATTTTTTGCATATTAGATAATATTTTCAAGTGGACTCTCCTATAACTTTAATACATTTCCCACTGCTGGCATATGTAGGAGGGAGGAAACCACCTCCACTACATAATACCACAATGCACTCCGTAAATTATGGCTTTCATTTTAGGGTTCCTGGGCCTTTGATGTTTGCAGCATGCATGGATTCAAGTATTTTGTATGTCCTGGGGAGATGTTAGTCAAATGGACAATCAAGACAAATTAGCTTGAAAGACCGTGCATAAAAGTTGTTAAGAGCCATGTAGGGAGTAGTAGGCAAACGTGGATTCAAGTTCTGGACCCCTTTTTAGTAGCTGTGAGTCTTGGACAGGCCATTTAATTTTCTAACCTTTGTTTTTTCCTTCCTAAAGTAATGATAGCATTGGATCCTGTAAGAATTACAAAGATGATTATCCGACATGCCATTTTAATCATTTCAGGCTACTACAACAGAATACCATAAACTGAATGGCTTAAACAATTGACATTTATTTCTCACACAAACTCTGGAGGCTGGGAGTCTAAGATCAGGGGGCCGACATGGTCAGGTTGCTGGTGAGGGCCCTCTTCCTGGTTTGCAGGCGGCCAGTTTCTTCCTGCGTCTTCACACAGCCCAGAAAGACCATCTCTCCTCTGTCTCTTCTTTAAGAACACTCCACTCTGGTGACCTAATTACCTCCCAAAGGCCCCACCTTCAAATATCATGACAACGGGGTCTAGGATTCCAACATATGAAAGGATAGGGGTGGGCACCAGTGTTCATTCACAGCACACGCTCACCACAGTACTTGGCCCACAGTAAAAACAAATTAAGTTTCAGGTATATGGACCTGACATGTTCATTTAAAAGGCACATCAATTATTAATTATATAAAAAAATGTATTTCACAGTTCATACGCATCTCATTATATTTGTACCAGTTGGCAAGGCCACAACCCTAAGTACCAAGGAGATGTCCATAACCAGAGAAAAACACAAGATGTAAAAATGGAGTAAGTGAATAAGCGTATCACAAAGTACACCTGTTCTACTTTACTTTGGGAAAAGTCTTTTTATATGTAAATGATTATGGTTATTATTTCCATGAAAGAGGAAAAATACATGGAAAAGTGGTCTATACAGAAATCTCCTTGGGATTCTACCTGTAGTAAAGATTGTGCTTAATCAAAAAGATGTGCAAAAAGGTCATTCATTTAAAATTTTAAAAAACCCTGTGACAAAAAAACAACAAAAATCATGCCAGAGCAAAGCCCTTCCATATTTCTAAGTGGACATTGTATCCAAGGGAAATCTAAAAATAGAATGTAATTCTATTTATTCTTATTCACATTTTACATAGTGATGTTTTATCTGCAAGGTCAGAGAAAATCATAAATGTAGTCTGTGTAAAAATGTAGTCCTTGCTCTTATTTCAACAATGGGTTAATTTTCTTCGTTCTTTAATGACTTTTGGTAGATTCATGTCATTGCGATATATAGTATCCTTCGGGGGGAAAATGATGCACTATTTAAAAATATTAACATATAAATTTCATTGTAAGAGGATTAGGACCCAAGTAATCCTGCCAAATTAATTTAGGTAAGTATACTAGGTAAATAAATCAGCATCTTTTTACTTCTAGAAAGCACTCCAAGCAATTTCAAGTCATTAAAAATACTTTTAGCTGCAACATTTTGCCTTTTAGTGCAGTCTTAATGGTTACATGACAGCATTTCTACCACTGGCTGTATGGCATTTATGTCCTGAGAGCAGCAGCATTTTAGAGAACTACTAAGAAAACTAAAATCAGGAGTAATTTTTGCACAAGTCTTAAAAAAAATGTTAAATCAAAAATGACATAATAGTTGTAAGCTTTTGTAAATTCTAATTTTATATATCCTTTTAGCCAAACATTTAATGGGAGATGAGCCTTTCCTAAAAAGACATATAAATAGGTAACAAATTGCAAAGGAGTAAGTAATCCCTGGACAGCGTTTTAGAAAAGTTTTACCAATTTTCTGATTTACTGATTTATGAACTAGTCTTACAGGCTTGTGACTCAATGTCTCTTAAGTCTACCAATGTCTCATATAGATGAATGTCATTATTTTCATCTCTACTTAAATTAAAAGCCAAGTCTCACAAGGCAACATAGTCAATTATTTTCATTTTATATTGCTATTTTGAAATACTGCTTTTTAAAAAATGTACTTCTGGAGAATGAGAATTGTTCACCAACATATTTTCAAATGAATTTCAGGTGTCTGAATGACAGAGAGAAAATAATGTAACCTCAAAATATAACTTCATATGAATTGCTTTTGTAATGATTTTATATTTTTTTCCACTAAGCTTTCTCTAACAAAAATGATTCTTTTTTTCCTTTCTGTGCCTAGTGTTATAAACTTTTGACAATTAGTATATTTTTTTCAAGGAAAAGTATGATGAGTTTATAGATGCCATAGGATAAAAGATGAGAGGCTTCTCTTTCCTGGACAGAATCAGACCTTTAGTTTCATTCCATAAGCCTGAGAGGAATGGCATCAATCACTTCCCTGCTGAATGGTGACTCCCTCAAAATACTGGCAAAATTGGCTTTTTTAAAGGCTGTTCATAAGACAAAGTTGAGTTCACTGCTTACCACCGGAAGAAAGACTGCTTTCTTAACACGCTTTTAGATATCGCCCAGAAAAGTGAGAGCAAGGTGGGTTATTTAAGAGGTTTGCTTAGGGTGGAATTGAGGGTGGAGGTTCTGATTTAAGGCAGGTCCTTCACCAGGGTAGGGCCTGATTGAGGTTGCCTAAGGATTACTATATAATAATTTAGAATTGATAGACACACAAGGGAAGGGTTCAAAGTGAATTTTGGAGATTAAGCAATCATCTGATGTTATTTATTTAAAGTTGAGTAGTTTAATATTCCTTTAAATGGATTTTCAAAAAGTTCCTAAAAGGAACAAGAGTGTTATTTGCCAATTTTATCTTTCTGGGCAAAAGTTTCTTGGAATGCTAAAGTCATGTTTTCAGAAGGCAACTGGAAAGTGGTCACATTACTGTAAACTCAGAGCTATGTGGGTAGAGATCATCTTGGTTCTTAACCAATATAGTCCATGAACGATCTTCCATCCACATGTTAAATAATTAAAGAGTTTAGAAAGTGAACAGTGGTTAACCACATAATTTGAATTTCAAATATAATAATATTCCAACACTCTTATTGCAAATGAAGGACAGAATGATTTATTAAACACAATTGGAAGAATAATAATTCACCGAAATTTTAGAACGTTTTGTACCCACATTCTATTCTCTCTTTCTCTTGCTGGCTTTTATTCTTGTTCTCCCTCATTTGTTTCCTCCATGGAAAAGCACCCTACCTCATCTTAAGGTTTTCTAAGTTGCCATAAAGACTGTAGTCCTTGAAGGATATGTATTTCCTCAAGGTCAAACAGTCAATCATTTAAAGTCAGACAAGAATGAACTAACCTACCACTCCCAGAAGTCTGAGCCATTAACTAATGGAAAACTGAGAGCATTAAAATAAGAGAGAGAGAGACTAGATAGATGGGAAAGCCTTAGGTTTGGGTGCTGACAATGACAAGAAAGAAGAAAGTCTGCCATCTTGATCAAAAGCTGGAAAACGGGGATGTGAACTTGCCTCTGAGGCAGGTGGTTCAGCAAAAGGCCTTTCACTTTCATAATTAAAGAAAATAGAAAGTCATTGTCTTAGGTCATCTCCTATAACAGAATGCCACAGATTAGATGGTTTAAAAAACAGACATTTATTTATCACAACTCTGGAGATGGAGAAGTCTGAGATCAGCATGCCAGCATGGTTGGGTTCTGGTGAGAACTTTCTTTCTGGCTTCTAGGAGGTTACCTTCTTACAGTGTCCTCATATGGAGGAGTAGAGAGGGCTGGGACTCTCTGATCTCTAATTTCTTGTTCTAAGGGCAATAATCCCACCATGAGGACTTCACCCTCATGACTTCATCTGAACCTAATTATCCCCCAAAGGTCACGCCTACTAATACCATCACATGAGGGGTTAGGACTTCAACACTGGAGAAACACATTGAGTCCCTGAGAGCCATGGTGGGAGTCTCTGGTGTGAGAGATGAGCAGGGAAGGAAAAGAGATAAAGGACAAAGTTGGAAGCTTCTCTTTCCTGGGCAGAATCAGACTTCTGGGGCTAAGGAAACAGAGAAGGCAACGTTCATTACTTTTCTTCTTTGCTTCAAAAATGTCTTTCTCTCCCTTCTCTTTCTCTCTCCACGCTTTCCCCCAGCTCCCCCAATCTCTTTCTTCCCTTTACCAGTGAAATTATGAAGAGGATGGCAGGGGAGTCAGACAGGCTTTAATTCTTACCTAGGTCTCCCACATACTTAGCTGTACAATCTTAGGATGGAACTTTTCTTCTCTTAGCATCAAATTCTTTAAAAACAGAATAAAAATATCAGTACCGACTACCTTATAGCTTACTGTAAGGATTAGAGATAAAGCATATAACCTGGCTGGTACAGTATCTGATCTTTAAAAAATGGTACAATAGAACTCCGCCTAATGCAAACAGTGGTGTCTGCTCTGGTCTGAATGTATGTGTCCCCCTCCAAATTCGTATGCTGAAATCCTAACTCCCAATGTGATGATATTAAGTATTAAGAGGTAAGGGGGGAGCCCTCATGAAGAGGATTAATGACTTTATGAAATGAGACCCCAGAGAGCTCTCTTGCCCCTTCTGCCATGTGAGAAAATGACTCTCTATGAACCAGGAAGTGGGCCTTTGCCACAGTGTAATCAGCCTGTGCCTCAATCTTGGACTCCCCAAACACCAGAACTATAAGAAATAAATTTCTGTTGTGTATAAGCTGCTCAGTCTGTGGTATTCTGTTATAGTTACTCAAATAGACCAAGACAGTGCTCAAAAACCCGAGCTGTGTACAATATGAGGTTGTGTCACAAGATTAACCGATTAACTGATTAAGTGACAGAGGTGAGCCAGGCCATCTGGGAGTTCAGTGTCTGATCCAAACTCCTCCTACTCTGGGCTGAAGTTTGGTGCCACCTAGTGGTAATAGCTCTAGCTTAAAAAAATTTGATGGGTACCTTGGACTTCCAGAATAGCAGCAGTGATTGCAGAAATCTCCTGGTTTGTTGATACACATTATATTGGCCTGAAGCAGAGAGACTGGACTGGAAGAATACTGAGGACCCACTCCCCACTTTCCCGCTTCCTGAGACAGGATTATCCTAAATTTGCCCTGTCCAGCATCATCTTAGATTCCATGTCTCCTTCCTGAGGAACTTTGAATAAAGGGGATCAGGTAGATTACAATAGTCACTTGCTAATCATTCAATGTTTGAATTCAAGTTATTCTAATTTGTATTATTGCTAGGTGGATTATAGCAGGATTATTGCTTTATAAGTGATATTAATTGTATTGATATTAAATTCAACAAATATGTATTAATCACATGTTTGGTGCAAAGCAAACGGATAAGTAGTATGAATGTAAAGACGGGTAAGGCAGAATCTCTGACTTGAAAGCTTAATATCCAGTGGGTAGAGAGATATTTAAATAAAATCAAAGCCAGGTGAGTACAGGCATACCTTGGGGATATTGTGGGTTTATTTCCAGATCATCATACTAAAGTGAATACTGAAAAAAAAAGGGGGGGATATTGTAATAAAGTGAATCAAATGTAATTTTCCAGTGATACAAAGTTATATTTATACTATATTGGAACCTATTAAGTATGCAATAGCATTATGTCTATAAAACAAGGTACATATATTAATTAAAATACTAATTATTACTAAAAAATGATAACCATCACCTGAGTCTTCAGCGAGTCATAATCTCTTTGCTGGTGGAGGGTCTGGCCTTGATGTTGATGGCTGCTGATTGATCAGGGTAGTGGTTATTGAAAGTTGGGATGTCTGTGCAATTTCTTAAAATAATACTAAAGTTTGTCACATTGATTGGCTCTTTCTTTCAAGAAGGATTTCTGTACTTTGTGATGCTGGTTGATAGCATTTTACCCAGAATAGAATTTGTTTCAAAATTGGAGTCAGTCCTCTCAAAACCCTGCAGCTGCTTTATCAACCAAGTTTATGTAATATTCTAAATCTTTTGTTGTCATTTCAACAATCTTCACAGCATCTTCATCAGGGGTAGATTCCATCTCAAGAAACCACTTTGATCATCCGTAGGAAGCAACTCCTCATCCATTTTATCATGAGATTGCAGCAATTCAGTCTCATTTTTATGCTCCACTTCTAATTCTACTTCTCTTCCTATTTCTACTATGTCTGCAGTTACTTCCTCTACTGAAGTTTTCAACCCCTTAAAGTCATCCATGAGGGTTTGAATCAACTTTTTCTAAACACTTATTAATGGTTTTTTTTTTTAAGATTATTTATTTATTTATTTGACAGACAGAGATCACAAGCAGGCAGAGAGGCAGGCAGAGAGAGAGGAGGAAGCAGGCTCCCTGCTGAGCAGAGAGCCCAATGGTGGGCTCGATCCCAGGACCCTGGGATGATGACCTGAGCCGAAGGCAGAGGCTTTTACCCACTGAGCCACCCAGGCATCCCTAATGTTGATATTTTGACCTCTTCCCATGAACCACAAATGTTCTTAATGGCATCTAGAATGGTAAATCCTTTCCAGAAGGTTTTCAAATGACTTTGCCCAGATCTATCAGAAGAATCACTACCTATGGCAGCCACAGCCTTACAAAATGTATGTCTTAAAAAATAAAACTTGAAAGTCAAAACTATTCCTTTATCCATGGGCTAATACGCTTGGACGTTGTGTTAGCAGACATGAACACATTAATCTCATCGCGTATCTCCATCAGAGCTCTTGGGTGACCAGGTACATTGTCAATGATACATATCATTCATATAGGATATAAAATCATGTGTGTGTGTGTGTGTGTGTGTGTGTGTGTGTGTGTGATTTTACTTATTTATTTGAGAGAAAGAGAGAGAGAGCATGTGCATGAGAGAGCAGGGGTCAGGGGCAAAAGCAGACTCCCTGGGACCCCCAAGTGGGGCTCAATCCCAGGACCCTGAGACCATGAACTGAGCCAAAGGTGATGCTTAATCGACTGAGCCGCCCAGGTGCCCAAAAGAACAATAATATTTTGAAGGAATCTTTTCTCCTGAGCAGTAGGTTTCAACAGTAAACTTAAAATACTCAGTGAACCAAAAAAGAAACTAAACAAAAACCTCAGTAAACTGTATTATAAACAGATCTGGGCTTTGTTGTTCTATTTATGGAGCACAGACAGCATATATTTAGCCTAATTCTTAAGGGCTCTAGGATTTTCAAAATGGTAAATGAGCATTCGTCTTAAAGTCACCAGCTATGTTAGCCCCTAACAAGAAAGTCAGCCTGTCTTTTGAAGCTTGAAGCCAGGCATTGACTTCTCCTCTACAGCTATAAGAGTCCCAGATGGCATCTTCTTCTAATATAAGGTAGTTTCATCTACACAGAAAATCTGTTGTTTGGTGTAGCCGCCTTCATTCATTATCTTAGCTAGATCTTCTGGAGAACCTGCTGCAGCTTCTACAGCAGCACCTGGTGCTTCACCTTGCATTTTTATGTTACAGAGAGAGTTTCTTTCCTTAAGTCGCATGAACCAATGTCTTCTAACTTCCAACTTTTCTTCTACAGCTTCTCACCTGAGCCTTCACGAAACTGGAGAGTGTTAGGGCCTTGCACTCGACTCGACTTTGGCTTAAAAGAATGTTGGAGCTGGTTTGATCTTCTATCCAGACCACTAAAACTTTCATCATATCAGCAATAAAGTTGTTTTTCTCATTATTTGTGTGTTCACTGGAGCAGCACTTTTAATTTCCTTCAAGAACTCTCCTTTTCATTCGCAACTTAGCTAACTGTTTCACACAGGAGGACTTGCTTTTAGCCTCTCCGCTTTTGACAGGCTTTCTTTACTAGGCCTAATCATTTCTCACGTTTGATTTAAAGTGAGAGACATGTAACTCTTCCTTTCACTTGAACACTCAGAGGGCACTATAGGGTTACTAATTGGCCTGCTTTCAATATTGTTGTGTGTCAGGGAATACGGAAGTCAAAGGAGAGGGGAGAGATGGGGAACACCCAGTGGATGGAGCAGACAGAACACATACATTTATCAAGTTTGTCATCTTATCTGGGTGCAGCTCAAGGCACCCCAAAATGATTACAATGGTAACATCAAAGATCACTGATCACAGATGACCATAATATAATGAAAAAGTCTGAAATATTCTGAGAATTATCACAATTTGACATAGAGACACAAATGAGCAAATGTTGGAAAAATGGTGCCTGTAGACTTGAAGCCACAAAACTTTACTTTGTAAGAAACACAGTATCTGCGAAGCATAGGAAAATGAGGTATACCTGAAGTTCATTCCTACCGGATAAGTCAGGAAACATTCCAGGAAGAGGGTGGCACTGGAACTGAGGTTTTATCTATGCGTGAGTTTTCAACAGTGTGAGATGGGAAAAATATATTCCAGAATGAATACAAGCAGCGGGGTGTCAACGTGCTGCTGATGTTCCATTAGAGGAAATAACCAGACCCTCTTATGGTATTTCAGAGATAACATATGGTCCTACACTTCCATATTTTGGTATGATGAGTGAAAGCCACATGGCTGGGTTTCTGAGTGAGAGAACAGTCAGCTGTGTAAGGAAGATGGGCAGCAAGACGGGGGAGGCAGAGAGATTTCAAGCCAGGAGTTTGGATATCCCTGTGCTCAGTGAGAGATGGCAGGAATCTCAACTGGGATAATTAAACTGGGAAAGGAGATGAAACAGATTCCAGAAGCAAGGTTTGTGATGTGGAGGAAGGCAGAAAATGAGGGGAGAAAAGGATGATGACCTGGGAAAGCTGACTTTATAAATGGAAAAGTGTGTAGCATCGACAGAAGAGAATCTGCCTTTGCTCTTCCTTCTGTCTGTGGCAATGTTGCCCGAGTCTACCCACAAGGCTGGCTCCCTCACGGCCAGGTCTTTGCTTGAGTGCCGTCTTTCCAAATGGCCCCATTTTAAGTTGCAACCCCACTTCCTATCCTATAATGAATACTCCAAATCCCACTCTTTTGTTTTATTAATTTATTGCCTACAAGACTTATCACTCTCTAACCAATACTGCATACGCACATACACATTCACACTCATTTTTTAATGTGTCTTCTGCTGGAATGTAAGTTTCATGATGCAGGGACTTTTTGCCTGTTTTGTTCACTCTACTGTCCCATGTCAGTCTAGCAACTGGCACTGCACATAGTGGCCAAGTGTGTCTGTATCTCCACCAACCCCTACCAACTTCACCCAGGCACCTCCTGGAGCCTATTAAGGGTGACACTTGCCTGATGAGAATTCCAAGTGTACAATTAAATAGCAAATAAAGCAAATGAGAATTCCAAGTGTACAATTAAATAGCAAATAAAGAACAAATACAGGTCAAAAGAGAGACCACAGAAGAAAGGGAAAAGTGCTACATTTTAGTGAGAATAAATGAATGAATGAACAAATTTCCCAGGAATGATACAAACAAACTAAAGCTTGTTCCTGCTAATAACAGGAACTAAAAGTCAATGTTGAAATATGACTGAAAGTCAGAATAAATGGTCAGTTTTTATTATTGTTATGTAATGCTTCATTTCAAGCATCACTTATTTCAATTTTCTTTCAATGTATTATGTTTCTTGGATTAGCTGTAAGATTGAGCATATACAGAAGCTAATCCGCTTATCTATATTATGAAAATGAAGGAAATAGGCATAATTTTGATCACTTATGATTTTTGCTACTTAATGAGAACAAAGTTGTGTATCTAACTAATATTCCTGTTATTAAATGTATGATTTCAAAATAAATCAATAGATTTGGTTCATGTTATCAGCAAATTGTATATAGAAGTTTCAACCCTTGTCAAAAAAACAAGTTCATTTTGTTGTACTTTTCCAGAAATAACCTTTGAAGGACAACTGGCAAAACTGCTTAAGACTCACCTTCCTCTCTGTAATAATGCGCAGAAGATTTTACCAAGATCACTGATAATAACTAAAGCCTGGAATTATGTAAGTCCTCAGCTTTCAACTTAGATAAGGTTGATTTAACAAGCATTTATTGAGTTCCTACCTCTATGTGTCAGATACTTTGTTAAGAACAGAGAATTAAAAGATGTAAAAAGTGATCCCTTCCCCCACAGACTGCAGTCTAACAGGTAAGAAAGACAGGTCAAGTTAAGTATAATGTGAGCTCTTCCCTTCTCCTTTCTGAACAATTCAGTCCGAAAGCCATTAGGTGGGGCAGAGCATGGGAGGTGCCCAGGCCAGGGGGAAAAAGGGAAGTCACTGTGTTCTAGAACAGGCTGTTCGAGCCCGAGAGATAAGGAGGGACCTGCAAAGGAGGGCAGATGTGTGGGTGAGGTGGGTACCCACAAATGAGCATGGCCTGAGCTGTCCCCAAGGGCAGAGATACAGACATCTCTGTGGAGACAGTCTAGCCTGTGGTGTGAGTACCCCAGCTAAGGAGGGTGTGGCCAAGCATGGGGATTCAGGTGCTGAGCAGGGTGAGAAGTGTGAGAAGTGTGTACCTGAGAGGTGGGCAGGGAGGGAGCTCATGGACTTGGGGTCCTGGTACACAGAGGGCGAGGAGGGAGTCCAGATCGAGTAGTGGTCGGCATACGGTGTGAGAGTCTTAGTGGGATGAGGAAGGCATTGTGGGCAGCACAGACCAGCCCGGCATGGGGTGCTGGAGACTGATTTGGTGGAGGAGGGATTCTACACTGGGAAGGAAACAGCCACTAAGATGGAAGGCTAGTTAACATAAAACGGAATGTTATCTTTTTTTTAAAGTAAATATATTAAGGATAATGGAAGACAGGTTCATCACCTGGCTAGAGAAAGGAGTTATAAATATGGAAAAGGAATTAAACCCCATGACACTGAACTGGAATTATAGCTATTACTGCAAATTCATAGTTTTCAATATAGAGAGAAAAGCATGCATATGCAAATGTATATACATGTACATATATTTTCTAGCTCTGTCTACCCAGAGGTCAGGCAGCAGCAACACCTCAACAGCAAGGGCATGTCTAAGGCCAGATCTTGACTTCTACATAGCATTCCCTACTGCAAGGCATGAGGACCTCATGGAGAAATGACTGGAGCCGAGAAAGAATAAGATGAGACAAGAACAGCTTGTGCCAGAAAGCAAGAGAGTACTCGAAGAGCATGGAGACTCAGCAGAAGGATACAGAAGCCTTCCTAAAGAGAGTCTTGATGCCCAGATCTCAGACAGTTTGAGCATCAACATCATAGTAGTAATGGATTATTATTCAGTGAATAAAACAGGAAACTGTGCTACAGAAATAAGTAAATAACAAATAGTCTGATGGATAATGTGAAATGTATGGCATTTCAGAATACCTTCCATAAAATACTTATTAATTATAAAAAGAAAAAGAGTAATAGTATATTGGAGAAGCCCTGGAGAAACCACCTTAATAATTAAAGTGAACACCATCAGTAATGGAACAAATTGAAATTGTGCACATCTTGATAAGATGGAATGAGAAGAACACAGGATCACTTCTGTAATATTGCTGCTAAAAATTGCATTATCTGAATGTAATCACGAGGAAATGTGAGAAAATCCCAATTGAGGGACATGAGAAAATCCACTATAAAATAATTTTTCAAAAGTGTCAAGCTCATAAAAGTAAAAAAAAGACTGAGAAACTATTTGAGACTAAGGAAGACCAAACACAAGGCATGATTCTAGACTCAATTCTCTTGCAATAATTTTGCTGTATGGGATTGAGACAATTGAAACCTGAACAGGGTCTGAGGGCTGGATGGCGCTAATACGGCAATGTGAGTGTCCCTGTACTGATAACTATACTGTACTTGTGTAGGGAAATGTTCTTATTTTCAGGAAATAGACACTGAAATAATGGAGGGATTTCAGGTGACAACTTACTCTTAAATGGTGCAAGAAAAAAAGTTCTGACATGTAAATTTCATGTGAATTTTTATTGTTCTTTTTTTTTGTTTTTGAAGCATAATGTGCCACAGAGCCCAAATTTTCTTGCACATCCAGAGGAGAGCAAACACTACTCTCAAATTTAAGTGGCCCACCTTCTTCAGTACTGCCTCATAAACTGTACAAACTTGCCTAGTTGGTCAACACTAGAAGCCAATATTATAATGAAATTCATTATGATTTTCTCTTACCGTCGTCCATCAATAAAGCTTTTTTCTAAATAGTTTTATTGAGATATAATTCACATACCACAAAATCTACTCTTTTAAAGTGCATGTGCACAGTTCAGTGGTTTTTAGTATATTTACAGTTGGGCATCCATCATTTTAGGACACCTAATTTTAGGACATTTTTACCGTGTCGCTCCCCAAACCCATACCCATTAGCACTCATTCCTCATTTCCACCACTAATTTTATTTTTAAAACTTATTCCATTCTCTATTGGTGCAGGATATAGTGGCACATAGTAGGTAGTCAACAAATATTTGACAAATGAATTGCCAGTAGGTGATTGATAATACATCTATTCATGATTGTCATCTTTATAATTATCTTCCATTTGCTATTTTCCACATTTAATTTTAAAAAGTAGTCCTCAAGCATCTTATACTAAAATAAATTAAGCTTTCAGCTTCTTCAAAGTTACTTTATAAAATCCATGGTAGTAGTATTATCTTTATTGTGGTCTAACAGAATATAGATAATGAGCTACTATTATATCAATATGTGTTGGAAAGTTCTGAGGTCACTTTAGCATAGATACAAATAATCAGCATACTTGAACTTACAATCTTTGCCAAATTGGCAACCTACTCTAAATTTCTATGATGATAGACTAAATAAAATTCTTCAAATGCAGGATAACTTTATTACATGATTGAACTAGAGACAAACATATAAAAAAAGATATTTCTTCCAACGTAACCTTATGACAAAAAAGTAGTGGAGTACAGATTATGCATAACCATAGAATTGGGTTTTTTTTATAAACTACATTTTATTTTCATTAAAGACTCAGCAAGACCTCTTTTTCATGAACAAATCAATGCAAAACTCTTAAAAATGGTCAAATTATTATCTTGTGGTAATGGTGAAAAAAATTTAAGCCTCTACTTTAAAGAAACTCCTTAAAATTTTAGTACTTATATGGGTGCAGGCATTAAAAAACACTTACTTGTAAATGTTTGACAGTAATAAATCTCTCAAAGAACTGGATTAATCTGCTACAGAAAATATACTATCTCTAGAAAGAATGATTTTCATATAAAATAAAGTTCTCAAACTGAAAAAAGATACTTCAATTACATTTTTTGAAGTATTGTTTGTGTATGTTTTAGTCTATTTAAACTTCAGTTATTAAGCATAGGGTATAATAATCCCCACCATCACTTAAAAATCCGTTTCTTAAAATGAAGAAATGCAACAATAGTGAAGATAATAAAGAAGAAAACTAAATGAAAACATCATATTTTTTTCTTATAAAAGTTTCCATATTTCTCCTTCACCAAAGGAGCTCCTAGACTGCATGTATGGATAATCTGTTGCTCCACAACTTTTGTTTCCAGTAAAATGCAGCCAGTGGAGTGAGAAGGCAGAACACTGATAAATGCCTCAAGAGAAGTAAATTTAGATATATACTGTTACACTTACTGCATACTGCTTTGGATAGGTAAAATGGCAACATATTCTCAATGGAAGATTTAGAAGCTACACCTGATTTATGTTGATAGTGCAGTGATTGCAGAATCTAAGAATTCATTTCAGGGGCCAATGACACAGTGATTGCTGCTATTGTAGAAAGCAGATTATGGATGAATGGTACATCTAATTCTAACAACATTAAAAGAAAGTGAGCACTGTTCTCTAGACTCCATAGTGTACAATACAAAGGTGGACATTGTTCAACTGAAAACGCTATGAAGAGAATAATGGCTAACTTCTACCAGATGAAGAGGAAGGACACTTGCAAACACGCAGAGGTCCCAATGATGATAAAGTTTCATTTGCATCACCTCTGATTACACATTTTGATTGTATATGAAATGATTGGGCACATTATCAAAACAAAATGAGATCATCTGTGAAGCAGGATGTTTGTTAGAATCCTTGGGATCAATCAGAATGGAAATTGTGGCTCATACATGCGATATGCCTAAGCAGAGCAAAGTCACTCTGAGGACTGGGCCAGAGAACAAAGAGAGTTTGGCGATCAAGAGCCTGAGCTTTCCTGCTATTAGAACGGGTAACAGATATTGCAAACTCTGTAACTATTTAAGTCTGTTTCAGGCATAAAAGAAATGAAAGAAATTACATGTCATGTGCCCAATATCTGGCATTGGCAATCTGAGGGGTGAGTTATTTTCAGTAAAATTACATTACTTTCATCATCTGACTTAAGTCAAAAGCGAAGATTATCTTGTTAAGGGAATTGGGAAAGAATGTGAAAATTTAGCAAGGGTATATATCAGAGGCTGAAATGAATGCTAAACTAGGAAATAAAATCTTGGATGGGGTGGAAGGTTGGGGTAAAATATGTAAAGCCAAGGAAACCCATGAAGAAAGAGGCAAGTTGGTTGGCTAAGGATGGGTCTGGGGGTGCCCTGGAATAGGTCTAAAAATTCATCTGCACAAAGAATGCCAGGTATCATTGTTTTAACTATAATTAATAAGTAAATTATGTATTATTAGTACTGTGTGCATACATATAATGAAGAAATGCAAGGGAGTGATTACCAAGAAAGTCGGGAGAGGGAGAACACATGGGAGCCTCTTACTTCTTAACCTGAGTGGTAGATACACAAGTGTTTGTTTATCTAGGTGTTTTCTCTAAACTTACCTATGAATAATATATTGTCCTATGTGAATGATCTTTCACAAATGAAATAAGAAAAAGTACACGGAAGATGATGAGTGTTACAGAGAAAAAGCAGGGAGGGGAAGTGACTAGAAGTGTATGGGCTTAAAGAAGGGGAAAATAAAATTTTAAGTAGGCAGACTTGGCAAGGCCTCACTGAAAAGGTGACCATTGAGCAAAACTTGAAGCAGGTGAAGGAGTGTGCTGTGTGGATCTCTGGGGGTGGGAAAGGATTTCCAGGAAGAGGCAACAGGAAGTGAAAAGGTGCTCAGACAGGAACATGTCACAGTATAGTTTCCCTAAAATTACCGTGTTTGCTAGTAATCACCTGACAGATTGATTTTTAACTTTCACTGATGTCTTTCACTCCTTTGGGTTGCTTCATGTAAATCACACCGAGACTGTACTCGGTTAGGGGATAGCCAGAGTAAGAGAAAATGGGTCCAGTTGAAAACTAATAAAGTTTCTGCAGGAAGCATGAATATATATGAGGTGAGAAACGAGAGTAAACAAAAAAGGTATCTTTTAATTTTTCCCATTTTAAGCTTTTTAAAACTAAGTAGGAGAAGACAGGAGAAAAGGAATATAGCTAGAAAAGTAAATGAAATATTACCTTAAGCACAGAAGTTCTAAAGACATATCCAGGTTAGGTCGCTCTGAAGCAACATACTCAGTTAAAAAAAAAGTCAAGTTACAAGTTTTTACAGCTAAATGAGGCAGAATATTTCATTTTCCCTCCCTCTTTCCATCCTGGTGCCATTTTGAAATAATGTACCTCTGGTTGAATATACATTTAATTGAGCTATTGTTTTGCCACTGTTTAAGAACAGATAGTTAACAAGACTATACTACGTTTTAAGCAAGGGCTGCTTATTCTCTATCTGTTGTGTAATTAATGCCTCTAATTCCTCGTCTGTATTATCCCTCAATCATAGCTAATTTAAAAAATAACCTCCAGGTTATGTATTTATTCTGGATATTTTTTTCCAGATTTTAATCCTCAATTGTGTTGCAGTGTTTAAATTGCTCAACCGTAATAGCGGATTTGCATTTGTTTGGACTTTTACGTCAAGGTAGATTTTTTCCATAGTCCTAGACATTTTGCCCTGGTGCACAAGGCAGGAGGTTCTGACTAAAGGAAACGACTGAGACAGACTAAGAAGACTGATGGGAAAATAGAGAGTATGGCAAAGAACTTTTAAAAATAAGAAAAAAGAAAAAAAAGACAAAGGCATTTTTCCTAGTTAAATCATTAATTTTTGGGGGGGGGCATATTGGCTCTATTTTTGGGAACTCTTGACCTTAACCTCCTTAGCTCTCCAGGCTGCTACCAATGCACAACCCCCACCACTGGGTCCCCTTTAGCAGCAGAACTGGGGGCTGTGGGAGGAGCTCTGGACCCCTGTGATCATCAGCACCACTGTGCAATCTGTGCCAGGTTCACCCATTTTGAAATGTGTCGGGAGAGGGAATGATTCAGGCTTTTTCATTTTTCTTCACAGCAGATTTAGTATTTTCAGGTATCAGAGCACCAAACTCTCAAGTTTTATTTTCTTGTTACCTGAGGACTAAATTTTTGACTTAGCTGTCCCAGAAAACACATCTCCCCATTTCTATCCCTTCTCATTAACATGGAATCGGTAGTTTACGTTTGGGTAACAAAGAACAAAGAGCACAGTCAGAAGCTTAATGGGGCATAAAAGCTGCAGGGATTTCAACAACAAAACCTGTGAACCACAGGAAGCTTTCTGCTCAAAGTGAATTTGCTGAAACCTTGACTGGAGCTTTGTTAAGTCAAGAGGTTGGTCAGGGACCGTGGAAAAACAGCCAAAACCAAGATGATGCTCCTCATAGGACCCTTTATATTACAACACGTGAAAAGGAGATGCTGATAACACATCATCAAAAATCACTACCCCAGATTGATTTCCCAATATATTAGCTCCAGAAATCAAAGAACTTTGAAGATCATAGTGCTCCTGATGTGCTTAGAAGTTCAGGGGCAAGTTGTTTTTGACAAGTTAGTATTGGCAATAGGAAAATTGCCCCAAAGGCAGCCCTTTGCCAGAGATGGAAAGACTCTGGCAGCCCCGGGAAAAGGAAGCTTATAGATCCAGGAAGACCTACTAGTTCCTGGTTGGTTTTACTGCTTCTCATTAAGATATTGCCAGATGTAGTATGTCTCCTACCACTTTCCAGAGACTGGTTTTCTGCTCAGTAGACACTGGTACCATCTTGGTGGGTACAATTTTCATTCTTGTAATTAGTTGTGGGCACTACTAATTGCTTTTCTAATTACCTGCTTGAGAATGCCAATTATCTCCTTGCCCCCACAGAAGCATATGCAATTGGCTAATTAGACCTTCAAGTAGGCAACTAGAAATATAATTAGCCATTTGAGAGAACAATTAGTTGTACCATCAATTTTGCACCCATAAAGGAAGCTTTGGTTTAATTTGTAATCTATAATGTGAAATGAAAACTGAACAGAGCTTGAGACTTTATAAAGGAATATGAATATTTACAGGAGGAAATTTGAAATATGCTATTCAGGTAGGGAAGATGTGCCTCTTTTTAACAGATATCAATGAAATAGTCTCCTAATTTAAGAAACAATTCTATAGGGAAGTTCGGAGTGATTTTGCCGGCTAGATTCGGTATTAAACCTAAAGTCAAAGGAAAGATACGTTACTCAAAATTCAGTATCAACTCAGAGGACAAGCTTATTCCATAGAACTACTAAGAAACATAATTACTATAAGTAAATCTAGTAGGTAAATCTGTTTTGATGGGGTATAGTCTGTCTCATACCTCCCAAGGGAAAATGTTATATACCTATATTAGTTTCCTGAGGTGACTATGATGAAGTTTTAGAATGTTAGTGAGGTTTGGTGGGGTGATGTCTGGAGCCAACAACCAAGAAAGAATTCTTGAGACATTTTTGGTGCAAAAGGGTGGTTTATTGAAGAATGGGGACAGGACCCTTGGGCAGAAAGTGCTGCTGCCCTGGGACCGTAAGGAGTGGTCCATTATATGCTTGCAAGTTGAGAGGGGGTCAGGGATGGTATAAGTCTCTAAGGAATTTTGGAAGCAAGGTTTCTAGGACATTGAGAGGCTAGCTGTTGTTGGGGAAAAGGTTATTCATTACCAGTAATAAAACTTTTGTTATGAGACCCTTCAGATGTATATCAGTGGGCCATATGCTTGGGCAAGATTGTCAGCACTATCTTGGAGGGTTTAGAGATAAAGGAAGTTTCCAAAGGAATTGTTAAAGTAGACTTACAGGATCCTGGTTGGGGGTAGGGTCGATCAGGCTAGGATTGCCTTTGACCTTAGCAAAGCCTTAAGGTGGAGAATCCCTAGAGGAATGTCACTCTGCCTGTTTCAAGGGCTTGTCAGCGGGTAAGGAAATGTAATAATTTTTTCTTTTGCCTCTGTTTCCCACATCAACTATAACAAACTACCCAAATTTGATGGCTTAACTCAACAGATATCTATTTTCTCACAGTTATGGAGACCAGAAGTGCAAAACCATTTTTCCTAGGCTGAAATCAAGGTATGGGCAAGGCTAGGGACTTTATAGGAGGATAGACTCCTTGCCTCTTTCAGCTTCTGGCCTCCCTTGGTTTGTGTCTGCCTTTCTCCAATTACTGCCTTTGTGGTCTCATTGCCTTCTCCTCTTCTGGTGTCAAATCTCCCTCTTCCACTCTTTTCTACTCAGACACTGGCAATCATATTCAGAGTCCACAAGGATAACCCAGGATAATCTCCCCTCACAAGATCATTAACCTAATCACATGTGAAAAGACTCTTTTCCCAAATAAAATCACATTCACAGGTTTTGGGGATTAGGATGCAAATATTTGGAGGTGGTGGGTAGGGGAATGGTTTTAGCCTATAACAATACCCCTATAAAACAGGTGATTGGAGCACATGTTCATCACGAACTTCAAGAAACAACGTTCCAGTTTATAACTAATATGAGATATAATTTCTAAATATAATATCCCTCGTACATGGATTGCTATGAAGATAAGACACATAAAATCTAACAAGTGTTTTGGTGAAAGAAGGGGCTTCGCTAAAACAAAAAGAAGGGTATTATTAAATAGGCTTCAAATGATAAAACAGACATTTCTAAGAGCCAAGTAAGTAAAGAATAACATTCTTGAAATTAGCTGCATCATGAGAAAATAATTAAAGCTATAAGCATCAGCCTTAGCAACCTGAATGGGTAAAGCTCACATATATTGATGCTGTAAATCTCTAATCTCAAGAGCTTAGAAAGTACAATAAATTTATAGTCTTAGATATCATTCTTTTCCGAAAGAATGACCTTCAGTTACAAACAAGATACAAGACTACTGAATACAAAGACACTTTCAAAATCACGAGCAGCTTACACATTGACTTTGCCATTGATTGATATGTTAAAGTAACAAATCCCAGGCTGGGTAACCATGGCAGACCATGTTTTAAATATCAATTCATAGAATTAGTTAAAGAACCCTTGATATTTTCAACTTCAACAAGTAGTTAACTACGAACAAAAACAAAGATTATTACTTAACCACAGTAAGTATCAGACATATTAATCCAACGAATTAAAAACAATGTTTCACTGTTTCTCACCTCACCTTGGCAAAATTCCCATCTCCAGATAAACATAACATTCAGATTTCTCAAGATATTGCCATCAGTGCATCTGTCAGTTTAAAGGTTTAACATTTAAGAAACACAGTTTGGAAAAGAAACAGAGGATTAGGATGCAGACAGTAGGTCAGATGAATAAGCTGTCACCAAAGGAACTTAATATTAGCAGGGTCAACCATAAGAGAGCTGAAGGAAAATCAGGGATCTATAAGAACCTGTAATGAGCTGAATAGTGTCTCTCCAAAATGCATGTCCACCAAGAACCTCAGAATATGAACTTATTTGGGAAGAGGGTTTTGTAGATGCAATTAGTTAAAATGAGTTCATATTGGATTAGGATGGGCTCTAAATCCAACAAACAGTGTCCTTAAAGGCCATATGAAGACACACAGGGAAGAAAGAAATTCATGTGATGACAAAAGCAGAGATGGGATTGATAAAGCTACAAATCAAGAAGTGGTGAGGATTACTGGAAGCCACCAAAAGCTAGGAGAGAAGCAGGGAAGTAGTCTCTAGAGCCTTGACAGTGAGCCTGGTCCTGCCAGCACCTTAATATTGGACTTCTGGCATCCAGAACTGTGATAAAGAGAGATTAAATTTCTTTTGTTTTAAACCACCCAGTCTATGGTAATTTGTTAATGGCAGCCCTAGGAAACTGATACAGATTTTGGCACCAGGAAGTGAAGTGCTTCTATAATATACACCTACAGATCTGCAAATGAGGGGCACCTGGGTGGCTCAGTCAGTTAAGCATCTGCCTTTGGCTGGGGTCATGATCTCAGGGTCCTGGGAAGGAGTCCTTCATTGGGCTCCTTGCTCAGTGGGAAGCCTGCTTCTCCTTCTCCCTCTGCCTACCATTTCCCGTGCTTGTGCTTTCGGTCTCTCGCTGTCACTCTCTGTCAAATAAATAAATAAAACCTAAAAAAAAAAAAAAGTTATTTTCTTAAAAAAAAAACTGCAAAGGGGGGTGCCTGGGTGGCTCAGTGGGTTAAAGCCTCTGCCTTCAGCTCAGGTCATGATCCTGGGGTCCTGGTGTCGAGTCCCACATCGGGCTCTCTGCTCAGCGGGGAGTCTGCTTCTACCTCTCTCTCTGCCTGCCTCTCTGCCTACTTGTGATCTCTATCAAATAAATAAATAAAATCTTAAAAAAAAAAAAAGCTGCAAAGGATTTTGCTACTCGGTAATGGGTAGAAGTTGGAAGAATTTTGAGGCACTTGATAGAAACACTAGATTTCCTTGAAAAGACTGTTGGTAAAAATATGGATACTATGGATACATTTTCATGAGAGCTCAGAGAGAAGTGAAGGGAGCTGTAGAGGAAGGTTCTATTGTCTTAGAGAATAACATATATTGTCATTAACAGAATGTTGCTATATGTCCACAATAGCCAAACTGTGGAAGGAGCTGAGATGTCCTTCAACAGATGAATGGATAAAGAAGATGTGGTCCATATATACAATGGAATATTACCCAGCCATCAGAAAGGATGAATACCTACCATTTGCATCAACGTGCACGGAACTGGAGGGGATTATGCTAAGTGAAATAAGTGAAGCATCAAAAACTAATGATGTACTATATGTTGGCTAACTCCACATAATAAAAAAAATCTTAACATTAAAGGTGTTTCTGGTGGGGTCTCAGATGAAAATAAGGATAATAAAAAAGTGGAGGAAAGGCAAAGTGTAGAAGGTATGCCTGTTTTCTTCATACTGCTTAGAGTAAAGTGTGAGAAGAAAGAGATAAACTAGGGCAAAGACTGTGATAAGCAAAAAGGAACCAGAACTGTGTAGAGAGTACAAATGTTGTAGTTGGACCAAATTTTGTTGAAGAAATTAGATATCTGACTCATGGATCCAATCAACCAATCTCAGCAAAAGCCAGCAGAGATGGGATTGATGGGGTTATCTAGGGAAGATATGTGGAGACCATCTTGTGTGATGGGGTGGATGAACTCCCTGTATTGCACAGGAGACCAACAAGATTTTTGAGAAATGTATACCAACAGAAACACTGCCACAGCTTAGATGGAAAGGTACAGAGATGGGAGGAAATGAAGAATGATTCTGGTGGCAGAGCCACAGATGCAGAAACCAGAAGGGGCCACCATGGGTCCCAACAATAGAGCAGTGAGCCAATAATGATTATTTTCAGGCCTTGGAATCTAATAGAACTTGCCTTTCTGGGTTTCAGATTTGTATGAAACAATGATCCATTTATCCCTTCCATTTTCTTCCTTTCAGAATGGGAATGTCTATCTTGTGCCTGTCCCATCATTCTATTCTGGAATCAGATAACTTGTTTTCCAGTTTCACAAATCTACAAATAGAGAGGAATTTTGCTCTAAGATGGATCATACCCACCTATACCTGATTTACATGCTGAGATTTGAAACTTTTCAAGTTGATATTTAGATGAGAACTTGGATTTAAAGTTAATACTGGAATGAGTTAAGACTTTGGGGATGTTGAAATGGAGTGAATATATTTTTCACATAAGATGATATGAATTTCAGGGGACCACAGGGTAACTGTACTGGGCTGAATAGTGTCCCATCAAATTTATGTCCTTCCCAAACCTCAGAATGTGACCTTTCTTGGAAAAAGGGTCTTACCAGATATAATTAGTTAAGAGGAGAAATAACTGGATTACGATGTGGGCCTGCTTAGATCCAGTGACTGGTATCTTTGTCAGAAGGCCATGTGAAGACTATGGCAGAAATCGGAGTAATGCAGCTGTAAGTCAAGGAACACAAATGTTCCCGGCAACCACCAGAAGCTAGGGAAAAGGAATAAAATTATTTCTCTTTCAGAGCCTCCAGAAGGAACCAATTCTTCCAGCTTCCAGAGCTGGCAGATAATACATTTCTATTGTTTTAAGTCCCCCAGTTTGTGGTAATCTGTCATGGAAGTCCTAGGAAAATAATCCAGAACTAATCTTGCAATTAACATACACCTTACTCATTTGTCAGTCCTGAGTTTCGGACCATCTCCTGTAAGAAGTCTTGTCTAATTCTACTGCTCTATGAACCTTGGGCATACCTTTATCACAGGACTTACCTCGCTGTGTTGACATTATCTCTTCGTATGATATTTCCTCCACAGTGGTCTATGGATTTGAAGGCAGGGCTCAGGTCTTTCCCTATTTGTATCCCCAACATCTAGGACTAGGCCTGGCACAAATAAAAAATCTTAACAATCCTAATAGTTAATAGGTGGTGTGTGATTATATAGTATCCTATAAGTTCCACACAACTGCATAAAGTGTACTTTTCTGACTTTACAGAAAAGGAAACTGAGGTTCAGGGAAATTAATTTCTTGCTTTAGCTCACAAAGCAAATAAATGACAAAGCTAGGTCTTCAACACAATTCTGACTCTAAATTATTTCATACTTCTCTCTTGATACTATCTGACATAAGGAATTCCTGCTCACCACCTGTAAGTAATTCACTTACAAGAACTAGAGGAAGAGTAACTGCTCTATGAGTTGAAATAAAATCGTTTGAATGTTAAAGTCCAAAGATGACCCGTAGGTTGTCTTAATATCTTTCATTTGTAGGTATATATTCTCTATATATGATATGATATATGTATTTCGCATCTTCCCCCGCCCTTTTTTTTTTTTTTTAAGAAAGCACAGCTTTAAAGATTTTATTTATTTATTTGAGAGAGAGAGCAAGAGAGAGCATGAGAGGGGAGAAAGTCAGAGGGAGAAGCAGACTCTCCATGGAGCTGGGAGCCCGATGCAGGACTTGATGCTGGACTCCGGGATCATGACCTGAGCTGAAGGCAGTTGCTTAACCAACTGAGCCACCTAGGCGCCCTCACATCTTCTTTATACATTTATTCATTGAAGGACACATAGTTATTTCCTATCTTGGCTATTGTGAGTCAAGCCGCATTGAGCTGGGAGGGGAGTCGATGGTAGTAGGCGTGCATCTGTCTTTTCAAGTTAATGTTCTCTTTTCCTTTGGATTCAGAATTGGGATTACTGGATCATATAGTAGCTCTATTTTTAATTTTTTGAGAAATTTCCATACTGTTTTCCAAAGTGGCTGCTGCAGTTTACATCTACCACCAATACACAAGGATTCCCTTTTGCCCACCTTCTTGCCAAGACCTATCTCTTGTCTTTTCGGTGATAGCCATGCTAACAGGAATGAGGTGATATCTCATTACGGTTTTGATTTGCATTTCCCTGAGGATTAGTGATGCTGAGTACCCTTTCATGTACCTGTTGGGCATTTATATGTCTTCTTTGGAAAGATGTTTATTCAGTTCCTCTTTCCAATTTTTAATCAGATAGCTTTTTGGGGGAGGGGGAGGTTATTTTGATGTTGAGTTGTATGAGTTCCTTATTATTTTTAATATAATATGTGTATTATATTTATATATAAAATTATATAAAGTTATATATAAAACCTTACTTATCAGATATACAATTTGCAAATATTTTCTCCAATTCCATAGGCTGCCTTTTCATTTTGTTGATTGTTTCCTTCACTGTG
The DNA here is from genome assembly GCF_010015895.1 of Lontra canadensis. Taxonomy (NCBI): domain Eukaryota; kingdom Metazoa; phylum Chordata; class Mammalia; order Carnivora; family Mustelidae; genus Lontra; species Lontra canadensis. Next base: position 4,625,070 of record NW_022630997.1, read on the forward strand.
CAGTAGCTTTTTAGTTTGAGGTAGTCCCACTTCGTTTATTTTTGCTTTTTTGCCTTTGCATTGGGGTCAAATTAAAAACAAAAAAAAAATCATTGCCAAGACTAATTAATGCTAAGGAGCTTACCCCCCTATGTTTTCTTCTAGGAGTTTTATGGCTTCAGGTCTTACATTCAAGTTTTTTGTCTAATTTGAATTGATTTTATGTAAGGTGTAAGGAGTTCAGCTCCATTCTTTTGCATGTGGCTGTCCAGTTTTACCAATATCATTTGTGGAAAAGACTATTCTTTACCATTTATAATTATGTCAAAAGAAATGACACCAAAAAATCCATTTATAATTACACTCAAAAGAATAAAATACTTAGGAATAAATTTAACCAAGGAGGGGAATGATCTGCACACTGACCAAAGTAAGATATAGATACTGAAGATGACACAAATAAATGGAAAGATATTCCATGCTCATACATTAGAAGAATTAATATTATTAAAATATCCATACTATCCAAAGTAATCTACAGATGGTACTGCTATGAACGATTTTTTTACATATGTCTTTGATGAACATCTATATTTGTTTCTGTTGGGCTTGTATCTGAGAGGAGAATTGCTTGGTCATGGGTATGTATATGTTAATCTTTAAAATATTTGACCTATTTTTCCAAATAGTTGTACCAATTTATACTCCCAAAAGCAATGTATGAGTGTTATGGTTGTTTTCATATCCTAGCCAAGATTTCGTGATGTCTTTGTTTAATTCTAGCCATTTGTGTGGATAGGTAATGGTGTTGCACTGTAGTTTTAATTTGCATTTTCCCAGTGACTAATGAAGTTGAGCACCTTTACATAAGTTTATTAGTCATTTGGATATCCTTTTATGAAGTTCCTGCTCAAATGTTGTGCTCTTTTTTCTACTGAGCTGATCACATCTCTTCTTTTTAATTTGGAGGAATTCTTTATATACAATGAAGAATAAGTCCTTTCTAAAGATATTTTTGTAGGAAATACCTTGTCCCATTACATAGGTTATATTTTCACTCTCTTAACAGTACCGTTGGATGAAAGAAGTTCTTAATATAGTTTAATATACCAAATTTTCTATTATGGCTACCACTTTTTATTGCATGTTTAAGGAAGCATGAAATATCTCCAAGTCATGAACCTATTTGCTTTCCTTTAAAAACTTTGTTTTATTTTTACATTGTAGATCTGTAGTCCATCTGATTTTGACTTCTGTGAGATGGGAATCCTAATAATTTTTTTCTTATATGGATATCCAATTGATCTAGCATGATTTATTGAAAAGACCATTTTTCACTGAAATGCAATGCCACCTTTGTCATGTATCATACCACACTTTCTACCATCTGATCTATTTTTCTATCCTGGCACCAATTCCAATTGGCTTAGTTATTACAGCTTTATAATAGGTCTCGATATCTGGTAGCATACAGTTTTCTTCTTTGGATATTCCTTGCCTTTTGATTTCCATAAATATTTTAGAATCAGTTTGTCAATTTCTACAAAAAATGTCTCTAGGATTTTTATTGGAAATACACTGAATCTATTTTCAATCTAGGGAGAAATGACATCACTGTAATACTACATTTCTGGTTCTCAAATATGGTCTACCATTCTGTTTAGTATGACATCTTCAGATCTCTCAATAATGTTTAGTTTTCACTGTAGAGGCCTTACACACTTACACAATATTATTATTAACACTTCTTGTGTTACACTTATTCTTAGGTATTTAATAGTTTTGATGTTATTGTAAATGGTAAAATTTTTATACTTCATATTGTATTGATTGCTATTTCAAAATCATTCTAAAATCATAGAGTATCAGGCTTGAAATATCCCTTAGAGGCCAAGAGAAAATAGCTAGTAAGTGACATATTTTGGGCATATGTTCTAAGGATAGAGCCTTGATGAGAGTGGACAAAATATATCCTCCAGAAGTTAGTGGTATCTTTGTTCAATTTCCGCTTTCATTACTAGAGAAAACCGGTGGCTCTCTGGTCTTAATTTTCTTCTTTATAATATGGTGTTATCATGCTTACTAAATATAATTATGCAAAGTACCTAGAACTCTGTACATGTAATAAATAGCAACTGCTATTCAGATCATAGGGATAGTGCTTTTTTTTTTTTTCCTTTTCAATATATTGTGCTCTTTCTTCTGGCTCTTCTTTTTTCACTACCTCCTTAATGAAAAAAATTTTTAAAATATCATCTAGCATCACACTTTCAACTACTTATTACTACTGTTATTTATAGCCTGACTTATTCCTTAATATATTTGAAATAACTAACAATAAAACTCACATGTGTACCATTTAAGAATAAAGCCTAAATAGGTCAAGTAGGGCTATCCTTCTCCTAAGATTTTATAGTAAGATGGTTAATGTCCTTGATCATTAAATATAGTTCTGAAATTCCTAGTAGCCAAGACCAGAAGGGATCTTCACTGACAGACACAGGAAGCATAAAAATTCTTGGGAAAAAGATAAACATTTTCTAGGAACACAGTTACAAAAAAGACATATCATGTGTGTATAAAAAACAATGTATTTGCTAGTTTTACGACTACTTTGACATTTTCTTTCTGTATTGTACCAATTCTAAAGGAATGCCAAAGCAGAACATTACCCTGTAAACCAGGAGAATATTTCTTTAGGCAGTTACATTCTAATGTACTCAAATTAAACTATATTTTGATATTTGAATTTATTTAGTATAAACAATTATTTTATCAGTTATACATGTTATATAAATATAATATCAGTTGCAGTGATATTATATTTAAAAATAAAAGGAGTCTGCTTAAAATTCTTCTTATACTTTGCTTTCAAGTATCAATGATCTCAACTATAATATTGGCAGGAGCTTAAAGAAAGACAAATCAAGATGGAGATTTCTAGCAGACACCCATGATTGCACATATTCTGAGGATTATTTGGCTTAAAATCCATATAACTTAGAGACCAAATATGTGGCTTGTACTGTAGATACTCAGTGATAAATATTGTAGCCCTCAAAGCCTAGGCATTCCACTAGTCTTAGTTGCCACCTCTCAGCAGATAACTCCCGAGCCTAGATCTTTATCCTAACTTCTCGGCTGAGTTACATCCATGCTCACATTTCCAATGTAGATATTACTATTTAGCTGTTCTACCAGTAACTCATATTTAACATGTATAAAATTAAACTCATTCTCAAATCTGCTCTTTTATCTCTCTGATTTCTATTTCTATTAAAAGAAACCCCAAAACCTCAGGTGCTAAGCTTAGATCTGAGAAACTTCTCGAATTGCTTCCATCCCATGCAGTGATATACAAAGATCGGAGGCAGTGGGAGCAATCTTCTCTTGCAGGCAATAAAGAGGGCATTGTCTGTAAAGAATTGAAAACAACAATAAAGCTGACTAGAAATGGGTAGGGTTTTTATTATTACCAGTTATTGGAAATTTTAACCATGTCAGTCTCCCACCACATTCCACTTTGGTACACTCTGTTGTCCCTGTGCTCTTGAAGTTGAATAAGTTATAAAGTTATATCCTTTTTTCCTCTGAGATAACTGTTTCTATGTCCCTAGCCTCAGGGTCTCATTGCCTTATGGTCATTTTGCACTTAGACTTTTCTTCTTCCATTTCATCTTATACAGGCTACCAGAGTAAAAACAAATAACAATTTCTGAACATTTCATTCTTTAGCACATAATCTCTTTAGCACATAATAGCTCCCTATTGCCAACAGAATAAAGTTCAAAACTTAGCTTGGTACTCAAGGCCTTGATGATCTCCATCCTTTCCCCCCTCCCTCTCTCCATGCTTTCTTCCAGAAAGAACCATGTACTCTATTTCATGTATATGCTTTACCTCTGGAACTTAGTTCACTCCTATTCTTTACCTTACTTCTTCACAGCATCTCTGTCTACATTCTACTCATTCTTCTTCAAAGACCAACTCACTGTTAACTTCTTACATGAGTGTCTTCCTTATGTCAACTTCAAGAAAATTCTTCTCTGTGTTTGCTTAGTATTTTATCTGTTTTCCTTTATGGTGTTTACTTTTTTATACTTCGTACATCACAGATTTTTTATCTTAGTTCTCATAGACTATAAGCTTCAACTAGCCTGGCATACACTTAGCATTTAATAATACTTCTATTTACTGTCACTCATAAACTCCTTGGAGTTAGGGCCAAATCTCACTCATATGAGCCCCCAGCAACCATCCCAATTCTTTACATGAACCAGACTCTAAATAAACACTTCTTGAAATGAAGGAAGTATATAACATTCAGTTACTAATCATGTGATTGTTGTTAAATATTCTGTTCTTGTTCTTCCCTCCTGTTCATAATTCCCAAGGAAAGGCCGGCCCTGAACAATACTATCTATTCAATTGCATTTTGCCTCCCATCAAAACCACATGTTCTCAATAGTTTCTTTCATGTTCCAAAGGGTTTAAATAGGCACAGAATCCCCAGAACTTTTACTTCAAGGCCATTATGAATTTTTCCCTTTTTTGAACTCTCAGCACATATTATTTATATCACTCATTTGGTTCTTAATCATATACTTCTTTGTTACATGTCTTATATTTTTAACTCATGCATTGTTCTTTTTTTCCCGAGGGCTGGATATTTTTTTCCTAGCCACAGTGAAATTCTTTTGTGGATGAGGGCCTTCCATTTTCCTCCCCAACATCTAACACAGGGCTATTTTTTTTTTTTTTGAATGAAATGTTTTGTTGAAAATATGTTGTCTAGAAATTTATACTAGATATCTCCTTCTCTCGTTAGGAGAGTTAAAGTTAAATTTGGTAAAATTAATGTTGAAATACATCAAATGCCATGGAATTTATGTCAATTAATTTTCCTTAATCTTACAGGATTATTGTTGAATTTGGAATTATAGAAAATATATTACTTACTTAGCAAGAACTTTACATGTCTTTACATAACAATAAAGTCACAATTCCTATTTTTGAATTTAGAAAATTTTTAAAAGGAAATTAATATGTATAAATTATTTTATGTTATTCAGTTAATAGCAGATATCAAAACTAGTAACAATTAAAAAAAAATAACTTCTGCTCTTTAAATGTTTGCTGGTTTTCAGACACTTGGCATATATTTAATTCTTACACATTCGGTAGACGGTAGGTATTATTACACTCCTGTTATGGATGATAAAATGAGAGCTTAGTGATTAATTTAACATCGCCAGGGTCAACCAGACACTGTGTAAAAATAGGGATTCTACTCTTGGTCTGTCTGACTATAAATCTTGTGTTCAAAAAGGTAGGTTGACTGCCTTTCCAACAAGAAAAAGGATTGTTCCCTTTTCTACTGATAAATGCTTTTCCCAACTACAATTCATTATGAAAATATTCAAGCATGCAGAAAAGTTGGAAGAATTGTGTAGTAACCACCATATACTTGCACTCCAATTCTATAAATCTTAACATTTTGCTTTATTTGCTTTATCACAGCTTTATAAAATGGATCTATCCATTTGTCCATTTATCAATCCATTTCTTTTGAAACATGTCAAAATAAGTTGTGGACATCAATAGATTTCATTGTCAAAACTTTCATATGTATTATTTATCAACGTTCATGCTTATTTGTTCTGAGTAGAGTTTTAGTTCAATCAAATGGAATTTTTCTTAATTGCATAGACTTGCAAAAATTTCTTAGAAACATTTTTCTTCATGTGGCAATTCAACATATCTTTCAAAATCTGTATTTGTGTCATAGGGAATGTGATGTGAAAGTGCTGGTTCTCACATTTCTTTAAATGAGGCAAGCATTCCACTACCTATGTCAATTTTAAGCTGGTAGGTCAAGTCTGAAAATGATAGCTCCTTTAAGTTGTCTCTAGCTATGTCCTTTGATATACATATACATGCAAAAAAAAAAAATGTCAGTGATGTCTATGATGCTTCCTGTGGCAGTTATAATTCAAGATCCCAAATAACAAAACAATTCGTGTGTTCCAAAGTTTTCCTAAGTCTCTGACAATTATGCACATATGCACAAGACCACTCCAAATGGCTGTGATAACTTATTTGCTTAATGATATTTGCCAATGAAGTCATATTTAAGCTTTTAGCCTCTTAAGATCTCCTGAGAGTGGTCTTGGAGTTTTATGGGGGGATTGAGATACACAAAAGTGATCCACATATTCTTAAAGCTCTTTCACAGTGCCGATTCCTACAAGGGCCTGGGTTTTTGGTAGTCTCTATCAAACCGTGAAGATAATTGTGGAAGTAGCTGTGAGAGGTTGGTACTTTTCTAAAATGCTGTTGTTGGTTTTATTCACTAGGATTCCCAGGTAAGTGACCTGTCTCAGGGTTTCTGCACTGACACTAATGGTTGCTGGGATAGGACATCTTCCCGGTTGCTATGCTCACTTAAGGTTATAGTGGGCAAATCCTTAGTTACTTTTTTTTATAAGATGGATCACAGAAGACACTCCCACCAGTATTGACTGAGTAGCTCAGATTAGAACATTCTGGGTCTTATTCATTCACCATTCACAATCTTTCTCTTTTATACTCTTGCCATTTCAGCAAAAGTTACAGAAAATAAAAAAGTGTCATTTGGAGCATTAGTTCTCAGTGATTAGAGACTCTAACAGTGGTTAGAGACTCAAGAGACTTGAGAGGAGTGCTTATTAAACTGAAGAGTTCAGGGGCTTACTGAGATTAGCTAATTCAAAGTGTCAGAGGGGACTGGGCCTGAGAATCTTCCTTTTAACAAGTATTTCCCTTGTAAATGTGAAAAACTGTAATTTGAGAACCACTGATTAGAACAGGCTTCTCCTAGAGAGAAAAATCTTACAGGTAACCTCCAGTTATAATGTAATAAAAATACAGACAACTGAATGACTTCCAGTTCAAACCTTATTTGAACAAAATCCAGGGGATAACTAAGCTATTTGGAAATATTTAAATTTTGTTCTTAATAAAATTTCTACTTTGCAAAAAGTGACTGTAATGCTATGGAGTAAATCTTCTCTCCATATCTACAAGCGCTCTGATCTCAATAGGATAAACATACCACATTTTTCAAACCTACTCAATTTTTATAACATTCCTAGAGAGTTGTATTTTTTGCATTGTTATAATGGGTTTTTGGGGGGCACCTGGGTGGCTCAGTAGGTTGGGCCTCTGCTTTTGGCTCGGGTCATGGTCCCAGGGTCCTGGGATCGAGCCCCGCAACAGGCTCCCTGCTCAGCAGGGAGCCTGCTTCCCCCTCTCTCTCTGCCTGCCTCTCTGCCTACTTGTGATCTCTGTCAAATAAATAAATTTTTAAAAAAATCTTTATAATGGGTTTTTTGTTCTGTTTCGTTTTGCTTTTGCTGGTAGGTACCTGACAAGTTTCTGGCAAAAGTGATCATGAGATCATGAGATAAAAAGGACTAGAATCATACAGTCATTTCTATTTGATGGTAAAAGAAAGTAAGTATAGTAATGTAATCCTTTCTTATCTGTAATATAAAGAGCATCTAGTCTGGTACCTTCATTAAGAATGAATATTTAATCTAATGGACAAATTCAACTACATTGTTCAATGTATTGCTAGGCTCCGTGGAGAACTGCACAGAAATATGACTTGTTAACAGCCTTTCAGAATATCACAGACTTTTGAGAGAAGTGTGACGTGGACAGAAAGAAATATGAAACAAAGAAGTCCATATGTTCCACCAGTGCCACAAAGAAGTATGGGAGATGGGGAAAGGAATATCAGCTGCTATGATTAAGAAAGGTTTCACACAAGTTTGAAGTTGGCCTTTAGAGGTAAGTCAGACTTTCAGAGAATAAGAAAAAGTCAAGCCTGAGAGGCATATCCAGATTAAATATGGTTAAGAACAGAGGTTTGATCTGGAATCACAGAGGGAGACAAGGTTGAAAAGTATAAATGGTACTTGATTTCAGAAGCAAGTCAAACTAAGGAGTTTGAATTTTACTAGGAGATTCTGATGAGCACTCTGGGAGGTTTGGATTAAGATCATGATTGCATGTGAGTGGGGGAATGGTTTAATTAGGTGATGGGGATTAAGGAGGACACTTGTGATGAGCACCAGTGATGTGTGGAAGTGTTGAATCACTATATTGTACACCTGAAATTAATATTATTATACTGTATGTTAACTATCTGGAATTTATAAAAACTTTTAAAAAATGAAAATGAAAGCTCTTTTCAATTCCTCAAAGAATTGGGTTGCAAATGAAATAACATTATAGGTTAATGTATTCATTGACTATATCTTCTTAGGAAAAAAAAGGATAATAATTGAATGGCATGACAAATGGTTTCATATCTTTAGGAAAATGTAACTGAAGTAAAAAACAAAACTCTACGTAGAGAAGTTGTTCTAATTAAAAAAACACAACAGTACCCTAATTATCCTATCTGTTGGCTCACTCTGATAATTATGGATTTAGCATTTTTCTTGATGTGGGCAAGACCTGTTTGGAATATTTAGTGTACATGCATGTGCACTAGCTTATGTTACCAAACATTCTAAGGGCTAAAGATAACACATTTTTCTTGTCTTTGTGAAAAGGGATATTATCCCAATCTAAAAAGATATTGGGGGCAATGTCTAAATAAAAAATGAGAGAAAGCAAACGGACATACTCTGTCTCCTCCAATCCTTTATTCTTTCATACCTTGGCTCTTTACTTCTCATGCATTCTTATGATCCTAACTGCTGCAAATGAAGGAGCCAATCCCAGAATTCCCTGGTGCAATCAAATCTGTAATTTGGGCAGGGCTTGGAGGGGTTAGCTTATCTCTGAGGATCTCTTCCAAGATGACTCACTCATATGCCTAGCACAGTAGTGCTGGCATTTAGCGGTCAGCTCAGCACGGGCTGTCAGCAGAGGCTTTAGTTCCTTTCTACATGGCCCTTTCCATACACTGGGATGTATAAGCTACCTTATAGCATGGCAGCTTAGTTTCCAAAAGTGAATATTCCAAGACACAGAATATGGAAGCTTCCAGACTCTGAAAGCATAAACACTAAAACTAGGAAGCTTCACCTCCCCTATATTCTGTTGGTCCAACAGTCACAGAACCTACTCTGATTCAAGAAGAGGAAATCTAGACCCCTACCCCTTGACAAAAGGAATTTTAAAGAATTCAAGGACATTTTTCATTTATCAAAAAGGTAAGATTAGTTAGCAACTGTATTTATTATGAAAGCCTCCTTACCCTTTACCAATCCATATTCTTCCAGAGAGGACAAATGGTATTTGTGTAGTAATATATAACATCTAGCTATAGACACACCACATCAGGATTAACATGTGCCTTATATAATTGGAAGCAAAGATCTACTTTGAAGCAAGGTCTTTATATGTGATTTTGGTACTGAACTTACTTTCTAGATAACATACTATTTACACTTAAACTATCACATCTATTTTAAAGACGTGTTACCTTGCATTCATGATTAAGCTTGGTAACTGACTAGATTACAGACTAACTGGCTATGCCATCAAGAAAGCATAAAGCCTACCAACACTGTTTAAATACTACCTCTAGCATACTAAAGTTCCTTCAATAAAACAGTATTTGACTTTTCCGCAGATTCACTTTCTCCTCTCTTCCGAACACTTCACCTCAAACAAATTGTTGTACTGGTTCTTCCAGATTTCTTATATATTTTGAAGTCTACACGCTACACTTGTCTTTTTCAGTTCAAACATCCTAACTTTTCATATTTTGTTACAGAGCCTTGGCTTTATGTTTATTCTGTTATATTGGATTATAACTGGAAGCCCATAAAATCTTTAAAAGCTTCCTTTCAGAAGAATAATCCAGCGCTATAAAATGATACTTAGTGGGTAAACATTTTCTGATTGAAGAGAAAATATTATCAACTCTGTTTCCTAAAGTCAAAGTTATCTACTGATAGTGGAACACTCTGCATACAATACATAGAATAAAAAAAGAGTACTATTTTATGTAAGTGTTTTCTTTTAAAAAGATAAAATAATCATACTATTTTTTTTAAAAAACCCAGTCAAGTATTGTAAAGATGATTCAACATTTTTAACTAAACTATTCACATTCACTTGCTAATAAATTGACAAGCTATTGCTGTGTATTTTAGAAGAGAAAATTTATAGACAAATATTTTAGAAGTATGTACTTAGAATCGCATTAGACATAATGTACTTACTCAACATATATTACTAAAAAAAGAGTTTTAGTGGTCAACTCTGATCAAAAACAGGATTTATAATTATTTTCTAAGTTATAACATTAAAAATTAACAGCAGATTATTCAAAACCTCAATGCTATTCATTCTCAGCTAATGTCTTATGACTATTAGTCAACATCATAAAAATGCCATTATTTCATTTAACTTTTGTTGATGCCTGTGGGTTGAGAGAAAAAAAAATAAAGCCTCAAATCAAAAGAATGACCTCGTTTACTCTAAACACAATTGAGTAAAAGATTAAAAAGTCAGAAGAGTTATCAGCAACACCTGATCTTGAAAAATAAAATAAAATAAAATAAATCCTGGGGCATTCTGTTAGTGGTGGGAGTAATGTAATATTAATTATAGTGATGTGTCAACAAAGGATGAAGAGAGAATTTAATAGAAGAATTAGAAGGCATTCTACTATTGGAAACATCTAGAAAGGAAAGGAATATTGGCTTAGATTGCAGTTAGCTCAGGTTTGGATAGGAATGTGAAACCTATTCTACCAAGAGGTGCCATCTATTTATTTATTTAGTAATCTCTACACCCAAAGTGGAACTTGAACTCATGATCCCGAGATCAAGAGGTGCATGCTCTACTGATTGAGCCAGCTGGGCACCCACCCCCTACAGGTACCTTTTATGGCTTCCATGACCAAGACACTTGTAGGCCTAATTTCCCTATTAACTGGGATTTTAGAGAACCTTACGCTAAACCATCCTTAGCTTTCACTGACCTACTTCAGAATTTGGCATAGCCAGGTATCAACCATACACATTCTAACCTCAAACCTCGGGCTGAAATATGGCTTGTTGTTCTAGGTGAGCACTTATTTGGGGAGACTCTAGGGAGCAATCCTTGACTTTATGCACTTGAATGGCTCATGTGTTAGGAAGGGTAAAAGGAGACTACACTTTTGAATCTCAGGCATAAGGGTAAGGGCATATGGTCCAAACCTGAAATAATAAGGTAGGAACTCATGAATCCTATACATTCCCAAAGAAGGTCAGGCAAAGAAGGAAAGATAGATGGGCAGATAAGATCGATCACTCATATAGAATTTAATAAGTTAAATTCAGTGATTTCTAAAGGCCCACATTAACTTGAAAAAATTTTGGTTTCAAAATTTTAGTATTAGTGTTAAGAATTCACAAGTGGAAGTATCTGAATATCTTTAATGAAATGCTTTTATTAACCAAGCTTAGAGTTCACCATTTCTACTATAATGAATAAAATGAGGACTGACCTCACGGGCTTGTGGCCTGGGCAGTCGCACAGGGCCCTATGGTTGGGGTGCCCCAAGCTTGGTTAAATACTTGGCTGAAATTCTTGAGATTCTCCATCTTGAAATTTTTTTTAAACATTTTCTTTATTTATTTGACAGAGAGAGAGAGAGAGAGTGCACAAGTCGGGGGAATGGGATCCCTGCTGAGCAGGAGCCCGACATGGGGCTCAATCCCAGGACCCAGGAATCATGACCTGAGCTGAAGGCAGAAGCTCAACTGACTGAGCCACCCAGTCGCCCCCATCTTGAGATACTTAAAAATAGTTGAACAAAAGGCTCTGTATATTCATTTTGCACCATATATTATATATCTGGTCTTGAATAAAATCTGTTATGACTGTGTTATATATCAACACTGAGAGAGAATAAACCAAATATTAAGCAAAAATGGAATGTTAGCTACTGTAATCCTTTGTAAACACTCTTCTCTCCTGATGCCCCAAATTCCTAAAGCAATTTTCTTGTGTTTTCCTTATATTAAGGCTGGATAGGGAAGTACCTGATGTAGGAAGATTTTAACTCCTTCTGGACATAGGAAATTTAAAAGGAACTGATGGACAAACCTAACGAAGATATCTAAAAGGAATGGATTACTAATGATGGATGTTTAGGGTAAATGTTTTTGATGATGGATTTTTCTCCACTTTTCCTTTTACACAAAATACAAATTTGATTTACTTTTAATGCATTAGCCATTTACTCTACACTCTTGCTCTCTACCTTAACTTTACTTCTCCTAGCAAAGGAAAATCCCTTTTCCTGTTTCCCTCAAAATTTTTCTTCCTTTCTTTTTTTTTTTTTTTTTAAAGATTTTATGGATCTATTTGAGAGACAGAGTGAGTGAGAGAGCAAGCACAGGAGCAGGGCAGAAGGAGAGGGAGAGGGAGAAGCAGACTCCCCACTTAGCAGAGAGCCCAATGAGGGACTTGATCCCAGGACCCCAGGATCATGACTAGAGCTGAAGGCAGACGCTTAACCAACTGAACCACCCAGGCGCCCCTCAAAAATTTCCTTTACTAACTCTTCCTCAATGTTCTTTGCTAGTTCTTTGCATAAAGGGTGTGGCAGGAAAATATTGCCTTCCCAATCAAATACCAATTGAAACTGCCTATTGGTTGTGGGTGATTTTTACCTCAGCCACTAGCCATGATTTCCAAGATGATTTCCCTTCATGCTCTTTTACGCCACCCCCAAACCTCCCCTCTCACAGCATAATGAATCTCAATGCAGCTGAATCATGCAGGTCTGATTTATCCTGCAAAAATGTCAGTCAAAGCAAGCAAGACGTACTCTTTGGCCTTGAGCGCTCTAAGCTGGATGAATCATAGGTTTAGTTTTTGCCAAATGAAAAGCAATTTCACTTGCAAAAAAATATCTGTGGGGATACTTATGGCTTTTAACTCACAGGGAAAATGTACTAAAATCATCCAAGGGAAAGGAGATTGTGTTAGTGTGTGTGTGTGTGTGTGTGAATTTTTTATAAAAATAGAAAAAAAAAAGCAGAATTTACTGCATTTGCTTTCAATTAAAATCTTTTCATTTTTCAGCTTCAACTAACAGGTGTTAACCATTAGACTAATAAATTGCTTCTTCAAATGGACCGTATCAATGAGTTAGATACTTAATAAGGTTCAAATTTTTGTAAGGGAGCAATTCAGTTGGACTTGGTTAGGAAGGCTTTTAAAATCAGTTGCCAAAATATTGAGCAAGATGGTATTTTCTCTAACTCCTACTTATAAGCACAGTATAAAATGGTTTTGTGAATATTGCATTTTATAATCTTGGAATTTCTATTCTCTGGAAAGAAAAATTTTACAAAAAACTGTTAACCTTCTCTTTCACCTTGGAATCCAATTCCACAAATTGCAAGCTCTCTTCTGTTAGTATGGCACTTCATCTTTAGCCATAGAACACCTATAATGGTCAAAGGAGCTTTCATTTCTTATGAGAACTGTCTATCCTGACTTTTAAAGTGCAACTTAAGACATTGTTCAATATGTTCAGTCTATACTAGCCTTCAGCCAATCCAAGACTCCTCTAAACAATGGTTATCTAGTACAGTGGCAGTCCCATTAAGCTGTCTGAAACATCTCATCTTGTTTTTTCCCCAAGATTGTTCTTGTTATGAACAATTTTTGTAGCATAGAAAAAAAAATTGTGAAGGAGTAAGCATTTCAGATAACATTTCAGATTAGGCTATTATAGTAAAATTGAACATCCCAATCAAGTCATCGAGCTTCTAAACTAATTTACTACATCTCTGATCTTTTATGTTTTTAACTATTTGGAAGAGACAGAAAACTAGAACAGATTTCTCTCCTGAAAATATACTCAAGGAAGGAAAGCATAGAAAAGAGTAAAGCTGGTATATTAGATTCACAGTCTGCTGAAAACATAATAAAAAAAGGGCATTTTCTAAAAATGCTGAGAGATGATGTGACCTAACAAGTTTAAGAGACAGACTGTAGGCAAGGAGACTGTGAATGCTTGTCTTGGTTGCATCAGTCACTTTGGGAAAATTATTTAATCCCGATTATCTCTGTAAAATGGGGGTGATGTTTCTTACCACAGTGCTAAAGTAACATATCTGATAAATAATGGATTTTTTCTGTTATTAAATGTAGTTTAATTCCTGTAAGATTCTGGCTAACTAAGAAGTTAATATCATCTGTTCCATAAGATCAAAATGTGTTTTTTTCTTAATTATTTTTTATTAACATATAATAAAATGTGTATCGTCAGGCTTACACACTTCACAGCACTCACCATAGCACATACCCTCCCCAATGTCCATAATCCAGCCACCCTATCCATACCCCGCCTCTGCCCCCCAGCAACCCTCAGTTTGGTTCATGAGATTAAGAGTCTCTTACGGTTTGTCTCCCTCCCGGTCCCACCTTGTTTCATTTTTTCCTTCCCTACTCCCCAAACCCCCTACCAAAATGCGTTTTTTTTTTTTTAATTTTGTGTTTCTTAGGTGAAACATTTTTAATGCACTTCATTTACCTTGAAGTAGATATATACTTCTTAAAGGTAGGGCACATTTTTTTTTTTAAAGATTTTATTTATTTTATTCTTTGACAGAGATCACAAGTAGGCAGAAAAGCAGGCAGAGAGAGAGGAAGGGAAGCAGGCTCCCTGCCCAGCAGAGAGCCCTATTCGGGGCTTGATCCCAGGAACCCAGGATCCTGACCTGAGCCAAAGGCAGAGGCTTTAACCCAGGTGCTCCAGAGCACATATTTTTAAAACACCTGACTTGCAACTCAAGAATATTTTTCTGAATTGCTTTACATTATATTTTTCATATTTAACACCTACTGAGCATGTAGGTATATTAAGAAAATCCATCAATAAATTCTTGAAAAGACCAAGATTAACAACATAAATTCCAAGGCATTTTCAGCGTTTTTATTAATGCTTTATTCAAACTCACTAACAGATATCACCAGAAAGACCTCTAAGTATTTTTTCCTCAAATTCTGGAAGCTAACTGTTTTAAATAGGAATCTATTTTCTGTAGAATGCAGCTTATTTTTACAATACCAGTGTTTGTTTTATTGACTTCAAATATGTAATTTTCTCAGCTTCAATTACTGTATGTGTGAGTAATAGACATTTAATTGTTAATTTGTTGGAAGATCTATGCCTCAATATGCTTTTGACATACTTTAACTTAAAGAGGACTGGCATTTATTTTAAGTAAGTTTAATCAGTTAACTTACTCACTGGTCTGTTAAAACTATTTTCCTTTCTTTATGAAAAACAGCTTAGAAAATATTGAGGATAAAAAATGAGACAATTTTGTACATTGATTACATATCTTTAGAGTTTTACTGCCATGCTCTAGTGACCTCTGGTCTTCATTGTTTCTAATATGCCATTTTTACTTGCAGCATCATTTTGAAGCTTTTATGAATTGGTGGGATTTGGGCTTAAAATAGTAATTTAATATAAATACTGCTATCAATGTGTTCATTAGATGGCATAAATTTTTAGACCTCCCCATACAGATTTCCCTTTGATTTTTTTCAGTTAAAAAAACAAAACAACTTTCAGGGCAGTACAACCTAGATCCAGGTTTTGTGGAACCCAAAACTTTTGGAGTTATTGAAACCCTCTCTAAGAAAAATATAAAATTAAGAATACAGTATAAAATATCAGCATTTGTAAGCATCCTGTGCATATGAGGGGCCTTTAGGCTTAAGTTTCATTAGCTTCAAAGTCAATCCACTTCTTGGGCAATAGCTGATTGACTCTTCCATATTATTCTAAGATATGCATGCAAATAAATCTAGACCCCAAGACACTATGTTTAGTGGTAAAAATAAGAGTAATAACAGTTACTACTTAAAAAGTGCTCATAAAATGTACTAGGCACAGGAAATCCTTCATATATATCTTCTCATTAAAACCTAAAAACCACTCTATGAGGCTGCTATTATTTATTTCTATTTTATTGATGAGGAAACTGAGATAAGTTAAGGCAACTCAGATAAGTTAAGTGATATTACCTAAAATCAACCAGCTATCAGGTGACACACCTGAAATATGAAACCAGGTGTGAATTACTCAAATTCAGAGATAATCAAAACTAATTGAACAAAAGAGCCTTTTCATTCTCCTTCCTTCCTTCGCTCCCTCCCTCCCTTCTTTTTTCTTTTCCCTTTCTTTTTTCTTTTTTCCCTTTCTTTCTTTCTTTCTTTCTTTTTTCTTAAATGTAATTAATATCTCTAATAATTCTGTAACTTCTAAATCCTTCCACAAAAGGGAATTACAGTTCTACAGTTTATTGCAACTATATCTTTTAAAAAAAGGTCAACCCTAATGTTGAAGCTATAATACAAATTTTTAATTACTGCCACGACCAAGGATAATGTTTCATTGGGGAATGTAGCCAACACATTTTTTTTCTATACATATCTACATCCAATAGTGGTATTTTATCACCTAATTTAAAAACAAATGCAAATTTAAAAAAAAATAATGAAAGCCATGGTTTACTCAGGAATACTATCATACACACACTGTACAGGTCGTTTTTATAGCAAATACTAGATTGCCAAACTTCAATGGCAAAACACTAAATTGTGAGTTTGGTATTGTCCAGTTAGTTGTTTCTCATGGCCCCAGAGATTCTGGTGGTGAGTAATGTTGAGAAACGCTCCATTGTCACCATTTCTCTTCTTACCAGTGACTCCACTGTGATAGAACATCATATCCTTAAGACACAAGGCCTGGCAGAAAGCCTCCAACAAGTCCACAGGATATCAAATGTTCTATTTGATCAATTCTGCTGCTTCTTTAATTATATTGTGACTTCTGCTAGTTTTCCAATTTTCTGGAACAAAAATCCCACATAGCATCCTGTCACTCCACCTATTGCAATCTGGGTGGCTACTGAGTATTGTTCTACTATAAGTCCTGAACTGTGGCCAAACACTTGATTGCACCAATGGTGTCTAATCGCATACTCTGTTAAATCCAACACTTCATAAGACTCATCATCCCTTTCATGCTCTTGAGGAGGGGGCTTCCAGGTTGTCCTGAGCTGCTGCAGCCAGCTCTGAAGGTGGTCTCTGCCTGCCCTCCCCTCTCTACTACTCTTCTCTTCCCCTCCCCTCCCCAGAGAAATCCCACTTTGAAGCCAACTATTAGAAAAGTATAGACTCTTGAGAAGATGCAGTCTGGGCTGTCCCTCTCCCCATACCATCTTCCAGAAATAACATGCTCCTTTACTCCAATATACTGAGCAGTATGTGTCAGTCTCCTATATTAAGTGCATTTAATCCTTCCAACAACTGAGGAAGTATTAATACATCCACATAATAGATGAGAAGAGAATTAAACATACATTTGACCCCTTAACTCCACTGTAAGAAGGGTAATTCACAAAATGTTTCAAACACTTTCATTTCAACCCTGAGCCCTCAGTATTGTTGACATCTGCATAAATTTCAGCTACAAGAATTTTGGAAACTGAAAATGTGCACTGTTCAGCAGTGTTGCATCTTTAGGTTTGATTAACTTACGGGGATAACTTCCATGATAAGAGGCATTCCAAAGAAACCTGTACGGTTTCTAATTCCGGTGCAGGAGGGGTTGGCCTCCATCATTACTTTTCAACTTTGAAACTGAAAAACAAGTGTAAATGTCCATGCTTGAAGAAATTATTTTCCCCATTTAATTGCTCTGAACTTTTTCTCCTATATTGTGGTTGACAATGTATCACTTCGGTTAATTCCTTTCTTATTATTTTCACTGAATGTAATAGGGAAAAGTCAATAAATAATACTTGTTTTTTCATTTATCTGTATGTTTTACTTAAAAATGCAATTTCAGTTTTTTTATTAATAAAAGTAAAAGATGAAAAATGACTCACTGAAGATATAAAACTTAATAAAGGTTAATTCTTGCTAATTCTCACAAGAGCACAATAAATATGGTGAGACTAAATTTAATAGAATAATGTTACTCTTCCCTAACTTTAAAATTAAATGAAATAATTATAAACTGTACAATAAAAGTGGGCTAAATTAACAAATTAAAATCTTCCTTTAAAGTGCAGTGAAGAGGAAGAAGGAGCCACTTGACAATGTCAGGTGAAGCGAAGAGGATGCGTAAACTTACAATATTCATGACTTAGAGTTGCTGCTGACAAGGAAAAACTATAATGGTGCATATTCTCCTATCATCAAGGAACAACAACCAAGGATGGTCAAAAAATGGGACACTCATTTGCTTCTTGAAATGAGAAAATGTAATTAGATTTAAAGGATATAAAAATGGCACAGTGATTTGATAGGGCCTTGTTATCTTGTCTTCCTAATTCTAATAATAATGTAGATAAACATACCTACCAAGTCATAAAAAATAGCAAATCCTAAAGCAAGCAAGAAAAAGGGGGTTCCCAGCATCTCCAGAAGAGTATACAATGTGTGTTTTTTAAAAAAAGATTTTATTTATTAATTTGACAGATAGAGAGAGACAGAAAACAAAAGTAGGGGGTGGTGGAGAAGAGAGAGGGAGGAATGGCAGTGGTAGGAGGAGCAGACTCCCCACTAAGCAGAAAGCTGGACATGGAGCTTGACCCCAGTACCCCTGGATCATGATCCGAGCTGAAGGCAGACACTTAACCTACTGAGTCACCCAGGTGCCCTATACTGTTAATACTAATAAAAGGGGCCTCTATTTATCAACTATTAGCTGTGTGGATGATTTACATGCACATACGTGTTCTCGTGACACTTAGAAACATAGATGTTATTATTGCCATTTTACATAGGGAGATACATGAGGCCCAAAGAAAGCAAGCAATTTATTTAAGTCACAGAGCCAGAAATTGGAAGAGGTAGGATACAAATTATCGGCTTTGCAGAAAATGAATAAGAAACATTTTGGTACTCAAAGTACTGAGCAATGATTTATTGACCATGTACCGTTAGCATTCTTACCACCACTTACACTTCTTGATTGGGAAAAGAAAAATTAAATAATTATAATATCCACAAGAATGTTCAAGCCACTCCATGTCGAAACTATAATGACTAAGCTCCACTTATAAAGTCTTCAGAGGGTGGCCCTGGGATTATGTACCAAGATAACAAAGAAAACTTGTAAAGCGATTCTGATGTGCAGCCAGGATTGAGATCCTCTATGATACACCAAGTGAAACTGGCCAAGAAGAATAAGAATTAAATGATAAAAAGACCAGAGTAGGGTGAACTGTCAAGAAAAGAAGAATACAGAGTAATGGGAATGATAGACCTTGAAAGATAGTGTTGGTTGGTAGGTGAAAAAACAGATAAAAGAGAAGGTTGTGAACAAAAGCATAGGTGCAGGAATGGGCCTGGTGCAATGAAAGGGAAAGTAGTTATGAGATTGAGCAGGTTAAGTGTAATAACAAGTGCTAGTAAAAAATAACTTGGATTTGATGTGGTAGCCAACAGGCAGCACTCATAAGCTTAGAAACTAGTGGGAAGGAACTGAAAAAGGTGGTATTCTATCATAATAAGTCTGGTCATGGCAAGCAAAATCAATTAAACAAGGAACACAAGCAAGGTAGATGACTCCAAAGTTCCTACCCTTAAGACTAGATTAATAACAGCATTGACAAAAATGGAGCTGTTCAAAAGGAAAGTCAGCTGGGGGGGGGCAGATAATGGGGCTTATTTAATGTTCACTGAGTGAATCAATGAATGATGAGTCTGTCTGGGACTTGCTCAGTTATGAGGAAAATTGTACTATAATGATTTAAGACTACAGAGCTGGAGCAAAGGTATGGTAAGGTACAAAATGTCTATGTTTAATAAATAAATGAGTGAGAACAGTTAAAAGGGATTACTGAAGCGCTGAGCAGTGATAAACTCTCGGGACACTGTGAGTCATAAGAAAAAGCAGTGGGTCATAAAGCCTTCATAATAATTATCCTAAGCCCTTGCAATTGTGAAAAGCTTCCCAATCTAAAAAAATAATTCTTATAATAATTCAATGATGTAGAGAGAGCAAATGTTATTATCCACAATTTTCATATGAGTAAATTGCAGCTCAGAGTTTATGTGACTTCTCCAAGGTAACACAACTAGTATTTCGGAAAATCTGGACTCAAATCCAAGTCTTTTGACTCCAAATTTTGTTCATTGATTAAGGCCAACTTATATAATTCCAGACAAGATTCAGTCCATGAAGTCATAATAGTCCAAAGATAAGAAAGGATTTGTAAAACTTACATATTTTAATGAAGAAAAATAAGGGCACATAGCATTTTTTCCCCAAATGATTCTAGATTTCATATATTCTCTATCTTTTGCTCTACAATGGTAAGTCAAACTCACCTTCATCACTGCAGTACACAATGCCAGGATTCACTATATCAAAGTTCTATTAAAATGTGAATTCATATGGCAGCTTAAACTATGAGGTACTAGTTTTCACCATCAGATTTCAAAGAACCAAATGTTTAGGGTATTGGCAAGACTGTAGGAAACAATCATTGTCATAACTATTGGTGGGAATCTAAGATAGTCTAAGACACTACAACAGTATTTTTTAAACCAAGGACATTTGCGATGTTTAGAAACATTTTTGGTTGTCATATCTAGTAGCATCTGGTAGTTAGAGGCCAAAGATGCTGCTCAACAGAGTACAAAGTACAGTCCTCCAGAGAAAGAATGATCAGGCCCAAAACGTCAACAGTGCTGAGGCTGAGATATCCTGCTGGATAAATATCAACTTGGCAAGCTTTTTCAAAATTATAAATGCATATTCCTCTTCCACAAGAAATTTTACTTCTACTGTTTTTCCTACATCGCTTCTCGGCCTTTTGGCTAAGATCAAGTGTACTGTTTTTCCTACATGTAGTTATACATGTGCAAATCCATTTACTCAATAAATATTCATTGAATATCTACTCTAGGAGCTACGATTACATCAGGATACAAACCTGATAGAAGTCTTTGCCTTTTGGAGTTAACGTGCTAATGCAGGGTGGGTATAGGAATTGCAAATGAAACAAGGAAAATACATAGTATATTAGAGGATAAGAGCTTTAGAGGGGTGGGGAAGGAAGGCTAATAAGAAGATCTGGACAAGAATATTTATTGCAACATGGTTCGAAATAGCTAAGTGTTGGGAAAATTATATCAGTGGGGAAATAGTTAAATAAATTATGGAGTTACGGAACACTATGCAGCCATTAAAAAAGTAGTTATCCATAAGTGCTAATATGTAATTGTCTTGCAAAGTGAAGAGCACTGAATCTATAAAGAACATTGATATTAGCAATGATATGAAATATTTCTGTAAAGAAACACAAAAATCCTGAAAATACTGGTTACTTCTAGGAAGATGAATAGGTGGCTAGGAGATCAAGGTGAGAGAATGGTTTAATTCTCATTTTACTATATCCTCTTCCATATCTTTTGATTTTTTAATATGAATGCTGTATCATAGGCATTGAATACCTAGTAAAATAGTTCAATATTTTTTCTAAAAGTATCTTCATGCTGTAAGTTTAAAAAATATACAAACTTATGTATATGTGTGTAAATATATATATGCATGCATATATTATCTATCCATCCATCATCTATATACATATACACATACTCCACACACATCAACACATTTTCTTAATTTATTAAAAATATAACATGAATCAAAGGTTTACGTAGAAATCACCCTTGTCCTGGATAAACAACTGGATAAGAGTGGAAAAAGAGTCCCTAAATCCTTTCCTGCCTGGGATATAAAATTCACAAGCACAGGAATTTTGTCTGTTTTTTTCAGTCCTGAATTACTAGTGCCTAGAACAGTGCCTGGCATATAGTTGGAAATCAAATATTTGTTGACATAATGAATAAAGGAATGAAAAAATAGCCTTCCTTTACTCACATTTCTTTTCTCATCATCTGACAGACTCCTAATATATTTCTCTGCCTTCAGTCTTTTTCTTTCAATTTATTCCCCATAATATCACTGGAAGGATTTATTGAGAATATAAATTTATTGTGCTTTAATATCTTCTCTAGTTTCCTGTTGCTTACAGGAATAAGACCCTTTGTGATTCTCCACCACTCCCTTTTCTGCCTCTCACCAATTTTCTTGGAGTCCATTTGCAGCCAGGCCAACAATACCATGCTCCCTCTTGACTACCTTCCTGGAATGGCCTCTCTTGTCTAAGGGAATTTTTACTCCCCCCCCGCCAAGCTTTTACTGAAATATTGAAACAATTTTGAAATAATCTTGCTTTCATTGGAACAATTACTCCACTTCTCCTATGATCATAATTAGTTTCTCCTTTCTCTTTGTTCCTGGAGAATATGAACATCTTTTTATTGTTATGTCACACAGTCAAGTGTCTGACTCTCTCTCAATAGACTATGAGTGCCTAAAGGGTGAGGCCTGAATTTTATTCATCTTTGCACATGCAAACTTACTGTAGTGGTAGATCTATGATAATTCTTCAGTAAGGATTCTTGAATAATGAACAAATAGATTAATTCATGGATAAATCCTAACCTTTGATGGAAACTGCATATAGTAATATGATTCAAACATACCCACAAAACAAAACCAAAAAAGCCTCGATTGGTAAGGATATGAGTACATTTTATTTACTGTATTATAATTTTTATGATAACCTGTACAAATTATTTAAACTTTCACAACCTACCTGAAATGTTATCCAATATTATACAAATGCCATAAAAAGAAGAGAAAATTTTAATACAATCCCTTTATAATTTAAGCACTAGTGTTTTTATAGACCTAATTTTTACTTAAGTTGAGAAGGACTATTTCAATATTTTAAACAAAAGTGGGTAACGATATTTCAAACACAATTTGAAAATTATGAGCTTATAGAGATTTCTATAAGATGGCAGGATGGGACAATCCTGAATGCACCTCCTCCCATAGACAAACCAAATCTCAGCTACAATGGTCAATTTCTTCTGAGAAAGATTTGAAACTAGATGACTGGCTTTTCCACAAGAAAGGATAAAAAAACCATAACAAGATAGGTAGGAGAAGCAAAGGTGTAATCTCGCCATTTCCTTCCCCTCCTCTATATCTCACCGGTCCCCTACTTTTCCCAGAGGAGTGAAGGGTGGGTGCCCTACAACATGGACCCCAACCCCAGGGATCTGCACTGGAGAGGCAAGCCCTCAAAATGTCTGGCTTAGAAAACCATCAAGGCTGATGTCCAAGGGACCCAAAATGTGATAGAAAACTGAAATCTCCATTTTAAAGGACTTGCATGCTGTCTAACTTACCCCAAGACCCACAGGGGTTTTATTTATTTATTAATTTTATTAAGTGGCTAGACTATTTATGGAGATTCATTTGCTAATTTAAAAGAATATGCAGGAGGGGCAGGGGACAGTTGACTCTCTGGAGTTGAAAGTGGTAAAGGACACCATTTTATAACTCTCCGCCTACCCTGTTAGTATAGTGGGTAAGCTCAGACAGGACACCCTCTCAATGTCTTGGTAAGACACATGAGTATGAGAGCTCATGGCACCATTCCACTGCCTCACTGAAACCGGACACTCCCCCGCTCCCTGCTAGCATGAGCAGTCATGACATTCTCCTATTCCTAGTCTAAAGCTGGCACCACACAATGACAAGGCACTTTCCCACTGCATTACTGAAGCCCATGGGTACCCAAAGTCAAGACATTTTCCCCTCCTGCCTTTCTATAGTGCTGGGCCCCGCATCTTATATATTCCAGCTGCCTAGCTAAAACCAGTGAGTGCTCATAATCCACACAGGTGGTACCCCTTGATCACGTGGCCTTGTCACCAAGGGGCTGGGGCTCTTGAGCTCCACAGGAATGTAACAATCAGAAAGAAAGTTCTTGGCAGACTACCACCCCCAGGACACTGCACAGACAACAGAATGAAACACAACCAGTCTTCTTGTGAAAAAGGCCTATTTACTTAGCCTGGAGCTTCAGCCTGAGGGACAGACTTCATATTTCCCGCCCATGTAGAGGCTAAGAAGGTGCTCACAAAGAACATAAACAGACAGACACCATCCTTAAACACCCACTGGTCTTACTAGAGCTTGACAAGATCTCCCAGAAAGGGGCTTATACACTCACCCAGAGCCCAGAATTTTGCAACTGTCACTCAGGGGACATCCCCAGATCTCCTGGTCTGCAGGCCAGCAGGGATTACAATTACAGCCCCACAGGAACTGTATATACTTACAGACTTTAAAAGCTGCTGCCTGAGTGTCTGGCTTCCAATCAGCCTAAAACTAGAATGCAAATGAGATCCCTCCCTGTGAAACGATGACAGGTCTTGGCATACCCTCAACAATGAGGACATATCAAGAATAAATCAGGCAGTTTAGATAACGATGAAGGTTTCAGAGACAAGAACTAGAAGAAGACTGAACAACAATGTTCATCACCTATACAAGGCCACCCGTTCAAGACTGAGAGGTAGTGTTTCACCTAATACATAGAAACAAATCAGAGAGTCTAGCAAAAATGAGGAAACAGAGAAGTATTTTCCAAATAAAAGACTAAGATAAAATTTCACAAGACTTTAATGATATTGAGATAAGTAATCTATCTGATAAAGAATTCAATGTCATGGTCATAAAAATGCCTGCTGAACTCAGGAGAAGCATGCTTGAATATAGTAAAAACTTCAACAAGGATACAAAAAATATGGGAGACAGAAGTCACAAAACTGAAGAATACAATAACTGAAGTGAAAAATATTCAGTAGACTAGATAAAGAAAAAGAACAGATCAGTAAGCTGGAGACAAAGCAATGGAACTTACTTGGATAAAGCAGCAAAAAGAAATAAAAATATTTTTTTTAAATGAAGATACTCACTGAACCTATGGAACAACAAGTAGAATAGTATTCATGTTACAGCTATTCTAGAAGGGAGCAAAGAGAGAAAGGGACAGACATTTATTTGAAGAAATAATAGCTGAAAATTTTCCCAATCCAGGGAAGGAAACAGACATCCAGGTCCAAGAAGCCCAGAAAGTTACAAATAATATAAACCCACAGATCCACACCAAGACACATTATAATTAAAATGTCAAAAGTTAAAGAGAGAATCTTAAAGGTAGCAAAAGGAAAACAAATTGTTATATACAAGGGAAACCCATAAGGCTATGAGCAGATTTCTCAGAAGATACTTTACAGACCAGAACAAAGAGTCATGACAAATTCAAAGTACTGAAATGAAAAAAAACTTTAGACAAGAATACTTCACAAGAATGATAACCAGCAAGGTTATCATTCAGAATTAAAGAGAATAAAGAGTTTTCTAGACAAGCAAAAGCTAAAGGAGGTCATCACTAGTAAACCAATCTTACAAGAATGGTAAAAGCATATCTTTAAGCTGTAAAGAAATGGCACTAATTAGTAACAGGAAAACATAAACAAGTAAAAAATCTCACTGAAAAATGTAAGTTTATAGTAAAGGTTGTGGATCGGATCACTTATAACTCACTATAAAAGTTGAGAGACAAAAGTAGTAAAATTAACTAAAACCCTAATAATTAGTTAAGGAATACATAAAATAAAAAGATGTAAATTATGACAAAAAAACAAAATGTGAGGGGACTTTGGAATATATTCCAATTTAAGTTGCTATCAACTTAAAATGGACTATAATATACATAGGATGATATATGTAAACCTTACAGTGATCACAAAGCAAAAACTTATAGTAAATGTAGAAGAAAATGATAAAGGAATTTAAACGTAACAATAGAGAAAGCAATCAAACTGCAGGGAAGAAAGAGAGAAGAAGAAAGAGAGAGGAACTATAAAAAACAGCCTGAAAACAATCAACAAAATGTCAAAAACTATATTCCAATCAATAATTTTCTTAAACGTAAATCATATAATTTCTCCAATCAAAAGACTGGATCCAATCAAAGAGTGGCTGAATTGATTTAAAAAAAAAAAAGAAAAAAGAAAAAGAAGACATATCTTTTTACTGCGTACAAGAAACTCTCTTCACAAGCAGGACACACACAGCCTGAGAGTGAAGGGATGAAAAAGTTATTCCATGCAAATGGAAATGAAAACAAAGCTGGTGTCACTTTATTCATATCAATAAAATAAGCTCTAAACCAAACACTTTAATAAAAGACAAAAAAAGGGCACTATGTAATGATAATGGGGTCAATCCAGCAAGAGGGTATAATACTTATAAATATATATGCATCCAACATAGGAGTACCAAATTATATAAAGCAAATAGTAACAAACCTAAAGGGAGAAATTAACAGCACTATAATAATAGTAGGGGACTTTAACGACTCATATCAATGGATAAATCAGAAACATTGGCCTTAAATGATACATTAGACCAGACGGACTTAGTAGATATGTGTAAATCATTCCATCTCAAAAGAGAATTCATATTCTTCTCAAGCACACAAGAAACATTCTTCAGGACCGATCACATGTTAGACTACAAAACAATTCTCAATAAATTTAAGAAGACTGAAACCATATCAAACATCTTTTCTGACCACAACAGTATGAAACTAGAAAACAATTACAAGAAAAAAAAAAACCCACCTTAAATAATGACAAATAACATGTTACCTCACAACTCTAGGGTCACAAAAAAATCAAAGGAAAAATTTAAAAATACCTAGAGACAAATGAGAAGATAAACACAACATATCAAAATCTATGGAAGGCAGCAAATGTGGTTCTAAGAGCAAATTTCATAGCAATATAGGCCTACCTTAAGAAACAAGAGAAATATCAAATAAACACTTTAATTTTACACTTAAAGGGACCAGAAAAAAGAATAACAAAGCTCAAAGTTAGTAGAAGAAAGTAAACAATAAAGATCAAGAGGAAACAAATGAAATAAAGACTAAAAAGATGATATAAAAGATCAATGAAACTAAAAACCAAAACAACTAAAAGTTGTTTGAAAAGATAAACAAAACTGACAAACTGAAATTTTTAGCTGAAAAAGGTTCAAATAAAATTAGAAATGAAAGAACAGTTATAACTGATATCACAAAAATATATTTTAAGAGAATACTGTGAACAAATTTTATACACTAACAATCTGGACAAACTAGGGGAAATGGATAAGTTCCTAGAAACTTCTAACCTTCCAAGACTAAATCATGAAGAAAGAAAAAAATCTGAATAGATTAATTACTAGTTAAAAAAAAAATTGAATCAGTAATCAAAAACCTCTTAACAAATGAAAGTCCAGGACCAGATGGCTTCACTGGTGAATTCTACCAAACATTCAAAAAGATTTAATACCTAGCCTTTTCAATCCCTTCCAAAAAATTGAAGAGAATGGAATGCTTCCAAACTCATTTTACAAGGCCAGCATTTCCCTGATGCCAGAAACAGACAAGGATACCAGAAAAAACAAAAGAAAATTAAAAACAAACTATAGTATAATATCCATGATGAACATATATGTAAAAATCCTCAACAAAATATTAACAACTGAATTTAACAATACATTAAAAAGATTATACACCATAGTCAAATGAGATTTATTCCAGGGATTCAAAAAGATTATACACCATAGTCAAATGAGATTTATTCCAGGGATTTGAAGGATTCACCTTCAAATCAATCAACCTGATACACCACATTAACAAAATGAAAGATAAAAATTACATTATCACCTCAATAGATGCAGAAAAAGCATTTGACAAAGTTCAACATACATTTATGATTTAAAACAACAACAAAGTGGGTATAGAGGGAATGTACCTTGACGTATTAAAATGATACATGACAAACCCACAGCTGATATCATAGTCTACAGTGAAAAGCTATAATCTTTTCCTCTAAGATCAGGAATAAGACAAGGATACACACTTTCACCACTTTTATTCAACATAATATTCGAAGTCCTAGCCAGAGGAATTAGTTCAAGGAAAAAAAAAAGGCATGCAAATTTGAAAAGAAGTAAAACTGTCCCTTTTTGCAGATGGCATGATACTATAAATACAAAATCATAAACATTCCAAAAAATTGTTATAGCAAATAAATAAATTCAGTGAAGTTTCAGATTACAAAATTAGCATACAAAAATCTGCTATGTTTCTATACACTAATAATGAACTATCAGAAAGAGAAATCAAGAAAATAATCTGATTTACAATCACATCAAAGAGAAAAACACCTAGGAATAAATTTCGCCAAAGAGGTGAAAGATCTGTACACTGAAAACTATGACATTAATGAAAGAAACTGAAGATGACATAAATAAATGGAAAGATATTTCATGCTAATGGATTAGAAGAATTAATATTCTTAAAATGTTCATACTACCCAATGCAAGCTACAGATTCAATGAAATTCCTTTCAAAATTCTGATGGCATTTTTCACAGAACTAAAACAAATAATTCTAAAATTTATATAAAACCACAAATGACCCTGAATAGCCAAAACAATCTTGATAAAAAAGAACAAAGAACACTCCCTGATTTCAAACTATATTATAATGTTATGGTAATCAAAACAGTATGATACTGTCATAAGAACAGACATGTAGATCAATAGAATAGAATAAAGAACCCAGAAATAAACCCACTTATATATTGTCAGTTAATTTGTGTCAAAGGAGCAAAAAATAT
Source organism: Lontra canadensis (assembly GCF_010015895.1). Lineage (NCBI taxonomy): Eukaryota > Metazoa > Chordata > Mammalia > Carnivora > Mustelidae > Lontra > Lontra canadensis. The sequence goes on from NW_022630997.1 coordinate 4,653,699, forward strand.
ACAATGAGGAAAAGACATTATTTTCAATAAATATTATTTGGAAAACTGGACAGGTACATACAAAAGAAGAAAAAGAAGAAAAAAATACAAAAGAATGAAACTGGACACCATCATACACTATATATAAAATTTAACTCAAAATGGGTTAAAGCCTTAGATGTAAGACTTAAAACCATGAAACTCCTAGAAGAAATCCTAAGTGGTAAGTTCCTTGACAAAGATCTTAGCCATGTTTGTTTGTTTGTTTTTTAGATCTGACTTCAAAGGTAAGGGAAACAAAAGCAAAAATGAACGTAGGGACTACATCAAACTAAAAAGCTTCTGTACAATGAAGGAAATGATCAACAGAATGAAAAGGCCATCTACTGAATGAGAGAAGATAAATCATGTATGGATATCATACGTCCAACAAGAGGTTCATATCCAAAATATACAAGGAATTCATATAACTCAATAACAAAAAAACCAACAATCCAACTTAGAAATGGACAGAGGCTCTGAGAAGATATTTTTTCCAAAGAAGATATACAATTGGCCAACAGGCACATGAAAAGATGTTCAACAACACTAATTACCAGGGAAATGTGAAGCAAAACCACAATGAGATAACCACCATATGCCTGTCAGAATGGCTAGTACAAACAAAACAAAACAAAACAAAACAGCATTGGTGAGAATATGGAGAAAAGGGAATCATTGTACACGCTTAGTGAGAATGTAAATTTGTGCAGCCGGTATGGAAAACAGTATTGAGGTTCCTCAAAAAAATTAAAATAGAACTGCCATATGATCCAGCAATTCTACTAATGGGTATCTATCTGAATAAAACAAAAACACTAAATCATAAAGATCTATATAGGGGCACCTGGGTGGCTCAGTTGGTTAAGCATCTGTCTCCTGGTTTCAGCTCAGGTCATGATCTCAGAATCATGAGGTCAGGCCCTGCATTGAGTTCTGTGCTGAGCTTGGAATCTGCTTGATATTCTCTCTCTCTGCTTCCCCTTCTGCTCCTCCACCTGTGTGTGCTCCCCGTCTCACTCTCCAAAAGAAAAAAAAAAAAATATATGTACCTCCCTGCTCACTGCAGCATTATTCACAACAGCCAAGATATGGAAAGAACTCAAGGAGCCATTGATGGATAAATGAATAAATAATTATCTCTCTCTCTCTCCCTTCCTCTCTTCCTCTATCTATCTATCCATCTAATCTACCTATATCCATCATAAGTGTTAGATAAGTTCAGTTTTTAAAAAACTATATGTACATGTGTACACACACACACACACACACACACACACACGCAGATGATGGAATACTACTCAATCATAAAAAAGAATGAAATCTTGCCATTTGTCACAACATCAATAGATCTAAACCTAGAGAGTATTATGCTATGAAATAAGTCAGACAGAGAAAGAGTAATACCACTGGATTTCACTTTTATGTGGAATCTGAAAAACAAAACAAAAAATTAAGCAAAACAAAACAAAACAAAAGAAAGAGAACAGATTGGTGGTTGCCAGATGGAGTGGTTTGTGGGGGTGAAACGGGTGAATGAGTACAAACTTCCATTTATAAAATAAAGAAGTCACAGAAATAAAATGTACAACATGGGGAATATAGTCGATACTATATTAACTTTGTATGGTGACATATATTAAGTGGACCTATTGTGGTGACCATTTCACAATGTATACAAATTTCAAATCACTCTGTTGTATACCTGTAAGTAATTTTATATTGAATATGTTATATCTCAATTAGAAAGAAAAACATGATCTATCAGAATAGGGAGAATAGAATAGAGACTGTAGTTACTGACAGCTTTTGTCTATTTTATTATAAAATGTATGTGAAAGTATAACATGTTAGTGTGTAGTTTTTAAAAACTGAACACTGATGTAAATACCACCCAGTTCAAGAAACAGAACACTGCCAGAATCCCAGATCTCAAGTTTCCTTTCCCAGTCTTAACCACTCCCCCTTTTCCAAGTGACCACTCTTAATATCTAGGGAAAACACTTTCTTGCTTTTCTTCATCATCTTCATTGCTATAAATTATTCTACAAATGTTTATATAAGAATATAACTATTCCATTGTTGATAGCCATTTAGATTGTTAGAATAACTTCCTATTTAGAACTATTATAAACAGGGAGGTTATGGGCTTTCTCCTTGTGCATATGAATACCCATTTCTCTAAATTAGGCTTTCTCAACTTTTGGTAAATTTTTCTAGATCATTCTTGAGGTGGGTGGGGAAGAGAGTATTCTGTGTGCTGCAGGATATTTAGCAGCATCCACGGCTTCTACCTAGTAGATGCCAGTGGTATACCCCTGTTACAAAAACCAGAAATGTCTCAAGACACTCCCAAATGTTACTGACGAGGCAAAATGGCCCCAGTTTAGAATCACTGTTCTAGGGTAAATAATGAGGAGGAAAATTGGTGGTTTGTGTATCTTTTGATTTACTACAAAATGCCAAACTGTTCTCCGAAGTACTTGGCAACAGAAATGACATCATGGAATTAGCATAATGAGGAGCTCCAAGAATTGGTCTCTTGTAAGAAATGATCTCTCCAGCAAGAATTAAGCTGATAAAAACTGACAGAGTCAAGTTTTTTGAAACTCTAGAATCCAATCAAACAGGCCTGTCAATCAAGGAGTGCTGAATAAAGAAACAGGTCACTGAATTTTGGTAAGAGGCATTGTGTGGTTTTTGCTTACCTGCCTAGCATCTCCTAGTCCCCAAGCTTATGGACAATGGCCTGTGTTCCTGGTGTCAGGAAAAGCAACATAGACCTTGTTCTTGAAAACTGGTCAGCTGATTCCCCAAGGCACCAACACTGAGACCAACTTTTATTTTGTTCTTCTAAGGTGGAGTGGCTTTCTTGGTGACATCTGATGGAAACATTTAAATATATATGCTACCCATTGCTGCCTGAGGCAAGTAATAAAGGATGAAGCAGACAGCAGACCCACCCAAAAACCCGGGTATGAGGAGGCTGAGGAGGAAGATTCTCGGGAAGAGAGCTGTGAAGAGCTCTGGAGCTCGCAGGGGAATCTGGAGTGCAACGTGCATGGCCAGGGTCAGACCCATGCTAAAAAAACACCTAAGAAGACCCTCGACTTAGACCTTGGGCTGCTTGAACTGGACACAAGCAGGAATTGAAGGCTAAGGAAGAGTTGCAGTCTGTTTGACTTAGCATTGAAGGAATATCCTAGCTCAGAGCCAATATGCAAAGACTAAGGGAGTTTTTATTTTCCTTTTTGTCTCTAGGCATTGAAGGTAGTATCTTCCTGTCACTACCTGCCTGCTGATAACAGAACTGAGACTTCAAGGAGCATACATGACAAGGAATAAAATCTTTGCAAAATTAGTTTGGAGAAGTCACTAAACAAATGAACAACAGCAGTTCTCAACAATTAACACCAGAAAGCCTTATGAAGGGAGAGATAATCTACAGGGTAGAGTAGATGAGTGATTATTTAGGGCTGGGGGAGGATATGCGGGGACTACAGAGATGTTAGCACATATTTAGGAGTATACTAAAAAAACATTGAACTGTACAGTTTAAATGCGTGAAATGCATGGAATGTGAATTATATCTCAATAAAGCTGTTTTAAAAATGAATGAATAAAATGGGGCACCTGAGTGGTTCAGTCGGTTGTGTGCCTTCAGCTCAGGTCACAATCTCAGGGACCTGGAATCCAGCCCTGCAACAGGCTCCCTGCTCAGTGGGGTGTCTGCTTCTCCCTCTGCCCTCGCCCCTCCCCACACTTGTGCACGCTCTCTCTCTCTCTAATAAATAAATAAAATCTTAAAAAAACAAAAATGAATGAATAAAAATAAAAATTACAAGTTGTTATTTTCTAAGCCACTAAAGAAATTTTAAAAATGAAGTTGTTACAGAGTAATTTTAATGATTAACTCTTCACATTTAAAATTTTTCTGTAGTTAGAATCTGTCGGTATAAATTATTGATAGTTACTTTCTAAAGTATGGAGTGATTTTTTAATTTTATTTTTATATTGTATTTTTTGAAAGCCTTAGCCTTAGATGGGATGTAAAAGCACCCTTTTTCCCCCAACTCATATTATAATTAAAAGAAATTAAACAGTAAATTTCAGTTCCCCAAGTTGATCCTTTAAAAAAAATTTATAAATCCTGACTTTTTTTTTTCTCCTCAGATTTTGAGTTCTATATCACTGTGGCATTTGTTTTCACTTAAGTGACTATTCTATCAATGAATCCTTAATCTTAATTTTATTATTTCTTAGTTCTTATTTCAAATTATTAGAAATAGAAATATAGGAACTGTTTCTAATTTGTACTCTTAATTTCATTATTACTTAGGAAGTACTAGATTTTCTGCATTCAATTAATCTGTCTCATCTGTGTATTTTCAATCCTCATGGATGAAGTCATACACATCCTAGCAAATCTGCCAAAAGACTAGGCAGGCTCTTTAAAGAAGTCATCACCACAGTCTGAGCCAGGTTGATTACAACTCTCAGATATAATGATATATCTACTAAGGTTTTTAAAACAGGAGGAAAGAATAAAATTGAGGTTTTTTTTTTTTTAAAGATTTATTTATTTATTTGTGAGAGAGAGGGCACAAGTGGCAGGAGGGGCAGACAGACAAAATCAAGGGCTCCATTCCATTCCAAGACCCATGAAATCATGACCTGAGCTGAAACCAAGAGCCGGGGGCCTAACCACCTGAGCCACTAAGTGCCCCCTACTCCATTTCTAAATTCCTTTTTCCAAAAAGCAAAGCTCCTTCTTGCTGGGGTTGGGCACTTCAAATGCTTCTCCTATCCCGCGCAGTCCACAGCCAGCTTTCTGACACAGAGTAGGTGCTCAAAAACAGTTTGTTGAATAAATAAATGAGTGTTTCTGATTTCTTCATATAAAACTTGGATACTCTTTCATTACCGGGCTCTTAGGTATTTAAAAGATAGTGATTTGATGGAAGAGGGGGAAAAGAGCCCTTCTGGGCAAGCTTCTCTGAAATCTCCATCTCCTTAGAGAAGGGAAAACCAGAGGGAAAGACGTGTTAATTACCGAGCCTGTACTTTGTTCCAGGTGTTCTGCTAGGTATTTCACCAGTTTTAGGTCATTTAATCCTCACAGCAATCCTGAGGTAGCCACTACTGTGCTTGTTTCAGTTTTGGGAAGCAAAATTCAAAAAACTGAATTAACCTACCCAAGATGGACCTAAGAGAAAAAAGCTAGAATTTATACCCAAGCCTGTTTGACCCCAAAATTTACTGTACCCTTTTCTAAAAATGAACAAACAAAAAAAACCCCCAAAATTCCAAAAACGAAACCCAGAAGCAGCAGCAACAACAACAAAAAACTTTGCGTTTATTTTGTCTGTCCCTTTCATTATAGTCCCTTTCATCGAGTCACTTCAATTCTTTTTTGGAAATAGGAGAGAAAATAATAACAATAACAATAACAGTAATACTCTCAAAAGGGACATTCCTCTCCAGTCTTATTTGTGCAAATGGAGAATTTAATTGTCGGCAGTATTGAACATGATAAATTATTTATGGTTTTTTGTCTTATCAATATGCACATATATATAAATAGATACATAGATAGAGATCACCGGGTACTGCATCCTTTTTCTCTAAGTCAAGTCACATACTATTAAGGAATGCGTGTTTCTGCTTATCTCACCCAAATCTGTGTGCCTTCCCCACCCCTCAAATTGTTCTACTAGGAGATGGCAAAAGGTACCTACAAACAGGCAAACTAACAAAGTGTAATTATTATCTTCTTTAATATCAATTTTAGTGTTATTTGAGGCCCATTTCAAGCACTTCAAATAATGTATTATAATAAAAGCTTTTCTAATAAAAATAGCCTTTTGTTATCATTTTCAGCTTTCTTTTGATGATGTGAATTGATTTTTTTTTTTTTTTAAAGAGCTCCAAACCCACGGTCTTTGAAACTCTATCTCAAATAGGTCAGAGTCTTAACTTCCCTAGTAGAGCTGTATGGCATGAAAGGCTGCCTGTGTTTTCTCATGACTTTACTCCTTAGGGGACCTCCCATGGATCATTTCTCTTAGTAAAAAAGAATCCACTGACTGAGCCTATCCTAAAGCTAACAAACTGAGCTTTCCAGAAGGAAGCAACAGCAAATTGAGTACAGCTATTGACCGGCCTTCTGTAGTTAAAAATACAACAAACTATACCTTGTCCAATTTATTCTTGAATTACTGGTCATTTTCATGCTCTGCTCACATTATTTACTACTTGATAACCTTTCACACAACTAGAACAAAAAATTTCAGCTGCTATCTTGTTTTTGTTATCTTTTATCCAGTATATAAAACATGCATTTCCTTTATCCATAGCTAATAAGAAACTATAATGTTAAATATATATTAAATACATGCTTCATTTCAAAAGAAAGGTGTTTAAAATTCAATGTCTTCATTACACTAATGATAACACATTTATATTTATCTTTTTTAAATTAAGGATAATAGGATAATAGAAAATATGTCCTAAAAAGTAATATAATTAAATTGCAAATTATTTTATTCAATATTTTAAAATCTTCTAGACATTATATAGGAGTGTTGTGAAATAGCTTGGAATTATTTTGTTTTAAAATTCAACGGCTTTTTAAAAGGAGGAAATGTCATGGAATTATAAAAAAACATCTAAGAGGGGCACCTGGGTGGCTTAGTCTGCCCTCGGCCCAGGTCATGATTTCAGGGTCCTGGAATCAATCCCTACATCAAGCTCCCTGCTTAGTTGGAAGGTGGCTTCTCCTTCTCCCTTTGCCCCTCCCCCGCCCATGCTTTCTCTCTTTCTCTCAAAAGAAGTAAATAAAATACAAAAAAATTTAAAAATCTATGAGATGACACTTCATGTACTAGAGCAAAAAATAAAAGTAAGCTTCTTTCCTCCAAAAATTAATTAGTATTTGTAAAATCAAAAACAAAACCAATATGGGGTGCCTGGGTGGCTCAGTTGGTTAAGTGTCTGACTCTTGATTTTGATTCAGGTCATGATCTCAGAGTCCTGGGATGGAGCCCTGCATGAGGCTCCATACTCAGCAGGGAGTCTGCTTGAGATTCTCTCTCTCCTCGCTCTGCCCCTCCCCCTGCTCCTTCTCTCAAATAAATAAATAAATCTTAAAAAAGCAGTGAAAACCAAGCCACAAGCACATTTAGTACAAATTTAGCCTTTTGTTTGTTTTGTTTTGGGTAAAAAAGGTAGGGTGGGGAGCAATATTTGTGAGAAGTATTATAGAATAAATCATATGGAATGAGTAAATAGAAAACAATAATATATATTTACATATATTATGACATTCATATTTTCATTTCTTTAAATTTTTATCAGAATGACTTCATATGTTCACAATTAGAAAATTTTATTAAATATTACTGACTACATTATAAAATACCTTATAATTCATTATCTTTACTTTTAGTATTAAACAAAACATACTAACCAGAATCTTACTAATTAGAACTTCACTATGCTAACATTTAAAGCAGTGATTCTCACTGGTTTTTGCTTATTCTAATTTGTTATCACAAATATCCCTTGTGCCTTGATTCTTTTTTTTTTTTTTTGCATGTGGATGTCCAGTTGTTCCAGCACCATTGATTGAAAAGATTACTTTTGCTTCTGTGCATTGCCTTTGCTCTTTTGTTAAAGATCAATTGAGTATATTCATGTAGATCTATTTCTGGATGCTCTATTATGTTCTATTGATAAAAATGTCTATTCTTTTGCTCAAACACACTGTCTTGTAGATTTGTACTAAGTCTTGAAACCGTGTAGTGTCAGGCCTCCAATTTTATTCTTCAATATCCTGTTGGCTATCCCAGGTCTTTTGCCTCTCCACACAAGCTTCAGAATCAGTCTGTCAATATCCATAAAATAACCTCCTAGCATTTTGATTGGGATTGCTTTGAATCTATAGACCAGGTTAGGGAAAACTGACATCTTGACATATTGATTTTTCTTATCCATGGACACAGAATATCTATTTATTTAATCCTTTTTTGTTTTGTTCCTCAGAGTTTTGTAGTTTTTTTCATGTAGAGCTTGTACATATTTTGTTATACATATATATAAGTATTTCATTTTGAGGGTAGTAGTGTAAATGCTATTGTATCTTTAATTTCAAATTCCACTTATCATTCCTGGCATGTAGAAAAGCAACTGATTTTTGTATATTAACCTTGTATCTTTGAATCCTGCTATAATTGTGTATTATTCCAGGAGTATTTTTGTTGATTGTTTTGGATTTCTTATTATATATATACACACATGTATGTGTGTATATATATATATATATATATATACACACACACACACACACATATATATACACGTGTATATTTACATATACACGTGTGTATATATAAGTATATTATAATATATAAGTATATATAATAATATGTATGTATATATACATATATATTTATTTTTGAGAGACAGAGAAAGAGCATGAACAGGGTGGGGGAGGGACAGAAGGAGAGGGAAAGAGGGAATCCCAAGCAGGCTCCCCACACCCAGCATGGAGCCTGTTGCAGGGCTCAATCTCATGATCCTGAGATCATGACCTGAGCTGAAATCAAGAGGTGGACACTCAACTGACCGAACTACCCAGACACCCCTCTTTTGGATTTTCTACAGAGACAATTATGTCATGTGTGAATAAAGAGAGTTTCATTTCTTCCTCCTAATCTGTATATTTTTTATTTCCTTTTCTTGTCATATTATATTAGCTATAACTCCTAGTACAATGTGGAAAAGGACTGGTAATAAGGGGACATCCTTACCTTGTACTTGATCTTAGTGGGAATACTTCAAGTTTCTCACCATTAAGCATGATGTTAGCTGTAGGTTTTTTGCTGATATTCTTCATCAAGTTGAGGAAGTTCCCCTCTACTCTACTCTACATTTACTAAGAGTTTTATACACATTTTATAAGAAAAGTAGGCTAAATACTTACTTCTCTATTAGTAGTAGTAATAACTTTTGTTAACATGAGTTTTGTCAATTGTTCAAATTGTACTATCTTTGAACTATGAGGATGTCTTCAAATTGGCTCCTTAGTTCTTCTAACATGCGAACAAAAGCCTCTCATGGCTTCCTTGTCTTTTGCCTGTCCCAAAGTGGTAATCAGATATTTCTCTAAGGATGCCTGCTGGGGAGTGGTATTTAGAGATCTCATTCTAAATGTGAGAGGTATTTACTGCTACCGGATTGGTCACTGTCCTAAGAAATTTTAGATAACATAGCTCAGTGTCATAGATTTATTCCCAAAGAAGCAGACTCCCTGGGAGATGGAGTTCTTATGAACTAAAGAAAAAAAAAAAAAAAGTGGAAGGGTAAGGAAAGAACCCTCACTGGGCAGAGAAAAATTGTTAAACTGTGATACAGACCCATGTGGAGATCTGGAGCTAGAACGATCTTTCAATAACCTTGCTGGGCCAGAGGGCCAGGCTTTTATACTCATTCAAGGATCAGTTCCTACACACTGGTTGCCCTGGGAATGGTCATGATCTTGGGGAAGGCACCTCTCTTCTGTTATGGTAATCCCTGAATGGGCTGACAGCTGAAAATAGCCAACAGCATCTCAGAAGCAGGGCAACACATCTTTAAGACAGGGGGATCTGTGTAAAATATCAATGTGCCCTCCCTACTGAGAGTTTTTTAAAAGAGAAAAAATATACCATAAATTCATGGTGATGAACTGGTTACCATTCAAATTAAGTTGTTTTACTTAACTTCTTTGAGATTTTGTATTTCTTTTCTCTTACACTGAAAATCTTGATACCTGAAGATACTGATAATTACTTTTATGCTACAGTACTAATTTAAATATAATATTATATATTCTATCTGAAAATATAATTAATAAAAATTGATTTCTTTTTTTTAAAGTTTTATTTATTTAGTAATCTTTATACCCAACAGGCAGCTCAAAGTCACACCCTGAGGCTGAGAGTCACATGCTCTTCTGACAGAGCCAGCCAGGTGCCCCCAAATTGATTTCTTTGTTCTTCTTCATCATGAGGATATTCCCCACCTAAAGATATAGTCCAATACCGTGTATTAAAAATCACTTGAAACAGGTTCTTTCTGGTTCTGCCACTGACTCAATCTCTATGTAGACTAATGGGGAGGTGGATTTAATTTAATTTATTTATTTCTGCTTTTTAAAAAATAAATTCTGCAGAATTTATTTAATTCTGTTTTATAATTTTAAGGCATTTGTTTGGCTCTAGGGCCAGATCTACAAAATAAAGTACACTTGGATATACCATTTATCCTTGTTTCCTTCATGCCCTATCAATCACCACCAAACGCACACACATCCTTTAATTTTTGAAAGAAAATATGTGTATTTATTTATATTTATATTATCCCCCTTATTAGCTAAATAGTCAGATACTAAATATACTTTCTTTTACCTTGCCACTTTCACTTAACAATAATGTCTGAGATCATTTCACAGCAAAATACAGAAATACTATTTTTAATAACCAAATAGTACAATGTTGTATCACATTTAATTCAATCAGTCAACTATTGATGGATATTTGGGCTGTTACCAATCTCTTTTATTACAAATGGGCTACAACAGCCTTCTGTGTATCTTTTCATATTTTTGACAGTGGCAGAGAAAGGTTTGCAGGAACTAAGGTAAGTATAAATGTAAATATAGCAAAAGTTTCCTCCAAATTCACTGTACAATTTCCATTCCCACCAATATATGAAAATGCCGGTTTGCTCACAACCTTCTTCTTGGAGAATGGTATTTGTTAACTACTGGTATGGTAAAGTTACCACAAATTTAATAGATTAAAATGATACAAATTTGTTATCTTATTGTTCTAGAAATCAGAAGTCAAAAAATAGGTCTCACTGGGCTAAAATCAAGATGTCAGTAGGACTCTTTTCCTTTCAGAGGCTCCAGGGGAGAATCTGTTTCCTTGTTTTTTCCATCTTTTAGAGGCTGCCCATAGTCTTCAGCTGGTGGCCCCCTTCTGTCTTCAAAGCTAGCTATCACATCTCTGACCTCTTTTTCCCTCATCATGTCTCTTCTGACTGACTCTCCTGTCTCCTCTTTCACTAATTAAGGTAAGGATCTTTGTAATTACATAAAGCCTACCTGAATAACCCAGAATCATCTTCACATCTCATAATCCTCAATTCAGTCATATCTACAAAGTCCCTTTTGCCATGTGAACTTCTGGGGATTAGGATATAGACATCTTTGGGAGTCAATATTCTACCTACCTCAAGTATGCTGCCACGTTTTCAGATATTTTACCAATCTCATTGACAAGCAATGGCAATCGACATTTTATTTTAATTTAATTTTAATTTTAAGTTAATTTAAATTACACTTTTTATTAAGAGTAAATTTGAATATACAGTCCCATTTCTTACGCCCTTTGCATTTCTTTTCCTGTGAACTATTTGGTAACTCTTATCCCTTTTTTATAGAATTGTTGGTTTTTTGTTTCCCTTTAATTTTAGAAGCTCTTCATATTCTATCAATTCTTTGTCCATAATATAAACTGTAAATATTTTCATATTTTTCATTTTACCTTTTAAATTTTGGGGCCATGGAAAATTTTTAGTATTGTTTATAAAGTAAACTTTATTAATCTTTCCCTTATTGCTTCTAGATTTTGAATCATATTTAGGAAACTTTTGGCCACTCTGAATTTATAGAGTAATTCACCTTTGTTTTTGTTCTTGCTTTTGTTTTTCTAGTCACATATGCCATTTGCTGAGAAGCCCATTTTTCTCTCCACTGATTGATATGCCACTTTTTATATGCTAAATTTCCATATGTAATTTGATCTATGTCTAGATTTTTAATTCTATTTCCTTTTTGATCTTTCTTTTAAACATTTATGATAACTCTTGCCAATAAAGTAATTATTTATACCTGGAAAACACTCAACCAACAACAAGTCAGTTAAAGTCAATGACTGAAATTATTTTATTATGTATTTATATGTTTTCCCCACTAGAATGTCAGGTTATTGGGTATTATATTACCCACTTTTATTTCCCTAATGTCTGGCAGTGCTCCTTGCACACTGAGGATAATCAATAAATTATTAAAAATGTATAAATGAAAATGTTAGACAGTAAGTCTGCTAGAATACTGTATGTTTAGATAGCAATGTTGAGTTTGCCATCTAAATGCTGCAAACCTTATTTGATTAAACAAGAACTCTAAATGATAAGCAGAGAAGGTATCTAACCTCTGTTTTATAAATGAGGAACTCGAAGTTCAGTAATGTTTAAGGTACCTTCTGAAGGTCACATACACATAAGCAAAAAGTAAAACTAAAACTGAAATTAAGTTTTCTGACTTGAAACTTAATGTTCTTAATATTAGAGGTAAAATGACTATATCATTGGTCTTGATTTTATTCCTCTTTATTTCTCTTTCAATTCTGAAATAACATTCATTCAAGAGGCTTACATGTTATTATGGTCTAAATCTGATTAATAATTTGATGAACCAGATATTCTCCTTCCTTTTGGTGGATGAGAGCTGAAGTAACATTTTTAAAATATCCGTTTTAAACATATTCTGAGAGTGATAATATTAATTACAAGTTTGAAGGTGATATTAGATTTTAAAAACATTTTTTTGTTCAACATGGCTACTGTTTATATGTCTTTTACTGTCTTTATACTTCACACTTTTACTAAGAGTATGAGACTAATTTTTACTAATTTTTAAAATTTATATATGAAACTGTTCAGATACTACTGCAAGGTAATACACAAAAGAAACCTAGTAAATGATAATGTGGTGTTTCTAAGTACAATTAACAGGACAAAAAGAAATGAACAATAATAAAAATAGTGAGTTTTCCTTATTTTGGAATCATTGGGTCATTGTTTCTAGTGATAAAGAAGGAAAGAAAATAAAATAGATATGTAAAAGCCAGATATGAAATGATTGTAAGAATATGGTTGAAATTCACTATGTTCTTATATTTAAAAAGTGTAAGATCTGTTTGGCAAATTTGCTCCACTAATATGGTATCATATTTTAGTTTGTTAGACAACGTATTAACTAACTGATTAATTTAAGAACATCAAGTTTGCATTTGAGCTCTGTGATTCATCTTGAAAGATTTTCTGCAATATTTGTAATTCAAATCAGTTTCATTTTTTATTATATTTAAAACCATTATAGATGCTAATAAATCACCTTATACATTTTATTGTTCCTCTATAAGTCCATCATTTAAATATGTATTGTGTAAGCTAAAATAAATTTGCATTTATTAAATGAACATTCTGAATCTGGATGGAATGCTCATTTCTAGAATTAAGGTTCCTAGGGGGAGAAAATGAAATTTCTGCTTGTGGAAGCTAAACATAATGTTGTATAATCGATTGGTTCACTTAAAGGCATCAGCCATGCTCCCTGTGATGACAGATTAAGTAAATATGAAAGGAGACAGCACAAACATTATGAGTGTTTTACAGCATATTGTAGTAAAGACTATGAAAATTGGTCATGCTCTAGAGTAAGCAATATGGATAAAAATGCTCCATGAGAAATATATTAATAAGGAAATTGAGAAAAATGTTTATATTAATTATATAAGTGGTGAATAGTGATATATAGGGTAAATTAAAATCAAAATAGTCTTTAGGCTTTTTCAGAAGCAGAAAAGAATTCCAGACTGCTAAAAATAGCCAAAATTATCATATAGGTTTATTCTTTATGCAAAGAAAAATCTGCATTTGCACATGAAATGTGAAAATTTAAAGTGAACAAGAAGAAACTACAGTCCCTAACAATTTACAACACAGAGGCAAAAATGGTACAGCTGATGACTAACACTAAACAAATGGATTATAAATGAGATGAGCAGGATGCCCTCTTAGCTTTCCTTAATTGTATAAAACAGCCTTGAAGCTTCGGGATAAGTAACTGTGCTTCCATTCAGCTGCCCTAGGCATGGGATTCTGCGTTAAGCCACACCAGAACCATGATTACACTATACTGCACATGACTCATGGGTTTGGCCAACAAAGTTAGTAAGACGGCCAGTGTAGGAGTAGTTCCACACTTACGGGCTAGCTATCAGTAAACAGATAAAATAAATAGCTATTATGGCAGCCTTTTTCTCTTCTGATCTTACTATTCCCACCAGAGATATGCACTAGTTCCATCTCTCTCTACCACTGTAATGTCAAAAACAAGGGTATACCCATACACAAAGATAAACTCAAAATGGATAAAAGACCTCAATGTGAGGCAGGAATCCATCAAAATCCTAGAGGAGAACATAGGCAGTAACCTCTTCGACATTGGCCACAGCAACTTCTTTCAAGACACATCTCCAAAGGCAAGGGAAACATAAGCAAAAATGAACTTCTGGGACTTCATCAAGATAAAAAGCTTTTGCACAGCAAAGGAAACAGTCAACAAAACAAAGAGGCAACCCATGGAATGGAAGAAGATATTCGCAAATGACAGTACAGACAAAGGGCTGATATCCAGGATCTATAACGAACTCCTCAAACTCAACACCCAAAAAACAGATAATCACATCAAAAAATGTGCAGAAGACATGAACAGACACTTCTTCAATGAAGACATACAAATGGCTATCAGACAAAAAAATGTTCATCATCATTAGTCATCAGGGAAATTCAAATCAAAACCACATTGAGATACCACCTTACACCAGTCAGAATGGCAAAAATGAACAAGGCAAGAAATAAAAAATGTTGGAGAGGATGTGGAGAAAGGGCGACACTCTTATGCTGTTAGTGGGAATCCAAGTTGGTACAGCCACTTTGGAAAACTGTGGAGAGTCCTCAAAAAATTAAAAATAGAGCTACCCTATGACCCAGCAATTGCGCTACTGGGTATTTACCCTAAAGATACAGATGTAGTGAAAAGAAGGGCTACCTGTAACCCAGTGTTCATAGCAGCAATGGCCACACTTGCCAAAGAGTGGAAAGAGCCAAGATGCCCTTCAACAGATGAAAGGATAAAGATATGGTCCATATATACAATGGAATATTATGCCTCCAACAGAAAGGATGAATACCCAACTTTTGTATCAACATGGCCAGGACTAGAGGAGATTATGCTGAGTGAAATAAGTCAAGCAGAGAGAGTCAATTATCATATGGTTTCACTTACTTGTGGAGTATAAGGAATAACACGGAGGACATTAGGAGAAGGAAAGGAAAAGTGAACTGGGGGAAATTGGAGAGGAGATGGACCACGAGAGACTTGGGATTCTGAGAAACAAACTGAGTGTTTTGGAAGGGGGGGAAGGGTGAGCCTGGTGGTAGATATCAAGGAGGGTGCATATTGCACGGAGCACTGGGTGTGATGTATAAACAATGAATCTTGGAACACTGAAAAAATAAAATAACATTTAAAAAAGAAAGTACCCCTGCCAAAAACAAGGATATATGTAATATAACACAAAAAATGATACTGTACTTGAGTCATATTTATGACATGTCTTGGTTAAAATCGGGCCCCTGATTAGCACTGGGTGATCTTTCAAGTAATTTGAATCTGTTTGCAATATTAGCACTGAGTTACTGATCCAGGTTTCCCACCTGCAAGAAGAGACCATCACCTTAGTTCTCTTTCATTCTTAACAAAGATGTGCTAAGACCAAAGAAGAGAAAATGCTTTCAACTACTTGGAAGGATGAAGCACTACAGTAACTGAAGGTATTCTAGCTGCAACTGAAAGAGTCACAGGATCATCATCCTAGTACCAGTCTGGGAAAATGAATAAAAGTGAATATGAACCCAAAGCTGTTATCAATAGAGAATGACATGATATAATAAGAAAAGGCTGTATGCTGTATTTTCTTTCCTTTCTATGATAACTATGTTCCTTATCAAAGTGAATACCAACTCCTACTGCTCATTAAGGCTGTCATGTTTTTCACAGTCTCATCTGCCTTATAATTGAAATTCGTATTTTAACAGCATTATCTTAATGTTATTGCTAGCTATGGAATGTCTTGTGAAGAGAGCAACATTAAAGTTAATTTGGCCCTACATCTTTGGTAATGGATACTGTCTGGAATATAATAAACTATAGATATTCATACTTGGACTGAAAAATGTCAAGGTTACTTCCCCAATTAATGTAGTTAGTCATAGGTGGTCCCTAACATGGCTGCTTATCATTCCTCACATCTGACTAATCTCATATTGCTCATGGTCTTTTTTGTTAGAGCAGCAAAAATCAGAATTCCTAATGATGTGAGATTTTTTTTTCCTTTTTTTATTCTTAATTAAAACTGGTTATGTACTTCAGTTGAGCTACCCAGTGAGAAAAATTACATCAGTACTGTAATAAGAATTAAGAAAGTATCCTAGGATTATACTCAATGTGTAATTTTAAAAATAAAATATACTAAATAGAAAATGGATCAAATGACCTCTATTGCGAACTTAAGTAGCACCTTCAACAAGCAAAATCGTAGTTTTAATTTGATGTCTATACAATGCTACTAAAGAAACTACATATAGGATAGCCAATAAAACAAAATAATCTCACTTAATGAGTTTTTATTTCTATTCAGTTGTGATGAATTCCCCATTACTTATTGGATAAGTGCCTGGAATAATATACCTAGCAAATACTTTACATATAAATAGGTCAAACCAGAAAACTAGTAAAACCTTAGAGATAAATACCAGAAATTGATTTTTAAAATGAAAACATTTTAAAATAGTTATTTTCAATGCTAATATGATAAATCAAGAACTCAGAGATTCCATTAAAATGTAATCTTTGATGTCTGGGATTTGGCTTCAAAATAATCACTGGTGGGGTTAGGGAGAAGTGGGGATAGAGATGAAACAAGACTGGCCATGAGTCACCACTTGCTAAGTCTAGACGATATGATTCATTTTTATATTTCTGTGTGCTTAATATTTTTATTATAAAAGTTAAAAATTAATCTTTGATATTAATATTTTATTTTGTAGTTAACAGACTTATTTCACTGAAGAGGGTCTCGTAGGAAGCTAGAAAAATAGAACTACTTTATGAAGATATTTTTCTCAAAGTTACTTTCTGAATTCTTGTTTTATAGGCATGTATTAGATATTCCCTGCTCCTTGCCTTTTATTTCAGAATATCCCTTGGTTGATGTCTATGCATATGTCTATAGAAAAGTAAACATTTGAAGGTATGCACACCTATAAATGGGCAGGTAGTCTCCATCTATATTGAAAGAAATTTAGGTCTCCTCAAAACCAAACACAACAATGATATACCACCATGCATCTACTGGAATGACAAAATAAAATACAAAAAAAATCAAAATACCTGGTGCTGATGAGGATACAGAACAATGGGAATGTCCATATGTTGCAGACAGGAATACAAATGATACTGCAACTTTGGAAAATTATTAAATGTAAGCATTCTTTTACCATATGACCCAACAACCTTACTGATAAATATTTACCCAAGAACAATAAAAATGTATTTCCATAGATAGATCTGTAAAGCATTATGTCAAGTGAAAGAAGCCAGATATCAGAGGCTACACTGTACAGGTTTCCATTTATATGACTTTCTGGAAAAAACAAAACCATAATAACATAAATCAAATGAGTGGTTGCCAGGGCTTTGGGGTAGATGGATGGGACTGACTATGGAAGGGCATGAGGGAACCTTCCGCCATGATGGACACATTCTACATCTAGATAGAGGTGGTCCCTCCATGACTGTATCCATTTGTTAGAGCTGATGGGGTATGGATGAGGCTTTTTATTTTTATAATATACCTTCCTGTGTTTCCTAAATTTTCCATAATTAAAAATTTTAATTTTTTAATCAGAGGAAGAAACTAACATTATTTAAAAAGTATTAACAGGGGAGCCTGGGTGGCTCAGTTGGTTGGGTGTTGGACTCTTGGTTTGGCTGAGGTCATGATCTTAGTGTTGTGCAATGGAGTCCTGCATCCCAGTTCTGCACTGGGTGTGGAGCCTGCTTGGGATTCTCTCTGTCCCTCTCCTTGTGCCCCTCCCACCTCTGTCAGCTTCTTAAAAAAAAAAAAAATAGTAACAACGGGTATTAATGCAACTGTACTGTCTTGACAATTCAAGAATACATAGGAAATAATGAAACGATATGTCAATCACATTTTCTCTCGGTATTTTATGAAAACTGTTCATGTGCATTTAGGTACACACACGTACTTCATTCAATACAGTGGGAGAATGGAGGTATTTAACCAAATATTATGGTGCAGAGAATCATCACATATAAATGTGTAACTGTAATAAAATAGCTTTATAACTAATTATACCAAAAGTAAGCTTTCTTTGATAAGTCAAAAGTATTCTGGAATCTTATGGTGCCTCAGCTTTGCTGTCATACATGTATCAGTTAGTATGATGCAGGAAAGTGTGGGGTAACAGAACCATCCTGAAGGAGGAAGAAGGAGCAGCAGCAGCAGGAAGGGGTAATTAAATAATGAAAGAGTGAGGTAATTTATGTCATCCTCCACAGCACATTCTAGGATAGTCTAGAGCACTGACTGTAGCATAAACATTTTTCTGTTGTCTGCAGTGCCTCATATTGTACATCATACATTTTCAGAATGTTAAATTATTTATTTATTTTGCTGAATGAGGCCATCAAAATTTAATGTGCTTTATTAAAAGTAGTTCATTAAAAGTTATATGGAACTGCTTGAAATTTAGTTTATATAAGATAAAATTATTCTATTTTATAAGCGTACTTTCTAATAATTCCCAAAAGCATAAATACAGAAGTCATAACATATCACTTCAGGGAGATTCAAAGGCCACATATATATTAGACACCTGAAAAATACAATAATTTTGAAAAAGTGTATATCATAACATGAAGCTATAAGCAAAAAACTTATATAGAGCATGTATGGAGGTAGTAGGTAAGCATATGGAAAATCTCTGTATCTTCCTCTTAATTATGCTGTGAATCTAAAACTGCTCTAAAAAACACATTTTGAAAGTATGTAGATTTACTAATACTCAGTATTTATTCACATAGAGTACAGAATAATTTACATTTATTTTTCCCCCAGGACAAAAATATGCATGTACAAAATATGTGTATGTATACAAAATAGTGGTGGGACAAGATTTTCCACTGTGGTTATGAAAAAATGTTGCCTGTTTACTCAGAATCAACATCTTTTCTAAACAAAGTATTTGATTTTTTTTTTTCTAACTGTGGAATATTGCTTGTGTGTTTCTGTGTATTAAAGTAAAAGAAAGAAGTTGCAACACTGAGGAATCAGAACACAGACTACTTAATTGAGAATAGTGACTAACTAAGGCAAAATCAGGCTGTCCCAACTACTTTATACACTTTATATTTGACTTTATACGTCAAATCTCTTTAAGATCTTAAACAATGAATTCCCCCCACACTCCTAGTCAAACCGTTATTCATAGGAATAGGGACTATGCCCCCATACTCATTTCTGTATTCTCCAAGCTTGAAACATTGGCGATACACAGTAAAGTTTAGATTAGCAAGAAAATAATGAATTAATTAACTAATTAACCTCAATTCTCTATCCCTTGAGCTATCCATATTCCCAGACACAGACTTTTGCTTTCACCATCAACCTTTTCACTCCCAACTTCAGCACATTTAAAAGGGGTTCTCATACTAAAATCCCATAATCTCTCATAAACTTGATTCTCTATCTTTATTCACTTTGCTAATCTCTAACCCTGAGTGAACCCCACTTTCTGCTTTCCTCACTTCTGATTCTAGCTTTAAGGTCATTGTAAGACAAAGTCATTATCCTACTTCATGCTAAGTTCCTGTGGGTTTTTCTTGCTGCTCAGCAATCCTTTTTGACACCTTAAGACAATGTATTTCATTGGATTCTTCCTTTATTCATACTTTTCTTCTCCTCCTCTTCCTCTTTCTCTTCCTCCTCTTCCTTCTCCTTCTTTTCTTCTCCTTCATACTAGAGGAATTAGTCAAATTCTACCAAATATGCAAGTTCTTCCAGGATAAGGGAATGACAGAAACAAGAATAGAGGCAAGGGATGGTGGAAGGGGATCCAGTTTTTAGGGTGAGATAGCAAGAAATGACCAGATAGGAAGGGAGGGACTAGATTGCGTAGATTATGGTACATAATGCAGACAAATTTGAATTTTGACAATGTAAGAGATGAGGAGCCCTTGGGGAATTTTGAGCAGGGTGATATGAGCAGATTTGTACCCTAGAAAGATCACTTCAGTGGCAATGTGGGAAAAAGCATGGAAGAAGGAGGTGGAGAAAGGCAGGAAGACCAGTAAAGAGAGTAATATAACACATTCACAAAAAAGGTCTTGAAGGCTTGAAATTACAGCAGTATGGGATGAAGTAATGGATTTAAAAGATATTTTGTGGCCATAATCGCCAGACTGTGGAAGGAGCCAAAATGCCCTTCAACAGACAAATGGATAAAGAAGATATGGTCCATATATACAATGGAGTGTTATGCCTCCATCAGAACGTATGGATACCCAACTTTTGTATCAACATGGATGGGTCTGGAGGAGATTATGCTGAGTAAAGTCAAGCAGAGAGAGTCAATTATCATATGGTTTCACTTACTTGTGGAGCATAAGGAATAACACGGAGGACATTAGAAGGAAAGGAAAAGTGAATTGGGGGATATTGGAGAGGGAGATGAACCATGAGAGACTGTGGACTCTGAAAAACAAACTGAGGGTTTTGGAGTGGGGCTGGGGGTAGGGAGTTAGGTGAACCTGGTGGTGGGTACTAAGGAGGGCACGTAATGCAAGGAGCCCTGGGTGTGGTTTATAAACAATGAATCTTGGAATACTGAAAAAATAAAATTAAATTTAAAAAAAATCTATTTTGGCTGTACAACTAACATTGCTCAATGATAAAAAACGGAGAATAGAGTAGAAGGAGAAATCTTGGTAATTCTCAGTTTTCTGTCTTAACCTGTTTGTTATCAAGTCTCTCCCACAAGTGTTCTATGTCTCTTTTATAATTCTTAGGCCTCAAACTTATACCCATAGCTTTCTCTCTGCAGGTGACCTTCCTTCTAATGTTGCCACAGACATGAAAGATCATCATCAAAGGTAAACTTTTATCAGGTGAAACTGCTCAAATTCTCTTTAATCTTTACTCACCATTTTCTTATCCTTTCTTGTCTTCCCAAAATTAATCCCCTTACTTGTTTCCTTGATCCTCTCTTTATTTTCATCTATTATCTATCCTAATGTGCATTTTTTCCCCTTCAATATTTCTTCTCCCAGAGGAACTTTCTCTTGGATCTGCCAATTTCTCAAATTACCATCTCAATTCTCTCCTTCCTTTTGACATTATTGGTTTCAAAATGGTAGTCTAGTCTAGCCTTGTTGCATCCACCTTCTCATCTTCAACGCAGCCTTTTTTTGATCTGGTTTCTGCCATTCAATTGACTTCCTCAATAGTCACTGATGACTGCATAATTACCAGATTCCACCTCCCCTCCTCACTTCCCCTCTTCCTTGATTGCTTATGAAATGCATAGCATCTTTTGCCACTTCATCCTTTTTGGCTACCTTACTTTTCTTAATTCTAATGGTCCTAAACTTCTCAATTTGCTTACTTCTCAGCCTGTCATTTGATGCTTTCTTTCATTCAATGTGCCTCCAACATTTTAATTATAGCAATTTTCCTACATTCTGTCTTTGATTCTCCTTTCCCTTCTCACTCCCATGACTTCAGGTATGTGTAAAGAATTCCCAGCATTCTGACCCTTCTCTTTGCCCCAGTCACATCTCCATATTCAATCCATTATTTAGTTCTATAAATTCTGCTTCTTCGCAGTTTCAATATATTTACTTCTTTACTTTTTGACAGTCACCAGTTCAGGACTTAACTTGCCTATGTTTCTCCTTCCCAATTGTTCCTCGAAACAACGGATGCTACAAAATGCTGCCAGTATCATTTGTCCAAAATCAATCATAAACTTCTTCTGTTGAAAAATTTTTTATGTGATCCTTATCATCTCATTAAAATCAACTTTCGTAATATAATCTATATCTTCTAGTTTAATTTCCACAATTTCTCCCTCCGCTCTCCAGTCCTGCCTTCTTACTGTTTCACGTACACACCACTCTTCACTGTCTCTGTCTTTTGCTCAAATGGCTCCTTCAGCTTGGCACGTCTCTTTACTCTTCCCATATCAACCCTACTCCTAGCTTTGTCTTGACATTTTATCTACTTTTAAATGGAAACATCTCCTGTTATAATCTCTCATGAAACGTTCATCATGATCCTGAGTTTTTGAATTCTTTTTCCTCTCTTCTTTGTGTATGTTTTTCTTTTAGCATTAATCACACTGTATTTTTTATTAGAGGTATTTTTACATGGCTTATCTTTCCTCATGGTTTGTAAGTTTCTGGAAGAAAGAGACAATGTCTTTCCATATCCATCTTCTCAACTGCTTTGCACATAGTAAATCTGGTAAACATTTGTTGACCCAATTTTTCATAGTATAGACATTTTGTTTTTAAGACAGATTTTCCATTATGAAATATGGAAAAATGTAATTAGGTTAATTTTGCTTTTGTTTCCTAAGATGTCCTGGAGATGAGAAATGCATTAAGAATAATGACTTTTTCTTCATGAAAAATTGCACACACACTTTACCTATATGACATTTAGTCTGCCCTATTTTTATATGCTGTGAATGGTTAACATTGAGTGTTTCTTCATGAACCAAAAATTAAAAGGGGCTAATAATAAACACGAGTGAAATTATAAGGTATAAATATGAACAAAGGCTTTTTGTATGAATAGCATAGAACCATGACCCTGTGTAAAAGGAGAATGTATATTAAGATAGTAGGTAAATTTTCAGATTTAATACCCTAAATTTTTATCTAGTTGCTGTTTTACTTTCTAAGAAAGCAAAATATGAAAATATTTACTTAGCCAAAGTATAACATTATTAGTTTCTTTGAGTCTACATATAAAATATCTAGCACTATAATTCTAATATCTGAGATTTCACTTTATAAGATTTCCATATGATTTAACAGCATTTCATAGAATTCCTACAGTCAGTTATTCCCTTGAGGATATAAACCTCATCAGATTATCTATCAGTGGAAAGGAAGAAGAAATAAAGGTTAAATTAGTAACTGATTTCACATGAAATGTAAGCAAAAAAATGTATTAAACAGAAACATAAATTTAACGCAATAGCAACTGTCATAGAGATCTATATCTTAATAAAATATTTAAACAGTAATCAGAAAATAACTATTGCAGACTACCAGATACACAAAAAGTGCTTCAAAGCAATCTAAAGAGTTAGAATAAGGAGAAAAAATACTATAATAAGTTTTTTGTCGTTGTTATTAAGAGCAACCAATATTAAGATATTAATATTAGTTTTATGTTAATGTATCAAATATTAATGGTTCAACATACATATAAAAATGAATATTAAAAGTGATTGAAAGTACTCAGAAACACCCTCTTGTGTTTCACAGATTGTGGAATGTTCTTGGTTGTAGTATGTGTGATCTGCCCAATCTGATGAGCATAGTTTTTTGTTTTTTGGGGGTTTTATTGATGGGTCCCATATATTACTTGTTCTATCTGAGAGTAGGTGAAGGATGGGATAGGGTTGGAAATTAATTTTTTTTTTTAGTCAGAGCTGGAACACTGCCCCCAAGAATTGCTAAACTGCACTTATAACTTTCCAATAAATTATATTATAGCCTCACTTTACATAGCCACTTCTTACTTATAAGACTGCTATATAAATAATTTATGCTAGCATTGCTTCAACTGTGATATGACCATACCCTTAAGTAATGTAATGTTCTGCTGAATGATAGCCCATATGAATATGGGTGCTCAGGGTTATAAGACTTTGCATTTGCCAATTTTTCTGTTTATCATATCAGCCACTGAGAAGTGAAAATGCGTTTATCTTTCTGTTGTTCATTTTTACCTTTATATTCTTCTTCATCATAGTTTATATTCATTTTAAATGACTGAGGTAAGACAACCATA
Source organism: Lontra canadensis (assembly GCF_010015895.1). Taxonomy (NCBI): domain Eukaryota; kingdom Metazoa; phylum Chordata; class Mammalia; order Carnivora; family Mustelidae; genus Lontra; species Lontra canadensis. Next base: position 4,677,782 of record NW_022630997.1, read on the forward strand.
AGGTTTTAACATGTTGATGAAAACTTTTTAAAAAAAAATTTATTTTGAAAGTATATAAGAAATATAAATGTATACACTTAGCTTTGAACTCACTGAATTCTGTATGAAATATGCTAGCAGTATTTTACTTATATGTAGTTTACCTATGACATTAATAAGCTATTTACCAAAACTGGAAAGAAATGGATTTTTTCATCCCTAAATGTATTATGATGTCTGATTACATTAATTTAGGACCACAGAGATTCCAATACCTTAAGTATACATTCATACCATGTTGCTAGGTTCTATTCATATCATGTTAATTTTGAAGAATCACCTTTAATTCTCAATTCATGCTCCATTCATTCACAAAATTTATGATATGCTGTTATAATTCCAAAGCTTATATTTCTAAAATTTTTAGAAAACATTGGTCAGGTGGTTTTGGTGATGAAAGGTCCTTTATAACTCTAAAATAAAGATAAAGAAAACTTGAAAATGCAACTAGGAATCCAGATCCTTCCATACTTCAAGACCAAAAGTGTGCCTATAAAAATCTCCTATTCACTCTAAATATTTTTCTTAAAATAAGAAATTCTTTATCCTCTAAAGCATTTATTATGGGGAATATGAAAAGATATGACCTTAACAGTTTCCTTCACTCTACTATCAACTGAAAATCATCTCCATCTTTAAGGCAAATCTCCCCTGAGACCTATGGCTAGCTATGTGCAAATAGGGCTTGTGTCCTGCGTAAGTTCTGGTTGAGGGAACTTGACCTAATGTGCCCTCTTTGGACTGGACAAGTTCATAGAAACTAGCATCCAGGTAAGGATTTTACAGAGGTTTGGTCTGGAAAGATCTATAAACACTAAGAGGAAAGTCAATATAGTCCCTAAAAGAACATCCTTGGACTGTTTGTCCCCCAGGAGGCTAAGAAAATCAGAGTTGGTATTGGGAGTCCTCCCTCTTCCTGAGCATTAGGAAGTACAAGAAGGTCAGTTGGGAATTGGGGGCTTGACTGCTACTATATGACCAGTCCACAAACAAGTAGTGAGACCTTTCCCCATCTGAGGTTGTCAGAACTGGGTTTTAGAAATGGCATTGATGAAACTAGCAAGCCAATGCCAGGGAGAGAAACAGCAGTCCAAAAGACCCTCTCCCCAGTAAAACAGAGCTTCTATGGAAGACAAACCACAATTGTCAGAAGGGTCCTCCCAGTTTAAAACACCAAATTCTTAATGCATTTTAATGCACTGCTAACATTGCAGGTGGTAAGGGATTCTCCAAGGCGACCAGCCAAAACTGGCGAGGGGAGTAGAAAACAAAAAGCAGAACAGTCCAGAGGACAAAAGCCAATACAAGTAACCCAAAAGATAAGAAAGCTGAGCTTGAGATTCTTGCCCTATGCCAGGGACCCTAGAAGAAGTGATTAAGAAATAATGGCAGGCCCTTGTTTCTGGCAGAAAAATCCTCTTTGGAGGAGAGCATTCTTTATTTAGGCCGGTAGAAAACAATAGACTAAGATCAAATAAATAGTAGCTCACAAAGCTCACCAAATACACAAGGAAATATGTCACAACAAACGAGAGCCAACAGAAATAAGCAATGGATTTAGATTTTCAAGGATTTCAGAGTTTGGAATAATCAAATATAAAATTAAAATGGTTATGTCTGGAATGACATGAAGTAATAAAAACCAGCAAGGGAAAAGACTTTAAAAAACTGCTAAGCAGATTTGAAAAAGAACAAAACAGAACTTTTAAAAATGAAAAAAAAAAAAAAAAGAAGTGTTGAAAGTTATTCAATAAATAGGGTAAAAACCAGATTATATACAATTCAACAAAAAAATTAGTGAACTGGAATAAGGCTCTGAGGAAATAAGTCAGAAGAAACATAGAGAGAGAAGATGATGGAAAATACTCCTAAGATGTTAAGAGATTTTGAAGATAGGATGAGAAGGTTCATTATTCATATAGTCAGAATTTCAGCAGGAAAACAGAGAAAATAGGGCGTGAGAACATTAAAAGGGATAATAAATGCTAATTTTTATCCTTAGACATAGAAGCACAAAATAAGCGACATAATTTCAAATAAATTCATGCTTGGAAAACTCATAGTAAAACTGCAGAATACCAGAGACGGAAGCCATTAGAAAGAAAGTCCAGATTAGCTGCAAACAAACAGCAATTATTCTGTTAGAAGATTTCTCAGGTGTGACATGGAAGGCAAATGTGAGAACAATTTTTAAACAAACAAGATGCGCAAGTATGTCCCTCCCATTGGAAAATAACTAGATGCTTGATGAAGGATATTTTTCAATATTTCTTGTATCATAAGCCAATGAAAGGATGCTCCATGTCACTGGTAAAACTGAAAAGGGCAGTTGTAAGTAACAAGCTAAACGAGTTTATCATCAAAAGACAACACGGTAAGGGAATTTCTTAGGATAAGTCATGGGACAAAGGAAACATTCCAGAAGAAAGCTCTTAATGCAAAGAAAAACAGTGAGCAAAGAAATAGTAAATATGTAAGTAAATTTAAAGACATATCGATTGGGGTCCCTGGGTGGCTCAGTGGGTTATGCATCTGCTTTTGGCTCAGGTCATGATCCTAGGGTCCTGGTATCAAGCCCACATTGGCTCTCTGCTCAGCAGGGAGTCTGCTTCTCCCTCTCTCTTTGCCCCTTCCCCCACTTGTACTCTCTCTGTCTCTCTCTCAAATAAATAAATAAAATCTTAAAAAAAGACAAACACATATTGGTCATGCAAAGCAACAGCAGCAATAATAATGTTTAATTCAACTAGTGACACAACTCAGCTATAAAAAAGAGAACTATGTCCTATAAGATTTAAATTGTTTTAAATTGTTAAAAATTCTGTCTGCAAAGAAATAGAAATGTTCACTAATTTCAGACTTAAACTATGTTAAAATTTTAAGAGTAATTACCAAAGAGCGAGAGTGTAAAACATACATATTAGTTAAGAAAAAAGTTGAGGAAATTTGAGAAAAAAGTTGTGAAATATTGATTTAAAAAAAAAATCTTCAATTCAGAAGAAGGACAGCAAAGAGGGGGAAATAATAGAAAATTCAGGATAAACAGAAAACAAGGGTGATATCTGAAAATATTACTAAGACAGTTTGATTAATAGAAAAAAAAGAAAATATATAAAAATTTAATAGCCATATCCAGGAGGAAAGCATTTATAACAGAAAATATACATTTTATATATTTGATTTCTAAATAAGAAGGAAACAATCTTCCAAAACAAAAATGAAGAAAAAAATGAAAGTTATTCTAACATTTTCAAATTTTCTCTAATTGATGTAGAGTATCTTGTGTACCAAGATTACCAATGATAAATGCTATTAAAATAAAGGAAAACAGGGAATACTGGCTGTTGAAATGAATGAGGAGAAACACAATGGTCAAAGACAATATGAAATTTTTCAGTTTCACAAGTAATGAGAAATCTGATTAAGAAAAGACAACATTTCGGGGCTCCTGGGTGGCTCAGTGGGTTAAAGCCTCTGCCTTCAGCTCAGGTCATGATCTCAGGGTCCTGGGATCGAGCCCCGCATCGGGCTCTCTGCTCAGCGGGGAGCCTGCTTCCTCCTCTCTTCCTCTCTGCCTGCCTTTCTGCCTATTTGTGATCTCTCTCTATCAAATAAATAAATAAAATCTTAAAAAAAAAAGACAACATTTCACGTATAAAATTAACAACACTGTTTTTACAATGCTTTTAAAATCATTTTTGAGGGATACCTGGGTGGCTCAGTCAGTTGAGTCGGACTACTGGTTTTGGCTCAGGTCATGATCTCAGTCAGGGGGGTGAGACTGAGCCTCACATTGGCCCCATGCTCAGTACATAGTCTGCTTCAATCTCTCTCTCTTCCTCTCCCTCTGTACCCCTCCACCTCTCAAATAAATAAATAAAACTTTAAAAAAAATAATTTTTTACAAGGATTCTGGAAAACTGGAATTCTTATGTTTTACTAAAGGTAGTATGAATAGGAGCATTTGGGAAAGTAAATAAGCAATATATCTCAAGGTCCACCAAAGGTTATACTTTTTTATCTGATAATTTCTCTTTTATAGATTAAGATCAGAAGTTATATACAAAAATTAATTATATTCTTATTTATAATAGTGTGAAATTGGAATCAAGCTAATTGAAAATAAAATAAGGAAATAAATTATGTTACACTATAAAATAATTAACGTGACATTTTAAAATCAAACCTAGAAGTAAAAGAAAACGTTCTTATTAACACTGAGAAAAACAGAATGTAAAATCAAATATAGAATATACTTTCAATTTTGTGAAAATGCATGTGCAAAAGGAAAATGTTACTGGAAGGAGATAAAAGTTCTGGCAGTGAATATTTGTGGGTGGTGGGATTGTGGAAGATTTTAATTTTAACTTTGATTATTTCTGCACTCTTTTTCTACAGTAAGGATTTATTACTTACATAATTAAAAATTAATGGTAAGTGTTAATAAAATAATTAAAATTCACATATCACAAGATGGCTGTAACACTCTGAAAAATTAGAATCCCAGGGAAGAGTAAATAAGCCACTGACGCCAACCGCAGGAAACTGTGGTCCATCAAGATGGCAGACAGGAAGTGCTGGGGGCCACAGCTGTGCCCAGCAGCTCACACCACTCCTGCAGGGAAGCCACCACGCTCATTTTGTCTGGCCTGGACAATGTGCCTGTCAACTTGGACAAGGGGTTTCTACACAGTATATGTATTAGGCTGAACGGTCTCAACAATTCACGTCTATTTGAGCACCTGGAATCAAAGAATACTACATAGTACTTCAAGTAACTCCATGTTCACAGACAGCTTTGCAAGAAAATATTCCACCAAGACAATGGTGCCTAAGATGTATTCTCACTTTAAACTAAAATCAGTGTGTTTAAAGAATGATGTAAGAGAGGGGCGCCTGGGTGGCTCAGTGGGTTAAAGCTTCTGCCTTCAGCTCAAGTCATGATCCCAGGGTCCTGGGATTGAGCCCCTCATCGAGCCCCACATCGGGCTCTCTGCTCAGCAGGGAGCTTGCTTACCGCCCACCCCTGCCTGCCTCTCTGCCTACTAGTGATCTCTGTCAAATAAAAAAATAAAAATCTAAAAAAAAAAAAAAATGGTGTAAGAGAAACTTCGGAGCCAATCTGAAATTCAGACCCCAGTCCTTGCTCTACAGGTGAATGAATTTGTGAGCTTGAACAAAGGTCTTAAGTTCACAGAGCCTCAGTTTGCTCAGTGGTAAAAGACAAAGAAATGCCTTTTTTCTAAGATTAATATAAAGTTCAAGTGAGGTTGAGATAGTGTATGTAAATGAATGTTGAAAAACACGACCTTAAACTCAGTACAAATATTTCAGTTGTTCTCATGACCTAGGAAGATCAAGTTCAGGCTCCTCACCTTGGCATGTGAATCCTCATTTCTACTGTCTGGAAAGCTATCTCTTAATGCATGCTTGATGCGCAACTAAGTGCAAACCTTGTAGAATATATCTCAATTGTCCTTTCCATTATCAAAAATTTAAATGTAAAAAAATTAATTATGGTGGGTTAATAGGTCACAGAGCAGCCCAGAATATAAATAAGGGGTTTTCCCCCCTAAAATAGAAATGATAACCAGAGATATTCATTTTAAATAACTGGCAAAATTTCAAACCCGAATATATGTGGAGTCTAAGATATATGAGTCTAAAAATTGGAAAAAAATAGCTCATATTTTATACTTTTATTAATTCTTTATTTAAAAAAAGCAGTTCATGGCATCACAGAAAGGACAGTATACTATACAAGAAGAATAGCCCATATATACCCATATATACCACCCATCTAGACAGAAATAAATTAAACTATTAATAAATTAATAATTAATTTATTATTAAATTTATAATATAACGAATTATAAAAATTATTATTAAATTATTATTAATTTATAAATTAAACTATTAATTAAAAATTTACCTTTTCCATGTTTATCAAAATTAGATCACAACCTATATACTATTGTATAACAGAATAAATTAATAAATCCTTTATTGTTGGCCAGTAAGTGGTTTTGTTTTTCAGTGTTAAAAGTAATGGTAAAAATAATTTGCTAAATAATTATTAGAAATAAAAATAGAAACAAAGAATAATATCCCAGCAAAAACCATCAATTAAATTTAAGGACTCACACAAAGTTTATACTCCCAGCAAAAAAACCCCCAAAACAAAACAAAACAAAACACAAGAAACCCCACCATGAACAGTGAATGTATCTCTTTTCTTTTTAAATATTTTGTTTATTTAAGAGAGAGAAAGAGAGCATGAGAAGGGGGGGCGGTCAGAGGGAGAAGTAGACTCGCTGCCAAGCAGGGAGCCCAATGCGGGACTCGATCCCGGGACTCCAGGATCATGACCTGAGCTGAAGGCAGTCACTTAATCAAGTGAGCCACCCAGGCAAATGGGAGTGTACCTTTTTAACATCATCATCATTTCAGCTAAAGGGCTATACATTCACTTGTTTGTGATCCAATTGTAGGCTGTGATTGTGACCCCAGACCTAACACGCCCAGTCAGTCATTTAAGGGGCAATAGGTATTTCTGCCTCCATTTCTTAAGGTTTCTATCAGTTACTAAAGAAAAGCACATATTTGGTTGTTTGAGAAATTACAATGAGACAGAATGCACCTATTATGTATCTCAATGAATAAATACAACAGCATCAGAAGTTCTAGAACTATTATAGTGCCATTTAAAAAGAGAAAATAATTTTCTTTTTCTGAATTTTTTGAGGTATAATTGACAAACAGTACTATATGTTTCAAGTGTACAACATAATGAGCCAACATGATTCTATATTTGTATATATTGCAAAATGATCATCATAATAAGTCTAGTTAACATCTGTCACCATACATATAGGATTTTTTCTTGTGATGAGAACTTCAAAGATTTTTTCCTAGCAACTTCCAAACATACAATGCAGTATTATTAACTATAATCACCATACTGTACATTATATCCCCATGATTATTTATTTTATAACTAGAAGTTTGTACCTTTGATTCTCTTTGCTTATTTTGCACAGCCCCCCACCCTTGCATCTGGCAATCATCAATCTTTTCTGTGTGTCTATAAACACACTTTTTCTCTTTTCTTTTTTTTGTTTAGATTCCACATGTAAGTGAGATCATAGGGTATTTGTCTTTCTCCATTTGACTTATTTCATTTACCATAATGTCCTCAAGGTCCATCAATAGTGTTGCAAATGGCAAGATTTCATTTTTTATAGCTGAAGAGTTTATAAATATGGAGTATATATGTACATATGGGATATATATATATAGGGTGCATATGTGTGTGTATATATGCATAAATATACACACATATATCAATATATATGTCACATCTTCTTTATTCATCTATCCATGGACACTTACAATGTTTCCAGATCTTGGCTATTTCTGCAATAAATATGGGAATGCAGATATCTTTTCAAATTAGTGTTTTCATTTTCTTTAGATAAATACCAAGAGGTAGAATTATTGGATCATATTGTAGTTCTAGGTTTATTTTTTAAAGGAAATTCCATGCAGTTTTCCACAGTGGCTACACCAATTTACATTCCTACCAACAGTGCATAAGAGTACATGTTTCTCCATATCCTTGACAACACTTATTATTTCTTGCCTTTCTGATAACTAAGCATCTTTTTTTTAATTAAAATTTTTTTTCAGTGATCCATAATTCATTGTTTATGCACCACTTTCATATACCTATTGGTCAACTGTGTGTCACCTCTAGAAATGTCTATTCAGATACTCTGCCCATTTTTTTTAAAGATTGTATTTATTTATTTATTTTAGAGAGAGAGAGAGTGAGAGAGAGTATGAGAGGGAAGAAGGTCAGAAGGAGAAGCAGACTCCTTGCAGAGCTGGTAGCCTGATGTGGGACTCGATCCTGGGACTCTGGGATCATGACCTGAGCTGAAGGCAGTCACTTAACCAACTGAGCCACCCAGATACCCCATCTTTGCCCCTTTTTTAATATGATTTTTTATTGTTGTTGTTGAGTTGTATGAGTTCTTCATATATATATATATATGTGTGTGTGTGTGTGTGTGTGTATATATATACACACACATATATATATAGAATATTAACCCTTTATCACATGTATGATTTATAGTCAGCCTTTAGAAGTTTATTTAATGAGAAGCTTGGCTCTCAGGCTGCAGCTATGATTAGCTAAGACTAATAGGCCTCTTTCATAGAAGGATTGAGCTCCTGAGTTTGTTGCCTCTTTCTGTGCACTGGGCATGCTAGCTAGACTTCTTAGTCTTTCTCCTTTGGTTATAGTCCTGTGGGACCTGAGCATAAGCTCTGCTAGTTACGAGAGCCAGCAATGAAGAGGTGTTCTTTGGCAGCAGCTGCAAAAATCAGGGCACCAGACAAGGGTATAAACACTATCCCAGAAGATACCAGCAAGCTGGATCAAAGAAAAGGGAGAACACAAACATTGAGTCCACCAGCCAACACTACCTGAGAATACCTCTGTGGCCCCTTTTAAGGATGCCAAACCAGAAGCCTGCCCCTCAGGCACACAGTCACATTAGTCTTCAAAGTCAGGTGTTTTCAGGGCTCATCTCCCAGGTAACAGTCTTAAAAGTTGGAATGCTGATGTGTAGTACAAACTCTTTACTCCTTAGGCAGAAGCTCTGTGTTGTGAGTTCCTTCCTGAGTGTGACTTGCTGTGCTGGGTGAGGTTTATGGCAAGATAATGTCTCACCTTTTCCTACCTGCTTCAATGCAGTATCCCTCTCATTTACTTAATGTGAAGGGGTTGCTCCACCAGTTTTTAGGGTTTTTTTTTTAAAAGGAAGTTGTTCCAGATATAACTGTAGATTCAGTGTGTCTGTGGGAGGAGGTAAGTTCAGGATCTTTCTACGCTTCCATCTTGAAGAGGAACTGAAAATCATTTTCTTATCTTTCTATTTAGACTTTACAAACATAATGTCACTGGAAAAACTTTCAAAATGAAAATCTTATGCTCATAGGAACCTTAAAAATGTTGTCCAGAATGTGATCACTTTTCATCACTTTAGTCGGTCTTGCCACCATTATCTGTGGCCTGGATTCCTACAGTAGCCTGTTAACAAGTTCTTTCTTCTGTTCTCTCCCAGTAGCAGGGAGTGTTGGTTGATTTCCACTACCCCTCAGTTACCATGTCAGTTTTCTTGCTAACTGCCAATGCTGGAGCCTGCATTTCGTTGCCTGAGGGCTTTCTCTGACTTCTTAGGAAGTAGCCCTTAACCAGTAACTGAAAGGAGCTGGGGGTAAATACTCTGGCCCTACTGCCTCAGGTGTCCATAGTCTGATGTGTGATTCCCAAGGAGATTAAGTTTTGGTGGTATTGGTGGCCTTCCATTTCCATTTTTATGGCTCTACTTTGCTACCAGTATATTCCTCAATCCAAGATGAACAAATTCTTCTTCATGGTGTCTGTTTCTCAGAGAACTATATGAAGACATTTCTCTTCAAACCACTCTCAACCCTAAAGGCAGAGTGATCCTTTAAAAACCATCGAATTATGTCCGTCCTCTCATAAAATCCTGTAATCGGGTCTTCTCATCACTCAGAATTGAATGTCAAAGTCTTTACAAAGGTCTATGAGGCCCTATTATCATCTGCCTACTCCTACCCCATGCTTGCTGTTCCCTGAACTTGACAGGAATGCCCCATCTTAGGGCTTCTGCTCCAGCTATTCCCTTAACCTGGAACACTTTTTCCCTGGAAATCTCCTGCCTACTTACCTCCTTCACCTCAAATCTCACCTTCTAAATGAGGTCACCCTGACTGCCACCCTATTCAATACTTCACACTCTCCTCCACTTCCACAAAGCATTCTAAAAACCTTTATCTTGCTTTATTTTTCCTTTTCCATTGCACTTACCACCTCCTAACATATTAAATAATTTCCTCTCCCCTGCTATAATAAAAACATGAGGATAGAGTTCTTTGTTTTATTCTCTGACGTTTCTCAAGTACTTAGAACAGTGCCCAACACATAGGAAGTGTTCCATAAAAATCAGCTGAACAATTACCATAAATTTTCATGTTATTGCTGGCTAGAAGAAAAATGACACACATATACTATAGGCCACATTATTACTGTAAAAATAATCCTCTTTTTAATATAAGTTTGAAACCAACTAATACATTGAGTTTGCATATAAATTTACATTATAAGTACATTTATTAAATTTTAATAATATATTTTAATTTGTCACTATAATAAAATTTAATGATTTGTATTTGCTAATAGATAATTTAGAGTGTGATTATTCACACTAGATGTATGTTTTTTCAGTCACAAATGGTTTTATACCTAGGGCTTTACACAAAGGTCCTATAAAGATTCAGCACTTGTCATTTGTTAAAAAATGTAATTAATATATATGTAAAAATTTTCAGGAAAATATTTACTTCATTGAGTAGGCCATTTGGTGTATAGTAGCACACATTTAACCATAGATGTATCAGAAGTAATTATTCCATATTGCACCTTACATTTTCTCCTGACTGTACAGATGTGGAACTCAGTGGCACATGAGTCAAATTTAATTTAAAAGAAATCAATTTCTTAACTTACTACATTAGGAACACTCAAAAAATATTTACAGAACGGTAATAGTCAGCTAACCTATGGCTTTGTATTGAAGTTAAATACTGAATTTTAAGAAAAACCCAACAGAGAAACTTTAAAATTACTTTGATTTTTAGGTTTAAATAAAATCCCTAATGCAATTTCAGAGCCTAAGTTTTGGAATTCACTGTGTAAGCAAATAAATAAACCACATTGTACTGTTATGTATATTTTAAAAAAGAGATTTGGACCAGTGTCCAGTGTACTGTAAAAATGGAAAACAAATTTCACATACATATATATATATATGTATATACATTTCAGATAGATAACTTCCACTTAATAGTAATTATCACAAAATGCTTAGCAAAGGAGAAAAGAAAATAAAATTTTAAACATTCTACTTCTACTGCTATTATTTTCTAAAGGAAGATACTAGCAGCTGCTCAGATTTATTTCTGATGTTTAATTTTACAGGAAGAAATAAAGAAACAATTTAAGCTCTAAAACAATCTACTGAACAATAATGTTTTCAGCTTATATTTTTTTAAATCTATATTGTGGATTTATTTAACATTGTTAGACATATGTAGCTATAGGGAATTTCAAATATCAGAAATCATAATTATTTACCAAAAGAGAAGAAACTTATTATGGGATTTAGGATTTTAGGCATGGAGCATGAAAGTGCTCAATTAATGAAATTACCACCTTAATAAAGTAAATGTTAAAATATTACATATTTCCCCAAATTGATCTACAGATTCAATACAAGTCCTATCAAAATACTAGTGGGCTTTATTATAGCAATTGACAAACTTACCCTAAAATTAGTGTGGAAATTCAGAGACCCTGAAGAACCAAAACAATCTTCAAAGAGAACAAAGATGTAAGACTCATAATTTTAGAATTCCAAAACTTACTACAAAGCTATAATAATCAAGATATGTGGTACTATCATATGATAGACCTATCAAACAATGGAATGGCATTGAGTGTCCAGAGAAATAAATCCCTACACCTATGGTAAACTGATTTTCAACAAAGGTCCCAAGATCATTCAATGGGAAAAGAATTTTTTTCAATAAATAATAAAAAATTACCATATGACCCAGCATTTCTATTCTTAATTACATGGCCAAGAAATGATACTTCTACATAAACATTCATAAAAGCATTTTTCAGTGGGGGGAGGGGCAAGATGGAATGACAGAGGAGTAAGATGGCAGAGGAGTAGGAGACTTAAATACCATTGGGTCCCAGGAGTTTAGCCAGACAGTTATCAAACCATTCTGAACATCTACAAAATCAACAGGATGGAAGAGAATAAGAGAAGCAATTCTAGGAACAGAAAAGCAACCATATTCTGGAAGTTTCAGGTATCTTCTGATTTGGTTAGTGTATATTTTTCTGGGGCTGCTGCTACCCTTTTAATATTTTGTTCTCTCATTCATCTATTCTTATCTGGATAAAATGACAAGGTGGAAAAACTCACCTCAAGAAAAAGGAACAAGAGGCAGTACCAATGGCTAGGGACCTAATCAATATGGACATTGGTAATGTGTCAGAACTAAAGTTCAGAATGACAATTATCAAGGTGTTAGCTGGGCTCGAGAAAAGCATGGAACATGGAACATGGAGAAATAAAATCCCTTTCTGGAGAAATAAAAAACCTAAAATCTAACCAATTTGAAATTAAAAAAGCTATTAATAAGGTGCAATCAAATATGGAGGCTCTTACTGCTAGGATAAATGAGGCAGAAGAAAGAATTAGTGATACAGAAGACCAAATGATGGAGAATAAAGAAGCTGAGCAAAAGAAGACAAACAACTACTGGACCACTAAGGGAGAATTCAAGAGATAAGTGATACCATAAGATGAAACAATGTTAGAATAATTGAGATCCCAAAAGAAGAAAGAGAGAGAGGGCAGAAGGTATACTGGAGCAAATTATAGCAGAGAACTTCCCCAATTTGGCGAAAAGAACAAGCATCAAAATCCAGAAAGCACAGAGAACCCCCCTCAAAATAAAAAAATAGGTCCACACCCTGTCCTCTATTAGTAAAACTTAGAATTCTCAGTGACAAAGAGAAAATCCTGATAGCAGTTCGGGACAAGAGGTCTGTAACATACAGTGGTAGAAATATTAGACTGGCAGCAGACCCATACACAGAGACCTGGCAGACCAGAAAGGACTGGCATGATACATTCAGAGCACTAAACAAGAAAAATATGCAGCCAAGAATATTATATCTAGCTATGCTGTCCCAGAAAATAGAAGGAGGGGTAAAAAGCCTCCAGAACAAACAAAAACTAAAAGAATTTGCAAACACCAAACCAGCCCTACAGAAAATATTGAAAAAGGTCCTTTAAACAAAGAGAGAGCCTAAAAGTAACAGACCAGAAAGGAACAGAGACTATATACAGTAACAGTCAACTTATAGGCAATACACTAAATTAATATCTCTCAATAGTTACCTTGAATGTAAATGGGCTAAATGCCCCAATCAAAAAACATAGGGTATCAAAATGGATTAAAAAAAAACCCAAAAGGGGCGCCTGGGTGGCTCAGTGGGTTAAGCCTCTACCTTCGGCTCAGGTCATGATCTCAGGGTCCTGGGATCAATCCCCATGTCGGGCTCTCTGCCCAGTGGGGAGTCTGCGTCCCCACTCTCTCTCTGCCTGCCTCTCTGCTTGTGATCTCTATCTGCCAAATAAATAAATAAAATCTTAAAAAAAAAAACAAACACAAAAACAAGACCCATTGATATGATGTCTGCAAGAAACTCATTTTAACCCAAAGACACCTCCAGATTTAAAGTGAGGAGGTGTAAAATAATTTACCATGCTAATGGACATCAAAAGAAAGCTGGGGTGGCAATCCTTATAACAGATAAATTAGATTTTAAGCCAAAGACTATAATAAGAGATAAGGAAGGATACTATATCATATTTAAAGGGTCTGTCCAACAAGAAGATCTAACAATTTTAAATATCTATGCCCCTAATATGGGAGCAGCCAGTTATATAAACCAATTAGTAACAAAATCAAAGAAACACATTGACAATAATACAATAATAGTAGGGGAATTTAACACCCCCCTCACTGAAATGGACATATCGTCTAAACAAAAGATCAACAAGGAAATAAAGGCTTGAAGTTACATACTGGACCAGATGGACATCACAGATATATTCAGAATATTCCATCCCAAAACAACAGAATACACATTCTTCTCTAGTGCACGCGGAACCTTCTCCAGAATAGATCACATCCTGGGTCATAAATCAGATCTCAAATGGTACCAAAAGACTGGGATCGTTCCCTGCATATTTTTAGACCACAATGCTTTGAAACTAGAACTCAATGACAAGAGGAAAGTTGGAAAGAACTCAAATACATGGAGGCTAAAGAGCAACCTACTAGAGAATGAATGGGTCAAGCAGGAAATTAAAGAATTGAAAAAAATCATGGAAACAAATGAAAATGAAATCACAATGGTTCAAAATCTGTGGGATACAGCAGAGGAGGTCCTGAGAGGAAAGTATATTGCAATACAAGCCTTTCTCAAGAAACAAGAAAGGTCTCAAATATACCTACACCTAAAGGAGCTGGAGAAAGAACAGAAAAGAAAGCCTAAACCCAGCAGGAGAAGAGAAATCATAATGATCAGAGCAGAAGTCAATGAAATAGAAACCAAAAGAACACTAGAAGAGATCAACAAAATTGGGAGCTGGTTCTTTGAAAGAATTAAGAAGATTGATAAACCCCTGGACAGACTTATCAAAAATAAAGAGAAAGGAACCAAATAAATAAAATCATGAATGAAGGAGGGGAGAACACAACCAACTCCAGAGAAATACAAACAATTATAAGAACATATTATGAGCAACCATACACCAGGAAATTTGAAAATCTGGAAGAAATGGATGCATTCCTAGAGACTTATAAACTATCAAAACTGAACCAGGAAGAAATAGAAAACCTGAACAGACCCATAACCAGTAAGGAGATTGAAGCAGTCATCAAAAATATCCCAACAAACAAGAGTCCTGGTCCACATGGCTTCCCGGGGGCATTCTACCAACATTTAAAGAAGAACTAATACCTACTCTCCTGAAACTGTGCCAAAAATAGAAAGGGAAGGAAAACTTCCAAACTCATCTTAAGAGGCCAGCATTATCTTGATCCCAAAACCAGACAAAGACCCCATCAAAAGGAGAATTATAGACCAATATCCCTGATGAACACAGATGTAAAAATTCTCACCAAAATACTAGCCAATAGGATCCAACAGTACCTTAAGAGGATTATTCACCACGACCAAGTGGGATTTATTACTGGGCTACAAGGTTGGTTCAACATCCGCAAATCAATCAGGGTTAATTAATAAAAGAAAGGATAAGAACCATATGATACTCTCAATAGATGCTGAAAAAAATTTGACAAAGTACATCATCCTTTTTTGATCAAAACTCTTCACAGTGTAGGGATAGAGGGTACATACCTCAATATCACAAAAGCCATCTATGAAAAACCCACAGCAAATATCATTCTCAATGGGGAAAACCTGAGAGCTTTTTCCCTGAGAAAAAGGAGGAACATGGCAGGGATGCTAACTATCACCACTGCTATTCAACATAGTACTAGAAGTCCTAGCCTCAGCAATTACACAACAAAGAGAAATAAAAGGCATCCAAATTGGCAAGGAGGAGGCAAACTCTCACTCTTTGCAGATGATATGTTACTTTGTGTGGAAAACCCCAAAAATTCCACTCCAAAACTGCTAGAACTCATTCAGGAATTCAGTAAAGTGTCAGGATATAAAATCAATGCACAAAAATCAGTTGCATTTCTATAAACCAACAACAAGACAGAAGAAAGAGAAATTAAGGAGTCAATCCCAATTACAATTGCACCCAAAACCATAAGATACCTAGGAATAAACCTAACCAAAGAGGCAAAGAATCTGTACTCAGAAAACTATAAAGTACTCACGAGAGAAATGGAGGAAGACACAAAGAAATGGAAAAATTTTCCATGATCATGGATTGGAAGAACAAATACTGTGAAAAATGTCTATGCTACCTGAAGCAATATACACATTTAATGCAATCCCTATCAAAATGCCATCAATTTGTTGGCAAAGAAATGGAACAAATAATCCTAAAATTTATATGGAACCAGAAATAATGCCAAATAGCCAGAGGAATGTTGAAAAAAGAAAACCAAAGTTGGCAGCATCACAATCCCAGACTTCAAGCTCTATTACAAAGCTGTCATCATCAAGACAGTATGGTACTGCTACAAAAACAGACCCATAGACCAATGGAACCGAATAGAGAGCCCAGAAATGGACCTTCAACTCTGTGGTCAACTAATCTTCGACAAGCAGGAAAGAATGTCCAGTGGAAAAAAAGACAGTCTCCTCAACAAATGGTGTTGGGAAAACTGGACAGCCACATGCAGATGAATGAAACTGGACCAACTAGACTCAAAATAGATGAAAGACCTCAATGTGAGACTGGAATCCATCAAAATCCATTAGGATAACACAGGCAGCAACCTCTTCGAACTCAGCCCCAGCAACCTCTTCCTAGAAACATCGTAAACCCAAAGGCAAGGGAAGCTAGGGCAAAAATGAACTATTAGGACTTCATCGAGATTAAAAGCTTTTGCACAGCAAAGAAAACAGTCAACAAAACCAAAAGACAACTGACAGAATGGGAGAAGATATTTACAAATGACATATCAAATAAAGGGCTAGTATCAAAAAAAAAACTATAAAGAACTTATCAAACTCAACACCCAAAGAACAAATAATCCAATCGAGAAATGGGCAGAAGACATGAACAGACATTTCTGTAAAGAAGACATCCAAGTGGCTAAAAGACACTTGGAAAAGTACTCCACATCACTCGGCATCAGAGAAATGCAAATCAAAACCACAATGAGATACCACCTCACACCAGTCAGAATGGCTAAAATTAACAAATCAGGATATGACAGATGTTGGCAGAGGATGCAGAGAAAGGGGAACCCTCCTACACTGTTGGTGGGAATGCAAGCTGGTGTAGCCACTCTAAGACAGCATGGAGGTTCCTCAAAAACTTGAGAATAGAGCTACCCTTTAAAGTACACACATGGTCCTGTAGCCAACAAATGATAAAACAAAATGAGTTACTTGTCCCCTCCCCTGAGTTCAAACATAGTGATAACATTTATGTTATAAGAATTCTGCTGGTTGTCAGAACACACGCAGCAATTCATACAAAAACTTGAAGTAACGGTTGGAAAGATAGAAGGTGGTTAAGCCTCTTATAGGAAGTAAATGGTGTCCTGCATTTGGAGAGGGTCAGAGTCCACGCTGTCTGGATAGGTGATGCCTATCCCACCTGAGCATGGCAAGAAAGCAGCAGAAACAGCTCAGCGTCAGCACAAGGCTGCGAACTAATGATAGAGTAGCTTTAGAGCTCAGCTGGGGTATAGAATCCCAGACCCATACATGTGGGGGTCTGGACAACCCCTAAGCATTCACTTCTCCCCACCTCAACTGTGACGCTCCAACTGCAGCAGAGAGAGGTTACCATCTGGTGGGAATAATGCTTGGGAAGGAAGTACTTCAAAGTCTTGCTAGTGAAAGGGACATCCATGACAAATGAGCAGTGGCGACTGAAGCCAGATTATACGTCATAGGCAGGTTCCTCTCCCCCAACCACTAATTGCTTAAAAGAGTACAATTGAGAGTCAAGGATTTTATCGTTCTTCCTAAGTGGATCTCAGTAGCTGAAATAAAATATGTGTACATAGAAAAAAGAAAGGAGACCTCTGAAGAGTGTAAGCACCATGAAAGTAGAAACACAGAAAGATCTATACCAGAGGAAGTCAAATATAAGGGAAAGCCCGTAACAGTATTTAAATTAAATATGAATGGCTTCAGAAAGATGAGGGAGGATATTAGAAATATGAGGCATCCACAAACAGTTATGAAAACAATTGCAGCTATTGACAACAAAATATATCATTGTTGATACGAAGTCAGTGAATAGGTTAAATAACAGAAGGATACACTCTAAGAAAAATCAGTATCCTGGAATGGCAGATTGAGGAATGTTCCCAGAGGCTCCAGGAAGAATCGGAAGAGTAGAAATAATAAGAGACAAGTTAAGAAATACAGATGACAGGGGCACCTGGGTGGCTCAGTGGGTTAAGCCTCTGCCTTCAGCTCGGGTCATGATCTCAGGGTGCTAGGATCGAGCCCCGCATCAGGCTCTCTGCTCGGCAGGGAGCCTGCTTCTTTCTCTCTCTCTGCCTCTTTGTCTACTTGTGTTCTCTGTCAAATATATAAAATCTTAAAAAAAAAAAAAAAGAAATACAGATGATAGAAGTATCAAGAGCATCTAATGGGAATTCCAAGAAAGAATACGGTAAAAAATATTAAAAGAAATAGTAACCAAAGATTATCCAGAATAATACAAAGTTATAGGGCTGCAGATTTAAAGGGGGTATAGAATGCCAAATATGAGATAATGGGTACATATCCGAGAGAAATTTAAGAACACTGAGAAACAAGAAAATTCTGAAAGCTTTCAAAAAGGAAATGGAGATCATTTACAAAGGACAGAGAATCAAATTGACGTCAGACTTGAGACAAGGGAGCAATTAATACCTTTGAAGTTCTGAAGAAGAGAACTTTGAAACTGAATTTTATATCTAATTAAATTGTTATTCCATGTGAGGACAAAATAAACGTACTGCTAGGCATTTGAGGTCTCAAAGAGCATGCCACATAAAATTTCTCTTTAAAAGGTATGTTGGAGGATTTATTATAGTGAAAACTAAATGAAATGCATGAGTAAGCAACTAGATATAAAGAAAAAGAAGGGTAAAGATAATTCACTGTTACTTAAATTTAAAAAGTACACCCATAATATCTGGATTAATATTTCCAAGCAGTATTGACATAGGGTAGGAGAAACAGAAGGAGTTAAAAGCATATTAAAATATTAATTTTGTTTGAGTCAGGCAGGGTGAAATGTGTATTAATAAGCTTAGTGATAGGGAAAATAACCATCACTATGAATCTTGGTACGTAATGTGTAACCATCAGAAACAGAGAAATAGAATATGTAACACTGTTTATTAGAAGGACATCAATTTATCCAAGAGCAATAGGGAAAAAGAAAAAAAAAAGAAAGGTAGTAACAACAACAAGAACAACACACACATGTACACACATCTGCACACACAATGGAGTAGCTAAAATAATCCTTGGGAGTATAGTAATTATTGTCAATGTAAATAGATTCAGGCAATTAATCAAAAGATGGACTATAGGATGGCAGGATAAAGTGAATAGTCACTTCTACAAGGGATAGGTAGGAAACAAAAGGATACAGAGAAGTTGGAAGTAAAGGAAGAAAAGGAATAGTAGGCAAACACGAACTATAAGTAGAGGCAGAAATCTTTAAATTCTGTATAATAAAATTTAATGTTATAAATGACAATGATAAGGAAATAAAATCTGGAAGAAATAAAACAAAGAAATGGAAAGATTAGGAACACACACACCTAAAAATACATGGTTGAGCACTAGTGAGCAGCTAACACACCATGGAGGTACATATGTACGTGAATTACATTTGCTCCTTACGTTTGTGAGTTTTCTAGTTCTTTGATTGGTCCCTTTCTTCTGTGGACTATGTCTGTATTGTTTATATTCATTTCTCTCCTGTGACTTGTGTTTTCGCAGTGTTGTACAATGTTTTTAACAGATGAGGAGAAAAAGAAGTTGGATTCAAACAGTGCAGGTTTCCTATTTGTTAAAGATTTTGTACTAAAGTGAGGTGAGGCAAAGGGCCAACATGAAATCAGAGCACTTCCTGTAACTTCCATTTAATCTTCTGTCTTCTAATTTCTCCACAAGTAATGGAAAATATACATACTGATTTCCTAATGATCTGAGCTTCCATGGCAATCTGTGATCTAGAATAGTAAGTCAAGTACACAGAAACTCACAGAGAAATGTCCTCTAGAAACTGGCTCTTTGGATAGCATCTGTAAGGCCTGATTCAGTTGTTTAATTTTTTTCCCCCAAATAACTAAAATGCTAGAAACAGAATCAATTCTATTTGTACCTAGGTTTTTGGAGGAGTCTATTTTTATACTCCTTGCTTTCCTTGAAGAAAAGCAAGATTTGAAAACAGCAACATGAAATTAGTCATATAAGGACATTTTTTTAAAAGGGAAAACAATTTTCAATTCTACAGTGTTTCTTAATCTTCCTACTTAAACGTCTTACCATCTGTGAAATAGAAATAAAAAATAATAAGCATATAACTAAATTATTATGCCTCAAAATGCTTTGACTAGTCGTTAATCACAATCTGTGGATTTTTCCTCTCTGTGTGTTATTATTTTCAGAAACCATTCCAGGTATTATTGCAGGAGTCCAGTACCACATTTACTTGCACATAATCATTTCTCCTTCACCATACTCTATTTCTGCATGTGCAATAAAAAGATTATACTAATACAGCCGTTACCACAAATGAAAATATTCACAATATTCTATAATTCTCAACATTCAAAAATGCAACTATGTGATTAAAATGCAACTCATTTCCACCCACCTGTTGTAGTCAACTTCGTTAATAAAGATAAATGCGAATTGTGAACTAAAAGGTGTTGGGCACTCCAAGGACTAAATAGAGGTGCTTTGTTTCTTCCATCATACCTGTATCTTAAATTCCTTGAGCTCCTACCTGTCAGCTCCAGGCTGCCAGTGAGCAGTCTGTCACTCTTGACTAGACTAATAGACTCTCCAGTGGCTTTTGTTATAGCTCATGTCATACTATTAAAACTATGTGCCTTGGAAGTGGCATCACAAATGTAGCTGAATCTTGTCAACTCTACATAATCAGACTGTATTTGGCTGTACAAGCAGATGCAAATTAGAGAAGCAATATAAATATGCAAATCACAGTGGTCCCCTTTCGGTACCACAGTTCCTACCTCTAATGGCCCTCGCAGAAACTCTGCTTGTTCGGCTCCTACTTCCAGTGCAACATCAACAGAAGCAAAAGGACGGCTGGCCATCTGCTGTCGTTCTCGAAGCAGTTGCTGGAGGGGGTTAAAAATGATTTGTTTAAAATGGGTTTAAAAACACAGGAAATTCAACAAGATCGGTTTCCATTTTGAACAAATGGTACTCAAAAAACTTAGGAACCATCTGATACACATATCTATACCTAGATCACTAACATAAAAATTGTTTTTTCCCCATGGCCTGGGTCATTAATCCACAGAGGCTTTGAATGCATGATTATTGTAAAGAACTTTTCCCCTTACTTCCATCCCACAGACCTACTGAAATGTACTCAAAAGCATTCTGAAAACCCAAGATGGGAGGGCTAGTTCAGTAAAAGGCCCTGCTATGAGGATGGATATGCCAAGTCTTCCCACTCAAAATAATGCAGCTTTTGTCTCAGCTGAAGGTAAATACCAGTAAACGTGTTTAAGAAAAGATAATAAAAAGTTTCAAAAGGGGGTGCCTGGGTGGCTCAGTGGGTTAAGCCTCTGCCTTCAGCCCAAGTCATGATCCCAAGGCCTGGTATCGAGCCCCACACTGGGCTCTCTGCTCAGCGGGGAGCCTGCTTCCACCTCTCTCTCTGCCTGCCTTTCTGCCTGATTGTGATCTCTGTCTGTCAAATAATTAAATAAATAAATAAATAAATCTTAAAAAAAAAATTCAAAAGGCATTAATAGAGATTAAAGAAACATACACCTGCCAAGACAAAGTTTTGGAAGTCATCAAGATTCTGTCAACTGCTGTGGAACCAGCAGGAATTGTTACTGACAGTGTTTGTAACTTGATTCAAACCGTCTGTGTTCATTATTTAAAATGAGCAATGATTAGTAGGTTACAAAAATTTTGTGCCAGGGCTTCTGAAGCACTCCCAGATATTTGTTTCTTTTTTCTTGTGTCTACTCTGGGCTTTGCCCAAGCTAAAAGCAATAAACTAGCAAATCCCAGCCAACTACCAACCTAATTTATATTTCTGCCTTTCCTTGTAATTATAATATTCATTAAGTCATGATAAGAAAAAATTGATGACCAGCAGTAGATATTGCAAATCTTGCCCTTCTCATTCAACACAGCTAATAAAATTATTATTAAATATTAAAAGTGGATGAGCAATGCAATTAAATACTCTTTCAAATGAGAAGAAAATCCTATCATATCATTGAAAAAGGCAAAATCCTTGAACACAATGAATAGCTTCATTATTCACAGAGATTTTTAAAGATTCACTGGCATTAACTTAAAACGTTAACAACTGGTATGTGAATGTAAATGTATGTTGTGTCGTGATGCATCATTCATAAAATTCGCTTTCAGTTGATGAAGGAACAAAAGCCAACACCTGATGGCAGTTTATTATTTAACATTTTTGTTTTAACACTTGTAACACAGCAGTGACAGTGTTCATGAATGAGCATCTAAAATATAATTTAAGGCCTTGCTTTGTCATTATTAAAAAGAGAACATCCACAGGCCAATATGGATGGATAGAAATAATACACTTATTATTGAGTAATAGTTTAAGTTCCTAAATTATATGTATATTTAAAAGCAATGAAGACACACTAAAAACATATTCAAAGGAAAAAGTGAATGATATAAACCACCAAATTATTCACTTACTATAGCCTCAAAATTACATTATTAAAAATACAGCTGCTAGAAAATAGAATCTTGTTTGTGCCTTAGGAGTGGTCAATAGATCTGAACATTCTGTTTATACAAATGCAAATGTAACATTACTTCAGATGTCAAGGGATACCAAGTGTAGAAGACACAATGCTCTTTGTCTCTCAGATAAAAATATACATACAGGTCCACACATAGATACAGACACAGATACACACACACACGCAAATACACAAACTATCTTTCTTATGGTAATGTACAAATTCCCATGAGAAAATTGTAAATTCTAGTTTGGGTTTAAACACAATTTTCTAACATTTGTATTAAAAAGTTTCTTGATGTGGGGGTGCCTGGGTGACTCAGTTGGTTAAGTGTCTAACTCTTGATTTTGGCTCAGGTCATGATCTCAAGGTTGTGAGATTGAGCCTGGCATTGGGCTCCATGCTAGGTGTGGAGCCTGCTTAAGATTCTCTCTCTCCCTCTCCCTCTGATGCTCCCAACCCCTTTCTCTCTCCCTCTCTCAAAAAATTGGTTTTTCTTCATTTA
Source organism: Lontra canadensis (assembly GCF_010015895.1). Classification (NCBI taxonomy): domain Eukaryota; kingdom Metazoa; phylum Chordata; class Mammalia; order Carnivora; family Mustelidae; genus Lontra; species Lontra canadensis. The sequence continues at coordinate 4,700,679 of NW_022630997.1, forward strand.
TACTAGTTCTCCTCAGATTACAAATGACATCTCATATAATTGAGAGATTTTTTTTCCTTCCATATTTTTATTTAAATTCAAATTGGTTAACATATAGTGTAGCATTGGTTTCAGGAGTAGAATTTAGTGATTCACCTCTTGGATATAATACCCAGTGTTCATCACAAGTCCTCCTTCCCCATCACTGATTTAGCCCATGCCCCACACCCACCTCCCCTCCAGCAACCCTCAGTTTGTTTTCTATAGTTAAGAGACTTTTAACAAAACGAACAGCTCTGTTTCCTTATCTTACCTTTTCCCTAGATCTAAAAGTAAAAGGTCTACAAAATATAATTCATGAATACTCAATACCACAAACTGTAATATAAGTCTATAAATATTCCAAATTCACTATCTTTGACAAAGAATATATTTCTCTGGACTGTAATGTATTATTGTGAACCCCACTACTCATAATAAAGAAAAATCAATGACTATCTAATACTTTTGTTCATTTAAAAAAAAGATTTGTAGAATACAAAGGTATTTTAAAAATTCTAATCTGTCCTCTGAGGTTTGAATTTCCATTGCTTTTTAAGAATCGAATGCTTCCTACAATACTGTTTGCAAAATCAGAAGAAAAACACTATTCTTGCCCAAGATCATAACGCTGTAATACATAAAAAGAGACATGGTAATATAAAAATAATTAGGGCACAAGATAGTGTACTTTAAAAGATACAAATAGGGAATTAGCCAGACAAATTAACTCTGGGCCACTTAGTAGAGGACAAGTTCGAGGACTGGCTGAACACCGAATTTCTGACTTTAGAAAACTAATGCAAATATTTTGACTGAAACTCAGAAAAGGTAAGTCACTTTCTCCTGAAACACTTTTGCTTTGATATGATGGCCCTAAAATAATGAAGTAGAATGAAGTGAGATTCTCTTTGCTACTAATTTCTGGTGTTGCGCCATATCCTTACCAATTATGCCCCCTCTTGCCAGGTAACATCTCTATGCATTCCTTCCTGAATTTAGTCCCCTCTGTGTCAGAACAAAAAGGATGTAAATGACATGCTAGTGACTTCAATATTGTCAAAGTTTATCTGACAGGCAATATAGTCAGACTTTGGAGTGAAGAGGTCCTGTGTCTGAACACCATTTTTTTTTCTTCACTGATTAGCTGTTTGAGCTTAACCAAATTATTTAGACTTCTCTGAGCCTCAATTTTTCTCATTGGAATAGTTGGGATATTAACAGTGTCTATACCTACAACTATACCTCAGAGGACTTGTTTTGAATCCCAGCTTCTCCATCCACAAACTCTTGGACCGTAGCCAAATTACTCAGACCCTTCTAATACTTATTATTTCTCTCCATAAAAATGGGAATAACAATAATATCAGAAGGGATAAGGCACTGAAGAGGTAATTCCCTTGGACAGCTCAACACAGAGACTGGAACATTGTGAGCAATTGGTAACTGTTCATTGGCACAATTATTATGTTAAATTTCAAGCACTAATTTTGTCTTTGAAGGTGGCACACTAATTACCAGAGGTCCATTTTCTTCAGCACTAGTGACACATTTTGCTCCACTACTCTCCCTTTTAACAAATGTTGCATATTTATGACACAGTTGTTAAATGTCATGATTGTGGTAAAATGAATTTAGACTTGGAACTGCTTTCTGCTATTTGTGACTAAGAATGATAAAACTTCAACCTACAAATTGGGAGGAAGTATAGAGTATTTTCTTAAGAACTTTTGAAATTAAATTAATTTCGTGATTGTGATTTTTATATAAAGTGAAGTTTAACATTTTGTACAGCAATAAGAAGCCATAAAACAGATGATCTGTTTTATAACTATCTGCTATTGCCAATTATTCAGCATAAAGATAAAGCCAAAAGAACAAATTGACCATAATACAATAGATTATAATCATGCTGCCATAAACACTGTGGTGAAGAAAATTTAAAAATTAAAGAGATGTTCTTAGTGTCATGTTTGTTGTCTATAATAACTATTTTATTATTCAAAATGTCTTACAAAACAAACCATGAAATTAAAAATAACATGAAAATCCTAGCTTAAATGTGGCAACCAGGAATTATCATTGATTCTATCAAATGTATATATGATAATTTTTCTACTCAATACTACTATTTCAAATACTGTATCATTCTTCATAGTTCATACTAACCACCTTTCCAACAAAAGGCATACTACTCTCTAACAGATTTTAGGAAAATAATCCTTAATAACTCACACAACAGAACAGTAACTAACTGTCCCCAGTTGTCTTCATGTCTCCTTCATTCTATGTCTAGGTTCTATCCATCCTTCTTCCCCACTTCCAAAGGTGCTTCTACTTCACCCCAAGTTTGAAGTAATCATTTCACTTATAAATTATTTACTACATTAGTATGGTACTATCTTCTAATATCTTTAGACTTTTCTGAAATCTTCCTTAAGGAAAAGATCTGTTTTTACTTGTTTTTTATTACTCACAGTGCTAGTTGGTAGTCGGCAGTATTTGATGAATGAACAATTAATGAGTGACTTAAAGTATAAAAATCTATATCATCCAAATGTGAGTGAAAGCAAGTTATGACAAGACTAATTTTAATTATGATTAAGCCTTTAAAAGTATGTCTCCCCCCAAAAAAAGTATGTGTCCCTGATATTCTAGAAGTTTTATCCTCCAAACTAAACGGATTTTTTTTTTTTTTTTAGAATGGGGTAATTTTGTGGACCCAACAAATCAATGGCAGGTTTCATGTTGCTTTTCATTTACCTTATTGTAATACTGCAAAAATTATGAAAAAAAACTGCCATAAAGTCATTATAACACATTCATATTTTTAATAGCAATTACATTCCCAAGATTTTAGAAAGGCATGAAAGGAGCAATCAAGATGATTTTGTCATTACTCTTGAACTTCCATACCAAAATGAACAAAGTGCTTGAATAATAGATTAAGCAACATTTTATGAAAAAGAGTATTTCTGTTGTATAGTATCAATAGCTGTGTTTGACACAAATACAGCTAACATAAAGCAACAGAGGTGAACAATCAATTTTGTTATTTTGGTATTAGGATGGTGCAAGGATGTAAAAAGAAGTGGCAATAAATTTTCGTATCCTTAAATTAGGAGAGTATGATATTCTAGCATTTTATACAACTAAATCTGTAAGGTGCAAGTCTCAAATTCTTATTCAGAATACTGGGAATGTTTCGCTTCCCAGTCTTCTGGTTTGAAACTAGTATTAGCATTTTATGGGAGTGGCCTGGCATAACATTCTTGTTCAGATTACTTTAATTACCTTTTTCTAGACTTCTGCAATCTTTGACCTTTTGGGACTATGTTACTCTTGAAATAGTTGTTTACTTAAAAATAAAAATTTTCTAAGAGCTTCCCGAGAGGTATTCACCTTCTTGACAGGTATTCACTGAAAATGTTCACTTTCAGTGATTTTTGAATTGGCGTTTTTACAAATTTGTATTAACTTGTAAAATAAACTTCAGTGACCATTCAGAAGGGATTTCATCACTCAGAAGATCCCATTAAACCTTATGTTTACTCAGCTTTTCTTCTTTATTTTAAGGCAAAATGTCCTCAGTTGTAAAACAGCCATAGCAGATTTTCCAGGTAGATTGTTCAGGTACAGAGGGTTATTTGAGCAATAAGGTGACAAAAATAAAACCTACCTTTACTATCATCAAACCTTGGACCAGATAGAGGAAGAAGAGAACAATGGAAAATATTTCTAAGTGTTCCAAAATACAAAGTTCAATACTTTCTCTCTAATGCTAATAGGCTATATTGCCTTATAAATATATATATTTATTTAAGCATGTCGATGTCTGTGTGAAAGTGTATATGTGAATATGCATAAAATTATACATATTGATAATTCAGAGTAAATATGTTATAACTCAAATACACTCAAATACAGCTAATACTCATACACAGAAGGCCAAGATAAGGACCAAATAATGCCAGCAAATGAAGGTGTTTGTTGTCATTTTGATAATACTGTGCACATAATTGGAATCATTAAGCCATAGTTTCTTCATAGATTCTTAGACTTGAAAAGGAACTTAGAAATCCTCTAGACCACAAATCCTTCAATCTGTAGAGCACAGACTTCTAAACAATAAATAGATGAATACCAGAAAATCAATGCACCAATAGATGATACTTTTCTTCAAAAAAATTTTTTCTTTGCAATTTCAATGGATTCTATAATTTAACTTACTACTGTCTTTAGAAGCTAATTGCCCCTTATCTAGAACCAGAATGTAACTCTACTATTTTCTTAAATTCTTTCAACAGACAAATATTAATGTTTAATATTTAATATTTAATATTTAATTTTAATTAATATTTAATATTAATATTTAATATTAATGCTTAAAAATAAAATAGAATAAATAATGAAAGCAAGTAAGACTACTTTAGGATTCTCTATACATCCCTATTCGTTGGATAAGAACTTGATATATATCTTAAAAGCAGAATGGGTTCAAAAACCCAAACATCTATTTCTAAAGTTTCCTTTTATTTCTTCCTCTAGCTTGCTGATGATAAGCTAGTGGTTCTTAAACTTTGATGTTTATGAGGTTGTATGTACAACATCACCTATATTCTAGACTGAATGATTTTATCTCCATATCAGCCTTACATACTTACTTTATTTTGTTTTGTTTTTTGAGTGGAGGAGGGGCAGAGAGAGAGAATCTTAAGCAGTCCTCCACACCCAGCACAGAGCCCAACGCAAGGTTTGATCTCAGAACACTATCATGACCTGCACTGAAATCAAGAGTCAGGCACTTACCCGACTGAGCCACCAGGTGCCCCCTTACTGATTTTAAATAGCTTCCATGTAGTATAATTCTCATGGAACTCTAAAAATTGCACATACTATCAGGAGCAGAGTGGCACAAACTGTATGGCCTGATAGTATCACCATCATTTGCCTATAATAAGGTCTTAAAAGCTCTCTACTGACAGGAGTTAGAAATATATCTCACTTTCACAAGTAGGGCAGTTAAGTATGGGCTGTCTTTGTTTAGGTTAATTTAGGCAATGTCAAAGAAAAGAAAGTATGACAGATCTTCCTTATCCTTATGTATTCATGGTCATGTACAGGAGCCAAAACAGTACTTCTTACATGGCACAATTCTTCCCAGTTGAAGTTTGAAGCCAAGAAAATGGAAACAGCGCCTGACATCTGTCTCTCTATCAATCACTGTAAGTCTGTATGGTTTAATCTGAAAGGGTTTAGACCTTTACCAAAGTTTGGGATTTTTTTCTTACTACAAAAGCTATTTCTTAAAGCACCCACAAGGTTGTTCATCAAATCAGTTAAGCTCTGTATCATTGGATAAACCGTGGGAGAACCATTCTGTTTGGAAAGATCAAGCTCATGTTGGTGTGGAGAAAACAAAGAAAAGTGAAATAATATTTCTATCAAATTATCATATCCACTCCAGAAACTGCTAATCTTTGCTAAATTTCTTTTAACATATTGAAGTAAGTTAGGATAGAATTGGTAGCTTCAACATTTCTCTGTCGTCTAAGTGAAATACTAACATGTCCCAGCATAGCCAATTCCTGGTTTCCATCAACTGTGCGTGCCTGTTGCCTGCATCAATGAAGAATTCCATCTTGTGAACTCTTTCACAAGAAAATAATTTGTATCTTAATAATAATAAATAGTTGATTTCCCATGCAACACTTTGATAATACAGATGATATGCCTTTATATATTTCTTTTTATCTTATATTTAGCAACATATTTTATTTAATTCACCAATGAAAAAAGAAGTATGACTGTATGTCATCTCTTCATGCATCAGCAATAAGAAAATAATTCTCAGTCAAGTCTCTGCCTTATCAAGAAAATTTATTAAGGAACAAAAGGAGATTCTGAAATTCTTTTTTATTTGGCATTCCAAAAAGATGAATCTTAAAGAGTTTAAACTAAAATTCTGAGCAGAATTTTTTTTCTTTCTTCCCTTCCCTTCCTCTCCCCTCCATTCCCCTTTCTTTCTTTTCCCTCCTTCTCCTCCTTCCTTCCTTCCCTCCTTCCTCTGTAAAAGGCCATTCTTAGAACCATTTGATAGAGAGTTCATGTCTTCATCTACTTAGTGAATAAGTTTGGCTGTGATCATCCATTCATTGAAAAAGAACTTTTGCCCCTCGGGCACATGGGGTACTTGCTCCCCCCCCGTGGGGGGGGTTCACTGCTGCCCATTTCTTCACTGTGGCCACAAGGCTGTGTCCTTCCCCACTTGCAGAAGGGTCTGGGGAGGGGGCAGGGCCAGCACCAATACCCCCTTCCTCAGTCCTACTAGCCTATCCTCCATCAGCCACTCACCACACTGCTGCACTAAATTACTCAGCTCCTACATATATAAAAGGTGACTCTTTTGATACTAAATTTAGTAAGCTTTTACATGATATTTAAAACAAAAACAAAAACAAAAACCCATCAGGACTCTTCTAGACCATCTACCAGGAGACTAGAGACAGACAATACTCTGATGTTGGATGAAATACTTACGTAGCCTGGATTTGAAAGCAACAAAGACTTACCTATTTCTTAGTAAGCAAAAACTTTAAGACATGTAAAAATATTGCATAATTTTGAAGGTTACTTCAGGAAATTCTGAAATTTGGGTTCTTAGTCCTTTCTTTGTGACAAAGATGGCATCGTTGATTTACACTTTGCCAAAGATGACCTCACTTCTGAATGAAAGAAATCATTTCATACAGAATGGATTTCTGTAGAAAAGTTAAGAACTCAGCTATTGCTTGATATGAGACCATCCTTTCTAGTGATCAATAGGAAATACAATGGACCTTTGCAAGGCAGTATTTTATTTTGGTTTGTTTGTACTTCTTGACATTAAAACAAAAAGTCAAAAATAAAATGCTGATTGCCAATTTTAAAGATTACTCTAGACACTTAAAAATCATTACTAACGGCATACAGAAGTCTTGTTTGTTCAACATATACTTAAATAAAATATTACCAGAAAACCACTGCAGAAAACTTATAATGATTGGGAGACAGAGCTAGCAGAAGGAGAAAGTGCTTTAGGTAGGATGATTACAGAAGGTGTCCAAAGAAATGTCATTTAACCTAAAACCTTGAAACTCAGGATATGCATGCATACCCAAAAGCTCAGTAGTTTAACATAGAAAAGTCTATTTCTTGCTCACACAAAATCTTCTACAGATGTAAGTAACTTCCTATCTAGTAAACGGTTAATACAGACTGCTTCAGTCTTGAGGTTCTGCATCTCAACCCAAGGATTCCTTGAGTGTAAAGGCAGAAAGGCTAGTGGATCCTATATGGACTTTCCAGCGTCTCAAACCAGAAGCGACATACCTTATGGCCCATAAATAGTCACATGCCTCACCCTAACCACACAGAGGCCAAGAAAATGCAGGGGAAGAAGTAGAATATTAGGTGAATGGAACAAGGGAAGCCAGAAAAGATCATTTCAGGCAGAGGGAACAGCAACTGGAAGGTTCTGGAGGCAATTCTGACCTTAAAGTACTCAAAAAACAGATGGAAGGCTGAGTCTTATTAAGCAATGCAGCAAGGAGCAGAATGGTCAAAGGATAATTTTGGCTTTATCAAGGTTAAGAGAAATTGAAATAATATATATAAATCATCAGACATCATATGATCTAAAGAAATCATATTTATTATTTTTTCAAACATATTTTCTTTTTGTATTGTTCAGAGTCTATCCCTATGGTGTTAGAAATAGCTCAAAACAAATGGATAAAAAAAACAACAAAAACAAAAAACAGGCTTTACCATCCTTGTATAAAGTTATTTAAGACATAACCAAGAAAACAGTAACAGCAGTTAATCTCAAATACAATGAACCTAGATCTCCCAATAAGTATCAAAAGGTCAATTTTGTATGTAACCTTCTTTAATACAAAAGGCCAGGTGGTTGTAATTTATCTGAGCAAATCAAAATGAGCAAAAGGATGAGGGCTGAAAAGGTCATTTAAAAGCTAGATCCCCAGAATGGATATTTAATACATATTATTCCTCAAAGAGTGAAAATGGGAAACTGGATAACTTCAAATTTTGAAACATGTGCTAGAAAAAAAAATGTTCCCCCCTTATAGAAGACCCTCACACTCATACTGCAGAATACATTACTTCCTCAAGTTAGAGGTCTAAGTTATCTGAGAAATACTTGTCCTGCTTTCAAGAAGAAGAGCAAATGAACGCCTTTGACATCCAAGACATGCACAATATGATCAAGTCAACCTTGACGAGTGGAAATATAAAAGCAGCTGATTACAGTAGAAACGACACATCGACTCCTGCCTGTGTGCCGGTAATTTATGACTGGAGGCTCTTCTTACAATAAAGCTCAGATCAATCCTTCAGTAGCGTTTCCCCCCTCTTAAGAATTAATATACTAAAGAAGTACTTTTTTCTCTCCATGATTCTGGGAATCAATACAAAGCTCAAGATTCATTTTTGAACCACAATATGCTAGCGTCTAGGTTAAGAAATTCTAAATGCAACATAATCCAGTTAGCTTTTACATTTACTGTATAAGAGGTTCATGTCAGACATTTAAGTAGTTTGTGACAATAATTTTAAAGTTCTTGAAGAAGTACTTAAATCTTCCTGGAGACATAAGTGACTCAAACACTGGCATTTTCCTCTTAATCGATATTATTAAAATATGTTTTTTTTCCTTTAAGGAAAATGAGATTATTTTGCTACTAGCGAATGGAGCCATTTTCGGTTCAATATTGAGAAACTCCAAAAATGGTTTTTCTGTAAAATGTTTCTTTGTGAAATAAGACATCTGTTAATTATGATTTTCTATAGCCTATTGAAAGATACCTACTTTGTTCATGGAATAATCAATATGATAGATTAATATGCAGTTATTTGTTATTAATCTTTTGTGCAAGGAGATAGGATATAAATATTTTTAAAACTAATTTCAATTTTTGAATTTTTAAATGTGAAGGACAGTTAGATGCAGCACAAATTACGACTGATATAAGTTGCCTTTCTTATGTACTCAGAATGGTATTTTATACCATAAAAATCAAATTGTAAGAAAAATCAGTGGTCATCACAGACTCATTGAAATAACTCATTCTCAGAATTGGAAGGGATCCTAGAGGTTACCTAGTCCAATGTTCCCAAGTGCTCTGAATTTTTTGACAAATGGTCATCTAGCATCCTCACTTGTATTTAGCAAAAGAATCGCTTTTTATCAAGGCAGTATTTTTCCCCAAAAAGGTTTATACTATAGTTAGAATTCATTATACTGAACAAAAACTTATATTCTTGGGGTCCTTTTGGATTTAATCTCCTTAAAATTCCTTCAAATATTATTATTTGAAATTTTTCTTATATGTTCAAATTAAACAATTCCCATATCTTAAATTTTGCATTCATTATTCATGCAACAAACATTTACGGAATACTTCAATGTTCTGGGAAGAAGGCCAGACACTGCCACTTCAGACATATGAAATATAGTCCTGTCCTCAAGGAGTTTACTCATAGTCTCATAAAAAGCACAAAACTGCTTCTCATTTAACATGGTTTTCAGCATTTCGTTTTTCAATGTTCTTCTTAAAATATAAAATGAACACATATTTTGGATGTGATCTGACTAGTGTAGAATATGGTAGAAGTATTTCTCTTAATGTATTCCACATTCACATGTGCTTTAAAATAGTTTGTTTTTGTTTTTGTTTTTAATTTTTAGAACTACTGTGCTGTTGGACCAAATCAACAATTCCAGGTCTTTCTCACATGAACTTTGATCAAAACAAGTGTTCTTGCTTAAAATTTCTATAACTGAGTTTTTAAATCTAAATCCAGAACTTTACATTGTATTTGTTTATTTTCTCATGTGTTAGTGTTGTTATTATTTTTATCCTATTTTTCCTTGAGTGCAGAATTGTCTTTGATATTTTGAACCCTCAGCTAACATAATGAACAGTTATCCCCATATTGTCATTTGTATTGAGCCTCTGCTTCACTCTCTCGGACCAGGTTGGCAAGATTTGATGACGAAGAGAACTATCAGGACAGTGAATTGCCTTACTTTCTAGTAACCCAAGGTAAATCATAAAAGCCACCAAGAGAATGACTTTTGCTTTTTATGTTATAGAGGTCCCTCCTTATAGTGACATCAAAAGATAGAACAGATGAAGTGTATGGATTTAGGAATATCTGGTTTATTTTCATGGGCCATATCCAAATATCCATCCTGGGAGAAAATAGGTATTTGATACCTGAGAAGTTCTACAGCTGGTATACACGCTCTTTTATTTTCAGACTGTGTGAAATCATCCTCTTCCCACTGTAAAAATTTATCCAAAACATAGCCTCCCTAGATCTTTCCCTAAAGTAAAGCTTTTTGGGTCATACGTTGTTGAATCCTAATTTTTATACTTTGTATACATTTCATATGAGGGGTGGGTCCCACTGTCCATGTTAAAATCTCAGTGTCAAAAAGTACTTGGTACCTTGCAGATGTTTACTAAATATTTGTTGAATTAAAGAATTAATTTAGGACCAAGGAAGAACCTATGGATGCATCTTGGAATCATGTGGTATGAATACATGCTCAAGGTCACTCTTCACCACGTGGTCTCAGGTTGTCTCTAATAACATCTGAGAGACAAAGTTTTCCTCAGGAGCAATGCCATAATGATGTGCTATGGCAACAGCTGCAGGGAAATAGGATGGACATGCCCGTTCACGCCGGCTTAGCATGGGGGCTACCTACCAGAACAGGCACTCTCAACTTAGTATTGAGGTGAACGGAAACAAAGAGGTGTTTTAATAGACAGTGTGGGGTAAAAAGGCATTTGAATAAGGTGCTCGTGGCTGATACCATTACAAATTTCTAAACTTTGCAAGAACTGTCTAAGGGATAAGTAAGCCTAAGACCAAAATTAATATTTTGCTTAGAAATTTCTCACACTTAAACCCACAAGTCATGGATTTTGGAAAACTTGTAGAGACCCTTTTAATTTAGATACCACTGAGTCTCTGCTATGATTTTTGACAACACTAAGACCTAAGTTTGGGCAACACAATTTCTTTTATAAGATTTTATTTACTTATTTAACAGAGAGATTGAGAGAGAGAGAGAGAGAGCACAAACAGGAAGAGCAGCAGGCAGAGGGAGAAGCAGGCTCCCCGCTGAGCAGGGAGCCCAATATGGGACTTGATCTGAGGACCCTTAAGATCATGACCTAAGCTGAAGGCAGACGCTTTACTGACTGAGCCATCTGAACATCCCTGGGCAACACAATTTTGCTTGAGATAATTCCAGTAGAGGCTAAAGATTGGCCTATTTTCTAACTTTGGTAATTGTGGGGCCAGTGCTGTGAAAATGTTCTGTGAGTTAGTAAGGATTTGTATTCTTTAAAAATAAGGCCTATGAAAGACTTGCTACTGAACTAATACTAACTGAAAGGAACTTTTCATGCATCTTGGTAAGAGATAATCCCAACTCTACTTGTGAATGGAGAATGGTTCTGGCAAAGACTAAATAGAATAAGTAATATTGAAGGATAGTTTTTGGAATTTATTTGAAGAATTTTTAACTCACAAAGGCAAAATAGTTTTACTTTGGACTTTACTTATGATTTTAACTTGAAAACAAAATCTTTTAAACTTTAATAATTTCCCCTTGAAATTTGGTAAAGTCAGGTGACTCTTCAATTTAGGGCATTTCTACCTTGTTGAAATTTTATTATTGATCTATCTTTATGCATTTTAGTATTTAATGCAATTATCTTTTAATTCCGCATTTAGTATTTAATAAGTTATTTAATGTGGTCATATAACTAGTGAGACATAATTTGAGAATACATTGCAGATAAATTACCAGGAGTATCATGGGAGTTGATTTGATATATGTACTGTTCCAACCCATTTCAGAGCTTTCTGGGTATGAAATCAAAACTGACCACCATGGGTGCCAGGAGAGAGTCAGTGATAGGAATTGGCATCCTTCCTCCTGAAGGTGGGTACAGAGATATCCTGACAAATTGCTGGTTTATTCCCCAAGGTGTCTAACCACTCCCAAGGTTGACCATAGCAGGTGGAGTGACTTATTCTATTGATGAATGGGGGTATGTTCAGATGATGTGAATTATACTCTGCTCCCTCATCTCATAACTTCTTATCTGGGAAGATCTCCATGAGGTAAACCATGCCCTAGTCTAGAATCCATGGCATATGACTAAATTTGAAGTTTAGAATTTTCAAACTCATTAGGTTTGCCATTTAATTGTTCAGCTCACATTTGCTTAGAATTTAGATAGAGGAGAGTGCTAATAATTGGTCCCTATCCCCTAGAAATAACTGTATTGTTACCCAAGTGTTCATTTCTCTATCTTCTTCAAAACATCTGATATTGTTAAATACCTTGCTGAAGTCAAGATATATCGTATCTGTAGACTATTCTTGCTGTATCAGCCAAGTTATCCTAACAAAAAAGAAAAATAGTTCAGTTTTGAAGTCCTAACTGACTCACAGCTCTGGACTTTCTAACACCACTGCTTTTACTTTAGTAACTAAATGAACAAATAAATGCTAATTAGGATACCTTATTTTAGCACCTCTTTCCATTTGATTGAATATAGCTTTTCTTTAAACATTTTGAAATCTATCTTGCTAAAATGTATAATACGTATATGCATACCTCCTATATTCATTTTCCTTGCTGTTATATACTCTAAAATGAAATCAATTTTCTTTTCCTTAGGACTTCTACACCCCCAGCATGGTTGGTAGTTTCTTCCACTATTCTGTCTCCCTTCTGAAAGTTGAAGCTGTCAGTAAGCAACTCAAGAACTGATCGTATCTTCAGCTTTCTGTGGAGTGTGCCTTTAGCAGATGTCCAGACGGTTTCTATTCTCCTACAATTACTCTATCTTGATACAGTGCCAGTTTTGTAATCTATCTTGGGACAAAGACAATTTATCACAGGTCATGCAATTATGACTACACACACTTTCAGCTCAAGGGATATACTTTGGAATTAATTCAAGTGCAGTACTCATTCAAACCACCAACTCTAAAAAGTAAAACTGTAATTCATGTACCCCCTTTCCATTTACTATCCCCTTTTATTAACACTATCTTGACTCTCAAACACCAATCCTCCATCTCAGATCTATACCATGACCAAAATAAATAACTAATCTACAAGTTTAAAAGCTTCTAAATTTCACCCAAGTCTTTGAATGCTTTCAATGATATTTTATCTTTTCTCTTAATATGGGTGAGTGACTTCCTTTAGTGAAAAATAGTGTATGTTATGCTCAATCATTAGAAAACTGAGATATGCAGATATTTTGCTAAGGTTATAGAGACTAGCAAGAAATAGGACAGAGTGCTTGTCTTCCAGATTTATATTACCCTTAGGAGATTGGGATTTAAATAATGAAATGTTAACTTGCAATAGAAGACTTTAATGATGAAACAAATCAGAAATGTAAATGTGTGATCACTTGTTAAATGAGTGGCATAAACAAATGCTATGATCTGAGAAAAAGACAGTATCTGCATGGACTAGACTGGTACTAAAGGCTTCACGAAGTCTGCGAGGCAAAGCTGATACTTAAAGGAATTGCTGAATTTGATGAACCATATTATGAGAATTAAACAATAATTCGGGTATGAATAATTTTTTCACTTCACAATTACATTTTATAAGAATAAACAAGGCCCTTTATTTCTCTATACTACAAATTCCTGCATATCATTCCTTCTCATTTGTCAAACACTCTACATGTTTCTCTTTCCTGCTTTCATTCTCTTGGAATCACTCAAATTATGTCAACTCTGAATTCCATAGATCTTTTTCTACCCTGCCTTTTCTACACCTTTTTACATTTAACCATAGGAAACAAGTTTCTGCCCTTCAAACACATTGGGATAAGTTTGGGTTACCAAGATTTGAAAAACATAACTACATTTGCATCGACCATTTCTGTATCATAAGCTTTGCTCAACAGACAGTGCAGTATATAGTAGTTGGACAAGCATGATATCCAAGTGTATCACGTGCCAACAAATGCCAAAAGAATTCTACCACTGATTTGAGTGTTTTAGGCTTTGTTAATTAAGAAATCACCTTATATCCATCAACAGTTTGAAGGCCAAGTGGGTCAAGAGTCAAAGAAATATATAGATTATTAAAGAGTAAGTGAATTTTTATAGATACTATTAAAATACACCTGAAAATTTAATTGGTCTCTCCTACTTTTCAAACAACTCTTCTAGAGAAGAGTTTTTATCAGTAATAAAAGGAAAAAAAATAACAAATTATTACTCAATCCGCTGAATGCCATCGTTTTCAACAAAACACATGCATATTTCTTTTCTAAGGATCCCAAGGAAAAAATTATAATTTATTTTCCCAAATCATTGCCTACTTGCTTCAAAAAAGTGAGATGAATAAGCAAATGTTATTCCAATTTAAATGTTGTATTGACCTCAAAACACAAAAAGAGAGATGAACACCATATATTAATTCAAGTTGGAAGCTACTGTAAGCTCATCAGGCTAAGTAGTATATACCACAGACATTAGAAAATACAGAGTCAATAAGAGTTTAAATGCTGCCCGTTAGCAATTCTCTTGCTAACATTTCAGCTTGAACTTACAATAACATTTATGATAATTTACCATATACTGCTGACTTAAAACATTTAATTGGAAATGATGCAAACATACCTTCAGGGAATAATGTATCAAATTTGGTAAGATTTTCTTTAGTGCTAACAAAAAGAGAGGAAGAATGAGTATAATGTCATTGGAAACAATGCCCTCTTTCTATAAAAAGATCTCTTAATTATTTCAAATAAATAGTATTAAAAAGTGAATAAGAGTTCATGAATTTTCAATCTATCGATATATCTTTTTATTAGAGCAATAATTCCCTTGAGGAATGTTACACTTTGAAAATAATTGTGTCATCACAAGAACCTTGCCATGCCAGGCTCCAATTTCCTTAGGGAATAGTGAGTCACAAAGCATATCTAGGATTTGCTAAAAGGGCACAAAACAACTCTAGTTAAGAGATCTACTTCTACTCTCCTTGTCTCTCTATTGCAGTGGTGACAACTCTGATCTATACAAAATTGGAAGCTTGAGATAACCCTCAGCAAATTGGTAAAATGTTCTCAGTTCTACTCTGTATTTCCTGCCATCTTTAGAAATCGTATTTATCCTCCCAGCAGTTTATGTCTTTCCCCAATATTAGTACAGCAGGATGAATGATGACTTTTATCTCAATTTTATTATATATGTAATTAAAATAATTTGAAAGGAAGAGATTCATAAGGTAAAAACTGATTACAAGAAAACATTAAGGAATATTTTTAACTAATTTGCAAAGATTAGTGAAGAACTTCAGTAATTGTATTAAAAGAATACAGTCAGTTGGCTTTTTTGAAAAGTTATTTGCTAATAGATACTAAGAACATCAAAAGTGCACACATACTTTGTGTCTGTAAGTCCACCTTATGACTCCCTATTAATAAAATAATCCTTGACACAAGCAAGATTTACAAATTCCTGTCAAAGAGCAACATTTACAAATTCCAGTCAAAGTACAATTTATAATAATGAAAAATTGGAGACAATTTGGCTAAATAAACCAGAATATCAAAAAAGCAAACTACTATATAGCCATTAAAATTATGTTTTCAAGGAATTTATAGTGATATTGGAAAATGTTAAGGATGTGATTACATAAAAAACCAGGATAATACATATACACACATATATAAAATCATATGTAAAATTATATATGATAAAAATAAGATTTGAAATGTTTACTTTGGGTTTGGGGATGAAGGAATGGGGGAGGACCAACATAATTAATCTCATATTTTGCATGAAGTGCAAAAGAAAAAGATCACTGTTAAGTATGATACCACTTATATATCTACATCCTTTTAACCTACATCTTTATGTCTAGGAGGAAATACAATGACGTTTTATTTTTAGAACATGAATTTTAATTCATTTAAATTTATATTTTTCCTGACTTTTCTATAGAGGTTTATATAACAAAGAAAGGAGAATATTCCATCATTCTTTTGAAGCCTCTGAACTGTTGAAACTGTTATCATAAGAATGTATGATTTGAAAAACAAAGCCAATAAAGTAACTTTTGGTATTTTCAAAAGCTGGTGTATTTGTGCCTATTATTTATAATATATATTGCATAATACTACAGGATAAAAGTGGCAAGGATTAGTACTTGCTTGAGATAAAAGTACTAATGAAACAAGTTCTAGGAGAATCCTGTATGTAAATAATTACAACTAAGATAAATAATAGTCAATAGTCAATTATTTATCTTAACTGGTACTACATATACTTTTATTTTTTTGAGAGAGAGAATGGCGGGAGGGGGAGAAGGAAAGGGAGAGAATCTTAATCAGGCTCCACACCCAGTACAGAGTCAGAGCCAGGCCTCAGTCTCAGGACCCTGTGATTGTGACCTGAGCGGAGATCCAGGGTCGAACGCTCAGCCAACTGAGCCACCCAGGTTCTCAGGTGCTGTGTATATTCTTAATAAAATTTAGGAAACTTACAAAGAGTTAACTGGAAAAATTAGTGAATACAGCATTAGAAGAATCTTAATTAAATGGAAATACAATTGTTGGTGTTGAACCCAGAGAAGTAGTTATCTGTTTCAGAGGCCACTGAAATAGCTCGGAGGACAATTTTAAAGATCTGATTGTGTGTAGTTGTTCTCATCAGAAATGATCTAGATAATACAAGTTCCATTGATCCAACATTGCATGGCACTATGACTGATTTTAAATTGGCATATTTAACTCTTTAGCCTTCAAAACTAGATTAGATTAGGATTAGGAGTACTATGACAAAGTTTGCCATCTGGTGGGAAACAAATCAGATATCTTCACTTAACGTTTCAATGTCAGGATTTTGAACTGGGCCTACAAGGTGAAGACAATTTTGGTACCCTAAATGCAATCACAGTGTTGTTATAAGAAGGAAGCTGAGAAAGATTTGACTAGAGAAGAGAAGGCAAGGAAACTTTAAAGCAAGAAGAGACACTGCAGGCTTTGAAGATGGAAGAAAGGGGCCAGGAACCAAGGAATATAAGGAATATAGCTTTAAAAGCTAGAAAAGGCAAGATGAAGCCTTTTCTCCTAGGTTCTTCAGTCAGAAGCCGTATGCCCTGACACCTTGATTTTGGTACAGTAAAGTGGATTTCAGAATTTTGACCTGCAGAATTGTACGGGGATAAATGTATATTTTTTTTTTCAGCAGAACTGTGGTAATTTGTTACAGTATTCATAGAAAATTAATACAATAGGTATGTGGAAGAAGACCTGAGCCTGGAGCAATACAAGCACCTTAAGAAGAGGTGTGGAAAATTAACATTCTACACTGATTGATCCTAAGTATGACTATGTCTGTCAAGAAGCTGCATTATTACGCAAACTAATTTTTTCCAGCCTGGAAAAAGTTGTCAAAATTATTCAGAAAAGAAACCAAACAGAATGCACACAGAAAGTCTTTTCTATCATAATCCCTGTGACCTGACTAGGAAATTTAGAAAAATAGAAGAGTGAATGTATTTTACTCTCCAGGTGTTTTTAAGCTCTTCCTTAACACGTGGCAGAACTCTTAAAGTGGGCACACATTTCACTACCCAATGTAATGTGATATAAAATATTTAAAATGTTAAATATTAACCAAAGCAAGCAGTTAGCCTGTGGTGAAGAACAGATTTAGAGTAAAATGAAGCTTGAGATAAAATTCAATAAATTCAACAAAATGAAAAGCTAGCACTGGTCTGAGAAGTAATATTCAACATATTCCTTCCCTTTACTATTTTTATCAAAACCTTATGATTTTAACCAATCCTGTTTTCTGGGACATCAAGAAGAAAATTCCTCCTTGTGATACTAAAAATAAAAATGTCTATTGTATTTGAATGACTATAATGTATACTTACACTTGAAAAATAGAAGTGTACAGACTTAGTTCTTCAGTTCTTAGGATTCAGAGGGAAACAGTCTGATAGGCGAGGTCAAAGTGAAGAACAAGGGAAACATAAATGCATATATTTAAGGGGATTGGTTTAATTCAATAAGCATTTACTAACTACAGACCCGATTCTGGGGACTATGCCAGGCAAGTAGAAAGAGACATACCTATCTTTAAAACACATAATTTAAATATGCCATGAAAGAGAAATCCATACCAGCTATGGGAGCAAAAGAGAAAGGTCATTTAACTCATATGAAGAGTAAGTAAATGGTGGGCTATGAAGGTTTTCGGACGAATTTTGAAAAAGAAGGTGATAACTGGGGTTATCAAAGAGAGGGGGGTTAAGGGGAGAAGGAAGGAGGGTAAATAGAGAAGAAAAATGAAAGTACATTAAGCAGAAAGACTGGAATAGGAAATGTGAAGGCATAAAATAAAATACTATGGAATAGTCAACATTTTGCTTTCCTTAGAACATATGGGAAAGCAGTGGAAACAAAGTTAGATAGGCAAGCCCTTGAAACCCATATCTCAAAGCGTTCTACAGAAGATGGAGAATCTATGTATGGTAGCTTCTGTTTTTTAATTTAAAGCTTTTAGTGCAAGACACAAACACTTTATTGTTCACAAGTTATAATTGCTTAAAAATTTATTCTGGCTAATATTTTTCTTAAAAATTAAATTACGAAATGTTACTTAAAATAGTATATATTAACTCCTGTATGCAACTTGAAGAATAATCATTGCTATGGCTTGAATCAAGCCCCCCCCCAACCCACCCAAAAAATACCTAGAAGTCCTACCCCCAGGACCCCAGAATGTGACCTTATTTGGAAATAGGGTGCTTCCAGATATAATCAGTTAAGATGTGGTCATACTGGAGAAGTCTAGGTCCTTAATCCAATATGACTGGTGTCTTTAAAAAAACAAAAACAAACAAACAAACAAAAACTCCAAAAAAGTATGTAATGCAAAGAGAAGGAGACACAGGGGAAAGCCATGTGAGGATGAAGCCAGAGACCAGAGTGAGGCATCTGCCAGCCATGGAAAGCCACAGCCAGCACAGCACCAGATGCCAGGAGAGAGGCATGAGCGGACTCTCTCTCATAGCCTTCAAAGGAAGCAGCCCTGCCAGCATCTTCATCTTGGCCCTACAGCCTGCAGAACTGTGAGACAATAAATTTGTGTTTTTAAGTCACTCAGTTTGTGGTACTTGGCTGAAGCAGCTCTAGAAAACCAAGTTACATGATGAGCATCCACGTACTGGAAATTGCTTAAGGAAGAGAACGGTCAGGATCTTTGAGGCTCCTATGTACCTTTCCTGGATTATATCACTATCCTTTCAGATGATACCATATCCTGAATATTGTGTGGATTGTTCTCTTTATTCTAAATAGTTTCCCACATATGTGCATATTGCTAAACAATAAAACACGTAGATATAACTGTTTTCGTTCTTTCCATGCGGTATACAGCCAGCAGTTTGCTCGCCTGCGCACTACACGTTCCCCCGCTCTCTGAACTGCTAAGAACAGATACTACACTTGATCTTAGCCAAAAGGCCAAGAAGCGATCCCCCAACTCTCTGAAAGTAGAGTGTTCCTATGAAGTCTTTCATAAGCCAAAATGGCCTGAAAGCAAAGAAGCAATTTCCATTAATTTAAATGGGAAAAAAAATATTTCGCATTCCCAGCCCCCAAAACAACCTCTCCTGAGGCTTTTCTGATACCTTAAGACACATCTTGCTAACAGATGCACAAAATAAATGGAGATAAAGCACAGATGCTCACAGACACACTTCAGAGCTCTGGCAGCCTGATGCTGAGACGCTGAGTATCATTCCCAGGGAAGGCTCTGAATCACCTCCATGGGAAGAAGCAAGACTACACTCTGGGCTCAGAGTGTGCGCTGACCCTATAAGGAATGGCTGTAAAACACTGAGTACTATTTTTGATTTTCACCTATTTCATAAAAGTGAAAATCCTCTTCAGATTTCTTTTGTTTGCAAAAACCCATATTAATGTAAGTTCTTCCGTAAAAGCAAAGTGGCCCAATGTGAGCTTTCAAAAAGTGGGGGATACTTGTGTTATGTTTTTGAGGCTTATTCATGTCGATGACTCTCTATGTAGGTAATTCTCTTTCTTACTCATACCATTCTATATACGAATATAGCATAATTTGTTTATAAATGGACACCTGTTAATTCTAGCTTTTGCTATCAAAAATAATACTGCCAAGAAAAATTCTATATATAATCTCCCAGTGCACATGTGCAAGTGTCTTTGGGAGAGCAACCCACAAATTCATGATGTGTATCTTCAACTTTGCTAAACTATTGTCCTATAATTTTTTAAATTGAAAGGTTTGGCTTTTTACTTGAAATGAAATTTGATTACCATTCACCCATCTGAGATTAATTTTTGTGCATGAGCAAGTTGGGCTCCTATTTCCTTTTTTCCATATGGATAATCAATTGTACCACCATCATTTATTAAATATTATATTCTTTCCCCACCATTATGCAAATAAAGGCATAAATGAAATTCCCATATATTTCCGTACATTCATGTGGGGTCTATTTCTGGACTTTCTATTCAATTCCATAAGTGATGTATCTTTAAGCAAGCACCACGGTTAATTTTGATTTCTGGAAAGGAAATTCCCCCAAACCGTTTCATCTTTTTCTAGAGCACTGCGGTTTTCTTTTATTTATTTATTTGATTTTATTAAATTTTTTAATTTTAATTCCAGTATAGTTAACAGACCATGTTACATTACTTTCAGATGTACAGTGCAGTGACTAAAAAATTCTGTGCATTACATGGTGTTCATCATGACAAATGTACTCTTTAATCCCCATCATCTATTTCACCCATTCCCCTATCCACCTTCCCTCTGGTAACCAACAGTTTGTTCTTTCTAGTTAAGAGTCTGTTTCTTGGTTTTTCTCTCTTTTTTCTCTTTGTTTGGTTGTTTTGTTTCTTGCTTTCCACAAATGAGTGACATCATATGATATCTGTCTTTCTCTGACTTATTTCACTTAGCATTATACTCTCTAGCTCCCTCCATGTTGTTGCAAAGGGCAAGGTTTCACTCTTTTTTATGGCTGAATAATATTCCACAGCATATATATACACACACATTAAATCTTCTTTGTTTATTCATCTGTTGATAAACACTTGGGCTGCTTCCATCTTTTCTTTATTTATTTAATATTATTTTTAAATATGTGTTGACCTATTTTTATGTTAATGTGTACATTACACATACTCATTAGGTTAAAAGCATAATATAATGAACACCCATAAACCCATCACCCAACTCAAGAACTAGACATTACTAAAACTTCCTTCCACCTATGTACTCTTTTTCTATTTCATTCCCCTGCTTCCCAACTCTAAAGATAATCACCCTGTAAACAGTTTAGGCTCATTCTACTGTTTTTAAAATGTTCTCTAGCTATGAATAATACTTTACAACTTGCTTTTTTCACTTAAGCTTATGTTTCTAACATTCATCCATGTTGTTATGTGAGGCTATAATTTCTTTCTTTTATCCCCAGTGATTTGCACTGACAGAAATTTTAAGGTTATCTTTTATGTTCTATAAAAACTTTTTTCAATGAAAATTTCATTAAATCTATAGATCAGTGTGAGTAGAATTGATAACTTCACTACATGGAATCCTCCTATCCATTAAGAAATTTCTCTTCATTTAGTTGGATCTTCATTAAAATTTCTCAATACAACTTTATACAAGTTTATTATTCTATAACTTCATATTTTTCTACATAAAAAATCTGCACATCTGTTAAAATTCATTTTAATTAGCTTATACTTTTATTGCTACTATAAATAATATTTTTAAAGATCACAATTGCTATTTGTTGCTTTTTATATAAACTTTTGTGTATTTAGTGTACTTCTGGTTACTTGCTAACTTTTTATTATCTACAAAAATTTTCTAGTGTATTCATTTATATTTTCTATGTAGACAATTATACAATTTATAAATAATGAAAAGTGTATTTATTTGTGATCTTAGTATAAGTTCTACTTTTTTCTTAACTAACTGCACTGGCTAAAGGCACCAGCACAATTTTAAAGAGAAGTGGAGATAGAAGGTATTCTTTCCCTGTTTATGATTTTAAAAGGTGTGTTTTGTACATTTCTCCACTGAGCACCATGTTTTCTCTGTATTGGACTTCTACAGATACTTTTTATCAGTTAAAGAAAATTTCTTTGTATTTCTAGTTTGCCAAGATTATTCTTTTAGTCATGAATGATATTGAATTTTCTGTATCTACTGTGATGACCATATGACTCTCTTCCATAAATACAATAAACATTGATATTCAGAGGTTGGACAGTGGGCAAATAATAAGAAGGGTTAAACACAAAGGTGATTAAAGAACCAAGACTGCATTAAGTTACAAGTGCTAAAGGAAGGGAAAACTCCTAAATGGTAAGAGTGTTCAAATGTAACAGACATAGTCTGCTCCTGATTTTTGTCACTGTCCTTTAACAGACCGATCACAATGCTTTTTATTCTTTTTGACATTGTCCTGACCTGGTATAAACAAAATTTTTTTAATATATCTGCTTGACTGAATTCATGCACCAGTATTTTTTAACTGAGTTTGGCAAGAGGTTTCCATTTCTTAAGAATTTACTCCATAATTCTCTTTAATTTTATTGGTCCTTTAATTTTCTTGGCAACAAACTGTTCTTATAGTCCTGATAATTTAGAAGTTTAATAGGAAGGATTTGGCTTTCTTCTCCTGATAATTTTTCACAAACAGGGAACTAAAATTTCAGTAGGTTCTAGCTGACTACTCTTTATAAGATGTACTTCTCAGTCCATCAACAGGACTGGATGGTCCAAAAGAACTCTTCTGGTTGCCCATGTGGTTTAGGACCATTATAATTTTTCATTAATGAGACAAAACAAAAGAAAACAAAACCAAAATACAATTAAACAAAAATCAAATGATAATATTTTACTGCACAAATGAGACTATGGTTTAAATTTGCAGTTCTATTCACGTTGGGCAGCTGTGTGATGTTTCTGCTTTCAGCTTTTGGTTGAAATTTTATTTTTAACCTGTCACTTCCCAAGTGATCTCAGTCTATCATGAGAATGACACTGTTTGATCAATGATTACAGAAAAGCTCCACTATCTCAACTCATGAACTGCCAAATTTAATGAGCAGCAACCTTAGTGTAGCCACTAGCACTTCTGCCAAATAGTAAAAGTATGTGGATATTGTTTAAGTAAGTCTTGATTTTTTTCCTTGTTCCTCTCTGTTAGCTATCCTACACAGACTGTGTAAGCACAGAGCACTGTTCTGTGGATGTACACTGTTGATGGTCTTTTTGACATAACCCCTGGAAAAAGCACTGAGCCAAATAATGCTAGTAATGATAATTTCTGGATAGCCGTTCTTTTTTGCCTTCTTATGTTTCTTCTGGATACTCAGACACAACAATAGCACCCTTCCAATTCTACTAAACTCTATCTGCATGCCAGATGCTGGGAAGATTCATCATGCTGAGACGCCTAAAGTTTCTCCTCTTGTAAATTTTGGCATATATTCTGCTTCAAGGGCATTCAGATTCTCTAAAATCTACGAAAATCATGGTGACACAAGCCCAGTATTTTACTTGGACTTTATTTTACTTCATTTTTTTTTCCTTTTGCAATAATTTGATTGTTTTCATAGCATTTGATTAACTTCTTTAGTATTAATTTGGTAACCTCTACATGCCCCTCCCTTCTGTCTTGGGTAACATTTCTCTTCTTTTCTTTGCTTTTTTTTTTAAGGGTTACTCAGGTAGTATATTTAACCTGGGTCCATTTCTCTGACTGTTGTACTGCCAAATATGCAGAAACTATGGAAATATCCATAAAAAGAGTCAATTGCTATTTCTCTCACTACAATGAGTTGTTCAACATCAATGTGACAAAGAGCATAAATCAAATACTCTGAAAGTTTAAGCTCTACTCACTGTGTTTCAAAAAGGAAAAGTGGGTCAATTTAGAGTTCATCAATTAGATCACATTAAATTAGCCTCCATCATTGACTTGGCTCGACAGCTTTCATCTATTTTAATTTACAACAAAAAGGACAGCCAAGTACAGGATAGTAGCAATGACATGGTCAAAAGGAGGCTTTGTCTTCTTGGCTGTAAAGAATGTTTTGCTTTGGTACCATTAAGATATTTTAAAGACCTCTAAGTCAAAGGAAGTATAAAAGTAACATAAAATATGATATGTCCCATAATATGTACATTCATAAACACAGATTTATAGTGGAATCCTGTATCTAACACACTGAAGTTTTTAATTAATTTTTAAAAATATATGATATTCTCATATTATAAAGGACAAGCTCCAACTGTGATATGCTGTTAACATGGCAGAACACAACCAGTTCTCTACATTATCCACGATTCTATTCCTTCAGAGACACATATTTCTCTTATAATAGAAACGATATTTTACAGACATTATTGGGTGAGGTATCAGTCTACCTATGACACCAAAGAGGAAGACTAAAACACTTTTTAAAAAATTTATTTATTTGACAGAGATCACAAGTAGGCAAAGAGGCAGCCAGAGAGAGAGAGGAAGGGAAGCAGACTCCCTGTTGAGCAGAGAGCCCGATGCGTTGCTTGATCCCAGGACCCTGGGATCATGACCTGAACCGAAGGCAGAGGCTTTAACCTACTGAGCCACCCAGGCACCCCTAAAACACTTTTATTTTAGTTAACTGGAATTAAGGAAAATGTAAACAACAGCTAATCCAGGTTCGTCTTGGATTTGAGGCTGAATATTAAAGGCAGGTACAGGAGGTGTATGTGATCATGGCCACTCCCAGAGGTAAAAAAGTAGAATATGGAGTACAGTAAGATATAACTTTATCCATGATGGAAAATAAGAACATGCAGGGAAAAGATAGTTACAATCCTAGAAAGAGTATAAGATGATAAGCTTTTGCCTTAAAAATAGTAGATTGATTTAAGAAACATTAGCTGAACAACCTCTTATAACCTGGTGTTGCGCTAGGTGTGGAGCTACAAAGGTAAATAAGACACAATTCCTGCCTTTTAGGAATTTTGAAAAATTCTATTGTGACATCCATTCTTCAACTATTATCATTTCACTCCTAGGTGGTTAGATATATTTAGTCAACTAATTTTTGTTTTATGATTTTTCTCACTACCAACACATGAATATGTGTTTTATTTTCCACTTAATTTAATATCATTAATCTTTTCATTGTTTATAACAGTTATGACATACTTCATATATATATATATATATATATATATACACACACACACAGACACATATATATGGTTATTAACACCATGTATATGTTCTTTATAGAATGAGATTAAACTACAAATCACCTTTATGCTTTGTGGTTTTATTTATTTTTGTGTTGGTGTTGGACATTTTTTCTAGCTTACTGAAGTATGGCTGACAAATAAAAATTGTGTATATTTAAGTAGTATGCTTTGATATATGTATATATTGTGATACAGTTACCAAGATCAGGCTAATTAATACATCTACACCAAATTTGCACCAACATGGATGAACCTGTAGGGCATTATGCTAAGTGAAATAAAACCACAATCACATATTACATGATCTCACTCACATGCAGAATAAAAAAAAAAAGTTCAATGTCATAATAACACTGAGGAGAACTGTGATTACCAGATGCTGGAGAGGGTAAAGGCAAGATACCAGTGAAAGGGCACAAACTTTCAGTTATAAGATGAATAAGTTGTGAAAACCTAATGTATCACCATGGTGACTATAGTTACTAATTATATATTGTATACTTGAAATTTGGCAAGAGAGTTGATTTCAAGGGGTCTCACTACAAAAAATGGGTTTTACTTTTTTACTGCATATTACTTTAAGCAAGATATCTGTTTAATATTTCCTTCATAATAACTCTATCCAAATTAGTTCCATGATGTTAGAACATAGTCTCTATATAATTAATTTTCTATTTTCAAAACAAGCCTTCATATATTAATACATTTTAATCTATGTATGTGTCTATATATATCTCCAAGTAATTTATTATAATAAATGCATACATATTTTCAAACATAACCAATCATAAGACAAATCTGGTTTTATCTCCTGATCTATAGAATAACTAGCACTTGACACTGTTGGAGGTGAAGGTTCACACGTTTGCTGTTGTGTGGACATGACAAATCACTAAACCTACCTTTCAGCTTTGGTTCCTTTAGCTGAAAAAATGGATATAGAATAGCTACACTACCCACCCAGGAGTTTTTTATGAAGAGCAAATGAGTTAATGGAGTTTCCCGAATTTAAGTAATTTCAGCACTGCCTTTGTAAATTTTGACATTTCCTAATACCACCTAATGCTATTATTTACCTAGACTTTTAACTTAAATCTGCTTACTTTTTACAAAGCAAATTTATTTCAAAATAAAACTCACACCAAAATGAGTCTTTCTAGATCCCAAATCACCAAGGAAATGTTGAAAAAGAAAAAGCTGGGGGTATCACGTCTGATTTCAAGCTTTATTAGAAAGCTGTGATCACCAAGACAGCATGGTACTGGCACAAAAACAGACACACAGACCAATGGAACAGAGTAGAGAGTCCAGATATGGACCCTCAACTCTATGGTCAAATAGTCTTTGACAAAGCAGGAAAAAATATCCAGTGGAAAAAAGACAGTCTCTTCAATAAATGGTGCTGGAAAAATTGGACAGCTATGTACAGAAGAATAAAACTCAACCATTCTCTTATACCATACACAAAGATAAACTCAAAATGGATAAAAGACCTCAATGTGAGGCAGGAATCCATCAAAATCCTAGAGGAGAACATAGGCAGTAAACTCTTCTACATTGGCCATAGCAACTTCTTTCAAGACACATCTCCAAAGGCAAGGGAAACAAAAAGCGAAAATGAAATTTTGGGACTTCATCAAGATAAAAATCTTCTGCACAGCAAATGAAACAGTCAACAAAACAAAGAGGCGCCCATGGAATGGGAGAAGATATTTGCAAATATCACTACAGACAAAGGGCTGATATCCAAGATCTATAAAGAACTTCTCAAACTCAACACCCAAAAAACAGATAATCAGGTTAAAAAAAAAAATGGGCAGAAGACATGAACAGAGACTTCTTCAATGAAGACATACAAATAGCTACCAGACAAATAAAAAAATGTTCATCATCATTAGCCATCAGGGAAATTCAAATCAAAACCACATTGAGATACCAGCTAATACCAGTCAGAATGGCAAAAATGAACAAGTCAAGAAATTAAAAATGTTGGAGAGGATGTGGAGAAAGGGGGACACGCTTATGCTGTTGGTGGGAATGCAAGTTGGTGCAGCCACTTCAGAAACGAGTATGGAGGTTCCTCAAAAAATTAAAAATAGAGCTACCCTATGACCCTGAAATTGCACTACTGGGTATTTACCCAAAAGATAGAGATGTAGTGAAAAGAAGGGTCATATGTATGTACTCCAATGTTCAAGCAACAATGTCCACTCTAGCCAAGCTGTGGAAAGAGACAAGATTCTCTTCAATAGACAAATGGATAAAGAAGATGTGGTCCATATATACTACTTAGCCATCAGAAAGGATGAATACCCAACTTTTGCATCAACATGGATGGAACTGGAGGAGATTATGCTGAGTGAAATAAGTCAAGCAGAGAAAGTCAATTATCATATGGTTTCACTTACTTGTGGAGCATAAGGAATAACAGGGAGGACATTAGGAGAAGGAAAGGAAAAGTGAAGGGCTGGGGAATCGGAGGAGGAGATGAACCATGAGAGAATGTGGACTCTCAGAAACAAACTGAAGGTTTTAGAGGGGAGGGGTGGTGAGGTAATGGGTGAGCCTGGTGGTGGGTATTAAGGAGGGCATGTATCACATGGAGCACTGGGTATTATAAGCAAACAATGAATCATGGAACACTACATCGAAAACTAATGATGTATTGTATGGTGACTAACATAATACAGTAAAAAAATTTTTTAAAAAGACCAAAAAATTGAGGTTTTCTTCTTAAGATTTCAAAGGATAAAAAGATAACTGACAAATGTACATATACTTTGGTATTATTTAATTTCAGGTGTTTATATATCACATAAAACTGTGTTGGCCACCACTTAAAATCATATTTCACATCAGTAGTGGTTTGGTTTCCATATTTTGGGAAAGACTCAGCTAATATATTTCAAGAATTTAGTATAAGCACTGCACAAATCTAACCCATCATTAAATGGTTACTCAACTGTATGATATTCATAAGAAATATTTAATCAGCCCTACTACTGGAGTTCCATAAAACTTAATTCCTTGTTGTACTATAGTTGTATTACACAACCGGATATAACTATTACCATTAGGGTGTTAAATATGATAAGGAAGAAGAAACTAAATAAATTCATTGTATATTACTAATAAATATGCTATCTGTTTAACAGATGCATATTATTTACTGGGACTTTGAGAGAATGAAACTTAGCTTAAGGTAGGTTGACTTCTATGGGGAGAAATGGAGAGTTGAATGCTACACCCCCAGAAAATAAGCAGGGGCCAAGTTCAATTTCAGAGAGATTATCGAGTAGTAATGGAAGATGCATCTTCTTCAGCTACTTTAAAATTTTACTTTCGTCCTGATCTCTGGCCACCATAGGATGAGTGAGTGGTGTGTGTGTGTGTGTGTGTGTGTGTAGACTGTGGGATTGGGTGTGATGACAGATCAGAAACCAGTATTATGATTAGTTTAGGATTTATAATTAGATTATCAGAATAATCAATAATCATCTAATTTACATGTTAAATTTTCCATTCAAGTGACCTTTTCTGAATTGTACTTTGGTGGCAGAGATATGGGGCTGGGGAAATGGGAGTATAAAATTTGGCAAGGCTCTGACCCTTTCTTCCATCCTCCCCACCAAAAATAGCAATTTTTCTTGTATTTACTTCACAATTAGATTTGAGAGTAATTTGGTACAAAGGATACTGAAGTTAACAAAAAATGTAAAAATGTTCTATTTCAATGTTCTATTGAAAAGCTATAAACCAGTCATTGGATAAATAGATTTTTCTGGTCCAATAGCTTTGCTAAATCTCAGCCAATGTTCACTCACATGAAATAGTGATGCATTTATAGCTATTAGGGTATTGGTAATAACCTGAATTTAAGTCCAGTTTCACTCCTGCCCATAATAGGATATTAAAAAAGAAAGAGGTGTAAAAAACATTTTGAAATAAGTAGTTACCTCTCTGCTACTTAAATAAGTCACGAAAGTATTGCTATCCTTCATAAAAACAAATGTTGGTGATATACCCTTATTTGAATAAAACTTCCCTTTTTACTTTATTACATATAAAAAAATCCAACTAATTTAGGAAAGAATTTTCCACAGAAATTGCTCCTCAGTACACAGATGTATCAAATTTCAATGGTTTTGCTAAGTGCCTTTTAAAGGATATGGCAGCTTGGAAGCAATGCTTATATTTAAAGAGGTACATTGCATTTAAAAGAGGCTATGGAGAAACAAAGACTCTGCCTTTCTCATAGATTATCTATGGTAAATGATAATGGCCTAAGCATTAGGCATACACAGAATGAACAATGAGTCAAATATTATTTTCTAAAATATCCACCTTTCCTGCAACGATTATTTTGTTTCATAACTATCAAATCCATTCTACAAATCTCTTATGAAACAATTTTTTTAAAGTGCTTTAAAAATCTAACATCTGATGTCAAGTAAAGCCCTCTGGGACCCACTGATTCATCAGGGTAATAGGATGGTCTTCACCTGTAACATATCTAGTGCAACATGTGCTTAGGGTTCATGGCTCTTGACTGCAACTTTGTACACTGCCAACACCATATGGCAATTTATTCTCCAAGTTCTTGCACTGTCTTGCTTACTGACAATTACTCCTGAACTTCCACTTCGGGAGTCTCATAATGGAAGGACAGTTCTGGTTTCAATGGGATCCCTAAAACAATGAGGTCCCATCAGACACCTATCAGCTCCGCATATTATTAACAAGATTTCAACTATCTATTAATAGCCAAAACTTTATTTTATTGTAATTGAGGGGAATCATGTTTTCTTTAATTGTTCAGGAATTAGGAACTTAAAATATATTATTTTATTCCACTCTTGGGAAGAGTCTCAGAACATCATGAGTCAAAAAAGGCTTCATTAGTGAAGTTCAAATTTTATATTCATCATTCAGTTAAGATGCTTGGCCAAGTTTTGTTCCAAATGTAGTAGTCAGATTTTCTCTCAATTCTGTAACAGGTCCAGTGAAAAACAGAAGTTAATTTGGATATCAAGCCTATTAGTGTGAAAGTAGTATTAAATGACTCACTTGCAATTAACTTCACAATTAATCTAATTTGACATGTGCTGCTTTGGTCAGTTGGCTTAACATGTATTCATTTTACAAATACTCATTAAGCACCTACTGATATGTCAAGCAAACATCATACTACATACATACTAGGTATTAGGGATGAAAGGCAAACAAGGTCAAGTCCCAGGGAGCCTAGGCAGCTCAGTTGGTTGAGCAACCACCTCTTGGTTTCAGCTTAGGTAAAGATCTCAGGATCATGAGATAGAGCCCTGCATCTGGCTCTATGCTCAGTGTGGAGTCTGCTGGAGAGTCTCTCCCTCTGCCCTTCCCCTGCTCACATTCTCTCTCCTTCTCAAATAAATAAATAAATAAAATATTTTATAAAAAGAAAGAAAAGGAATCGTGCTTGTGTGGCTCAGTCAGTTAAGCCTCTGCTTTCAGCTTAGGTCATGATCCCAGGGTCTGGGCTCTGAGCCCCACATTGGGCTCCCTGCTCAGTGGGGGGCCTGCTTCTCCCTCTCCCTTTGCTTGCCACTCTCTCGGCTTGTGCTCTCTTTCCCTCCCTCTCTTGCTCTATCAAATAAATAAATGAACTCTTTAAAAAAAAAAGAAGAAGGTAGAATTCCTACCACCCATACCTTATATCCCAGGAATAGAATTTTGGTATTGCTGTAAAAATACAGATTACTGAGGATCCAGGCAGTCCCTCCCAAACCCTCCCTTTCCCTTATGAGGACAAAGGGCAAAGCTTTAATTTTTAGGAGAATATAGCTCAGGAGCTAAGTTGAGATATTTCAAGAGCAGTCAGACCAGAATGCTCTAAAACAAAGCCTACAAGGGAGCAATGTCTTTGCCTCAAAGGAACCATTTACTATACTGTATTTTTCCTCAAAATGTAATCCTTTATCTTCGATCATTCAAACATGTGGCTATAGGTTTTTTTACTATGGTGTGGTATGGCATTAATAACTCAAAATGAACACAACAGCACTTTCTTCTGAGAAAACAGAATAAATGCTATGCAAATTAAAGGAAATGTTAAGCTTTTCAAAAAAAGTTACCTAATTATTGTTTTTCTCCTTGTGATACCTTACAAGAATAGCAGAAACAGTAAATAATAAACACCATCCTAATTTCCCTAAGCTTCTGGAAATAAATTATACAAAGTAACTCAATGTGAAAAAAATGAAAAATTATGCTTCATATTTCACAATTATTTATTTTTACTTGCAATAAAACTACGTAGACCTTCATAATTATGCAATCGGTATACAGAAAAGATTTGCTCTAAGAAATGTTGAGAAACTAAGGGAGGAAAATTTGATAATTAAATTAAATGCAAAATATAATATAGCCAAAAACTGTTTTCTTGGGCTGAAAAAAAGTACCAAATCCTAATCTAATATAAAAATAAAGACAGGTCTTTAAAAATAACCACATAATTATGGGTGGTGTTCAATGACAGTATTTAACTTACTGCAGAAAACAGGGATATTTTGTTAAGTACTTTCACAGGAAATAAAAATCTCATATGTCTACAAAGACTATCTCTTTCAGATATTATATCATCTACAAACATAAGTTTTCTTTCCTTCAAAAGTGATCTGGACATAAGACAAATTATCTAAATGCAGGGTTCCCAGCAGTCTGGATTCAGACCAGTGACAATGACAGTAACTCTAGCTTGTTGTGGAATGCTAATGTGTTCCAGTGCTGTTCTATGAGTCTTGATGTATTATCTAATTTTACTTTAATAACGGCCCATGAGATGATTACTATTGGTATTCCCATTCTACAGATGAGAAAACAATGCATGAGAGAGGATGAATAACTTGCCCTAAATCATATAGGGAACAAGTGGCAGAGTTTACATTTAAAATAAAGTCTAAAAGAGGTTTGGGTCACTGATATAGGAGTTCCAACTTTTTTCTTTTGCTCTAAAGGTTATTTTTTTAAAACCCCCCAAATCACTATTTTTACTATAATTTAAGACATCTTAATCACAACATGATTGGAAAGAATGTAAGATTTCAATGGAATTCATTTAGCTTTATGAAAAACTTAAAATTGTCCTTATTTCTCTAGTTATAGAGTGAAAATATAGCCATGAACCACCCATGAATTCATTACTGGAAATCACTGATGCACTCTAAGTCATTAGTCCTATCGATTGATAGCTATCCATTTCTCATATTTTGAAAATTATTGTAAAAAATACTGTAGAATATACTGTACTGAGCAATAGCAGCAACAAATCAATTAAATCACTGAGAAAAAATGAGGAAGAAGACTAAAATTCAAATGCCATTACATGCTAGACATTGATACATACGGGATCCAGTTCACCCAACAACTCTGGAATGCATATACTGACATTCCCACTTCTATAGAAGAGAAGGCGAAGATTCAGGGAGGTCAGATAATTAACCCAAGGTCACTGATATAGTACATAGAGGAGTTTTTCTTAGGGAAGTATTATTCAGAGGCTCATATTTTAATTTAAATTATTCATTCTTAAGAACAACACTCAATTCTGTTTGAATGAAGGATAGTGATATTATTTATTATAAATATTCTGGCCTAAAAGATTAAAAATTAACCTTAGATATATAAATTTGCTTGGGAAAAATGAAAACAAAGCTATAATTTTTTAAAAAATGTTGACTTGCAGTAACATTATACACATAGACAACACAAAATCCTCCGACTGAGTTACTAGAGAAACAGAAAAATGGTCCCTGCTATGCTTCCTATTCAAGTTATAGCACATCCTTAAAATGCACTGATTTTGGAGGGCCCAAGATAAATTATTTTCTTAGAAATATCTTATTAAGTACATAAATATTTTATAAAATATACTAAAGCAATGATATGTTGCCAAACAGTAGGAAGTTTAAATTAAAACCCTTAACCAATAAAAATATGTTTTATAGCAATTACTAGGTTTCTAAAAAAAAAAAAAAAAACTTTTCACTCAATTTAACCACAATGTAATAATTAACATAGATTAACAATAACATATAAATATGGAAACAACTATCATGAACAGTGTATTGATATTATTCTTAGAATAGCTTTTTACACGTTATTAGACAAAAAGTGTTTCATAGAGTGCCTGGGTGGCTCAGTCATTAAGGGTCTGCCTTCAGCTCTGGTCATGATCCCAGGGGCATGTGGGGCACCCTGTTCAGCAGGAAGCCTGCTTCTCCCTCTCCCACTCCCCCTGCTTGTGTTCCCTCTCTCACTGTCTCTCTCTCTCTGTCAATTAAATAGGTAAAATCTTTTTTTAAAAAGTGTCTATCAAGTATCTCGTTAACTCTCTCAGAATCAAATTGGCTAAGTTAAGACTGAGTGGCCAATGAAAATTTTCTTGGGCAAGATTTATTTATATCCTATTTCTATGTCATATGTTTTACCAATGTTTTTGAAATCTATAGTAAGTCTTTTCAGAATATTGCTGCTTATACAAATTTCAACCTAAGAATTTGGTTGCTAGGTTCTACAATTCTCTGTGATTCATCTGAATTTCAATTATTTGTACTCTCTGGATATTGAAGGTAAATCTGAGTTGAATTTTCTAGCACTATCACTTATTCATTACATAATGTTAGTCGAGTATGTGTATTGTTAAGTGATATTAGTGGGGTTATTGTGAAATTAAAAGAGTAAATGCATCAAAAAGTGTTTACTGTATTAGGCATGCAAAAACTGCTAGTTCTATTTTTCTCCCATATACCTTGGTTCCTTGTAAGATTCTTTTCAATATAGAAAACACATTCATATTCATTGTCAGAGGATCAAAAATTATAGAAAAGGTACAGGTGTTAGAAACAATAATTTCCTTATAATGTAGTTAAGTCTCAGAGGGGTTAAGTGACAATAAATTTGAGAAAAGGAGAAGTTTCTTTATTTTCATAATAATAATTACGTAAGTGACAGTCTTTCTTTCTGCTTTGTCTTCTAGTACAGAGTCATATCTAAAAGTTTAGTATTTGCTCCACTGTTGGCCACAATTCTAGGAACTAATATATTTTTATTTAGATTTATTTATTTTTACAGTGAGAGAGAGAAAATGTGAGCATGAGTAGTAGGGGCAGGAGGAGAAGTAGAGAGAATCCCAAGCAGACTCTGCGCTGAGTGGAGAGCCCCATACAGGGCTTGAGCTCATGATTCTGAGATTACAACCTGAGATAAAAAGAAATCAGATGCTTAACCAACTGCATCACCCAGGAGCCCCTAATAGGAAAAGTATTTTAACATGGAATAAAATGTATATTCATAAAGTATGTTGAAAACTTTGTTCATTTATTTTACAAACAATGTCAGTGATACTCCTCTGTACCTAATGATAACCCTATGAGAAAAGAACTATGATTGCTCCTTCATTCATTTTTTTTACAAAAGAGGAAATTATCTCCTGAGAGGATATATAACTTGTAAAAGATTACATAGTAAAAGGCAGAATAAGGATTCAGTTCTGAGCAATCTCATTCCAGATTCTGTACTTCTAAACTTTAGCCTAATAGTGCCTCCATTGTGATATTAAGAAACACCTAGTTCCTATTTTATAGATTCTTTTAAGAAACAGTGTGACTAAGCTGTCATCATCAAGACAGCATGGTACTGGCACAAAAACAGACACATAGATCAATGGAACAGAATAGAGAGCCCAGAAATAGACCCTCAACTCTATGGTCAACTAATCTTCGACAAAGCAGGAAAGACAGGAAATGGAAAAAAGACAGCCTCTTCAATAAATGGTGTTGGGAAAATTGGACAGCCACATGCAGAAAAATGAAATTGGACCATTTCTTTATACCACACATGAAAATAGACTCAAAATGGATGAAGGACCTCAATGTGAGAAAGGAATCCATCAAAATCCTTGAGGAGAACAGAGGCAGCAACCTCTAAGAGACAAAAATCCTTAGTGTGGTACTTCAATGAATAACATATTATGATAGTTTTTCCAGTATTTATTTTGTATAAATTTTAATTTGTTAACTTTAGGTCTTAACCTATGACTAACAAATGGCATAAAGAACCAAACAAATCCAGTCTCTTTAATAATCCTATAATTGACATTCAAAGCTATATATTCAACACTTAAATTTCATATGTGAGAAAGGTAGATTCATCAAAATCCTTTTGCTAGTACTTGTAGACTCTCATTACAGGTCTGGAAAGAGGTCTGTAATGTAAATTTTTATAATTTACAAAGGCTCATCATTCATAGACTGTAACTGAGTCAGGGAATCACATTTGACTTCAAATCTGGATATACTGTAAGTATAAATCGTTTCTTCTGAAACATACACAAAAAGTGCTAGACTCCTTCAGAAAAGTAGTCTCTCTAGTCCAACTAAGGATCTGCCTTTTGGAGAGTATGGTATTCACATGATTGCTTTCGAAGGATATACTTCAAATACCACCTGTTTCCTAAAATCTACATTTTATATACTGGGCTGCTATTTTGAACACATCTCTTTCTTGAGCCTACTTTACAATTTTTGTCCATATCATTCCTTAAAGAATTTAATAAGTACATTATTAACCCACTGAAGGAGACTAAGTTTTATTTATCTGAAAATACATTCCAAGGTTACAGAGATCAATTCCTAGAAGCTCTGAAACTACAAATTTGGAAAATACATGGATCCCTTTATTTATTTATATTTTTCATAATTTTATATACTTGAATAATTTTTCTTCGTGAGAAATGGCAATGCTTACCAAATATTTCATATGATTCCTTATTTTTCCTAGACATCTTGCAATTAGGCAGGGCCATATGACTAATTCTATCTTATGAGCTGTGACTACAATTGACATCTATTCTGGGCCAAAGCAAAAAATATGAATTCTCCATACATTCGTTACATCTGCTTTGACTGACCAGTGAGAATTTAGAGGTGGATCTGTCAGCCTACGTCTCTGAGTGACTACGTAGGAGAGAGATCCCTTGCTGATTACTTTTAGACATGTTACAGGTTTGAGAAATAGGCCTTTGCTCTATAAAGGCTGAGATTTCAAGGTTAATTTATTATCACAGCTTTACAAAGCCCATCTTGACTAATTCAGAAATTGGTACCGGGATAGGGCACTGCTGTAACAAAAACCTAAACTATGTGGCATTGAATAGTAGTCAGGTTATGAGAGAACTGATATTAGAAGTTGAACAGGTAGCAATCCATGTTATCTGGTGGAAAAACATTTGGTTAAATGTTGTCTTTGATAACTTCGGAAATAAATCATGTACCTAGTAACTTTAAGCATTATGGGAAGAAATTGGAAAATAGCATTAGTAGAATATGTTGACTTGCATTTGGTAAGATATTAAGAAAAGACCTTTAATCAGGAAAGAATTCATTTGTAAAGAGACATAAAATGGACTAGAGTCTCCAAAAATTCGAGGCCTTACAATATTGAAAAACTAACTGCTATAGACCTTAAATAGTAAGAAACACAGCTGAGAAAGACTTTGAGTGATAAAATGTCCATTAAAATTTAATCTTGTGTCAAAGATCACATTAAAAGTATTGCCTTATGCCCATTTTTAAAATTACTGAGTTGATTATGATACCTCAGACAAATTTTAGCCTGGGGTGAAGCACCCTAAAATATTTTGGCTGGATAAAATAACTCAGAGCAAAGATCAGATGGAAAGCTTTGCCTTTTTACAGAAGTCAGATAGCCTCAATGCAGCCCGCATTGAGTCTAGAAGAGTGAGGCGCGGGGAAAGAAAAAAAAGCAATATAGCCGATCTGAGAATACGTCTCTAAAGAAACCGTGGGCACAGTTACTGGTACATGGAACTCACTGTAATCAAATAGAGAAGAAGCCCCATGAGTTTCTGAGAGAGTTGTACTGCCAAAGGAACCACAAACCTGTAATAAAAAAATAATATTACTGTTCAGGACTCAAAATTACACTTAGGCTTCCAACTTTCTTGAGCAGGAAGTAGGAAGAAAAAGCTTCATAGCCCCAAGGGCTATTCTACAACCCCTATTTCAGATATAGCCAAGGAGTGTAACAGGAAGGAGGTACCTTCCGGAGCATCTGTCTAGGGACTGATGTGCAACAGCCAACCAGGATTCCTCATGCTCACAGTCACTGTGAGTTTTCAGAAAGCTTACAGACAGGTGCCAGCCGCTCAGCTTCCATTCCTCCCGTTCTCGGGTGGGAGTGTTGACTCTGCTTACCCTGTGTCTCTTCTCCTGTTATCTTTGATTATGGAATACCTCTTAATCCCCTTTATCTGTTTCACTCATCCCCACCCACCACCCTTGTTATATTTCATATCATGGCTACTTATTGTTACGTAAAGGAGCTAAAGGTGCTTTCTATATTAGCCTCTAGGTCGTTTATTTCTTCACAGCAGGCTGAGGTCCATACGCTCAAAGGCCCACCAGCTCCAAACTCAAATTTCTACCCATCCACCTGTTTTTAACATAGGCCAAATAAGCAGATTTTTAGTCAGTTAGAGCCTGCCTCTTTTGTATATCACATG
The DNA here is from genome assembly GCF_010015895.1 of Lontra canadensis. Lineage (NCBI taxonomy): Eukaryota > Metazoa > Chordata > Mammalia > Carnivora > Mustelidae > Lontra > Lontra canadensis. The sequence goes on from NW_022630997.1 coordinate 4,738,663, forward strand.
AAACTGTGCCACATGTCTACTAGCCCTGATTGATAAACCCCAGGATATAAAGACCCGAAGCTACTGATGCCCTTTGGAGCTTTCTGTCATAGAGACTCCCCTACCCTAGGTGTTGCTAAGCAGTATCACCTAGACATGTAGCCCCCGTCTCTTTCCCCCTTATCCCCCCCTGGAGTTTCCTGGTCCTCTTCCCCTTCTGGTAGTGGCCCCACGTGGTAGTTTTTAGACAGTCTCCCATCTTGAGGGACTTCTGCACATATGCAAACTTGTCAAAGCATTACCCACATAACGCTTGTGTGTGCTGCTGCCAACTTGTGCTCACGTCTTTATCCTGACCAGCCCCTAAATCCCTGGGATCCCCTACACTTACATTCATAACATTTATGCCATGAGATTAATTATGCATATTGGTGATTCATTATCAACTTATTGTCTTTTATCTACTTATGCATACACGTATTTATTCAACAGATATTATCCAAGTGCCTGCTATGTGTAAGATACTAGGCTGGGTATTTTTTTATTTTTTGACACTATGCTGGGTATTGAGAAAATGAAGATAAATAGAGTATGATCAGTTCTCACAGATGCTTACATATGCTGGCACGGCAGCCCGATACAAAAGAAGTAACTACAGCAGTGGAATAAGTTCCCAAGGAAAGGTATGTAACAGGAACTAAACAGTTCGCTTGCCTTTGTTTCTACTTTCTTTAATTGAAATATTGGTCATAGATCTAACAGAAAGAAACAGAAACCCAGAAATGAGTTCAGTATTTACACTTATCTGACATGAGTGTTCTTTGTGGGTATGTCCATTGAGCTGTTGCTAAAAGTTATTTAATATCCCGCTCGGCTTATCTGCTCTTTTCCATTCGCCCTATTTCCCCACAGTTAGCCCTTATATTAATTCCTTCTCTCTCTTCTATATGTCCTTTTCCCTTGACTTATGTTTGCTTTAAAAAAAAAATGTTCCATTAATTTACCATTACTCAACATTTTTCTGCCAAGCCTAAGTGGTTAAAAAAAAAAATCCTCCTTCCTAAGAGATTACAGTATAGAATATATTGACTATAGAAGCCAACCACATAGTTCTAGCATAGAGAGGAGAGGACTCCAATGGAGCTGCATTCTGGGTCAGGGATGGCAAATAGGTCTGCTATCCTGGGCTACCTCTAATAAATTAGTGGTGGCTGCCTGAAGTACTACAGCTGACCCTTGAACAATGTAGGGATTAGGGGTGCCAGCCTTCTGCCCAGTCAAAAATCCATGCATAGCTTTTGACTCTCCCAACTACTAATAAACTAAAAGTACTGCTGGTGACAGGAAGCCTGATCAAGAACATAAATAGCTGATCAGCACATATTTTTGTATGTCTATACACTATATTCTTATAATAAACTAATTCAGAGAAAACTGTTATTAAAATCATAAGGAAGACAAAATATATTTACATTTAGTACTGTACTGTAAAAAAAAAAAAATACGCACATAAGTGCACCCAAACAGTTCAAACTCCTGTTGCTCAGGATCAACTGTATTATTTTTATTCAACTATAATTAACATACAGTATTCTATTAGTTTCAGGTATAGAATATGATGATTCAACAATTGTAAACATTACTCAGTGCTCATGATGATAAATATCCCTTAATCCTCTGTACCTATTTCACCCATCCCCCTGCCCACCTCCCCACTGGCAACCACCAGTTAGTTTCTATATTTAAGAATCTGTTTGTCTCTATTTTCTTTGTTTTGTTTCTTAAATTCCACATGTGAGTGAAATCATATTTCAGGTCTCACATTTAGGTCTTAGACCTATTTTTAGTTTACTTTTGTGTATGATGCAAGAACGTGGTCCAGTTTCATTATTACACATGGAGCTGCCCAGTTTTTCCCAGTACCATTTGTTGAAGAGACCTTTCTTCCATGGTATATTCTTCCTTCATTTACCATAGATTGAGTGACTATAAAAGTGTGGGTTTATTTTGCCTTTTTTTGAAGACCTTATTTTTTAGAGCCTAAAGGTTCATAGAAAAGTTGAGGGGATGGTTCACAAATTTCCCCTATACTCTATGTCCCCCCCATATATAATCTCTTCCATTATCAATATTCCCTACCAGAATGATACATTCATTACAACTGATGGACCGACATGGACACATCATAACACCTTTCCTTCTAAAAATATATTTGACATAAACTGGCACATTGTAAGTTAGAACATTCCAGGTTGTGTTCTCATCTTCATGCTTATTGAATTATAAACAGGTATAAATACAGATGAGATAGAGACAGGCAGAGATCTCCATTACTCACTCCAGATCATATATAATTAACCTACCATATCATCCTTCTCTGCAAAGTTAAGTTGCCAAAAAAGTAGGATTGTTTTGTTAACGATAAATTCTACTGAAATTTGCATAAACCACTTATCCTAGCTATTCCTCAATAAATATACACTTCTACAGAAATATTTTTTACTATCTCTTTAATAGAGTAACTATGTTCTACCCTAACAAAATATACAGTGTCTTTCAATTTTTGGTTCTAGCCATGATTACTTGGAAAACTTGTTTTCTTTAGCTTTTGTACTATCAGTACATCACAACAATCTTCCCTTATTGTCGCTGTGGATCACTTCACATGCCAGAGTAAATTTCATCTAAGTTAAGAATTATCCTTAGGAAACTAATTAAATGATATGTGAACTTGTTGTTATTGGTTAACAATCACTGAAATGGCTATTACATTTTCTTTCCAGAAAGAATGATTTGAAAAATTTTACCCGAATTTATCTAAGAACAACTATGTAGGATTTAGAATTTCCTTCCTTGCTTAGAACATTGCCAGGGGTGCTGGGTCTGAAGACAGATGGCCTGGAATATGGGGATCCCGACTCACTGTTTATCAGCTTGCTAGCTTTTTAACCTTGGGCAAGTTATTTAACCTCTCTGTGCCAGAGTTTCTTCATCTATAAGGTGGTGATAACAATAACGTATTTCATAAGGTTTTTTTATGAGATATAACTGAGTAACACGTGAAAAGCCCTTACAAGGCTGACTGGCACATAGTGAGTGATCGGTAGTGTGAGCAAGTAAGGCATTATTAATGACATGTAGCTAGTGTATAACCACAGTAGGTACTAGAAGTCCTTTGACCTTCTGCATTTTCCCATTGTTACTTGCTGTAATAAAAATAGTTGTGGTGAGTAAAATGAACAGTGAACATTGGAAATTAATATGTCAAGAGGAACATCTGTTAAGAATACCTTCATTACTGTGTATTTCCAGAGAACAAGAACATAAGGCAAGATAGAATCTCTTAAACAGACTGTTTGGCATACGCAAATAAATAATATGGCTCAGGACACAAAATAAGACTTTTAGTCTGAAACTTATGAACATTGCATTGTCTTTGGTTCATGCCAAACATTAACATATTTTAATTTCCAAGTTTGATTGGATTTTGAAGTCAGAGTAGATCACCTATGTAGATAGGTTGCATCTTCCTTGTCATTTTACAAAAATCTGTAGTTAGAGGTGAAACTTGTTGATTTGAAGGCTTATTAATATTAAATCATTAAGTAAAGGTTCAGATTTATACAAAAAGTTTAGATTTATGGATATTATATTTTATAGGATTATTGTGTTATTGACGCATGTTGACATTTCAAGCTTTTTTCCCCTTTCTTCATTTGGGTAAGTTTTGATATGGTAGTTCTCATTTTATAATAGTAATGTTGAGGCATAGTTGCTGGAATTCCATTTTTTTTTACTCATATTACAGTTTCTCTTACACTTGTAAAATCCATGATGCATTCATGAACAAATGATACAGGTAAAAGTCAAAGTGTTGCGTTCAACTCCATTCAATTCAATAAATATTTGCTGAATCCTCATTGTGTGGAAGATTTCATTCCTAGTGACATCTAGGATACAGAAATAGGTAACTAGTCCTGCTCTCAAGGAACTTACAGTGTAGTGAGACAGGAGTACAAAGAAATGGGCACAAATTGTCACTGCATCTTAACAGAAAAATGTATCATATTTGGTGAGGTGTTCAGGAAGTATGTCATGAAGAAGTAGTGTTTAAACTGGGTTATAAAGAGTAGGTTGAATTTTGATGAACAACAGTAATTTAGGTCATTTTAGGCAAAATTAACAGCATATGCAAAATCATAATAGTCTAGAAATTGAGTCTATTTATAAGGAAAATGAAATTTCTGGTGTGGTTGGAATGTGTTAACAGAAAATAATACAGGAATGATAAGTTAAGGTCATGTTGGCATGGCCATGCATTCTTGGTTGAATAACTGAGACTTTTAAAGATTTTTTCTGAAGAAAGGGTGTAAGTGGCAAGTAAACAAGTAAATACTTAGAAGAAGTTCACCATAAGATGCTAAGCCCCTTCAGAATCAGAACTATGTCTTCTTCATCTCTATTTCCAGCACCTGCCTGGCACATAGTAGGAGCTCTGTAAGTGGAAAGAATGAGTGATTAAATACAATGGAATAATGGGAAATGAGGAAAGTCTACTATTTAAGAATAGTTGAGGTTGTTCCTATTCCACATAACGACTTAAGGATCCAGGCTATGTAAATATCAACGGAGACATCAAGGATGGTCTCTGCTACGGCCAGGAAATGACATGTATCATTTTGCTCATGGCCTGTTCTTCAGGTTTAAGCACCTGGTCCTAACTGATTCCAAGAGGCCTAAGACATTTGGGAGAACAGACGGAGTATTTGGTGAATATTACTGTCTTTGCCACAAGCATCATTCTGGTCACCAAATATCACTTTGCTTTCTTCTTTGCACATATACAATGTCACTCACATGTATCTGGATCTAGGCTGGAATGATGTAGAGCTGGGACCCAGGGTGTGTGTCAGAGGACCTGCAGGTGACCTCTTTATATGGCCTGAACTTTTAACAGCATGGCACCTCCCGAAAGGAACCATCCAAAGAAGCATCCAGAGAGCAGGTGTTCCAAGAGACCAGGAAAACAAGGAGGAAGCTGCAGGCTTTTCCCAACGTAGCCTTGGAGGCACACACATAGCTTCTACTCTAATCTGATGGTAATAAGTGAGTTGCTAAGGCCAGTACACATTCAAGGGGAGAAGAATAAGCTTCCACCTGTTGATAAGAGAGTACCAAGTTCACAGTGTAGAATAGCATGTGAAATAGGAGATACGGAGGCCATTATTGGAAAATAAAGTCTGTCACAAATGTTAGTATTGGTTATATTGATTTGGTTTACTTTTACCTTAGCTAGAATTTAGTTGCATATAGTTCTTGATCTTAACATAACTATACTTGACTTAAAAATTAGTGGTACATAAAAATGGCCTCTCCTACCATTCCATTTCCTCCATCACTGTGTTCTAGAAAATGCTGCTGCCACTGAAACTTCCATGCCTGTCTGGGATTGTAGTCCAGCAGCCTTTGCATCCCAGCTATCACTGGAATAGCTACTGCTTCTGGAATTCCCAAGATGTGAATGGAAGTGTTGTAGCTCTCACTATTCATTCTAGGGTAAGAAAATGTCATATGCTTTTCAACTTGATTCTTGATATACATTTTTCCAGGACTAGTTAGGTTCTAGTGAGTCACTAGTACTATAATTTTCATTCAACATAAATTATTTAAAATTGAAAAATACAAGACAGGGAATATAGACAATAATATTATAATACTGTGTGTTGACAGACGGTGATTATACTCACTGTGGAGAGCACTGTAGAGATGTGTTGAATTGATATATTGTACACTTGAAACTAATAAAATATTGTGTTAATTATACTTCATAAAAAATAAGGAAAACAAGATGTTTTTATAAACAAGCTCCATTTATACATTTTGTCCAAGAAAAATACATTTACAAATTTAAAAACTAAGTTATAAATGAAAATTTGTCAACTTGTGTATACTTCTATCATCCACTGGACTATAACTTCTGTGAGAGCCAGAAATGTGTCCATTGCTCCTTGCTATATTTCTAGGACCTAGTCCAAAGCTTGGTATATAATAGGCAGCAAAAAAATATGTGTTAGAAACAATGAATCACTGTACTTATTACATGTAACATTCTATATTTGTAGTGGGTTTTAAATGATTTGAGAGAAAATTTCAATCTCTTAATACCCTTTATTACTTAGAACAGTTGTGTCTTGTGTTATTTTATTAATTAAAATTAGTAAATATCTCAGTTGAGATCACACGATGATACATGTGCATCAGAAAGAAACACAAATTAATCTCTAGGTTCCTGTTAAGATAAATTAAAGTTGAGGGCACCTGAAATAGTGGTGAAAGTGGAAATAGGAAATAAAGCATCTGATATTAGCTCAAAAACAGCTCATTCATAAAACTATGTAGCTTCATCACAAGAAATTTTCTATCCCTAGAAGCAAAAGCTGAACTCTAAGTTGGAAAGAGAGAAAAAGAAAGTAATGAGCTATATATTGTGCTGCTATCTGATGTGTCCTATGGTGGGTTTTGCATCCTTTAGTTTTAAGTGTCTCAATTTTGAGTGTTTACTTTAATAAGCCTTATAGGGGTTAGGAAGGAAGTTGGACCTAACCTGGGTTTGTTGTTAATGGTACTATAATTGTTGGTTCCTTTGTCTTTCTAAAATATCTGTGTGCCCCTTTAGTGCAGAAGTTGTATTTAATTCTGTTTTTCCAGACAGTATTCAATGTTTGACCCAATCAGATCTCCAAAAGCATTGGCTGAATGATAAAAACAATGCAAACATACATACAAATCCTTACATAGACACAGAGCCTTACAATACAACTCAAGTTGTTTATTCAACAAATATTTATGTAGAAGATACTAATCTACACAAAACAAATGTATACAAAAATAAAATGAGGCTATGCATTAATATTTTAATAAAATATTTTATTAATTTTTTAAAATTTCAGTATAATTAACATGCTATTTGGTAAGTACCATAAGAGAAGGATGTGTGATTTTTATAGGGTTTTAGGGGAGTGGGATCACTTACTATATTCAGAATGATTAAGAAAGATTTCTTGTACTTGAAACTAATATAATATTATATGTGAACTATACTTCATTAAAAAACAAACAAACAAACAAACAAACAAACAAACAAAGACTTCTTGGAAGAGGTAGCATTGTATTCAAATCCTGAGGAATGGACAGATTGTAACAGAGCAAAGGATTACAGAAAGTCTTCAATTTCTTCATTAGAATTTTCAATTTGGGGTATTTATTTTGTTTAAAATTTTAAAGGCATTTTAGCTTTGTTTTCATAACTTTATAAGCCTAGCAATTTATTACATCTAATTTAATGTTTATAACCATAGAAGTAAGAATAAAATAAATCTGAGTCAGCCACAAGGTTAGTGAGATTTCTTTTTTACTTCCTTTAAAGATAGGCCATTATGTCACTCAAGTTTGAAACTATTGTTTCAAGTGAGCATCCTAAACTCTGACTTCTCTTTTTTCATCCCAAATACCTGCTAGGTAACTCCATTAGAATGTCCTATAGTATTTCAATATTTACATGCTTTATTTAACACTAGGAAAAAACACAAATTTCTGTGGCACCTTTCAGTCAGTAAGAAGATCACAGTCACTGTTTTTCCCAAATCAGAAAAATAAAATATCAATTGAAAATGGTAATGAAGTAAAGTGAGAAGTCGCAGGATTTGGCAATAAACTAAATTGCTGAAACAAGATGTGGTGTGAGTGGTCAAAAAGATACTAAAGCATCATAAACTGGACAAATAAGACTACTTAATTTACTATAAACTCAAAACTTCAACATATATATATATGTATACATATATATGTGTGTATACACACACACACACACACATATATATGTGTATATATATATATATATATATATATATATATATATATATAGTTCAGAAAGGGATTTCTTCTCTTTTCCTTTCATCTACCCTCCACCCCACCACAAAATGAGATAGGAATACTGGATCAAAAATAATTTAACAAATGCAAAAATTGGTCAATATAACTAATTTAGTAGAATGGGAATAATAATAACAAATGACTATTATTGTTGTTGTTGTTTTAAGTAATCAATGCCTTACATAAAATGAAGTCTCCAGTAAGAAAGGTTATTGCTTTGAAAATCTACGATTTTTATATTCTTAACTTCTCAATGTTCAGCTTAAATTTGCTTAAATTAAATTATTGCTCTGGGTTATTTTTATCCTTTTAGTCATTTCTTTGTTCTAGTCCAAATATGTTCCACTTTCTAATATACTATATTATAAAATGCTATAATTTAAGGTTTGATTTATGAGATTACAAATGTAGAATTAATGGGAGATACTTCTATCACTAATTCCTAAAATAAGTTGTATTCTTCCCAAAGGAACAGAGTAAGTTAGAAAAGGAATAGGCTTTTGGAGTCAACTTCACATGAAATTTGAGCTCTGCAACTTTCTGGGCTGTGATCTGGGGCATATCAATTAACCACTGCACTCCCTTTTTTCTCATCTTTAAAATGCAGATATCAACATTTACTATGTTTCAAATTATTGTTAATATCAGATGATATAAAAACACCTCGAGTAATTTTTGGTTGTTACACTCACTCGTGGTAGTAGTTTTAATCATAATAATAACAATATATGTCATACAATTATGTTGTTTATATATGTGCCAATCATCGACTTCTCCTGCAGCCAATAACACTTACCATTTAAAAACTGTAGTTAAAGTTAACATGTCAAATCTGGTAGCATTGTTTATGTATTTTTTTAAAATAAGTCTGTATGTGACATTTATTGGGCCATCTTGTCCTTTTACCTTATGGCTACTCTTAGCATAATATCACATCCAAAAATAAAGTACCTACAAATCCATGTAAAAAAAACTTGCAGTAAAATATAAAAGTTTAGTGACAGTTTCTTTGGGATAAGAATAAAGGGTTATATTACTTCAAAACAAACTTCATAAACAATCTTCTTTAAACCTTTTGCTCCAAAGGACCAAGGTCCCAATTGCTCCCTCTCTCCCCATTGAGGCAGTGGTCTTCAGTGTTCTCCTGTCCCCATACTCAACTACCCATGCTCTCATCTTTGTCTTTACCCAACATCCTGATGAGAAAAACAATGCATCTCTTTTAGCTAGCTTGGGCAGGAGCAGTTTAATATCTTCCTCGGTACATAGCTCCTCAAATAGACCAGAAGGCTCTTAAGGACAAGGATCATCTTTGTAACTCTATCAAATGTGTAGCACAATAAATACGTGTCAAAATAATGTAAATACTTTTCCTTTTCTGGTATAGCACTCAGCTCATTGGTAATTGTTTCATATTATGAGTACCTAGTCTGTCCATTATTTTTTTCTTTCTTTTTGTCTATTATCTAGAGCTATTAACATCTCCACCATGATGAATAAGGATGAAAGGAGAAATGCTTGAACTCTGTTAATTTTGTCATGCATTAATAATCCTTAAGAAAAACATTTGATAGGCTATTTCTCAGAAGCTTTTGGACAAAAATAAGCCTTCTAAATAATCTTTTAGACACCATTAATCAGCCCTCTAGCAGGGATTAAGAAACTATCAATTCTGCTAAATGCAGCCTGTTCTTTACCTTCACACAGTTCTGAGAGTTGCTGTCCTACTCTAAGAACTGGCTGGAAATAATTATTGTCCCTCTCCCTAAGCATGAACATCAACATGGTCTGCAGAATCCTAAACTCACTTTTACATAATGCATATTAAAAGTCAGTTTAATCCTTAACCTCTTCATCAGGGTAAGGGTAGAGTTGTTTCTAATTAAAGTGAACAATAATACTGCTTTCCATTTGCATGATCTTTTTAGTACCCAAAATGTTTTGACTAATTCTCATATTCCATTCTTACAATAATCAAGAGTTAGCTAGTAAAGAAATTATAAGTCACAAAGGTAAGAGATCAACTCAGGATCATACAGCTGTTAATGGCAGAGCCAGGGCCAGAATTTGGGTGTTCTGTCTTCTACTCCATTGCTCATTTTACTGTACCTCTTTGCCTCACTTGAGAAATGCAAGGGCACACTCTTCCTCTCCCTCTTAAAGAAGTATACCTTTACAAGGCCTTAATCTCTCATAGGATGAGAAACAGAAAAATATCAACTATTAACATGCTTAATGAGTAATATATCTATGGCATCTACAAAATGGGGTGATTTTAAATAGTCTACTTGCTTATTATTAGTTAAGACAATAATTTTCTTTCCCTAGTTAGGATGGTGTAGAGTCTCTGTGAGTGGAAACATTACTCAAACAAATTATTATTAAATTCCCAATATCTAACACATTGTGAAACAGCATGGGACATTTCATATGTGGCCATGAAAAATACAACTTAAAATATCAAATAATGGCAAAGGAATTCATTGCATTCTTTTTCACTGTAGGGAAATTGAAATAAATTAAAAACAATGACTGAAACTAATTATGCTCATTGATTGAAGCAAATGTTTTCACTTTTTCGATAGCAATAATGGTAGCAAACACATCGAGTTTACTATATGACATCCACAATTTTAAGCACTTCACAAAAATTAACTCAATCATCATAACAACCCTATGAGGTATTAACCTCTTATTCCCGTTTTTAAAGATGAAGAAACAAGTATAGAGCAGGAAAGTAATAGGCGCAGTTAGAAAGCAAGTAAGGATCAGAGCTGAGATTCAAAACCCAGGCTGTCTGATTTCAGAATCTGAGTTTTTAACTACTATATTAGCATAATCCCTTTCAAATTATTTTTTGCATATATCAAATATGAGAACTTCCAGGAGTATAACACATTTCTAAGTCAAAAAAGGAAATGACAAGTTATGAAATTGGAGAACTGTTAAAAACACCTCTAAGTAATAACACCTCTTTTTGTTCTCAGTTTTTATATTCAGCTGGGAATTCAGTTGAAAAACATAACAATGTATATATGGAGTTCAGAACATAATTATATATGTAAATTAAATACCTGAATTTTTACCAAAGCTGCAGAAAAAAAGAGCATTTAATCAAAATCTTCCTTCTCAAATATCAATTTTTACCTGGTCTATCACTGAAATATTTTTGCGCTCCAGCGACTATATAGATGATTTATTGCTTGGCAGAATGTGTCTTGCCTATTGTTACAAAGTAATGCTTTACTGGAAAGCTTTTGCACTTGTATCATGTCAATAAAAAAGTCACTGTAGTTCACAAGGAAGAGATTCTCTCATGAAAGGAAATGATGGGGATATGTCAGGAACACAATGAACCTGAACACAGACTGTCAGTTACAAAAGTGATACAAGTTAGCATTTACCTTATGGTAAGTCATACAAATTTCTTATAGCTGCAATGAAATACCATAGTGATATGATTGCAATAAAGAAGTCTAGTATTCCTGTATCTAGATACACTCAAATTCTGATGTGTATCTGCTACATCCCCATTGTAAACATCATATATTCTCCAGACTACTCTTACATTCTACCAGCAGTATGAAAAAGAAACAAAAATTCAAACTTTCAATGACATGACATAAATATCATTAAATAGTTTAGTACAAATGCTTTCTTAAGTCTCAGGGTAGTGGTCCAATTTATTTAAGACTGCTAAAGATTTTTTTCTTTAATCAGAATCAAAACAAATTTTAAAGGAATGTAATATGGTATCAAATATTTATAAAGTAATCATTTGAAAATCCATTTTCATGCACATTCAGAAGGGGATAGCCTTCTTCCTTTTTGAATAGGAAGCTAGTTCAAAAAACTCTAACACAATTAATACCAAGGAATCAGTATGTCTGAAGGAAACATTGAAATTTAATTTTGAAACTCTTGGATTCTTTAAAGACTGAATGGTCATGTGATCAGCTGTTTTAAACCTCAAATGTTCAAACAGAAATCAATTAAGTCAGAATGGAAACAAAAGAAATATTGATGGAAATAGTGAAGGGAATGAATTCTATGGAACACAGATAATCTAGAAGGTTAAAGTGAAATGCTTTAGCACTGCTTAAGACATAAAAGTAAAAGATTTCTATAATCCTAGAAAAAAGTAGACATTTTAATGTACTGACATTGCAACTCAATGTAGAACTGAGTCATGCAATTAGAAATTGCAAGTCCTGTCACTAAAGATTGCAGCTACCACCCAGTTGTGAGATATGAGAAGTCTGAAGAATACCTCATTAGTAAAACTTAATATTCATTCTCAAGATTAAATCTTTATATAAAAAATCACAAAAATTGAACGTAAAGTAAATTGGGTAGAGGAAATTCCTAAATACCTCTGATTGCTAGAAAATAAAATTAATAGGATATTATAAATAAATCCAGGTATAAGAAGTATAACTAATATTTAATAAATGTGCTGAAACAGGATCATATAGGAAAAAGAACTCTCAGTTTAACTGGGTCACCTGAGTAAACTTTATAAAAGGAAGCTGGGGGGAAATAAAAAGGAATATTGACCAAGAGGTGGACAAGTTTAAGAAATTCACAAGGTATCATTTAGTATCTTGGGATTAGTAAGAACTGAGAAGCCACACCACCACTGGACTTGGAGGGATAAAGGTGGCATGTGGTTATTGGGAAACAAAGAGAGTCTTTGTGAAGAGTCCCTTGAAAGATACGGCCACTAGCAACTCTTCCCATCTCTGTGTATGCTATGCTGCTTCTCCAATCCAGAGTTTCCCCTCCATCCCTTGAAAATGGGCTGATTCCATAACTTGCTTTGACCAATAAGATGTAGTGGATGCAATGTTGTACTAGTTCCTGGCTTTGGCCTTAAGAGGTCTAAAAACTTCTGTTTTCAACCTCTGGAACCCGTGATCCATCATGTAAAGAGACTACCTTACTTGAAAGAGAGGACCAACCACTCCCAGCTGTTCTAGCCACTCCTGCTGAGATGTCAGACATGTTTTGGCTCCAGATGACCTCCCATAAGGGATCCCAGCCAACACGACATGGAAAAGAGGAACTCCCCAGAGAGAATCCAGAAAATCCACAGAACTGTGGAAAATAAATTATTGTTTTAAGCCATTAGAATTTGGGATTGTTTGTTATAAAACAGTAGGTAGCAAATACGGCTTGGGTTGCAGGATACAGTCAGCCTATAGAACCTTGCAAGGTGGGAACTGGTGACATAAATACCCTGATCTCATAGTTCACATGAAACCTACTGGAAAAAAGACAGTGAGGGAGTCCACTGGCATAGGACCTATAGGTCAGCTCCTGGGCAGAGAATGGGATAGAAAGGATGAAGAGTGGACCTGAAGGAGCATAAAGATTACACCCAGCACATCTACCAAAATACACACCCTGAAGCACTCAAAGTATTCATCTATAATCCCTGAACAACATGTATTTAATATATTGCTCAAAATACTTTTGAACAATGAACTTTCCTTTAGGTCTACAGCAAACCTCATGGAGGATCTCTAGTGCTCATAAATATTTTTACCCTTTAAAACTGAATGTGAATTTTAAAAGCTCTAGTGACAAGACCTGCGAGGAAGGTAGATGGTCAGTCTAAGTGCTATCCAACAGAACTTGCTGTGATGATGAAAATATTCTATATTTGCAATGTTCACTACAATAGCTTCTAATAATGTGTGGCTATTGAGCACCTTACATGAGGCTAGTGTGACTAAGGAACTAGACTTTTAATTCTATTTAATTTTAATTAAATATTAATTAAGTAGCCATATGTGACTAATGGCTACCATACTGGACAGCTCAGATCTCTTTATCTTTTCAGGGAAAAACATAATAGCTATCAGCAATGCGGTTGGTTCTTCATGTGATTTACCAATTTTTTTTTAAAAGACTTTATTTATTTATTTGACACAGAGAGATCACAAGTAGGCAGACAGGCAGGCAGAGAGAGAGGGGGAAGCAGGCTCCCTGCTGAGCAGAGCCTGATGTGGGGCTCGATCCCAGGACCCTGAGATCATGACCTGAGCCGAAGGCAGCGGCTTAACTCCCTGAGCCACCCAGGCGCCTACCAACTATTTTTGAAGGTAGTTCCAAATAATAAGTTTGAAATATATTTTAATTGAAGAATGATAGAGTTTCAGAATTGTAGAAAAACAGCTTCCCAAAGCAACCAACACAGCTCTCAATAAACTAGAGTAATGAGATTCAAGGAAACCATGAATAATCCAAATATACAATAAAAACAACAAAAAAGCAACAACAAACGTTAAAATTTGGCTCAAAGTGAATGAATATAAATTTTGTAAATTAACCATGATATTGAATATTTCCTAGTCTTGGTTAATTACTAATTGGTTAGGTGCTCTAGGGAAGGTCACCTAGTTTCTCTATGCCTCAGTTTCCCCTAGGAAAATTAGTTTTTACTAGAGGATCTCTAAGTATCTTCACAATTTTAATAACCCATTACTCTGTAATAGGTTTCTAATAGAAATAATGCCTCAATTCCTCTTCCCAACTCCTGTCCCTCCACCCACATCAACAGGTGTTAGCTTCTTGATAACTCTTCCTTTAATGCTGGCCCCCAAAACAAATGTATTGTTTCTATCACTGCATCCTCTGCACTACTGGGAAACCATCAGATGTTTTCCCAGCTGGTCTCCAGAATCAGTAGTCAAATGACCAAGTACACAGATCATTTCTGAGATAATGTTCCTAAACTGAACCAATTCAGCCATGGCTTTAAAAGTAAATGAATAGGGGCGCCTGGGTGGCTCAGTGGGTTAAGCCTCTGCCTTTGGCTCAGGTCATGATCCCAGGGTCCTGGGATCCAGCCCTGAGGGGTGGCTCTCTGCTCAGCGGGGAGCCTGCTTCCTCTTCTCTCTCTGCCTGCCTCTCTGCCTACTTGTGATCTTTGTCTGTCAAAAAAATAAATAAAATCTTTAAAAAAAATTAAATGAACAAAAACTCAGAATTTAATGTCTAATAATATATATTTTAAAATGCAGAAACAGTTAAGAAGTGGAGTAGCTTGACATAGAACAAGGTAACCTTGATCCTGTAGGCTTCACCACTGGATACAATTATAGTGAGGTAAATGAAAAAGAAAGCAGTAAAATACCTGCCAATGGTTTGGATTCTAATTCCAGGAGTAGAAGGGAGAAAAAAAAAATCTTTTTCTATATCTAGAAATAAACCTTGAAATGTGAAGAGAAAAAAATTTTATGTCAAATTATTCATATGGTAATTTTCATATATTGGAAAGTGATTGCAAACCTTGAAGATAAAAATAGATGAACTTGAAAAATGCACACCTCTTTTAGGTCTGAATTTTTTTACTGGAAAACATTAAATTGTTCAAAGCTGTATGCTTATTTATATGTGATGACAGGACACAAAAATTAATAAGCAAAATAATGACTATCTTGAGCAAAAATATTTGTGTGTGTATAGTTACATATATACATATTTTATATATAATTTCTGATTTTCTATGACTTATATGAATATCAGAATTTAGACATGAATATAAATATGAATATCAGAAATCAGAAATTATCCATAATCTACATACACTCTTCATAAATTATAATTGTTCATATCTAATAGCACAGAAAGAAAAATGACATTTGGGATTTTTAAAAAAGATTTTATTTATTTGACACACAGAGAGAGAAAGAGAGTACAAACGGTGCAGCAGAGGGAGAGGGAGAAGCAGGCCCTACACTGGGCTCCCTGCCCACTGGGGACCGTGGGATCATAATCGGAGTCGAAGGCAGATGCTTAATGGACTAAGCCACCCAGGCACTCTGATATTTGGGATTTTAAATGGTGTGATGATTCACAGTCTTTCTTTGCCAAGCAGTTGTTCCTGCTACTAAAACACAAGTGCAGGATGTTTTTCTTGGTCACGGAGACCAGCATGTTAATGAGTGTGAGGGTTGCTGTAGATTAGCATAGGGAGTTAGCCAGTGCTGGGGCAGTTAGACACTGAAGCTGAGAAGTACCTAGTCACTCCTCCAGTGGAGAACATTAGTAAAGGGACGAGGAAATTATGCTCAGTGAGAACTGAAACCAGGGAAGAGTGCTATGGTAAGAAGGCTGACTTTGATGGGAATATGGTAGACCAGATCCTCCAGAATGAAACTCAGAAAACGCGAGTTGTAGGGAAAGGTATTAGCCAAGATATGCACCAGGATTCTAAATAAACTGCCTTGACTGCATCAGAGAAATATATAGGGCCATTGTCTGATAAGTACCTTCAGAACCAGAAAATGCTGGTTTTACTCATTTTAAGGAGAACCTTAATCCTAAAGTAGATGTATCACAGTAAGTCCACTTTGTGTATCCAAATCAATTCAAATATTTTATATCCATTAAGTTCTTACCTCCTCCAAAAAGCTCCTGAAGACATATGACATTAAACTT
Organism: Lontra canadensis; assembly: GCF_010015895.1. Classification (NCBI taxonomy): domain Eukaryota; kingdom Metazoa; phylum Chordata; class Mammalia; order Carnivora; family Mustelidae; genus Lontra; species Lontra canadensis. The sequence goes on from NW_022630997.1 coordinate 4,755,022, forward strand.
TTTTTTAAAAACTCCTCTAGAGGACTTATCTCCAGCATACATATTTTTTGCATATTATACCATTATGTAACAATATATCCAATGCAATTTGAACTATACCATCACTAATTGTTTTATTTCTGTAAATAAAGCAATTTTTTATAACTATATATAAATATATAGATATATATCACCCTTTTCTAGCTAGATTGAATATGCCTTGAGAGTAGATAGCTTGTTACACATTTTGAAATTCATAATGTGTAGTGCTGTTCTAGACATAATCATAGGTATTACATAAATATTCGTTTAATGCATTTAAAAATATAAACAAATATAGCCAATTATATCATGCATGTATAAATATTATACTTAAAGTATAAGTAAAATGTTACAAGTTGCCAAGACTATGGCACATCAAAGTGGTCAAGAACATTGGCTTCCAAGTCAGACCCACCCAGATTTTAAATTCTGTTTTGTCTACTTACTAGTTTATGACCAAATTAAGTCATGTAAACTCTCTGGACCTTTGTTCACTGGTAAAATAGAAATAATAGTTTTACACAAAAACAGGGTTTACAAAACAGGGTTTTACAAAAACAGAGTTTTTGTGTAAATTAAATGAGATAATCTATGTAAAGCACTTGGCACAGGCCCTGACATATACTAACAAGGCAAAAAAAGGACAACCAGTTTAAAAAATTACACTAAATTTTAGTTTATATTATAATAAAAATCTGAATCACTTTTCAGAAGAGATAGTATATATTACTTCACTTAACATTTCCCATGTTTAACATTATTTACTTTAAATGTTAACACAAAGTAATCTGATTTTCATCAGCTAATATCAGGGATACATTAACTGTTTTCTTTTTCTCTTAAATAAATAAGGTTTTCAGTAAAATGATTCGTATTATTTGGAGCATCCTTTTTTATGATATATGAGGGTCAATTTAGCATCAAGTCAATAATTCTACCCTTGGAATGATCGGGTAGTTGGAATTTATCTTTTCCTATCATTTAAAAAGTAACTATTTTTGATGTTTCAAAACTCTATTATGAGGGATAGCCTCTAAAGTCATAAAGTAGATGGTATTCCCAAATAAGTATTTTACTGAAAATCCTCAAAATACAAGTTATTTCTAACAGTATATAATTATTCAATACACTTCAGAAAATCACAATAAAGCTGCATGCAACTGATCAAAGAGTACACAGGACACTGGCACCAAATACATCCCACCCCCACCAACATAATTAGGTGGAATTTCATTTTAATTGAGCCACCTAGGCAAGCCCCATGAACTATATTATGATTTATTATTATAGAATCTAGATTATTCTGATCATTTATTAAATTTGAGATTTTTAGTTTAATAGAAAACCATGTGGCTGGTATACAATCTAATTTAATGTAAATTGACTTGAGTCTCCCGAAATTGGATCAATCAATAAAAAAGAACAGGTGAGGTACAGGACCAAGAAAACAAAAGCTGTCTGCACATAATCCTCTTCCTACTGGAGCCTGTATATATGAAGAAGTCTTTGTCACTATTTTACAGATATTACTCTAGAAATAATGTAGATTCTTCAATTTGTATTTTATTGAATTTAACCATATTGATTTAACTCATTTCTCACATTTATTACTTTTTAAAATTTAGTGCATGTTAGTAGAGCACTAAAATTATATACTTAATGCTAATTCAAAATTATTAAAAACACTTAATGTATGAGATAGATCATTTAAAAGGTTTCTATAGGTAAAATATATAAGGAACATAAGTTTGACAATTTTTGAAGGTGGGATATAATGAAAATATTGGTGCGAGATCTTGGTATTCAAATTCTGAGGTAAATTAATTCTCTTAGCAGGATACAGTTCCTTTTCTCCTTCAAAAAAAATATAGACGATCCTACTAGGTAATAATTTATGTGCTAGGGGTACAAAGAAATGCGTAACTTCTGTCATTTAAGGGCTAGTAGGAAAGCATAATATAAACTGATAACAATATTGTTCCTCTCCTACTTTCCCATGAATCTAAATCTATTGGTCATTCTCCTTTCCCTAAACTTTACTCTCTATTGCCTATTTCTATTAGCACTTACACCTCTTTAAGATACCTCCATTACTGTACATACATGCACACAAACTTATGTGTGCCTTTACACTTGTACATACGAAAAACATAATCCATATCCCCAAGCCATGACCACATCTACCCAACTACAGCCATATCCTCTCCTTTGCAGAGAAAAAAAAAGTTTGAAAAATACTTGTCTATACTTATTCCCGTTACTTCCTCACATCTTACTTCTCTAATCTGGCTTCCATCTCCATCTCTCCAACAAAACTGCCTTAGCCAAGATTGCTTTGTCAACTTGCTCGTTTCTTTCTCTGAGCCCTTCTCAGGCCTTATTTTGTCTTCTCGAAGTGTTCTTACAGTATCCTTTTCCTCGGCATGTGATACAGGGATGTCCTAATTTGCTTCCCCGGCTGCTCCATCTTCATCTCCTGCCCATCAGTGATTCACCTTCTCCTGAGGACTTCAAAGCCATATTACCAGTCCCCATATTTCCCATAACATATGATCTTGCTCTAATGGGGTAATATCATAAAAGAATATGTATGTGCATGTGTATACATGTATACAGAAGTATGCACATCTGCTAAGAAAATAAAGAAGTATGGGAAATAATGAGTAACACTAGTTAAGCAAAAAGTATGAAATTAGGTGTCAAGATGTATGTACACAGAATTTATTTAAGTAAGAGATTTTATAAGAAAAAGTTATGTTATCACACAAGTTTGGTAAAATTTCATATTATGTGTAGCCAGGAGAAATTGTTACATGTTAACCCCGAGAATTCAGGAGGCATGTATCATCAGCAAACTGCTGGAGTATAAACACAGGATGAAAGAGAAGAGAGTGTTTGAAGCTGAAGTTCATACTCGGTGGAAGTGCCATCGTGGAGGGGCACTACAGAAAACTGCCCAGTGTGTGTCCTTGCGAGAACTGCTACACTGAATGAGAGAAATGGCTGGGCTGGCATTTAATAGGAGAAGCACAAGACACTTCCTCCACCATAAAATGTCCTGATTTCTGCATGACATTCAAAAGCCTTATCAGGCATTCACCTGTTTGTAACTATTTAAGCCCAACACCTAACTACATAGTCATATAAACGCTGAGTATGCTTCGTACAGTTGTTATAACAATGACTGTTTTAAGGATGCACCCACCATGCATTTCAAGAGAACACTATCCTTTGCTTTGTTCCTAACATCACCGGAAGTCGCTCCGCGGTCAGAAGAATCACGTGACTATACTGCCCAGCCGCTCTTAGAGATGGGTCACCAATATGACAAATCTCGGTTTGTTAGCATCTGCAGCTGTCATATTTGTGGTAGTTCTCTGAATAGATGACTACTGACTACTTCACTATATCTTGAAGCACAGATGTACACAAACATTTGGATATTAGAATATACGCTAGTTTTTCATAAATCACTTTCCTTTGCCTCTTTTATATTAGGACATCTTACAGCTTTTTAAAATCATGTATTTATGTAAGTTACATTGGTAATAAGTCTCATTCCATGTTAATAAAGGGGACACTGCAAAATATTTCTTATAATAGCATGGAATAGGAGATCACTGGATTAAATTCTTGGAAGGACGAGAGTGAGGGGAACCAACAGCACTGCTGGAGATCAACGAGTACAGCTGGAAGCCTGGCTAGTAACAAACAGTGGAGGTGCTATTCCTTGTTCTTCTGGTCACAAGTCCCTGACTGATGCTAATAACATCATAAGGAGAAAACCCATGTGCAAATAAGGAATATTTAGCAGTACCAGTACATATGGTCAGGCTTATTTTCCCCCTTAGTGAATGGTCTAATGGAAAATGGAAAATGCAAGTAAAAATAGTGAAATAAATAGTTTTCTAGGTAACATTTTAAACTAGTCAAGGAGAAAAGGAGAATGACAGCAGTGAGAAGAGACTTGTTAGAAATCCACAAATTCCCATTCTGTCTACAACAGCAATGCCAATCTCTCCCATGTGCAAATAACTGGAAGATATTCCCTATTTTGACAAAATGTGAATAATTGAAAGAATGTTATTAGCCTGCTTATAGTGTATTCATTCCGAGGATAAACACATTTTCAGAGACAACTAGGGAGGGCTATTTCATTGTCCCACAAGAGAAACCAGAGATGATTGTATTTAATATTACTCTTCAAGATACATTATCTAAACCCAGAAATGTTGCATATAGAAGATGTAATCACACGCACACTTAAGATTGCATTAATAGGTGGACCTCATGAATTATTTTGTTTGATAAACAAACGTTTATTGAGTGCCTGCTATGTGCCAGGGCATCGTGCTGCATTGTTTTGAAAATATAAAGATTAAAGAAGACATAATCTTTGCAAACAAGGAGCATAGAATATTGGGAGAGAGAGATGAGTAAGCAGGCAACTCTGTGACAGTATGACAAGGCCCACAAAGGGGGTAAATGCAGGCTGCTATGAAGGGACAAAGGTGAAATGCTCAGCTCAGAGTGAGGGCTGATTGCCTGGGAAGACCGTCCAGGGGACAATGGTAACCTGAGAACTGAAAGTCCATTGGAAGGATATTGAGAAACGTGGCAGTTCTGAATAACTATGGAGTTAGCAAACATCTCAAACAGTGGGGCAAAGATTGCTAGCAGATTGGGAAAAGAAAAGACAGGTGGATTCAGGGCAAAGCCAGTGTGGCTTTGTAACAATTCAGAGCAGAAAGATAAGCCTGGGGGAGAAAACTATGCTCACATCACTTAGTGTCTTTTACTTGATGCTGATAAGCATGGATTTCATACTGAAAGACAGGAGGAGGGACAATGGACAAAATAAATGAACACGATAATTTCAGACGGCTACTTACACATGCGTAGCCACATGTACAAAAGCACATTTGTAAACAAGCCAGTAAATTTTCAAAAAGGCACATTTCAGAGCTCAAAAAGAAAAGCATGTGAAAGCTTTTAAACATAATGTCATAAATCTGAAGGGTTTTATTTATGGGCCAAATGTGTTTTTTCAATTGCTGGCATTTATTAGATTGCCTGTTGATTTAGTGTTTACAGTTTCAGTGTTATAATTATTTTATGCAGTGACAAATATAAACTATTACTTAAAAAGTGACTAATACAAAAGCTTCTGCCTAATTTTTAACTAGAAACTATACAACTAAAATATTTAAATTGGTAATAATAGACTTCCCATTTTATTAAACTGAAAGGAAATCAACACGCACTATAGACTTCTAATAATTCACCTGTAATAAATGACCAATAATGATTTAGAAAATAAGACAAATTCAGAAAAAGGTCCATCTTTATCAAAATAAAATTTAAACAACTAGCAAACATTTCTTATCTAGTCGTTTTCACGCTTAATACCATATAATGGCATTGTTAGTTATTACATGACAATGTTACCATTATGAGCAAATATTTAATCTTTGGGTACCCTACATCTCTTAAAAATAAGATGTATGCAGAATAGTATGCTCTAATTCTATTGAGTTGCTTTGAGACTGTCTGAAACCCTGAATATACTGCTTCATTAAGGTTTTGCCCTTGAAAAATCAATGACATTTTATCATCAATTAACAGGAATGGCTACATACATGTTTCCATTATTTTGGTTCTCCTAAATGTCTTCCCTATTCTGCAAGCCCTTTGTCCATGCTCACTTCCACGGGTCAGGTATATTTCATAAACCATTGGGGAAGCATATGTTATTGCAGTGCTATAGACAAAATGTATATCAGTACCAATTATCATTGGTCAGTGCAGGGGTCTTCGAGCATCTGGCTTTTGACTCATATCACAGTGAATTCTTTTCTAGTAATTGAAAATGATGAATGATTTTACCATCTCAAATGTATGAGAAAAATACAAAACAGAAAAAGTTCCAACTCTCCTTAGACTGTATTAGTCAAAACATACAAAAAAACAGTGATCTGGTAGGTACTTTTGGATAGAGAAATGCTATCTTTAGAGCGATGAAAATACACAAAATTATAGGAAAGGCTAAAACTACAAAGAATAATTCTTTACTAACAATTATTTAGGATTCTACTATGTGGCATAAATTTATTAAAATCTATAACTACATTAGTTCACAAGATGGCCCCAAGTGCATAGAAAATATAAATTCCAATAACTTATTTTATAAAGCTTTTAAACAAGAAAACTACAGTAGTCTTCATAATTACAATGGGAGATAACTGAAGAGTTTATTCCAGTGTATATTCCTGGATCATTTGGTTGGCCAATGTTAAGATCCACGTGTGGTATTTATATACTGTTGCCATATAACAGGGAGATAATTCAGCATGAACCAACCATTGGTAAAGGAAGAGCTAGAAAAGTCAACCTCAAAGCACATAATCAAATTGGTCAAAAGTACTACTTAATCATTTTATGAATCTGCATTGAAGCACATTTAATAATTCTCAGCAAGATACTTATGTAAAGGTCTCCCATCTAGTTTCTCATAATCTTTATGACTTTCACAAAAACCTTAGTCATCTTTTCAAACATAACTTTTATTTTATTTCATGCCAACTTTAGGAGCATTGATCTTCCCCTAGTTTATAAAGCAGGTGGTGGCCAAGAGCTGAAGTAAGGGCTTGTGGTTATGTGTTTTTCCATAGCAAGCCAAGAAAACACTCAAACTGACTCTCATTCTGCCCAGAACTAAGTACACTTAATGATACACAGGTGGATGTTCTTAGTATATGCTCCACAAGGTCAAATTAAAATATGTTCAGGGTTATAAATTAGGAGATTTACTTTAGCAATTGGCCCAAAAAGCCTACTGCAGAGAGAAATTATTCAGATTGAAATAGTCAACTAAATAATGGCAGAAATGGGGACAAGTTAATAAAGAAAAATACCCCAACAACACTCTATTAAGCCCTTTCTCTTACAAGGCATCATTCAGTGCTTTTCAGATGGCTGACTTAAGTATGCTATTGAATATTTATTGCCAAAAGCAAGCAAAATGATAGAAAAATATAAAAAGAAGACAAAACAACAATCCAATCCTCTCATATTTTTACCTTCTTCTTTGGTTTCCTTAAAAATCTTTTTAAATCCATATGATCAATTTTTCTATTCAAATGGATGTACTTGTATGTATATATGTACCTTTGTTGGGAATCACTTATTTTTGTTTTGCTCATTTCATTAAGTATCAAATTATCTCTCAGACTTGTTACCTCTTTAATTATTAAAAATAAATATCTATTAAGTATATTAGATTCAAGCAGTAACATAATTTCAAGAAAATAACCTTCTTATCAATAACATTTCATTTACATATGCATCATGGTAAGCAAACACAAGACAAAGCCTCCAAGAAACAAAGAGCCTATAGACCAAATCACCAAAATGTTTGGACAATAATGTCCAATTGCATCAGCTCTGCATATGCTAAGGTTTCAGTCTTTGAACATATTGGGAAGAAGGTCATTGAACTGATTTATTCTGCATGTGCACAGCTTAAGTACTATAATAATGAAATGACGTTCACTTGGAAGAAAATTGTCCAGTGTTGCCAACGGCCATGTTAATAAGTCTTCCTACCTAATGTGGCTGATAGAAGCTTCCAGCTCAAATGCTATTAATTTATTTAGTAATTCTAAACTCACAAGTGAAAGAAGAAGGGATACTTTCTAAAGAAACAGATAATTCAGGTCTATTGTTATTCTTCATAACAATGGAGCTTTTAGTTCTATTCTCTAATTTACTGTCACTTTATCACTTTTATCTTCCACTTTAAGTCTGTTTCTTTTATTGGATTATCTATTCAGCTGATAATTCATTTAGACTTTTGAAGTTCTATGCCATAAAAATTCCATTTAACTGCTTCCTAAATAGTGGCTAATCTGCACAAATTTTAAATTTGACCTTAATGGAACAGCTTATTCCTGAAGTTATTAGGACATTGGAAAACAGATCATGTCCTTAAAAGTACACTTATTTTAAAGTTTCTTGAATCATTCACAAAATGAATTTTGTACAGAGAGATATGTGCAAAGTGTCTCCTTTTACAATAAAATGCAGTGTCATTTTCCCATTTGAATTCCTTCCACGCAGTTCAGAATTTCACTCAAGCATCAGATGAGGTGTCAAAGTGCTTTGTTAACAAACTTATTTCCCAGATGTGGATAGAACAGGGACAGAAGGCTCAAATGCTCTAACATACCTAACAATTCAATTACAGTTATCTTATGGTGCCATCACATATTTTTCTTCAACAATCAAACAACCTCAGCTGGAAACCTCTAGCAATAACATAAATAAAGGACCATCTGGCTAGAATAATTAAGGAAGGCTGGAAATAAAACATTAATTAGTGCAGTATTTCAAACGACCTTCAGAGGCCTTATTATGAAATTATATCCAAACAGGTAATCATTTATTTCATGTTGCTGTTAAATTTAACTAGGCATGAATAAATATAAATACCAATTTTTAATTCTTTCAGTGAGGACTATTGCCTTAAAATGATGATGAAATTACATTTCATTTAAATTCAAGCAACAAATAAACAAGTGGAAAAATGACACTTTAAACTTAAAAAATTAACATAACTCTAATTTCATAGAATTTTAACATCGAAAGGACCTTTGGAGAGCATAAGACCTCCTGAATTTACAGATGAAGAAACAAACACAAGCTCGAAGGGATTAAATAATCTTCCCAAGGTCACATACGTAAAGAAAAGTAGAGACTAGAGGCAAACACAGACCTGATCCTCATTCTAGAAATACTCTTTACACTGACTATGAGCACCTACACATAAATATTCGACACCAAGTGTGTTGGTTGTTACTTTGCCACTGCACTGAATTAAAACAGTATTTCACAAAATGCTGCTAATGTACACAGTTACAGGCCACGCAATGAGACACTTAAAGTGATAAACTACCCTGAAACAGTCTGTGCCAGACATGACTTGCTATCTGTCAGTGGATGAAATTACTGTTTTAAGGTAGTTTGTTACAATTTCATCCTAATGGAATGCATCAGATGTGTGTGTGTGTGTATCACTTCCAGGCCATGGTTTTTAAGAAGGAAGTGTACCTCCTCCGGTCTATTTACCATTCTGTGCACTGGAATACCTTGGGAATGACGGAGCCACAAATGAAAGGCAAAGGACTCACTCGATGGGAGAAAGCAGCTTCTTGGAGAGAACAGATACATTAAACTGGTCCATAAGAGAGAAATAAGTTCCTTTGGTTACTAAAATTAGCACTATTACATTATTCAACTAATCAAGGGTCCAACACAGACCTGATGGACATTAATTTTCACACAACAGCGACCATTATTACAAAATACCAAGCACCATTTTAAAGGAAGATTAGGAAAAAATAAAAGAACATTAGAAAAGAATTACACCTCCTTCTTAAAATCAGTATAAATTTAAGTCCCTTTCAATAAACATAAGCTTTTTTTATACAAATCTCCCATAACTTCTGATATGCCCTCAGCTTAAGTGCATATATAATGTAAATTTTAAAAATCTGCAAAAACAAGGAGATAACGGACTAGAGCATAGTACAGACAGAGACTGTGGGATCTGAAGGCAGAGATTTGGTTTCAAGTACCAATTTTGCCTTGAGATGCCAAGGACTAAAACATGTCCATGTTCATCTTCACCATCTTTGCTCTTCAGCTTTCTATTTCAAACACAATTGAGATGGGGCAGCGGGAAATAAGTAGGGCTTCTAGAAGAGTTCAATAACAACTCCACGCAAAATCTACCCTAAATCACTGCCAGAGACAAACAGAAGAAATAAAACCACTAGATTAACATTCAGAGTATGTTTCTAATGTTGCTGTTGTCAAGGCTCCCAGCAGGCAAACGATGGGTCCACACGATATGACTCAGATATTTTCATCTTAATGTTTATGGCAAAAACCCGGTTTGGTTAAATGCCAAAATTCTTAGCAAATTCTGTGGTGCTTGTATGTGCATTTAAAAGGGAAATCTCTGAAACGATATATATGAAACTAATAAAATTAGAAACCATTTGAAATGAAGTGGGAACTGTGTAGGATGAAGAACAAGGGAGAAAGGAAAATTTTCAGTTTCATGTTTTTGCTGACTTTCTTCAAGAGGGACAGTGTATTTAAATTGAAAGAATGCAGGGGCGCATGGGAGGCTCAGTCGTTAAGCGTCTGCCTTCTGTTCAGGTCATGATACCAAGGTCCTGGGATCGAATCCTGCATCGAGTCCTGCTTCCGGATCCCTGCTCAGCAGGAAGCCTGATTCTCCTCCTCCTACTCCCTCTGTTTGTATTCCCTCTCTCGCTGTCTCTCTCTCTGTCAAATAAAAAAAAACTTTAAAGAAATAAACAAATAAACAGTAAATCGAAAGAATGCCTCTTTTTTTAGTCTCATGAGCAAGTCATGGGTTTAAATACAGACCCTAATAGTTTTTTTCATTTATTTTATAAAATTTCACTTAAGTGTGTATGGACTAGATAAGCCAGATATATACTCTCCTATTATTGAACACAGAAAAACACAGTAAGTGATGAAAGTCTTATTATGTGTATTTCAGAGTCTCTTAAAAGAATAAACTATTCAGCCTGTCCATTAGGCTTGAGTGATGAGACAAAGTCTTGGTATCTCAGATAATGTCCCTCACTGTATGTTCTCTAAACTCAACTGAGAAATAATGTACAGAAGTGGTAATACCCGATTCTTCTTGAAAATGACTATTTCAGAGCTGTGAGTGCTTCACTAGAAATTTTAGATGAAATACAAGATACTTGAAATGATTTTAGGAATAAGCCTACTAGAACAAAGGAGGTTTCCTCAAATAATCATGCATGACTAATGCAGGAATAATATTTATAGCCAGAACTTATTTTTGGTTAATAACATGCCGAGTATGTTGTTCTCAGCACCTTACACATAGTTTTCAAAGCACCATGAAATCCCTAGTAGGGTACGATATGAAGAGAGGCATTGAGATGTTGTAATAGTTAACATTTATTTAGCATATATCTTGGACTAAATCTTACATTTACTCATTTTTTAAAAATTCTCACAAAACCGTGAAATAGATGCTACCCAAATTTCCATTTAATAGCTATCAAATCTTAACAGTAGTAAATGATTAAACAAGAATATGAATCCTGGTCTGTCTGCCTCCAAGTCTGTATACTACATGATCAAAGTATTTAGGTTTTGGAATAAGGCCTGAATAAGAAACTTATTAGCTGGATGACCTTGAGCAAGTTACTTCCTCTAGGATACTCATTTTCTCCATGTGTAGAAATGAATTTAAAATGCCTGCATTCGGGGTGCCTGGGTGGCTCAGTCAGTTAAGTGTCTGACTCTTGGTTTTTGTCTCAGGTCATGATCTCGAGTCATGGGACTGAGCCTCATGACAGGCTCCAAGCTTAGTGTGGAGTCTGCTTGTCTCTCTCCTTTGGCTCCTTCCCCTAGCTCTCTCCCTTGAATAAATAAATAAAATCTTAAAAAAAAATTAAATTAAATGTCTATATACAATATTGTTGTGGAGATTAAATGTGAGAATACAGTAGTGTTTCATGTAGTGGTTGGCTCACAGTTATTATATTTAGTTAAGGTGTCGTTGGTTTTTGTCACGAAGGAATCCAACAATAGACTGATCATGAAAAACAAAGGAATTTATTTCTGTATCACAAAACAATCCTAATGTTATTGATTCAGACTACCAGAGCAGCTCTCTTCCTCATGATAATTCAGCTACCAGCTTCCTTGCAAGTCACTGGTCTTTTCAAACTTTTTTGTGTCAAGACTCTTTTTCCTCTTAAAAGCTGTAGTGGATCCCAAAGAGCTTTTGTTTTTGTAAATTACTGCTCTCAAAATTCACTACATTAGAAATAAAAATTGAACATTTGAAAAATCATTTTGATTTACAACAGCAACAATTCAATTTTTAAAAAAATTTAACAACTAAAAATTTGTGAGAAGTATGGCATTGTTTTATGTTCACAAATCTCTTTAATATCTAGCTTAATAAAGGATGATCAAATTCTCATATATGCTTCTGCTTTCACTGCGTTATGACACATGTTTGAGCTGAAATACATAAAGAAAATCCATATGCCCATACATATGTAGCTGGAAAGAGGAGCAAGCATATTATTTATTTTTATTAAACAGAAGACATTGTATCTGGCTTTTTTTTTTAATCTTGAAAATCTTTTTTAAAATCTTTTTTTAAAATCTGAAGGATAACTTACACACTGTAAAATTCACCTTTTAAATTACAGTTTTATGAATTTTGTTATATATATAAAATTGTGTAACTACCACTATAATCAAGAAGTAAAACAATATGTCATATCAAGATATTCTTTCATGGCCCTTTTTAAGCTAATCCCTCCTACAATGAGCCCTTGCTAACCACTGATCCATTTTTTCCCCTATAATTTTGTGCTTTCCAAATCCCATACAAATGGAATCAAATAGGACCTTTTGAGTTTATTGTTTCACTTTTTTCACTCAGCATAATGTATTTTAGATTCAACCAGGCTGTTCTCCAAGGTTTTTTTTGTTTTGTTTTATTTTGTTTTTCCCTCAGTGCCAAGTAGCATTCCATTATGTGGGTATACCACACTTTGTTCATTTAACAGGTGATAGACTTTGGGATTACTTCCACGTTTTCATGTTTATTAATACAGCTACTATAAATGTTCATATATGAATTCTGTGTACACATAAGTTCTTAATTCTTTGGGGTAAATATGAACGAATGGGACTGTTATGACAGATGGTGTGTATTTGTTTAACTACATAAAAATTTGCCTGTTTTTCCAAAGTGACCATATGACTATGCATTTCCAAATCAGTGTTTGGGAGTTCAGGTGTTATGCATCCTTTCTGCTAATGTAAGACTTTTCTTTTTGTTTTTTAGTAGTGTGTGTGGTAGTACTAGTAATACAGTAATAGTAGCGTAGTAGTAGTGTAGTAGTAATAGCAGCAGCAGTAGTAGTATCACATTGCTTTTTTAATTTACGCTAAGACAAATGATAGTGAAAATCTTTTCAAGTGCTTATAAGGCATTCATGCATCTTCTTTGTTGAAATGTATGTTCAAATCTTTTGCATATTTTAAAAATTGTATTTTTTGCTTTTTTGTCTTTTGAGAATTTGTCATACATTTTAGATCTAAGTTCTTGGTCAGATATGTGCTTTGCAACGATTTTCTCCCAGTCTATGGTTTGTTTTTCATATTCATTCAGTAAGTCCAATCTACCAGTGTTTCCTTCCATAGGTCTTAATTTTGATATATCTAAAAAATCTATGCCTAACATAAGTCACAAAGATTTTTCCATGTTTTCTTTTAGGTATTTTATGATTTTAGGTTTTAAATTTGAGTTTATAATCAACTTTGAGTTAATTTTTTACGTATTAATGTGAGGTTTATTTATTTTATTATTTATTTTTTTACATATTGATATCCAGTAGTTCCAACACTTCCTTCATTTATATGTGGAATTTAAGAAACAAAACAGATGAACATAAGGGAAGGGAAGGAAAAATAAAGTAAGAGAAAAACAGAGAGGGTGGCAAACGATCAGAGACTCTTAACTACAGGAAACAAACTGAGGGTTGCTGAGGGGAAGTGGGAGGGGGGACGGGGTTATTGGGTGATGGGCAGTAAGAAGGGCACTTAATGCAATAAGCATTGGGTGTTATATGCAACTGATGAATCACTAACTTCTACCCCTGAAGCTAATAATACACTATATGTAACTAAATTGAATTTAAATTAAAAAATTTTTAAAAAGGAAAATCACTTCAGAATAGGCCTTGAAACTAAGTTTTATGAATTCTTCAACTTTTTTTCTCAAATTTTTTTAGGTGATTGTAATTCCTTTCCATTTCACATAAATTTTAAAATCAGCTTATTGATTTATATTAAAAATATAATGGAATTTTTTCAGGATTCTGTTAAATCTGTAGATCGATTTGAGCACTACTACAATCTTAACAATATTGACTCTTCCAAGCCATGAAAGAAGTATATTTCTCCATTTAATTAGGTCTTCTTTGATTTCTTTCATCAGCGTTTCATAAGTCTTCAGCACATATTTTGTTAAGTTTTACTTAAACATTTCATGTTTTTCGGAGATACTGTAAATGTCACTCTTATTTATTTCGATGTTTCACTGTTCAAAGGCAGTATATAGAAATATCCATACTTTAATATATTGGTTTTGTATCCTTTGTCCTGATTTTGAAAACCTTTTAGTATTATATTACATAATGTACTTTTCCCCAATTTTTAAAGGTTTTTAGTTGTATTGGGTTATAATTGATATACAAAGAAAGTACACACATTTAATGTATACATCTTGGTGAGTCTGGACATAGGCATATGTCCATAATACCATCACCACAACCAAGGTATTAAATATATCCATATAAATATATTTAATGTTAAATATATTCATCTCTCATAATTTACTTCTATTCTTCTGTGTGTGTGTGTGTGTGTGTGTGTGTTTTGGTAAGAACATTTGAGATCTATCCAGACCAACCCTCTTAACATATTTTAAAGTGTACAATATCATGTTTAAAAATGTAGATACTATGTTGTACAGAACATCTCTAGAAATTATTTATCTTGCATAAGAGAAATTTTATACTCTTTGAAAAACAATTTCCTGTTTTCCTCCTCCAAGCTCCTGGCAACCGTCATTTTATTCTCTGCTTCTAGGAGTTTGACTATTTTAGATACTACATCTAAGTGGAATCATGAAATACTTGTCATTCTGTAATTGGCTTATTTCACTTAGCATAATGTCCTTTAGTTACATTCATGTTGTTGCAAATGGATTTGCATTTCCTTTTTTAAAAAGGAAATTTTTTAAAAGGAAATTTTTAAAATTTTTTAAAAGGAAATTAAAACAAAATTTTAAAGGAAATTTCCTTTAAAAAAAAGGAAATCATTTCCAGGATTTCCTTTTTTTTAAAATGAATAATATTTAATTTTAAGTATACACAACATTTTCTTAATCCATACATCCATTGATGGATGTTGGGCTGCTCCATATATTGGCTATTATGCATAATGCTATAATGAACATGAGGGTGCAGATATCTCTTTGAGACACAGATTTCATTTCCTTCAGATATATAACAAGAAAGGGGATTGCTGATCATATGTCAGTTCTATTTTTAATTTTTTGAGGAAGTTCCATACTGTTTTTCAAAGTGGCTGCACCACTCTACATTCTCACCAACAGACTACAAGGGTTTCCATTTCTCCAACCACCCTGCTAACACCTGTTATCACTTGTCTTTCTGTTACCTATCCTAACAGGTGTGAGGTGGTATCTTACTGTGGTTTGGATTTGTGTTTTCCTAATAATTAGTGATGGTGAAAACTTTTCATTTACCTGTTTGTAATTTGGATGTCTTATTTTGAAATATATTTATTCAGGACTTTTGCCCATATTTTAATCAGATTTTTTTTTTGGTATTGAGTTATAAGACTTTCTTATATATTTTAGATACTTACCCCATATCAGATAGATGATTTGCAAATATTTCTTCCTAGTCTGTAGGTTGCCTTTTCATCTTGTTGATTGTTTCCTTTGCTGTGCAGAAACATTTCACTTTGATGTACTCTCACTTTTTTTTTTTTTTTCATTTTGTTGCTTGTCCTTTAGGTGTTGTATCCAGAAATTCATTGCTAAGATCAATGTCAAGGAAATTTTCCCTTATGTTTGCTTGTAGGAGTTTTGTATGTACAGGTCTTATATTCAAGTCTTAAATCCATTTTGAGCTAATTTTTGTGAGTGTTGTAAGACAGGAGTCAAGTTTCATTCTCTTTCATGAGGATACCAATTTTTCCAACATCATTTATTAGAGAGGCCATTCTTTTCACATTGTGTGTTTGGTTTCTTTGTCAAAGCTTAGTTGACCCTATGTAACATGGGTTTATTTCTGGGCTCTCTATTCAGTTGACAAGTTTCCAAACTAAGTAAATTCTAGCCTCCTGAATTCCAGCCCAGAAGACAATACACAGTTCATCAAATGATATTATGATCAAGTTGAAATTACATTTCAAAAGGAGACTATAATATTACATGGGCAAAAAAGTTAAAAAAGCTTGAGTATTCATTTTGTAATTATTCACAATAATGAATTATCTTATTGTTTTTGCTAGCTTTTCAGTAGATTTTATTGCATTTTAATACATATGGTTCTTACATAGTCACTTTGGTACATCTTCTAGAACAAGGTAAAATAAGTGTTAGTACAGTTAACCCTTGAATAATACAGGTTTGACTTGTGCAGGTCCATGTATTTGTAGATTTTTTTCATTTAATACAGTATTATAAATGTGTTTTCTCTTCCTTATGATTTTTTTTTTTCAATTTTACTTATTTATTTGACAGAGAGAGAGAGAGCACAGGCAGGCAGAGTAGCAGGCAGAGGCAGAGAGAGAGCTGAGCAAGGGGCCCGACATAGGGCTCCATCCCAGGATCCCGGATCATGTCCTGAGCCGAAGGCAGTTGCTTAACCAACTAAGCTACCCAGGTGCCCCGGTTTTTCTTAATTATGTTTTCTATTCCATAGCTTACTTTATTGTAAGAATAGAGTATGTAATACATAAAACATACAAAATATGTATTGACTATTTGTGTTATTGATAAGGCTTCCAGTCAACAGTAGACAACTAGCAGTTAAGTTTTGGGGCATCAAAGATGCAAACTGAACTTCAACTGTGCAGAGGGTTCAGTGCCCCTAACCCCTGCGTTGTTCAAGGATCAACTGTAACTGTAATTTTTCTTTCTACCTTTCTAAAGCACATTTCTCACATTTCATCGTATTTTTTTTAAAGATTTTATTTATTTATTTGACAGAGATCACAAGTAGGCAGAGAGGCAGGCAGAGAGAGGAGGAAGCAGGTTCCCTGCTGAGCAGAAAGCCCGATGTGGGGCTCGATCCCAGAACCCTGGGATCATGACCTGGGCCGAAGGCAGAGGCTTTAACCCACTGAGCCACCCAGGTGCCCCCATCATATTTCACTGTAAGTGAGTACACTTTAAATAATGTCACTGCTGAAACTACAAAGGGGAAGTCAGTGAAGAAACAGTTCAAATTAAATTCTAAGGTCTTTAACCAAACCTAAAGTGTTGAAAATGAAAATCCTTGCCTTGTTCTTGATCTTACAGGGAAAGCATTCAGTCTTTCACCATTAATTATGATGCTAAACATGGTTTTGTTTTTGTTTGTAGATGCTCTTTATTAGGCTCAGGTAATTCCCCTTTACTCCCAAACTGCTTTTTTTCTTTTTTTAAATCATGAATGGGTGTTAGATTTTGTGAAATGTGTTCTTCCATCATATGAATATATGATATTTTTTTCTTTAGTAAATTCAAATGGTAGATTACACTGATTTCCAAATGATAAACCAGGGCCGTATATCTGTAATAAATCACAGTCCATCATGGTGCATAATTATTTTTATATTGATTAACTCAGTTGTCTAATATTACAGATTTTTCCTTTCTAAGTTCATGAGAGGTATGGGACTATACTTTTCTTTCTTTCTTTTTTTTGTAATATCTTTGTCTGGTTTTTGGTATGAGAGTAATAAAAAACTAAAATGAGCTAGGAAGTGCTCTTTCCTTTTCTATATTTGTAAAAGAGATTATGTAGAAGTTTTGTTACTTCTACTTTAGAAGTAAAGAACACATGTTTGTGTTTGGTTTTTACATTACATGTTAATTTAATATATTACATATTAATGTATTGTTATACATTACATGTGTAACAATGTTAATACATTACATGTTAATGTTTGGTGGAATTCTCCATTGAAACCAACTATGCCTAGAAATTACTTCTAAGGAATTAATTTTAAGGAATGATTCAAAATTATAAAGTTGGGTTGCCTGGGTTGTGCAGTTGATTAAGTGTCTGACTCTGGTTTCAGCTCAAGTCACGATTCCAGGTTCCTGGGATCAAGCCCCTCATTAGGCTCCCTGCTCAGCATGGAGTCTGCTTGAGATTCTCTCTCTCCCTATCCCACTGCCCCTCTCACTCCTGCTGTCTCTCTCTTTAAAATAAATGAATAAAATCTTTTAAAAATTGAAAAATAAAATAAAATTATAAATTTGATTTATTTCATGGTTCAGGACAATATGGAGTATCTGTTTCATCTCGGTTGAGTTTCAGTAATTTGTAATTTTTGAGGAATTGGTCCATTTCATTGTAATTATTAAATTTATGGGCATAAAGCTATCCATTGTATTCCCTAAACAGCTGCAGAATCTATAGTAATAACTTCCATTTCATTTCTGATACCATTTGTGTCTCTATTTTTCCTAGATTCTCTCTTTCAAGTTAGATTCTAGAGATTTATAAATACTACTTTTTTTTTTTAAGAATCACCTTTAAGTTTCACTGATTTTCATTTTCCTATGTCAAGCTTCCTGGACTTCTGTTTTATCTTTATTATTTGCTTCTTTTTGCCTGATTTGTGTTTATTTCTTACTTTTTTTCTAGTTTCTTTATGTAGGAACTTAGATTATTGATTTGAGACTCTTCTTTCTAATATAAGCATTTTAGTGCTATAAATTTCCCTCAGCACTGCATTGGCTACATCCCAAATATTTTGATATGCTGTGTTTCTGTTTTCCTCCAATTTCCTTCAGTTCTAAAATTTTTAAACATTTTCTTTGAGACTAATGGGTTATTTAGAACTTTGCTGTGTAATTTCAAATGTTTAAAGATTTTTTTTTCTTGTTTTCTTTCTGTTTTTGATTTCTAATTTCATTTCTTTATGGTCAGAATACACATTCTGTATGCTTCCTCTTAAATTTGTTATCTTTATGGCCTAGGAGAATTTTTATCTTAGTGAATGTCCCTTTTGTTGAGTAGAATATTCTTACATGTTAATTTCATCTTGTAAATTGGTGGCGTTATTCAAACCTTCTATATCCTTGGTAATTTTTAGTCTAAAAAGTGCTATTAGTTCCTGGGGTAAGGGACATGTAGAAGTCCCCAAATATAACCACTGATTTTGTTATTTTTCCTTTTAGTTCTATCAGGTTTTGCTTCATGTAGTTTGAAGATCTGTTGTTTGGTACATACACACTTAGGATTATTAGGTCTTCCTGGTGGATTGATCCTTTAATCATTATATAATGTCCTTCTTTATCATTAGTAATTTGCTTTCAAGTCTATTTTATCAGATATTACCATACTATTGTTTTTTGATTAATGTTTGCATAATATATATATTTCCATCCTTTTACTTTCAATCTACCTAGGTAGATGAATTTGAATTTTTTTTTTTGTAGGCAGTAGTTTGTGGTTTTATCCACTCTGCCAAACTCTGTCCTTAATCAAAGTATATTTATATTAAAGTAATTATTAATATGTTAGCATTTAAGTCTGCATTTTTGTGCTTATTTTCTGCTTGTTTTCATTGGTTTTCTTTCCTCTCTTTCTCTTTTCTTACTTTCCTTTATGTGAACATATTTAAGGAATCTGGCTTGACTTATTTATTGTGTTTTGAGTACATCTCTTTGTATACCCTTCATAGTGGTTGCTCTGGGTGTTATTACATGCACATGTGACTTAAAATAGTCCACCAGAATCTACATTTTACCAGTTACAATGAAGAGCAGAACCTCACTTCCAATTTTGACCTTTATCTTCCCCACTTTAGTGATGAGCACTGGGTATTATATGCAACTAATGCATTGTTGAACATTACATCAAAAACGAATGATGCACTATATGCTAGCTAGTTGAACACTATATATATATAATTATATATATATATATATTATATATATTATATTATATATATATAATTATATATATATTATATATATATTATATTATATATATATAATTATATATATATAATGAATATATATATTCATTATATTGAGTTGTATTGTACTCAGGGGCACCTTGTTGGCTTAGTCAGTTAAACAACTGCCTCTGGCCCAGGTCCATGATCTCAGGGTCCTGGGATTGAGCCCCACATGGGACTACCTGTTTGGCAGGGAGCCTGCTTCTCCCTCTCCCTCTGCCACTCCTCCTGCTTGTGTTCTCTTGCTCTCTCAAATAAATAAATAACCTTTAAAAAAATAAACATCATTATATTGAGTATCAGACTGCACTATGATTCTATTTTCAATAATCAAAGATTTATAAATCTCATGAGTAAAAGGATAGTCTATGGTTTATACCTATATTTCTATTCTTCTTATTGATCCTCCTTCCTGATGCCCCAAATCTCAGGCCTTTATCACTTCCTTTCAGTTTGAAGAATTTCCATTACATAACTGGTAGGTCTGTAGGACACAGATCCTTTTGGTTTTCTTTCATCTGAGAATGTCTTATTTCCCCTTCATTCCTGAAGGATGCATTGTTCCTCCAAATATAGAACTCATAGTTGAAAGCTCTTTTCTTTCATCATTTAAAAAATACTGTGCCACTTCTTTCAGGCTTCCATGGTATCAGAAGTGAAATTCACTGACATACAAACTGGTGTTCTAGATGTAGCACATTAGCTCTCTCGGACTGCAATTTTCTTTGTCCTTATTTTTTAAATTTAATTATGATTATTTCTTGGTGGGAATAATTTTGGGTATATCCTGCTGGGGTTCAATCAGCTTCCTGGATCTGTAGGTGTGTGTCCTTTGCCAAGTTTAATAAGTTCTTAGCCATTATTTCTTCAAATACCATTTCAGCTCCACTCTCTTTCTCCACAACTTCTGAGACTCAGATGACAGGAATGTTGGTTCTCAAGTTCTTATCCCACAGATCCTTAGTGTTCTGTTTATTATTTTAGTCCATTTTCTCTGCTGAGTGAATTCCATTGTTCTGTCCTCAAGTTCAATAATTCTATTCTCTCATCTCCACTCTACTATGGAGTTCATTCAGGAAGGATTTAAAAAAATTTGTTACTGAATTTTTAGGTTTTATAATTTTTCTTCTTTTTTCTTAAATATAGTTTTTCTGATATATAAATATATATAAAATAAAAAATATTCATCCTCTTAAGGTGTCAAAATTAGTGGTTTTAGTTTATTCACAGAGTTTTGCAATTATCATTGCTATCCAATTCCAGGATGTTTTCATCGCCTTCAAAAAATGCTCCATACTGATTATTAGTCACTCCCCATTCCCTGTGTCCCTAGTCTCTGAAAACCACCATTTTCTATCTCTGTAGATTACATGATTTGGTCATTTCATATAAAGGGAATCATACATTATGTGACCTTCTGTGTCTGACTTCTTCCACTTAGCATGATGTTTGCAAGGTTCACCCATATTATAGCATGTATTAATACTTCATTCTTTTTTATTACCAAATAGTATTCCATTGTATGTATGTACCACTTTTTGTTTTTTTTCATTCATCAGTTGATAGACATTTGGATTGTTTTATTTTTTGGCTATTGCAAATAATATTGCTAAGAACACTTGTGAACAAGTTTTGTGTGGGCATATTTTTTAATTTTTCCTGGGTATATACATGTGAAATTGCATGGTCACATGGTAATTTTATGTTTAACTTCTGAGGTGAAGCCAAACCATTTTCCAAAAAGGTTTCACAATTTTATATTCCCACAGCAGTTTTTGGAAGTTCAATCGTTCCACATCCTCACCAACACTTGTTATTGTCCATCTTGAGGATGTGAAGTGGTATCTCACTATAGTTTTGATTTGCATTTTCCTAACCACTAATGATGTTAAGTAACTTTTTATGTACTTATTAGCCATTTATTTATCTTCTTTGGAAAAAAAATCAGTTCAAATTATTTGCTTATTTTCTGTACTTAAATTGACTTTGTTCATTATATTGAGTTGAATGAATTCTCTGTATTTTGAATACAAGTCCCTATCTTGATACAAGATATCATATTTGCAAATATTTTCTCCCATTCTGCAGGCTGTCTTTTTACCTTTTCAGTGATGTCTCTTGAAGTGTAAAAGTTTTTCCTTTTATGAAGTTCAATTTATTTTTCCTTTGTTGTTGTGATTTTTAAGTAATCTATGAATCCTCTACATAATTCAATGCCATAAATATCTACCCCTATGTTTTCTTCTAAAAATTTTATAGTTATAGTTTTATATTCAGATATATGATCTATTTTCAGTTAATTTTTGTACATGGTGTGAGGTAGAGTGTTCAACCTCATAATTTTGTATGTGTGCAGCAAGTTATCCCAGCATCATTTGTTAAAAAGTTTATTCTTTCCTCCAATGAGTTGTCTTGGCACCCTTAGCAGAAACCAATTAGCCATAAATGTTAAGGTTTATTCTAGATTCTCAATTCTATTCCATTAATCTATATTTCTATTTTTGTGCCAGAACCACATTGTCTTTATTGCTATAGCTTTACAATAAATTTTGAAATCAGAAATTGTGTGTCCTCTAGCTTTGTGGTTTTCAAGAGTGGTTTTGCAATCATAGATCCCTTGAATTTCCATATGTATTGTAAGACCATCTTTTTAACATCTGCAAGGAAGGCAGCTATGATTTTGATAGGAATTGCATGAAATCTACATACCAGCTGGGGAGTATTGCCATCTTAACAACAGTAAGTCTTCTAATTCATAAACATGAGGTATCTTTCTATTTATTTAGGGCTTCTTTAATTTCTTTCAACTACATTTTGTAGTTGTCAGGGTACAAGTCTTGAAATTATTAAATTTTTTCCCATTTTATTCTATCTTATGCTCTTATAAGTGGAATTACATTTAATTTCAGTTACAGATTATTTGTTCCTAGTGTACAGAAATACAATTACTTTTGGTATACGGGTTTTTTTAATAATTTCTATTTTTTTTTTTGCTGAACTTTCCCACTCTTAATTTTTAAAGAGAATTTGTATTTCATTGTTGAAAATTTTTATTATGGATGCTTTAAAATCCTTATTTGAAAATTCCAATATCTCACTCATCTATGTTGTTATCAGTTGATTATCTTTTCTCATATACATTGTGCTTTGCTTGGTTCTTGATAAGATGGGTAATTTTTTAAATTGTATGCTAGACATTTGTTCTATTATGATAGAAGACTCTGAATTCTATTAAATATCTTATTATAGCAGACATTAAGACTATTTAGTTTTAGTACTCAGATCCGGGCAAACTTTTGTAGGCTGTGGTTCTATTAGCAGTTTTTCAGAGTCTTTGTAGTCTTATTTTGGTCTGTATGGTATATTTGGTGTTTCTGGGGCTCCCAGTTAGCTAGTAACTTCTAGCATTATCTGAGGAGGTAGAAGGGATTTCCCAGGCCTGCCCTAGGCTACCTCTGTGGGGTAAGAACATGGTGAGATCCCTGTGTCGGTGTCTCTAGGCTGCCTCTATGTCTCTGGCATGAGGGAGGAGAGTCTTAAACCCTAGAGGACAAAGAGGCTTCTAGGACTGGTCTCTTTGTTATGAATGGGTCCCTTCTGCTATTCACCTGCTCACACCAAATATAGTTTTAAAATTTTATTGAAATAGAAAACACACAGAAGTCTATAAATCATAAGTACATAGCTTAATTGTCTTTCAAAAGTTTGATATATCTGTATAAAGAGGAGCCAGAATAGGAAATATTATTATTAGCAGCACGCTTGAAGGCCTCCTTATACCTTCTGTAAATACTACCTCTCATATGGGTGAGTACTAACTTGAAACAACATACTGGTTAGTTCTGCATGTTTTTAAACTTTAAATAAACTAAATCAGACAGTATTTATTCTTATGTTTCTGGTCTTTTTCTTCCCCTAAGGTAGTCATTATGCTTGTGAGATTCATCTATATTGTTACATGAAATTGTAGAAGCTCACTCATTTTCTTTCCTGTGTGTGACACTGAGGGTATATACCACTATTAACTTAAAAAAAATTCCAACTGTTGATGAGTATTTGGGTATACCAGGGTCTGGCTACTACTAATAATGCTATTATGAACATTCTTGTATGTGTTTTTATTAAAATATCGGGTACCTAGGAATAGAACATATCAGTCATATGTCTATGATTAACTTTAATGGACATTGCTAAACAGTTATCTAAAGGAGTTGTACCAACTTACACTCTTTTTACTGTATTGAATGAGTTTCAATTGCTACACATCTTTGACAACACTTAGAATTATCTTTTTTCATTTTAGCCATTTGATAGTGATATAGTGTTATCTCACTATAGTTTTATTTTACATTTTTCTAACGAATAATGAAACTGAAAATTTTTACATATACTTATTGGGTATTTGGATATCCTCTTTTATGGAGTGTCTGTTCAAATCTTTACCCTTTTTCCTACTGGTTTATCTGCTTCTTTTATTGATTTGTAAAACTGGTCTATGAGTATGAATCATTTTTCAGGTTTATGCATTGAAAATATTTATTTCTACTCTGTAACTTATCCCTCTGGAACTAATCAATTGCATCTACTTTTTAAATACTTGAGCAAAATATTTACTTCCATGTGGTAAAAAAAAAATATATATATATATATATAATTTAAAATCTTCAGATTAAGCATTTTTATCTAAATGTTATTCAAATGGTAAAAGGATGATAATGATTATCTAAAATACAATTTTGTCAAATCCTCTAGCATATGTAGTTACATTAGGCTTAATGGGTTACTAAATTACAGGGATTTTTGACATCTTATTTGCTTATGGTCTGGTGGTCAATTAAACTCATTGTTCCAGCATGAATTTTTTCAACCATAAAATATGTTGCCTTTTACCAGAATCTAAGACTATTAAAATCCAAATATATGTATCACTATTCTTTGAACCATTCTGGAAATAGGTCAGTGCTTAATACGGTTGATTGAATTCAAGTGTCATTATAGACACTAATGAATTGCTACTATGTAGCATGAAATGGAAAATCCATTTTATTGTAGTGACTTAGAAAATGGTGAGGATAATTTGCCAAAGATAATAAAAGTGCATAATAATCATAGTGTGTTGTATATATCAAAATTTGAAGTGATTTAAAATGTTTTAGTGGATAAAATTAGTTTACCTGATTTTTTATAGATAACAATTTTAATTTTCAGATACCAGTATTATTAATACTTCATTAGAAGATATTACATATAACACTTACTTTTCTCCCTCTTTTCTCTATCATAGGAATGATGACAGATTTAAGGATAATAAAAAATAAAGATAATAAAGGTAAATTTGTTTTATGAATTAAAATGTCTTTACTCACAGCTAATACTAAATATAGATCTTGCTTCATGCCTACCATGGCAAATTTGAAAAGGCACACTTTCTAAGGCTTCAGTAGTATTAAATTACTTCAGAATCTCGATCTTTGATTATTTCTAAAGCATAAAGGACTTGTTGCTAAAACTGCTAATGAGGTTTTAAAAAAGGCCTTACTAGGTCATGCTTGCAGTATTTACAACTTTTAAAATGCACATGTCACACACTCAATAGGACAGGATGAGGAGTTAATGCTAATAAACTACTATTCATTCCATTAGTCTTGGAAACAATTGGAAACAAATGCAAGTAGCCCTGTATTAGTATTACTGTCTGGACTTATGAATCAAAACCCATGCCTATCAGTCTGCTACTAAATTTTTTTTTTTTGGTACTAAAATATTTTAACTCATGCCTTTGAAATGACTCTAAAGTCCTATACAAGAAAAGAATTAGCTTGTGTCCTCATAGCATAAATCTATACATCAAATTCAAACACACAGAAAGAAACTGTCACAGATGAATCTCAAAACAACCAAGCCTACAAGCCTATAGTGATAAAAATACTTATATCAGCACAGACAGAACTAAGACTCACACATCCTCTGTATTTCATGATAGAAATTGTTTTCCCATTAGAAATACGTGCATTTTTGTAATGAATAATGGACAAGAGGAATGTCCCTTGAAATTTTAGCTTTAGGGCTTAAGATTTGTATTTATAATATTGACTGAAGATTTGAAAGCTTGGCTTTATATTATTCATGTGTTGTGGCTTATCAAAAAACTGCGTTATGTGATAATCTCACTATACTTAGTAGAATTTTCCGGTATGGTAAATAACAAATAAATAATGGAGTGTATATTCCATCACCATATGCATATTCTCTTTATATTAATAGTTTTCGAGAACTCCAAGAGAATACCAAAATATCGCAACAAGTAAAATTAGGTAGCTTGCTTGGATAAATAAAATTGGCTACATATTTGGGTAAAATAAGAGAGAGCTGACATTCTATGCTAAATAGATTCTTTAAAAATTATAAAACACTTATTTAAAGAAAGAAACTTCCAACTTCTGGTCTCTAGTTTTACTTTGAATATAATAGATAAGGAGTTCTTATTTATTGCCAACTTGCTTATTCACTGAAGATAATAAAAAATAATCAAGCATTAATATTTTCTTTTTTTCTGTCCTCGTCATAAAGATATTGTGCTTTTTCCACAGTAACATTTATTGGATTCACACATTCTGACTCACTTCCAACCACACAAGCCTGACAAGATCATCTATTACTTCACATTCAGGTAAGTGGATGATTACTCAGCCATAATATCTCCTTACCTCCACCTACTCCCTAAAAGTCACTTATCCATGTGGGTTTATTTAACACTGTTAATTGGTAACAGTGAATTTTAGACAGGTACAAGGCCATATAGCTAAAGACTGTATTTCCCATAATTTTCTGCAGCTCGTAATTTAAATTTTGAACAGTGGAATATGAACAGACTGATGAAGGTGACTATCACACATACTCTAAAAAATGAATCTGAAAAAGTTCTGATTTCTCATTGCTCATAGTCACATGGGCTGGAATATAAGGATGTGATGCCTGAGAGCCAGCTCTGGCATGTAAATAAGGACAACCCCCTAGAGCACAGCAGAGTTCATTTGTGTACTTGTGGAACGAGCTGCCCGCCTGCCCTGAGTCACTCACCAGCCTAGAATACTATGGTAGACAAATACTTGTCTACCATGTTGATTTATTTCTCCATTGCAGCACTAAGCCTACACTCTAAATGAAAATAATCTAAATCATATAAATTATATGTGCATGCTATGAAAAATTAAGATGTGTTAACTATAGTTTTGTGATACAGTTATATAATACATGGGGCACCTGGATGGCTCAGTCAGTTAATCCTCTCTTAGTTTCAGCTCAGGTCATGAGTTCATGGGTCATGGGATCAAGCCCTACATCTGGCGCCATGCTCAGCTGGAAGTCTGCTTGAAGATTCTCTTACTCCACCCCTCCTCCCACTCATGGGTGTGTTCTTGCTCTCTCTCTTTTCTCTCTCTCTAGAGTAAGTAAATCTTTAAAAAAAGAATTATATAATACATTATTCATATTTTAATGAGAGAAATCAAAATTTGTTCTTAAAGAATATCTTTAAAGATCTTTAAAGAATAAATATGTACCATTACCTAAGTGCTATTTTCTAGAAGATCTTGCTGCGTTATGTTTTAACTGAACTTGTTCTAGAATGAGAAGCATCCATATGACAAGAGGTATGATATTATAGGAAATATGTTGCTTTTAATCAGCAGACCACTTGGGGGACATTTAACTGTATTTGTTTATATAAATCCTATTAACCTCAGGACAGAAAAAGCCAGAGGGCTAGAAAATTTTATATTTTCATTAGACAATGAAATGATCATAGGATTATGGAGTCAGGTTACTAGGGTTCAGGCCTTAAGACTTGTTCTGTGACATTGGGAAAATCACTTTCACTCTAGAGGTCTGTTGCCAGTGTCAGATGGCTACTCACTTATTCTGTCATGGGAAGCAATGATAGCACACATGCCGTGGATGAAAGTGATTAGCCCAAGGACACTGGCTATTTGCTGAACGGTATCCTTTAGTAGGGATAACTTGGCTGCCCCAATACAGCACAACTTCTGGCCTTCTGTCACTTAGATCTGGGAAGTTGTTTTTATTTATGATTTAGAAGGAATTACTGCCATAATAACCGAATACTAATAAAATAGCTATTAGAATAATGGTTATTGACCACTGATTTTATGCCAAGTATTATGGCAGTATTCTAGTTATCCAGTACATTTAACATGGATAACATTTAATTCTCACAACAACTAAATAAGAAATGTTCTATAATTATTATCCCTTCATTACAGATGAGGAAACAGGCAGAGAACTTAAGTGACTCTCAACTATACAGCTACTGTGTGACTGAGTTTGTATCTGAACCCAAATAGTCAGTATGGCTCAAGAATATACAGTTGTTATTGTTTTTTTTAAGATGTTATTTATTTATTTATTGGAGAGAGAGAGACAGAGAGACCATAAGCAGGATGAGGGGCACAGGGAGAGAGAGAAGTAGACTCCCTGCTGAGCAGGAAGCCTAACATGGGACTTAATCCCAGAACCCTGAAATCATGGCCTGAGCCAAAGGCAGATGCTTAACCAACCGAGCCACCCAGTCGCCCCCAGAGTACATAGTCTTTTTTTTTTTTTTTTAAAGATTTTATTTATTTATTTGACAGATTACAAGTAGGTAGAGAGGCAGGAGGGCTGGGGTGGGGGGAAGCAGACTCCCTGCTGAGCAGAGAGCCCGATAAGGGGCTCGCTCCCAGGACCCTGGGATCATGACCTGAGCCGAAGGCAGAGGCTTTAACCCACTGAGCCACTCAGGCGCCCCCAGAGTATGTAGTCTTAATATATCACACTGCTTTATCAGAATCAAGACTCAAAAAACCCTAAGAAATAAAATTCAACTTCACTAATTTATATTAGTAAAAATTAATGTGAAACACAACTAGCAGTTTTGTCAGTAGGGGAGTCTTTCACTGACCCTTTCTATTTGGGAAATTAAATCACAGTGAAAATGCCATGGAGTAATAAGCATTTCCGTCTCGATAAACAAAGTTTCCGCCATAGTTGCAGGTGTTTCTCCTTCTTGCCAAGCAGACTAGACTGCCATTTTGTCAGGGTAGCACTACTCATGTCAGTCCTAGAAACCCACTGAAAACATCCACCAGGTGGTCTCCTCTTTTCAAAATGCAATCTTCATCATATTAGAAGGTATCGCCATCCTGGATTTGGTAACAGCACTGTATGTCACAGATTTAACATACTATTATAGGCGGATATTAACTAGAATATATTATGATCTCCTAATTACAACTCTTAAGCTTTGAAAACTTACCTCAGGTAAGTGGTATCAGCACATTTGACCTCAATAATTACCCGTTTAGGGGTGCCTGGGTGGCTCAGTCGATTAAGCAGCTGCCTTCAGCTCAGGTCATGATCCCAGGGTCCTGGGATCGAGTCCTGCATCGGGCTCCCTGCTCAGCAGGCAGGCTGCTTCTCCTTCACTCTCTCTCTGCCACTCTGTCTACTTGTGCCCTCTCTCTGTCAAATAAGTAAATAAAATCTTTTAAAAACAAAGCAAAACCCCAATTACTTGTTTACTTATTTGTGTTACTGTTGAGATCTGGCATTCCTGAGTGTTTCTCCCATCTATTCTCCTATACTCATTTACCTTCTCCTTCTCCTTTTTCTTTTCTTTCTTTTTTTTTTTTTAAGAGTGAGAGAGGGAGTGTGCAGGAGTGGAGGTGAGGAGGAGCAGAGAGAGAAGGGAGAGAAAGAATCTTAAGCCAGCTCCATACCCTGCAAGGAGCTAGACACAGGGCTCAATCTCACAACCATGAGATCAAGACTTGAGCTGAAACCAAGAGTCAGATGCTTAACCAACTGAACCACCCAGGTGTCCCTTCTTAACAGTGTTGATGTGAAAATGAAGAAACAATACATATGAGAGTATGCATTGCCTTTTTACATCTATATTCTATTATCCTAATTATATTGTAAATTCTTTATTATCAAGGCTCATTTTTTCCACTTTGTAATTCACATTTCATGTTCCTTTTTTGCTTAGCTAACTTACTTATTCTTTAACATTCAGTTCAAACATCACTATTTTGGGGAAGCTATATCTGAAAGTTAATCACTCATATATACTTCTGGCACTATGTTCCCCATAAATTTTATCTGCTATCGACTGTCATAAATAGTAAGAAAATTTATGAATTAGCATAGAGGTAGGTGAGTTTTCAGGGTTGGTTAAGGCAGTGGTTCAATCATGCCATCAAGGATTCAGTTCAGTTTTGACTTCATGGAAGTCAGTGTGCCTTCATGGAAGACTGCTGGTAACATGTGAGGAATACATTTCCTCATTAATTTCCAAAGGAAAGAGATCAACTTCCTATGACTTTCTATAAAGAGCGATAAAACTTCCCTTTACAAATCCCTCAGTAACCTTTCCTGGGGCCTCTCCTAGCTTAAAGTGACTTAGCAACCAATCACTGAAAAAGAAAAATCCCTGGCAAGGGGAATAGGGTTCTATAATTAATTTAGACTAATTACCTGTTCAATTGACATAGGTGAATACTCATTATATGCCCCTACACTCCTATAGCATCATGTGCCCTTCTAAATATTCATCCTTATAAAACTAAAATTAAATTGTTGATTTAATTATGTTGGCTCCACACTAAACATTAAACTCTTTCTCAAAAGTAAGGGTAGTGTGTATTCAACTTTATGTTCCTTCTGCCTAGCAGAGTGTCTACAAAACAGTATCTATGTAATTGTATAACTTAATTAAAAATTACAGGCAACTAATTTTTTAAATGTGTGGATAATTCACAATTCCTATTTTATTTAGCCTTAAAATATTTGTAAAGATAAACATATTAACCAATGGAATAGAAATGAGAGTTCAGAGATAAACCCACATATCTATGGCCAATTGATTTGGGAACCAGAATCATTCAATGAGGGAAAAAGATATGTCTTCAAGAAGTGATACTATGGCAATTGGATTTAAGAAAAAAAAAAAAAAAAGAAGTCAGAACTCTACTTCACACTTTACACAGAAATTAACTCAAAGTGAATCAATGATTTGACTGTAAGAACTAAGACCATAAAACTCTTAGAAGAAAACAAAGGGGTAAAAGTTCATGACCTTGGATTTGGCACCAAATTCTCAGATATGACACCAAGAGCACAAACAATGAAAGAAAGAAAAACATGCAAATTAGATTTCATTTTGTGCATCAAACAAGATTTTCAAGAAAGTAAAAAGACAATATATGGGAAAAAATATTTGCAGATAATATATAATATATATGTTAAGGGTCTACTATACGGAATATATTACAACAATAAAAAAACAAATGGTCAAAATGCTCATAAAAAGATGCTCAAAAATTTTAGTCATTAGAGATGCAAACCCCAATCAAAATGAGATACAACTTCACACCCAAAGACAGTTACAGTTTTTAAAAAGTGGAAAATAGCAAATATCAAAAATGTGGAGAAACTGGAACCCTTATACATGCTATAAAATGGCTCATTTTGGATTATGGAAAACATGTTAATGGTTCCTCAAAAAGTTTAACATAGAATAAACTCTATTAATCAGAAATTCTGTTCCTAGGAATATACCCCAAATAATTGAAATTTTTTAGAGTAATGTTCATAGAAACATTATGATTTATAGATGGATATAATATAATATCCAAAATGTAGTAACAGTCCAAATATCCATTAATGAATAAACAAATTACAGTATATGCATACAATGAAATAATGATACATGCTATAACATGAATAAACTTTAATATGTCGTGTGAAATCAAAGAAGCCAGATGCAAAAATGTGTGGTCCCAATTATATGAAGTATTCGTAACAGGTACATCCATAGAGACAACTTAGGTTAGTCATTGCCAGGTATCCAGTAGGGGGAGAGAAGTATGGGAAACAACTGCTTAATGGATATAGCATTTTATTTTTCAGTGATGAAAAAGTTTTGGAACTAGATATAGGTGGTGGTTGCACATCATTGTGAATGCCCTAAATGACACTGAATGGTTTACTTTAAAATATCTAATTTTGTTTAGTATATTTTACTTTATTCAAATACTATTTTTAAAAATTTACTCATTTATCACCCTAATTTTATATCTATCATCAAAGCATGAAATATGGAGATTTATGGGGACAGGAAATATGTTAAACATCACTATTTGGATATGTATATGCCAAAGATTTTTTAAGACTGGCTAATCAAGAGTATACCATATTTATGGTTATTTCTATATGAGAAAATGACTTACACAGATGCTAGATGATTGACTTCCTCTTATTCATATGTAAGACAAAAACAATGTCATAAATTGATTTTTAGAAAATATATCTTATATCTATACATAAATCAGTAACAGAATATCTTCCTCTGGACAAATCGCTTATTTTTCTTTCATATTGGAACAAATTTAGTTTATGTACTCTCAGAAACTGATTTGCAAGTTCATTAATAATATCAAATATGAGTAAGATTAAAAATTATGAAAAATAACTTAAAATAATTTATTTTGCTGCCTGTCTAAGACAACATATTAAATATTGTCCAAGGACTACTTAGAGAATCTATGGTTTTATCTCATTATCGTAGCAGAACCCAAAATGCCAAACATGAACCAGAACATATTGAAACATTACAAAAGCTAATTCATGAACAGATGTTTAAGCAATATAGAGACCAAAAATAAATTATTTGAGCCAAATTACTGTTAACTCTAAGTATGATAATTACCAGAACAGCTGATGTTTCAAATGAATCTATGCTGCTTTGGCAAGTGATCAATTTATAAAATGTGATTATTTGTAATCCTTTTTCCCCACTCTATAACAATTGACACAGGAATACAACCTATTCGTCCCACAATTTATAGGTTATGTATGCCATCCTGTTTAAGAGTTTTGTTTAGTTATAGTTAATATATTCTTAACAAACCTAGTATGTGTGTGCATGTGTTTGTGTAAATGATGATAGATATCCAACCTATTTAAGAAAGGTTTATTACTACTGGGTATCTTGTTTCAAGTTAGTACCAGTCTCAAGATTGTGAGGACAAATATCAAGTGGTAGGAAATATAATTAATAAGATATTTCCTCTGCAAGGTAGACTGGGGCAAATTCAGAAGGTCAGAGAAAAGGTGTGGGATCAGTTGAGTAAGAGTACACAGTTGAGCCTAATACACTAACAAAAGGGAAGTTGGGGCTGCTTGATGGGTTTGATTCAAGGGTGCCAAAGTTACCTCTGGAGAGAGAAGAGATTGTTCACTGAGGTAAAAAATATATAAACATACAGGGTCATTCAGCATTTTCCTTGATTAAATTGTTTTTCAGCATTTTCCTTGATTAAATTGCTTTCAGACGCAAGAATGGAGTCCTGTGAACTCAGTCAGGCAATTATCCTCCCGGGCTCAATTTTGGTTCACAAATAGGAAAATACTATAAATTATAGAGTAAATGATGACTGTTATAATATAAATGTAATAGGCAAAACTTTCATCAAACACTAAATGTGTATATACTGATATTACTTACAGATAGACACATTGCATTGATCATTGCTTGAAGTAGACACCAATTTCAACAAAATGTGCAACTATCCTTTAATTAATGTCACATTTTTGTGAGACTGAATTTTCAGCAGTTGCTATGACAAAAAGAAAGAACCACATGAAAATAAATATGGAACAGTAAATGTGTATTGCATAATATGATTCCAAGATTTGAGAAGCTGCGTAGTGTCCAGCAGGCATGTACATCTCATTAGTAGGTGATGAAGGTTATTCAAGAATGAGATAAAATATTTTTTCTTTTAATTTTTGTGCATTTTTAAAATAAATTGTAAGTCATTAGGATACAAATACTTGTTGAACTGTTTGAACCTAACCATTTCATTAAAAAAACCGTGAGGTACTTCTTTGGGTCTAATTGCGAAACAGTAAGTGATACTCTAAAGGTGCTAGAATACAAAAAAATTTGGAAAGTCATGTTTGGGAAATGTAGCTCTCGTGGAAGTTTCCTAAGATAAACAATAAGAAAAAAACAAAAAACAAAAAACAAAATTACTTGACAATAGAAACCAGTCAATTAAGAGATAAATAAAAATTCAAGAGTTAGCTCCAGTAAGAAGACTAGTAGTGTGTATCATATCCATCAAATATGTAACTAATACTAACCAACCCTAGGAATCCATAGAACAGAAAGTAAATCTGAAAAATCAGGACAATCTAAGAAATATACAATTAAAAAAATTGGGAGGGTCGGGGAGAAGAGATGTACAGTGAAGATGAAAGCACTGATATTCTCTTTGATCAAAGCATGCTATCAAAAAATTCTCTAAAGCTAAAATCATGAAGTTTAAAAATCCATTTGATTCTAAATTTTCAATATTTGTCATAATTTCTTATTTTAATCCTAGAGGAATATTTTAGGAATTAATACTTCTTTTGGTAATAAATTTTTTGATATTCAAGAATTATTTTGGTTTAACTTTAGTTTTCATTGAATTAAAGTCAAATGAAATAAAATTATTTTCATAAAAGTGGCAAGTACATTTACCATAAGTCTTTATTCCTACATATTGGCCTTCCTTCCTTTCATCCTGCATTTTATATGTATATAAAGTTATTTCCAGAATGTAATGGATGATGAGTTCTAGACAGAGATATTTTGTTTTTTCTATCATTGTTACACTTTATTTTCAATAAACATGCATATTTTTTAATAATAGTGATTTCTCTTCATTTAAAAAAGGGAACAAAACTACAAGTAAATATGCTTCATTTTCATTTGGGGTGGTGGGACTATGAATGTTTATATGCTTTTCTGTGATTTATTATATATATTTTTTTAAATTGCCAGAAGAAAAAATTCAGGCAATTCCAAGTTTCTATCAGCTTGAAAATTTAGATTGACAGTTCTCCTATTTTCAAATTCATCCACACAATTTCTAGCTACACAACTGTATAAAGCATACACTTACCCACTGATTCCAAGTCATCAGTATAAGGGGCTATAGAAGGCATTTGGCTTGAAGAACAAAACTGTACTTTTTCAAATATATTAATCTTTTTTCATTAAATGCAATGTCCACTAAAACTAAAATATCACATAGACCCATCTTATGAAACCTATGATCTTACTGAATTTCTGTCATTTCTATTTATCTTGTGCTGAGAAAAACAACTATTTTCAGTTGCTGCCTAGACATTCTAGAGTAGAACAACCTGGCTCACACCCAAAGTCTTCAGACAAGGACCTGAGCTTAGAATAACCATCCCAAGCTTCCATTCTGCTTTTTCCAGGGCACCATTTAAAATAAATATTTAAAATTGAGACTGCAGAAAGTTAGTAATCTCTACCCCAACCTACCCTACATACTACATACATACTACAAGATATCCACGCTTACTATACTGAAAGTAATAAAAAAGAGTTTGAAAAAATCTAGAAATAACTGAGAACTATAAAAAGTAACATAGCAGATTTGAGATATAACCAAATAGAATTTATAAAACTGAAAAATACATTAATTTAAAATTAAAACTCTATATCCAGTGAAAATATCTTTCTAAAATGAAGACAAAGTACAAAATGTGAGACCATCAAAATCATAGAGAAGAACACAGGCCATAAACTCTTTTAACATAAGCTGAAGCAACTTCTTACTACATAACTCTTCAGAGGCAAGGGGAACAAAAGCAAAAATGAACCTGGGACTTCATCAAGATAATTGCGTCTGGGTTGCTCAGTGGGTTGGGCATCTAGCTTCAGCTCAGGTCAGGACCCCAACGTCCTGGGATCAAGCCCCATGTCAGGCTCTCTGCTTAGTGGGGAGCCTGCTTCTCCCTCTCCCTCTGCCTGCCTCTCCCCCTGCTTGTGTTCTCTCTGTCAAATAAATAAAAGCAAAATCTTAAAAAACAAAAACAAAAACAAAAACAAAAACAAAAAACCTTCTGCACAGCCAAGGAAACAAATCAACAAAACTAAAAGGCAAACTATGGAATGGGAGAAGATATTCACAAATGACATACCTGATAAAGAGTTTGTATCAAAAATCTATAAAGAACTTATCAAATTCAACACCACCAAAGCAAACAATACAGTTAAGAAATGAGCAGAAGATATGAATAGACATTTTTTCCAAAGACATACTGGCTAACAGACACATGAGAAGATATTCAACATCACTCTTCATCAGGGAAATACAAATCAAAACTACAAGATATCACCTCACACCTGTCAGAATGGCTAAAATTAACAATACAGGAAATAACAGATGTTGGTGAGGATGCAGAGAAAGGGGAACCTTCTTACACTGTTGGTGGGAATGCAGACTGGTACAGTCACTCGAGAAGACAGTATGAAGTTTCCTCAGAGAGTTAAAAAGAGAACTACCTTATGACTCAGTAATTGCACTCTAGGTATTTACTCAAAGGATATAAAAATACTGATTTGAAGGGACACATGCCCACAATGTTTATAGCAGTATTATCTACAATAGCCAATTATAGAAAGAGCACAAATGTCCATCAACTGATGAATGGATAAAGAAGATGTGGGGTATATATACATGTCTATTATGTGTCTGTTGGCCAGTATGTCTTTGGAAAAATGTCATATATATATATGTGTGTGTATATATGTATGTATGTATGTAGATGTATACACACACAATATAATATTACTCAGCCATCAAAATGGAGCTACAGTGTATTATGCTGTGAAACAAATAAAAAAAGATAAATATCTTATGACTTCACTCATATGTGGAATTAAAGAAATAGCAGACGAACATACAGGAAGGGGAGAAAATAGAGAGAGGGAAGCAAACCATAAAAGACTCTTAACTATAGAGAACAAACAGGGTTGACAGAAGGGAGGTGGGTGATGACATTAAGGAGGGCACTTGTCCTAATGAGCAATGGGTGTTATACGTAAATGATGAAACACTAATTTCTACTCCTGATACCAATATTACACTACATATTAACTAACTAGAATTTAATTAAAAACTAATAAATAAATAAATAAATAAATAAATAAAAATCTTCCAGTCTGTTCTTCTAATGTATCATTTCTTGTTGTCCTTGCTCACGGTACTTTATTACCTATGTGTTTGGTAATTTTTGGTTGTATACTGTTTATTTGTCTTCCTAAAAAAATATGCTGGGAAATTCTTTGGAGTTGAATGACCTGTACTCCTTCAGAGATTTCCTTCTTCTGCCAGTTGCTACTTTTAACTAAACTCAAGGTTCAAGATATTTTTGGATCTTGCAGTTATTTAAAGTACAGCTTGTGGCTACAAAACTGGAGTGTTGCAGATTGACTTTCAATTCACACCCTGAATGTGCTCTCTTTGAACTTCCACTTTAGTATGGTGAGCATTTACTACCAGATTCCCAGTGCTGCTAGGGCTTTTCCTTGTTCTCCCTATACTCTGAGGTCAACAAACTAAATGTCAAGTTTCCATTTATAGAGAAAGGCCAGCAAAGCAAAACTTCTGCAGTACTCCTCTTACTTCTCAATTCTCCTTTACCCTAGTTTTTTTGCCTTGTCATTATTATCTATTCTTCAACTGGGCTCATTGATGCTTTTAGGAAATTGTAAAAATTATATCGAGTGTTTAAAAATCCAGTGGAAAGGTTAATCTGATTAACCTATCTTGTCAATAGAAGTCCCTATACTATGGGCTCTAATTTTTGGATAAATTATAAAATATCTTAAATTATTATAAATTATAAAATATGATTCAAATAATATTAATCAAGCTAATATTAACCAAAAATTCTATGTCTATATGCATGAGATGATAACTGATGGTATTTAACTAAACACTTCACACTATTTAACTATTTAAATTGTATTTTTTAAATCCATAAAAAAGACATTATGAATATGATACTTCTTGCCCCATTACAAAAATAATTACATTAGGATAATGAGAAACACTTGAAAGACAGTAGACTAAAATCCTTCATGAGTGTACTTAACTTACTAAGATGTAAGCTAAATCTATTGAACTATATAATCCTAACAGTTGTCACCTATCAATGTACTTTCTAATATGTCTACTTCTGTTTAACTGTAAATACTTTATTTTGATAATACCTAACAAATAATATATGAAATAGAATCTAATCCTGAAAAGTAAAAATTTCTCTCCCAATGAAATGTACATATTTTACATGCCCAAAAGTGCTACCTATAATTAGAAATAAAATTATTTTTCCAATGTTCTTATTATTTTCTTTCTTTATGTGTTACTCATATTAATCTGCTTATTTAACAACTCAATCTCATGGACAATTAAACAATACCCACAGAGGTATACAAATGTCCAACCCAATCAGTTCCACCTTATTAAACTCTTCTTTCATTATTTCATTGTTTCATGAAGTATATAATAAAAAAAAGTCCTTTGAAAACTACTAAACTACTGTGTTGTTTGGAGAGGATTTATATCTTGAAATTCTACATTTGAGTAATATATCATCTATATATTTGAAAATGTAAAACAAAGGCAAATGTTTATATTTATTTACTTTTCATGGTAATCTCATTAACTCAAAATCTGACAATAAATATAGTTCATTCTGCCATTTTGAATACTATTTACAAATATAACCAAAAGTGATATTTAGTTGAACTTTATTAAATAGCATTAACCTTGAAATTCATAACTTTGACATGCAATTCTTTTATAATAATTGCTAATTAAATAACTTAAGTGCTTAGACAAGGCAACAACTGTTCTAAGAACTTTACATGTAGCAATTTATTTATTGTTCACAACTCCATGATGAAGGTACTGTTACTTTCCTTAACTCACAGAGAAATTTAATAAAATGACCAAGATTTGAACATAGGTGTTTGAGCAGCGAAGTTATTCTAAGTCTATTAAAGTTAATCATAACCAAAATTAATTTACTTATAAAAAATTATAAACAGTTATAACTACTACTTTGAAGAGTCCTCAGAAAATAAAGAATTCTGATGAAGATTTGGCTCATCATTTCTATAGAAATAAAGCCAACAAGAGAAAATGAAGTCTTTTGTAGTTGTACAGATTCTGTAATATAAAACAATTTTCATAGACTTCAATTGCTTTCAGTTGTTTATTAAATTTATTCTACTGGCTATTCAAATTTGGTTTTATTGCACGTTTGGAAAGGCCACAGAATGCACCAGAAAGTAGTGATTAAGAGCACGTTTTCTAGAATAATGACACCCTAGATTTGCATTCTGGTTTCTCCATTACTAGCTGTGTTATCTTGGGCAGTTACATAATCTCTACAAGCTTAATTTACAAAGTGAGGATAATGATTTTGTCTACCTCACAAATTGTGAAGAAAAAATGAAATAGATTTTTTAGAGAGAATTTAGCACAGAACCCAG
Organism: Lontra canadensis; assembly: GCF_010015895.1. Lineage (NCBI taxonomy): Eukaryota > Metazoa > Chordata > Mammalia > Carnivora > Mustelidae > Lontra > Lontra canadensis. The sequence goes on from NW_022630997.1 coordinate 4,794,344, forward strand.
CATAATAAAAGGTAAATAATTTTATTACTTTTATCAATTATCTTATGTCCAATTGATTAGACTTCTAACATCTCACAAGATCAGCATATGCACGTCCTCATGTCCCAGAAGCAGAGAGAGGAAACCATGGTTCTCTTAAGGGGAATCTATTCTCCTTCAACCACTTTTGTAGGCACTACAGACCCCAGATCTTTCATTCTCTACCTCTGCTCAGTGTAACCAAACGATTGACTATCAAATCCTCTCCTTTCTGTCTTGTATTAAAGGCGCCAAAATTCGAGATTCATTCCCTTGTTTATTCCCAACACACCCCACATTGCTCATTTTCCTGTTTTTAGGCAGTGTGCCAAAAAAAAAAAAAAAAAAGGGACAGGAGAAAGTAAACAAAACAATAATTCTCATGCTTAGCAGTTATACTAAAATACAACTGTGTATACTTCTAAACATAGGAAATAGTCTTCTCTCTTTTAAAATATGAGTTCCTAAAGGACTGAAACAATTTTGATGATGATTATAAAACAGTGATTCAAAATACAAAGATTTAATCAGTCATTTTTTAAACTCTAAATTAAATACTCTTAATTTACAATTAAAGCTATATTATGTCAAATCAGAAGCTGGGATAAGATAACCTGTAGATGTAACTCCTGGCAGGTCAAAGAAGAGTTTCCTTCTCTGGATTTCACTGTGATCTGAAAGAGCACTCTTTACAAGACACATTCTGGTTATCCCACTTGTCAGATACTCTGAGCTGCACATCATACCAACAGGGTACAAGGAAACTAAGGAAGCAGCGATGCTTGTGGCAAAAACTATACAATTTTGATAGATTGAAGCCTCTGCAATCTTATTAAAATCATATGCCTTTTTAAAAAAATTCAGAATTTTCACAAAACATAATACATATAAATTATCTATATTCCATTTTAATAATATTAAAATAATACTTTAACTTAATTTCTACATTTAAATATATCTAATCACAAAAAGCCCAGATAGAAAAAACAATCTTGAAAAAGAAGAACAAAGCTGAAGATATCACAATCCCAGATTTCAATATATACTGCAAAGCTGCAGTAATCAAAACAGGATAGCACTAGCATAAAAACAGACACACAGATCAAAGGAACAGATAAAAACCCAGACATAAACCCACAATTATGTGGTCAATTAATTTTTGACGAAGCAGGAAAGAGTATCAATGAGAAAAAGTTTTTTCAACAAATGATGTTGGGAAAACTGGACAGCAACTTGCAAAAGAATGAAACTGGACTACTTTCTTATACCATATACAAAAATAAATTCAAAATGGATTAAAGATATAAATGTGAGACCTGAAACCATAAAAATCCTAGAAGAGAACATAGGCAGTAATTTCTCTGACATCAGCTATAGCAACCTTTTTCTAGATATGGCTCTTGAGGCAAAGGGAAATAAAATCAAAAACAACAATAACAACAAACTATTGGGACTATATCAAAATAAAAAGCTCTGCACAGTGAAGTAAACAGTCAACAAAACTAAAAGGCAGCCTACTTCATGGGAGAAGATATTTGCAAATGACATAGCCAATAAAGGATGAATATCTCAAATATATAAAGAAATTACACAACTTAAGAGTCAAAAAATAGTCTAATTAAAAATGGGCAGAAGACATGAACAGACATTTTCCAAACAAGACATACAAATGGCCAACAGACACATGAAAAGATGTTCAACATCACTCATCATCAGCGAAATGCAAATCAAAACTACAAGATACCCCCCCCCACACACACACACAAGAAACAACCAGTGTTGATAAGGTTGTGGAAAAAAGGACCCCTCTCCCACTGTTGGTGGGAATGCAAACTGGTGGAGCCACTGTAGAAAACAGTGTGGAGGTTCCTCAAAAAATTAAGAGAATTATCATATGATCTAGTAATTCCACTATTGAGTATCCAAAGAATATGAATTTGAAAATATATATGCACCCTTATGTTTATTGCAACATTATTTGCAATAGCCAAAATATGGAAGCAGCTTAAGTGTCCACTGATAGATGAATGGATAAAAAATACACACACACACACACACACGCGCATGCACACACAGGAATATTACTCAGCCATAAAAAAGAATGAGACCTTGCCATTAAAAACAACATGGATAGACCTAGAGGATACAATGTTAAGTGAAATAAGTCAGTCAGAGAAAGACAAATACTACAAGATTTCACCAAACAACTGAAAAAAGAAAAGAGACAAAAAAAAATAGACTCAAATATAGAGAACAAATTGTTGGTTATCGGAGAAAAAGTGGGGGGTGGTGGTAAAAGAGGTGAAAGGACTTACACTTATAGTGATGATCACTGAGTAATTTATAAAACTGTTGAATCACTATACTGTACACCCGAAACTAATATAACGCTATATGTTAATTATACTGGAATTCTAAAAAAAGAAAAAAGAATAAATATATATATATATTAGCTATAAATATTTTATATTAATAGCAGAAGTACTTATTTGCACTTACACATCATCAGTAAACTCATGTCATCCATACAATTAAAAAAATTCAAATCCCTAGCAAATATTACCAAATTTAGTTCCTAGCAACTATTAACTAAAAGCTTAAAGCAATTTTCATCTTGTTTACTGAGATTTTAAACTATTAAGGAACTCATTACTGACAATCAAAAGTTCAAATCATATTCTTTTGAAAGTAAAGATTAAGGAAAACTAATGTAAGTAGCTTTAACAGGCAAGTTCTTGCTGAACCATATCCTTTTAAAAGGAAAATACTTCAAACTTTCAACAATGGAAATTTTACTTAGTAACTGTAATATATATTTTTGGTATATTATGCATTTTTAAAAAGATTTTATTTATTTATTTGACAAATAGAGATCACAAGTAGGCAGAGAGGTAGGCAGAGAGGCAGGCAGAGAGAGAGGAGGAAGCAGGCTCCCTGCAGAGCAGAGAGCCCAATGCAGGGCTCGATCCCAGGACCCTGGGATCATGACCCAAGCCAAAGGCAGACGCTTTAACCCACTGAGCCATCCAGGTGCCCCTATATTATGCATTTTTACTTCATAGACCTTTAATAAGAAATCTAGTTATTCTTCATACATCATAATTAAAATAGCTGAAAATTTGAATGCATGCTTTTAGCAATAACTGTGAAACCATTGTCACATATTTGCACTACTACAGTATATATACATTTATAATAAACTTTGTCCAAAAGTATTTACATGAGTACATAGTGTTCATGATCCTTAGTATATGATTGAAAGGGAGTTTTTAAAATGAAAATTCTGACATAAACTTCACAGTTCAGATCTGCTTTTCAAATTACCTCTGGGTACTACTTCTACTGATCTTGAGTATTTTTGAACAGCAGAGTTCAGGTATCTGAATTAAATATTCTACTCTTTCAAGCTCTTCATTGCAGAAGAGTAGTTACAAGTAATGGAAGTTAATTGACACATATAATTGCTAATAATAGAGAACTTAAAGGATTTACAGAGCCTGTTTTGAAAGATACCATTGGATAGTTTAAATTTCAGTGCAAATTGAGTCCTCAAAATGTCTAAATATGCTATGGGGAAACATTAAAGATCATTTATGACATTCAGGCAGGTTGGAATTCGAAAGACAGCTCTTATTAAACCAATAGCATACACTGGGTTCCTATTAAACCAGTAAAATGAAATTATCCCATGCAAACATTTGTAATCAATATGTAATCTACTCAGTGAAATGAGACCAACTACAGTAAATGAAAATCTACAAACATTGACACCTCTTATCTGAGTTAATGTTTCTTTTGAAAAATGGTTATACAGATACAGGAAGATGGAACAGGGTTGGCAATGAGCCACTGAAATTTTTTAAGTAAAAAGTGACATCGCTCAAAGTGATGATTAAGAAAGATTAATCCAGAAGCAATGAATGTTTAATTGAAGTAGTAATCTTGTTACTCTATAAAAGCACATTATAATATTTATACTGAAGCAATATTCAGATTTTCAATAAATATAAACAAATAAGAATGAAATAGAAAGAATGATAGCACAATTGGAGTCAAAAAGGCCTAACTTCAAGTTTAATCTGTGTGAATTTTGGGTTCTAACACCCCTGAACTCAATTTCCTCATCTGTAAAATGGGGGTAATATTTTCTGAAATACCTACCACAAAGAATTGCTATTAAGATGAAAATAAATATTGCCCGTGAAGACAAGCTGCAAACTTTAAAGCATTATATGAGTAATAGAGGATTATTGAATGAACAGGAGGACCACTTGGCTATCATTCAGCAATTTTTTTTTAAAGATTTTATTTATTTATTTGACAGACAGAGATCACAAGTGGGCAGAGAGGCAGGCAGAGAGAGAGGTGGGAGGAAGCAGGCTCCCTGCTGAGCAGAGATCTCGATGCGGGGCTTGATTCCAGGACCCTGAGATCATGACCTGAGCTGGAGGCAGAGGCTTTAACCCACTGAGCACACAGGTGCCTCAGCAATTATTGTTTTATAAAATAATTTTTATATTTATTAAAAGCATACAAAGGAAGAGAATTTCAATAGAGAAATCTAGAATTCTGCCTCAAGTTATCTTTTCATAGATAGCAACAAAAAGAACAAATGACAGTGCTGCTTATTTATTTTAAAAGATAAACTGAGAAGTCATAGTTGATTATTTAAAACAAAATCAAAGGTAAAAATGACAAGCCCTTCTTTAAGTTGTAACATATATTTGCCTCAATATTTAGAAAGTACCTCATAAACTTGAAGAAATTGGCTAAGATGGAAAATATATTGATTAATAAACAAATTGTTGCAAAATACAGATGAATCTCATTATTTTGACCTTGAGTAAGAAGTCACCAGGAAATATCATTACTGCATTAATATATTTAGCAGTGAGGGAAGACAATGACCCTCACACTGTGTCATGCATCACTGAACTGTAACAAATGCTGACAGTTAAAAGAGCCTATCTCTAAACATTATGACACCGTCTTAGTGACAGATAAAGAAGAAAGCTGAATACAATCATTGTTTCATATTTACTACCACAGGCATAGCTAAAAAATATAAAAATAAATTAATTTAAAATATTTGGATAAACATCTTTAATTCTGGCACTTTAGGAAAAAAGAGGTGGGTGCATTTGCTTAGTCTCTTCCCACCAGCAATTTATCTTAGGTCTTATGTATTAAAGCTGTCATAGACACATCTATTTGAAAAATAATGTTCAGTAGCTTTGCTCTATTACAAAGCAATTCATGACAGAGGCCTTTTGCAACAGCAGTAATATTTGCATAATAATTGCAAGCCCAGGAAAAAAAACCTTGAAATGCTACAACCATATTCCAGGAGTTTTCTTTTTCATAAATTAAATTTTCCCCAAAGCACTTCAAAAAGTCAATATTTTATTTCTGAAATTCGTTACTTAAACATTCATTTTTAATGGGATGTAACAGTCTCTTGTTGTACCTTGAAAATGAAAAGTAGATAAGAACACTTCTTAATGAATTTTTTTGATTGAATATACTGAACAGGAAGGGATATGTTTTCGGTGTAGCACTGAATTAAGCATGCAGTTCCCATTAACAGTTTTGGCAGCTGTGCATTTAATTCTGAGTACCATGCTGAGAAAGTACATTCCTAGAATCAAATATGAAAGCCTAATCTATACAACTGCTATCTGAACTTTTGCCTCTCAATTCAAGGGTCTGTGCAAAAAAAATTTCTGAACACTACATCGTACATTTGCAATATGACAATCAAAATCATCTCTAATACATTTCAATTTATTCCATAACAGTCAATGTCAAAGAGTGGATCTTGGACTTCAACACAAGGGTATATGACAAATTCAGATAAAAATATCCTCAGTTAACTTCTCTTTCTTCCCTTTTTTTTATGTTCAAATCATTATGTATGTGAAATTCTTGCTAGTGTAGAAGAAATTGTAACACTCAAATTTTTATTTAAGAGAACCGAGTTATAAGTCTACAGAAATTGAGATAGAAATAATTTAGAAATGGTTACCATAATATAAAAGGTTTAAATATTTTGATGAATGAGAGCCACTGATATTTTGCCTGTGTATTTCTGTGCCTGTGTATATTTATGTGTGTGTGTGTGTGTGTGTGTGTATAATACATATTAAAGGGCATTTTATTTAATTATTCACTGCTCTACTATAAAAGTTGTTTGAAATGTAAAGATAAGCATAAATGTTTTTATTCTGCATAAAGGTGTATCATTAAATAATTCTCTCTTTCTCTAACTGTAGTTACAGAGTGTTCCTATTAGTAGTAGTTATATTTGTATATCCCTGTAGAGGTAAGCCTAATCCATCATCAAGACCTCGCACACTATTTATAAGTAAATTGGCCAAATTACTATCATCAATGGAGAAAGAAACAATTCTGTTTATTTCCAGGGATAAGAGCAATGTTTTCTGGTGAATAAAAAACATGATAGCAATACTGGACCTAGACAATCTCTGTAAGGCAAGACATTATAAAGAGATAGTAAGTGTAGTAAATAAACCTTTAAATTTATGTATGCTTATGAAATTGCATAAAAATGGCACAAAATATACATATTTGGTGAATAGTTGTCATGCATACTTAGCCATCTCCTAACATGGCATCCATATTAGCTCATGTAAAAATGTTCACATTTTATAATAGTTCAAAATTTTCCAATTCTTTATCACCTAGACTCTTTCTACACAAAGCTTATACTTTAAAATAGGAGAAATATGGGACGCCTGGGTGGCTCAGTTGGTTAAGCAGCTGCCTTTGGCTCAGGTCATGATCCCAGCATCCTGGGATCGAGTCCCACATCGGGCTCCTTGCTCATCAGGGAGCCTGCTTCTCCCTCTGCCTCTGCTTGCCATTCTGTCTGCCTGTGCTTGCTCTCTCTCCCTCTCTCTCTCTCTGACAAATAAATAAAATCTTTAAAAAAATAAAATAAAATAGGAGAAATATCTTTGAATCATTTAGAAATCAAACTGAAAATACAAACATTTTAAAAATAAATAAATTAATTAAGATTTCCACATCTGGTTTTGATTAATAGAGAACAGATTTATGCTTCTGCCAGAAACAATTTGAAAAAATGGATAGAATATATGAAAGAATTGCTTCTGGGTATTGGGAAAGAGCCCAAATAACAGTTACTCCTAAAAAAAAAAAAAAAAAGAGAGAGAAACAAATGAAATATGCCAATGTTCGCCCCTGTTTTCTGTCAGCACATTGTAATCTATGAAGCAGAAAGGATACCCTGAGAGCTGACTTGGGCGTATCTGCTCTGAGTTCTGAGGCTGGTCCAGCTGCCAATAAAATATTTTAGATCATGTTCTCAAAATATTTATTTAATATTTTATAATAAAATTTAAACATAATTAAACCACATTTATATTTAATTACTACTTTAATTCACATGATAGTTAAATATTTAGTAAAACTAAAATATCTTTTTCCAAAATTATGTCATAAAATAGGTTGGCATAAAGATAAAAATTACGTTGCATCACATAACCTTATTTTTAAACCATTCAAAGAAGAGTTTTTATAACTATGGCTGTATTACTATTGAACTAGTTTTGAAATTTACATTTGAATAATATTTGTGTTGTAGGACTTCCGTGATTCACTACCTGAATTTTCCAGCAAACATAGAGGGAAAATATGACGTTACTTTTTTTAAAATTTAATTTAATTTTAATTTTTAAATTTAATTTTATTTTTTCTTCCTTCCTTCCTTCCTTGCTCCCTTCCTTCCTTCCTTTCTTTCAGAGAGACAGAGGGAGGGAATGTACATGCAGCAGGGAAGGGAGGGGCAGAGCGAAAGAATCTTAAGCAGATTTAACACTGAGCATGGAGTCAAATGCAAGACTTGATCCCATAACTCTGAGATCATGACCCAGGCTGAAATCAAGAGTCAGACACTTAACTAGCTGAGCCACCGAGAGCCCCTGATCTTACTTTTAAAATAATTTAATTTTTTAAGTTTAAATTAAATTTTTATTTAATTTAAATTAAGTTTTTTATTTTTATTTTTATTAAGTTTACCCCAAAGGATAGATCATTAAATTATTTTAAAAGACCATATTTTTCCTCTGTGTTTGCTGGAAAATTTTTCTGCAATAGAAAGATGGAATTCTCGGGGATGCCTGGGTGGCTCAGTGGGTTAAAGCCTCTGCCTTCGGCTCAGGTCATGATCCCAGGGACTTGGGTTCGAGCCCCGCATCGAGCTCTCTGCTCAGCAGGGAGCCTGCTTCCTCCTCTCTCTCTCTGCCTGCCTCTCTGCCTACTTGTGATCTGTCAAATAAATAAATAAAATCTTTAAAAAAAAAAAAAAAGAAAGATGGAATTCTCATTTTTCTTGTTTTACCAAAATTAGTTAAGGCTCTCACTTAAGCCAGTGAATTTTATAAGTTCTAAAAAATGTCATATAAATATATTAACATATTAACCAAATATTTCAATCCTAAATCAATTTAATTATACAATTTAATTGAGCTTAATTTAAATACATTATGTAAGCTAAATTAAACAGATTTAAGGTTGAAAACGTTATCAGTTCTTTCTAAAAAATTCTTGCTGTTGTTGTTCATATTTGTTGTCAGCTGAATAGATAAATAAAAAATAAATGTAACATTATTATCAGTTATGGTGTACAATATATTTAATTTGAATTTAAGATACCAATAGTGTGATCCTATAAACAAAGAATGATTCATCTCTGAGCTGTATTTCAATACTAAATATTAGAAATAATATTTTCAACTGATATTAAAAATAAATTGGCTAATAATAACTAATAATTTCATACTACCTTAAAGCTTGACAAAGTAACTTTACACATACAATCTTATTTCTCAATTCATCTGTCACAGGTCTCCAATACTGTCCTAGTTCTTTTACCCCATTCCAACCAAATTAACCTGCAAAAACATCTTCAGTTTAAGTCCAGTAAATCTGCCCAATCACTGAACATGACTATTGCTTCTACTCCTTTATTACCCCATTTTCTCTCCTATAAAATGTTCCATAAAATTACTAAGACAGAGGAAAGTATAAAGACCTTCCTTTCCATTTGTTACTAATTTTATCTATGAATGTCTTTGTGTTTAGCATGAGTTGAAAAGAGTATGTGGACATATATTTAAATGATAATCTATGCCTACTGAATCAAATAAGAATAATGAGGCAATTCAGGTGTGACTCATTTCCAGATACAAACACAACAGATATATAAAATATTACCAATGTTATTAGTTGCACTTATTCAACTCATAACTTTTCTACTTACAAGATCACAGAGAGAAAAAATTGAAGGATAACTTGAATACAGTGTTATCTTTAGAATTGTGTTGGAATATTTATGATTGGTGATTGTCATATATTAGTGAAGTTCTCAGCCCATTCAAATAGGTTCATAATAAATATACTGGCATTTTTATTTCAAATTCTAATTATCAATCTTTAGTGCTTCATCATAATTAACTATAATCTTTCAAATTGAGAGCACATTGTAACATTTCAGTTGAAGGATAAATCAATTTATAAAATGCTGAGTCATAAACAAAAACCTGAATGGCTACACTGTTATTTTCATGTCTAAAAAGATTGAAATGAATCAAATGTTATTATGATAGCTAAGACTTTTTTTTTTTTTTCAAAGATTTTATTTATTTATTTGACAGATGGAGATCACAAGTAGGCAGAGAGGCAGGCAGAGAGAGAGAGAAGAGGAAGCAGGCTCTCTGCGGAGCAGACAGCCCAATGTGGGGCTCGATCCCAGGACCCTGGGATCATGACCTGAGCCAAAGGCAGAGGCTTTAACCCACTGAGCCACCCAGGCGTCCCATGATAGCTAAGTCTTAAAGAAAAAATAGTTCTACTACTTAATGAAATGGGAGTGTAATACATAAATGCTCAAGGAAAAAACTTTCTTTTGCATAAAAACTGAGTTCTTAAATATTGCCTTAACAATTTTCTTAACATATTAGCCAAATAATAATTTAAATTTAAAAATGAGTGAAATACTAAATGAAAGAGTATCGCAGCTTTTAATAGCTATTTTGACTAGATAGAATGTAATATTACCTATCTCATGGAGGTCTATATTCAAAAAAAGAACATATTTCATTTCTACTTGATGTTTTCCACTTAAAAATGAATATTATATAGATTATATCAGCATCTCATATTTGGCTCCTTTTAAAATTAAAAAGAAAAAAGATGAAAGGAATGAAGAAAGGGGAAAAAATATTTCAAATACCCACAATAACCGTAGATTATTTTAGTTTAAAAATCAGAATTGTTTTGCAGAGGACTGTGACTGGAAGGGAGCTGAGTGGACCTTCTGTGGCATTCATTTCCTTCCGTAGATAGATGTAGATGGAAGGTAGATACAGAGGAGTGAACAAGAAATAAGCTTCCAGTTTGTTTCCTGTTCTGCTTACAGATTATACTTCAACAGGAAGGTGACCCGATAAAGAACTAACAAAGAGTTAAAAAGAAAAATCAAAGCAAGAACTACTAAGCACCCAAGACTGGAAACTTGAAAAGGAATGATGACCCAAGAATGATAACATGTAATTTCTAAGAACTCTACTTTGACTTAGAACCATATATTGCCTGGGGACCTCTTTGGGGAGCTGGAGGATTTCAGGGAAATAGGGTTACTGAAGAATTACTTTCTTATTCTATAGTCCCTGGTGAGGAAATGCAAATTAAGGTCCATCTGGATTCACACTACACAAAACTCTTTATCTAACTCAAATCTTCAGAGTCCTTAAGCAAGTTTATTGAAGCAAAGGTGAAATTTCCCCAGAGGGGGAAAAAAAAAGACCCTAAAATCAGGTAAACTTTAGCTTAAAATGTATATAACAAAAATATATCAATTATAAAATATGTAACATTTAAGGGGGGGATAAGAAATATTAGGTAATATTTTATTTATAATACATGATTCATATATGATGTATATATAACAGTATTTAGGATCGTGAAGCATTTATTACTTTTAGATATCAAGGATGGGCTATGTGATTCTTCTTCTTCAAGAAAGAATTATAAATCTTTCATAGTTATGTAAAACCACAGTTTTATTCCTTCTGAACCAGTAAAAGTAAATATGAATGATGTTACAGCTGATTTAAATAGATTAAAAACAAAGATATCTGGACTCTTATTGACTAAATTATACGTTTTATAGAGTTTATTTCATAGCAAGTTATGAAAACTCATCTCTCCTGGGTCATTTAAATAGATTAATTTATATATAATTTAATTATAAGAGTTTCATATGTAGTTTATTTATATAACTTTATTTATAAATAAATGTATTTATTTATAAATGTTTTTATTTATTAATAAATTTATTTAGTCCATAACTATATATTTTTATATTTATATATATATATTATTTATATTATTTATATATTATATTTATATATATTTAATTTATATATATTATATATAAATATATGTTTATATATTTATATATTTATATATATAAATATATATTTATATATTATATTATATATTTATATATTATATTATTTATATTATTATATTATATTATATATTATATATATTTATAACTACATATTTATTTATAAATGTATTTATTTATTTATTAATAAATTTATTTATTCTATGACTATATATTTATATAGTCTAATTATAAGAGTTTAATTATATATAAATTATACATATAATTTAATCTATTATTAATCTATTTATACTCTTTACATATAGATATTTTAGCAGTCAAATGTACTTTATTTTATGCAAAAGCAGGGCAATTCATTCCCTTGATTTGAACTATTTATAAATACTTTATAAGAACTTCATATTTTATGTGTGATATTTGGCTGCTAACATTTTTTTTAGATCACTATTGAAATATAATTGACATACAATGTTATATTAGTTTCAGGGGTATCACTTTGATTCAACAGTTTCATACCGTATTTAGTGTTAACCATAGTTAAGGGCAGTCACCATCTGTCACCATACAACGTTATAATATTATTGACTATATTCCTTGTGCTATAGCTTTCATCTCCATGACTTATTTATAACTGGATGTTTGTACCTCTTAATCTTCTTCATGTACTTTACCTATTCCCTCCCCCACTCACCTTCACCTCCAGCAACCACCAGTCTGTTCAATATATTTGAGAGTCTGGGATTTTGATTTGCTTATTTTGTTTTGTTTCAGATTCCCTGTATATGTGAAATCACTGAGCACTTGTCTTTTTCTCTCTGACTTATTTCACTTAGCATAATACCCTCCAGGTCCATCCATGTAAGACCTAAGAGAGTGAATGGGAGTGAATGGGACAAGACATATGCAAATGATATATCTGATAAGGGGTCAATGTTTAAAATATTTAAAGAACCAACTTAACACCAACAATCCAATTAAAAAATGGGCAAAGAACCTGAAAAGAAGTTTTTCCAAAGGGGGGAAAAAACCCCACTATCTCGAAAAGATCTATGCACCTTTATGTTTACTATAGCATTATTTATCGTAGCCAAGAAAAGGAAGTAACCTAAGGATCCAACAATTCATAAATGTATAAAGAATATATGTTATATTTTTACTATGGGATATTATTCAGCCCTAAAGAAGAATGAATCTTGCCACTTGCAGCAACATGGAAAGTATACATATTTTTTAAACAAAATAATCACATACTACATGAAGAATAGGTAAGACAATCAATTAAATCTTCACTATAAAGCAAGATAAAATAAGTATGAGCAAAATTTTTTTTTTTTTTTTAAGATTCATTTATTTGAGAGAGAGAGCATGAGTGGGATGGATAGAGGGAGGGGGTGAGACAATCTCAAGCAGACTCCACGTTGAGCAAGGAACACATCATGGGGGTCTCCCAACCTTGAGATCATAACCTGAGCTGAAACCCAGAGTCAGATGTTTAACTGATGTGCCACACAGGTACCCACAAAAGATTTCTTTTGTAGGACAAAATTACCCATTTAACAATAGCCTCAAAATGATTTTAAAAAGTGCCAACGCAAATTTTGTTTCCATGTAAATTTTAGATATAATTGTGAAAATTATCATTAAAATACAGATGTATTGGTAATGTTTATTATATGATGTTGATTTTAAAAATAATATAAATTTCCACATATATAATGATCCTAACAACATATTAGGTTGTGGTAAGATGATGTGGTTATTATGATTTGTTTTGTGTTACTTTCAAATTTTACTTGAACAATATATCACTTTTTAATGAAAAGGAAAAACTTTCAAAAATAGAAAATTGATGCATGGTTTATTATCTTAGTGTATACAGATATGAGACTAAAATAAATGTTAGCAATCTGTTGAAATCAAGTTTAGAATCACTTGATTTTATGAGAAGCCTTCTAGAATAAAAATAAAATTCAGATCAATTTTGTGTCCCCAAACCAAACTATATCCTCAAAGAAATTATGGGCTGGCACACATCCAAATATTTATAATATTCTAAAATGGAATATGGATGGGTTAAATAGGTGATGGGCATTAAGGAGTACACTTGTAATGAGGAACACAAGGTGTTGAATGGAAGTGTTGAATCACTATATTGTACATCTGAAACTGTTACATTGTATGTTAACTAACTGGAATGAACAAATGAATGAATGAATGAATGAATGAATAAGGGCACCTGTTGCCTGGCTGGCTCACTCAGTAAAGCATGCAACTATTGATATCAGGGTTGTGAGCTCAAGTCCCACACTGGGTGTAAAGATTAGTTAAAAAATAAAATCTTGGGCGCCTGGGTGGCTCAGTGGGTTAAGCCGCTGCCTTCGGCTCAGGTCATGATCTCAGGGTCCTGGGATCAAGTCCCGCATCGGGCTCTCTGCTCAGCGGGGAGCCTGCTTCCCTCTCTCTCTCTCTCTCTCTCTCTGCCTGCCTCTCTGTCTACTTGTGATCTCTCTCTCTCAAATAAATAAATAAAAATATTTTAAAAAAAATCTTACTAAAGAAACAATTAATTTTAAAAATGGCATAGGAGCTAATGTTTCTATGGGATTCAGATAAAGTATTTTGTAAAATGAAATCATTTTGTGTTTAGAAGCCAAAGTTTCAATATTGATTTTTCAGATTCCCAATAATCTAGTCATTTTCAGTGTTTAATAATATATCAGCCCATATTTGAAATAAACCTTTAATCCAATGATAGAAAAGGAATTATTTTTCTTATAAGATCTATAAGAAAATCTTATAAGTCTTATAAGACTATTTTTCTTATAAGACTATCAAATGTAGCACATTTGATAATCACAAACCACATCTGATAACAAATAACCACATAGAATATTCTGAAACAGTAAAAAAGCTATTTAGATACACCACCTGGTACTCATCACACTAAGTTTACTCCTTAACCCCATACCTGTTTAACTCATCACCCCACCCACCTCTCCTCTGGTAACCCTCAGTTTGTTCTCTATAGTTAGGAGTCTATTCTATTTTTGGTTTGCCTCTCTCTTTTTTCCCCTCTGCTTGTTTGTTTTGTTTCCTAATTTCCACAAAGAAGTGAAATCATATAGTATCTATCTTTCTCTGACTTATTTCATCCAGTGCAATACTCTCTAGCTCCATCCATGGAGCAAATAGAAAGACTTCATCCTTTTTTATGGCTCAGTAATATCCCATTGTGTATACATACCACATACCCTTTATCCATTCATCAGTTGATGGACTCTGACCATTTAATTCATTTTCTTAGTAACTGAAAGTTGCTAATTGACACAAAGGAAAAAGGATCATGCTTTCTCTCTTTCTATGGGAAACAGAATTATTGATCATAAATACTCATCTTGTCACCCACTCCTCCCCTCAGGTGCCCTGGAAGTAATCTTCCAGGCCTGATCATGTTGTTTGCTTTAGTCAATGAAATGTGTGGTGCCATGATAAATGCAATGTCCTGACAGAGCTTTAAATCAATTGCATGGTTTGGCTTGGTGTCCCTGAGTTGTTACTATTAATAAAAAGATGATATAAAAAAAGTGGTATGAAGACGTGGGTACTGTTAAATCAAATTAAAATATGTGGCACTAACTGAAAAGGGTAGGAGGTAGGTAAGAGGTTATTGCTGGAGGCTTGACACAGACACCCTTGTTATGAAGCAAGAAAACAGTTGGTGAATCTGTAATCTTTTAATGATAAAAAATTGTTTCACATAAAATCCATGTGTGGTGATAGACAACCAATTTTCAAAGGACAATATTGCTAATGTGAACTAGTTATTATTGCTAAAAATGAGAAGTTAATATAATATAAAATTGAGCTCAGGAAAGAACTGTTTTCAGGAAGAGATGAAAGAAAGAATAGAGAGGTCAGAAATTCAGTGACATGGCATACCTTTTACTCATCTCTGTGTATGTGTATGTGTGTGTGTGGCATATACATCATAAACAGGCACATACATGTGTATATGTATATTTGTGCAAGTAGAGTAACTTCAAATTCTTCAGAGTTTCCGATTCAACACTCAGACTCTCAAGAGGTAGACTCTGCATACTCTCCTTAGATATGACCAAGCAAAATAATGAAAACAGAAGGATTTCCCACAGGTCAGAGCCAGAAGCAGTTTCTGGGAACTGCTCCCAGAAAACCTAAGCAAAGATATCCTAGTCATAGGGAGTGGGATGGTAAAACGCTTGATCAGTGACAGTTTAGAAATGCTGTGTTCAGGGACTGCTGTGTGCCTTCTACCCTTTCCAGTGGAGATGCTTATTACGGTTCTCCTGTCCCATTTCACTACTGAATGTTGAATGTGGAAGGAGAGGGAGCTAGATAACTTGCATTTTTACTTCAAGGTTATTGAACAATTAGATGGGACTTTTGAGTTTCTTCCTGGAGGAGGTAGCTAGGCAGTGAGTGAATTGCATATATAAAAAGAAGGGAAGTTTGTATGTGTAGGAAATGTACTGCAGTCGATTTTTTTTATTGTTTATAAATATTCCTTTTCTCCTTCCCCACTCTGCTGCCCCTTTCTCTTTTTATATTTGCTTAGTGACTAGATAAGCAGTGAATTTATACCATAAATAATGGAAAGCACAAAGAAAATACTAAATATCTACCGAAGGAAACAATAATGAAACAACTAAAGGTTAAAACACACAAAGAAAGCAAAGTGCTAAAGCAAAGAACTTAAGATCATGATAAAAACAGGGTGAAACTGAAGATGCAAGCGTGTTGCACGCAATGAACAAAAGTACAATTCATGTGCCAGAATTAAGCCTCCTAATCTTGTTAGGATATGCATTCATGTAAAATTAGTCTCTGCATCTCTGTCTAAAAGAAGCACTTAGACCTTTTTAATTTTTGTGGCCTATGGCAGTAAATGATTGTATTCATTTAACAATCAGACTCTTTACAATTCAGATTTATTCTCCGGGCTGCTAGAGTCAATACTTTCAATTTAACTAGCACAACAATGAATTCATTTATTTTGCTACAGTATATTCGACACTGGGACTTTCACAGCAGAGTAAGCTGCTACATTAGGGCAATTTTACTGAGAACCAACACTGAACCATGTCAGCTATAATCTAGCTTCACACAGAAAATGATAAAAGCAGCAAAGGAGATGGCCTGTTGCCAAATGGAGTGTTGGCGAAGACTACTACTGACCGTGGACTCTCGACCTTGCTACTGGAAGGTTAGCAGGCTCATCTCTCATCAATACCCCCTCTGATACTTTTGATTCAAAAGACTTTGAGGGGCGCAGAAATTATGTGTTACATAAGCAAATTAAATTTAGAACAATGTCGCTCAAAGTTAAAATCAAAATTAATGAGAACTGTTAAATATTTGTCAAAAAATATTGTCAAAAAGATAGCCACAAGTGTGTATAGATTAACTGGGCCCAGGAAATATCTTATCCTAAATACCCAAATAATAAGGGAGAAGGAAATTTTATTTGCCTTTCTTAAAGCATTTGAAAGTACTCTTTATAAAATAAGAATTTAAGACCAGCTGTGTGATGTCTGGAGCTCTTATACAATTACTGTCAAAGGACCAAATACTGAAATATGGTCCGTATGACAATTCAAAGTGTTTTCTTCATTATGCAAATGAGAATCCAATGACAAAGCAAGGGTATAATGATAAAAGACTGTGAATAAATAGGATAATCTCCATACTGGTCAAGCTAGTCTTTCTGAAAGATGATAAGGACTGTCCAAGATTATTGCTAAATGAGTAATTGATTTTAAATAGATTATTTAAATACTCCTCCAGCTTCATACAACTAATAATCATTGCACATAATTCCTTGACATTATTAGAAGGTTTTAGCTTATGACTTATAGATCATAAGCAGGTTGATAATTTTAAAATATATTTTATTTTTATCTTATAGTCATGGCCCAATTTTATCTTAAATTATTCATTTTTTCCCAGTATCCACCATTACAACTCATAGAGATATGCACTTTTTTATTATTTTGTTTGTCATTTCCCATGACCACTACTGTTCACTATACTATCAGCTGGAATGAGAGTCATAGCTCCTTAGCACTAAATATTAGTGGTCTAATCATCTGCAAAAACCCCGTACATGATAAGTATTAGACATGTAAGGAAATCACTTACAGTTGTTTTAAGTCTACCTGAATTCTACACCTAGGATGTTTATAAAAATATAGTTGTGGCAATGAGATTTCATTAACATGCAAAAAAGTAAAAAGGTTTCTAACACTTGAAAAATACTAAGAGGAACTGAAAATGGCTATGTGATTAACAATGAAAAGAGAGTAAAACACATTATGAAGTATGTTGGAAAACATTCCAAATGTCAACATTAAACATTCAGATTATTATTTATAATAATAAATGCAACAATGTACACAGAGTTTGCATCTGAATTTAATCCTACTTAGGGCAAAATTCTTACACTATACTTCACTGCAAAAGAACATGAGCATTCTTTAATGCAATGCATTCTGGTTTTAAAGGTTTTACGACATACATCATTGCTCAGATCTCAGTTCTAGCTTGGTAAACAAAATGACTTGAAAGTGCATGGCCCCTTAACAATATACATTTTCTAAAACTCAACATTAAGTGGAAACAAATGAATATATATTATACACTCTGCCTAAATCTCCAAAATATAATGTTTTAAAATAGTATAACTTATACATTCTTGAGATAGAGTATTTAAACATCTTCCATTAAAACAATGAATTTCACAGGTTCAAGAAAAAAGCATCAATATTTACTATAACTCTATTTTTACATGGTATCTATGAGTTACACTAAATTATTATCTTTAAAGTTAAGCATCAGACCTGTAGTGCTGTATATGGTTTTGAAATATTACCTTAGGTCTCCACAAGTTATAGCCATTTCAGAATGATTTACATCTGCTTACTTAGTAATTTTATTTAGTTAAGAAATGCTTCTAAGTATTTACAAAGAAAATAGGCTATGTCCAAAATGAATACGCAAGGAAAAGAGAGATGGAAATTTTTGTTTTAGCAACCTGCTATGAGTAGAAAAATTATTTGTGAAGAACAGGGTTGAGAAACTTCAACTGGCTTTCATGTGCATATTGGTCAGAGAGTTGCTGGGGCTACTGAAAATCTTCATAAAAAAATCAACTAAAAAACATTTGGTGTCCAAAGAACATAGAATTTAAGTGTAATTGAAATAGAAGAAAATGATATAATGCATTGAGCAAGGAGTTTCAGCTAAATGTTCAAAATATGTTGCAGAAAAAATATAAAAGATTGAGAAGGTAGATTTGTACTGAAATATTCTTAGTAGTTAATGATATTCTGAATACAGTCTCTTGATGTTAGTTCATAAAAATAGGCAATGTAAATTTGAAAAAAAAATTTTAATGGAATAATATTGGCAGCTATAAGCTTTTTTTTGGAAAAATGTAAAAGCATGGTATACTCATACTTTATGTATATACGGATGTTATATACATATATGGAGGCTATAGCTTCTTATCAAAAGTAGGAGAGATGGCATCATGATTTTGTAAGGAATAATTGAGATAACCATTTTTCAAAGAATATTCTCCTTTATATGATTTACCCAATTACCATTTCCATTTTTTTTTCCTTGCCTGTCATAACTTCTCCTATAATCAGACACAAATAAAGCTTTTTTTTTTTTCTTCATCTTTTAACTTACACATCCACACTGGATTATGCAGTATTTTGAAAACAATGGGTACCTTCACATCTTCCAGTATTTTCCCATGGTGTTTTCTCCACCCATATTGACAATGAATAAAATCCTAATCACTTTCTCCATTAAATAAATGTGTACTCTTTGATAGCTCAAATGGTTCTTATTTGATCAGGCCTACTTCTAACTACCTATCCTCCACCTAGTGGTGAAATTTAGCACAGTTTGCATATACCCACTTCTTTGAGTATACTTACTCACTGAACTGTGAGGTCCCCAAAGACATTGTGACCTCTATCCTTAAACAATTCCTGGCAAGCAACATTTAACATTCTTCCAATCTTAGGTCTTAAGTATCGTTCTTATGGCAACAGTTTTTGCAAACTTATATATTCAATCTAGACCTCTTAGGAAATCCAGATTTGGATATCCAACTGATTTTACATCCAGCTGCCTAAGTGACCTGTCCCCTCGAATATCTAATAAGCAGCTTAAACTTAACAAGACCAATTAGTGTTCTTGATTGCTGCCTAACTTGTCCTAGTTCTTATCATCTCAGATTGTGCCACTATATACCCAGGTATTGAAGACAAAAACCGTTCAAATCACTATCTTCTCTTTGTGGACTACTACCCTAGCCTCTAAGTTGTCTCCCTACTTCCACTATCCACACAGCAGCCAGAGCTATCTAGTTTTCTTTTAACAATTTTATTGCAATAGAATATGCAGACCATAAAATTCACCATAATGTAGAATCTAGTGAATTTTAGTCTATCTAAAAAGTTGTACAACCATCATCACATCATCTAATGAACATATCCATCATGCCGAAAGCAATCTCTTGCCTATTTGCTGTCAGTCTTCATTCCCACATCCAGTCTCAGGTTGTCTCTATATATTTACCTTTTCTGCACATTTCACGTAAATATAATCATACAATATTGGTACTTTGTGTTTGCCTTCATTCATTTAGATTTTGTTTATTCCTTAACCATAGATGGATAATTGGATCATTTCCACTTTTTGGCTATTGTGAATAATGCTACTATAAACACCACACACACATTCTTGTGTGGACAATCTTTTTCATTTCCCTTGGGCAAATACCTAGAAATGGAATTGCAGGGTCATGTAGTGACTCTATGTTTAATATTTTGAGAAACTGACAAAATATTTTCCAAAATAGCTCTACCAACTTTAAACTCCTTTCAGCAATGCATGAGACCTCCACTTTCTCCACATTCTTGTCAACACTTATTATTGTCTTTTTTATTGTACCATCCCAATGGATATGAAATGGTATCTCATTGTATGTATATTATTTTTTCATTGTGAAAAGATATATATACACCAAAACTTGCCATCTTAACTATTTTAAGCATACAATTTAATGGCATTAATTATATTCAGAATGTTTATGACATTTATCACTATCTATTTCCAGTATGTCTCAACACCCCAACAGAGGCCCAATACCCATTCAGCAATAAGTTCCATGCCCTGCTCCCAGGCTCATTGTGGTTTTTGACTTGCATTTCCCTAGTGACATTGATATTGAACATCTTTTAAAGTGCTCGATGTTCATTCACATGTGTTCTTAGGAGAAGTGTATAGTCAAATAATTTGCCCATTTCTAAATTGAGTTATTTGTCTTATTATTAAGTTGCAAAGGTTCTTTATATATTCTGGACACTAGATTCTTCTGAAATAAGTGATTTACAAAATTTTCTTTCATTCTGTGGGTTGCCTTTTCACTTTCTTGATTGTGTCTTTTGAAGTGCAAATTTTTGCATTCTGATGGAGCCCAATTTATTTTTTCATTTTTTGTTTGAGCTTTCGGTGATGTATCTAAAAAATCATTGCCTAACCCAAGGTAATTAAGATACATTCTTATCTTTTCTTCAAAGAGTTTTATAGTTTTAGCCCTTACATTAATATATAAGATGCATTTTTAGATTTTTGTATTGTAAGGACCCAAATTTATGTTCTTACATCTAGATGTCCAGCTGTCCCAGCCCAACTTGTTGAAAAGACATTTCCACAACTGAATTGTCTTGGCACCTTTGTCAAAAATAAATTGATCATAAATGTAAGAGTTTATTTCTCAACTCTTAGTTTTATTTCAATGATCTATATAGGTCTATATCATTATGACACTACCACACTACTTTGATTACTGTAGCTTAGCAGTAAATGTTGAAATCAGCCAGTGTATGTCCTCAAACTTGTTCTTTTCAAGACTACTTTGGCTCTTTGGGGTCCTTTGCATTTTCATGTGAATTTTAAGATCAGCTTGCCAATTTTTTCTACAGTTCAGCTGGGATAGTGCTATGGATTGTGTTGAATTTATAGATCACTTTGGGGAGTACAGAGCAATCTTTTAAAAGTATAAATCATCTAGTGTAATTCCTGCATAAAATCTAATGACTTCCAAGCTTACGTAAAAGGAAACTCAAATTTACTAAATGAACAAATTCAACAGGACACTAAATTCATCTGGGAGGGTGAGGTAAATCTTCATTAAGAAAGTGACATTTGGACTATGATCTGAAAAAATGAGTAAGCATTGAGAGATGAAAAAAGAAAAAAAAAAGAGCAGGGTAAAGCCAACATTTCTGGTGGAGAGAATATGTCTAAAGACCCTGAAGACTCCTATATTAGTCTTCCTTGGGGTTTATCAATTGATTAATTTTTTTCAAACAATCAACTTAGGGATTCATTGATCTTATTATATTTCATTTTCTATCTCATTTAATTCCTGCTTTTGTCTTTATTATTATTCCATGCCATCCATTATTTTTTTTATTTCATTCCATCCATTTTACTTGGATTTAATTTTTTCTTTTCCTAACTTTTGATATGGATCCTTATATCACTGATTTCAGCCTTTTATCTATTCTGATGTAAGCATTTAAAACTACCACTTTCTTGGTAAGCATTGTGTTGCTGTCTGTCACAAAATTTTCATATTTGCATTTGATTTATCATTTCATCCAAAATATTCTCTAATTTCTATTATAATGTTATCTAGGACTCATAGGTTACATAGAACAGACTCCTTAGTTTCTAAATATATAGAAATTCCTATTTATATTCCTGTTATTTAGCTCTAGCTTCACTTTGGTAAAAAAACAAATTCTTTTTGAGTTTATATGTATTTATCATCTTATGCAAATCATTTTTTTAAGATTTTATTTATTTATTTGACAGACAGAGACCATAAGCAGGGAGAGAGGTGGGCAGAGAGAGAGGAGGAAGCAGGCTCCCCACCGAGCAGAGAGGCTGACGTGGGGCTCAATCCCAGGACCCCAGGATCATGACCCGAGCCGAAGGCAGAGGCTTTAACCCATTGAGCCACACAGGCACCCCAAATCATTTTAATAATATAGATAATATAGATAACTCTCACAGATTAAAAAGTCTATACTGATGTAGTTAAGAAATAGTTAGGCCCTCCAAAAGCACAATCCAATCATTTTCATAAAGAATCCTACCAAACCATTAAGTAACAGAAATTCCAATGATATTTAGATAGTTTAAGGGCAGAGAACTAGAAGGAATACTTCCAAATCTTACTCGTGAATTGTGCAGCATATAAGTACTAAAGACTAAAAAAGATTACACACACAAAAAGAACACTATAGATCAATATCACTTTAGATATTGATGCAAATTTCTAAATTAAATCAGCAAACAGATTCCAGCAACACATTCAAATAACAATTGATCATGATCATGAGTATTTATTACAAGATTATAGGAATGGTTAAATATTAGAAAATATGTTATTACTATATAATATATTGCTTGATTTAAGAAGAAAATAATGTATTTCCACAGATAATAAAAAGGTATTTGATACAAATTCAACATAAATTCTTAGTAAAAACATTCAATATAATGAAAATATTATTTAATATGATTTCATGGATAGATAAATTAATCAATTGAGCCAAAAGCCTCAAAGCATTTTACTTAATAGGAAATCACTGAAGACATTTCCACCAAAGTTAGAAATAAGACAAGGATGCCCACCATCACCTCTACCATTAGTAACACTGTATTAAAGATATTAGCCAGTATAATTAGACAAAAGAAATAAATCTGAAGTATAAATATTAGAAAAAGAGGAAATAAACTTATTTTTAGTTAATGTGACTATATACCTGGAAAACCCTTAAGTATGAACTGAAATATTATTACAAGCAGTAAGGGAATTCAGTGCAGCATACAGCATGTTCAATTAGTAAATATAAGTAAATCTTTCTATGTGTGCATGTCTTGTATACATGTGTCTATAAACTTAAAGGAAGATATACAAAACCTATTTGAAAAAATCTTTAAAATATTACTTAAAGACACAAAAGAAAATGGTAAGACATATTATATTCTTGGTTAGGAAGACTGAAAATCTCAAAGGTAACAGTTCTACCTAAATTATTTTATAATTTTTATTTAATCTCAGTATTTACACCAATAGTCTCTTTTTCCTCCAGAATATGACAAACCAATTATAAAATTTATTTATAAAATAAGTTTGTAAGAATACCCAATAAAATTATGAAAACAAAAGAATGAGAGGTAGCCAATGTACCAGAGAGAAAATATTTTATAATACATAATATTAGTGGTGCATGAACAGAGAGACCTATGAAAGCAACACAGAAATTATAAGAATTTAGAATGTGTTAATGAGAACATATCAAAATGCTGAAAGAAAGAAGAATTTGTCAATAAATGGTGATGGAATAAACTGATAGCCATCAGGGGAAAGATTAAGTTATATCACATATTTAAATGTGATGAATTAAAGATGTTCAAAAATTCTTTATCACTTCTCCCATAAAGAGGTGGGACAATCTATTTCTTAATACCCTTGAATCTGAGATGTTCCTATGACTGCTTTTGCCCACATAATACAGTGGAGGTGATAGTATTACATGGAAGTAATAGGCTTAGCCTTCAAAGGGAAACTGCAGCTGCCACTTCCTCCCTCTCAAAACTCAGCTATCTGGCTCATCTGGAAGAAAACTGAAGCCCAGAGCCAACAGCCTGCACTGGGCCCTTAACCAAGGGCCAGTCTGTCATCAAGAGTTCTTTCAAGAAGATTCTCCAGCCCACCTTGTAACTGCCTCCCTTTATGCCATGTGGGAGAGAGATGTGCTAAGTCCCCACCATTTCTCCTTCTCTCCTGAGCCCTGCCTAAATTATAAGCAATGATGATTTTTGTTATGTTAAGCCACTAAGATTTGAGGTGAAACAATTTATTGGCCTAAAGCAACAATGCATTATCTCTCACAATTCTGTATGTTAAGTGGAAAGTTCTGCCTGCCTGGTGTCAGTTGTTTTGCTGGGATGACCGCAGTCAACTGGAGGCCCAATTGAGAACCCGTGTGGGATGAAAGGTCCAGCACCTGGATAACCTTTCTCTTCTGGAACCCGACTGGGACCTCAGTTGAAGCTACTGTCTGCTGGAGCGGATTTTCTTTGAAATGGGCCTCTCAGCTGGGGCAGCCTTCTTACATGGTAGTTGGGCACCAAGGAGTGTTTAATTGGTAAGCTTCCAAGATAAAAGAACTGTCCACTTAATTAAGGACTAGGTGTCAAACTGGAAAAGCACTACTCCGAACAAAACTGATTAGTCAAAGCAGTCAGAGAATCAGTATAGAAAGGGCTTACACAAGGGTGTGAATATATGGGTCACAGTGGGGAAGGTACCAAAGTACAAGTCTAAACAAAATGTAAAAAAAAAAAAAAAAAAAAAAAAAGCCATAGCATTTCTAGAAGAAAACATGGAAAACTCCTTTAAAATCTATGACTCAAATTCTGGAAGTCAAAAAGAGAAGTTGAACAATTTGACATTAAATATGAATAACATCTTCATATTTTTTTTAAAGTAGGTAAAGAATCAATAACGAGCTGAGAAAAGAAACTCTAGCCCATATCAGAGAGAAAAGGCAAACTACAAAGAATTTCTAGAAATAATAAAAAATGAACAATCTAATAGAAACAGGGCAAAGAACATGAACAGTTTGCAGAAAAAGTAAAACAAATGGTCCTTAAACAAGAGAACATATTCTCGACCTTATTCAAGAAGTACAGATTAGAACCATTCTGAAATACATTTCTCACTTCTCAATTGGCAAAAATCCAGTATGACAACATATTCTTCATTCAGTTGGCTGGAAAATACAGAGCTAAAACTGTACTTTCTGGTAAAAGCTATATAAATTAGAAATGTAATTACCAGTAAGTCAGTAATCTCCTTTGGAATGTATACTGTAGTTTTACCTGCAATACATAAAAAATGACCTATGCACAAAGTTTCAAAGACAGGAAAAAATACTAAGTGTCCATTTATACGAGTTAAATAAAACCAGACTACAACATGCTATGAAATATTATGTACCTGTAAAAAAAGTAATAAAGAAGGCCTGCAATGCAAAGATATTCAGGGTATGTTCTTAAATGACAAGAGTGATGGATAGCAGAGGATACATACCATATTTCTTTATTCTAAGATATGAATTTATTCTCAACTTAATATTTCTGGCATTGTGATGTACTGTATAATCAATGCCATGTCACATTTTAATTGCCAGCATTTTTTTCTTATTTGGTGATACATTAAAAATGTTATACATAACACTGCATGATATCTCAGGCCTGAAAAAGTATGGAAATATATTATTTTGTGTAAGAAATGTGGTAAATAAGATGATATAATTGCATTTGTTGATATTTGCATTAAAAAAATAAGAGGATACATAAGAAACAGTGCTCTATGGGGAGTGGGGTAAAGGAATAGACAAAGCTGTAGTTAGATGTGAAACTTCTCTATATATTTTTATTTTGTTCTAATTTTTTAAAAATATAAGACTGGGTCAGAACTCACCTCTTTTTTGTCCCCAGGGGTTAACCACAGTTTGTTAAATATATTGTACAAACCTTGACTTTAATTTTGCTATTAGGATATAAGAATGACATTTGTGCCTCTCCTAAGTTTGAGTAATAGCCTACCCCACTGGGTGTGCTGGAGGACTAGTTTCCACTTTTTTTTAAGTTTTTTACTTTAATTCCAGTATAGATAACATATAGTGTTATATTAGTTTTATGTGTTAATATAGTGACTCAATAATTCAATACATTATTCAGTGCTCCTCATAACTATACTCTTAATCCCCTTCACCTATTTCACCCATCCCCCCACCCATCTCCAATCTGATAACCATCAGTTTGTTCTCTATAATTAAGAGTCAGTTTCTTGGTTTCTCTTTCTCTCTCCTTTTGTTCATCTGAATTTTTTCTTAAATTCCACATATGACTGATATCATACGGTATTTGTCTTTGACCAACTTATTTCATTTAGCATTATACTCCCTAGCTCCATCCATGTTATTGCAAATGGCAAGATTTCGTTCTTTTTTTTGTGGCCGAATAATGTTTCATGGTATATATATATATATATATATATATATATACATACACACACACATACACACACACACACATATACATATATACATATATATATACACATACATACATACATACCACATCTTCTTTACCTATTCATTTATCAGTGGACAATTAAGCTGCTTCCACACTTTGGCTATTTAAATAATGCTGCAATAAACATAGTGGTGCCTATATTCCTTTGAATTAGTATTTTTATATTTTGGGCATAAATGTTCATAGTGCAATTGGTAGATCATAGAGTGGTTCTGTTTTTAACTTTTTGGGGGAACTTCCATACTGTTTTCCATAGTGGCTGCACAAGTTTGTATTCCCACCAACAGTGCATGAAGGTTTCTTTTCCTCCACATCCTTGCCAACACTTGTCTCTTATGTTTTTGACTTTTACCCATTCTGACAAATGTGAAGTGGTAATGTCATTGTGGTTTTGATTTGCATTTCCCTGATGATTAATGATGTTGAGCATCTTTTCATGTGCCTACTGGTCATCTGTATGTCTTCTTTAGAGATATGTCTATTCATGACTTCAGCTAATTTTATAACTGGATTATTTAGTTTTGGGGTGTTGATTTGTATCAGATCTTTATATATTTTGGAGATGAATCATTTATCAGATATGTCATTTGAAAATACCTTCTTCCATGCAGTAGGTTGCCTTTTAGTTTTATTTACTGTTTCTTTCACTACACAGAGCTTTTTATTTTGATGTAGTCCCGATAGTACTTATTTATTTATTTATTTGCTCTTATTACCCTTTGCATCAGCAGACATATATAGAAAAATGTTGCTATGGTCCATGTTATACATATTACTGCCTGTGCTCTCTTTAGGATTTTTATGGTTTCAGATCTCACATTTAGGTCTCAAATCCATTTTGAATTTATTTTTGTGTATAGTATAATAAAGTGGTCCAGTTTCATTCTTTTGAATGTTGCTGTCCAGCTTTCCCAGAACCATTTATTGAATACACTTTTTCTCATTGATATTCTTTCCTGCTTTGTCAAAGATTAACTTTACTTTTTACTTCTTTACTTCTGGATTTTACTTCTGGATTTTCTATTCTATTCCTTTGATCTATGTGTCTGTTTTTGTGTTAGTATCGTACTGTTTTGATGACTACAGCTTTGTTGTAGAACTTGAACTCTGGAATCGTGATACCTCTGTTTTTTTTCTCTTTCAAGATTACCTTTACTATTTGGGGTTTTTATGGTTCCATATGAATTTTAGGATTGCTTGTTCTAGTTCTGTGAAAAATACTGTTGGTATTTGCATGTAGGTATTTGCATAGGGATTGCATTAAATGCGTAGATTGCTTTGGGTAGCATAGACATTTTAATAATATTTGTTCTTCCAATCCATGAGCATTAAGGAATGTCTCTGTTTCTTCATGTCATCTCTAATTTCCTTCATCAATGTGTTACAGTTTTCAGAGAACAGGTCTTTAACTTCTTTGGTTAAGTTTACTCCCAGGCATTTTATTCTTTTTGGTGTAACTGTAAATGGGATTGCTTTCTTATTTTCTTTTTTTGCTGCATCATCATTAGTGTATAGAAATGCAACAGATTTTGTTCACAATGATTTCGTATGCTGTGACTTTACTGAATTTGTCAGTTCTAGTAGTTTTTTATTTGAGTGTTTAGGGTTTTCTATATATAATATTATGTCATCTGCAATAGTGAAAGTTTTTCAGTGATCCAGATGCTTTTTATTTCCTTTTATTATCTGATCGCTGTGGCTAGGACTTCCAGTACTATGTTGGATAAAAGTGGTAAGAGTGGACATCCTTATCTTGTTCCTGACCTTAGGGGAAAGTGCTCTCAGTACGTCCCCATTGAGAATGATATTAGCTGTGGATTTTTCATATATTGTCTTTAATATTATATTTTTATCATGAATGGGTACAGGACTTTGTCAAATACTTTTCCTATATTTATTGAAATGATTTTATGGTTTTTATTCTTTATCATTTTGATGTGCTGTATTATGTTGATTGATGTCCAAATACGGAACCACTCCTTGCATCCTAGGAATAAGTCCCACTTGATCATGGTGAATGATTTCTTTTTAATGTATTGTTAGATTTGGTTTATTAGTATTTTGTTGAAGATTTTTGCATCTATGTTCAACAGAGATGCTGGCCTATAGTTCTCTTTGTGTGTGTGTGTGTGTGTGTGTTTTAAGATTTATTTATTTGAAACCCAGAGATCATAAGTAAGCAGAGAGGCAGGCAGAGAGAGAGGAGGAAGCACGTACCCCACTGAGCAGAGAGCCCAATGTGGGGCTCAATCCCAGGACGCTGGGATCATTACCTGAGCTCAAGGGAGAGGCTTTAACCCACTGAGCCACCCAGGCGCCCCTTCTGTGGTGTTTTTGTCTGGTTTTAGTATCCGTGTGAGGTTGACCTCATAGAATAAATTTGGAAGTTTTTCTTCATTTTCTGTTTTTTGGAGAAGTTTGAGAAGAATAGATATTGACTTTTTTTAAATGATTGGTAGAATTCACTTTGGAAGCCATCTGATCCTGGACTTTGAGAGTTGTTTTTTTTTTTTTTATTGCTGTTTCTATTTTATTTTTGGTAATAGATTTGTGCAAAAATTCTGTTTCAGATTGATTCAATTTTCTGAATTTACAGGTTTCTAGGAATTTATGCTTTTCTTCTAGGTTTTCCAATTTGTTGCCATATAATTTTTCATAATATTCTCTTACACTTATTTTTTTACTGTGGTAAAGTTTGTTATTTCTCCTCTCTTGCGATTTTGTTTATAATTTTTTTTTTTTTTTTGATGAGTTTGGCTAGAGTTGTATCCATTTTGTTCTTTTTTCAAAGAAGTAGCTCCTGGTTTTATTGATCTCTTCTACTGTTTGTTTTGCTTTGTTATAGTTTCTGTATCACTCATTTCTACTGTAATCTTTGTGATAATAAATCTTATTCCTTCCTTCCGCTGGTTTGGGATTTTGTCTGTTCTCATTTTTCTAGTTCTTTTAGACATACATTTAGGTTGTTTACTTGATATTTTTCTTGCATCTTAAGGTAGACTTATATTGCTACAAACTTGCCTTTTAGAACTGCTTTTCCTGCATTCCAAAGATTTTGGACCATTGTGTTTTTGTTTTCATTTATTTCCATGTATTTTTTAAATTTCTTCCCTCATTGACACATTCATTTTTTAGCATGCTATTTAACCTCGATGTATTTGTGTTCTTTCCAAATTATTTCTTATGGTTGATTTCTAGATTCACAGTGTGTGGTCAGAATAAATGTATGGTATGATTTAGGTCTTTTGAAATTTGTTGAGACTTGTTTTGTGCCCTAATATGTGGCCCATTTTGAAGAATGTTCCATGTGTACTCAAAGAGAATGTGTATTCTACTGTTTAAAGATGAAATGTTCTGAATATATCTGTTAAGTCCATCTGGTCCAGTGTGTCATTCAAAGCCATTGTTTCTTTGTTGATTTCCTGTTTGGATGACCTTTTGGATGATCCATTGATATGCGGGGTGTTAAAGTCTCCTATTTTTGCATCACTATTAATTAGTTCCTTTATGTTTGTTATTAATTAATTTATACATTTGGGTGCTCTAATGTTGGCTCATAAATATTTAGATTTGTTATATCTTCTTGTTGAATTGTCACCTTTATTATTATATAGTCCTTCTTTGTCTCTTGTAACAGTTTTTGTTTTTGTTTTGTTTTTTAAGTAGGCTCCATGCTCAATGTGGAGTCCAACGAGCAACTTGAATTCATGACCCTGAGATCAAAACCTGAGCTGAAATCAACAGTCGGATGCTTAACCAACTGAGCCACCCAGGTGCACCAACAGTCTTTGTTTTAAAGTCTACTTTGTCAGGGCAGCTGGGTGGCTCAGTCGGTAAAGCATCTGGCTTCCCCTCGTGTCATGGTCCTGGGATGGAGCCCCGTAAATGGCTCCCTGCTCAGCGGGAAGACTGCTTCTCCCTCTCCCTCTGCCACTTGCCCTGCTTTTTCTCTTTCTCTCTCTTTTTCAAATACATAAATGAAATCTTTTTAAAAATTAAGTCTACTAGGTCCAATATAAGTATTGCTACCTTGGCTTTCTTTTGACATCCATTTGCATGACAAATATGTCTCCATCCCCTTGCTTTCAATCTGTAGGCATTTTGAGCTCTAAAATGAGTCTCCTTCTTATAGACAACACATTGATGGGCCTTGTTTTATTATCCACTCTGTCACCTAATGTCATTTGATTACAGCATTTAGTCTATTTGCATTCAAAGTAATTACTATGAGATATATATTTATTACCATTTTGTTATTTGTCTTGAGGTTATTTTTGTAGTTTTTTCACTGATATTTTCTTCTCTTGTTCTCTTTCATGGTTTGCTGGCTTTCTTTTGTGATACACTTGGATTCTTTTCTCTTTATTTTTTGCATATCTATTACTCGGTTTTTGATTTGTGATTACCATTTGGTTAGTATATAATATCTTCAGGTAGCAGTCTATATAAAGTTGATGGTCACTTAAGTTTAAATCCCTTCTTTATTCCTTTCCTCCCACCCCAAGTTTTAGATATATGGTGTCATATTTTACATCCTTTTGTGAGTCCCTTGACTGAATTTCATAGACTTACTTATTTTTACTGCTTTTGCATTCTTTTATTTTTCATACTCTCACTTATGGTCTTTCCTTTATACTCAAAGAGTCCCATTTAATGTTTCTTGTAGGGTGGTTTAGTGGTCATGAAATCCTTTATTTTCTATTTGTCTTGGAAACTCTTTATCTCTCCTTCTATTCCGAATGATAACCTTGCTAGACAGAGTATTCTTGGCTGCAGCTTTTCCCCTTTCAGCACTCTGAATATATAGTGCCTTTCCCTCTAGCCTGCAAAGTATCTGCTGAAAAATCAGCTGATAGCCTAATGGGGACTCTGTTCTATGTAACTGTCTTCTCTTGCTCCTTTTAAGCTTTTTTCTTTGTCACTAATATTTGCCATTTTAATTACTATGTATTAGCATGGGCCTCCTTGGGTTGATTTTGTTGGGGGATCTGTACCTCCTGGATCTGGATTTCTGTTTTTTTTCTCCAGGTTAGAGAAGTTCTAAGCTATTATTTCTTCAAATTAATTTTCTGCCCCTCTTTCCCTCTCTACTTCTGTGATTCCTGTAATGTAAATGTTACGATGTTTGATGGAGTCACTGAGTTCTTTAAGTCTGTTTTCATTGTGCATATTTTTTCTCTCACTTGCTTAACTTGATTACTTTCCATTACTCTGTCTTTCACATTATTCATTCATTCCTCTGCTCCCTCTAGTTTGCTATTTATTTTGTCAAGTGTATTTTTAATTATTGTATTCTTCATGTCTGATTGGTTCTTTTCTGTTAAGGGTCTTCCTGATGTCCTCTACTCTTTTCTCAAGTCCAGTGAGTATCTTTATGATCATTACTTTAAATTCTCTATCAGGCATATTACTTATCTCCATTTTACTTAGGTCTCTTGCTGTGATATTGTCCTGCTCTTTCATTTGGTTCATATTTCTCTCTCTTCATTTTGCCTATCATGTGTCTGTTTCTGTGTGTTAGGAAAGTCAGCTATGTCTCTTGAAAGTAGTGGGTGGAGGACACACTTTTAACAAGGTGGCACTGGTCCTCTTCCACAAGGGACATACAGCTGCCCCAGAGACCGAAAACTGTCTTGCTGGAGCAGCTCCACAAAGTGTAGGGAGTGCAGTTTTAACAAGGTGCATGTGTCCTCTGCAAGAGGTTGGGAGATGTAGTATGGAGAAGTTTTGTGCTGGTCTTCTGGGGGAGGGTACCTGTAGCACTGGGACTGAGGCAGAGCTGGCTGCAGGGGCAAAGTGCAGTGTAAGCGCATTAAGTAGTGAAAGCACTGATTGTAGCAGATGGACATATGATTATGCTGGGGGATAGGGGAGGGAAATGGTGCCTGCCAGCTCCTTTGTTCCTGTAGAAGTCCCTCAGGGAATTCTGAGATTAATAGCTAACTTTCCCTCAAGTATGTCCCTGGTACCTTCCAAACTACTGCTTCTGGCTGTGTGTTGTGCTATCTCTTTAAGGGTGAAGACTTAACTTCCTATTACCCTTTGGGCTCTCCCAGAGCTGAGTCAGCTGATTTTTAAAGTTCCTGGCTTTAAGTCACCTTGGTTGTAAGAATCCAGGAGATTCAGACCCTTTTATTTTCAAAGCCATATTGAGTTCTTTTATCCATTTCAAGTTTATCTTTGTGTATGATGTGAGAGAATGGTTGAGTTTCATTCTGCTATGTGTAGCTGTCCAATTTTCCCAGCACCATTTATTGAAGAGAATTTTCTCCACTGTATATTTTTTTCCTGCTTTGTCGAAGATTATTTGACCATAGAGTTGAGAGTCCATATCGGGCTCTCTACTCTGATCCACTGGTCTCTGTCTATGTGTCTGTTTTTGTGCCAGGACCATGCTGTCTTGGTGATCACAGCTTTGTAGTAAAGCTTGAAATCAGGCAACATGACACCCCCAGTTTTGTTTTACTTTTTCAATATTTACTTAGCAATGCAGGGTCTCTTCTGGTTCCATACAAATTTTAGGATTGTTTGCTCCAGATCTTTGAAAAATGTTGATGGAATTTTGATCAGGATGGCACTGAAAGTAGATTGCTCTAGCAGTATAGACATTTTAACAATGTTTATTCTTCCGATCCATGAGCATGGAATGGTCTTCCATCTTTTTGTGTCTTCTTCAATTTCTTTCATAAGTGTTCTGTAGTTCCTCCAGTATAGATCCTTTACTTCTTTAGTTAGGTTTATTCCCAGGTATCTGATGGTTCTTGGTGCTATAGTAAATGGAATCGATTCTCTAATTTCCCTTTCTATATTTTCATTGTTAGTGTATAAGAAAGCAACTGATTTCTGTACAATGATTTTGTATCCTGCCACATTACTGAATTGCTGTATGAGTTCTAGCAGTTTGAGGGTGAAGTCTTTTGGGTTTTCCATATTAAGTATCATGTCATCTGCAAAGAGAGAGAGTTTGACTTCTTCACTGCCAATTTGAATACCTTTTATTTCTTTTTGTTGTCTGATTGCTGTTGCTAGGACTTCTAGTACTATGTTGAACAAGACTGGAAAGAGTGGACATCTTTGTCATGTTCCTGATCTCAGAGGGAAGGCTGTCAGCTTTTCCTCACTGAGGATGATATTTGCTGTGGGTTTTTCACAGATAGATTTTCTGAAGTTGAGGAATGGTCCCTCAATCCCTATACTTTGAATCATTTTAATGAGGAACGGATGATGTATCTTGTCAAATGCTTTTTCTGCATCAATTGAGAGAACCATGTGGTTCTTCTTTCTTTTCTCACTAATTTATTCTATCATATTGACTGATTTGTGAATGCTGAACCTCCCTTGCATCCCATGGATGAATCCCACCCGGTCATGGTGGATAATCTTTTTAATATACTGTTGGATCCTATTACCTAGGATCTTGTTGAGAATCTTAGCATCCATATTCATCAGGGATATTGGTCTGAAATTCTCCTTTTTGGTGGGGTCTTTGCCTGGTTTGGGGATCAGGGTAATACTGGCTTCATAAAAAGAGTTTGGAAGTTTTCTTTCTGTTTCTGTTTTTTTGAAACAGCTTCAGAAGAATAGGTATTATTTCTTCTTTGAATGTTTGGTAGAATTTTCCAGGGACTCCATCAGGTCCTGGGCTCTTGTTTTTTGGGAGGTTTTTGAGCACTGCTGCAATCTCGTTATTAGATATAGGTCTATTCAGGTTGTCAGTTTCTTCCTGATTCAGTCTTGGAAGTTTATAGGTTTCCAGGAATGCATCCATTTCGTCTAGGTTGCTTAACTTATTGCCATATAAGTGTTGATAATAATTTCTGATGATTGTTTCTATTTCCTTGGTGTTAGTCATAATCTCTCCCTTTTCGTTTATAATTTTATTGATTTGAGTCCTCTCTCTTCTCTTTTGGATTAGTTTGGCCAATGGTTTATGGATCTTACTGATTATTTCAAAAAACAAGCTTCTAGTTTCATTGATGTGTTCTACTGTATCTCTAGTTTCTATCTCATTGATCTCTGCTCTAATCCTGATTATTTCCCTTCTTTGAGTGGGGTTGGCTTAATTTGTTATTGATTCTCCAGTTCTTTAAGGTGTAAAGAGAGCTGGTGTATTCTGGATTTTTCAATTTTTTTGAGGGAGGCTTGGATGGCTATATATTTCCCCCTTAGGACTGCTTTTGCTGTATCCCATAGGTTTTGGACCAAAGTTCTTCATTCTTATTGGGTTCCATGAATTGTTTAAGTTCTTTGATTTCCTGGTTGATCCAAACATTCTTAAGCAAGGCGGTCTTTAGCTTCCAAGTGTTTGAATTCCTTCCAAACTTTTTCTTGTGGTTGAGTTCCAGTTTCAAAGCATTGTGGTCTGAGAATATGCAGGGGATAATCTCAATCTTTTGGTATCAGCTGAACCCCAATTTGTGACCCATTATGTGATCTATTCTGGAGAATGTTCCATGTATACTCGAAAAGAATGAGTAGTCTGTTGTTTTAAGGTGGAATGTTCTATATATTTTCAAAGCCAAATGCTATGGGGATTTTTCTTCCCTATGCAGCTCCCCAGTGTGATAATCTGTTTCTCAGCCAGTCTTCCAGATGCATTCTGGGTTATTTGCATTAATGTGAGTGTTATCTAGTTGTACCCATGGGATAAGGATGAGTTTAGTGTCCTCCTACTCCACCATCTTTCTCTGAAGTCTATTTTGTTCTAAGTTTTAAATGATGTGAATGTATTACTCATCTAAAAGTTATACTAATTAAAATAAAAACTTGTACTATAAAATGAATTTAAAAATACTGTTCAAAAGAATCTGTACTTGCTTTTTACTCACCACATCATGTTCTTGCTACAATAAAATCTGAGTTTTGACCAAACATTGAGAACTTGCTGAGGGTTTTATATTCAAGATCTAAATTCTGGCATAGAAATTTAGGGTAATACCCAATCCTTGTAGATATGATCAATATGTCTTTATGGTCAAAATAACTGAAAATATTATTACCAAAGTGATATTTCTGGAATTTAAAATCTTTAATACAATAAAAAGCTAGAACATGATTTTAGTAATTGGATATCCAACCTTCAATGGATATCGTTTATTTTCTTTAATGCTCCTGTACTCAGATTATTAAGTTCACTTTCAATATTAAATTTTTGGCATTAAAAAAAAAGGTGAAGCCAATTAGAATGTGTTCCATTTCTTGTAAACTTCAATATTAAGAAGGACTTACCATAATATCCTTTTGCCTGTAGCTGAAATAACACATATCACCAAGATTTAATAGCCTGCACAAAATATGCCGGCCACTTACTATGTATGACAATAACCTCTGCTAGACATGAGTCTATGTACCACACACATAAAAAGTTATTTCACTGTTATCGTTAACTGCCAGCTTTGAGCATCAAAGTCACCTTCATTTGAAATCAAACATTTATCTTAAGAAAAATAAAAAGTAATTCTAGGCACAATAATGAGGCATATTAAGTAGAGTAACAACTAGATAAAGGATGATAGTACTCAAGCTGCCACCAAATATTTCACTTATCAGGTAGCAAGATGATAAAGGTTTTATAAAGGTTAAACAAAAAGGAATCACAGACATTGTGATTGTTACTTATTATTATGCTTTCTTCTCCTTGCAAGAACTTTTTGGAGAATTTATTTGGTTTTCACCATCTTAATTAAACTTTTTGTTATTAAAATACCTGTTATTAAAATACCTAGTTTTTCACTAATGAGCAGGTAATTTCCTAATTAGAAGATGTAAAAAAATGAGTAAGTCCTAACAAAATAAGGAAAAAATATGTTCCTACATTGATCTACAGTTATATCTTTACATACAATTTGAATCAGTATATGATTATACTTTTAAATTAAAAATAAACTAAAACTAAAACTATCAACATAGACATCAAAATGAAATGAATCTTAAATTTTTTTTATCTTTTAATTGGTTATTGGCATATAAGGCCTTATATGATATAATATCTGATATAAACCACTTATCTGATATAAACTTTCAATTAGTTTATATTTTTCTTGATAAAATAGATCCATCAAAATTAAATGGAAAACAAATTTAATTAGGCAAACCCTAATTATGAATTAATCTCTAAAACAAAATGAGATGTTTTCATTTGAAAAAAAATTACCCCCATTCATCTCAGCGATATATTAAAACAGAGTAATCCACTTTGCCATACACAGTAAAGAAAAAACAGGATAGCAGTCTAAAACATTTACTGATTCTAACTTGTGAAATACTAAGAATAAAAAGCTATGATCTAAGATATTAATATTCTGAGCAATCATCATCCAGCCACTTAAGTTTCTAGCCACCACAAGATTCTACACTCAATCTTAACAAGAACCTATGAACTTTTCAAAGTTTTAGAATGAAAGACAACAGAGTTGTTTACCCAGTCCTGGGTAGTTGCTAACAATATGCTAAGCAAATAAGGCGCTCTGGGTAAACAGAGTTTGCAGGACCTATCTGACAGGCAAGTGCACCATTTACCGTGTCTTCTCCAAACCTGGATTTCAGCTGTCAGTAATTGGGGTATGGTTCACAAACTAGTGTGTGGTAATAGGTCATTAATGTATTGATGTCCTCACTTCTTGGGAAGCCTCGAGGGGTCTATGCTAGAGACCCTGAGTAGGATTCCTGCATTCACAATAAGTCTTACCTGTTTACCTTAGAGTATTTTAAGAACTTATCCTTTTAATGTATACCTTGATATGAAAAAGGCTGTTATGGAAAGAAACAGTATAATTTCTAGTACAGGATGTATTAAAAAAGTAATACTCTAAATACTTTGGCATTTTTCACTTGTTTCAAATAATTGATAAAATGACTTACAGTCATCCATAAAGGTTATAATTTAGCATCTTTATACATTCCATCCAGACTCCTTAAATATCCATGGTAGTCTCTATGGTATCATTTATAATACAACTACCCTAAAATAGTAGTGCATTTTAATTAAATCTTACATTTCAAAGCATTTTCTATATAGAAAATAATTTTATGCAATTTGTATCAATACTTTAAGATAAAGGAATAGCCAAAGGTTATATGTAAATTACTAATTTTGTAAAGGAAGCAAAACTGACTTACTGCTTAATTCATAGTTAGTTCATGTGTTAGGCAAATAGCTATTCTGAAAGCAATAATAAATTGTCTATATCTGTTTGAGATAAATGTTTTATATTCAATGATACAATACGAAACCAGCTTCTGAGAATGGTGTATACCTTTCATTTTGATTTAACTATGAGCCTTATATAAGATTGTTTAAACAATTATGTATGTTTTTGAAAGTCAAAGTCAATATTCCAATTATAAACCTCATTGGAGTCCACGATGTCAGAACTTCAGGATGTATTAAGAAGAAGTGAGAAGTTAATATTTTTGGTGAGGCACCTTAAAAGAAATAGTCTAAGTAGGATCTTGCTGACCTATACATTACTGAAATTGATGTGCTTTTACAGATATAACTTGGCATTCAGTTTTATTTTTATTTTTTTAAATGCCAGGATAATTAAGGACAGTGTTATATTAGCTTCAGATATACAATATAGTGATTCAACAATTCAATACATTACTCAGTGTTCATCACAATAAATGTACTCTTTATCCCCTTCACCTATTTTACCCATTCTCCCTATCCAGCTCACTTCTGGTAACCACCAGTTCGTTTTGTGTATTTTAGAGTCTGGTTTATTTGTCTCTTTTTTGCTTTGGTTGTTTTGTTTCTTAAATTCCTCATATGAGTGAAATGATATGGTATTTGTCTTCTTCTGACTTATTTCACTTAGCATTACACTCTTTAACTCCAACC
This sequence comes from Lontra canadensis, assembly GCF_010015895.1. Classification (NCBI taxonomy): domain Eukaryota; kingdom Metazoa; phylum Chordata; class Mammalia; order Carnivora; family Mustelidae; genus Lontra; species Lontra canadensis. The sequence continues at coordinate 4,832,899 of NW_022630997.1, forward strand.
ATGTTGTTTCAAAGGGCAAAATTTCATCCTTTTTTGTGGCTGAGTAATACTCCATTATTACATTTTATATATATATCTCCATTCATCTGTATGCATTAATCTATCAATGGACACTTGGTTTGCTTCCATATTTTGGCTATTGTAAATAATGCTGAGTAACTTGGCATTTTTAAGAAAAATATGATTTTATACCAATAGAAAAAATTGATAGCAAAAATTACACATAGTGAAAAGGAAACAGCCAAAATAAATGATGACTTCTGGATTTTTAATTATAATCTTACATACTTTACTTAAAAATACTATGTGGATTTGAAATCTGATACATTTAAAATTATTAGCAGGTGGTGAGTTTGTGTTTCAAAATCATTATAAGTCAACTTCCCAAGCAAGGAATTTTGGCCAAAGTTAAGTAAACACAAGTTGCTCTACATGTACTAGATTAAAGACTAGTACTTGAGTGGCATAAGTGTATACTATTTTTTCACATAGAGATACGGTACAAATTTGTAATAACATGATGTAGTGACTATACAATTAGAAAGTTTTTCTACAGCAACAGAAAAAAAACAGTTATTTATATATAATTGGTTCTTTTAATTTAATGAAGGAAAATGTAGCAAAAGCTAAATTTTATTATTTTGCATTTGCTCATTATGATGAGCAATTGTTTGTAAATTCAAACAATTTACAAAAACGTCTAAAGTAACTTGCCAATATTTTAATTTAACTCTCTAAGTTTATGATTTAGCTTGCTGTGCCCTAAATTTCTTACTGAAATACTTAGTAAATTTTCTCATATGACTATTATACATTTGAACAAGAGCCATGAGTTTTTGAGAAGTATTCCATTGGAGTGTAGTTTTAAGAATTATTTCTCATGAGATGCCTGGGTGGCTCAATCGGTTAAGCTGCTGCCTTCAGTTCAGGTCATGATCCCAGGGTTCTAGGATCGAATCCCACATGGGGCTCCTTGCTCAGTGGGGAGACTGCTTCTCTCTCTGCCTGCACTCTGCCTGCTTGTGCTCTCTTTCTCTCTGACAAATAAATAGATTTTAAAAATCTTAAAAAAAAAAATTTCTCAGAATTACATAGCTAGACTGGTATCTTGGAATTCTTTAAAAAATCTCTTTGAAAGAATATCCTAAGTATGGCTACATTGTAGAAATAATTAAAACAGAAAAAAAGATTACAAAATCACCAAAATGTGATGTATCATGAAAGTATTAATTTATACATCTCGACTGCTCATTAATAGATGAGAAGTATTGCTTTTAAGTAAGTAATAATTTAGAAGTACAAGAATTTATTAGACCTTAAAACTTATGTAAAAATCTACCAAACAGAGTGTATATAACATGCTACCATTAGAGTAAATAATGTGGAAAAATAATGTATGTTCACATTTACTGGTGTATATATCAAATAGCTTCAAAAGAATACAAACGTACACACACAAAACCTATGAGGAGGGAAGAAGTGAGTGACAAGGTAACAGGGATGCACATTTTAAATTCTGAAACACAGATATATTATCTATTAAAAATAGATATTAAGACAAAATGCAAAAAAAAGTAAAAAGAACAAAGTTGATGCTTAATTTCATCACAATCTGCTCATGATTACTTCCAATAGAGAGAATGACTTCTAAAAATCTCCTCCAGCATAAGAATAAAATTTTGTTGTATCAAATTACCCACAAAATGGAAAACATGTGTCTAGAAAAGAAAGGAGAAAAAAAAAATCATGCCTGTCCCTAGCTACTCAAGGAACAGGAACAAATTGGGTGCAGAAAATGAGTTTGAATGGTCTGTGAGAATAATTAAAAAAAAAATCAAGCTTTGATTGTCTATCCTTGTTCAAAGTATTGGTTATAACAGCGGAATTCAGACTCAGAATAATTAATACACCAAAATGACTAACATTTCAATATTAGATTCATGAGTGAATCTAATACCATGTTCATTCAATATGCTCCAATAGTGGTTCACCTAAATACCACAAATTATATGAATTATTTTGGTGAATGGCAATAAACCAAATTAAACTATAATTATACTGATACCGAAAAAACTTAAACAAACACAATATACCACTGTGACCAGAATACCATGTAAGTTCTAGATAATGAAAGTATGTGTCAAGTGCCATTTAGTATTATTTCTAGCACAGCTGTGACTCAAGGATGTCACTCGGCTCACATTAAGGAGCATGAAGTTGTGCTCAACTTTCCTAAGGGCAAAATATCTACATAAATTATTTGGAATGTCTCTGCATGGAAGAATATCAATTCTCCTCCATTTATTTATTCAATTACTTGTTTTTATCAGTATAGATTAATTTATTTTATACTTTGGGTTATAATACAATATTACTTTGTTTAATTTAATGCTCACATTGTTCCAGCTTTTATCACTGCGAGCTGTCTCTACTGTGGCTTCTGTGTCGCTTTGACATACTCCCATCATGGTGAGGTGTGTGTTTTTGAGGACTTCCTTATATTTTGGCACTATAAAACTCAGTGTGTGTGTTTTCTGCTCTGGTTCTACAAGCTGCCAGTTCTACAAGGAGCCCTGGTTCCTTTTATTGGAAAGCTGTATTAGAAAACAAGATTGGTATGTAAGTGATGAATTACTAAATTCTACTCCTGAAACCAGTATTACACTACAATGTTAACTATCTAGAATTTAAATAAAAACATGAAACAAACAAACAAAGCAAGATCGGACAGTAGATGTGCTTGTTACAGACAGGTTGCTCATGCATCTAGAGGCAAATTTTAAAATTTTGAATGCAATTTTTTGCTTTTTATAGATCAATTCAGACTTTCTATTTCTTCTTGAATCAATGTTGGCAGTTTATGCCTTTCTAGGAATTTTTCATTTCATCTAAATTCTTCAGTTTGTTGGCATACAGATGTTCATAATGTACCCTTAGAATACTTTTTATTTCTGAAAGTTTGGTAACAGTATCTCTGCTTTTAGTATTGATTTTAGCAATTTGACTCTTCTCTCTTTTATTCTTGGTCAGTCTATCTATTTTGTCAATTTATTGATCTTTTCAAAGAAACAACTTTTTTTTCATTGATTTTCTCTGTTGTTTTCCTATTCTCTGTTACATTACTTTCTTCTCTAATCTTTATTATTTCCTTCCTTTTCTGTTTCCTGTAGATTTAATTTGTTCTTCTTTTTCACGTTACTTAATGTGGAAGGTTAGGATGGAGCTAGAGATTATTATGCTTAGCAAAATAACAGTCGGAGAAAGACAAATACCATGATTTCACTCATATCTGGAATTTAAGAAACAAAACAAACAAGCAAAGGGGAAAAAAGAGAGACAGAGGCAAACCAAGAAATAGATTCTTGACTCTAGAGACCACACTAATTAATGGTTACCAGAGAGGTGGGGATGGAGGGATGGGTGAAATAGGTGTTAGGGAATAAGGAGTGCACTTGTGATGAGAACTTGGGTGTTGTATGCAAATGTTGAATCACTAGATTGTACACCTAAAACTAATATTACACTATATGTTAACTAACTGTAATTTAAATTAAGACATTTTTAAAAAGCTACTGATTTAAGGTATCTTTTCTTTTAAATACTGGCATGCACAGATATTTATTTCCCACTGAACACTGCCTTAGTTTCATCCCGTGAATTCTGGTATATTGTGTTTTCATTTTCATTCATCTCTAAGTATTTTTAAAACTTCAGGCAGCCTTTCTTCAAATATTTCTTCTGCTCCTCTCTTTCTTCTTTCCGTGTGGCACTTTTATTATGCATATATTGGTGTACTTACTGGTATTCTGTATTTCTGTTAGGCCTTATTTTTTTCATTCTTTTTTCTTTCTGTTCTTGTTTCATAATCTCTACTGATCCATTTTCAAGCTCATAAATTCTTTCTTCTGCCAGCTCAAATCTATCATTGAGTCTCTCTAGTAAATTTTTTTATCATGGTTCTGTACTTCTCAATTCCTGATTTTCCATTAGCTTCTCATTTTTTTAAATAATTTTATCTCTTTATTGATATTATCGGTTTTATGAGATATTTCTATCCTACCTTAGTCATGGTTTCCTTTAGTTCTTTGGACATATTTACAACAGCTGCTCTAAAGTCTTGGTCAGCTAATTCTGACAGCAGGGCCCTCTAACAAGCAAGTTCTGTTACCCACTGCTATTTGTCCTGTCTATGAGCCACAATTCCCTCTTTTTGCATGTCCCATAAATTTTTGTTGAAAAACACTGACATTTTAGGTAATAGATTACAATAATAGGTAATAGATTACAATAATTCTGTATAGTGATTTGTTTAGTGACTTGGTGGGGGTATTTTCGTGAAGTTTGTTTTCTCTGTAGTGCAGCCTGTGATGTTGCTCCTCAGAGGATGCAGCTTTGGGCATGCGCATGGTCATGCGGGATAACTAGTTTTATCAGGGCTCTCTTTGTGTCTACCCAAGATATTTCTGTTAAGCCCCCTGCCTCCTTTGGTATCACACCCAGCTAGTTTGTCTCCACGAATTGATGACTGACTATTGTTTTTGATAATGCTCTCATGTTTAATTTGCTCCCTAATCTGATTCAATTAATTCTGGGTCCATTGTAGGGTAATATTTGAGACTCGCGTTTGACAATTTTTATAACCCTAGGAGAGATCTTAACTTTCTCTATCACTGGATTGTTCTGATAAATGTCTAGCTGATTTATGATTGACCTATCAGGCTCTTCTGCATTCTTTACTAGCACAATGTCCATTTTTTTTTTTTCAAGGAAGCCATCAGGGTTGAACTTCTTCATAGTTTGTTTCAAACAAACTTCTTCCCGTGGAAAAAAATTCTGTGCCACAGTTCCAGAGCTGGTGGTGGAGACCGTGGCTCATACCTCTTTCAAATGACTCTCTTATTTCATGAGGATAGGGCCAGACAGGTATGGCAGCCCCTTATATTGTCAGATTGTCTCCACTGGCACGAAATCTCCACTCTTTGAGTAAAGTGTGATGAGGGCAATAGGGACTCTGGAATTCTCAGTCTACTCTCCTGGAGGAAGAACTCTGACCAATAAGACAAGGCTTGGTGAAGGAAAAGAGCCTCAGATCTCAGTTGCTTTTACCTGAAATAGAACCTCTGCAAACTAACTGGGCAAAGGTTGTGGGAGATGAGAACATATTGAGCTGAGAGGGGATAAGAAGAGAGCAGGTCATGGCTCAAATGCTACTGGCTGCTGCTGCTGCTGCTATTGCTTCTGCTGCTTCTGCTTCTTCTTCTTCTTCTTCTTCTTCTTCTTCTTCTTTTTAACTAATATTTAGATTTTCTTGAATTGCTGTATGCACTTAAGACAGATTCCAGAGATGCTTATTTGTTTTAAAAATAATGTTCACCAGGGGCGCCTGGGTGGCTCAGTGGGTTGAGCAGCTGCCTTCAGCTTGGGTCATGATCCCAGGGTTCTGAGATCAAGACCCATGTCAGGTTCCCTGCTAAGCAGAGAGCCTACTTTTCCCATTTGCTTTGTCTACTGCTCTGCCTACTTGTGACCTCTCTCTTCTGTCAGATAAATAACAAAATCTTTAAAAAAAAATAATGTTCACCAGTTAGAGTTGTTTGTCAGCTACGGTTATAAGTCCATGGAGCTCCTTTTACTGTTACTCTGGAAGTCATCTCCTCTTGTTCTCTTTTAAGCACACTTCAGTTGAGCTTTCATAGCTATTGATCCATTAAAATTGCTCTTGCCAGGGTCACAAATGACTTCCAAATAGTTAAATCCAATGATCAATTTTTAGTTACAATTTTGCTTTGCCCATCAGCAGCCTATGAGATACTTGAAAACTCTTTTCTCTTCTACAGTGTTTCCTCAGCTTCCGAGAACCCACATTGACTAGCTTTTCTCCAACTTCATAGTATTCTTTGCTGATTTTATCTTCTCTCTATCATCTTGAATGTCTTAGTTTGCTCAGGCTGCTACAACAAAATACCATAAACAGAATGACTTAAGCAGGAGGCATTTACTTCTCACAATTCTAAAGGCTAGGAAGTCTGAGATCAAGATGCTGGCAGATTTGGTTATTGGAGAGGGCCATCTTTCAGACAGCTTCCATCTCATTGTGTGCTCACATGACCTCTTCTTTATATACTGTCAGAGACAAAGCATGCTTCCTCTGCTCCTCTTTTAAAGGCACTAATTCCATCATAAGAATATCAACATTATATAAGCCTAAAGACCTCCTAATGACCTCAGTTCCAGATACCATAGCATTTGGGTTTAGGGCCTCAACATATGGATTTGGGAGGTGACATATTCAACCCATTACATTATGAACACTGTAAGGCTTAATCCTCCTCCTTTGGTGATACTATTAGTCTCTTGCTTTTACTTTTTTTTTTTTTTTTTTAAAGATTTTATTTATTTGACAGACAGATCACAAGCAGGCTCCCTGCTGAGCAGAGAGCCCAATGCGGGGCTTGATCCCAGGACCCTGAGATCATGACCTGAGCTGAAGGCAGTGGCTTTAACCCAATGAGCCACCCAGGCGCCCTTAGTCCCTTGCTTTTAAATACCATTGATATACTGAGATTCCCAAATTTGTCTCTCCTGCTAAGATCTTTTACCATATGCCAGAGCCAACTCCTGTTTCCTTGACTTATCTAATTGGATGTCCAATAGATATCTCAAACTTCACATGTAAAAATTAAATTCCTTTCCCCAAGCCAATTTTACTTGCAATTAACTTCATTTCAGTTGATGGCAATTTTATCTCTATACAGTTGTTCAGGCAAAACCTTCAAGTCATGTTTGGTTTATGCTCTTTTGAAGTCATGGTTGGTTTAATACTTTGTCATACCTCCCTATCCATGCATTTGTGTTATCTCCAAAACATATCCATAATCTGATCACTTCTTGCCATATCCACTGCCACCTCTTGATCTGAGCAATTGCCATCTCTCACCAGGTAGAGTGGTAACCTCCATAGTCATCTCCCTTGGTCTAGTCTCAACACAATAGCAGAATTATCAGTTTAAATAATATCTTTTTTTTTTTTAACTCAAATCACTTATCTCCTCTGTTGAAATCCCTTCAATGGTTTTCCATCTCTCTAAGAGTAAAAGCCAAAGAAGAGTTTCAATGCCAATGGTGCATATTAGAATTGATTGTGTGCTTTAAAAATAGACTCATAAAGCTGAGCCTCACAGAATTCTGATTTATAGGTTGGTGGGGGCAGAACAATGGAGTGGTGCTCAAGGATACATAAATATAATTTTTTTAAAAATCAAAAGGTGATTCTAAAGGCCTACTGAATTGAGAACAACCGTGTTAGAGTATACATGGAGGAGAAGAACCCAAGATATATAGGAGTTGCTGTTACTAATATTAATGAATAATTTAATGTTAATCATTATTTATATTACATATCAATAACAATAACGGTTAACATTTGTTGAAGTCTGGTAAGGAAAACGCAGAGAGGTGAGAACTTAGCGTGCATTAATTCACTTAATACTAAAAACCTTATAAAGTAAACCCTACCATATTTTGATTCTAAGACACATTTTGTTTTCACATCTTAATATCTCTAAAACCTGATGTGTCTTATAATCAGTGAAATCACACAACCACTACTGGCCCAGAGGCCATTTATGATATATATGTCATGCCCTGCAAAGACACAAATTTGATTATTCTAGTCAATGATACTATGTGAAACAAAACATTTACCTGAATCGAAAAGTGATTTATAAAAAATTGGACTAAGAATGTACATAAGTTGTAGCAATACCTTATCAATTTATTTTGCTTGTACTTTCCTTTCAGTGTACATTATGTGAATGATATATAATAAAATCTCTATCTAAGTAAGTCTATAAGAGCAGTTTCAGTAAGCATAAAATAAATATTTTGGGTGAGAGTACTATCCCATAGTTTAATTGTCACTGTATTTTCCTTCTAAATGGTACATCAAATAATGATTGAGTTATCATAATATTAGATGAAATATAACATATTCCCCCTACAACAAACAGATTCTTAGTTTATATTATAACATGTTATGGTCAATCAGATTAAAATTTATTGACAGAAATACGATATTCCGGGCCATTTCTTAATCTATGTAAATAATTGGGTCTAAGTTAAAGATACAGCATATAATAAATACATACTATAATTTCAGGCAATTTTTATAATTGTAATAATAAATATATAGTACAATGCTAAAAATTTTTATATCTTTTTTGTAGAAATTAACTCTATGTACAGTTATACAACAATTTGTATTTACTTCCACTACTAATCCAACTTCCAGAAAATTTTTTGATATACTGTATCTCCCCCTATGGATGATACCACAACAAAGTAAAATGAAGTATTCCTTAGAGAGTGTGTACATGTATGTGTGTATCTTATTAAAATTGCTAAAGGTATGAATTATTCCCCCAAAAAGAATCTGTATCTTTTTCTTTATATCTGTAGTATTTATCAATCTGTCTGGAATATTGCAAGAGATTAATACATCTTTGCTGAATTGAACAAAATGAAAGCACTATACCTACGATAAGATTTTAGCAACAGGTATAAAGGCAAAAATCAGCTAACTTCCAAATCTTATGCTCCTATACATATTGACTTCTCAATTGAAGTTATTTTTTATAACTATTATTATAGTTTTTAAAACTATGATAATATAAACAGACATGCTGAACATCTGTAATTTCTAGTCTTACAGGACAAAGTGAAAAATAAATAAAGCAAGGGAATCATTACATTTTGAAATCCAATAAGAGAAAATGATAAGAAAAATAAATTAACACTAAGGCCATTAAATACAAAGAGAGATTTATTTGAGTGCATTATTTATGGTTTTAAAAAATCTTGCTTTGACAAAAGAATGTTTTATGGAAATCTTTACCTAGACATGAAAATATGTAAACATTATATAAAATAGTATATAAAACATTATATAAAATATAAAGTACTAAGAAATTCTGTAAGAAGTTGCATAAAGTATATAATTTATTATGTTTAATTTCTCCACCCAAAATAACATTTTCTCATTACTCTCTTCACTGTAACCACTCCTCTCTCTCTAAATAAGGTGGGTGTCTAAGGAGGTAGGGCAACTCATTTTATAAACACTGCAACATTGCATTAATAGGAATCCATTTACCACAAATTTAGCATCTCAGAGAATATTCTATCATTAATTATTTACCCATGACATGACCTCAGTAAAGCATAACTTCATGATATTATTACTTCTATTTTTGTGACCATAAAACAATTAGATAGAGATGGAAAGACCATGTATTTGCCTCTAGAAAAGTAGTTTGCTACTCATCGCTACTAGAATCTTATCTCTGGGTTTTAGTTTATTTTTAATTCAAATTCCAGGTTGATAATGCTAAATTCAAATCTAGGTTTTATGCAGCATGATTACAAAATGTGCAAGAAAGTAGCGCATCATAAACACAAGATCAGTTGCTCAGTGGACATTGTCTTATCCCACACAAAGCTGTTTTTACTGATTTTCAAGCATTAGAAAATCATACCTGATTATGAAAGATAAGCAAATCAGGTGGTAAAGCTCCACAGTAATATATTTCTTTAACTTTTAAAGACTGCAAATTAAAGAGAATTATAGAAGGCAAGTTGCTGATAGAGGAAATGTAACAATCATTCAAACACACAAACCCACTAGTAACATGAAGTTGATTAGAAATAACCTTAGGGGCCCTGTGTGGCTCAGTCGGTTAAGCCACGGACTCTTGGTTTGGGCTCAGGTCATGACATCAGTGTCATGAGACTGAGCCCTGGGTGGAGCCCCACTCCAGCTTGGTGCTCAGTTGAGAGTCCACTTGAGAGTCTTTCTCTCCCTTGGCCCATCCCGCCCCCACCATGATCACGCTATCAAATATATAAATAAATAAATCTTTTCTTAATAAAATAAATAACCTCACATTTGCCTACAGGATTTATTAGTCTGTGGATTTTGCAGTTGGACTTCTTTAAAAGATTTATTTATTTAAGAGAGAAAGCTCAAGTGTGCACACACACAAGTGCATGCATGTACAAGTGGGGAGAGGGGCAGAAAAAGGGAGACAAGTAGACTCCCTGTTGACCTCTCAGCCCAAAACAGACTTGATCCCAGGACCCTGAGATTATGATCTGAGCCAAAATCAGGAGTTGGGCACTTAACCAACTGAGCCACCCAGGTGCCCCTAGATTTTTCTTTTTTAAAGAGAGAGACAAGCATGTGGGCTCCTGCACAAGTAGTTGGGGACGGGGGTGGAGACAGACTGGAGAGAGAGAGAATCTGAACTGGGCTCCACACCCAGTGAGGAGCCAGAGGCAGGGCTCCAGCCCAGGATGGATCTCATGACCTGAGCCAAAATCAAATGTTGGAACCTTAACCAATTGAACCACCACAGCACCCCTGCCATTAGATTTTAACTGAGGCAAACTGTAATTAAACTACTCAAAATGTGGGAGAAAATGTTTTCAACTCAAAAGAAATAAATTCTTGTAACTATTAAGATATGCAGGATATTTTCACTCACCTTAGTCAAACATAAGATTAAATATCTTCAATGCAAGCAGTAATTATAACATTTGGATGGGTTTGTGCCTTATGATACTCACTAAAAACTCAAATTTCACTTTAAAAATGAAAATTATTAAGCATGACAATATTTCAATAGACTCCTTTTAATGTATACTTGCTCCTAACAAATATTTTTGTAATCTAATGACTATTTATCTAAAATTAAATGTAACATTGAAATAAAATGGTATAATACCTCTATAATAAGTACAAACTATAAAAAATGAACTTATCCTTGTAGTCTATTAAAATATTTCCACTTATCAATATCCATTTATTGTTTCCATCCATCCACATTAAAATGTTCATATTCTTAATAGGGTATCACAGAAATGAATGTGAAGTTCCTATATGAAGAGGTATATTTAAATGAAAGTCCTTTGTAGTTGTGTTTTTAAGAACCCGTAAGTTGTCAGGAGTGTTATTCAAAAAGTGTTACATCAATAATAGGCTTCGATTACTAAAATTACACCACAAAAACAGTATAGATATGTTTATGAGAAATCAAACCGTGAAACAGTTTCTTTTTAAAAAAGCAACATGACTGGTTGGATTCAACAATATATATTAAAAATCCAAAGATTTTTTTTTTCATTTTAAACCAGTCCTAATATTTAGAAAAGCAAATAGTATAATTCCTCTAACAAAAATCACAGAAATATTAAGAAAGGAGAATCCTTTAAATAATTTTCATATACTGTTTCAAATAAATTGCCCTTGTACTAATCATAGGGAGCCTCTGAGGCTTACAATAGTTGATGTCTTAATGTTAGAGAAAGTGACATATCACATAAAGAAAACATACTGGATCTTTCCTTTTTGGGACTATCTGTGTTAACCTAGTAGTTAAAACTGAATAAAGAGAAGATCAAATAAAAACACATTTTTACCTCCATCCAAATAAAGTCTATAAATGGGGTTGTTATATTAGCTACAACTACTGTAGTTAAAAGTCTTTGGGCATTTAAAACCAAAATGAAAATCTTTTAATAATACAAAATTATTATCTAATAACTGATCTGTAAGTCATCAAAATGGCATCTTGACTTGGGCATCAACATATGAATAGTTTCCATGACATTTAGAGCTCTGTATTCAAAAGATTAATAAAATTATATTTGAGAAAACACCTCACGATATTTTTAAAATGATATTATAAACATCACATGACATCTCAACAAGATAAATTTTGTACTTCAGTAGAGGCAACAAATTAAATTCAATCATTATTATAAGACTCACTACCCAGATGAGCTCTAGACAAAGGGATATTATATCGAGGGAATATCAAGAGGACACAGTAATATTTAGGAGCACAGATTAGAAATGGCCCAGTGGTCCTAATCTAAGTTCTCCCTTCCTATTTCTCCCTGTTCTGTCCGTGTGCAGCACATATTTTGAAAGATTTTGACTTTCAATAAAAAGATAAATTAAATTTGTATTTTACAATTTAAAGTTTAATATCAGCTTACTAGAACTTCTAATATGCAAAAACAACACTATTTCCTTGAATTGATATTAATTCTAACCAAAAGCAATTTCTCATCTTGAGAAGTGTGGAAGTTTTATAGGTAAATGAACTATTCACATTAGTTTTCTCAAATATTTAATACTATTTTTAAACTTTAGTTGTTATGTATAAATATTCCTAAATATTCCTAGATCTTGAGGAATTAGTTTTATAGTACAATCCCTTCTTGTTAGAGGAAAGGAAATTCAATTAGGACACTTAACCATTTTCAGAAACTTGTTAATGACAGTCATATACTGATCTTTTCACAATGCTACATTTATATAGCTGCATTCTATAAACTTTAGAAATCAGATATTTAAACAGTGTTAGTCATAATGAGGTCAGAACCCAAGCTACCTGATTGATCTTGACTTCTTTTCTAATGATTAGAAGCATAAACTGTCATTTGGCCTATGCCATTATGGAAGGCCTTCACATTGCCTGCCTACTGATTGTTTTTACTTCCAGAATCCATAATTTCACCTAACAGATGGTTTAACATGTGTAGACGACTCCACACAGAATTCCACTTCTTGTCAAATATTTATGTATTTATATTTAATAAGATCCTTTCAACTGGATTACTTTATGATAGAGTCATACCAAGTATATTCTTATTGATGTTGCATCGGCCATATACCGAAAATCAGACAGAGATGATTGAGATGAATTATTTATTTCTGAGGGAGATCTGTAAAGTTGGCAAACATATTATAGGCACACATTGAGTTTTCATGGATGTTTGAAAACTGAAGAATAAGAACAATTCATCTCATTCACTAATTATATAGCTTAGAATATTCTGGATTAGTTTTAAATCTTCAAATATAATATTTTGTATGTGGAGAAAAAGATGGTAAGCAATTATACTACTGCTTCATACTGTTGCACAAAATTATATATAGAAAATATACCGCAAAATGCAACAGCAAATAGAATACTTTTAATACTAATAACAGTATGCTAATATTAATATTCATAGACTATAATACTAATAAAAACAGAAACTTGCTTTTTCATTATATAAGTATAGAACAATAAATCTACTGCACATTTATACTCCCAGATTATTATATTGTTTTGTTCCTTTCAATTGACTAATAATACAAAGTTATGAAACTATTTAATATATTTATATCATTAGTTATTCTGCAAGAGTACTACGGTTTTTTATCAATTTTAGGATTAGAGGGAACATAAATGATTAATTCTGACACAGAGATGTATCAAATTGAGGTGCACTTCAACATACTTGAATTATCAGATAATCATGAAATGGTAAAGATTTGATTACTTAAAAAAATCTAGGCGATAAAAGCCAAAAATAAATATTTATCACTGAGAATTTTCTTTTAAATTATAACAGAGATACTTATAAAAATAAATTGTTTTTATAACTACCTAAAGAGATTGCAAATCATTTAATCAACAATATTAAGACATAAATTCAATATGAATTCTAATACTATTCAAAATGAAATAGCTTTGCAATTAACATTGCAATTAACCAATATTTCTATAGATACTGACTTAAATGACAGTGGTAAAGTTTACTCTAAAGCTTAAAAATTCTAGATCGATTTGTTCAATCGTAATGAGTAAGGCTGACTTGAAACTCTGTATGTGAGTGACACAGGTTAATTAAGCAATACAGATTCATGTTTACTCAGATCTTTAAACAAAAGATTAAGTAATATTACTGATACCTCTCTCCGTCGAGAAGCCCAGCATGTTTGTTTGATCTTCCACACCACTGCAGCTACCAGCAATAAGGATAAAAAACAACTGGAAAATAAAACACAAGTAATTTGTGCTTAATACACTGGAAACATGTAATGAAATATTCAAGAATATGTATAGAATTTAAAAATATATAGAACTAACCATTCTGCCTTGGTAAATAATTAAAGCAAAAATGGATAAATTAGCTGCATTTAAAATGTTCTCAAGTAAAAACAAAGTATACATGTAGAATAATTATTTATATTCTTGTTATACAGGATAGTCTATCTTTAAGATTTTCCCTGTCAGAAGGACTGTGAGTTTATAGCTGTGTTGGTCTTATACCCAACATAAATCTATTTAGAATTGCTATTGAGTCATAAAAGCTGGCAACTGTAAAAATCTAAATTTCACACAGGTTCATTCATTTTATCTTATTGGTAACTATTTTTTTTAATTTTTTTTTTAAGATTTTATTTATTTGACAGAGAGAGAGATCACAAGTAGACAGAGAGGAAGGCAGAGAGAGAGAGAGAGAGAGAGAGAGAGAGGAAAGCAGGCTCCCTGCTGAGCAGAGAGCCCGACGCGGGACGCAATCCCAGGACCCTGAGATCATGACCTGAGCCGAAGGCAGCGGCTTAACCCACTGAGCCACCCAGGCGCCCCTGGTAACTATTTTAGATATGAGAATATTCCAGCATTTCTCAACTGAAGACAATTTTGTTCCCTACTCACCCCCAGGGCACATTTGGCAATGTCTGGAGATGTGTGTGATTATCACAACATTGATGGGGTATAAGTTGCATCAGATGATAGAGCCAGGGATGCTGCTTTTTAAACTATCCTGCAGGGCGTAGGACAGTCCTCAATGACAAAGAACTATCCAGTCCAACATATCAGTCACACTTAAGTTGAGAAAACCTAGTATACACTAATGTTTACACAAAGAAACAATTCAATTACAGTGTTTATACATATTTAGTATAATATGCAACAAGATATAAAAATGCAGGATACTTTGTTAGTAGTGACTTGAGACTAACAAATCTCAAAGTAACAGAATCATGTGAATCCGATTCATTGGTTCCAACCATGTACCACTGTTTTCCCTCCCTCTGCTCTGTGGTCACACATTATGCAACGAATAGACCAAGATATGAGTAAATTCAGTAGTCACTGGTCACTACAAAAAAACTGGTCTTCATCCTTAACTGATAATCTCTGTATTCTTAAATTGATTCACTCATAAGCTGTGTAAATTTTAGTGCTTTCTATCCTTGTTAATTCTTTAATACACTTTTTCTCCTTGTTTCACTAGAAGATCTTAGAATATCCTTCATTGATGAAAATGGCAATTCTAGCACCTAACCAGTGAGCACTGAACACATCTCAGATACTGTGCCAAATACTTCATTCACATTGATGCATGGGTTTGGTTTTAGAAGAACACTCCCAGACAGAATATATTATTCTTATTTTAAAAAAGAAAAATCCATGGCTCAGAAAGTTCAAAGTAAGTTGCTGATAGTCAAAAAGCGAGTGAGTGGTAGAGTCAAAGTTCAAATCCAGCTTTTAAGCCTCAAACTCTCTCCTCCCCAACTGTTGGGAACTCTGATTTTGCATACAATCTCACAATAGTTGTATTTCCATTTGCATTATCTAATCTGTTATCCGGTATCAAATAAAGAGGGTTAAAAAAGGAAAAAAAGTCCGTGACCCTAACCTTTTTAACTAGTATGGTGTCTTTGGGGTTTTTTAATAATTATCTCCCCCCTAATATTTATAAACTCTTTCTTTTTACTTCATCTTAATTTAGATTTCCAAAAGTACACAAGTCCCATATCTCCTGAAAAATAGAAACAACAACCTTATTTTATTGAGCCCATTGCTTCCTCTAGTATATCAAGCAAGTATTCAATGTAGCCACCTCCATGTCAACTTCCTCACAACCTAGTCCTGTTCAACTCCTCGCAATGTGGCATCTGGCTTATATACACATAAAGTTATTAGTATTAATAATCACCAATGTTTATAAAATACGCAGCATTTTGAGGATACGTTCCTCACCCTGACTTTCTACATATTAAATAAACTGGTCTTTTCTCTATTAACAGACTCCCACTTTTTAATTGATAATGCTAGCCATCCATTCTTTAAAACTTTCTTAAAACTTTATTTCCTTTTTAAAAATTTTTATTCAAATTCCAGTTAGTTAACATACAGTGTAATATTAGTTTCAGGTGTACAATTTATTAATTCAACACTTACATACAACACCCAGTGCTCATCACAGCAAGTGCCCTCCTTAATCCCCATTGCCTATTTAACCCATCCCCTCCCATCCACCTCCGCTCTGCTCACCAGAGTTTATTCTTAGTTGTTAAGAGTCTGTTCTTGGATTCGTCTCTCTCTTTTTCCCCCTATGATTATTGTTTTGATTCTTAAATTCCACATATGAGTGAAATCATATGGTACTTGTCATTTTCTAAGTTATCTCCCTTAGCATAATACTCTCTACCTCCGTCCACATCACTGAAAATGTCAAGATTTCATTCTTTTTTATAGCTAAGTAACATTCCATTATACATATGTATGTATGTATACACACATACATATACCACATCCTCTTTATCCATTCATCTGTCGATGGACATTTGGGATCTTTGCATAATTTGGCTATTGCAGATGATGTTGCTGTAAACATCAGTGCATGTATCCCTTCAACTTAGTATTATTGTATTTTGTATTTTTGTATTCTTTGTATAAATACTATTTTTAACTTTCTGTGGAACCTCCATACTGTTTTCCACAGAGCCTGTACCACTTTGCATTTCCACCAACAGCGTAAGAGAGTTCCCATTTCTCCACACCCTCATCAACACTTGTTGTTTCTTGTGTTGTTAATTTTAGCCAATCTCACTGGTGTAAGGTGATACCTCATTGTAGTTTTGATCTGCATTTACCTGATGGTGAGTGCTGTTGAGCATCTTTTCATGTATCTGTTGGCCATCTGTTCGTCTTCTTTGGAAAAATACCAATTCATATCTTCTGCCCATTCTTTAATTCAATTATTTATTGTTTGGGTGTTGAGTTTTATTAGATCTTCATATATGTTGGATACTAACCCTTTATCAGATATGTCACTTGCAAATATCTTCTCCTATGCAGTGGGTTTTTGATTATTTCCTTCCCTGTACAGAAGCTTTTCATTTTAATGAAATCCCAATAGTTTATTTTTGCTTTTGTTTCCCTTGACTCAGGAAACATATATAGTAAGAAATTGCTACAGCCATATCAAAGAGGTTAGTACCTGTATTGTCCTCTAAGATTATGATGTTTTCTTATCTCATACTTAGGTCTTTAATCCACTTTGAATTTACTGTTGTGTTTCTGTATGAAAATGGTCCAGAATGTTTCATTCTTCTGCATATTGCTGTCCAGTCTTCCCAGCACCATTTATTAAAGAGACCCTTTTTCCCTTGGATATGCTTTCCTGTTTTGTCAAAGATTAACTGACCATACAGTTGTGAGTTCATTTCTGGGTTTTCTATTCTGTTGCATTGATCTATATGTTTATTTTTGTGCCAGTATACTATAGCTTTGTTATATAACTTGAGGTATGGAATTGTGATACCTCCAGTTTTGCTTTTCTTTTTCAAGGTTGCTTTGGCTATTTGAGGTCTTTTGTGGTTCCATGCAAATTTTAGGACTGTAGTAGCTCTGTGAAAAATGCTGTTGGTATTTTGATAGGAACTGTATTAAACGTGTAGATTGCTTTCGGTAATACAGACACTTTAACATATTTGTTCTTCAAATCCATGAGCATGGAATGTTTTTCCATTTCTTTGTGTTATCTTCATATCTTTCATAAGTGTTTTATAGTTTTCAGAGTACTTTGGTTAGGTTTATTCCTAGGTATCTTACAGTTTGGGGACAATTGTAAATAGGATGGATTCCTTGACTTCTCTTTCTGCTGCTTTATTTTGGTATATCGAAATGCAGGTATGCATTTGATTGATTTTGTTGATTTTGCATCCTACAACTTTATTGTATTTGTATATCAGTTCTAGAAGTTTTTTGGTGCCATCTTTAGGGTTTTCTATACAGAACATCATGTCATCTGCAAATAGTGAAAGTCTGACTTCTTCCTTGCTGATTTGGCTCCTTTTTATTTCTTATTGTTCTCTGATTACTGTGGCTAGGACTCCAATACTATATTAAATAACAATGGTGAGAGTGGACATCCTTGTTTTATTCCTGACTGTGGAGGAAAAGCTCTCAGTTTTTCTCCATTGAGCATATTAACTATGGGTTTTTCATATACAGCCTTCATGATGTTGAGGTATGTTCCCTCTATCCCTACTTTGTTGAGGGGTTTTTATCATAAATGGATGCTATACTTAGTCAAATGCTTTTTTGAATCTATTGAAAGGATCATAGGGTTCTTAATTCTTTTTTATTAATGTGGTGTATCACATTGATTGATTTGCGAATATTGAACCACATCTTCAGTCCAGGAGTACATCCCACTTGATCATGGTGATTGATTCTTTTAATGTACTTGTTGGATTTGATTTTCTAGTATTTTATTGAGAATTCTGGCATCCATGTTCATCAGAGATACTGGCTTATAGTTCTCTTTTTTTGTGGTGTCTTTATCTGGTTTTGGTATCAGGGTAATGCTGGCCTCATAGAATGAATTTGGAAATTTTCCTTTTCTATTTTTTGAAATAGTTTGAGAAGAATAGGTATTAACTCTTTTTTAAATCTCTGGTTAAATTTGCATGTGAAGCCATCTGGCTCTGGACTTTTGATTGTTGGAAGTTTTTTTTATTACTGATTCAATTTCTTTGCTGGTTGGGCTGTTCAAGTTTTCTATTTCTTCCTATTTCAATTTTGGTAGTTTATATGTTTCTAGGAATTAATCCATTTCTTCCAGGTGTCCAGTTTGTTGGCATATAGTTTTTCTTAATATTCTCTCATAATTGTTTGTATTTGTGATATTGGTTGTTATTTCTCCTCTGTCATTTGTGATTTTATTTATTTGGGTCCTTCCTCGTTTCCATAAAATTCGCTAGGGGGGGTTATCAATTTTATTAATTTTTTTTCAAAGAAAGTCCTTAATTTTCTTGGTTTCCCTTCATCCTTCCCTTCATCCCTTCATCCTTTCCCGTCAATGAGGTACATTGCATTCGAGGTTCCCTCTTTTAAATTACGGACAGTCCCTAAAACCCAGTTCACACCATGTTGTCACCTTCTCTTGCTCTCAGAGATAATGAGCTCAGTTATCCTCATGGCCTCAACTCTAACCTCAACTGGAATGATTTACAAACCTCTATCATTACACCTGCCCAAATGAGAGCATCTCATCATTAAAGGTGATCTAAGAGATTTAATTCAGACACCCTTCCAGGAAAGAAATACACAGCACAACTTTGTGATCCTGCCTCTAAACACTCATCTAAACTGAGCAGCTGCTGACCCGCCAGTCACTGCATTCGACATCTATTTTTAGCTAGCTCAATCCATAACATTGCTCTTCTATTAAGCTTTCTAACTTTTATCCATCAGTGCCATTTCCTTCTGTCTTCTGGTTTACACTGAATCAGTGTATTCCTCTTCTATATGCTAAAGCTTCTTTATATATTTGAAAAAGCCTGAAGGATTGCCTTTAGTTCACTGGTTCTCAGTCAGGAGAGTTTTGTGCTCTGGGGGGTATTGAGTAGTGCCTGGAGACACTCTGGTTTCACCATTTGGGGGATATCTAGTGGAATGCTGGAAAATGCCCTACAATACAGAAGCCCAGCCACCCCCCCCCCCAATAACAAAGATTTTCCCAGCTCAATATGCCAATCATGGCTTGAAACCCTCTTCCAGTGTGAATCATTACCATTGTGGTTACACTTTCCTTGTTACACCCCAGATTAAAATTTTAACTGTTAAAATATGGTACAAGGAATTAATACTTCAGATAAAGACCAAGGATCCGTTTACCTGAATTTCGGTCCCATCAACATACTCAAATATTTTAACATAAGAAATGTATCACCTCCAACCTACTGTGCCGAAGCAGAACTCATGATAAACATTCATAATGATTAAAAAAACCTAACATCCATCCAGTAATATGTACCAAGCATTATGTTCTATGTTTTACCCGTATTATTTAATGACCACAAACACACATGATATACTATGTATACTGTTATGTACTTATTAAAAAGATAACAGAACTGAGTCATGGCGAATTTAAGTAAGTCACCCAAGTGACAAAAGTCTTAAAATTACAAGTCCTCTTATTCTCCTAACTTCTTCGTTTTACCATTACTTTTCAGGTAAAATGTAAAAGCATATTCATCTTTAAAGTCCCTGTACTGGGGCGCCTGGGTGGCTCAGAGGGTTAAGCCTCTGCCTTCAGCTCAGGTCATGATCTCAGGGTCTTGGGGTTGAGCCCCGCATCAGGCTCTCTGATCAGCAGGGAGCCTGCTTCCTCCTTTGTCTCTGCCTGCCTCTCTGCCTACTTGTGATCTCTGTCTGTCAAATAAATAAATAAAATCTTAAAATCCCCATACCGAATCCAACAACAAATCTTACCAACTGTTTCTTTCAAAATACGTGTAATAATAGACAATAATACTATACACATCAAAATTCATTTACATTTAGTAATTAAATAAAACTTAAGTACCCAATGCATTTTTATTCAATATTCTGTAATTCACAGTAGATCCTCCAAAATAGTTACATGCATGATAGCAATTCAGTTCAAGCTGCTGAAGACTGGTTTAATTTTTCCATGAGGAATCTAAATTCTTTGTGATCTAAACATCATGACTCAACTAAAAAGTGTCATCTTTATAATGATGCAGAATGCCAATATAATATTTTGTTTATAATTTCACCTTCTTGTGAAGTGGAGATATACATTTCAGGGGTTTGCAGCAAATGCTTTCTACGTTAATTCATATTATGTTATCAGTAAAAGTAAGAGAAACCATCATGATGCAAACAAGTAGGCAAAATTGAAAAATAGTCAAAAAATATTCTTCTACTAAAATTTTAATAATCTCCAATAAATATTAAAAACCCAGGAAAATATATCTCAGTTCCTGGCATATAGTAGTTGTCATTAAGGTTTCGTTAAATTAATGGAACTAGTTCTTTAACTGATTTAAAAAACTATTAATTGCTTCTGACATTAGATGTCCTATTTGGCAATTTTACCCTTTTTATCAAGGTAATGTTTATAAATGCTTTTGATTCCTAATAAACCAAACTGCAAATAAAAGTTACAGTTCTTTCTTTTAATATACCTAAAACAGAACCAGTTTATTGAGAACACTTGTTTTATTAAACAGCAAAAAACTAAAAACACCTAACAAATTTACCCAGCATTGTTGAAAACTCATCCTTTTGTGACTACCCAAAAATCCCAGTCCCTACTGACAATCCTGGGAAGCAGTGCCCTGCACCCCACCCTGTTCTTTCCACTGGTTCCCATTATGCCGGCTGAGAAATAAACTGTTATTCAATAAAGTGACAAGATTTCTGGGTTTATCTGTTTAATAAGTTTTCCCTAATATATTTCTTAAGTCAAAAGTCTTAATAGGCAACATCAAGCATTAACATCCTTTAATCCACTATGTGGCACTTTTGTCAGAGAAAAACTAGTTTCACTACTTTCTTTCATATTTTTTATATCATATTATACAATAGCTCCTATTGCTCCTTCAAACAGATATGGGTGGGGGGGCATGCAGGAATAATCGGGCTTTCATTTTTTAATAAAGTCTGCTGTATAATAATGCCAGAAGATCTGAAAGGTTCAACACCCTTTAGTAAAATACTCCTAATGGAAATAGAAAAAAAAAAAAAAAAACAGAAAAGAAAAGAAATATTTAAAAAAGTAAGTACATGAGCTGCAGGGATTAAAAAAAAAAAAGGAAAGCACAGGAACTTAGGGAGAAGTATTTCAATAATTTGATTTTAACCTTCATAAAATGGTCATTATGGAAAGGATTCTTAATATGAAAAACCATGGAACTCATTAGGTATTCTCATTTAGTGAAAATTAAAAAGAATTCAATAAAAGTAACACAGTGTGGTATAAGGTTATATCGTAAAGCAGGTTTCTAGTGACAAAGAAATATCCTCTGGTGGTAATCTAGTTGGCCAAATGCAAAAAGAGATAATATTTTCACTATTTTATAGCAATTTGAGGTTAATTGATCATAAAATTCAAGTCTTAAATACATATTTTAAATGATAGTTTAGGCATATTAATCTTTTATTTCACTGAAGAATGTTACAAACCAGGGAATTGTGTTGAAATATAGAAACATCTTATTTTAAAAGGTAATTTACCTCCTAATAATTGCTATTCCAAAAAATATCTTTTAAGGGTTTAAAAATACCTTCCTAACACTTGGGGATGTCTCTTTTCTTACCAACTATAATAATAACAAAATAAATTGCCAACTTAGAATACAATAAAAACTGCATTTTTAAAATTTGTTTCAGTTATTAAGTTGGGAATGATGAAAAATCAACAAAGCCTAGTGGGTAATAGTGGAAAAGCAATATGTTCGTTGTCATAAACTGGTACACTTTTTTTGAGGATTGTTAAAGCAAGAATTAACTATACCTTGGGATACACTGTCAATTAAAATGATTTCAAAGGCAAGAGACAGAAATCTATAATAAAACCGTATAAAAAGTATTGGGACTAAATGGATTGCATACTTCCTACTATGAAATAAATTGTATTCCCCCAAAATTCCTATGCAGAAGCCCAACATCCAAGGTGACTATATTTAGAGATAGGAAATTTAGGAGGTAATCAGGTTAAACGGGGTCATAAGAGTGGGACCCTGATCCAACATGATCATTCTATAAGAAGAGACCCCAGCGGGCTCTCTAGCTCTATTTCTTCCCTCCCCATTTCTTTTTCTCTTTCTTTCTACCTTCCTTCCTTCCTTCATTTCTTTTCCTTCTTTTCTACCTTCCTACCTTCCTATCTACCTTCCTTTCTTCCTTTTTCCTTCCCTCCCTCCATCCTTCCTTTCCTTCCTTCTCTTTCTCTCTTCCCTTCTCTACCTCCTTGCCTCCCTCCCACTCTCTCTTCTTCCAGTGAGCACAAACTGAGGAAAGGCCATATGAACACACAGCAAGAAAGTGGCCATCTGCAAGCCAACAGAGAAAGCATCAGAAACCAACCATGCCAGCATCCTGGTCATGGATTTTCCAGCCTCCAGAATGGTGAGATAATGAATTTCTGTTGTCTAAGCCACTAGTCTATCGTATTGTGTTATGGCAGCATGAACAGAGGCAGATTTCAGTACCATGAAGTAGGTGTTGCTGTAACAAAAAACCTATAAATGTGGAAGCAGCTTTGGAACTGAGTAATGAGTAGAGCTTGGGGAAATTTTGAGGAGCTAAAGAAAGCCTAGATTGCTGTGAAGAGACTGTTTGAAGAAACATGGATATTAAAGGCAATCTGGTGACAGCTCTGAAAGAATCAAGAACAACCAGAGAGAAAGTCTCTATCTTTTTAGATAATACATAAATAATCACAAACAGAATGTTGATATACACATGGATGTTAAAAACCATTCTGGTGAAGTCTCAGATGTAAATGAGAAACAGGTTAATGGAAACTATAAGAAAGGCCATTCCTGTTATTAATTTTTTTTTAAGATTTATTTATTTAAGAGAAAGAAAGAGTGCAAGTGCATGCCCATGAGTGGGGGAGGAGTTGGGTGGGGGGAGAGAGAATCTCGAGGATACTCCCACATACTCCCTGCAGAGCCCCAGGTGGGGCTGAATACCGGGACATTGAGATCATGACCTGAGCCGAAATCAAGAGTCAGACACTCAACCAACTGAGCCACCCGGGCACCCTGTGCCCATCCCTGTTATAAAATGGCAAAGAAGGGTGGCTCAGTTGTTAAGAGTCTGCCTTCAGCTCAGGTCATGATCACAGTGTCCTGAGATTGAGCCCCTTAAAGGTTCCCTGATCAGCAGGAGCCTGCTTCTCCCTTTCCCACTCCTCTGTGCTTGTGTTCCCGCTCTCGCTAACTCTCTGTCTTTAAGATAAATAAATAAATAAATAAATAAATAAATAAAATGGCAAAGATTTGGATGAATTGTGTTCTAGTGTTTTCTGAACGATAGAACTTGAAAGCTATAAAACCCTAAATTTAGCAGAGAATATTTCTAAGCAAAGGATTGAAGATGTAGTTTTGGACCTCATTCCGGTTTATAGCTAAGTGCAAGAGGAGAGATGATTTGAAGAAGGAAATGTCTACAACAAAGGAACCAGAACCTGGAGATTTGGACAATTCTCCGCTAACCCGTATCGTAAATGCTGAGAAGTCCTGTTCTGAAGATAACACAAAGGTTGTGGATGAGCAATGATTTATAATGAGGAGCTCATGGGTATGATGTGGGGACTTAATTAGTCATCTCCACAGGAATAGAGATGGGATTATACCAGCAGAGACACTGTGAGTTTAAAGGGGACAGAGAAAGCAAGACAAGATGAAAAAAGCTGTCAGGCTTCTTTACGGGATAGAACCATAATGCTATTAAGTTAGGAACATGCTTTATCCTTTAAGAAAAGGAAGGAACCCTGAAGTTAAGTTAGAGATTATAAGGGCAAGACTGGTTCCACCTATGGTTTGGGGACCAAGATGCCACTAACCACTGTCTTGGCGACAAAGCTGCAGCACAGTGCTGCAAGGTCAGGGCCACCTCGTCATGCTAAAAGAGCAGGGACACTCGGTAGACCTGTGTGGTGCTGTTGCCACCCCGGTGGACCTGGAGGTAGGGCACTGAACCAAAGAGGATTATTTTCAAATCTTTAAGATCTGATGGAATTTGCCTTCTAGGTTTTAGACTTGCCTTTCTTTAGACTTGCCTTTCTTTAGACTTACCCTTTCTTCTTCAGATAACCCTCTTATGAACTGAAAATATCTATGCTATGCCTGCACCACCATGGTATACTGGAATCATATAAGTTCTATTAATCATATAAGTTCTAATTCATATAAGTTCTCTGATTTCACAGTTCACGGGTAGAGAAAATGTTCCCTCAGGATGAATTATATCCTAAATTTCAGCGATATCTGATCTAGATGGTATTTATTTTTTTTTCAAGATTTTATTTATTCATTTGACAGAGAGAGACATCCAGAAAGGGAATACAAGCAGAATGGGGAGAGGGGTGGGAGAGGGAGAAGCTGCTGAGCAGGGAGCCCAATGCGGAGCCCGATGCAGCGGGGCTCGATGTGGGGCTCCATGTGAAGCTCATCATGACCTGAGCCGAAGGCAGATGCCCAATGACTGAGCCACCCAGGCGCCCCTGATCTAGACGGTGTTTAGAGGAGACTTCAAACTCTAAAGTTGCTCCTAGAATGAGTTAAGGCTTTTGAGATTGTTGGGATAGAACGAATGCATTTGGCATGTAAAAAGAACATAATTATGGGAGGCCAGAGGCAGAATGCAATGGATGAATTATGTTCCTGCAAAACTTATATGTTGAATCCCTAACCCCAAATGCAATTACATTTGAAAATAGGGACTTTGAGTTGTGATTAAAGTTAAATGAGGTCATAAGGATGAAACCCTGAGCCAACAGAATTAGTGTTCTTACCAAAAGAGACCTCAGAGAGCCTGCACTCTCTCTCCACATACATGTACTGAGGAAAGACGAAGTGAACACAGAGCAAAAAGACAGCCATATGCAAATCAAGAATTCTCAAACCAGAAACCAACAATGCTAGCACTCAAATCCTGGATTCTCCACCCTGCAGGACTGTAAGATTAAAAAATTTCTATTGTTAAAGCCATTCAGTCTGTGGCATGACAGCCCAAGCAGACCAAGGCACTCCCCAAAGTCAAAAGGAAGAATAACTCCCAGGTTTGGACTAATCAGCACCCTAACTACATTGTTCTCTGATTCTCTGACCTATATACTTAGCTGTGTTTCAGCTCTATCCTCAGGCTTGTTTCCCACTTAGGAACAAAAATGGATGCAAGAATTCAGGACTCACATTATATACCATTATATATGCTCATTCTTCACCTAGAATTTGGCTATTCTTCAATAGCCACAAATGGGCTTTAGCCCACCCATGAAGCTAGTGAGGGATCAATCCCGCCCAAATAAAATCATTGCTGTATAGCCATATGTCAGAAGTTAAATAAAGCCTGAGAAATAATCCATAAAATCAATTTTAGATACCATTTATGTAAAATTCATAGGAAAATACCCAAATGAGCCTCCTTCAAACTACTAACACATTTAAAAATGTACAAAGCATCTTGGATAACTCTTCAATCCTTCCTTCAAATATTTTACAAAAAGTACAGTGCTCTCAGGCCTCCTTGGCAAGATAATAAAAGGACAAACAACATCTAATATGGAAGATCTTCCTAGTTAACTCCTCCTGCTACAAATAACCTGCCTAGATAATATCTTAATCTTCCAAATTTTCAAAAAAATGATAAAGATCATTGTATACAATGCTCCTTTCTAAACTCAATCTTTATTTAAGGCATACCTTTTTGAAATCATGTAGTTAGAATGAATGTTTTAATTATAAAATTCCTTAATAGTTTAAAAGTAGGAAATGCTCTTTTTAAAAACTTTCCCAGAACATCAATACATAATACACACAGAGAAATCACAAGCATTCAGCTCAACAAATTATCCAAAGATAATATACCCATGTAACTAACACCCCAATAAAGCAATAGCAATTCACCCACTCCTTCCTCCTCAAAGGTAGCTATCATGTTGATTTTTAACACTAGTTTGGTTCTGCATATTTCTGAACTTCATACAAGTGAAATCCTATGAGTATTTAGTCTTTTGTTTTTGGCTTCTTCTGTTCAACACTATGTTTGTGAGTGACTTCTATATCGTTCTTGTAGGAGTCATTTGGTTTTTTTTTTCATTACTCCGTATTTTTCCATTAAATGGCTATATTCTCTATTCAATTATTTTTGGGTATTTGGAATATTCTAAGGGTTTGGTTGCATAAAACATAATGCCCTATTTTTATGTGGTTTTTGGTGGAATAGAATTGTTGGATCACGGAGTATGAGTCAATTCAACTTTAGAATATAATGTCAAGGTGTTTTCAAAGTTGTTGTTCCAGTTTCTAGACTACCAGAAGTTTTGAGAGTTCCATATCCTCTCCTACATTTGTTCTTGTTTTTGTTTTTTTAATTTTAAGCATCTATGATGAGGATATAGTAAGCTGTATTCTATCGTGGCTTTAATTTGCATTCCCTGGTAAAAAATAAATTGAGCACATTTTTATGTTTTGTTAGTCACTTAGATATCATCTCCTCTTTTGTGAAGTGCCTGTCCAAGTCTCTCACCATTTTCGCAGGGAAGGGTTATAGTTTTAGACTGTTTTCACTGATTTATATGAGTTATATATTGTGAACATAAGACCTTTATCCTTTATGCAGGTTATATCTTATGCCCTGGGAAGCTAGATTTTTTATAATACTATGGATATCTTCTGATGACAAAACTTTTTAGTTTTACAGTAATTTTATTGTAGTGCTTTGTGTATAATTTCCCTATTCTAAAGTTATGAAGAAGAATTCCTATATCATCTTCCAGATATTTCATTGTCTTCCCTTTCTCCTGGAATTTATTTTTATATTTAGCATGAGCTAGGAGTCTAATGTTATTTTTCTACCATGTGCATGGTTAATAGATCCAGCACCAAAACATTATGAAAAGGTTTTTTTCATAAAGCGATAAACATTGAGTTGTGGACTTTGTTAACAAAACTTAAGAATGGCCCACTTCCATCCCAGACCTCTCTGCTGCTCCCTCTACTCCAGAATTCTCTCCTGTTACATTAACTTTCCTGAGGGATCAAGGTCTATAACATTCTATAGAGAATATTGATACTCCCTATAGCAAAACTTTGTTTTAGCCATCTGTAGGCTGTGTTACAATTCACCCAAAATCTTTCAGTACTATTTGAGTCTTGCCCTTCAGGTTCAGTCTGGGGTCTGGACAGAGTTCTAACCATTAGGTCAGGTCTCAAATTCTTTGGTATGCTAATTAGGATCAGATCCTCACATGTGCTGCTGAAAAGTGATCCCAGAAATTCATAAATGACTTTACGGGATGACTTTCTCTCTGTTAATTCCCAGATCCTTCCTGATTCCCTGGGCTCCACTTGTTATCCTTTGGCCAACTGCTCACTTCCATGAATGTGCCACATTCTGGGCTGGGAGGACAGAGGAAAGGAAAAAGAAATGGCATATGTCTTAGCTCTCTTGTAACCACAGCTCTACCGTATGTAAAGGGAGATTCCCCTCCCTTGGAGATTTGGTTCTTGCAACTTCTCATTCCAGCCATGTTACTGTTGTAGGGCTGCTTGGGATTTGGGGCTGGGGGTGAGTGAACTAGGGAGAGAGAGAAAAAATGGGGGGTCTCCACTGCTCACTCTGAGTTTTAAGAGCTTCCTTTTCCTTTTCCTTGCCCTAACTCAGAACTAGGGGATATTTCCATGATGTTTCTTGTCTAGACCTCAATAGTCACTCTCAGGTTTCAGCCTAAATTAAGTTTCAAGTCAGGGGATACCAGATGAAAATAATGGTAAATTCCCAAAAGGTTCAGTGGCACTTTGAATTTGGGTCTTCCTTGATCTCCCTACTGATACTTTTCAGAATTATCAAATAGCTATCCATGCATTTTATCCAGGTTTTATAGCTGAAATCAGTGGGAAATAGAAAGAGTTTTATGTTTACTCAGTATTGCCTGGAACTGGAAACCCTATGGTAAATGAGCAATGGCTTCAACTTAAAGTCACTGGCTGTATTAACCTTAACAAGACATTCAGCTTTTCTTTTGAGTCTTTGAAGCCAGGCCATGATTGACTCCTCCTTTCCAGCTATGGAGGTCCTAGAGGCCACCTTCTTCCAAATAAGGCTGTTTCACCTTCATTAAAATCTGTTGTTTAGTATACCCACCTTTGTTAATATCTTAGCTAGATCTTCTGGATGATTTGCTGTAGCTTCTATATCATACTCAATGGTGAAAGACTAAATGCTTTTCCTCTAAAATCAGAAATAAGAGGGGCGCCTGGGTGGCTCAGTTGGTTAAGCATCCGACTCTTGATTTCAGCTCAGGTCATGATCTCAGGTCCTGAGATCAAGGGAGTCAGCTTCAGATTCTCTCCCTCTGCCCCTCCTCCACTTGCACATGCATGCAAGCATGCATGCTCTCTCTCTCAAATAAATTTTAAAAAATCTTTAAAAAAATAAAATCAGAAACAAAGTGCTTGCTTTTGCCACTTCTATTTAACATGGTAACTGAAGTCCTAAATAGAACAACTAACAAGAAAAAGAAATAAAAGGCATCCAATTTGGAAAAGAAGAAGTTACCTGTTTGCAAATGAAATGAACATATATATAGAAAACTCTAAAAATTCCACACACCAAAAAAAAACTTAGAATTAATAGAGAAATTCAGCAAAGTAGCAGGACACAAAGTTAACACAAAAAACAGGTTGCATTTCTATATACTAACAATAAACAATCTAAAAAGAAATTAACTAAACACCTCCATTAACAGTAGCATCAAAAAGGTTTAAATACTTGGGAATTCACGTTAATAAGGAACTGAAAGATCTGTACAATAAAAAGTACAAAATGTTGCCCAAAACAAAAGGCAAATAAATAAAGACGTCTCATATTCATGGATTTGAAGACTTAATACTGTAATGGTATTAACATCAACATTGTAATGATGTTGATACTATCCAAAGCAATCTACACATACAATACAATCCCTATCAAAATCCCAACAATATTTCTGGGTTTTTTGTGGTGGGGGGTTGTTTTGTTTTTTAGAAATAGAAAAATTCATCCTAAAATTCATATGGAACCTCAAGGACCTAAATAGAAAGTTAATATGATATAATATCATATCATATCATATCATATCATACAATAAAATATTTTATTTATTTATTTGACACAGAGAAAGAAATCACAAGTAGGCAGAGAGGCAGGCAGAGAGAGACAAGGGGAAGCAGGCTCCCTGCTGAGCAGAGAGCCCAGTGCAGGGCTCAATCCCAGAACTCTGGGATCATGACCTGAGCTGAAGGCAGAGGCTTTAACCCACTGAGCCACCCAGGTGCGCCAGTATAATATAATCTTAATAAAAGGACAAAGTTGGAGGATTCATACTTCCTGATTTCAAAACTTACTATAAAACTATAATAATTAAAACAGTCTGGTACTGGCATAAAGATAGATATATAGAGCCAATGGAATAGAATAAAAATCCCAGAAATAAACCTTCACATATTGGATCAAATGATTTGTGACAAGGGTGCCAAGACCATTAAATAAGGAAGGGATAGGCTTTTCAACAAATAGTGCTGGGAAAACTGGATATCCAAATGCAAAAGAATAAAGGTAGAACCTTACCTAATACCATGTCAAAAAATTAACTCAAAAAGGATCAACAACCTAACACAATAGCTAAAATGATAAAACTCTTAGAGGAAAATTTAGGCCACAAGCTTCAAGACATTTGTTTGGCAATGATTTCTTGGATATGACACCAAAGGCACAGGCATTGACAAAATGGGCTTCATAAAAATTAAAAACGTCTATTCATCAAGGGCACTATCATTAGAGTTAAAGCAGGATATTTAGTGGAGGAAAATAATTGAAAATCATATAGCTGACTAATTTTCAGGGATTAATATCTAGGATATATAAAGAGCTCCTACCACTCAACAACAAAAAAAACAAGGAACCTGATTCAAAACTGGGCAAAGGATTTGAACGGACATTTCTACAAAGAAGATATGTAATTGATGAATAAGCACATAAAAAGATGCTAAACATCACTAATCATTAGGGAAAAATAAATCAAAACCACTATAAAATACTGCCTCACACTCATTAGGGTGGCTACTATCAAAAAACAAAAAAATTACAAGTATAAGTGAGGATATGGAAAAACTGGAATCCTTGTGCACTTTTGGTGAAAATGTAAAATAGTACAACTGCTGTGGAAAATTGTATGAAGTTTCCTCAAAAAATTAAAAACAGAATCACCATATACTCAGCAATTCCACTTCTGAGTTCCTACAGAAAGGAACAGGAAGTGAGGTCATGAATACATATTTGTACACTTATGTTCATAGCAGCATTATTTACAACAGCTAAAAGACAGAAATAACTCATGTCCACCAACAGAAAAATGGATAAAGAAAGTGTGGAATTTACATACAATGGAATATTATTCAGCCTTGGAAAGGAGGGCAATTGATACATGTTACAATAGGGATGAATCCTGAGAACATTTTGCTAAGAGAAATAAGTCAGTCACAAAAGTAAAAATACTCTGTTGACACTTTTTATAAAATGTACTAGAATACTCAAAATTATAGAGACAGAAGGCTGGTGGTAATTGTCAGGGGGCTGAGGAAAAGGAGATGGGAAATTATTATTTAATGGCATAGAGTTTCAGTTGTGTAAGATAAAACATTCTGGAGATGGATAGTGGTGATAGTTACATAATAATATGAAAATATTTTATATCACTGAAATAGTCACTTAAAAATGTTAAGAAGGCAAGTTTTATGTGTGTTTTATCATAATAAAAAAGTTGAATGACAAACACAAAAATTCATAAGAAAAATTTAATAATTCTAACTTGTTTGCACCTAAAGCCATAATATTAAAATGAAAAAATATTAAAACAAAGTTGACAAATGCACAAGTAATAAATGACACAGTAATAAATCTCACTTAATAATATGAAACATGAAACATGAACATACAGGAAAAACTAGTAAGTTTTACCTAATGGGCCATCTATAAAATCCTAAATCCAATGATCTAAGAAACTCTACTCTTATCAAGTAAGTACAACATTTACAAATGTTGATCATATATTTGACAACAGAAAAAAACTCAACAAAATACCAAAATATCATAAAGATCTTTTACTGACTAAAGAAAAAAGCCAATAAAAAGACACATAGAAGAAATCTTACACATTTAGAAATTCAAAAATAGACTTCTAAATAATTCAAGTGGAAATCATAAAAGGAATTAGAAAATTATTTGACTTGCAGGATGATAAAATGCTATATATTAAACTCCATGGAATTCAGATGAAACAGAATTTTTTTAAAAAATTGGTGGCCCTAAATGCATGTATTAGAGCCAAATAGCTAGAAATTAATAAGCCTGATTACATTTTAAATCTAAAATTTGGAAAATAATAAAGCAAATTTAAAAAAGGTAAAGTAAAAGCAGAAAACAATGAATTAGAAAACAATAAAACAATGGAATGAAACCATGAAACCTAGTTTTTACAAGTATTCCCAATACTGTCAAAACTGTTACATGGCTTATCGAGAAAAAAAGGAATAGGAAAAGAGTCAAAATTCACAATGAAAAAGGAGACATAATTCTAATATAAGAGAAATTTTGGAATATTAATATTGGAAAATATTTGGCAATAAATTTTAAAAATAAGATGGGCAATTTCCTAAAGAAAATCATCACTTATGTAAAGAAAAAATAGAAAACCTGAGATGTAAATATTAACAAAATTTCATGAGATACTGAAAAATCTACTCACAAAAAAATCAAATCATACAAAAGCAAATTTATTAGCACCACACTCTAACCAACTGAGCTAACCGGCCAGCTACAAAAGCATATTTAAAAGCCTTACCAAATTCATATGGTTTTATTGACTGGGTTGATTGACTGATTGGTGGGCAGCAGAGCAAGGTTTATTGAGCCATAGCTATGTGATAGTACCAAGCTCCCAAGGAGGAAGGGGACCTGAGACGGTTGCCCTCACATGGTTTTATAGGGCAGTTCTACCAAACCTTCAAGCAACAGACAGAAATCTATTATGCCAGTCATTAAAATCTGCCTTACTAATCATTGACTAGAGCTATCACAATTAATCAAGGGCACCAGCTACTGCACTCTGAAATCCATCGCTGTGTTCATGTGAATGCCACACTTCCCAAGGGCTGTCTCTAGTCAATGACTAAGCATGGCAGGGATGGCGAAGTAGGCCTGATCCTGGGAGACGCAAAACTCCTCTGATGAGTGATTTGGCTTGAGGAGTGCAAAGAAATCTCAAGCTCTATCACTGAACTTCCCTTTCCTCTTGATCAACTTCACAAAGATCAGATCAGCACTGTGATATAAAAGATGTTTAAATTCTTCCCTGCTCTTTCCTTTGCAGGAGTTTCCCCTAATACATTTATTGCATGTTTAATCGCATCTTGGTTGTCTGCTTCTCTGAGGACTTTAGTCTGGGTAATCACGAGGTTTAAAAAAGGGATTTGGAAATGGCTCACTTATTCCTTGGCAGGCTAAAAGAACACCATCAGCATTGGTAGTGGGGCACAGACAGTCCATGGAAGAACGCTGCAACTGCTAAAGATTTCACCAGTGGAAACCTGGGGAAATCACCTTCAGGAGAGACTAGGTTGGCTGACTGCTACTATGTTGTATTAATACCTGCAGTGTGATAACAAAAGACTAAAGGTCATTAACAAACATTAGTAACTAAATACAAAGGCTAGACAGTCCCTTTCATAGCTTTAACTGAGGTCCTTATCTTTGACATTGGGAAAGCCAATATGGATCAGCAGCAGACTGATGATCTAATTGTTAGAGTTGCAGAGCCCAAGGTTATCAAATGCTCAGCCAGACCAGTTCTCTCATGCACACACAAGGGCCATGGCTGGGAAAAACTAGCCCTTGAAATATGGGACAGGAATATTTAGAATGGAATATCAAGAAAAGTGCTTTTAAGCATGAATCTGTTGGTTCTACAATTCCCTTCTCTAGTAGCAGAAACAACAGACTTGTCCCTAATGAGCTGTCAACACCTCCTCTCCTGCTTGCTAGTCTGATAACTATTTTTTTAAGATTATACATATTTGCTTATTTGACAGAGAGAGAGAGACAGATAGACAGACAGAGACAGACAAAGAAAACGAGAACATGCACAAGTAGGGGGAAGAGCAGAGGAAGAGGGACAAGCAAACACCATGCTGAGCACAGAGTGAAGCAGGCCTGGTTTCACAGCCCTAAGATCATGACCTGAGCAGAACTCAAGATGGATGCTTAACCAACTGAGCCACCCAGGCACCCCATAACTAGGGTTTAATGACAGCATAATACATCTTGGCCTCATAAGAAAAGGAAGATACATATACTTGAAAGAGCTATACCAATAAGCTAGAATGTACTGGCATGAACCAGGGGAGTATGATAGGAATTGGATTTTGGCGGTGTTTCTTCAAGAAGGATGGTAGGTAAGACTGGATAAGCAAGAACTCATTAATTTTCATGCATATTCTCAAGACCACAGAAGATAAAATGTCATACTAAGGACTCCTGAGAAGGGGATGGGGAAAACTTGCTGCTGGAGTGATTCTTAGAAGCCTGGAAAAAGCAATGGTCAACTGAAAGTGTAATGGAAATGCCTGAGCTGCCCAAGCACATGGACAAGAAAGGAATAAAGAAGCCAACAAGCCAACAGAGGGAATATGCTAGAATGGGTATACTATGTAAGGCCGAAAGAACTACCAACAGATTATGTCCCATGGGACACATCATTCACCAAGGCCACTAGAGAAGGACCATGTTGATGAGAAGGGCATCAGCTTCACTAAGAAGTTCAGTGGTGGCATTCTTCTGCAGACCAGAGCTGACAAGAGTAGAGGCAGTAATAGGGGTAGACATTAAGAAAGGGACCCCTAAGTAAAAGACGCTAGGTGTCAGGGCTTAGCTGATAAAATCCAGGGACCATAATTACCATAACGATCAATAAGACTGTTGGAGCAGACAAGGGGACTTGCCCACAAAGAGCTGTGGAGATGATTAATAATGCATGGCATCTTCAGGGCTCAAATAGGTGGGCAGACAACAAAGGTGCTATTTAACATTTACTTTTGTCTTAAGCAAGAATGAGGAAACAACAAGCTGAGAACTGTTCTCTCAACAGAAAAATCATGATCCTCTGTCCAGTTTCCAGATAAGCTAATTTCCAGATCGAGATCCCCATTGACTGAATAGGTAGCTGGGTCCATAGAAGAAAGAACATCTTGAAACATCTTGAAAAGTGTGTAAAGTGATCCTCAAGGGGATCTTTGTGATTCCTATCCATGATTCTGTATATTTATGTGTGTATATATATATATATATATATATATATATAGGCATATAATGGTTTTATATATATATAGTACAAGAGGAATAAGTGGATATTTTAATTAATATCAGATGCTGGGAGAGAGATGACACAGATACTCATGCATTAAATGTCAATAATGGCCCCTTGTTAGATTTGGGGTGTCTTCAGGAGTCATGTAACAAATTTTTGCTAAATTCTGGCTCACTGTGGACCAACTGTGTCTATGGATCCAAGCAGTGATAATTTCCCCAGTTCTTAAGTGTATAATAAGAATTCATGGAGAAGGTGGTTAGAGCAACCTCTACATTGTGTCCCTGGCCTGTGGGTAAGATCTATCACAGCAAGAAAGACCACACGGCAACCTCTAGAACTACCCTCCATCTGGTTAAGATGGTAAATTAAAAGCATTGTCATCCTAGGGGCTTAGTGCAAGTATGTACCACCTTAAAATTCTAAAAGGTGCAAGGGCAGTGGTACCTACTCTATCTCCATTTAATTTACCAGGCTTAACATTTTAGATTCACACAGACTTATCTTTCCACCTTACATACCAGACAAAAACATTTATTTTTATTTTTTTATTATGTTAGGTTAGTCTCCATACAGTGCATTCTTAGTTTTGGATGTAGTGTGCCATTATTCATTGTTGGCGTGTAACACCCAACATTTATTTTTTAAAATAATTCCCTTCTAGTTTTCTAATCATTTACTATGATATACTACAGACTCTCACAATAAGAAAATCCTTTAGTTCTATATATGAAAGAACTGAGATTTTCACCTAACTATGAGCTACTTATGATTGTAGAGAAAGCTAAGATCAGAGCGAGGTTATGCCTATAAGTGATCTCCCTGTACTTGCCCAATCCTGTTACCCCTGAATTATGCCCAATAGAGAGGTAAAAACTGGCAGAGTTTGTGAACCGGCCTCCATCGAATCATGGCTAAACTGAAAAGCTGACATTCACCTTTGCTACATCAGTAACTCAGAAACAGCCACAGCAGTAATAGGGGCCTGATTGAAGGATGTCCATAAATGCTGACTTGTTTAAAACGGTCTTTTAAAACTTAGCAGCAGCTTTATTAAAAAAAACCAAAAAAACAAAAACAAACTTTAAAATATTCTATCCATGTTTTTTCTTAACAATGAGATAATTTTAAAACTAATTTCCATTTCACTACTGAAAGAAATTTAAATGACAAAAAAGCACATCAAATATATTTTATCTCACACAACAGGTAGAATATTTTATTTCACTTTGTCCATGATGACAACATAATAAATAGGATCATCTCTAAGACATGGTACACATTAACACTAGCTTTTACTTAATAAAAAAAGCTATTGAACTTAAATATGCATACAAATTCAAAAGCTTAAAATAAAACCCTAAACATTTAATAATTTACATATATATTCAACTTTGTGAATTTTTATACAGAGTTGAACTTTTCAGTATATTTCCATCCACACTTTTCTGCATCAAAAACCAGTTTTATTTTGATGCTTTAATAATGGTTGTTCGATTATAACTTCTAATACTTTCCAAAAACATACTAGTCCCTGATAAATAGCCCTAAAATCCATTTATACTCAGAAGAACAAAGTCATAAAACATTAAGTATATTTAAGATATTTCCTCTTTTCATTTTTAAGGGACAAATTTAAAGTATGCACACATTAGTGATAAATGTGTTTATAGCATTAAATTCTGGAAATCACAACTTTTAAAGGGACAGAGACAAACAGGACTGTTTTCAGAGTAAAGTGACCAAAGTGACAAAGGCTTCAACAACAGAAGAGGATAAAGAGACAGGGAATATGTAAATTGGAAAAAAGAGTTTAGAAAACTGAAGGGCTATAAATGGAGATGAGAGATGAGACTTGCTCTGTGTTGGACCATATGGATGAATGAGAAGTGGTGTTATGGGGAGACAGATTTCATCTCAATTATAAAGAACAATTAGTTATCTGAAGATAGAAAATGCTATCTCAGGAGATGGTGCGATTTCGCCATTAAAGGCATTCGGGCATAAGCTAGATGAGGGGTTGGGCAAATTATGTCTACAGGCAGAACTCAGCCCACCAGCTGTTTTTGTAATAAAGTTTTATTGGAATAGAGCCACTCCCATTTGTTTCCTTATTGGCTCTATCTGCTCTAATACTATAGCAGCAGGTTTGCATACATGCAACAGAGATGGTATAGCCCACAAATCCTGAAATATTTGGCCCTTTACAGAAAATGTTTGCTGACCCCTGTGGGGACGGTATTAGAAATTTAAGTATTGTATGGATATCTGGACAAGATAACCAACAATGGTTACACTGGTGTTTACAAAGTGCTTGGCATATCATCTATGTCAAGGATTGAGCTGTACGGGTTTCTTTACTTAGTATAAACCAACCCAGCCAACTTGGTGAATGGAGGCTAAAATTCATACTGCACTCTGTAAAGCTGTGTGCCATGATATAGGGCTATATCTGCCAAAAGGAGGACACAAATTTTCTAATCTGCATGAAGGCACCCAGTGGGCCAGCACAACCTGCACATACAATAATCATATTAACAAAAATAACCTCTCTTCCTATCCAGATGATCTAAGATGCCATAATAAGATATCCTATCACTGACTCACTGCCTCGCCCAATTCAATGTTTCTTTATTTACATCCCATGGAAATAATAGATGTTCCCTGAAAGAGTTTTCATGTTTTGAGAAACGCTACAAACTCTACCTTCTCTTTTAGAAAGATACATTGCAAATTAGCACATTAAAAACTCTAAGGGGAAAAAAAAACTTGTAACATCAGGAGTAGAAGTAATGTTAGTTGTAAGCAAACTAAAAGAGCCCTATTTTCCAGAGTTGTTAATTACAGAAACTTTCTTATTAACTTACCTCAGATACCTCAGATAATAGTGTTCTAGGGAATGATGATCTACTCAAAGTCATATTTAGCATTTCCAGACGAGAAGTTCACTGAGAACAATAAATACATTCCCTACAGATTTTGAGTATAGTGTGCTAAATGTGATAATATCCTAACAAACAACTGAACTGATTTAATGCTATACCTAATCAATATAGTAAATATACTGCTAATTTCATTAAATAAAGCAGGCCTTAATGACCTATGCAACAGGAACATAAAGTTATTATCTTCTTTCCACTGACTCCATTATCAATTAAATAGTACAATAGCAAAATAATCTTGACAAGTATATTTCAAGTATACTTGACAAGTATATTTCAGCTCTTTGGTATATATTTAAGCATATAAAACCATTCAAGACACATTATTATATTTTAGGGTTAGAGATTTGATAAATTCCCTAACAGGTTGACAGAACATCATCAGAATATAGGTTTAATAAATTCAAAGTCAATAAAAGCAAATTACCTGAAGAAGGTGACAAAAAACTGCACAAGATCCATGATTGTATTGTGTTGTGAGAATGCAATCTGAAAAATCAAAATAAAAGAAAGTTTGAAACTCAATATATGTTCTTTCCCAATATCTGTGGTGATGTTTCATGGCATTTGTAAAACAAGATTTGGAAATCATAAAAAGATTTGGATCACTATATTATAAATCATGTATGCTGAAATCAAAGCTTCATCTAGAACACCTAGTAAAGTTAACAACCAACAATGATGACTTTTAAATATGCTATTACATAAATGATTTTAAAAAACTATTACAGCTGGAGGAGTCAAGATGGCGGAGAACTAGCTGGCTGAGATGACATCAGGTAGCAGGAGATCAGCTAGATAGCTTATCAAACCACTGCGAACACCTACAAATCCAACAGGAGATCGAAGAGAAGAGCAACAATTCTAGAAACAGAAAATCAACCACTTTCTGAAAGATAGGGCTGGCGGAGAAGTGAATCCAAAGCAACAGGAAGATTGACTGCAGGGGGAGGGGCCGGCCCCTGCCAAGCGGCAGAGCAACAGAGCACAAAATCAGGACTTTTAAGTCTGCTCCACTGAGGGACATCGCTCCAGAGGCTAAACCGGGGTGAAGCTTACACGAGGTCAGAGTGGCCCCAGGTCCCGCAGGGTCACAGAAGGATTGGGGGTGTCTGAGTGTCACAGAGCTCACAGGTATCAGAACGGAGAAGCCGGCTACAGAGACAGGGCCGAGGAGGGAGCTCTCAACTCGGGGTTACCTTGAACTGTAATCCGTGGCACAAGCAACTGCTCTGTGAGTGGGATCCCCACAAGATCCAGGGAGAAACATCCTGGAAGAGCTCAGGGAACAGTGGGGTTTGGAAACTCCAGGCAGAGTTGCATGCCAGAGATAGAGACACTTGGTCACAGGCTGGGTGAGCTCGGAGCGTGGCCGGAGGCCAGGGAGATGGGAGTGATTGAACACTTTTCTCTGAGGGGGCACTGAGGAATGGGGCCCCAGGCTCTCGGCTCCTCCAGGCTGGAGACTGGGAGGCCGCCATTTTCATTCCCATCCTCCAGAACTCTACGGAAAGCGTTCAGGGAACAAAAGCTCCTGTAAGCGAACCCGACCCGATTACTTAGACCAGCCCCTAGTAAGGTCGGTGCAATTCCGCCTCGGGCAAAGACACTTGAGAATCACTGCAACCGGCCCCTCCCACAGAAGATCAACAAGAAATCCAGCCAAGACCAACTTCACTTACCAAGGCAAACAGAGGAATTCCAGAGGAGGAGAAAGCAAACCATGGAATTCATGGCTTTCTCCCCATAATTCTTTAGTCTTGCAGTTAATTAATTTTTGTTATTTTATTTTTTTTCTGTGCTAAATTTTTTAAAAACTTTTACCCTTTCTTATTTTAACGTTTTTTAACTAGTTTATCTTAACAATACCATTAAAAAAAATAATAATAATCTTTTTTGAAACTTCATTATTATTCTCATATTTTATCCTTCATTGTATCTAACTTTATTTTTTGTATAAACATAGGGTTCTTTCTTCTAAAAAATTTGGGGTACAGAATCTTCTAATAAATCAAAATATACCCTAAATCTAGCTTCGGGCTTGTTCTAGTCTCCAACCTGAGCAAATTCTCTCCACTTTCTTTTTCTTTATTCTCCCAACCAACATTATCAACTCCTTTTTTAGAAATTTAAAAAATTTATTTTCTTTTTCATCTTTATAGTCATATTCCATCCCTTCATTGTATTTACCCTTATATATGTTTATCATTCCTTAAAATTTTGGGAGGTAGTTTCCTCTAAAAGACCAAAATACTCCGAAAATTAAGTGGGTGACCCTGTTATAGTCACCAGTCTAATATGTGCATGTGTGTGTGTGTGTGTGTGTGTGTGTGTGTATATAGATAGATAGAGATATTCTTTTTTATATTTTTCTTTGTTTTCTTTTTTAAAATTTTTTTTCTGAACTTCTGATTTGAGGTCTCTTCTGATTTGGTTAAAGCACATTTTCCTGGGGTCTTTGCCACCCTTTTAGTATTTTATTTGCTCCTTCATATATATCTGGAAAAAATGACAAGGCGGAAAAACTCACCACAAAAAAAATATTGAAAGGGGTCCTCTAAGCAAAGAGAGACCCTGAAAGTAGTAGACCAGAAAGGAACAGAGACAATATAACAGTAACAGTCACCTTACAGGCAATACAATGGCACTAAATTCATATCTCTCAATAGTTACCCTGAATGTTAATGGGCTAAATGCCCCAATCAAAGACACAGGTATCAGAATGAATAAAAAAACAAAACCCATCAATATGCTGCCTACAAGAAACTCATTTTAGACCCGAAGACACCTCCAGATTTAAACTGAGGGAGTGGAAAACAATTTACCATGCTAATGGACATCAGAAGAAAGCAGGAGTGGCAATCCTTTTATAAGATCAATTAGATTTTAAGCCAAAGACTATAATAAGAGATGAGGAAGGACACTATATCATATTCAAAGGGTCTGTCCAACAAGAAGATCTAACAATTTTAAGTATCTATGCCCCTAACGTGGGAGAAACCAACTTTATAAACCAGTTAATAACAAAATCAAAGAAACAAATTGACAATAATACAATAATAGTAGGGGACTTTAACACCTCCCCTCACTGAAATGGACAGATCATCCAAGCAAAAGATCAACAAGGAAATAAAGGCCTTAAATGACACACTGGACCAGATGGACATCACAGATATATTCAGAACATTCCATCCCAAAGCAACAGAATACATATTCTTCTCTAGTGCACATGGAAACATTCTCCAGAATAGATCACATCCTGGGTTATAAATCAGGTCTCAACCGGTATCAAAAGATTGGGATCATTCCCTGCATATTTTCAGACCACAATGCTCTGAAGCTAGAACTCAATCACAAGAGGAAAGTTGGAAAGAACCCAAATACATGGAGACTAAACAGCATCCTTCTAAAGAATAAATGGGTCAACCGGAAACTGAAGAATTGAAAAAATTCATGGATACAAATGATAATGAAAACACAATGGTTCAAAATCTGTGGGACACAGCAAAGGCAGTCCTGAGAGGAAAATATATAGTGATATAAGTCTTTCTCAAGGAACAACACCTAACCCTATACTTTCTCAAATACCTGTATTTCTCAAATACAACACCTAACCCTACACTTAAAGGAGCTGGAGAAAGAACAACAAAGAAAGCCTAAAGCCAGCAGGAGAAGAGAAATCATAAATATCAGAGCAGAAATCAATGAAATAGAAACCAAAAAACAAACAAACCAACCAAAAAAAAAAACAAAAAACAAAAACAATAGAACAAATCAATGAAACTAGGAGCTGGTTCTTTGAAAGAATTAATGAGATCGATAAACCACTGGCAAAAATTATCAAAAAGAAAAGAGAAAGGACCCAAATAAAATCATAAATGAAAGAGGAGAGATCACAACCAACACCAAAGAAATATAAACAATTATAAGAACATACTATGAGCAACTCTACGCCAACAAATTTGACAATCTGGAAGAAATGGATGAATTCCTAAAGACATATAAACTGCCACAACTGAACCAGGAAGAAAAAGACCCATTATCAGTAAGGAGATTGAAACAGTCATCAAAAATCTCCAAACAAATAAAAGCCCAGGGTCAGACAACTTCCTAGGGGAATTCTACCAAACATTTAAAGAAGAATTAATTCTTATTCTTCTGAAACTGTTCAAAAAAGAAATGGAAGGAAAACTTCCAAACTCATTTTAGGA
Organism: Lontra canadensis; assembly: GCF_010015895.1. Taxonomy (NCBI): domain Eukaryota; kingdom Metazoa; phylum Chordata; class Mammalia; order Carnivora; family Mustelidae; genus Lontra; species Lontra canadensis. Next base: position 4,875,134 of record NW_022630997.1, read on the forward strand.
GGCCAGCATCACCTTGATCCCAAAACCGGACAAGGATCCTATCAAAAAGAGAATTACAGAACAGTATCCTTGATGAACACAGATGTGAAAATTCTCACCAAAATACTAGCCAATAGGATCCAACAGTACATTAAAAGGATTATTCACCACGACCAAGTGGGATTTATTCCAGGGCTGCAAGGTTGGTTCAACATCCGCAAATCAATGTGATACAATACATTAATAAAAGAAAGAACAGGAACCATATGATACTCTCAATAGATGCTGACAAAGTACAGCATCCCTTCCTGATCAAAACACTTCAAAGTGTAGGGATAGAGGGCACATACCTCAATATTATCAAAGCCATCTATGAAAAACCCACCGCAAATATCATTCTCAATGGAGAAAAACTGGAAGCTTTTCCGCTAAGGTCAGGAACACGGCAGGGGAGTCCATTATCACCACTACTATTCAACATAGTACTAGAAGTCTTAGCCTCCACAATCAGACAACAAAAAGAAATTAAAAGCATCCAAATTGGCAAAGAAGAAGTCAAATTATCACTCTTTGCAGATGATATGATACTCTATGTGGAAAACCCAAAGACTCCACTCCAAAACTGCTAGAACTTGTACAGGAATTCATTAAAGTGTCAGGATATAAAATCAATGCACAGAAATCAGTTGCATTTCTTTACACCAACAACAAGACAGAAGAAAGAGAACCCAAAACCATATGATACCTAGGAATAAACATAACCAAAAAGGCAAAGAATCTATACTCAGAAACCTATAAAGTACTCATGAAAGAATTTGAGGAAGACACAAAGAAATGGAAAAATGTTCCATGCTCCTGGATTAGAACAACAAATATTGTGAATATGTCTATCTACACATTTAATATAATGTGTAATTGTATTAGCAATCTACACATTTAATATAATCCCTATCAAAATCCCATCCATTTTTTTCAAAGAAATGGAACAAATAATCCTAAAATTTATATGGAACCAGAAAAGACCTCGAATAGACAAAGGAATATTGAAAAAGAAAGCCAAAGTTGGTGGCATCAGAATTCTGGACTTCAAGCTCTATTACAAAGCTGTCATCATCAAGACAGTATGGTATTGGTACAAAAACAGATACATAGATCAATGGAACAGAATAGAGAGCCCAGAAATAGACCCTCAACTCTATGGTCAACTAATCTTTGACAAAGCAGGAAAGAATGTCCAATGGAAAAAAGACAGCCTCTTCAATAAATGGTGTTGGGAAAATTGGACAGCCACATGCAGAAAAATGAAACTGGACCATTTCCTTACACCACAGACGAAAACAGACTCAAAATGGATGAAGGACCTCAATGTGAGACAGGAATCCATCAAAATCCTTGAGGAGAACAGAGGCAGCAACCTCTTCGAACTCAGCCACAGTAATTTCTTCCTAGGAACATCGCCAAAGGCAAGGGAAGCAAGGGCAAAAATGAACTATTGGGATTTCATCAAGATCAAAAGCTTTTGCACAGCAAAGGAAACAGTTAACAAATCCAAAAGACAATTGACAGAATGGGAGAAGATATCTGCAAACGACATATCAGATAAAGGGCTAGTATCCAAAATCTATAAAGAGCTTATCAAACTCAACACCCAAAGAACAAATAATCCAATCAAGAAATGGGCAGAGGACATGAACAGACATTTCTGCAAAGAAGACATCCAGGTAGCCAACAGACACATGAAAAAATGCTCCACATCACTCGGCATCAGAGAAATACAAATCAAAACTACAATGAGATAGCACCTCACACCAGTCAGAATGGCTAAAATTAACAAGTCAGGAAATGACAGATGCTGGCGAGGATGCGGAGAAAGGGGAACCCTCCTACACTGTTGGTGGGAATGCAAGCTGGTGCAGCCACTCTGGAAAACAGTATGGAGGTTCCTCAGAAAGTTGAAAATAGAGCTACCCTATGACCCAGCAATTGCACTACTGGGTATTTACCCTAAAGATACAAACATAGTGATCTGAAGGGGCACATGCACCCGAATGTTTATAGCAGCATTTTCCACAATAGCCAAACTATGGAAAGAACCTAGATGTCCATCAACAGATGAATGGATAAAGAAGATATGATATATATATATATACAATGGAATACTATGCAGCCATCAAAAGAAATAAAATCTTGCCATTTGTGACAACGTGGATGGAACTAATAGAGGGTACTATGCTTAGTGAAATAAGTCAGTTGGAGAAAGACAACTATCATATGATCTCCCTGATATGAGGAAGTGGAGATGCAAAGTGGGGGGTCTGGGGGGTAGGAAAAGAATAAATGAAACAGGATGGGATCGGGAGGGAGACAAACCATAAGAGACTCTTAATCTCACAAAACAAATTGAGGGTTCCTGGGGGGAGGGGGGTCGGGAGAGGGTGGTAGGTTATGGACATTGGGGAGGGAATGTGCTATGGTGAGTGCTCTGAAGTGTGTAAACCTGGCAATTCAAACCCATACCCTGGAGGCTAATAATACACTATATGTTTATTAAAAAAATTAAAAAAAAACCTATTACATAATTACTTCAATAATGTATGTTAAGTTTCACATGTAATCCTGTAACATATTAAATGTACCTAACTAAAACATGTAAATGAGTTTCTTCATTTAATAATGATCACACTGCCTATTAATACAACTAATAATTGCTTATAAGCCAAAAGATAATAGTAAATTTCTACTCTATCAAGGAAACAGAGGATTGTTCTTTCCCATATATTTTTGTCTAAAGAAGCTATATGTATGCATATAATTTTTTTGTTATACTCTACTCAAAAAGTAAAATATGTCATCTTGTTTTATAATTTCATGTTAATAAAGAAATGAATTTTCAGAGATGAAACTGGCCAATAAGCTAAAGTTGTTCTACATTTCTGCTAACGTAGAGATTATACTGTAACACAGTTCTTCAGGAAGTGCTACATAGTATATTAGTCAATAATGCAGTATCTGAATAGAGAATTTCTGATTTTGAAATCACCTTTTCATTTAGTAAGTGTAAATATTCTGGAAAACTATCTAGATTGTCTGTGTCTCAGTTCTCCCATATGTGAAAAGTAGTAATAAAATACCTACTTCATAATGGTAGAGGAAAGATAAACTGAATTAATAAAAATCCTTGGCACAATACCTGGCATATAGTAGGTATAATATAATGAATAGGATTATACTTTTATATCATGTATAGAGGAGTTGGTCAACATAAGTGAATTTTCCCAGACAGCTGAAATTTAACCATTAAAGTATCAAAATCTCTTTTTCCTTTAATAATTTTTTATGAAAATGATCCAAAAACATGGAATTGAATTTCCACTTCCAGGACAAATAGACTTTTAGGGATGAGAGATATCTCCTCCCTTAAACAACTAGAAAACAATACAAAGTATATGAAAACAAAAACTTTCAGACATTGGACACAAGGTAGAGGAAGACATAATCCACAAATAAAGGAAAACAAAAGAGATGAGACTTAGAATAATCCCAGCTTTCAGTGCAAAGAAATAACACTCAGGAACTTAAATGGCATTCTAAATAAGAAATATCAGTATCTCTTATATAAAATAAAGAATTATAGTCAGTTGAGAAGATGGTTTAATTTTTGGCATATACATGATGGCTTAAATATAGTGACATTCATTTCCAAAAAGCTTCTAAGCATTTGAAGAATTACAGATCACTTATACAGAGAGTGAAGCAAGATAACTGCTGTAGGAGATTGGTTACAGGTGAAAATGTCTTAAAAGATTTAAGAAAAAAATGTCTTTTTAAATCGAAAAAATACAAATGAATTTTCTCCGCAGGTGACTATCCATGAGAGTATGTTAGAAACAGATCTTGTCCTTTCTGGGTCCACATAGCTAAGTACTTTGGAACAAAAATCATACTTCGAGACAAGTAAGTAAAACACTGATACATATGAAAACATTCACAATTTCCTACTTTTTCTCAAAGAATATCTGAATAAAGTAGTATTTAAAATGAAGTTCTGCCAGCTATAACCATGAACTAAAGCACTAAAACATTTTAAAACTTCAACTGTATTACCTAACTCTACCTATTAATATAATTAAAGAAAAAAATGAAAGTTTTCATTAGTGATATGAATGATATTTTGACTCCAGTTTATATGTAGAGAATAATCTGGGATTCCACTCCCATGGGGTGATGAGACACATAGACTTTCCAAATTAATACATTTTCTAATTTGTCACAGTGCCAGCTGCAGTTCTTCACAAATTAAGTTGCAATGTAATGCTTGAACATGAAGTAAAGTACTGTTTACAGACTTCAACCTACTTTTGTTACAGAGAATACCTTTCACACTAAGGAGCATGATGATGGGGTAAAAACTGATGGGGGAGGTCTCTGTCAGAAACTGTATCTGAAATACAAACTGCCTTAAAAATAGAAGCAAGTAATGCCCAAAGTAACTAATCTCTTAGCACAAATGTACTCAAGATTAAAAGCAGACTTGGCATAAGCAATCTCTGTACTCAGCATATCATCTGGATGCTTGAGCCTCAAGTTAAAAAGCATTGCATTTTGTTTGTTCAAAAGGAAAGTCAGCACTACAAGTGTGAAAATCTTTCAAAATGTTTCTCCACTTGAGATTATCTGTAGGAAGTTCCACAGGAGAAAGCCCTGGAAAATACTATGTCAGACAGTTCATTCTCAGCCACAGGATTACTAATCAGATTGCACTGATTCTAGAAATGGAAGGCAAATCCAAGGATGAATTGGTATCACTGGTAAACAAGGCCCAGGAGACACTAATTCACTAATTCAAGCAAATTCCCTCATATATGGTGCCAACTTATTCACCCATCAAATAATTTCACTTCAGGGCGCCTCGGTGGCTCAGCGGGTTAAGCCTCTGCCTTTGGCTCAGGTCATGGTCTCAGGGTCCTGGGATCGAGCCCCACATCAGGCTCTCTGCTTCCCCCTCTCTCTCTGCCTGCCTCTCTGCCTACTTGTGATCTCTGTCAAATAAATAAATCTTTTAAAAAAATTTCACTTCATATCTACTACATTCTGAATATCATATCAAGTTCTTAAATTTATCAGTGAAAAATAACATAAAAATTCCTAATGGTGGTGGTGGTGGTGAAGCCAGCAGACAAAAAAGGTCATAATAAAAATTATATAGTGTGTTAGAACTTGGTAAGTGTTAATGGGAAAAGAAATATTAAAGTATCCTATTTTTTGGCAACATTGTGTGTTAACTATAATTTTTTAAAGTATTATATTTTCTATATTAATATATGTAAAACAAGAAATCACTCCTTCGTGTCTAAAACTATGTCAAAGTGCTGAGAAGAGACAGGAGGAAATGTAGGGGTAGCAGAGAAATATGAAACATAACATCATGTTTAAGGTATCTGGCTGTCCTCATTTTTTCTCAATTTAGATCAGAATCCAGCAGCTCTAGGCCTTTTCCAAGGAAACTGGAGGCCAACAAGAAAAGGAATAAGAATATACAGAGGAGAACCATTTTAAGTGAGATTGAGCACTGGTCTTCACATGGCTGGCTGGCTCATTCTTATCCAGATCTCACCTTAAATTACACACTTCTCTAAAACACTCTCTGAAGTAGGTGCTGTCTCCCTTATTCTGTATTTTTATATGAACCTATTTCTTTTATACTTTAGCCTGAAACTACCTTATTTTATTAGTTGATCATTAGTTAAAATGTCTTTCTTCACTAAAATGTAAGCTCCAGGAGAACAGTAGCCTTATTCATATTGTTTATAGCACTGTTATAATACCTAGAACAGCACTTGGTACATAGTAAGCATTTACTAAAAGTTTGCGAAATAAATGAATATAGTGAATAACAAAATTTAGCATGAGAGTATTCTTAGGACACCATACATCCTTAAGTGCCATGAGAGGAAGTAGGTATAGATGTTATTCTGAAAAATATTTTTGAATTTTTAAATATTTGAATTTCTTTCATAAATCAGTAATCATATAGACTATAACTATCTGCTTATTACAGATCATAATATATTATTTTTCCTTATAAAACTGATGTTTTTATACAGCTCAAAAGATAGAAAATATGTGCTTCTTTTATAAAAAATGTTTTTATTTATTTTTAGTCATAGAAAAATTTTATAAGGTCTACCATTTACAATTTTAGCTATAATATTTTGAAATCAGGGTATCAGAAATGATTTCTTAATATGTATTTTCACCTCACCTTCTTAATTTCAACAATAAACATTTTTAAACCTATTGGCTTCTAGAAATTTCTTTCAGTAGGTGAATTGCATCAGACTGCAATCTTATCTAAAATAGGTGGCATTACCTGAAATATTATTTTTTAAGCCAACGAAAAAACAAGACTGCTTTTAAAAAGTGATCATTTATACAATTTTATTTAGAAAACAGTGACTCAAATCAATACCAATAACAACACTGTAACTTTGTAGTGTCCCTGAGAGTATATCTCCTAAGGATATAGAATATTTTTGACTCTAAAATCTGTTAGGATCTAATTGGAAAGATTTCTATTGGCTGATGCCATTGCTAGAACATGGCCCTTTACAGAAAATCAATATGTTCCATTTTGGTTCTGTGGTCTTGCCCATGAAAAATATGAGAAGTTCACTCAAGGTGCATTGAAAGTTAGTTTTAAACTTTAGCCAGCATAAATGCACAACTGAAATTCCTTTTCCTATAATGATATTATTCAGGTTATCCCATAATTATTCAAAGAAAATTAATCAAGATCAAGAGACCAATTATGGTAAAATGGTAAAATTTCATAATATCCTAATTCTCTCCAAGTTTTTAAAAAGCCCCCAAACAACTGACATGCTAAAAAACTGAGTTAGCCAAAACTGTAACAACAGTGATGTTGATAATATATTTTAACCATTTGATCTTATATGCAAATTCATATTGAAAACATGTCTAAAATCTAAAACCTGAATTTAAGATATGCTACATTTTCATTAATTAATAATAATTAATAATCAAAATGATCAACATTTTGAGTTTATGATTTGATGAAGAAATCTCCATATCTTTGGATAGAGAAGTAAATTAATAGCTTGATATTTACCACAAAATGTCAGAATTTGTTAAGAGAGAAAAAAAATGTTAATTTGGAGGACAAATTAGTGTGTTTGTGCAAAATGTCAGCCTGCCATAAATAAACTCCGCTATAATATGAGATAAACAAAAATGAAAATATAAAGGGATGTGCTGAAATCATCAAATTCGTTTAACAAACTGAAAGTAAAGGAGAAGTTCTTCAAACCATTGTTTAGATCACAGTCTTTCAAAATGATGACAGAAAAGCATACTTACATAATGGAAGTTAGTCAATTATTGATATGTCAAAGACACGCTATGTTTCAACCAAGCAATTCAAGATCTTGTGGTTTTATATATCCAATTTTTTTAAATAAATAAAAGCAAACTGGAGCTTAAGTTAGCTATTACTGGATAAAATCAACCATGATAATCTATTCCAGATAAGCATAAAATTCCTATAGATCATTAACATGATGTTTATTAATGTAATAATCTGTATCATTCCTGATAAAAAATATTTCAAAATATAGAGCTAAATGGAAAAGAAATGATTTTTAAAAGAATAAGGCCTATTTCTGGATATAAACATGTGAAATGAACATACCAGCCAATTCTGAATAAATACTACACAAATTTCTGATTATACATTCCTGAACATTGTTTAAAAAAATTAATGGGTTTAATTCTTTTTAGAGCAAATAATTGCCTCACCTTCCTCATAACTTTCCCCCTGGTTTAATGCAGAAACAGAAATGTTTTCCCTGTCTTCATCTCAGAACGCTCTGGTCACTCCTCACCCAGATGACAAAATGTTCTTTTTAAAACTGAAAAATATTTCTGTAATTCCCCTTTCCACAATTCTATACTCTCCTGACAAATATCGTCCTTATTAACCAAAGTTCAAAATGTATTCAGATATCCTATTTTTATTCCTGGATTCCATCCAGGATAACAAATAACATGTAGTCATTATGTCTCTTTAGGTCCTCTTGGCTATGACAATTTTTCAGACTTTGTTTTATATTATTTTCACAGTTTTGAGGAGTAATAGTAAGGTATTTGGTGGAATGTACATCAAGCAGCATTTGTGAAGTGTTTTTCTTATGATTAGGCTGAGGTTACGGAGTTTTTAAAGGAAGACCAAAGAAATTAAAGTGCAATTTTTATCACTTCATACTAAAGGTACAGACCATCAATGTGACTTATTTCCGCTGCTGTTAACATTGTTGACCTGGCTGAGACAGTGTTTGTCAAGGGTTTGGTTTCTCCTGTAAAATTACTCTTTTTAATACTTTTCCATATTGCACTCTTTAGAACGTGTTCTCATGCACATTTAAGAAGTGGGAAATTAACAGGCTACCTTCTTTGACACATGTTATTTACATATATTTGGAAACATGTGAAATTTGTCCATTGATTGATTTATTTATATCAGTATGGTATCATGTATGCCTATTTTATACTTTACAGTATGATCCAATATTACCTTCATTTTGCTGAAACTGTTCCAGCTTTGGCCATTGGGAGTTCTTTCATTTGATTCTTGTATCCTTTTGAAATATTCCCATAATTGTCTTTTGTTATTTGTTTTAACACTTCCTTATTTTCTGGCACTATAAAATACTCCAAGATCATTTTGAGAATTTGCTACCCTAGTCCTTGAATCAAACATTTCTTCCAAGTAGTTTCTTTACAGGAGAATGGTATTAGAAACCAAATCCTAGGCAGTAGGCTTGCTTCCTGATACTATGTTGTTATTGTTTCTAGGCCTTCAGAGCTCACAGAACAAGGAAATATATGTGTGTTTACTAACCTGTGGATGTACACATATCTATAAATATTTCTACACATATAATCATTTTTTTCTGTATTAAGCTAACCATGAGTTCATACAGATGTCTATACATGCTTTTTTTTTTTAAGATTTTATTTATTTATCTGACACACAGAGATCACAAGCAGGCAGAGAGGCAGACAGAGAGAGAGGGAGGGAAGCAGGCTCCCCACTGAGCAGAGAGCCCAATGCAGGGCTTGATCCCATGACCCTGGGATTATGACCTGAGCCGAAGGCAGAGGCCTTAACCCACTGAACACCCAGGAGCCTCTATACATGCTTTTAAGACACCTTTCATCAGATAGAGGAATATTATATATGATAAATATATATATTTATATATCTAGAAATATAGATTTCTAGAAGCTGATTCTGTTAAAAGATCAACAAAGTTCATAAGTCTCTAGTCAAATCAAGTAAAAGAAGTCACAAATTACCAATATCAGGGATGAAAGAGGGGACATTACTATAGACCTACAGAAATGAAAAGGATAATAAGGTAATTTTTCAAACAAACGAATTCCCATAAATTCAATATCCTTGGTGAAATGGAAAACTTCACTGCAATACGCAACATAATATAGCTCTCTTAAGGAAAAAATAGGTAACCTAAGTAGCTATTAAGCACATTAGATTTTTAATTTAAAACCTTGAAAGAACACAACCAAAACAACAAAATAATCAACTATAGGCATATGAGTTCGTTGGAGAATTCTCAATATTTAAGTAGTACCCCATCTACACACCCTATTTTAGAACACAGAAAAGGAAATAACACTTTCATTAACACTTATTTTGTGAGACCAGAACTATTCTGAGGAAAAAATCAGACAAAGGCATTATAAGAAAAAAAAAAAATATATAGACACAAATATCTTTCATTAATATAGAAGCAGAATAAGATCTCAATAAATATTAGCAAATTGAATCCAGCAATATATAAAAAGGATAATAAATCAATACCAACTGTGATTTATCCCAGAAATGCAGAACTGGTTCAACATTCAAAGTTAATCACTGCAATTTACCAAGCCTAAAGACTAAGAGTGAATTACCAGAAAACTATTCCGCAAGATACAGAAACATATTTGAAACAATTCAACACCAATTATTGATTAAAAAATTATCAGTAAAATAATATAGAAGAAAACTTCTCAAAGAACTTCTTGGAAAACCTTTAGCTAACATAATAATTAATGGTGAAGAATGGAATGCTTTCCTTTTAAGACTGGCAACAAGGTGAGTGGAGGAAGCAGGATGGTGAAGGAGTAGGAGATTGAAATAGCATTAGGTCCCAGGAGTTCAGCTAGATAGTTATCAAACCATTCTGAACACCTACAAACTCAACAGGAGATAGAAGAGAAGAAGAGCAGCAATTCTAGGAACAGAAAATTAACCACTTTCTGGAAGGTGCAGAGAAATGAATCTGAAGCAACAGGAAGACAGACTGCGTGGGAGCGGCCATCTCCTGGCAAGGAGTGGAGCAACGGAGCACAAAATCAGAACTTTTAGAAATCTGCTCCACTGAGGGACATCACTCCAGAGGCTAAGCAGGGGCAGAGCCCTCAAGGGGACAGTATGGTCCCAGGTCCCATGGGGTCACAGAAGGATGGGGGCGTCTGAGTATCGCAGAGCTCGCAGGTATCGGAGCGAGGAAACTGACTACAGAGATAGAGCTGAGGAGTGAGCGCTCAGCTCGGGGTTACCTTAAGCTGTGATCAAAGGCACACTTGAGCCACTGCTCTTCAAGCAGGGACCCCACAAGTGGCAGATCTGGAGAGACTTCCTCCTTCCTCCTCCAGGAGGAGCAGAGCAGGAGCATGTGGCAGGAATCTGCTGGGTTTGGAGACTCCAAACGGGGCTGTGTCCCAGAGATAGAAACGCTCGGTCCCAGGTCGGGTAAGCTTGGAGTGCAGCCGGAGACCAGGGACAGGGGAGGAATTGGCTGCTTTTCTCTGATGGTGCACAGAGGAGTGGGGCCCTGAGCTCTCAGCTCCTCCAGGCCAGAGACTGGGAGGCCACCATTTTCATTCCCATCCTCCAAAGATCTACAGAAATTGTTCAGGGAACAAAAGCTGTGGAGAGCGAACCCAAGCTGATTACTTAGCCTGGCCCCTGGCAAGGGTGGTGCAATTCCACCCTGGGCAAATTACACCCTGTGAGAATTACAGCAACAAGTCCCTCCCCCAGAAGATCAGCAAGAACATCCACCCAAGACCAAATTCACAAATCAACAAATCAACAAGAACTGCAGAGCTGCAGAGCTAGAGGAAAGCAACACATAGAATTCATGGCTTTTTTCCATGATTCTTTAGTCTTACAAAGTTAAATTTTTTTAATTTTATTTTTTCTTATTCTATTTATTAACTTTCCCTCTTTCCTCTTTTAAGGTTTATAAACTATTGTATCTTATTGATAGCTTTTTAAAATATCTTTTTAAATTTTCATTATTATAGTCATATTTTACCTCTTCATTGTATTTAACCTTATTTTTTGTATACATATACTTTTTATTCTTTAAAATTTGGGGGATTCAATTTCTTCTAATTGATTAAAATACACCCTAAATCTAGCTCGAGCCTGATCACAATTTTTTCTTCTTTTTCCAACCAACTTAACTTCTAAATTCCTTTTTTAGAATCTTTTTAAATTTTCATCTTTTCAATCATAGTCCAACCCTTCATCGTGTTTACCCTTATCTGTGTGTATGTATGTGTGTGTGTGTGTGTGTGTATAACTTTTTCTTTCCTTAAAATTTTGAGAAGTAGTTTCTTCTAAGAGACCAGAATACACCAAAAATCAAGTGGGTGTCTCTGTTCCATTCACCAGTGTGTGTGTGTGTGTGTGTGTGTGTGTGTGTGTATACACATACCCCCATTGTCGGGTCTCTTCTGATTTGGTTTGCGTATATTTTTATGCGGTTTGCCACCCTTTTAGAATTTTACTCTCTCATTCATATATTCTTATCTGGATAAAATGACAAGGCAGAAAAACTCACCACAATAAAAAGAACAAGAGACAGTACCAACAGCTAGGGAACTAATCAATATGGACATTAGTAATATATCAAAACTAGAGTTCAGAGTGACAATTACCAAGGTGCTAGCTGGGCTAAAGAAAGGCATGAAAGATATTAGAGAAACCCTTTCTGGATAACTAAAATCCATTTCTGGAGAAATAAAAGAACTAAAATCTAACCAAGCTGAAATTTAAAAAAGCTATTAAGGAGGTGCAATCAAATATGGAGGCTCTTACTGCTAGGATAAATGAGGCAGAAGAGAGTATTAGTGATATAGAAGACCAAATGATGGAGAATAAAGAAGATGAGCAAAAGAGATACAAACAACTACTGGAACACGAGGGGAGAATTCGAGAGATAAGTGATACCATAAGATGAAACAATATTAGAATAATCGGGATCCCAAAAGAAGAAGTGGGGGGAGAAGGTATATTGAAGCAAATTATAATGAGAATTTCCCTAATATGGCAAAGGGAACAAGTATCAAAATCCAGGAAGCAGAGACAACCCCCTCAAAATCAACACAAATAGGTACATACCCTGTCATCAAATAATAATACTTACAAGTCTTAGTGATAAAGAGAACATCCTGAAAGCAGCTCAGAAAAAAAGGTTTTTAACATACAATGGTAGAAATATTAGTTTGGCAGTAGATTTATCCACAGAGACTGGCAGGCCAGAAAGGACTGGAATGATATATTCAGAGCACTAAATGAGAAAAACATGCAGCCAAGAATACTATATCCAGCTAGGATATCATTGAAAATAGAAGGAGAGATCGAGCCCTGCTTCCCCCTCTCTCTGCCTGCTTCTCTGCCTACTTGTGATTTATGTCAGATAAATAAATTTTAAAAAATCTAAAACAAACAAACAAAAGTAATAGACCAGAAAGGAACAAAGACAATATACAGTAACAATCACCTTACAGCAATACAATGGCAGTAAATTCATATCTTTCAATAGTTACCCTAAATGTAAATGGGCTAAATGCCCCAATCAAAAGACACAGGGTATCAGAATGCATTAAAAAAAAAAAAGACCCATTGATATGTGGTCTACAAGAAACTCATTTTAGAAGCAAGACATCTCCAGATTTCACGTGAGGGGGTAGAACACAATTTACCATGCTAATGGACAACAAAAGAAAGATATTTAGATTTTTAAGCCAAAGACTATAATAAGAGATGAGGAATGGCACTATACCATACTTAAAGGGTCTGTCCAACAAGATCTAACAATTTTAAATAACTATGACCCTATCATGGGAGCAGCCAATTATATAAACCAATTAGCAGCAAAATCAAAGAAACACATCGACAATAATACAACAATAGTAGGGGACTTTAACACCCCCTCACTGAAATGAACACATCATCTAAACAAAAGATTAACAAGAAAATGAAGGCCTTAAATGACACACTGGACCAGATGGACATCACAAATATATTCAGAATACTCCATACCAAAAAAACAGAACCCACATTCTTCTCTAGTGCACATGGAACATTCTCCAGAATAGATAATACCCGGGTCACAAATCAGGTCTTCACCAGCACCCAAAGATTGGGATCATTCCTCACATATTTTCAGACCACAATGCTCTGAAACTAGAGCTCAATCACAAGAGGAAATTTGGAAAGAATGCAAATACATACAGGCTAAAGAGCATCCTACTAAAGAATGAATGGGTCAACCAGGAAATTTAAGAAGAATTGAAAAAATTCATGGAAACAAATGATAATGAAAACACAATGGTTCAAAATCTGTGGGACACAGCAAAGGTGGTCCTGAGAAGAAAGTATATACAGATACAAGCCTTTCTCAAGAAACAAGAAAGGTCTCAAGTACACAACCTAACCCTACATTTAAAGGAGCTGGAGAAAGAACAGCAAAGAAAGCCTAAAACCAGCAGAAGAAGAGAAATTATAAAGATCAGAGCAGAAATCAATAAAACAAAAATCAAAAGAACAATAGAACAGATCAATGAAACTAGGAACTGGTTCTATGAAAGGATTGATAAAGGTTCTATAATAAGATTGATAAACTCCTGGCCAGAGTCATCAAAAAGAAAAGAGAAAGGCTCCAAAATAATAAAATCATGAATGAAAGAGGAGAGATCACAACCAACACCAAAGAAATACAAACAATTATATGAACATGTTATGAGCAACTATACGCCAGCTAATTTGACAATCTGGAAGAAATGGATGCATTCCTAGAGACATATAAACTACCAAAACTGAACCAAGAAGAAAAAGAAAACCTGAACAGACCCATAACCAGTAAGGAGATTGAAGCAGTCATCAAAAATCTCCCAACAAACAAGAGTCCTGGCCCACATGGCTTCCCAGGGGAATTCTATCAACATTTAAAGAAGAATTAATACCTATTCTCCTGAAACTGTGCCAAAAAATAGAAAGGGAAGGAAAACTTCCAAACTCATCTTAAGAGGCCAGCATTACCTTGATCCCAAAACCAGACAAAGACCCCATCAAAAAGGAGTACAGACCAATATCCCTGATGAACACAGATGCAAAAATTCTCACCAAAATACTAGCCAATAGGATCCAACAGTACATTAAAAGGACTATTCACCATGACCAAGTGGGATTTATTCCTGGGCTGCAAGGTTGGTTCAACATCTGCAAATCAATCATTATGATACAATACATTAATAAAAGAAAGAACAGGAACCATACGATACTCTCAATAGATGCTGAAAAAACATTTGACAAAGTACAGCATCCTTTCCTGATCAAAACTCTTCACAGCATAGGCATAGAGGGTACATACCTCAATATCCTCAAAGCCATCTATGAAAAACCCACAGTGAATATCATTCTCAATGGAGAAAAACTGAGAGCTTTTCCCCTAAGGTCAGGAAAATGGCAGGGATGTCCACTATTACCACTGCTATTCAACACAGTAATAGAAGTCCTAGCCTCAGCAATCAGACAACAAAAGAAATAAAAGTCATCCGAATAGGCAAAGAAGTCACTCTCACTCTTGCAGACAATATGTTACTTTATGTGGAAAACCCAAAAGACTCCACTCCAAATCTTCCAGAACTCATACAGGAATTCAGTAAAGTGTCAGAATATAAAATCAATTCACAGATATCAGTTGCACCAATAGGTGTTCTGTATTGGTATTCTGTACACCAATAGGTTTGGAAGAAAAAAATATTGTGAAAAATGTCTATGTTACCTGAAGCAATCTACACATTTAATGCAATCCTTATCAAAATACATCAATTTTTTGCAAAGAAATGGAACAAATAATCCTAAAATTTATATGGCAACAGAAACAAACCCAAATAGCCAGAGAAATGTTGAAAAAAGAAAACCAAAGTTGGCAGCATCACAATCCCAGACTTCAAGCTCTATTACAAAGCTGTCATCATCAGGACAGTATGGTACTGGCACAAAAACAGACCCATAGGTCAATCGAACCAAATAGAGAGCTCGGAAATGGACCTTTAACTCTATGGTCAACTCATCTTCGACAAAGAGAAAGAATGTCCAATGGAAAAAAGAGAGTTTCTTCAACACCTGGTGTTGGGAAATTAGGACAGCCACATGCAGAAAAATGAAACTGGACCATTTCCTTACTCCACACAGAAAAATAGACTCGAAATGGACGAAAGACCTCAATGTGAGACAGGAATCCATCAAAATCCTTGAGGAGAATATAGGCTGCAGCCTCTTCAACCTCAGCCACAGCAACTTCTTCCTAGAAAAATCACCAAAGGCAAGAGACGCAAGGGCAAAAATGAACTATTGGGACTTCATCAATATCAAAAGCTTTTGCACAGCAAAGGAAACAGTCAACAAAACCAAAAGACAACTGGAAGAATGGGAGAAGATATTCACAAATGACATGTCAGATAAAGAGCTAGTATCCAAAATCTATAAAGAACTTATCAAACCCAACACCCAAGAACAAATAATCCAATCGAGAAATGGGCAGAAGTCATGAACAGACATTTCTGCAAAAAAGACATCCAGATGGCCAACAGACACATGAAAAGTGCTCAACATCTATTGTCATCAGGGAAACACAAATCAAAACCACAGTGAGATACCACATCACGGCAGTCAGAATGGCTAAAATTAACAAGTCAGGAAATGGCAGACGTTGGTGAAGATGCAGAGAAAGAGGAACTCTCCTACGCTGTTGGTAGGAATGCAAGCTGGTGGGTCCACTCTGGAAAATAGTATGGAGATTCCTCAAAAAGTTGAAAATAGAGGTACCCTATGACCCAGCAATCACACTACTGGGTATTTACCCTAAAGATAAAAATGTAGTGATCTGAAGGGGCACATGCACCCAAATGTTTATAGCAGCATTTTCCACAATAGCCAAACTATGGAAAGAACCTAGATGTCCATCAACAGATGAATGGATAAAGAAGATGTGGTATATGTATACAATGGAATAGTATGCAGCCATCAAAAAAAGAAACCTTGCCATTTGCAATGACATGGATGGAACTAGAGGATATTATGCTGACTGAAATAAGTTAACCAGAGAAAGATAATTATCATATGATCTCTCTCATATGAGGAATTTAAGAGGAAGTTCAGGGGGTAATGGTGGGTAGGGATGGGAAAAATGAAGCGAGGGGATTGGGAGGGAGACAAACCATAAGAAACTCTTAATCTCACAAAACAAACCTAGGGTTGCTGGGGGGTTGGGGTGTAGAGATAGGGTGGTTGTGTTATGGACATGTGAATGGTATGTACTATGGGGCGTGCTGTGAAATGTGTAAGCCTGATGATCCACAGACCTGTACCCCTGGGGCAAATTAACACATTATATGTTAATAAAAATAATTTAAAAAAAAGATTGGCAACAAAGCAACGATGTCTGCTCTCAAAATTTCTTAATACCACACTGAAGCTCTTACCAATATAATTTAAAAAGAAAAAAAAGAACTGGAAAGGAAGAAATAAAACTCTATTTTCAGACAATATGATTTTTAATTCCCAAAACTAATAAAAAATAATAAATTAATTTAGTTACTTAGCAGATACAAAGTTACAATACTCTATTGCATTTCTATATACTAAACAATTGAAAATAGAAGTGAAAAAACACAATTTATAATAATATCAAAAACTATGAAATTATATCTGATAAAATATTTGCAAATCACATATGTTGATTATTACAAAATACTAATAACAGAAATCAAATTAGACCTAAATAAACAGATATACTATAGTCATAAATTATAAGGTTTAATAGAATTAAGATGACAATTCTCCCCAGACTGACCGATAACTTCAATGCAATCACAATAAAAATCTCAGGATTTCTTGTAGAAGTTAAAAAAGGAGATTCTAGTATTTATGTACAAAGGCAAAGAAAACAGAATAGTCAAAGATTTTTGAAAGGAAGAACAAACTGAAAGAGTCATGGTATGTGATTCAAGACTTATAAAAAAGCTACTGTAACCAAAGCAATGTGAACTGATGAAAAGATAGACACATATCTAAATGGAGCAGAACAGAGAGCCTAGAAATTAATGTACACAAGCAAAATCAATTGATTTTTGACAAAGGTTCAAGGACAATTCAATGAAGAAAGGATACTCTTGTTTAATAATTGTTGCTGAAATATACAACAAAATGCAAACAGTAAATATCAGCCCATACATTGAAACATATAAAAAAATAAAAAATTATAGTCCTTAATGTAAAACATAAAATTATTTTAAAAATTATAAAATTTCAGGAGAAAAAATCTTTGTTACCTGGTTTAGGCTAGGATTTCTTAAATATAACATCAAAAACATGGTCCATTAAAAAAAGAGAAACTGATAAATTGGACATGATTAAAACTAAAAACTTCTGTTCTTTGAAAGAATGTTAACAGAACGAAGTAACAAATAATCTGGGAGACAATACTGCAACACACATTTTAGAAGGACTTGTACCCGTAATATATAAAGAATTATCAAAATAAACACATCTGGGCAAAGATTGGAACAGATACTTCACCAAAGAAAATATATGAATGCAAACTAAACACATGAAAAGATGGTTAACACCATTAGTTTTTAGGAAAAATAAAATTAAATCAACAAATTACCATTCACATATCTTAGAATAGCTAAAACCAAAACAACATGAAAATTGACAATATCAAGTACCGCTGAAGATGGGAGCAAGTAGAATGCTAATATATTATTAATGGAAATGCAAAATTGTACAACCATTTCAGTAAATAATTACTTACAAAAGTAAATGTACAATTACTACATGATCTACAATTACTACATGACGTGCAATTTGTATGATAAATTTCTCAAGCTTATAAAAATTTGGAAAAAAACCCCACAAGTAAACAATAACAACAATAATAATAATAACAGGAGGAAGGGAAATAAAATAATATATCCCTTGGGATAATTTCAGAAAAAATTATACAAGGGCATGTATATCAGCACATTTGTAATGATAACACTTCTCAAACCACACACATAAGATAAAACTTCCTCTTTTACTTTAATATCTAGATATCCAGTAGCTTTCCAACCTTATTTTGCACTCAAATGACTCATCTTCTGTGTTCAAAAATGTATCAAAACACTTGTGATAAAAATTTACAGACATCAGCATTAGGATTCTGTTCTTTTCTATTTTGTTCTGTTTAAGTTAACCGTTATTAGTAAGGGGATGTACCTAGTCTACTAGGAAATTAGAATTGCAAATTGAAGAATGATTCCTAGCATCATTCTCATAAAAAAAAAATCAAATCTAAATTATGACATCAGTTTGCAGATTGACTTAATAGTAAATTACAAAATCCCATTTACTCAGAAACAGGTAATTTAGATTCAATCTAATTTAATTTAATTTAAGTGGTGATGTATAAGAGTTGATGAGTAGCACTATTGTAGGAGAATACAAAGCACTTAAGCTCAATGCACTCTTTTTGTTTTTCAAGTTATTAGCACTGCAGTTATAGTAGTAATTTTTTCCCTTTTATTATTATCAAGATTCAATTGCATGGCATTGCAAGTCATAAAGAATAAATGTTACCAAAATAAAATCTCACTTTAGGAACTGATGTCAATCAACTCAGTAGCACAATTACTAGCATTCCAAAAGAAAAAGAATTCATGTTTAATTAATAGATTATTGACGTAGTTTTCATACAACATTGCTACTATATATCTCACAGTCATAGAATTTTTAAGGATATTGGAATGCTAAAGTGGTTGATGATCTATAAAATACTCTATTGAAGAAATGAAAAAAATTTAACACTAGAAGGATTTAAATTGATACAGCCTTCTTAAATATATAAATTGATCAAGTAATATATTAAGATGGCCAAATTAAAGTCTGAATAATTGTGTATAAATAGTCACATACTCAAACTTTCCTACTCTGGTAAATGATCTGAAGGAGAAATAATCATTTCCTTGATTTCTAAATTGCTACTAGTAAGTATAAGATTTATGATGCTGTAAGAATTAAACTTTTACAATACATATAACTCCATAACAACTCAGAAAGTAAAGGAAAAAAAATTGGTACAATACTTACAAAAAAGTAAAATAAAAATCCTCAACAAAGATGTTTCATTCCTCAAACACTTTAATAAACATTAAAAAAAAATCATTGAGCCAGTGGATTTTGGCAGAAACAATGCTTTCAGAAGGAGAGGTCATAATTTGCCCTTTAATTCAGCAATTATCACAATCTTGACCCACATGCAGTCTTAACACCACAAGGACTGTTTGTTTGTCATATAATTCACCTCTAGTTGTTTGGCTTTTTTTTCTGTTTTTTTGTTTTGTTTCGTTTTTACTATTGAGTTGTATGAGTTCTTGATATATTTTGGATATTAAACCCTTATCAGATACATGATTTGGAAATATGTTCTCCCAATTTGTAGGTTGCCCCTTTATCTTATTGATGGTTTCTTTTGCAATACAGAAGTTTTTTCTTTGATCTTCAGGGGCCCTGGATGTCAGCTGAGGCACTCAGTTTTGAACAAATGTTTCAGATGTGAAAGTTGCTATGAAAGTAGTTAATGTTCTCACTTAACAACAATAAAATGGTTAATTACTGAAGTAAAGAATGCTTATTTTGGTAAACATTCTTCAATATATAAATCTATCAAAACATTATATAGTACACCTTAAATTTACAGTTATATGTCAGTTATATCTCAATAATGTTGAAGAGAAAGCTAAAAAACAAAACAGAATGATCCATTCTCTTTTTGTTTGCAAACAAGGTACAGCTACCTCCAGAATAATGTCGGTTGTTCTGTCTGCCATTGTTCCTAAAGTACTAACGGAATAGGATGACAGCCAGAAAAGAGGACATGAAATGGTTTGGTCAAAAAAGAATACCTCATGTGACAAGGTGAAATCTAAATCTAACTTATCTCATTTTCTAATCATATGAGAACATTTTAAAATTAAATAATTTTCACTGTTTTTATCATTTAAATTAAACCCCCCCAAAAAAACTTCATTAATCAAACATGTATCAATTACTACATTCTAATAATTAAGTGGTATAAAAATTTCATTGTCTATTCAAAATCTTAAAAGTAAAATCTCAGAGTGTAATTAGAAGATTATTTAATCTTATACCATTAGAGATAGTCAGAAAGCCACATATATCTTCTCTACAATATTATGACTATAATAAAGCCTTTACTCAGTTTTGGAAGTGGAATGCTCACTATTAAGCCTGGCAAACCATTCTTTTGGACATCTTTATTCATTAGAAATTTGGCCTTAAACCACAATATATTTCTCTATAACATCTAACTGACTGATTTTAGTTCTACTTCCTAGGGTTCCATAGAAATTCTACTCCATGTAAAAGTTAAAATTCCTTAAATCTTCTTCATATGATATAATTTCAATCTATAGTTTACCTTTTCTGGATGTATCATAGTTTGTTAATGTCCCTATTACTATGAGGCAACCAGAACTGGACGTCTTCTATATGCTTATAGTACGATAAAATCAAGCAGGTTTTTGTGAACAGATCATAGACTTTATTTTTGGACATGTTAGTTTTTGAAATACCTATTATATATTCAAGTGGGCAGATCAAGAAAGTAGCTGGATATGCACATCTAGTGTTTATCAAAAAAGGCCTGGGTTTAGGTATAAGTTTAGAAATAATAGTCTTCTAGTGACCAGAAGATTCACATCTTAGAAATTTTCAACATCCCTTCCACTGGAGTCATCTGATCCTGGCTGTCCTTCATACGCAGTACTTTTCAGAATAGCCAATAGGCCTAGGTCCAAAAATTTGCCCAAGAATTTCAAATTATCTTAAAGAGTATATTTTAAACATATAAGAGAAATTATCAGCAATGTGAAAGGAGAATGAGAAAACTTCACTTAGGCTGAGCATTTCACAATGTGTATAAATGTCCAATCACTATGTTGTATACCTAAAACTAATAGGATACAGAATGTCAACTATACTTCAATTATAAATGAATAAGTAAATAACACTTAGAAATCAAGTAGGTGAAATAAAATGTAGAGTAGATGGATATATGAGTAGAACAAATTAGCATGCTGGAAGACCAGATGGAGGAGGCAAAGGGAGAGAAAAAAGAGAAAATTTAAAAGAAAGGCTAAGAGATATGGGAGAGAGATCTAGAAATGTAGTCTGATGTTAATATTAAAATTATTAACATTATTATTAAGAATCTCATAATGGCAAAGAAAAATGGACTGGAAGAAGTACCTGAAAGCACAATGGAGATACATTTCCTTTAATTAAAAAAAAAGATGAGGGGCGCCTGGGTGGCTCAGTGGGTTAAAGCCTCTAGCTTCGGCTCATGTCATGATCCCAGGGTCCTGGGATCGAGCCCCACATCAGGCTCTCTGCTCCACAGGGAGCCTGCTTCTTCTTCTCTCTCTGCCTGCCTCTCTGTCTACTTCTGATCTCTGTCAAATAAATAAATAAATAATCTTTTAAAAAAAAGATGAATGACTAAAAATCTCACACCTAGATACATTAAAAAATGAAAGAATATCAAATATGAAACAAAATATTCTGGGGCACCTGGGTGGCTCAGTCGGTTGGACATCTGAATTTTTTATTTCAGCTCAGGTCATGACCTCAGGGCTGTGGGATGGGGCCCAGTGTCCCGCTCCATGCTCAGCACAGAGTCAGCTTGTTCCTATCCCTCTGTTTCTCCCCTCACTCATGCTCTCTCTCTCTCTAAAATAAATAAATAAAATCTTTTAAAAATTCTTAAGGGAGGGGCACCTGGGTGGCTCAGAGGGTTAAGCCTCTGCCTTCGGCTCGGGTCATGATCTCAGGGTCCTGGGATCGAGCCCCGCACCAGGCTCTCTGCTCAGCAGGGAGCCTGCTTCTCCCTCTCTCTCTCTGCCTGCCTCTCTGCCTACTTGTGATCTATCTCTGTCAAATAAATAAATAAAATATTAAAAAAAAAAATTCTTAAGGGAGAAGACAGGAAGATTCAGAAAGAGAGAATCAGTAATAAGAATTGGAATGATATGGCATTAATTTCAATATTTAAATCTGAGTGGACATCTTATTAAAAAAATATATAGTCTATAATCTAGCAAGAAATTACAACGTCCTCACATTTGAAGGGCTTTTCAGTTTCAGATGATTGCTTGTAATGACAATCAAGAGTTTTTCGGTTAAATACTATTAATTATAGCTAACACTAAGTAATTATTATACATTTTGTATGACATGTATTATCTTTTTAATTTCTGAAACTACCTTAAGAGAGTATATTAGGCAGAATTGTAAGATGGCCCACAAGAATCCCAGTCTCTAATGTACACACCCTTAAATTTTAAATATTCCTTCCCTTAAATCTGAAAATGATGGAAAAGGTCACTCCCTTGATGAGAAGAAAATGGTGGCTTTCCCCTACAGTTCCTGACCTTTAGAAGTTCCCTCTTTCACATTTCAGACCAGAAGTGGAGGGTTTCTTCCGCAACTCACTTTCTCTGAACCACAGTGCTTACTTCTGAGGCTGAGGCTGTCTTGAGTTCAGGTCAGTGAATTCCAGGGAGGGGAAATGGTAATCTCACCAGTTCAGTGGTCTTTAAATTCTAACATTCTTCTTTAAACTACTTATTGATGATTACTTCTCAGAGACCCCAAATGGCTAACTTATACATTTGGTCCAGATATTTTTGGTTCTGTTCAGTGGGAGAAAAAGGCTGCTTGCTATGTACTTACCCCATCTTACTTCTTATTTGAAATAGGAATGTTTCCAATGACCTGTCCAGTAAATTGCCTTTTATTAAACACACAGTCATGTTATTGTGCTGTGTATATCTTTTATCTCAGGGTTATGATACTAAGATACTTTATTTCTTTTATTCTATTAGCTAATAAGAGTTAAAAGTGGGATAAAATATCTACAATGATTTTGTCTACACACACACACACACACACACAAACGTGCATAAGCAAATGCCACAGACTTCACAGAGGTCTTTAAGTAATTAAAGAGGGAAACGGGAAGGTATTAAGGATAGTCCAAACAATGCAGAAATTAGAATTGCAGAAAAAGAAGTATTCATGTTAACAGAAAATTACATGGAAAGAAGCTATAGTGGCTAGAAAAACACCTTAATATATTAGTAATTTAAATATGAAATTTGTGATACCTTTATATCAAAAAAACTGTAGGGACTATATATTGTCTACTAGGTTGAAATCATTTATATTTCTATTGGAGTAAATTGATTCTTGTCCAACTACTGTTGGATAAGAATCTTTTGCACTGCTATTATAAAACAAAACTCATTTACATATTTATTAGATCTTTTAGAGGTATAAATACCAATCATTTAAAAACTATACATTATTCCAAATAATAACAAATCAGTCAAAGTTGTACACTCTAGAGAATCAGATAACCCCTTGGGGAATCCACTATACAACACCTAGCATAATTCCGATAAGTTAAACAATAATCACTTTTGCCTATTTCCAAGTTCCGTACAGTCTTTCCCAATCATCTCCTTTCAAATCATAAGTATCTCCAAAAACTATTCTTGGTCCCCAAAGAGTTGATTTCATGGTGTTTTCACAGCAAGAATAGTTAATCATAATAGTTAAACATAAATACAATCTTCTTGTAGGCTCATCAGCAAATCTAAAGCCTGTTGTTACTAAGCCACTACTAAGTCAAGAAAATTTATTTCTGTAGACCAAAAAACAAAACAACTTCATCAGATATCTATTAGAAAACAGAATATTAAAAAATAATATAATAGCCCCTCCAAATAACTCCACGTTTTGAATTTTCTCATTAGTTCACAGAGTCCTGTGTAATTATTAGCTCACTGGATTGTGAATCAGTATTGTTTCTACAGTAATGTGAAGTTACATATTGGACACAAACAGATTCAGGACTGTGTCTTCTTCAGATCCAAGGGATCTACTACCTCTTTATTATTACAGAACATCCCTCTTTAGCTCTAATAATGCATCTTGCTATAAACTACTTTGTGTGATCAACAGAGCTTTCTTTTCATTAGGTTTATATAGAATATTTTAGGCATACTTTTAATTTCAACCATTTGAATCATTATATTGTTTTGAAGATTTTGTTTATTCATTTGACAGATAAAGAGAGAGAGAGAACACAAGCAGGGGGAATGGCAGAGGGAGAGAGAGAAGTAGGCTCTCTGCTTCAGGGAGCCAAATGTGGGCTCCATCCCCAGACCCCGAGATCATGACCCAAGCAAAAGGCAGCCACCCAAGCACCCCTGAATCATTATATTTAAAGTATGCCTCTTTCAAGCAGGTTTTTTTTTTTTCAATCCTATATGATAGTTTTGGGCTTTTACTTGATGTACATCATCCACTGAAATTCAATGTGATTAATAAGACAGTTCAGTTTAGACTTATGATCTTATGACTTATGACCTTGAACCATCTTTGTTATGCACCTCTTTTTCTCTTTTCATACTTTCTTGTGAGCTCATAAAATATTTTTATTAATCAGTTCAAATCCTTGATGAACTTGTTAGTTCACGCTATCCTTTATTATTCTCTAGATTTACCCTAGAAATTATAAAAATTAAAACCTCTTTAGATTTGCAACCTTTTGCAATTTCACTGATATTGCTACTTAGACTACGTTAGCTCTGCTTACCCCATTGCTCTTTGCATTATTGTTGTGTATTTTTTTTTCCTACACATATTTTAAACTTCATGAGCAGGGATGCCTGGGTGGCTCAGTTAGCTAAGTGTCTGCTTTTGGCTCAGGTCATGATCCCAGGGTCCTAGGATCAAGCCCTGCATTGAGCTTCCTCCTCAGGCAGGAGTCTCTTTCTCCCTCTCCCTCTGCTCCCTCCCCTACCTGTGTAGGCTCACTCTTTTGCTCGCTCGCTCTCTCACAAATAAATAAATAAAATC
This sequence comes from Lontra canadensis, assembly GCF_010015895.1. NCBI lineage: Eukaryota > Metazoa > Chordata > Mammalia > Carnivora > Mustelidae > Lontra > Lontra canadensis. The sequence continues at coordinate 4,900,485 of NW_022630997.1, forward strand.
TTAGAAAATTTAACTTCGTGAGCTAGTTGCAATTTTTAATTTTTTTTTAAGATTTATTTATTTGAAAGAGTGTGGGGGAGGGGCAGAGAGGGAGGGAAAAAGAGAATCCTCAAGCAGACTCCCCACTGTGCAGGGAGCACCTGATGCAGAGCTCTATCCCAGGATGTGGAGATCACGACCTGACCTGACACCAAGAGCTGGCCACTTAACTGACTGAGCCACTCAGGCGTCCCAGTCTATTTTTTCTACTCAGTATTCATTTAAGTTGGCCTATTCTGTTCTTCTTCACTTACTATCATATTTGTATGTTTATATCTGAGATCATTTTCCTTTGGCCTAAGCTCCTCCCTGTGGTACTTCTTTTGTCACTCACCTAGTGCGAGTAAAATCCTTCAGATTTTGACTGAAAATGCCTTTTTTTTTTTTTTACCTTGAATTGAAAAATATTTTTGTTGTTTATAGCTGGCAGATATTTTCATTCAGTGCATTAAGATGTCATTCATTGGGGCGCCTGGGTGGTTCAGCAGGTTAAGCCTCTGCCTTCGGCTCAGGTCATGATCCCAGGATCCTGGGATCGAGCCCCACATCGGGCTCTCTGCTCAGCGGGGAGCCTGCTTCTTCCTCTCTCTCTGCCTGCCTCTCTGCCTACTTGTGATCTCTCTCTGTCAAATAGATAAATAAAATCTTTTAAAAAAAATGTCATACATTTTCTCTTGGCTAATGGTTTCTATTGTGAAGTCACCTGTCAGCACTGATGCAATTAGACTAGTCTGACCATGAACTTCTCAGAGATGGGAGGAGAAAGTGGAAATATGCAAGTCCTCTAAATTCTAGGCTTAAAACTTACATACCCTACCTTAGCCTCATTAACTAACAAAAGCAGGACAACGATCTAAACCCAAAGCCAAGGATGAGAAAATATACTCTACAACTTTAACCCAAGAAACTGTAAAATCATAGAAAATAAATAAGAGCGATTACCAGCAAAGGTAATCTTGGACAATACTGCAATCTACCACAACTACATTCTAATTTCTCTCTTCCTCTGGTCTAATCTGTGAAACCCATTCATGGAGAAACTAATTCTGCTGATTTTATTTTTAATCCCTTTATCCATTTGATTATTCTTATTAAAGATTATATTTCTTTAATGAAATTTTCATTTTAGTGAAACTTTTTTTCCTGAAGATTAATCACAGATATTTTGGAATTGATAAAATCTTGTTTACCATGGGGATCTTTTTCTGTAGTCTTTTCTCTTTTCTCTTGGATTTGACCTTTTATTCCCATTCCTCCTAATGACTGCGAACTTTTAATTCTTTATGTGACACTATGTATCAAAAATGGCAGATGCGGTGGATTTTAGTTTCTTCCAGAAAGATTCTTCTATTTTTCAGAAAAGTAAAGAAGGACTGATCATCTTGATCAAATCTGGGAATGAAATAATTTGAGGCTATCTGTTGTGACCCGACTTAGGGAACACAGCGCTTAAGGAGACACAAGTGAAAGCTTAGAGCATCTGCCAGGGTCTCTTCTCCTTGGCAGGAAGATCGGATTTGCAAGCCATTTTTCATCTCCCTAGCACCGTAAGTAGTAGGACTCTTTGGGTATTGCCCACATTCCTTCAGTATTCATATTCCAGTGTACAATAGGATCTTCAGACCAGGTAAATGCATTTGTAACAGACCTTTCTCTGGCCATGCAATTATGTTCAGCTCATATATACAAGTGGCAAAGGTACAGCAAATTGTGGTGTAAAATACCATTAACTCTTCCTCATAGAAAAGTGGACCAAAATCTTAATAGATATTTACATTTGATTCAGTTTGTCCTTTTTGAAACATCAACTCCTTGACCTTTATGCAGAATAATTTTTAATTGAACATTTTATTGACATAATTTATAGATTCACATGTTATAAGAATACAAAGACAGCTCTTCTACACTTTGCCCAGTTTACCCCAAAAGTAATATTTTCCAAAACTATGATATAACACTCCAGAAATTAATATCCATCTTACCCATATTTCCCTAATTATAGTTGAACTCATTTATGTGTGCATTTTATCTCATGTGTAGGTTCCTATATCCATCACTAGTCAACATACTGAACAAGGATTTTTGGAGATGTCATGTAAAGTTCACATCTACCTCTCTCCTATCCCTGTTTCACCTCACCCACCATGCTCCCTAATCCTAGGCATCATTAACTTGCTCTCCATTTCTAAAATTGTATCGCTTTAAATTATTAACTAAATGGTATCATACAATGCGTTACTTACTGAGACTGGCTTCTTTATACTCAGTATAATTTCTAAAAGATTCACCTAGAGCATTATATGAGTCAATAGTTTGTTCCTTTTTATTGCTGAGAAGTATTACATGGTATGTATGTACCACAGTTGGACTATTCCACTGCTCAATGACGACCGCAGTTTTTGGCTGTTACAAACAAAGGTGTTGTGAACATCTGTGTACAGGTATATAAACACAAGTTTTCATTTCTCTGGGATAAATGTCCAAGAATAAAACGGCTGTATGTAGTTTGATAATTTCGTATTAAGTTTTATAAGACACTAATGCATTATCTACCTGAGTAGTTCTACCATCTTATAGTGCTGTAAGAAATGTATGAGTGATATAGTTTCTCCATATCCTTGAATGCATTTAGTACATTATTATTTACCCATTTGATTAAGTGTGTCGTGATATTTAATTATGTTTTTACTCTTCGTTTCCCTGATAATGATTTTGAACCCCTCTTAATATGCTCACTTGGCAATTTTAGATCACTGCTTCATGTCTTTGTGAATTTTCTAATCACCATATTTGGTTTCTTAAAGGCTGTGTATTAAGAGCTCTTCATATATTTTATATACTAGTCTTTTCTTAGAAATATGATTTATTAATATTTTCTCCCAGTGTATAGCTTATATTCTAATTTGATATGGGCTCTTGAAAGGCAAGTTTATAATAGTGATGAAATGCCAGTCAAATATATTTTTGTGGCTCTATTTCTGGGTTCTCCATTCTGTTCCACTGAATTATATGTCTGTTTTTCAACCAATCCTATATTCTCCTGATTGCTGTATTTATGTAGTAAGACAATATAATATATATATATATATCAATATAAATATATATTGATATATATATATATCAATATAAAAAAGAGTAATTCTTCCTGGTTTAGTTTTCTCTAAAACTAAACTAAACTAAAACTAATATGATTTGATTTCTGTCAAATCATATTAGCTATTCTAGGGCTTGTTCCTTTCCATATAAATTTTAGAAGAAGCTTGCCTATATCTATAAAATATCTTCCTGGGATACTGATAGGAATTGGATTACACCTATAGGTCAATTTGGAAAGAACTGGTGTAGTTCTTTGTGATAAGTCTTTCAACCCATAAATATGGTCTGTCTTTCCATTTATTTAGATCTTCATATATATCTTTCATCATCATTTTATAATTTTCAGCATGCAGATCATGTATATGTTTTATTAAATGTATACTTAATTTCATTTTCTTTAGAGCAACTATAAATACTATCATGTTTTTAATTTCAATTTTCACATGTTCACTGACAGTGTATAGAGATATACTACTAAAATGTTCTCTTTATCAAGTTGAGAAAATTCCTCTCTATTCTTAACTTGCTGAGATTTCTTTTGCTTTTCTTTGTTTTTTTTTTTTTTTTTTTCCAGATTCTTTTCATTAAGAGCAACCTGTTACAACAAAGGCCAGCAGGTTCATCAGAGAGAACAAGGGAAAAAGAGATAATGAAAGCTTAGGTGGGGTTGAGGAAAAATAACAACTAGCTCCAAAACTACTCAGACTTTAACTGGATCAGAAATATGGAGCAATTTATGCCCTGGGGGCACTGTTGAACACAACACAGCAATCAGTGGCAAATTAGGACAGACTAGCACGTTGTCATACCATATGTAGGAGAGATCTTAACAGAGAGATCATGGAGTAAGACACTCAAAGAGAAAAACGTAAAAACCACAGTTATCTCATGGTGACTATGCCCATGCAAAGGCAATACCCTTTGGAGAGTAAGGCCACAGGTTTCCCACTGCAGAATAAATAGACTTTACTAAAATAGTCTAGCCAACTCAAATAAACAAGCAAACAACAAAGGAAAATCAATAACCAAGGCTGGCATAATAAATATCCTAATATGTATAGTTTTCAAGAAAAACAATAAAATACAAAACATGCAAAGAAACAGAATAGCATAACCCATCCACAGAATAAAAAAACAGGTGACAAAGACTGTGAGAGGGCTCAGATATTGGATTTAATGAAAACATCAAAGGAGCTATTATAAATATGTTCAAATAGCTAAAGGAAGCCATGCTAAAAGAAAAAGAAAAAAAAAAGATGTGATAATCTTTCATAAAATAAAGACTATCAACAGATAGAAATTTTAAAGAAAGAATCAAATGGAAATTCTAAAGTTAAAAATAATTGAAATGAAAATTTCATTATCAAAGTTCAACAGATTTAACCTTAAAGAAGAGTTCTCAAACATGTAGCTCAATAGATATTGTGCAATCTTAAGTACAAAGAGAAAAAAAATGAAGGAGAATGAACAGAACCTCAGAAAAATGTGTAATATTATTAAGTACACCAACACAAGAATGCTAGAGTTACCAAATAGACAGGAGACAGAAAGTAGCAGAAAAAAAAATATTTGAACAATAATGGTGGAAACTTCCCAAATTTGATGAAATACATTAATCTATATATCTAAGAAGTTCAATAAACTCCACATAGGATAAACACCAAGAGACTCTAAATAGGAAATAACACATTAAAAGTTTTGAAAGACAAAGACAAAAATATTGAAAGCAGCAAGAGAAAAATGAGTTAGAATATGCAAGCGATATCAATGAGGTTAGTATCTGACTTTATATCCAAAGCAATGGAGGCCAGAAGGCAGTGGGATGTCAAGATCAGAATACTTAAAGGAAAAAAATTGTATATCTCGTCAACCTTTTTTTTTTTTTTTAAAACAAAGGCAAAGTAGACATTCCCATATATCTGAAAACTTGGAGAAGGTGTTGCTAGCAGACTCACCTTACAAGAATACTAAAATAATTTCTTCGGGTTAAAAGAAATTGACCCCCGCTGGCAATTCAAATGAAAAAAAAGGAAAAAAAAGGCACCAGTAAAGGTAATTATGTAAGTAGGTATATATAAAATATAGATTCATATTTCTTCTTTCTTCTCTTAAATTATTTAAAAAGGAATTATATAAGACTATGTATATAACTATAATGTTAGGCCTATAACACATAGAAATGTAATTTACTTGAGAATAAAAGCAACTGGAAAAAAATGTGTATTGGAGTAAGAAAATGATATCAGATCATAACTCGAATCCACAAGAAGAAAAAAAGAAAACCAGAAATGACGAATAAAAAGATTAATACAAGAATCTCTATAAACATACACTTGTTCTCCTTTCATTTCTCAGCTTATTTAACAGACATAAAATTATATAAAGTAGTTATTTTAACAGTATATTGGGTTTGTAATGTATATGTATGATATAATGTTTGATAATTATAGAACAAAAGGAGGGACTATGGACTAGAGCTCTCTAACAGTACAATTTCTATCCCTCCCTGGACTTAGGTTACTTTGAATCTGAGGTAGATTCTGGTAAGTTAGCATATAAATGGTAAGCCCTAAAAAAAAACACTTGAAAATTAAAAAGTTACTGAAAAAGGAATTAAAATTCTTAAAGGATTTAAAATGCTTAAAATTCTTAAAGGAATTAAAATGCTACACTAGAAAATACTGATGCAAAAGAAAGCAGTAAAGGAACAGGAACAAAAATGATACGAGATATACAAGAAACAATAAATGAAATGGTAGACATAAATTCAACTATATCAGAGTCTTAAATATCAGTGAACTAAAAATCCAATTGAAAGGCAGAGATCATGAGACTGGATTTAAAAAAAACAAAAACAAAACAAACCCAGACTCCAACTACATGCTGTCTACATGAAACACAGCCTACATCAGAAAATACAAAAGGCTGAAAGTAAAAAAAAATAATTTTTTTTTAATTTAAAAAATAACATTACCAAATAAAAAAAATTTTTTTAAATAAGAAAAGATATATCATGCAAAAAGCAATCACAAGAAGCTGAATAGATATACTAAATAACAGACAAACAGCAAAGAAATATCCTATTATATGGCTTATGAAAGAGAGAAACTTCTGTGTGGGAAAAATATTCCAAGAATTATTTTACATACCACACACAATGCATTCTAAATCACTATAGCACATGTCTTCTGACACTGGTCTCCATTATAATCAAATACTATTATATGAAATACAGAAGAATAAATATTCCCCAAATTTCAATTTGATAGAGACTTTCATAATGGTATTCTGAAAATCAGAACAAAGGTGAAAGTATACCAGAAACTTCATAATCTTCAATGTTCTAGTTTAAAGGAAAGGACTGCCAAAGAATCCTTCATTAAATATTTAATAAAAATAGGCTATATTAAGTGTGGTGGCTTGAATTAATATTCAGCAAATATGTACTCCCTTTTCCCTTGAGTGCAATATATTTTCCCACTCATGTATATCAGGCATAGCCATCTGACTTGCTTTGGCCAATGTAGTATATGGATGGAGATTCGAATGTTTTCACACTGTTTGTCTTATCTTTTGTGATCCACTACTAGAAGACCATTTCCTGGGTAACCACTACCTCTTTGTCTGGGCACCAGAATGATCGTACATGGAGCAGACACAAACCCAAGCCATAGGGCTAAACTAACCCTGGCTGACCTGCACCTTGAATCAGAGGCATCCAGCGGAGCTACACCTAAATCAAATGAACTGCAGTGGACCTGCAGACTCAGAAGCATGAGACAAAGTGGATATTATAAGATCAAAAAGAAAGAGCAGTAAAAATTAAGTGAAAAGGAGAAAAGCATAAGAAAGAGCACAGATGAAAGCCTAGCAGAAAGAAAAGGCAATAATACTTTGAAAGAATTGAAGGAAATGTAGTATTACTAGATTGTGGAGCTCAGAGGAAAGTGTGCTAAGAAATGTGACTAAACAAATCTAGGTCACTAGATTCTGTAGCACCATACGGGCCATTTTAGGCAGTTTGAGCTTGATCACAGGGTTAAGAGATGCTTTGGAAGGTTTAAAGAATAGGTGTAAACTAACTTAGTTTGCATATTAGAAACATAACACTGTTTACAGTGTGAAGAAACCACTGAAAAGCAGTATTTAGGACAAGAGAAATAGGTGCCGCTGCAGGAGCCTAGGAAGAATAGGGTAGTGATCTGAACTAGCTTGGCAGCAGGTGCTTGGGAAAAAAAAAAAAAGAATGGATTAACGAGGCATTTAAAAGAAAAGGGTGGAATACTATTGGTGCAATTAGTTCAATGTGTGGTTTGTGCCTGTTGACTTAAGAACAGATTGAGGCCAACGGTCAAAACCCAAGTCTGTGGTTCAAGCAAAAATGTGTGGGTGTTTGAGACAAGCAGCAATGGATAAGAAGACACAGGAGATATACTGGAACATATAAGCAAGGCCTCAACTAGTAATACTGATTTATAAATAATCTGCACATAAGTGACTATTGAAGCCATATAGTAAATGAAACCAAAACAGAAAGTTTGTTGTTTAAGGACAGAATATCTAAAATGTAGACCCAAGGAATACAGGAATTTAAATAATGACAGAATTAAAATATTTAAAAGTAAATAAAACTTGGTTTAGAAAGGAGGAAGGAAAAGTAGGAAAATGTGGTGGCATGGAAACCAAGAGGAAGGAGTGTTTAAAAACAAGATCTAATAATGCTGTTGATAGGTCAAGTAAGACTAAAGCAAGAAACTGGAAAGTCAGTGTCTGTAAGTTGTCTATGGTCTGTCTTAATAGCTTCAAAGGAGCAATATGGGTAGAAATAGGACTGAGGTAGAAGAAGAAATAAATTGTAAATTACAAACTGACAATGTGGATAAAAATAATATGTAGTATAGTTATATACTATATGTATACTACTAATATGTAGTATAGTGCCTCACCATACTAAGCATGCAATTAACATCTATTGACTTGAATAAAGTAAAGAAAGAGAGACATTTTGATTATTTTTCTTTAAATTTTATTTGAATTCCAGTTAGTTAACTTACCATATTAATATTAGTTTTAGGTGTATAATTTAGCGATTTAACACTTCCATACAATGCCTGGTGCTCATCACAAAAAGTGCCCTCCTTAATCCCCATCACCTATTTCACCCATCTCCCGGCCTCACCTCTTCTCTGATAACCATCAGTTTGTTCTCTATAGTTAAGAGTCTGTTTCTTGGTTTTCCTCTCTTTTGAAAAACAGACATTTTAACTCAGAAATACTCCTAGAAAAAAATTTCCTCTCTTTGCGTAGACGTTTTGAAATGCTTTTGATTATTTAGACAGATCTGTCAACTAGTTTGCAAAATAACAGGACATTTCTTAAGTAGAAAGATCCTCTTTTGGGATATGTCAATATTGGTCTTAAAAATGATAGTTTTATTATTTTGGTTGTCAATTCAGAATACAGAAGATTCCTTATATAAATATCAAATTTTAAAAAACAAACACAACTTGGATTTAATTTTCAAAAAAATTCTCTCTAGTCCAACCCTTCAGCCACATGGTTGTCTGAATTCTCTTTCTAAAATGCACATTTCTGGGAAACCTGGGAGGCTCAATCAGTTAAGCATCTTGCTCTTGGTTTCAGGGTTTCAGTTCAGGTCATAATCTCAAGAGTGGTGACATCAAGCCCTGCATCAGGATCTGTGCTTAGTGTGGAGTCTGCTTGAGATTCTCTCTCTCCCTCTGCCCGTACCCCCACCTGTGGATGCTTTCTCTCTCTCTCTCTAATAAATAAATAAATCTTTTTAAAAAATAAAATGCACATTTCATTATTAACTCTATAAATACTTTATCATTTTGTTCCAGGAAAATGTTCCAGCCACATTTCGTCTCTACTTGCAGCCATATGCGTATACTCCCGAACCATCACCCTAATCACCCTATGCTTTTCTACCATACTACCTATTTTCTGGCTATTAGAAATCAATTTCCTCCCTGATTAAAATTATTTAATCCATTCTTCTTATCTAGAAATCACTCTTATGTATCATGTCCCTTTTCTGAACTTCTACATATCCTTCAAAATCTTGCTTTAGTATAACTCTAAGAACCTCCCCTGCATCACTATCACCTCTGTAACAATCACAAAGATGGACATATAATCTAGAACTTTCCAAATCATAAATAACTTTCACATCATATCAGTGACAGCAAATGCCTCAGAGAATATCTTATGACCTAAACAAAATCAAAGTGTGTCTCTGAGACTCTATATAAAGACATTAAGAGGGAGTCTTTTCTCTTTACTCTCTGGGATTGCTAAATTTGGATGCTATAAGTACAACTAAAATAGAATACAATATAGTCAACATACATTGTGAAATCCAGTTAATTCAATAATTATTTATATAGTACAGTATAAAGAACGTGAAGGGATGAAGTTTTATATAGTATCAGGTGGTTTGCAAATAGTTAAAATTACACTTCTTCTTTGCCAATTTGGATGCCTTTTGTTTCTTTTTGCTGTCTAATTGCTATGGTTAGGACTTCCAGTACTATGTTGAATAAAAGTGATGAAAGTGGACATTCTTGCTTATTCCTGAACTTAGGGGGAAAGCTCTCAGTTCTTCCTCATTAAGGATGATGTTAGTTGTGAGTTTTTCATATGTGGCCTTTATTATGTTGAGGTATGTTCCTTCAAAAACTTTGTTGAGAGTTTTTATCATGAGTGGATTTTAAGGGATGCAGTTTTAGGTAAGATGGTCAGAGGAAGTGTAATTGCATTCTTGAAGTACCCAAAGGCATTTCCTCTGGATGCCCCATTTTCTAAGCCTACCTAATTTAAAGTTAGATATCCTTATTTATAACAAAGAATGCTTACTAATACATTTTGTGAGCTACATGAGGGTAGAGACTACTTTGTATATTTTATATGCTAGTAAAATTTCTTGCATAAGATTGAAACATTAATTGCTTGAAAGTATAGACAAAATTTTATTAAAATATTCGATATCTGTCATTTCTGTATGAAGCACTACCTTATATTAGTCTTTGACTGACAAAATACAGAGGATCCTAAGTAAGCAACAATCATTACACTGTCTTCTTATTTTGTTCATCATTTGTAGAAATACACAAAGTTCTATTATCATGCTAGTAAGTTTCATCTTATTAATAACAAGATTAGACCCATGTGGGGTCAAGCCAAATGAAATATTTTTCTACTTTCCTGCATATCAGTAAAAACTTCTCCTTATTAGGGTGCCTGGGTGGCTCAGTGGGTTAAAGCCTCTGCTTTTGGCTCAGGTCATGATCCCAGGGTCCTGGGATCAAGCCCCACATCGGGCTCTCTGCTCAGCAGGGAGCCTGTTCCCCCCCCCCCACCTGCCTCTCTGCCTACTTGTGATCTCTCTCTGTCAAATAAATAAATAAAATCTTTAAAAAAAAAAAACAACAACTTCTCCTTATTCAAGTAATACCTTTTAAATTGATCTGTTCAATCTATTCAAATATATATGGAAACACTAGAACTGAAAGTGCTCAAAAGAACTGTGATGGAAAAAATGAAGTACCACATAAAATTATAAAAATACTATTGATAGTAATTTACATAAAATTTATATGAAATGTTTGACTTACCAAAAGGATATGATAAAAAGGCATTTTGTTATGCAAGCAACAAATAATTAAATATTAAATTCTTCATACATCTTTTATGCTATAGCATGTAAGAATACAAAGAATTAAATTACAAATAGAAGGGCTAAAGTAACCTGAAGCACTTTCTTTCAACCATACTCGGAATGTTCTCTCCTTGTGTAGCAACTCTACTGAAACAAATGTTAAAATAAATTAAGTAAAAATGATCATAAAAGTTAAATGCTAATTTATCTCAAAAACAATAGAAATACCCTGGATAAAACTTTGTGAAAATAAAAGCGATATTTATTTTTGAATGTTTCTTGGTATCTCCTGGTCTGATGGATATTTTTCAATAGGAATTAGGTTTTTGTACTTTTTTATTTCAGTCACTTTTTTCAAAATAACTGCTTCCATAGAGTATAGTTTGTAAATATTTATGAACAATTCCATCTATGGACTATAAATTCCCTCATAAATTGCAGCTTGGAATCCACAACAGTATGTGCCTATGAAATCTAAAATACATAGACATATGTCTACAACCTGACTACCATTTATCTACAAATTACTCGGAAGCTCAAGTTTAAGTTACTAAATAAAACATATTACAAGTAAAAACATAAAACCACATTTATAGTAAGTATATATGTGGTTCACTCATTTAGTGAACAAACCTATGGCTAGCATATTTATTCTATTTACTCTTTAGACTCAAAATCACATGTAGGATCTTTCCTTCCTCTACCTATGGAGGAAATGAATTTATTCTCCAGCCAAACCAACTAGTAAAATAGACAAAATATATAAAATACTTGTTTTCAAAAATTGGATATCAACCAATGTAGGACAAATGTTCCTGAGTGCAGAAAAAAAGGAGATGAGCACTTAAATGTCAGAGATTACTGTGATTTTAAGGCTATATCAAAAGGAGAGTGAACACATGTATATTCCAGAAATTTTCTGAAGTTGGGGAATGAAAATGACACCTGAAGAGGCCAAGGTGGCTAGAATTTATAGGACAGTATACTGGAGAAGAGACGACTTCCCAGATTGCTACAGAGATTTGCTCAGGGTCCCCATGAGTCATCCAGTGAATACTACTTACTGGTAAAAAAACAAAACAAACAAACAAAAAAACTATCCAAGTTTGGGATGGGGGGTAAGACAATTGAAAGGAGCAGAGAAAAAGATTCTCAAAACTCACATAGAGTCGGGAATATGTCATAGTCCCAAAAGTCAAAGTAGAAAACCTTATAATTCATACATCATAGACTACAGTACCCAGAAGAACAGTGCCTCAGTAATGAAAAGATTAACTCCAGACTAAATGCTACTTTGGTCCTGCCTAGCAAAATATAAAACACAAAGCCTTGAAAAGATCAATTTTTTCCAAAAAAAAACTCCATACCAGAACAAAGCTTAAACTTATTTATCAAAATTGATAAATACCTAGCACCCAAAAATATAAAATCCAGAATGTTTGCTATCTAATAAAAATATGACCCACAAGGAGCAGCAAAATAAAACAAGGAAAAAAAAAAAAACTCAGAAATGACACGAATGATAGAATTTGTAGGCAATTCATACAAGAGTTATAATAACTGTATTCCATATATTAAGTAAGCCAGAAAAAATAGAGCATGTTAAGTAGAAATGGGAGATATTTTCCAGAAAAAAATAGAGCATGTTTAGTATAGACTGAAGATACTTTCTAAAAAAATCTTATCAAAATTCTAGATACAAAAAATATAATGTCTGCAATGAAATATATACTGGATGGGATTAACATCAAACTGGACACTACAGAAAAAAAGGTTAATGAATTTAAAGATACAGGAAAAGAAAATACCCAAAATGAAACACAAGGGGAAAAAAAGACTGAATAAAAAATAAAAACAAAGCATTAGAGAGCCAAGGAACGATTTCAGGCAGTCTAATATATGTACAATTGCAATTCCCAAAGGTAAAGAAAGGTGTAGAGAAAAAAAATTGAAAAAGCTTTCCAAATCTGGTGAAAACTATAATTTTACAAATCAGTAAAACCCATGCACAAGAAACTGGAAGAAAACCAAACCTACATACATCATAATCAAATTGGCCAAAATCAGTGACAAAGTTAAAAATTTTAAATTGCAGAAAGAGGAATAAGACCCATTACATACAAAGAATAAGATTAAAAGCAGTTTTCTCACTTAGAATACTGCAAACCAAAACACAGTGGAGAAACACTTTTAAGTAAAGAAAGAAAAATCTACAATTTAGAATTCTTCAACCTCTGAAAAAGTAAAATAAAGATGTCTCCAGAATACAGACTGATGACACTTCTTTCCCAGCAGATCTACACTAGAGTGTTAAATGTCTATGTCCTTACACAGAAAACAATACCAGATAGAAATCTGGATCTACAAAAAGGAAAAAAAGGAAAGATGAATACTGAAAAGAGTTAATACACTGGTAAAGTAGAAAATTTATTTTTGATATATCTAAATATAACTGACTATATAAAAAATAGTAACAGTGTAGTGTGAATTTTCTAATATAAGAAGCAGTAAAACATATTCAGCAATGGCTCAAATCCCAGCAAGATGAAAACGAAAGTATATTGTTTTAGAATTAAGATACAAAAAAAGTGTGATGTAATATTACCTGAAATTAGTCAATGAAAAGTATAAGAGAAATATGATGAACTATAAAATAATGACTAAAAGAACAAAAAAGGAATTGTAGCTAATAAACCAAAAGAGAGGATAAAATGAAATCATAAAAAATAATTGAAAAAAGACAAAAGGAAGAAAGGAAGAATGAAGAACAAAAGAAAAATAGTAAACAAATAATAATAAGATTAAAACCCAAAGATATAACTATACGTGTATCATCTGTACATGGTTTAAGACTGGATAAACAACATGCTGCCTAAAAGAAACCCACTTTAAATATAAAATAAAAAATAAAGTAAAAGGATGAAAAATGATATAGCATTCTAGAGTTTTCTACAGAGGCAGTCATGATGGTGGACTGGTAGGGTGGCCCTATGCTTGCCTTGTCCCTAGAACACAGCTAGATAAATATCTAATCAGTTTAAACACCCAAGAAATTGGTCTGAGCACTGAGAGAACACATTGCACAAGTAGAGGGAGAAAAGAGGCCACATCATGGAAGGTAGGAGGTGCAGACACAAGATTTGGGGAAAGAAGTATCGGGATTGCTGTGGAGGAGAAGGAGCCTTGATCACAGAGAGAGTAGAGAGAGGGAGAGACAGCAGCTCACAGGGGATTGCAAAGAAAAACAATTTCCCAAAACCACTGACTGAGAAAATGAGAAGAGTTGATTATCATGAGTTTTTACAACGAGCAGAGCTGAAAGACTAGTTACAGAAGTTTGCATTGTAGGAGGTGTTGAGCCCATTGGGTATAGTGGTGCCACAGTGGAAAAGAAGGGGAGAAACCTGGGAGCAGACAGCATGGTCTGAGGATAGCTTGCATCAGATTGGGAGAGAAGGTTCGTTCTTGGAGTACATTTGGGAGAGGTGGCAGTGCCTCTCAGGAGATAAAAGAGACTGGGGGCACCATTACCCTGTCCCGTTCATTAGCATTGGGGCAGAGACACCTGCTGAGGGCAGCTAAACTGGTTGTGGCTTTTTGCTGTTCTTTACTTTAAAACTTCTACTTCCTGTGTGTTTGAGCATCTTTCTGAGACAAAAAAGCAGTGGTCCCAGGGCAGTGAGACTCCCCGAGAGGATCAGCAAGGGTCTGCACATGCCAGGCCCCTAAAATTTGGAGTTTTGAAACTCAGCTGGCATGCCTGAGATAGAACAAAAGTGAACTGTGCTGCCAGGTGGGCAGATAGCTGGAACACAGACAGGGTGCAGGCGCAGATCGGAAGGACACCTAGGACATATGAGGGGAGACTGCTTATTCTTCTCTGAGGGCTTGCTGGACAGTGGCAAGCACAAACTCCACTCTTTAGAGCGGAACTTTAGAGCATCAATTTCTTCTCCACCCATCAGCACAGATGGACTTCAGTGAGCAGCACAATGCTCACAGTGGAGGCCTGACATGCGTACAGCTGCCCCACTACCCTGCACTATGCAGGTGGTTCTGTACTAGGGCAAGGATGCCTCAGAGCCAGAGCAACAGGCCCCTCCCCCAGAGGACCAGCACAAACTCCCACATACACCAAGTCTACTTGGTGCTACAAAGCTTCAGATCTAGTGGAAAAAATATCAGGCCCCTTTTAACAAGCAGACCAGAGTACACCTCCTTAAAACTCACCACACACTGGATAAGCTGAAAACACTCCCTGCCAAGGTAAAGGAGAAACTCTGCAGAGGACTGACCTGAGGGAAAGAACAGCCATAACATAGCAGCACAGTGCACAGTGCATATACCAATAACACTTCTTGAAACACTAGGCCCTGGACATCTTACAACCTCTTCTTAATAAGGGCATTACTCTCTGGAGCAGGAAACAAAATAGGTTTTTCTAACAACAAAAAGACAGAAACCTAGACAAATGCCAAGATGGAGGAATTCATCCCAAAAGAAAGAACAAAAAATAGTCACAGTCAGAAATCTAATTGAAACAGATGTAAGTAATATGACTGATCCAGAATTTTAAACAACAACTGGGATAGTAGCTGGGCTTGAGAAATGCTTGGAAGACACCATGAAGCCTCTTACCACAGAGATAAAAGACCTAAAAACTACTAAGGCTTGAATAAAAAATGCTATAACAGAGATGCAAAAATGGCTGGGTGTAACGAACACAAAGATGGAAAAGGAGATAAATAAATAAGTGATATAGAAGATTAAAATGGAACATAATGAAGCTGAAAAAAAGAGGCAAAGAAAAATACTGGATCACAAATGTAGACTTAGGGAACTCAGAGACTCCATAAAGTGTAATAACATTGTATCACAGGAGTACCAGAAGAAGAAGGAAAGAGAGGCAGAAGGTTTATCTGAGCAAATTATAGTGGAAAATATCCCTAATTGGTGGGGGGAGGGGAAGGACATCCAAATCCAGGAGGCACAGACAATGTCCATCAAACTCAACAAAAGCAGGCCAACAGCAAGACACATCATAATAAAATTTGCAAATAGAGATAAGAAAAAAAAAATTCCAAAAGCAGCAAGGGAAAAAAAATCCCTCACTTCCAAGGGAAGACAAATCAAGTTAGCAACAGAACTCTCCACAGAAGCTTGGGAGGTCAGACAAGAGTGACATGATATATGCAATGTGCTGAATGGGAAAAATATGCGACCAAGCTGTCTTTCAGAATAGAAGATAAAGAATTTACCAGACAGAACAAACAAACAAATAAAAAAACTAACAGAGTTCATGACCATTAAACCAGCCCTGAAAGAAGTATTACAGGGGACTCTTTGAGTGGGAAAGAAAGGCCAAAATCAACAAAGACTAGAAAGGAAGAGAGAAAATCTCCAGAAAAGACAACTTAACAGGTAATATAAGTGCACTAAATTTATATCTATCAATAATCACTCTGAATGAAAATGAACTAAATACTCCAATCAAAAGACATAAGATATCAGAATGGAAAAAACAAGACCCAGCTATATGCTGCCTAGAAGAGACTCGTTTTAAACCTAGAGACACCTGCGTATTGAAAGAGAGAGGATGGCGAACCATTTATCATGCTAATGGACATCAAAAAAAAAAAAAAAAGTCAGAGTAGCCATACTTATATCAGACAAATTAGATTTTAAAACAGACTGTAACAAGAGATGAAGAAGAGTTACATATCACAATAAAGAAGTCTATCCAACAAGAAGATCTAAAAGTTGTAAATATTTATGCCCCCACTTGGGAGCACTCAAATATATAAATCAATTAATAACAAACATTAAAAAAGACCTCACTGATCATAATACAATAATAGTAGGGGTCTTTAACACCCCACTTAGAGCAATGGGCAGATCATTTAAGCAAAACCAACAAGGAAACAAGGGCCTTGAATGATGCACTAGATCAGACGGCCTTAACAGAAATATTCAGAACATTTCATCCTAAAGCAGCAGAATACACATTCTTTTTGAGTAAACATGGACAGTCTCCAGAATACATCACATATTGGGTGACAAATTAGGCCTTAACTAATACAAAAAGACAAGAGATCATATCGTGCATATTTTTTGAGCACAATGTTTTGAAACTTGGAAGTCAGACACAAGAAAAAATTTGGAAAGACCACAAATACATGGAAGTTAAAAAACATCCTATTGAACAATGAATGGGTTAACCAGGAAATTAAAGAAGAAATTTTAAAAATGCATGGAAACAAATGCAAATGAAAACATGACAGTCTAAAACATTTGGGATGCAGCAAAAGCAGTCCTAAAAGGGAAGAATATAGCAATACCAGCTTACTTCAAGAAGCCAGAAAAATCTCAAATATATAACCTGATCTTACACCCAAAGAAGGTAAACAAGGAACAGCAAATGAGGCCAAAATCTAGCAGAGGAAGGGAAACAATAAAGATTAGAGCAGAAATAAAAAATATGGAAACAATAAAAAACAGTGAATAGATCAATGAAACAAGGAGCTTATTCTCTGAAAGAACTGCTAAAATTGATAAACTCCTAGCCAGACTTTTCAAAAAGAGACAGAAAGCAGCCAAATAAGTAAAATCATGAATGAGAGAGGAGAGATCATAACCAACACCACAGAAATGCAAACAATTTTAAGAGAATATTATGAAAAAATGTACGCCAGCAAACTGGGCAATCTGGATTACATAAATTCCTAGAGAGGTATAAACTAACAAAACTGAAACAGGAAGAAGAGAAAATTTGAACAGATAACCAGCAATGAGATTGAATCAATAATCAAAAAACACCCAGGCCTAGAAGGCCTTCCAAGGGAATTCTACCAAACATCTAAATAGAATTAATACCTATTCTTCTCAAACTGCTCCAAAAAATAGAAATGAAAGAAAAACTTCCAAATTCATTCTATGAGGCCACCATTACTTGGATTCCAAAACCAAAGACCCCACACTTAAAAAGGAGGATTACAGGCCAATATCCCTGATGAACATGGTTGCAGAAACTCTTTTTTTTTTTTTTTTTTTTTAAGATTTTATTTATTTATTTGACAGAGGGACACAGAGAGAGAGGAAACACAAGCAGGGGGAATAAGAGAGGGAGAAGCAGGCTTCCCACTGAGCAGGAAGCCCAATGTGGGCCTCGAGCCCAGGACCCTGGGATCATGACCTGAGCCAAAGGCAGCCGCTTAAAAAGTGAGCCACCCAGGCGCCCCAGATGCAGAAACTCTTAACAAATACTAGCGAAACAATTTCAACAGCAGGTTTAAAGAATCATTCAACACGATCAAGCGGGATTTATTCCTGGGCTGCAAGAGTGGTTCAATGTCTGTAAATCAATGTGATACACATTAATAAAAGAAAGGACAAAAACCATATAATCCTCTCGATAGATGCAAAGAAAGTATTTGACAAAGTGCAACATCAATTCTTGATAAAAACCATCAACAAAGTAGGGATAAAGGGAACATACCTCAACATCATAGAGCCTATACATTACAGACCTACAGGTAATATCCTCAATTGGGAATAATTGAGAGCTTTTCCTCTGTAGTCCAGAACAAGACAGGTTTATTGTCCACTCTCATTTTTTGTCTCACTCTTGTTTTTTTTTTATTTAAATTCAATTAATTAACATATAATGTATTATTTGTTTCCAGGGTACAGATCTGTGATTCATCAGTCTTCTATAATTTGCCATTATTACTTAACATAGTACTGTAAGTCTTAGCCTCAGCAATTAGACAACAAAAAGAAATAAGAGACATCCAAATAAGCAAGGAAGAAGTCAAACTTTCACTATTCACAGACGAAATGATACTCTATGTAGAAAACCCAAAAGACTCCACCAAAAAATTGCTAAAACTGAGACACAAATTTAGTAAAGTCTCGGGATACAAAACGAACATACAGAAATCTGTTGTATTTCTATACACCAATAATGAAAACCAGAAAGAGAAATCAAGGAATCAATCCCATTGACTTTTGCACCACAAAAAAAACACAAGATACCTAGGGATAAATTTAACCAAAGAGGTAAAATGTCTGTACTCTGAAAACTAGAGAACACTTATGTTCAACTTTATTGAAGAGAACAAAAATAGAAAAACATTCCGTGCTAATGGGTTAGAAAAACAAATATTGTTAAAATGTCTATAGTACCCAAAGCATCTACACATTTAATGCAATTCCTATCAAAATACAAACAGCATGGGTGCTCAGTCAGTTAAGCATCTGCCTCTGGCTCAGGTCAGGATCCCAGGATCCTGTGATTGAGCCCTGCATCAGGCTCCCTCCTGCTTGGGGAGACTGCTTCTCCCTCTCCCTCTGCCTGCTGCTCCCTCTGCTTGTGCTCACTCTCTTTCTCTCTCGGTCAAAAAAATAAATAAAAATCTTAAAAACAAACCAAAAGAAACCCACAAAAATACATGAACAACATTTTTCACAGATCTACAACAAACAATCCTAAAATTTGTACAGAACCACAAAAGACCCTCAAATAGCCAAAGCAATCTTGGGGAGGAGGGGAGGAAACCTGGAGGCACCACACTTCCAGACTTCAAGCTATACTAAAAAGCTACAGTGGTCAAGACAGTATGGCACTGGCACAAAAATGCACACACAGATCAATGGAACATAAGAGAAAACTCAGAAATGAACCCACAACACTATGGCCAACTAATATTCAACAAAGCAGGAAAGAATATCCATGGAAAAAAGATGGTCTCTTCAACAAATGATGTTGGGGAAACTGGACAGCAACATGCAGAAGAATGAAATTGGACCACTTTCTCACACCACACACAAAAATAAATTCAAAATGGATGAAAGACCTAAATATGAGACAGAAATCCATCAGAATCCTAAAAGAGAGCACAAGCAGTAACCTCCTTGACATCAGCCACAGCAACTTCTTACTAGTGATCTCTCGGGAGGCAAGGGAAACAAAAGCAAAAAGAAACTACCAGGACTTCATCAAGATAAAAAGCTTCTGTACAGCAAAGGGAACAATCAACAAAACTAAAAGGCAACCTACTGCATGGGAGAGGATATCTGCAAATGACATCTCTGATAAAGGGTTAGTATCTAAAATCCATAAAGAACCTATCAAACTCAACACCCCAAAACCAAATAATCCAGTTAAGAAATGAGAAGACATGAATAGACCTTTCTCCAAAAAAGACATACAGATGGCTACCAGACGCATCAAAAGATGCTCAATATCACTCATCATCAGTGAAATACAAATCAAAACAGGCGTGAGATATCACCTCACACCTGTCAGAATAGCTAAAATTAGCAATGCAGGAAACAACAGGTATTGGCGAGAATGCGGAGAAAGGGGAACCCTCTTACACTGTTGGTGGTAATGCAAACTGGTCCGATCACTCTGAAAAACAGTACAGATACTTCTCAAAAAGTTAAAAATAGAGCTACCCTATGACCCAGAAATTGCACTACCAGGTGTTTACCCAAAGGATACAAAAATACTGATTCAAAGGGGCACATGAACCCCAATGTTTACAGCAGCATTATCAATAGCCAGCAAAATAATGGAAAGAGCCCAAATGTCCACTGACTGATGATGAATGGATAAAGATGTGGTATGTGTATATATATGCAACGGAATATCACTCAGCCTTTAAAAAGAATGAAATCTCACCATTTGCAGTGATGTGGATGGAGCTAGAGATTATATTAAGCAAAATAAGTCAGTCAGAGAAAGACCAACAGCATAGGATTTAACTCACATGTGGAATTTAAAAGAGAAAACTGATTATCATATGGGAAAGGGAAAAAAAAGAAAGGTAGGCAAACCATAAAGAGTCTCTTAACTATAGAGAACAGACTTGATGGACAGGTGGTGGCTAGGGAAATGGGCTAAATGGGTAATGGGTATTAAGGAGGGCACTTGTGATGAGCACTGCGTGATAATATAAGTGATGAATCATTAAATTCTATTCCCGAAACCAATATTACACTATATATTACTAACTAGAACTTAAATAAAAACAAAACATAAAAAAAAATTATAGCATTCTAGCTATAGTCAACACTAAGCTAGAGCAGCTATAATAATATCTGGAAAAGTAAATTTTAGAGCAAATATTACCAGGAATACAGAAAGTGATTTCCTAACAATGAAGTCAAGTCATCAATTCATTAAAAAGACATAAAAACTATAAACATTTATGTATCAAAGTAAAAACGAGTTTCAAAATACATGAAGTAAAAATTGATAGAATTGCAAGAATAAACTAATCCACAATTATAGTCACAGATTTCAACATTCATTTCTCAAACTGACAGAACATCAACGAGAACATTAGAAGACAACAAAACCATCAACCAACTTGACCTAATTCACATTTGTAGAACACTCCATCCAATGACAGCAAAATGTAATTTTTTTGCAGGTGTCCAAGGAACATTTACTAAAATAGATCATATACTGGATGCTATGATCTGAACGTTTATGCCCCTGCCCCAAAATTCATCTGTTCAAATGCTAACTTTTAAAGGTAATGGTATTAATAGGCAGGAACTTTGTAAGGTGAATAGATCACAAGTGTGGATCCCTCATGAAAGGGATTAGTGCTCCAAGAAAAGAAGTCCCACAGAGTTCCCTATCCTCTTCCACCATGTGAGGATACAGTGAGAAGGTGCTACTTTATGAATGAAAAAGAGGATACCTGACTATGCTGGTGCCTTGATATTGATTTTCCAGGCTCCAGAATGGTGAGCAAAAAATTTCTATTGTTTATAAACTACCCAGTCAGTGTTATTTTGTTATGGCAGTCCAATGTACTAAGACACTAGATTTATTCATTTTCTATTGCTGTGGCAAGGAATTACCATGAACTTAGTAGCTTAAATAACAATACACATTTACTAACACAATTCTGTATGTTAGAAATCTGACATATTTACTCCTACAGCTCTGTTGTGAGCAGTCTGATAGAGGTTTCAATGGACTAATGTCAAGGTATTGGCAGGGCTGTGTTTCCTTTTAGGTATTCTAAAGAAGAACCTGTTTCCTCCACTTTTCCAGATTCTAGATTCCCCTTTCTCCCATATTCAAAGCTAGAAATCCTGCTTCTCTCTAACTCTTCTTCTGTATGCACATCCCTCTCCAACCTTGACTTCAGGCAGCAAACAATACTTTGAGACCCAGCTAATTAGGTTGGATCTACCTAGCAATCCTGGGTAAGCATCTTAACGCCCTAACCTTAATCACGTGTTCAGACTCCCCTTTTTTATGTAGGATAATAGATCCACGGGTTTCAGGGATTAGGACGTGGTTACCTCTGTGGAGCCATTATTCTGCCAAACACATTGGATCATAAAATAAGTCTCACTTAAGAAATTGAAATCATTCAAAATATGTTCTGTGACAATGAAGTTAAATTAGGAATACATGACAGAAACATTTTTAGACATTTTCCAAATAGCTGCAAATAAAATATCCCACTTCTAAATACTCCACTGGCAAAGAAATAAATCAAAAAGGAAACTGGAAAGTATTCATCTTAAAAAAAACAGAAAAAGGAGAGCAAATTAATGTCGTAGTAAGCAAAAGAAAGGGAATAATGAGAAGAAATGAAAGAAATAGAAAAAATAGAGAAAACAAATGAAACCATTTGTTTCCTTAAGAAAAATTAGTGAAACTGATAACTCTCTGGCTGATCAAGGAAAAAAAAAGAGAAAGAGAGAAAGGAGAAACAAATTATGAATACCAGAAATGAAAGTGGTGATATCCACTGGATAACATGTAAATATTATTAATAATCTTACCAATAATTTCTACAAGTTAAATCAAATGGGAGAAATATAACTGAGATACACAAACTGATAGAACTTATTCAAGAAGAACAGAAAACCAAAAAAGCTCTAAATCTATTAAAGAATTTGAATTTTTAACTAAAACCTTCCCACAAAGAAAACTGCAAGTCCAAATACATTAAATGTTGAATTCTACCACAAATTTGAGAAAAACAGTAATATCAATTCCACACAAGTCTTTCAAAAATTAAGAGGAACTATTTCCTAATTCATTTTATATGGCCAGCAGTACCATGATACAAAGTCAAACAAGATTACAATAGAAGACTATAGACTAATACCCTTCATAATCATAGGTATAAAAGTTCTTAATCAAATTTTAACAAATCAAATCCAACAATAAATTTTAAAAAATACAAAATGACCACCTGGAGTTTACCCCTGTATAACAAGGTTGACAGAGCATTTAAAGGCCTTTAAAAATGGGTATTTCAATTCTACTGCAAATAAAGCTCAATTGAAATAACTTTACTATTTTATGTTTAATAATTGAAAGTTTTTTATAATCCTATAAACAAACACATGTACTCATATGCTTTAATATGACATATTCCTCAGAACTCATATAATGATTTTTTAAACGATTTTACTTATTTATTTGACAGAGAGAGAGAGATCACAAGTAGATAGAGAGGCAGGAAGAGAGAGGGGGAAGCAGGGTCCCTATGAGCAGAGAGCCCGACGTGGGGCTCTATCCCAGGACCCTGAGATCATGACCTGAGCCAAAAACAGAGGCTTCATACACTGAGCCACCCAGGGGCCCTAATGTAATGATTACAATCAAAGAGTAGGAATTAGGCTGTAACTATGTTAACCATCAGTTACTTTCTTTCTAAATTTTATTATTTGGGGAGAGTAGAATATTTCAACTTTATTATACAAATTCTAGTGTGGTTTCTAGAACTAGTATATTCTCAAAAGAAAATTCAATTTAAAAACTTAATTTTAACCATTAAATATTCATTAACATTTAATAATAATGATATAATTTGCTTAAAAATAAAATAATTATATAACCAAGACATGAAGTACATGAAACTATTTAAGATTTAACAGTTATATCTAATTTAATTACTACTTAATAAGCTCAATAGATGAGCCCTTTGGATGCCTTTAATCATAATTTGAATATACCAAGTGAAATATGATTCATATTTCTGTAAAAATTCTAGAAAATAAAATGATCCTCAAGGTCAAAATATTTCCAGCATTTTCTGACCGTATTAGCATCTAAATCAATCACCCAGGCACCCCTTAAGGATTTTAAAACATAATGACCTAGCAAAGGGCTTGGTACATAGGAACTATTCCATACACTAATTTGAATTCAGTCTAATCAAATAATCAGTCATAAAAGAATGAAATATGAACAAATCCAACATTACAACATATAGGCTTTTCTTTCATAAAAGCATAAAGAACACAAACCCTTACTAATTCAAGACAGAAAGAACATCCTAAATGTTTCCTAGCCATAAATCTAAGCCTTTGGCAGCCTATCACTAAACACAATAAAAAATGAAATATACAACTTTAATTTAAAAAAAAGGAAAGAAATATCCAACATCTATATGTAGCCTAAAGAAATCAACGAGAGGTAGTGGATCTCAAAGAACTGTTAAGTACTGCTTACCCTAAATTTTTAATGAAGTTTAAATTAAGTTCAGTATGTAATAAAGTAAAAATGGGATTCTAAACAAAGCAAATAATTTCAAGTAGAGCTGTAAGAACAGAGTATCTAACCCTCAGATGAAGTTCACAATTTATCACAAAACCCAATCTAGTTATCTGAAGTTTTGATGCATTTCTTAGAATACAGTTTCATTGAAAAATTAGTACTTTTTTTTTTACTGAGTCAGTATCATTAGCATGAACATTTTTTAAAAAAATGTTCATTACCACACCTGCTCGTGATCTGGGGACCATACGTTGAGAACCAGTAAACTAGAAATGTAAGGCAATCGAGTTTCACAATCTGAAGGTAGGACAGAAAATCTGTTGACTGCATAACTGACAGTTTTCATTGCTGGGCCACAGGGAAACGAAGTGTTAAAGCAGCAAAGATTTTGCCCTTAACTAGATTTTGCCCCCCCCCCCAAAAAAAGGAAAAATAAAGGAGAAAGGGAGAAACATGCTGCCTAGGCCAGAGGGCAGCTGTGATATTCTAAACCCAGAATCTGTTTCTGTCTTCCTTTGGAGACCCTGAGGAATACTCGAGCACATTTTTCCATGGCTCTCGTAACTGTGAGAGGCATCAAAAGCCTGGACACAGAGACTGAGCAGATCTGCTGTCTCTTGCAAAGTCCAGTCCCAAGAAATAGCCAGCTTTTCACTCCTTTCCTGGACACCAGCCCTCAAACTTACCACCTGTACTTTAATCAGGCCAAAACCTTCCCTTTGAGCTAATACAAAGAAGGAGAAAACCATCTACTCTTGCCCTATCTTCTACCTGTGCTGGGTCTTAAACTTCGAAACTATGTAGGTAAACTTTCTGTACTTGGATTCTATTTTCCTACCCTTTCAGTTAGAGTATAAACTAGGTGAAATAATATTGTCTCACTGGCACTCCATTGTTACCAGAAAAGAAAACTGTAATTAACATTAAACCAATAGATCTCGAAGTCAAAAAACAAATAAACACATTCATCATCAGACATTCTAAGTACCCTTTTTTATCAAGGGTCAATACATGTTTCATGTTGTTCAAAACACAGAAATCTTATCCATATCATTACTTTGAATAATAACAGCATGGTTTTTGTGAAGAAAATATTCAATGGGCATTATGTTAAATACTATTAACACTTACCTGTATTTTAATAGGCCAGGAAAAGTTGCTGACGTAAACATAGAATGTAATGTTAGGATTGCTTCTAAAGTTAAATTTTTCATAGGAAAAGCTATCTCTGTATTCCTTTATATTAGTTTTGGAAACAATAGGAGTCTCCTCTCCGGATATTGTTCCAGCTAAAATGTAAATAATAATAACAGAATTTTAAAACTCATATTAGGAAAAAAGGATCTTTATGAACTTAAAAATATATGTTATTTTTACTTAATTTTTAGAACTATACATATAAAAACCTAATTATCAAAATAAACTTGTTCACTATTTAGAGTGACAAAGGAGAAATAAAATAAGATTCATCATAAATGTAATGGAAATAGTATAAAAAATCATTTTTAAAAACGATACTACTGATTAAGTGCTATGTACTAGGCAGTGATGTAGAGATTTTACATTCTTTTCAAGTAACAGTTTTACCCCAGAGGTATTCCCTCTCTATTTTTCAAATTGAAACCTGACCCTCAGAAAGTTAAGTTTATAGCTACTGAATGGTAAATTCCTCTTTGGAACTCAGATATATATTAGCTCCAGATACTGAGCTCCTTCCATTTGCTACTCCACAGAGCCTCTCAAAACAAATCAGGACATATTTCATATGTCTCAATCCAATTAAAAAATGGAAAAGAAATCAATTTATTTGTCTTACTCACAAATTGAACCATCACTGCTTTGAATAAATTGAAAGGAGGCTACAATTTAAAACATGAGCTAAATGTTCAATTAGTTAAACACATATTACATACTCAATGAGTATTTACTGAAATTAACCAAATGGAACAAAACATTTCCAACAATCTTACCAAGACTTCTACCTTACTTACTTAACTAAGTAAAAATATCTAGAATTAGTATACTGAGCAATTGAAATAAATTTGTCACCTATTCCAAAATTATGTGGAATGCTGTTATAAAAGGCAGATTTCCTGACCCCATCTCTTAACCCCCAAAATAAAAATTTCTGAGATTTAGTTCTGGGAATCTAAAAGTTACAACAACTTCTTCCATTAAAAAAAAAAAAAAAAAAGACCGCTCTAAACTAATTACAAAGGTTTTATATATTTTTGTTAACAAATTTTAAAAATCTTCCAGAGTCAGTTTATTGTGCCAAAGTAAATTTCAAATTAATAGCACAAGTTTTCATGAATTACTATTTTTTAAATGATTCCATTTTTAAGTAATCTCTACACCCAGCATGAGACTTGAACTTACAACCCTAAGATCAAGAGATACATGTTCTACCAAGTGAGCAAGCCCAATGTCCCGTCATGAATTCTTAATTAGTGAAGCTCAAAATACCAAGATTTTACTATATGTTTGGTACCACAGTAACAAAACATCTATATGGTTGCCCAAACTTCTCATTTTTAACACATGTAATGTAGGTTCTAGAATTGCAAAGACCTTATCATTCTTGAAATCTACACCTCCATGATTCTACATATTAAAATAGCATAATGACTTGATTTTCAGAAATCAAATATGGATAACTGAGAATCCACATATTTTTCTTTAAATAAGACTCCAACACTTTGATGTAAGAATATACCTTTGATATAGAAAAAAAAACGAATAGAATTTCCTAAGATGTAAATACAAAAAAAAAAAAAAGTGAGCCTACTTTTTTATAATCCAACATAGTTTATATTTTTTCAACTTGGTTACATTTTTTAAAAGCCAAAAACGTCAACTTTTAAACCTTATTATGGAAAACATATTAAGTATAGGGTTTTTTTTAACCTTCTCTCAGAACTGAAGCTGACAAAGGGAATAGTTTATTTCTAAGCTTGAAAGTAATAGAAATCAACATGCACAGAACATCATTGTTTTGTATCAATATTAAGGTTAATAGTTAAATTTATAGCTTCAATAGTGTGAATCAAATAATTGAAATCTCAGTCCCTAGTCTAATTAAAGAAGTAATCTATCTTAATTAAAATCATAGCAATTCATAAAACTGCCATTTTAAGTGGTGTACAATATTTGTTACCCATCTAATTTTAATTGAATAAGGGACAAAGTTAACAAAGGAATGAAACTTTATTAATAATACTACTTATTATTTTTACCTGAATCAGCACAATGACATATATTTTTTTATTTCAATTATTTGAATTAAGAATAAAAGGCCATGTTAGAACACCTTCCATAAACAGATGTGAAAGACATGTGACAACAAAATCCTCTTACCTGTTGAACCAACTGACCAAGTAATGTTGAGATTAAAGTTGTTTGATGCATTAATTGAAATATCCAAATTTTTGTTTGACTACCAAGAAAGAAAATATTAGGGTTAAAAAAATCAAATTACACTAAATAATATTTTATGTTTTAATTATGCCCATGCACTATTTCAGACTTTATACATTTTGTCAAATTTAACTAAGTATAGATGTCAGTTCTACTTTTTTAATGAAAACATATAGGTGATAAATTCAAAGGTAGTTTCAATTTCCCATTTATCCTCCCTACTATAATCCAGCCTTCTGTATGTAAACCAGAGGCTGCTGAAATTCATTGTTTGTATTTTGATTTTCTTTGTTGACCTGTAGATAATAGCTAAATGATACAGATTTGGGTTAGTCCAAAGTAATTTTACAGCAATGTAATATTATTGTTTTGTTGAAAGATTTCTTCTTAGGTGCATACTGTATTATTATACACACATTTTTGTAGTGAAAAAATATATATAAAATACATAAACCAGAACTTTAAGGTAAAAATGGGTTAGAATTAAATCTATTGTCAAAATGCAAGAAATGCATAAATAATTAAGGTACCTATTTATTACTTTTTTTTTATGTAGGATAAGTAGGAAGCCCTGACCACTAATCTGTATTAATTTCAGTAACTGTTCAAGGTTGAATATCATTTTAGGTATAAGTTATATTTATATAATTAAATATAATGATGTCATAAGCATTCTTAATGGCCACTCTCATGATAGTTTAGCATCCTATCACTTCAAAGAAAATGTGTCTGGGCTCTTGGTTTCAAATGGGACAAGATAGTAGAAAGTAAAACAGAAAACTACGAGATTTGGAAGCAGTCAAGAATTTCAGGAAGTTGAAAAGGGAAAGGACGGTCAGGAGAGAAGCAAACTAAATTACAGCTAATCTGGACCTACGTGTGTGACACTATGGATAATACTGTGGAGAAATATTATTCACACTCATATTTATTGTAAAGATTTTATTTATTTATTTGAGAGAGAGAGAACAAGTGGGGAGAGGGGCAGAAGGAGAGGGAGAAGCAGACTCCCTGCTGAGCAGGGAGCTCCATCCCAGGACCCTGAGATTATGACCAGAGCCAAAGGCAGACATTTAATTCACCTAGTGACCCAGACACCCCTAAACCCATATTTTGAGTCAGATATTCCAAATTATATTAATGTCTTATATCTTCAAAGTCCCTAAGTTTGGAATTACACTCCAATTACTTGGTATTAAACGTTCAAGAGGCCAATGTTAAAGAATGAAATTCTGATAACATGTTATAACATAGATAAGTCTTGGAAATGTTAGGCTAAATGAAGTAAGCCAAACAGAAAAGAACAAATATTGTATGGTTACAATATTGTATGATATGAGGTACCTAGAATATACAAATTCATAAAGACAGAAAGTAAAATAACAGGGTTACAGGGAGAAGAAATGAGGAATTATTGCTTAATGGATTTAAAAATTCTGTTTGGAATGATAAAAAAAACATTTTGGTGATGGATAGTGGTGATGACTGTAAAACAGTGTGAATGTAATAATGCTACTGAATTGTCCATCTAAAAATGGTTAAAATGATAAGTTTTATGTATATTTACAATAAAAAAGAAGTCAGTGGTGGTTATAAAGTTTTCTTATCACACTGAAGAATGTAGTTTCTGATATATTCCCAAGAATATAGACATTTCCTTAAAATCTAAGTAAAAAAGAGTAACATAAAATGAACTGTTCTACTTTTTGAGAAAAGTGATCCTATTTTACTGTAAAAGAAAATTTAAGAAATTATGTTATTTATTGGCAAATCAAAGAAAATACTTTAGAGGAAAGAAGCTAGCAAATGACAGGATATATTCTGAAGTTTCATCTATTTGATAAACTATTAAAATATATGATAATGGAGGGGCACCTGGGAGGCTCAGTCATTAAGTGCCTTAATCCCCGGATCCTGGGATGGAGCTCTGCAT
Organism: Lontra canadensis; assembly: GCF_010015895.1. Taxonomy (NCBI): domain Eukaryota; kingdom Metazoa; phylum Chordata; class Mammalia; order Carnivora; family Mustelidae; genus Lontra; species Lontra canadensis. The sequence goes on from NW_022630997.1 coordinate 4,930,194, forward strand.
CAGACTCTCTGCTCAGCAGGAAGCCTGTTTCTCCCTCTCCCACTCCCTCCTGCTTGTGTTCCCTCTCTCGCTGTTTCTCTCAAATAAATAAATAAATAAATAAATAAATAAATTTAGTTTAATTTTAAAAATATGATACGGATTAAAAGATAAATTAATATATAATAAAAAACACAGCAATAGAGAGTGACATCAGCAAGATGGTGAAATAGTAAGTACCAACACTTACTCTTCTTAAAAACACTGATTTAACAATGTTATATGAACCAAAATACCTTTACGAGAGAATCAAAATCCAGCTTAAAAGTTGCAGTACCAAAGATTAATACAAAACTAACCATAGCCACATTATAATGGATAAGAAGAACAATTTCACTTTACCCATTTCAGCCCCTGCCCCAGGGCAGCACTCAGCATTAGAGAGATCATCTCAGCTTATGACTTCTCCCTCAGGGAAAAGGGAGAGTGTAGCATATATCCAACATCCCTGGCCTTTCATTGCACTGCACAAAAGGTCTGTTTCCATTTTACCTCATCCAGAGCACTAAGAGAACATGCATAGTTCAGCCTTCTGACAGCAGCTAAAAATAAAGAATGTAAGTGGGTGGCTTACTGCTGCTGTCATGGCTCTGCAACACTGGGAGAAGGTGCATAACCTTGAGTCTTCTCCTTCAGAAGGGAGAATGAATGGGGTGTGCATTCAACACCCTGAATTTTCTGTGCACTTTCCAAGAGGAAAAGGTAGACAGCTCACTATAGCCAGAATGGCTTTCTGAAATTGAGAGAAGACATGCAAACTAAGACTCATCCCCTAGGAGGAAGGAAGAGTTGAACATGATCATTCATAGAAAAGTTTTCAGATGCTCCCAGTATCTCTAGATAGGCTGAATGATGAAGGTTTTTCCCTTTCAAGTTGGTCTATAAAGACTAGGAGAAGCAATTGTTTCTTCAAATGCACAGACACCAATATAAAGCTACAAGGGAAATGAAGGATTAGAGAAATATGACACAACCATAGCAACAAAATAAATTTCAAGTAAGTAACCCTGAATAAATGGAGCTCTAGAATTGCCTGGCAAGTAATTCAAAATAATTATATTAAAGAACTAAGGGAGTAATAAGAGACCACAGAAAGATAATTAAATGAAATCAAGAAAACAATATATGAACAAAATGTCAATATCTCAAACAGAGAGAGAACTAATAAAAGAATCACAGAAGTATTCAGTAATTTAAGTTAAAAAAAAGAAAAATCAATATAGAGGCTCAACAACAAACTTGACTGAGCAGAAGAAAGAATCAGTGAACTCAAAGGCAAATTATCTGAAGTTACATAGTAAGAGGAGCAAAAAGAAAAGAAGTGAAGAACACCTAGTGGACTTATGTAATACTTCAATAAAAACCAACATACATATTATGAAAGTCCAAGAAAAAGAAGAGAAAGAAAGGGACAGAAATCTTATTTAAGAATATAATGGCCTAAAATCCAAGAAGTATAGGCATCTAGATTCATGAACCTGAAGAAAACAGAAGGAAGATGAACCCAAAGAAATCAAATCAAATTGTTAAAAGTCAAAGACAGAATTTGGAAAAAAACAGTAACAAAGTGACTGATCACATACAAGTGAGCCCCATAAGGTTACAAGTGGATTTCTCAGCAGAAATTTTGCAGACAATAAGGGATTGAGATAACAAATTAAAAGTGTTCAAAGGAAAAATATACCGACCAGGAATAGAATTCCTGGTAAAACTGTTCTTAGAAAAGTTGAGAGATAGGGGCACCTGGGTGGCTCAGTGGGTTAAAGCCTCTGCCTTTGGCTCAGGTCATGATCTCAGGGTCCTGGGATCCAGCCCCGCATAGGGCTCTCTGCTCAGTGGGGAGCCTGCTTCCCTTCCTCTCTCTCTGCCTGCCTCTCCGCCTACTTCTGATCTCTGTCTGTTAAATGAATAAATAAAATCTTTAAAAAAAAAAAAAAAGAAAGAAAGAAAAGTTGAGAGATACTTTCCCAGACAAACAGAAGCTGAGGAAGCTTATCACCACTAGATCCGCTTTACAAAAAAATAAAAAATAAAAAAAAAATAACATCAATGACAGAGTGAGAGGGGAGACAAATGTAAAAGTATAGACTTTTGGTATGTGATTGAAATTATGTATTAACAGCTTAAAAAATACTGCTATAATTACAATGTATTGTAAATAAATCTCATGATAACTACAAAGAAAATACATATACAAGATAAAAGAAAAAGAGCAAGAAATCAAAGCGTATCATTACAAAAAAAATCAATAAAGCACAATAAAAGACAGCAGAGGAAAAAAGAGGAACAAAAAATATATAAGACAGATAACAATAAACAAAATGGCAATAGTAAGTCCTATCCTATCAATAATTACTTTAAACATAAATCTATTAACACTGCCCCCCAATCAAGAGACATAGAGTGGACAACTGAATTTCAAAAAAAAAGAAAAAAAAATACCCAACAATATGCTATCTAAAAGAGACTCATTTCAGATTTAAGGACACTTATCAAATAAAAGAGAAAGGATTGGAAAAGATATTCCATGAAAATAAACAAAAGAAGGAAGAAGTAGTATACTTACATGAGACAAAAACAGACTTTAAGTCAAAATCTTTAACAAGAGACAAACAAGGACACTATATGATGATAAATGGATCAATTAATCAAGAAGATATAACTATGATAAATGTATATGTACACACTATGAGAGCATCTAAATATAGAAACAAACATTGGCACTACTGAAGGGAAGAATAAAAAAAGTAGAATAATAGTAAGGGACTTCAGTACCCTATTTTCAACAATGGATAGAATATCCAAAGAGAAAATCAATAAGGAAAAAGCGGACTTGAACAACACTAGAAAACACAAGTGCTTAACAGACACAGAAGCAAATTCCACGGTAACAGCATCAGAATCCACATTCTGTTCATATGCATGCAAGATAGTCTCCAAAATATATCACGCTAGGTCACAAAACAAGTCTTAACAAATTTAAGAAGAACAAATTTAAGAAGACTGAAAACATATCAGTTATCTTTTCTGACTACAACGGAATGGAACTAGGAATCAATAGCAGGAGAAAATTTTAAAAGTTAAAAATATGTAGAATTTTAATAACATATTTCTGAAATAATATCAAAAGGGAAATCAGAAAATATGTTGAGACAAAATAAAATGAAAATTATATACCAAAACTAATGGTATGCAACAAAACTAGTTCAAAGAGAAAACTAGAAGTAACAAATGCTTACATTAAAAAAGAAGAGCACTTTCAGGGATTCCTGGGTGGCTCAGTCAGTTAAACATCTGTCTTCCATTCCGGTCATGATCCCAGGGTCTGGGATAGAGCCCCATTTCGAGCTCCCTTCTCAGTGGGGAGTATCTTTCCTCTCTGTCTACTCCCGCACCCACCCTCCTCCCCTGCTCATTCTCTCTCTCTTGCTCTCTGAAATAAATAAAATCTTAAAAAAAAGACTTCTCAAACAACTTCACTTTACACCTCAATTCAAAAGACAACAAACTATGTTTAAAGCTAACAAAAGAAGTAAATATTAAAAACTAATACAGAGATAAAGAGTAGAAAACAAGAAAATCAACAAAATATGAGTTGCTTTTTTTAAAAAGTTATCAAAATCGACACAATCTAAGACGAGAAGACGTAAAATGTAAAATCATAAATGAAACATTACATCCTATGCTACAGAAATAAAAAGGATTCAAAGAGACTAATATGACTAATTTTATATCACCATACTAGACAACCTAAAAGAAATCAATAATTCTTAAAATCATACAAACCACCAAGACAGAATCATTTAGAAATAGAAAATATGAACAGACCAATAACATGCATGGAAATTTAGTAATCAGAAAACTCCCAACAAAGAAAAATTCAGGAACAAATGGTTTCACTGGTTAACTCTAGCAAAAATTTAAAGAATTACTACCAACCCTTCTCAAATTCTAAAAACTACAGAGAAGGGAATACTTCCCAACTCATTTTATGAGGCCAGATATAATCTGATACCAAAGCCAAACAATGACAGTACAAGAAATAAAAACTCTAGGCCAATAATACTGACAAACACAGTTGTAAAAATTTTCAACAAATACTAGCAACCTGAATTCAACAGCATGTTAAAAGGATCATTCACCACGATAAAGAGAGATTTATCCTTCGGATAAAAAGATACATACATACATAAATCAACTAACGTGATGAGCTATAAAAGGAATGTACACCAATATAATAAGGGCCAAAATTGACAAGCCCAAATAAACATCATACTCAATACAGAAAAATGAAAGTTTTCCCTCTATGATCAGGAATAAGATATGGGTGCCACCTAACATTACTTCTATTTAACAAAGTATAGGACTTCCTAGCAAAAGCAATTAAGTAAGAGAAATAAATAGAAGGCGCCCAAGTCAAAAAGGAAGAAGTAAAATATTATCTATTTGCAGATGACATAATCTTATATGTAGAAAAACATGAACACTGTACACACACACACACACACACGCCTGTTAGAACTAATAAGTTCAGTGAAGTTTCAGGATACAAAATGAACATTTAAAAAATTCAGTTTTATTTCTATACACTAACAGTAAATTATGTTAAAAGGAAGTTAAGAAAATAATCCCATTTATAATAGTATCAAAAAGAAGAACATACTTAAGAATAAACTTAACCCAGGGGATGAAAGATATACATTGAAAATTATACACTGATGAAAGAAAGAAGACACAAATAATGAAAAGATAGACTGTGTTCTCAGATTAGGAATTTTAATATTGTTTAAATGTCCATGTTACTAAAAGAAATCTAGAGGGGCACCTGGGTGGCTCAGTGGGTTAGGCCTCTGCCTTCAGCTCAGGTCATGATCTCAGCATCCTGGGATCGAGCCCCACATCTGGCTTTCTGCTCAGCGGGGAGCCTGCTCCCCGCCCCCCGCCTGTGTCTCTGCCTACTTGTGATCTCTCTCTCTCTTTTAAATAAACAAATAAAATCTTTAAAAAAATAAAAAAATTAATGAAATCTATAAATTCAATATTATCTCATCAAATCCCTAGTGGCATTTTTACAGAAATAGAAAAAAAAACCTTAAAATTCATATAGAATCATAAAAGACCTCAAATAGCCAAAACAATCCTGAGAAAAAAGAACAAAGAGATATTACACTGTCTGATTTCAAAATTTATTACAAAGCTATAGCAATTAAAAATACAGTACTTGCATAAAGACAGACGTATGGTCCAGCATAACAGAGAGCCCAGAAATAAACCCACACAAATAAGGTTAAGTAATCTTCAATGAGGATGCCAAGAGTACACAATAAGGAAAGGATAGTGTCTTCAACAAATGTTAGGAAAACTGATATCTGCATTAAAGGAATGAAATTGGATCTTTATTTTCTTAGTCCACTAGGACTGCTATAAAAAGAATACCATACACTAGGGCGGGGGGGGGGGGTGGCTATAAAGAGGAGAATTATACTTCTCACACATTTGGAGGTTGGAAACTCCAAGATAAAGGTGCTGGAAAAGTTGGTATCTGTTGAGGTCAACTTCCTACTTTGGACAAGCCTCTTCTTGCTGTGTCCTCATATGGCAAAAGGTAAGGGTGCTCTCAAGGTCCTCTTTTAATCCCATTAATGAGGGCTCCACCCTCATGACCTAATTACCTCACAAATGTCCCATCTCTAAACACCTTCACATTGAGCATTAGGATTTAACACATGATTCTGGGGTGGGGGGGCACAGACATATATAAAGAACACAAAATGAATTAAAGAGACTGTGTAGAAGACGTGTCTAGCAAGAAGCTGCTGTGGCTGAGGTCACAGAGGTTGCTGCCTGTGTTGTCCTTTAGGATTTTGATGGATTCCTGTCCCACATTTAGGACTTTCATTCATTTTGAGTCTATTTCTGTGTATGGTGTAAGAAAATGGTCCAGTTTCATTCTTCTGCTTGTGGCTATCCAATTTTCCCAACACCATTTGTCAAAGAGACTGTCTTTTTCCCATTGGACATTCTTTCCTGCTTTGGTGAAGATTAGTTGACCTTAGAACTGAGGGCCTATTTCTGGAATCTCTATTCCATTCCATTGATTTAAGGGTCTGTTTTTGTGGCCGTACCATACTGTCTTGATGATTACAGTTTTGTAATAGAGCTTGAAGTCTGGAATTGTGATGCTACCGGCTTTGGCTTTCTTTTTCAACATTCCTATGGCTATTTGGGGTCTTTTCTGGCTTCATACAAATTTTAGGATTATTTTTTTCTAGCTATGTGAAAAAAGTTGATGGTGTTTTGATAGGGATTGCATTAAATGTATAGATTTCTCTAGGTAGCATAGACGTCTTAACAATATTTGTTCCTCCAATCCATGAGCATGGATGTTTTTCACTTCTTTGTGTCTTCCTCAATTTCTTTCATGAGCATTCTATTGTTTTCAGAGTACAGATCCTTTGCCACTTTAGTTAGGTTTATTCCTAGGTATCTTATGGTTTGGGGTGCAATTTTAAATGGGATCAATTCCTTAATTTTTCTTACTTCTATCTCATTGTTAGTAGAAATGTAACTGATTTTTCTGCAGTGATTTTATATCCTGCCACTTTGCTGAATTCCTGTATGAGTTCTAGCAATTTGGTGGTAGAGTCATTTGGGTTTTCCACATAAAGTGCCACATCATCTATAAAGAATGAGAGTTTGACTTCTTTGCCAATTTTCAGATGTCTTTAATTTCTTTTTGTTGTCTGATTGCTGAGGCTAGGACTTCTAGTATTATGTTGAAAAACACGACATCCCTGCCGTGTTCCTGACCTCAGGGGAAAAGCTCTCAGTTTTTCCCCATTGAGAATGATACTCACTGTAAGCCTTTTGTATATGGCTTTTATGGTATTGAGGTATGTTCCCTCTATCCCTACACTGTAAAGAATTTTAATCAAGAAAGGATGTTGTACATTGTCAAATGCTGTTTCTGCATCTATTGAGAGGATCATATGGTTCTTGGCCTTTCTTTTATTAATGTAGAGTATCACACTGATTAATATGAGGCTGTTGAAATCACCCTGGCAACCGGGAATAAATCCCACTCAATTATGGTAAATATTACTTTTAATGTACTCTTAGATCTTCTTGGCTAATATCTTGATGAGAATGAACTATTGGGACTTCATCAATATAAAACCTTTTGCACAGCAAAGGAAACAGTCCACAAATCCAAAAACAAACAATAGAACAGGAGAAGATATGTGCAAATGACATATCAGATAATGGGCTGGTATCTAAAATCCATGAAGAATTTATCAAACTCAACACCCAAAGAACAAATAATCCAATCAAGAAATGGGCAGAAAACATGAATAGACATTTCTCCAAAGAAAACATACAAATGGGCAACACACACATGAAAAAATGCTCAGCATCACTCAGCATCAGTAAAATACAAATCAAAACCACAATGAGATATCACCTCACACCAGTCAGAATGGCTAAAATAAGTCAGTAAACGACAGCTGTTGGCAAGGATGTGGAGAAAGGGAGACACTCTTAAACTGTTGGTGGGAATGTAGACTGGTGCAACCACTCTGGAAAACAGTATGGAGGTTCCTCAAAAAGTTGAAAATAGAGCTACCCTAAGACCCAGCAATTGTACTCCTAGGTATTTACCCTAAAATAAAAATGTTGTGATCAAAAGGAACACTTGTACCCCAATGTTTATACCAGCAATGTCCACAATAGCCAAATGATGGAAAGATCCCAGATACCCATCAACAGATGAAAGGATAAAGAAGATGCCATATATATACATACATATATATATGTATGTATGTGTATATATACACACACACACAAAATGGAATACTTCTTAGCCAAAAAAACAAAAAAACAAAAAACAAAAAACTTGCCATTTGCAACAATGTAGATGGAACTAGAGGCTCTTACGCTAAGTGAAATAAGTCAATCAGAGAAAGATAATTATATTATCTCACTCATCTATGGAATTTAAGAAATAAAACAGAGGATCATGGGGGAGAATAAAACAAGATGAAAGGAGACAGGGAGACAAACCAAGAAACTCTTAATCATGGGAAAAAAACTGAGGTTGTTGGAGGGGTGGGGGTGTAAAATGGAGTAACTGGGTGATGGGCATTAAGAAGAGCATGTAATGTAATGAGCACTGGGTATTATATAAGATTGATGAATCACTGAACTTTACCATCTGAAACTAATAATACACTATATATTAATTAATTGAATTTAAATTTTAAAAAGTGAAAAATACACATAATAAAATAAAAAATAAAATAAAACACAATAAAAAAGAAAAAGAAAATAAAAATAAAAAATTAAATTAAATTAAAAGAATAAAGACATAGGTTGAAAAAGAGTCACAGTTGAAACTTAAGGGGAGTAGGACAGATAGAGACAAATACTCTTCAGTTAGCCTTTTACTGAATGATTTATAAATATAGAAAAAAAAGTGAGAAAGAGAAAGACTGTGTAGGGAGATAGTGTCAGAGTAGGAGGACCCTAGGCTCATCTCTTCCCATGAACACTAGATAACTATTGAATCATCCTAAATACCCCAGAAATTGACCTGAAGACTGACAGAACAAAACTCCAGAACTAAAAGGAGAGAAGAGGCCACATCAAAGAAGGTAGGAAGTATGGAGATATCGTTTAGGGGAGAAATGGATTGTGGGTGCTGTGGAAGGGAGGGAGCTGTTGTCATGGAGAAGGGCAAGAGAAAGAGCAAGCATGCAGGGAAACACAAAAGAACACTTCCCCAAAGCCACTGCCTTGGAAAATGAGAGGGGCTGAATTTCATGAGTTCTTGCAACCAGCAGGTCTTAAAGTCTGGACTTTTAAAAGTCAGTAGCTTGACTGGTAAAGGGCCTGAAGGTCACTGTGCTCCTCCTGGAGAGAAAACAGGCAAATATCACAGGGCACACAGTGTGGAAACAGCAATCTGAAAAACATCTGGGGAACACAGGAGTAGATTATTCTCTCTCCTGGAATCACATCCCTGAGAGGCAGCATTTATAGATATGCATCTGCAGGAAAAAATGATCCAGCCATTTCCCTCCCCTGCCCCTCAGCATAAACACAGAGCCACATATAGGGTGAAGCATCCATCACTGGCTGCCTAACTTGCTTATATCAAGCCCAAACCCCTGCACGCTGGTGGGACTGCCTTCCTCGGTCACGCTTGCCTCAGTCACACATACCAGAAATACTACAGAAAGCTCAGGCCATGGACTCTACATGACCTCTTCTTCATAAGGCCATTACTTTAAGAAAAGGAGGAGACATAACTGCCTTTTTTAGCACACAGAAGATGTCAAAGACTAAGACAAAATGCCAAGATACAAGAATTCATTCCAAAAGAAAGAACAAGAAAAGATCATGGACAAAGATCAAAGCAAAACCGATATAAGTAACATGCCAGATGGAGAATTTAAAGCAATAACCATAAGGACACTCACTGGACTTGGGAAAGAATAGAAGAGATCAGTGACACCATCAAATGTAGTAACATTACATATGAATGTTATACGAGTCCCAAAAGAAGAAGAGAGAAAAAAGGGGGCAGAAAATTGATTTGAAGAAATAAAAGCTGAATACTTCCCTAGTATGAGGAAGGAAACAGACATCCAGAGCCAGGAGGCAGACAACTCCCACCAAAACCAACAAAAGCAGGCCAACACCAAGATTGTAAGTAACAAAATATAGTGTTAAATAAAAAATCATAAAAGTGGGGCACCTGGGTGGCTCAGCTGGATTAAATGCCTGACCTAGGCTCAGGTAATGATCTCAGTGTCCTAGGATTTGGCCCTGAGGTGGGCTCCCTGCTCAGGAGGGAGTCTACTTCTCGCTCTCCTTCTGCACCTCCCCAACTCATATTTTCTCTATCTCTCTAAAATAAAGAAATAAAATTTAAAAAAAAAATCATAAAAGCAGTAAGACAAAAGATGTCCTTAACTTACAAGGGAAGACCCAGAAAACTAGCTAGAGATTTCTCAACAAAAACTTGGCAAGCCAAAAGGAGTGGTATGTATATTAGAAGTGCTGAATGGGAAAAATCTGCAGCCAAAAATATTCTACCCAGCAAGGTTATCATTCAGAATAGAAGGAGAAATAAAGAGTTACCAAGACAAACAAAACCCAAAAGAGTTTGTGAACACTAACTCAGCCCTGCAAGATATAGTAAAGGGGCCTCTTCGAATGCAAAGGAGAGACTGAAAGTGACAAACACAAGAAAAAACAAGTAATAAAATAGCAATAAATACATATCTGTTAATAAGTACTTTAAATGTAAATGGATAAATGCTCCAGTCAAAAGACAGAGGATGCCAGATGGATTAAAATTAAGACCAATATGGGCACCTGGGTGGCTTAGTGGGTTAAAGCCTCTGCCTTCGGCTCAGGTCATGATCCCAGGGTCCTGGGATTGAGCCCTGCATCGGGCTTTCTGCTCCACAGGGAGCCTGCTTCCTCCTCTCTCTCTGCCTGCCTCTCTGCCTATTTGTGATCTCTGTCTGTGAAATAAATAAATTAAATCTTCAAAAAAAAAAAAATAAGACAAATATGCCATATGCTGCCAACAAGAGACCTATTTTAGACCTAAAGACACTTGCAGATTGAAAGTGAGGGGATGGGGGAGGAGTCAAGATGGCAGAGAAGTAGCAGTCTGCGATGACATCAGGTAGAAGGAGATCAGCTAGATAGCTTATCAAACCATTCCGAACACCTACAAATCCAACAGGAGATCGAAAAGAAGAAGAGCAACAATTCTAGAAACAGAAAATCGACCACTTTCTGAAAGGCAGGCCTGGAGAAGTAGTAAATCCAAAGTGACAGGAAGGTAGATTGTGGGGAGAGGGGCCGGCAAGCAGCAGAGCAACAGAGCACAAAATCAGAACTTTTAAAAGTCTGCTCCACTGAGGGACATCGCTCCAGAGCTGAATCAGGGTGAAGCCCACGCGGGGTCAGCGTGGCCTCAGGTCCTGCAGGGTCACAGAAGGATCGGGGGTGTCTCTGTGTCACAGAGCTCACAGGTATTAGAGCAGGGAAGCCAGCTACAGAGACGGAGCCGAGGAGTGAGCTCTCAACTCGGGGTTACCTTGAACTGTAATCCATGGCACAGGTCACTGCTCTGTGAGTAGGGACCCCACAAGATCCAAGGAGACCCCCCAGAAAAGCTTAGGGATCTGCGGTGTTCAGAGACTCCAGGCAGAGCTGTGTGCCAGAGACAGAGATGCTTGATCACAGGCTGGGTGAGCACAGAGTGCAACCAGAGGACAGGGAGACTGGACTGAATGAGCGCTTTTCTCCAAGGGCGCACTGAGGAGTGGGGCCCCAAGCACTTGGCTCCTCCGGGCTGGAGATTGGGAGGCCGCCATTTCCGTTCCTGTCCTCTGGAACTCTACGGAAAGTGTTCAGGGAACAAAAGCTCCCGAAAGCGAACCCAAGTGGATTACTTAGCATGGCCCCTGGTAAGGTCGGTGCAATTCTGCCTCAGGCAAAGACACTTGAGAATCACTACAACAGACCCCTCACCCAGAAGATCAACAAGAAATCCAGCCAAGACCGAGTTCACTTACCAAGGAGAACAGCGGAATTCCAGAGAAGGAGAAAGCAAAGCATAGAATTCATAGCTTTCTCCCCATGATTCTTTCTTTAGTCTTGCAGAGTTAATTAATTTTTTTTATTTTATTTTTTTTTCTTCTGCTAATTTTTTTTAACTTTTATTCTTTCCTCTTTTAACGTTTTTTAACCAGCTTAACAAAGGTATATTGGAGAGAATTGTGTAGAGAATTTCCCTAATATAGCAAAGGGAACAAGCATCAAAATTCAGGAGGTGCAGAGAACCCCCTCAAAATCAATAAGAATAGGTCCACACCCCATCATCTAATAGTAAAATTTATAAGTCTTAGCGACAAAGAGAAAATCCTGAAATCCTGAAAGCAGCCTGGGACAAGAAGTCTGTAATATACAATGGTGAAAGTGAGGAGATGGAAAAACATTTATCATGCAAATGAATGTCAAAGGAAAGCTGAAGTAGCAATATTTATATCAGACAAACTAGATATTAAAACAAAAACTGTAATAAGAGACAAAGAAGGGCACTACAAAATCACAAAGAGAAAATCCAACAAGAACATAACAATTGCAAACATTTTTGTACCCAACATGGGACACTCAAATATATAAAACAATTAATAACAACTATAAAGGAAATAATAGATAGTAATGCAATAATAGTGGGGAACTTAAATACTCCACTGAAGTCAAAGGACAGATTTTCTAAATAGAAAGACAAGGGAAAAATGGCTTTGAATGACATATTGGACCACACGGAAATAACATATATTCAGAACATTCCATCCTAAAACAACAGAATACACATTCTTTTCAAGTGCACGAGGAACATTAGCTACAAAAGAACATATATTGGGCCACAAAAAAGGTCTCAACATATACAAAAACTGAAATCATACCACGTATCTTTCCTGACCCTAAATCTATAAAACTAGAAGCCAACCTTAAGAAAACATATGAAAATACTACAAATACATGGAGGTTAAACAACCTGCTACTAAACAATCAAAGGGTCAAAGAGGAAACCAAAGAAGAAATAAAATAAAAATACATGGAAACAAATGAAAATCTAAATACAATAGTCCAAAACATTTGTGATGTAGCAAAAGCAGTCCTAAGAGGGAAGAATATAGCAATACAGGCCTACCTCAAGAAGCAAGAAAAATCTCAACTATACAACCTAAACTTACACCTAAAGGAATTAAAAAAGTAATAGCAAATTAAGTGTGAAGACAGCAGAAGAAGGGAAATAATAAAAATGAGATCAGAAATAAATAATATAGAAACTAAAAACCGATAGAATTATCTAGGAAACTAGGAGCTGGTTCATTAAAAAAAATAAACAAAATTGAAAAACCCCAGTGAGACTTATCAAAAAGAAAAAGGGCTCAAATAAATAAAATCAAAAATTAAAGAAGAGAAAGAACAAACAACACCACAGAAATACAATTATAAGAGAATATTATGATAAAATATATGCCAACAAATGGGAAAACCTAGAAGAAAAGGATAAATTCCTAGAAACATAACAACAATCAAAACTGAAACAGGAAGAAACAGAAAATATGAACAGACTGATAATCAGCAACGAAATCTAATCAGTAATCAATTAACTTTCAACAAACAAAAATCCAGGGCCAGAGAGGTTCACAGATAAATTCTAACAAACATGTAAAAAAGAGTTAATACCCATTCTTCTTGAACTATTCTAAATAACAGAAAAGGAAGGAAAACTTCCAAATTCATTCTATGAGGCCATCAACCCAGACACTGAAACCAGATAAAGATTCCACAAAAAAAGAAGGCTGCAGGGTGAATATTTCTAATGAAAATAGCTGCAAAAATTCTCAATAAAATGCTAGTAAACCAAATCTAATAATACATTAAAAAAACTATTCACCATGATCAGTAGGATTTATTCCTGGGCTACAAGAGTGGCTCAATAGTCACAACGTAATCAATATGATTCAACATATTAATTAAACAAAGGATAAAAACCACAGGATCACTTCAATAGATGCAGAAAAAGCATTTAACAAAATAAAACATTCATTCATGATAAAAGCCCTCAACAAAGTAGGTTTAAATGGAACATACCTCAACATAACAAAGGCTACATATGAAAAACCTATAGTTAATATCATCCTCAATGGAGAAAAACTGGCAATTTTTCCTCTATAGTTAGGAACAAGAGAGATGTCCACTCTCACCACTGTTATTTAACATAGTATTGAAATTCTTAGGCCACCAATAAGACAACAAAGAAATAAAAGGTAGCCAAATCAGCAAGGAAGAAATCAAACTTTCACTATTTACAGATGACATGATACTATATATAGAAAAACTGAAAGAGTCAACCAAAAAATTGCTAAAACTGATACATGAATTCAGTAAAGTTGCAAAATATAAAATGAACATACAGAAATCTGTTTTATTTCTATACACTAATAATGAAAAGCAGAAAGAGAAATAAAGGAATCAATCCCACTGACTATTACACCACAAAAACCATAGGATACCTAAGGAATAAACCTAACCAAAGAGGTAAAAGATCTGTACTCTGAAAACAGAGAACATTTATGAAAGAAATTGAAGATGACACAAAGAAATGGAAAAACTTTCTATGCTCATTGCTTATAACAAATATTTTTAAAATGCCCAAAGCAATCTGCACATTTAATGCAATCCCTATCAAAATACAAACAACATTTTTCACAGAGCTACAACAAACAATCCTAAAATTTGTACAGAACTACAAAAGACCCTCAAATAGCCAAAGCATTCTTGGGGGGGGGGGAACCTGGAGGCACCACACTTCTGGACTTCAAGCTATACTAAAAAGCTATAGTGGTCAAGACAGTATGGCACTGGCACAAAAACAGACACACAGAATAGAAAACCCAGAAATGAACCCACAACACTATGGTCAACTAATATTCAACAGAGCAGGAAAGAATATCCATGGAAAAAAGATGGTCTCTTCAACAAATGATGTTGGGGAAACTGGACAGCAACATGCAGAAGAATGAAATTGGACCACTTTCTCACACCACACACAAAAATAAATTCAAAATGGATGAAAGACCTAAATATGAGACAGAAATCCATCAGAATCCTAAAAGAGAGCACAAGCAGTAACCTCCTTGGCATCAGCCACAGCAACTTCTTACTAGTGATCTCTCGGGAGGCAAGGGAAACAAAAGCAAAAAGAAACTACCAGGACTTCATCAAGATAAAAAGCTTCTGTACAGCAAAGGGAACAATCAACAAAACTAAAAGGCAACCTACTGCATGGGAGAAGATATCTGCAAATGACATCTCTGATAAAGGGTTAGTATCTAAAATCCATAAAGAACCTATCAAACTCAACACCCCAAAACCAAATAATCCAGTTAAGAAATGAGCAGAAGACATGAATAGACCTTTCTCCAAAAAAGACATACAGATGGCTACCAGATGCATCAAAAGATGCTCAATATCACTCATCATCAGTGAAATACAAATCAAAACAGGCGTGAGATATCACCTCACACCTGTCAGAATAGCTAAAATTAGCAATGCAGGAAACAACAGGTATTGGCGAGAATGCGGAGAAAGGGGAACCCTCTTACACTGTTGGTGGTAATGCAAACTGGTCCGATCACTCTGAAAAACAGTACAGATACTTCTCAAAAAGTTAAAAATAGAGCTACCCTATGACCCAGAAATTGCACTACCAGGTGTTTACCCAAAGGATACAAAAATACTGATTCAAAGGGGCACATGAACCCCAATGTTTACAGCAGCATTATCAACAATAGCCAGCAAAATAATGGAGAGAGCCCAAATGTCCATTGACTTTTGAATAGAGAAAGCAGCTGTGGTACAAATATATACAATGGAATTATTACTCAGTAATAAAAGAGAATGAAACGTTGCCATTTGCAATGATGTAGATAGAGCTAGATATCATTATATAAGCAAAATAAGTCAGAGAAACAAAAATACCATATGATTTCACTCACATGTGGAATTCAAGAAACAAAACAGAGAACAAGGGGTGGGGAGGGAGCAGGAAGAGAGAGAGGCAAACCAGAAAACAGACTCTTAACTACCGAGAACAAACAGGTTTATTACAGGGGAGGTGGGCTGAGGGAGGGAGTAAACAGGTGATGGGTATTAGGAGGGAACTTATGATAAGCACTAGGTGTTGTATGTAAGTGATGAATCCCTCAATTCTACACCTGAAACTAACATTACACTGTATGTTAACCAATCAGAATTTAAATTAAAACTTGAAAAAAATTAAAAAATAAAAATATAAAGTGGACAAAGGATCTGAATAGGCTTTTAAAAACTTGTTTTGAGTCCAGTCTGACAAACAATGTTACATTAGTTTCAGGTGTATACATACTGATTCAACATCTCTATATGCTATGTTCACCACAAGTGCAGCTAACTTCTGTCACCATATGATGCTATTACAAGATCATTGACTATGTTCCCTTATTGTATCTTTTATTCCTGTGACTTATTCTAATGAAAACACACTGATGCCCAAGAAAAGGTACTCAACATTACTATTTATCAGGGAAATGCCAATCAAAACAATAATGAGATATCCCCTCACACAGGTTAGAATGGTTATTACCAAAAAAAAAAACAAAAACAAAACCAAAACAAAACAAACAAAAAAAAAAAAACAAGAAATAACAAGTGTTGGTGAGGATGTGAAAAAAAGGAGACCCTTATGTACTATTGGTGGAAATGTAAATTAGTGCAGATGCTATGGAAAAGAATATGGAAATTTATGAAAAATTTAAAGATAAAACTACCATATGATCCAGCAATTCTACTTTTGGATGTTTGCCCAGTGAAAATGAAAATACTGCCTCAAAGAGATATATGTGCTCCATGTTCATTGCAATATACAACACCCAAGATATGGAAGCAATGTAAGTGTCCATCACTGGATGAAAACACAAAAAAATTGTGGTATGCATATACAATGGAATAATTTTCTGCCATAAAAAAGAAGAAAATCTTGCTATTTGCAAAAACATGAAGAGACCAAGAGGGCACTAGACCAAGTGAAATAGGCCAGACAGAAAAAGACAAATATTGTATGATCTCACTTATATGTGTAATTTAAACCAAACCAAACCCAGATCTCATAGATAAAGAGAAAATACAAAATAACCAAACCCAGATCTCATAGATAAAGAGAAAATACAGATATATCTGTATATATATATATATATCTGTATATAATGAGGAGTAACTCCTCATTATCCCACTTCCACCCCCACCGCCACCTCTGGCATTACCAGTCTTCACCTATTCACCTATTTCACTGTGTGTGTGTGTGTATGTGTGTGTATATATATATACAGATATAAAATTTCAGCTATGCAAGAATCAGGTCTACTCTGTATAATACAGTGTCTAGGGTTCACTATACTGTACTGTACTCTTAAAAACTTTTTAGGAGACTAGATCTCATGTTAACAGTTCTAAGCACAGTAAACAAAAAAGAATAATTCAAATATTTCATTATCATCTTCATTTTTTAACATCTTCATTTTGAAAGAGTTATTTTCAGTTTCAAAAGAACTAAAATTCTACCCAAATAAACTGTATGACTGATACTTCTATTCCCTTGACTTTTTAACTTTATACAATCTCAGATGGATAGGAATAGATGTGTGTTACTTCCAAACTTTGAGCCTTTTTCTGTGATGACTTACAATTAATCTTTCATACATTTAAACTTCACAAACTTTTATAATTATATCACTGATGCAGTAAATTGTTCAAAGAAACAAGTATTCCATAATGCTAAATGAGCTAAGTCAAAGAAAGACAAATACTTGTAATGATATCATTTATATGTAGAATCTAGAAAAGCCAAACTCATAACAGCCCTTGGGGCTGAGGGTTGGGCAGGATTGGGAACATGCTGTTTAAGGAAAAAAACTTGCAAACAGTAAATAAATAAGTTCCAGAGATCAAATGCACAGTGTAGTTAACATAGACAATAATTCTGAATTATATACTTCAATGTCACTAAGAGACTAGATTTTAATTATTCCCACCACAAAAAAGAAACGATAATTATGTGATATAATAGAGGTGTTAGCTGATGCTACCATGGTAATACTATTGCAATACATATAAATGTATCAAAGCAACCTGTTATATATACTTTAAGCTTATATAATATAATATGTCAATTATATCTCAATAAAAATGATTAAAAAAGAATCTAGGAGGCATCTAACTTGGATAAACCAGTGGATTTAAGAAAAGACAGTGGAAAATCTACTACTGTGCAACAATGTGTAAGAAAAATAACATATTTAATATAGCATGTTTTGAATTTACAGCTTTTATTTTCAGATAAGGTTACCCCCAGTTTAAGAGCATAATTATAAGCACAAACACTGTCATGACACTGAAAAAATAACTAAAACATATAATTTAAGTTGTAGGGCTGTTGGCAGATCTGAAATATCAAACACACAAACTCCCTCAATCACAAAGATACATAAATTTTACAAAAAAAAAAAATTTAACATGATTAGTCTTCCTTCAAAAGCCCGGCAATGAAGTGATTTTGATAAGAGGTTAAAGTTACAATAGAAAAATAACAAAAAATTTGTATCCCACGATATTAATATAATTATATTATAAAAGTTAAATTATCTTCTCACCTGTTCTGGGTTCGCTATGAAGTTTATGGCAGTATGGTGGCGATCATCTTCCTGTAATAAGCTGAAGGTAAACTGATAGTCAATCAAAAGGCTGTCTGTGGGGGAAAAAAAAATACAATCCTGGTGTATGCACTTTCACAAACTGATAAAGAAAAGTTAGGTGGAAACATATTGTTTATGAGTATTAAAAATAATTATTATTAATTATTAGTGGCCCATTCAAGACTACAAATATATATATATCTTTGTAATCAAGCAACAAAAAGCAAAATACAGTTATGGAAGAAATTCTAATTCTTTAAAATTTGTACTTATTACTTCTCTTGTCATTACAAAAGTTCTACAAACAATACATATTCTGGAAAGTACACAAATGTGAAAAGAAATGAAAAAGTCAACCATAACCTTAAAACTAGAGAAAAATACAGGCAACATTTTGGTGCATTTGATTCCAGTTAAAATTTTGTAGATAGAAAAACAGACAGGCAGACATTTTGGTACTCTAATTTGAAAAAAAAAACAAAATTCTTTGAAAACATGAGCATTAATATATAAATAATATTTCATCACATATTCTCATGAATTTATTTTTTCCTTTATTATTGCGGTAATTTTTACCTTTAGCAATTTAAAAATGACTCAGTGATAAACATTCTACAATAGTAATTCATTAATAATTGACAAAAAGAAATCCAGGTAAACAATTTTTAATTTGTTCATGTATAATGTTGAAACCAAGGTGAAACATGTGAGGGTTATATATCATGAGTAGCTTCATATGTTATACAAGAGTGAAGAATTATTCATTAATGTTAAACTGCCACCTTTACAGAAAAACATTTCAAATTATTTTAAATAGAGATGACTTCTGTTTTTTGGATGCATACCTTTCATGTTATGCCCTCAGCCATTAAACACTATTAAAATAAAAAGTAAAGACAGGAATAATATCACTGAAATTATTGTTAAAATTATTAAGGCATCATTCTTTATATGTTGCTTACTACATATATTTTATAAGATCCACCTTATATATTTCTCATAATTTAGTGCAAGACAACATTTCATCTTTCTCAGAATTTATGTGAGATAATGAGAATTGTGTAATAGGTAATATTTCCAGTTTTCATCTGACTGCCAGAAACTGCAAAGGTAAAATCAATAGGCCAGTATATTCTAGGCACTGGAGACAGAGTAATAAATGATTAAAATTTCTCTCCTCATGTCTCTTATATCCTATTGCATGGACATTAGAAATAAATAACTTAAGTATATAGTATAACAGATGACAGTAAGTGTTTTGGAGAATAATAAATCAATGAAAATGAGAGACACTGCTGTCAAGGTAGGACTTTGGTTGAAATTTTGAGAAGGAACATTTAAAGATGAAAGACATTAGTAATATAAGCTGCAGAGTTTACTGAAGAAAATGCAATCCAGGCACAAGAAACAAGTACAAAACTCTCATTAAAGAACGAAAATAAAGTCTTAACTATGAATCTCGTAAAAAGCAACGTTGCAAGAAATAGGCCAGGTGATGGTGGCAAGGGTACTAGCAGGGGAGGTTACAAGAAAAGGCCAGACATTCAGAATGTGTTTGGTAGCATTCAACACACAGGATTAGCTGAATGATGGGATGTAGCATTTGAAAGAAAGAAAGGTAAAGCTTTTTTGACCCGCGACCACACAAAATGTCGGCATTAACTGAGATGATTAACAAAACTAGGTTTTGGAGAGAGTCAAGATGGCGGAGAAGTAGCAGGCTGAGACTACTTCAGGTAGCGGGAGATCAGCTAGATAGCTTATCTAAAGACTGTAAACACCTACAAATCCAATGGGAGATCGAGGAGAGGAAGAACAGCAATTCTAGAAACAGAAAATCCGCCACTTTCTGAAAGGTAGGACTGGCGGAGAAGTGAATCCAAAGCGACGGGAAAATAGACCGCGGGGGGAGGGGCCGGCTCCCGGCAAGCGGCGGAGCAACGGAGCACAGAATCAGGACTTTTAAAAGTCTGTTCTGCTGAGGGACATCGCTCCAGAGGCTTAACCAGGGTGAAGCCGACGCGGGGTCAGCGTGGCCTCAGGTCCCGCAGGGTCACAGAAGGATCGGGGTGTCTGAGTGTCGCAGAGCTTACAGGTATTAGAACGGGGAAGCCGGCTACAGAGACAGAGCCGAGGAGTGAGCTCTAAGCTCGGGGTTACCTTGAAGCGGTCGCAGGCTCGGTCAGCTCGGAGCGCGGCCAGAGACCAGGGTGATGGGAGCAATTGGGCGCTGTTCTCTGAGGGCGCACTGAGGAGTGGGGCCCCGGGCTCTCGGCTCCTCTGGGCGGGAGACAGAGACCGCCATCTTCATTCCCGTCCTCCGGAACTCTACGGAAAGCGCTCAGGGAACAAAAGCTCCCAAAAGCAAACCCGAGCGGATTACTCAGCCCGGCCCCTGGTAAGGGCGGTGCGACTCCGCCTGGGGCAAAGACTCTTGAGAATCACTACAACAGGCCCCTCCCCCAGAAGATCAACAAGAAACCCAGCCAGGACCAAGTTCACCTAACAAGGAGTGCAGTTTCAATACCAAGGAGAGCAGCGGAATTCCAGAGGAGGAGAAAGCAAAACATGGAGCTCATGGCTTTCTCCCCATGATTCTTTAGCCTTGCAGTTAATTTAATTTTTTTTAAATTTTTTTTCTCTTCCTTTGCCAATTTTTTTTAACTTTTACCCTTTTCTTTTTTAACATTTTTTAACTGGCTTATCTAATATATATATATTTTTCTTTTTTATATTTTTTCTTTTTTCGTTTTCTTCTTCTTTTTTTTTTTTCTTTCTGAACCTCTTTTTATCCACTTTCTCCCCCCTCACGATTTGGGATCTCTTCTGATTTGGCTAAAGCATATTTTCCTGGGGTTGTTGCCACCCTTTTAGTATTTTACTTGCTCCTTCATATACTCTTATCTGGACAAAATGACAAGGCGGAAAGATTCACCACAAAAAAAAGAACAAGAGGCAGTACCAAAGGCTAGGGACCTAATCAATACAGACATTGGTAATATGTCAGATCTAGAGTTCAGAATGACGATTCTCAAGGTTCTAACCGGGCTCGAAAAAGGCATGGAAGATATTAGAGAAATGCTCTGGGGGATATAAAAGCCCTTTCTGGAGAAATAAAAGAACTAAAATCTAACCAAGTTGAAATCAAAAAAGCTATTAATGAGGTGCAATAAATAATGGAGGCTCTCACTGCTAGGATAAATGAGGCAGAAGAAAGAATTAGCGATATAGAAGACCAAATGACAGAGAATAAAGAAGCTGAGCAAAAGAGGGACACACAGCTACTGGACCACGAGGGGAGAATTCGAGAGATAAGTGACACCATAAGACGAAACAACATAGAATAATTGGGATTCCAGAAGAAGAAGAAAGAGAGAGGGGAGCAGAAGGTATATTGGAGAGAATTATTGGAGAGAATTTCCCCAATATGGCAAAGGGAACAACCATCAAAATCCAGGAGGTTCAGAGAAGCCCGTTCAAAATCAATAAGAATAGGTCCACACCCGTCACCTAATAGTAAAATTTACAAGTCTTAGTGACAAAGAGAAAATCCTGAAAGCAGCCCGGGAAAAGAAGTCTGGAACATACAATGGTAAAAATATTAGATTGGCAGCAGACTTATCCACAGACCTGGCAGGCCAGAAAGAGCTGGCATGATATATTCAGAGCACTAAATGAGAAAAACATGCAGCCAAGAATACTATATCCAGCTAGGCTATCATTGAAAATAGAAAGAGAGATTAAAAGCTTCCAGGACAAACAAAAACTGACAGAATTTGCAAACACCAAACCAGCTCTACAGGAAATATTGAAAGGGGTCCTCTAAGCAAAGAGAGACCGTGAAAGTAGTAGATCAGAAAGGAAGAGACAATATACAATAACAGTCACCTTACAGGCAATACAATGGCACTAAATTCATATCTCTCAATAGTTACCCTGAATGTTAATGGGCCAAATGCCCCAATCAAAAGACACAGGGTATCAGAATGGATAAAAAAACAAAACCCATCTATATGTTGCCTACAAGAAACTCATTTTAGACCCTAAGACACCTCCAGATTTAAGGTGAGGGGGTGGAAAAGAATTTACCATGCTAATGGACATCAGAAGAAAGCAGGACTGGCAATCCTTATATCAGATCAATTAGATTTTAAGCCAAAGACTATAATAAGAGATGAGGAAGGACACTATATCATATTCAAAGGATCTGTCCAACAAGAAGATCTAACAATTTTAAATATCTATGCCCCTAATGTGGGAGCAGCCAACTATATAAACCAATTAATAACAAAATCAAAGAAATACACCAACAAAAATACAATAATAGTAGGGGACTTTAACACTCTCCTCACTGAAATGGACAGATCATCCAAGCAAAAGATCAACAAGGAAATAAAGGCCTTAGATGACACACTGGACCAGATGGACATCACAGATCTATTTAGAACATTTCATCCCAAAGCAGCAAAATACACATTCTTCTCTAGTGCACATGGAACATTCTCCAGAATAGATCACATCCTCAGTCCTAAATCAGGTCTCAACCAGTATCAAAAGATTGGGATCATTCCCTGCATATTTTCAGACCACAATGCTCTGAAGCTAGAACTCAATCACAAGAGGAAATTTGTAAAGAACCCAAATACATGGAGACTAAACAGCGTCCTTCTAAAGAATGAATGGGTCAACCAGGAAATTAAAGAAGAATTAAAAAAATTCATGGAAACAAATGATAATGAAAACACAACGGTTCAAAATCTGTGGGACACAACAAAGGCAGTCCGGAGAGGAAAATATATAGCGGTACATGCCTTTCTCAAGAAACAAGAAAGGTCTCAGGTACACAACCTAACCCTACACCTAAAGGAGCTGGAGAAACAACAAGAAAGAAACCCTAAACCCAGCAGGAGAAGAGAAATCATAAAGATCAGAGCAGAAATCAATGAAATAGAAACAAACAAACAAAAAAAAAAACAATAGAACAAATCAATGAAACTAGGAGCTGGTTCTTTGAAAGAATTAATAAGATTGATAAACCCCTAGCCAGATTTATCAAAAAGAAAAGAGAAAGGACCCAAATAAATAAAATCATGAATGAAAGAGGAGAGATCACAACTAACACCAAAGAAATACAGACAATTATAAGAACATACTATGAGCAACTCTATGCCAACAAATTTGACAATCTGAAAGAAATGGATGCATTCCTAGAGACATATAAACTACCACAACTGAACCGGGAAGAAATAGAAAGCCTGAACAGACCCATAACCAGGAAGGAGATTGAAACAGTCACCAAAAATCTCCAGACAAACAAAAGCCCAGGGCCAGATGGCTTCCCGCGGGAATTCTACGAAATATTTAAGGAAGAACTAATTCCTATTCTCCTGAAACTGTTCCAAAAAATAGAAATGGAAGGAAAACTTCCAAACTCATTTTAGGAGGCCAGCATCACCTTGATCCCAAAACCAGACAAGGATCCCATCAAAAAGAGAATTACAGACCAGTATCCTTGATGAACACAGATGTGAAAATTCTCACCAAAATACTAGCCAATAGGATTCAACAGTACATTAAAAGGATTATTCACCACGACCAAGTGGGATTTATTCCAGGGCTGCAAGGTTGGTTCCACATCCGCAAACAATCAATGTGATACAACATATTAATAAAAGAAAGAACAAGAACCATGTGATACTCCCAATAGAGGCTGAGAAAGCATTTGACAAAGTACAGCATCCCTTCCTGATCAAAACTCTTCAAAGTGTAGGGATAGAGGGCACATACCTCAATATTATCAAAGCCATCTACAAAAAACCCACCGCAAATATCATTCTCAATGGAGAAAAACTGAAAGCTTTTCCATTAAGGTCAGGAACATGGCAGGGATGTCCGTTATCACCACTGCTATTCAACATTGTACTGGAAGTCCTAGCCTCAGCAATCAGACAACAAAAGGAAATTAAAGGCATCCAAATCCGCAAAGAAGTCAAACTATCACTCTTCGCAGATGATATGATACTATATGTGGAAAACCCAAAAGACTCCACTCCAAAACTGCTAGAACTGGTACAGGAATTCAGTAAAGTGTCAGGATATAAAATCAATGCACAGAAATCAGTTGCATTTCTCTACACCAACAACAAGACAGAAGAAAGAGAAATTAAGGAGTCAATCCCATTTACAACTGCACCCAAAACTATAAGATACCTAGGAATAAACCTAACCAAAGAGGCTAAGAATCTATACACAGAAAACTATAAAGTACTCATGAAAGAAATTGAGGAAGACACAAAGAAATGGAAAAATGTTCCATGCTCCTGAATTGGAAGAATAAATATTGTGAAAATGTCTATGCTACCTAAAGCAATCTACACATTTAATGCAATTCCTATCAAAGTACCATCCATTTTTTTTCAAAGAAATGGAACAAATAATCCTAAAATTTATATGGAACCAGAAAAGACCACGAATAGCCAAAGGAATATTGAAAAAGAAAGCCAAAGTCGGTGGCATCACAATTCCGGACTTCAAGCTCTATTACAAAGCTGTCATCATCAAGACAGCATGGTACTGGCACAAAAACAGACACATAGATCAATGGAACAGAATAGAGAGCCTAGAAATAGACCCTCAACTCTATGGTCAACTAATCTTCGACAAAGCAGGAAATAATGTCCAATAAAAAAAGACAGCCTCTTCAATAAATGGTGCTGGGAAAATTGGACAGCCACATGCAGAAAAATGAAATTGGATCATTTCCTTACACCACACATGAAAACAGACTCAAAATGGATGAAGGACCTCAATGTGAGACAGGAATCCATCAAAATCCTTGAGGAGAACAGAGGCAGCAACCTCTTCGACCTCAGCCGCAGCAACATCTTTCTAGGAACATCGCCAAAGGCAAGGGAAGCAAGGGCAAAAATGAACTATTGGGATTTTATCAAGATCAAAAGCTTTTGCACAGCAACGGAAACAGTTAACAAAACCAAAAGACAACTGACAGAACGGGAGAAGATATTTGCAAATGACATATCAGATAAAGGGCTAGTGTCCAAAATCTATAAAGAACTTAGCAAACTCAACACCCAAAGAACAAATAATCCAATCAAGAAATGGGCAGAAGACATGAACAGACATTTCTGCAAAGAAGACATCCAGATGGCCAACAGACACATGAAAAAGTGCTCCCCATCACTCGGCATCAGGGAAATACAAATCAAAACCACAATGAGATATCACCTCACACCAGTCAGAATGGCTAAAATTAACAAGTCAGGAAATGACAGATGCTGGCGAGGATGCGGAGAAAGGGGAACCCTCCTACACTGTTGGAGGGAATGCAAGCTGGTGCAACCACTCTGGAAAACAGCATGGAGGTTCCTCAAAATGTTGAAAATAGAACTACCCTATGACCCAGCAATTGCACTGCTGGGTATTTATCCTAAAGATACAAACATAGTGATCCGAAGGGGCAAGTGCACCCGAATGTTTATAGCAGCAATGTCTACAATAGCCAAACTATGGAAAGAACCTAGATGTTCATCAACAGACGAATGGATAAAGAAGATGTGGTATATATACACAATGGAATACTATGCAGCCATCAAAAGAAATGAAATCTTGCCATTTGCGATGACGTGGATGGAACTAGAGGGTATCATGCTTAGTGAAATAAGTCAATCAGAGAAAGACAACTATCATATGAGGGAGAGGAGATGCAACATGGGGGGTTAAGGGGGTAGGAGAAGAGTAAATGAAACAAGATGGGATTGGGAGGGAGACAAACCATAAGTGACTCTTAATCTCACAAAACAAACTGAGGGTTGATGGGAGGAGGGGGGTTGGGAGAGAGGGGTGGGGTTGTGGACATTGGGGAGGGTATGTGCTATGGTGAGTGCTGTGAAGTGTGTAAACCTGGTGATTCATAGACCTGTACCCCTGGGGATAAAAATATATGTGTATAAAAAATAAAATTAAAAAAAAAAAAAGAAAACTAGGTTTTGTTTTGGGGGAGTTGGAGGAAACTTTAGGAGTCTAGTTTTGAAGATGTGAAGGTTGAGCCACTTATTGAATTTCCAACCGATATGTTGAATCAAGCTTAGGACCTTGTTTAGTAGATAACAATTTGCAAATTATCAACATTTTAGATGAGATCTGAAACCCTGAAGCCAGGAAATCACCAACTACAAATAGAGAAGAGGTGCAAGAAATAAGCCCTGAGGCATGCCAATGTAAATAATCGATCCTCAGGAGGCAGAGATAGCAACCTATGAGATAGGAATAAAACCAGAATTTAGTGTCATGGGAGTCAAGTAAATATGTTGTTTAAAAAAGAGAATAGTGATCAGCCTGGTCAGTTCCAGCTGGTAGGGGTTCAGAGGCAAGATTGCAATACTGTGGAAAAGTATTATCTATTCAAAATGAAGGAAAAATAGACTGAGGAAATGTAAGCACTGCAAAATTAGTTTCAAGAATCTGCATAATTCTATTTACTTTTTTCCAGCATGAAAGTTAAGTATTAAGAAGTCAGGAGTAGACTGCTCTGGGAGGTAAGGACTGGTAACAAGGGACACTTCATAGCCATGAGCAGTGGCTGCAGTACCCCCATTCTTCTGCCTCTACGGACAATAGGTCCGTGGCACAATCCTATCCCATCAAATTCCTGGCCAGGCATTCAACTTTGATTTTACTGTTCTTTCTTATTCATTGGTTTGGAAGAACAGGATCAGTACAACATATATATGCTAATGATCAATCCTAATGTGACTTGAGCTAAAAAAATAAATCTGAATCCTGGAAGAAAATTAGTAGGAGTATTATTCAATTCACATGACTAATAAGAGTACCTGTCAATGAATGTTAATTACTATAAACTGAATAAAATTTGTGGTCCTAACCAAATGGTTTGTTTTAAAGCCACTTAGAATCAAATTCCTCCAGAAGCCAACCATGCAATTTTCCACTTAACCAGGAGATGATCTACTTCTCCCCCTATCAGTTTTAAATATCATGTTAGTGTGTTTTTAGGGGAGTCTCAATGAATAATTACCTGGCACTAAAAACATGTATCTCAAGGCTGAAATTTACTCTGAACTTCTTAGCCAAATACAGTACATAACAGAAAACATTAAAATGTAAAGTATCAAGCTTATGCAAATGTACACAATTTGAAAATAAGTTTTTGTACTACTTTAATGAACTACTTCATTATGGTATAAAACAGGAAGTCCTGTTTGACTACAATCAATTTATTATGTTATCATAATTAATGAGTAATGACAAAGTAGCAGGAGGAATAAGTGTGATCAAGAGAGGTGAGAAAACTACTTCTTTTTAATTCCAGTATACTTAATATACAGTTTTAGTTTCAGGTGTACAATATAGTAATTCAACAGTACTATACATTACTCAGCGCTCATCAAGCTGCATGCACTCTTAATCCATTACATTTATTCCACCCTCCCCCACCTTCCCACTGGTAAAGATCAGTTTGTTCATTCTCTATAGTTGAGTCTGTTTTTATTTGTCTTTTTTTAGTTTGTCTCTTTTTATTTTTCCTTTGTTCATTGTTTTATTTCTCAAATTCCACATATGAGTGAAATCATGTGGTATTTGTCTTTCTCTGGCTGACTTATTTCACTTAGCATTATACTCCCTAGATCCATCCATGTTGTTGCAAATGACAAGATTTCACTCCTTTTTATGGCTGAAAAATATGCAACTGTACAAACACACCACATCTTTACCCATTCTTCTATCAATGGAACCCTTGGGCTGCTTCCATACTTTGGCTATTGTAAATAATGCTGTAATAAATGTAGAGATACATATATCTTTTTGAATTAGTATTTTCATATTACTTGGGTAAAAACCCAGAAGTGGAATTACTAGATCATATGGTAATTCAATTTCTAAATTTTTGAGGAAACTCCATACTGTTTTTCACATTGGCTACATCAGTTTGTATTCACACCAACAGTGCACGAGGGCTTCTTTTTCTCCTCAATCACGCCAACACCTATTGTTTCTTGTGATGTTGATTTTAGCCATTCTGACAGATATGAGGTGATATCTCAATGTGGCTCTGATTTGCATTTCCCTGATGATAAGTGATGCTGGTATCTTTTCATGTGTCTGTGGGCCATCATATGTCTTCCTTGTAGAAATGTCTATTCATGTGTTCTGCCCATTTTTTAATTGGATTATTTGTTTTTCAGGTGTTGAGTTGTATAAGTTCTTTTATATTTTGGATACTAATCTTTTATCAGATATGTCATTTGTAAATATCTTCTCCCATTCATTAGGTTGTCTTTTAGGGTGAACTACTTTTTAAATGGAGAGAAGTAGCATGTTTTTATACTGATTGGCATAAATATAAATTTAGTAGAAAGGGAAAAATTGATGAGAGGAGAAATTTTAGAACAATGTCCTGCAGGTAAAAAGCAATGAGTTCAGAACGCAAGGGATGGCCCAGTAGTGCATTCCCTAGATTTGTGAGGTTTTTGTTTGTTTGTCATTTCTCCTTCCAGATATCCCCACCTCAGTGCTAGAGCAGCTACAATCTGGAAGCAAGAGCAAGTTCATACAGAAAAAAAAAAAAAAAAAAAAAAGAAGTCCTAGGAAAATCCTGCTGTTGCGACTAAATATAGGTTTGAACCCTGTACACCATGTTCATCTTACACTAAGGTGAGCAGAGCTGGAACTTGTACTGCTGCAGGAAATATAGCAAAGTGTTAAGTTTTACTAAACCTCAGTAATATACACAACTTTCAAATGATATCATATATACTACAGAAGGATATATAACATATATATAAAAGTATGTGCACTATACTTTTCAGTGTATTTTAAATTTTCATGATTTACAAAATACAAACTGTATACTGCATGTTTAAATATATTACTGACTAGAAACAATCATTTGAAAATAAATTTGAAAATAAATCATTTGAATAGAAAAATACCAAAGGAATGTATGTCACAACTTGAAGAAATGATAAACACTATATAAATGAATCTTCTGATTTTACAGCCTGGGGCCTGGAGTTTGGAACAACTGTAAATGATATGCCCAACTCTTAAATATTTTGACTAACAATGAGCAATCTCTAATAATTTTGGGAAAATTAGAACTTCGCAATTAATTTCCCAATTGTATCTAAAACTGAAGCCTACAAATAAGGGCAAAATAGACATAAAAAATAGCCACTCTTTTTATATAGCTCTTTAACTTTTTGTATGAACTTAGCAGAACTTAAGGAGAATATGCAGCTGTTCGTAATTCTGGCTGCAAATTCTAATTGCATAGATTAAAAAAGTAAAAACAAAAAAGTTGACTATTTTATTTTGTTAAATTAGTTTGACTTGGACAGTGAGAAAGAAAAATATTTGTGAATGTTATATATATAATATATGTTATGTATATATAATTATATATATAGTATATATAATAATTTAACATGAGTAAACTGTCTAGTCATTTAAAATATCTATTTGGTATGTATCAAAGAAAAAGGGAATTCTAAAATACTCCCCAAATTTAAGATGAAAAACGAGATAATAACATTGAATAAAATAAAAGGAGCTAAATAAACTAAAACTGTAAAAACATACAGAAACAAAAAAGTAATAAAATAATGTAAAGTAATAACGTAGTGAAAAATGGAAACATTAAACATAATAAGAGAATCAGAAAACAGAATGATTAAAACAACATTAAGACTGAATCCGTGCTGTGTAGGTCAAATCTGAAAAAGCCTCCCAAAACAGAAGAAAGACGAAAATCATTCAAGAGGTAGGCACAGAAATTTTCAATATGTGCAGGACTAATGTTGTTAAAGCACACATCAT
The DNA here is from genome assembly GCF_010015895.1 of Lontra canadensis. NCBI lineage: Eukaryota > Metazoa > Chordata > Mammalia > Carnivora > Mustelidae > Lontra > Lontra canadensis. The sequence goes on from NW_022630997.1 coordinate 4,960,418, forward strand.
AACAAATTGAAAAAGTACATATTACATATACGTATCATACATATCATATGTTATATGATAGAAAAGATCTGTGGAAGACTAAAACGTAAATACTGAAACTCCTCGTATAAAAATAAAAAGAATCCAGCATTGTTCATAATAGCCCAAAAGTAAAAACAACCCAATTTCCATCAGATGGAAAACAGTAAAAAAAAAAAAAGGCAATGTGTCTACACAGTAGAATATTATTTTGCCATAAAAAGGAATGAAGTACTGATACTTAATATAACATGAGCCTTGAATCATGATAAAGAAGTCAGTCACAAAAGGCCAAATATTCCACATATTCATTTCTATATATGTCAGAGTAATAAATCCACAGAGACAAAAGAAGACTATTAGGGTGTGCAGGAAGGAAAAATGAGTAGTGACTGCTTCTATGTACTGGTTTCTCTTAGGAGTGATGGAATGTTCTAAAAATTTGATTATGGTAATGGTCACACAACTTTCCAAATATAGTAAAAGATACTGAATTGTACACTTTAAAAAGAGTAAGATTTGGAGCATATGAATTATATCTCAATAAAGCTGTTATTTAAAAAAAAATTACTGACATCTGAGCATGTCTCTGTATACAAGCATGAGCACACATGCACACACACACACATTCACACAAATAAGTTATTTACAAAGGAAGATGACACAAGATGACAAGTGTTCTTAGGTAACAATATAAATCAAAAGAAAAGAAACTGGAGCAGTATTTATGGAATATGTATACTCAGCCATGCTGGCTACACAGAAAAATAACATAGTGATAAATTTCAGGTAAAAAATGTCCTAAAAAGACATGATCTATATACTCTTCTAAAAAAAAATTATTCATCACATTCTACAACTAAGAGACATACAAATAAGGAAACAGCATAACGAAAAGGCCTGGCAGTGAACAGATGACAGATTTCAAGTTGGAATAAAAGAAGAAAACAAAATTATCTATGTCTAAAATCAGGCTGCTTACAAAGAAATATAAAACATCTAAAATAATAAACAAGTTAAGTATATAGTCAGATATAATATAAAAATACAAGCACCAGGGTGCCTGGCTGGCTCAGTCAGTGCCACATGCCACTCCTGATCTCAGGGTTGTGAGTTCAAGCCCCACACTGGATATAGAAATTACTTAAAAGTAAAATCTTAAAAAAATATATATAAGCACCTACAACTCTGATTTGAGGCTATTTGACTACAATGGTTACATTGGTGATTATGCTTCTCTCTCCACAAAAAGAAAAAAAACACCACACATTGTATTAATAACAAGTACACAGCCCTAATATCTTAGATCTCCATACTTTCTTAAGAATTTTTTAAAAGAATTTTATTTCTTTGTCAGAGAGAAAGGGAGACAGAGAGCACAAGGAGGGAGAGCAGCAGGCAGAGGAAGAGGAGAAGAAGGCTCCCCACAGAACAGGGAACTCCATATGGGGCTCGATCAGGACCCTGGAATCATGACCTGAGCCAAAGGTAGACACTTAACTGTTGAGCCACCCAGGTGCTCCTCTAGACTCTTTTAAATCCATATATTTTGCTTATAATAAAGCTGCCCTGGGAGTATAGAGAGTTTGAGTCCTATAAGTCCTTTTAAAAGTTGAACATAAAAAAATTAATGCACAATTAAAATATATGTGGAAATTGAAACTAAGAACCATGCCAAGACAGATAATAACAGAAAGACAATGAGGCAGGTGAAAAAGTAGAAAGTAGATAAAATATTAAATGGAGGGCACAGGATTTCCATGAAAAGCAGGAACAAGGAAGGTGGAATAATGCTTCAGAGGAGATGAAATTTTTGAACAGATATAGAAAAGCAATTATTTGTCAATGTCAAAGAGACCAAGGCAGATGCTATTCCCATGTCTAGATTCTAAGGTATCAACATTAGGAAAGAAGAAACGGTCAACTCTTCCTTTAAGGGACAGCTAGGTTTCAGGATACAGTAAGTTTCAGTTACAACAAGATAGTGGAATTCCATAGTACTCTCTAGAGTATTACACTAAGCTAAATAAGTCAGTCAGAGAAAAACAAATGCCATATGATTTCACTCATATGTGGAATTCAAGAGACAAATAACCAAAGGGGTTAAAAAAGAGAGGCAAACCAAAAAACAGACTCTTAATTACAGAGAAAAAACTGATGGTTACCAGGGTGGAGAGAATGGGGGGATGGGTTACATAGGTGATGGAGATTACAGAGTGCATTTGTTGGGATGAACACCAGATGTTCTATGGAAGTGTTGAATCACTTTATTGTACACCTGAAACTAATATTACACTGTATGTTAACTAACTGGAATTTAAATAAAAGCATTTTAAAAAGGTAGTAGAGTTGAAGAAGAGGAAAGAGGAGGTGATGGAGGAGGAGGAGAAGGAATATACTTGGTGATTTAATTTTAAAAAACAAAATTTTTAAATAAAGGAAAAAAAGAACAACACCCCAGAACCAAATGAGCATACTTAGCTCCCATATGTTGGTTTCTAAATACCATTCTCCAATTATAAGAAACCATGGCTTCCTGGAACAATGGACGATTCCAGAGCAAGGGCAGGAAATGTACAAGGTAAGTCTGAAATATCTTTAAGTGCAAGAAAATAAGAAAATACACAGAAAATGATGGAGTCATGCTCAAAGAAAGCAAGGGCTGATTTGAGGGTTTTCTAAATAGCCAAATTTAGAGCAGTTGAAGTTATAAATAATGATGGTAATTTATTATAAGCCTTAAATACATACCCATGAGGCAATACTGATATAAACAAGTAACTGAATGAACAAATAAATAAGAGAAAATGAGCAGCTCTTCTTTATAGTTAATAAATGCAGAAGAAATAGTGGAAGAGAAACTCACCATTTGGCAAGTACATTAAAAACTTTTTCAGGTAAGTATTGTATGGTAAAATACATGTATAGTAAAAATAATGGGTGATAGTATGATGATAAATAGGATATTTACACAATCTCAAAAAATTTCCTCATAAAATACTCATTAGATTAAAAAAAAAAAGTAACTTTAGAGTGAAAAAAGCGGCACCCACCACACAGTAATAGCCAATCAAAGATAATAGCATCAATGGTGGAAAAAATTGATACCATATGCATCCCTATAGGATACATTGAGAAAGACACACATCACTTCTGCACTATCCTTACTAAAAATGCACAACCTGAATTTAACCATGAAAAAACACCAGGCAAATCCAAAGTGGGGGATATACTATAAATATCCAACACTTCAAGAGTCAAGGTCATAAAGAAATATTTGTAAATATATGTAAGTCTGTAATTATTTCACACTGAAAATTTTAAAAGAACTTTTTTTAAAAACTGCATATATGTCCTCCAGTTTCATCCATGATACATATTGCAGGATTTCCACTCATCAGTCAATGGACATTTAAGCTGTTTTTACATGATGGCTATTTTGAATAGTGTTGCAATAAACATTTGAGGGCTATTATCTCTTTGAGATCCTGATTTTTATTCTTCTGAATAAATACTCAGAAGTAAAACCGCTGGACTTAAGTGAAATAAACCAGTCACAGAAGGATATATACTCCATGATTCTATTTGTGTAAGGTCTCTAAAATAGTTAAACTTTTAAATCAGAGAGTAGCACGGTTGTTGCCAGGGAGCAGGGAGGTGGGTGAGAGGATAAATAAATAAGAGACATAAAGTGTCAAATATGCAAGATAAATAAGTTCTGGAGATTTGTGCTACAGCTGTACACCTAAAATATTTTTAAGAGGGTAGATTTCATGTTAAAATGAGATAAATTTAAATTTAATTTTTAAAAACTGCCACTATGAAAAAAATGATGACTAAAAATATCTTAAAACTATAGTACACTGATAGTTACAAGAGAACAAAATAACAGCATACATAAAGATATTAAGGATAAATTTAAAAATAAAGAATAATAATTAATAATAATTACTAGAGAGTAATTTTAAGAAATACTCCCTTTGTGAGGTATTAATTCCTTACTGCTGCTGTAAAAATTGACCACAAACTCAATGGCTTAAAACAATGTGAATTTATTCTCCCAGTTCTAGAAGTCCTAACGAAGTCCAAATGAACCTTACAAAGTAAAAAGAATGTGTTAGGTGAGGTTTCTTCTGGGGGCATTCAAAGAGAATTCATTTCCTTGCCTTTTCCAGCTTCTAAAGATTGCTCACTCCTTGGCTCATGGCTCTGTCCCCTTCCTGGCTTCCTGTTTCCATGATCATATCTCCCACAGCTGTAGTCAAATCTCCCTCACCCCCCTTTCTTAAGAAATCTTGGTATTACACTGGATCTACAAGGACAATCTCCCCATCTCAAAATGGTCAATTTAATCATATCTGCAAATTCTCTTTTACCATTTAAGGTAATATATTCACAACTTTTAGGGACTAGGATGTGTACATCTTTGGGGGAAAGAGGGATTATTCAGCCTACCAATATCAGTTTATAAGTAAATGGGGAATTATCTAATACAGCGTTAGAAACAGTTTTCTCTAGGTAGAATTATCAGCAATTTTAACTTGTCTTTTTCCTATCTCTTTTCTAGAATGAACATCCATTATTACTTCCATAATTGGGCCAAAAAAGATTTTTAAACGGGATGCTCAGAGGACTTTTCTCTTTTGATCCTTGATCTTTAACACATTTCTCAAATGATTTAAACTATGCATTAAGTAATTAGATTTACATAGTTATATATCTGTTCAAAAAATGGCATATCTCATTTCTAATTCACTTACTTCTTAGGTATACACCAAAAAAACATGTAAAATACTCAGTCTCTTTTGTTAGTCTTCTATGACTACAGCAAACCAAGAGTTGAGTTCCAACATGCAGCAGCAGATTTTTTGGGGGGTAATTCAGTCAGTACTGGACTAGCAGTCATGGAACAAAAAAAGTGACTGCTATTTATTGCAAAGAATAACATGTTACATACAAAATTAAGTTCATGAATAAACGAAGCACCATAAAAGAAGCTTTTGCAAACAAAATATCAAGTGAAAAGACTTTAACATGTATAAAATATTTAAAGAGGCCAAACTAGAGATTAATGGGAAAGATGACTAAAAATTTAAATGCTACAGCAAAAGGCTCTTTGAAACAGAACTTGGACTATAAAGAAAGTTTCTGAGAACATTATATATGTGAGGTGATGAAAAGCAAATAATGAGTATTTCTTGTAGTCTTTCAACAAAAGCTACATGTGATAATGTAGTTTCTAAGAAGATAATAATGTGATAAAAATCATCAAAATATATGTTGGAAATATCTATATATTTGAGATGCAAGAAGGCAAACATCAGGATCAGAAATGAAACTGATCTTGACTTGTATATATCAATGATACTGTTCATTCAAATTTCAGCTCATTTGAGAACCAGAATAATTATTACATAAATTTTGAATTGTTACAGAAATTTTTAATTTGGATATTTTGAGAAAGGAACTGAGGCTTTATGACTTGCTTTTTCACCATTAATGCTGTATTTCACTTTTAACTGAGGATTAACCACAGTATTTAAGGAGATCTCAATCTCAGTCTCCCCTTTACTGAAAAGGTTATGTTATACAGGTTAACTAACCTCAGTGAGATTTGATGCCACAATGGGGATAAAACCGCTTATCTCAGAGGATTATTCTTTGGGTTAAATATAATTGTGCCAGTGTGTACGTGGCTTACAGAAGACTGTTACAAAATAAAGGCATTCAATAAATGTTATTTCACTTTTCTTATTTACTCTACTGGCTCTGAATGAATTCTAAAAAATTTCAAAAGTCAAACAGATTCTCATATGTGTATTTATATACAATTACATATTTGTTAATAAATATGAGTTCATGATCACATATATTTGGTTCTATGTAGTTTCACTATAATCCCTTTGCCACAAGCATGTTTGTTGTACAAATAATTGGCCATAAGGCAATTTTGCCATAAAAGATAAAAAATAACTGGTGACAGTTTGGCTTGACAGATTTTTGGCTCCAACACCTGTTTGGTTTCATTTCTCCATTGATGCAGTGCTCCCATTTTTATACTATATAAATCTTAGACCTCATAATGGTCCATACAGGGGCACATAGCTCTGAACCCACATTTCCTGCAGAACTTTGCAAAGTCTATCAGTGGACTTGTGATAAGATAGAAAGAATAAATAACAGTGTAGAATGCTTTCACAATGCAATACAAAGCCGAGGTACCAATATGCATACTACTATGTGGAAACTGATATCCCTCCTAAAGAAGGAAAAATTTTTAGCAGAAAAGGAAAAATTATAATGCCGAAGGAAGAAACAAATCAAAAAGCAAGAAAAAAAATGTATAACAGTATGAATAATTTAAAAACAAGTTCTTAGGGACGACCAGCAAAATAAAATCACTTATTTGCAAAGTATTGCTATGAATCCACACACATTTTAAAGGTATTCAAATATTTTGTATTTTACAATAAAGAGTTTTTAATTTTGTTACATTTTCATGTTTATGTCCTTTTTAATGCCTGTCCCTCTTATTTTTTGTGATTTTATCTTTTATGGCAGAATTGACTTATACTCAATTAGTTTATGTGATGAAAATTCTTGGAAAAAAGATGTTTAGGAGAAAAATATCAGACACATATATTTAGTCATCCTGGGGTCAGGAAAGGATGCACATAGATGGACAAAAATATTAAGGATCCAAATATATTTTAAACAATAGCATTTGTATAAATACATATGTTTGCCAACTTAGAAAAAGGTTTAGTAAATGATAGAATTTGTGTGAATTTAAGTCTTACTGTTTCACATTTTTACATATAGATCCAGAAATATGCCTCAGAAAATGAACTAAAATGCATTCTTTCATATTCTATTGCTCTCACCAAGCTGTCTGACACATTGCAAACAGACTATTTGAAAATTAAAATTTAACATTTTAGTCTCCTCATAACACTTTTCAATGGCTCCCATTTTTGTTACAAGGCCAAAACCCTCTATGTTTTATAAAGCACTGCATGTTTTGGATCCTGCAAATCTCATGCACCTCATCCCATGCCTCCCTACACCTGATTCTGTGTTTCTCACGTGCCATGTTCTTTCCAGCCAGATGACCTTTGTACATGCTGTCCCTCTGAGGACTGCCCTCCATTCTCACATGTCGACCACTCCACTATCAAGTTATCTGTACAACAAAGCTCCCTCATTCTCTTGCCTGACCCATTCCTATTCCCTGTCTCACAAATTAGGTCAGGTTCTCTTATAATATATTCCCAAGGCATCTATATTTCTCATTCAGAGTTCTTATGACAATTATATATCTAGGCAATTGTATAACAGGTATAATATCTATTTCCCTACTAGTTAATAAGCATCAGTGGAGCAGAACTCATTTTGTTCTCTGTAATATCCCCAGAGTCCAACAAAGTAGTTAGTCAATAAATACATGTTCAGTGAATAAACAAAAGTGAGTCAATTCCAATAAGTGACATCCTCGTGAAGCTCTAACAGTGTAACTCTTCAGTAAGTAAATTAAGGAGAAAAAAAAATGTCACCCTTGTGAGTATTAAATGAAATTATTAATATTAAATTGTTTTCTACATAATAAATATTCAATAGATACTATTTTTATTTGCTTGCTGAACAGTAATATCCATGTTTACAATTATGAATTTAAAATTTCTATTAAGGAGTCAAGATGGTGGAGGAGAAGCAGGCTCAGATGACATCAGGTAGCAGGAGATCAGCTACATAGTTTATCAAACCATTATGAACACCTACAAATCCAACAAGAGATCGAAGAGAAGAGCAGTAATTCTAGAAATAGAAAATGACCACTTTCTGAAAGGTAGGACCTGCGGAGAAGTGAATCCGAAGTGACGGGAAGATAGACATGGGGGATGGATGGGGGGAAGAGCTGGCTCCAGGCAAGTGGCAGAGCAACAAAGCACAAAATAAGAACTTTTAAAAGTCTGCTCCACTAAGGGACATCACTCCAGAGGCTAAGTGGGGGTGGAGCCCTCGAGGAGACAGCGTGGTCTCGGGGTGACAGAAGGATTGGGAGTGTCTGAGTGTGGCAGAACTCCCAGATATCAAAACGGGGAAGCCGGGCTACAGAGACAGAGCCGAGGAGTGACATCTCACCTTTGGGTTACCTTAAACTATGACCCGTGGCACAGTCAGACCACTGTTCTTTGAGCAGGGACACCACAAGTGGCAGATCTGGGGAGACTCCCCACAGAAGAGCGGCAGGGATCTACTGGGTTTGAAGACTACAGGCGGGGCTGTATGCCAGAGACAGAGATGCTCAGTCACAGGCTGGGTAAGCTCAGAGCACGGCTGGAGACCAGGGAGACGGGAGTGATTGAGCACTTTTCTCCGAGGGCGCACTGAGGAGGCGCACTGAGGAGTGGGACCCCGAGCTCTTGGCCCCTCCAGGCTGGAGATTGGGAGGATGCCATTTTCATTCCGGTCCTCCAGAGCTCTACGGAAAGCAGTAAGGGAACAAAAATTCCAAGAACGAATTAGCAGATCACTTAGCCTGGCCCCTGGCAAGTGCAGTGCAATTCTGCCTCGGGTAAAAACACTTGAGAATCACTAAAACAGCTGCTTCCCCCCCCCCCCCCCCCCCCACCCCGCCAGTAGATCAGAAAGAATTTCTGGCCAAGACAAATCTCACTGATCAAGGAGAACAGCGGAATTCCAGAGGAGGGGAAAGCAAACCATGGAATTCGTGGCTTTCTCCCCATGATTCTTTACTCTTACAAAGTTAATTAATTTTTTCTATTTTTTTCTTATTCTAATTTTAACTTTTACTCTCTCTTTAAACATCTTTTTAACTAGTTTATCTTAACAATACCTTTCTATAAAAAAATCTTTTTGACCATTATTATAGTCATATTTTATCCTTCATTATATCTAACTTTATTTTTTGTATATACATATGGTTTTTTCTTCTAAAAAATTTAGGGATACAACTTCTTCAAATACATCTAAATATACCCTAAATCTAGCACAGGGCTTTCTTCTAGACTCCAGCCTGAGCAAATTCTCTCAACTTTCTTGTTCTTTCTTTTCCCAACCAACTTCTCTATTCAACTCCCTTTTTAGAATATTCTTAAAATTTTCATCTTTACATTCATATTACATCCCTTCATCATGTTTACTCTTATTTTTTGTGTGTGTGTGTGTATATATATATATATATATATATATATATATGTAAATGTATATACATATATAAGTTTTTCTTTCCTTAAAATTTAGGGAGGCCGTTTTTTCTAAGAGACGAAAATACACCCAAAATTAATTGGGTGGCTCTGTTCTATTTGTTCTATTCACCAGTCTAATAGATATATTTCCTTTTACCTTTTTTTTCTTTTGTTTTCTTTTTTTTTTTTTTAAATCCTACTTACCCCCTTTCTTACCCCCATGATTTGGGGTCTCTTCTGATTTGGTTAAAGCACATTTTTCTGGGGTCTTTGCCACCCTTTTACCGGAATAAAATGAAAGGCAGGAAAACTCACCACCAAAAAAGGAACAAGAGGCAGTACCAAAGGCTAGGACCTAATCAATATATATGTTGGTAATATATCAGATCTAGAGTTCAGAATGACGATTCTCAAGGTGCTAGCTGGGCTTGAAAAAGGCATGGAAGATATTAGAGAAACACTGTCTGGAGAAATAAAAACCCTTTCTGGAGAAATAAAAGAACTAAAATCTAACCAAGTTGAAATAAAAAAAGCTACTAATGAGGTACAATAAAAAATGGAGGCTCTTACTGCTAGGATAAATAGGGCAGAAGAGAGAATTAGTGATATAGAAGACCAAAATACAGAGAATAAAGAAGCTGAGCAAGAGAGACAAACAAATACTGGACCACAAAGGGAGAATTCGAGAGATAAGTGATACCATAAGACGAAACAACATTAGAATCCAGAACAAGAAGAAAGAGAGAAGGGGGCAGAAGGTATATTAGAATTATTGGAGAGAATTTCCCTAATATGGCAAAGGGAACAAGCATCAAAATCCAGGAGGAGCAGAGAACCCCCCACAAAATCAATAAGAACAGGTACACACCCCTTCCTCCAACACTAAAACTTAAAAATCTTAGTGACAAAGAGAAAATCCTGAAAGCAGCCTGGGACAAGAAGTCTGTAACATACAATGGTAAAAATATTAGATTGGCGGCAGACTTATCCACAGAGACCTGGCAGGCCAGAAAGAACTGGCATGATATATTCAGAGCACTAAATGAGAAAAACATGCAGCCAAGAATACTATATCCAGATAGGATATCTTGAAAAGAGAAGGAGACAAAAAAGCTTTTAGGACAAACAAAAACTAAAAGAATTTGTAAACACCAAACCAGCTCTACAGGAAATATTGAAAGGGGTACTCTAAGCAAAGAGAGTGCCTAAAAGTAGTAGACGAGAAAGGAACACAGAAAATATACAGTGATAGTCACCTTAAAGGTAATACAAGGGCACTAAAGTCATATCTCTCAATAGCTACCATGAATGTAAATGGACTAAATGCCCCAATCTCAAAGACACAGGGTATCAGAACAGATTAAAAAACAAAACAAAACAAAACAAAAAACTATCAATATGCTGTCTACGAGAAATTCATTTTAGACCCAAAGACACCTCCAGATTTAAACTGAGGGTGTGGAAAACAATTTACCATGCTAATGGACATCAAAAGAAAGCTGGGGTGGCAATCCTTATGTCAGATCAATTAGATTTTAAGCCAAAGACTATAATAAAAGATGATGAAGAACACTATATCATACTTAAAGGGTCTGTCCAACAAGAGATCTAACAATTTTAAATATCTATGACCCTAACATGGAAGCAGCCAACTATATAAACCAATTAAAAACAAAATCAAAGAAACACATCAAAATAATACAATAATAGGGGCGCCTGGGTGGCTCAGTGGGTTAAAGCCTCTGCCTTCAGCTCAGGTCATGATCCCAGGGTCCTGGGATCGAGCCCCGCATCAGGCTCTCTGCTCAGTAGGGAGCCTGCTTCCCTTCCTCTCTCTCTCTGCCTGCCTCTCTGCCTACTTGTATTCTGTCTGTCAAATAAATAAAAAAAATGTTTAAAAAATAATAATAATAATACAATAATAGTAGGGGACTTTAACACCCCCCTCACTGAAATGGACAGATCATCCAAGCAAAAGATCAACAAGGAAATAAAGGCCTTAAATGACACACTGGACCAGATGGACATCACAGATATATTCAGAATATTCCATCCCAAGGCAACAGAATACATATTCTTCTCTAGTGCACATGGAACATTCTCCAAAATAGATCACATCCTCAGTCCTAAATCAGGTCTCAACTGGTACCAAAAGATTGGGATGATTTCCTGCATATTATCAGACCACAATGCTCTGAAGCTAGAACTCAATCACAAGAGGAAAGTTAGAAAGAACCCAAATACATAGAGACTAACCAGCATCCTTCTAAAGAATGAATGGGTCAACCAGGAAACTGAAGAATTGAAAAACTTCATGGAAACAAATCATAATAAAAACACAATGGTTCAAAATCTGTGGGACACAGCAAAGGCAGTACTGAGAGGAAAATATACAGCGATATAAGCCTTTCTCAAGAAACAAGAAAGGTCTCAAATACAACCTAACCCTACACTTAAATGAGCTGGAGAAAGAACAACAAAGAAACCCTAATCCCAGCAGGAGAAGAGAAATCATAAAGAACAGAGCAGAAAGCAATGAAACAGAAACCAAAGAAACAGATTAAAAAAAAGAACATATCAACAAAACTAAGAGCTGGCTCTTTAAAGAATTAATAAGATTGATAAACCCCTGGCCAGACTTATTGAAAACAAAAGAGAAAGGACCCAAATAAAGAAAATCATGAATGAAAGAGGAGAGATCACAACTAACACCAAAGAAATACAGACAATTATAAGAACATATTATGAGCAACTATACACCAGCAAATTTGACAATCTGGAAGAAATGGATGCATTCCTAGAGACATATAAACTACCAAAACTGAACCAGGAAGAAACAGAAAAGCTGAACAGACCCATAACCAGTAAGGAGATTGAAACAGTCATCAAAAATCTCCCAACAAACAAGAGCCCAGGGCCAGACGGCTTCCCGGGGGAATTCTACCAAACATTTAAAGAAGAATTAATTCCTATTCTCTTGAAACTGTTCCAAAAAATAGAAATGGAAGGAAAACTTCCAAACTCATTTTAGGAGGTCAGCATTACTTTGATCCCAAAACCAGACAAGGATCCCATCAAAAAAGAGAATTACAGACCAGTATCCTTGATGAACACAGATGCGAAAATTCTCACCAAAACACTAGCCAATAGGATCCAACAGTACATTAAAAGGAATACTCACCATGACCAAGTGTGATTTATTCCTGGGCTACACGGTTGGTTCAACATCCACAAATCAATCAAGGTGATACAATACATTAATAAAAGAAAGAACAAGAATCATATGATACTCTCAACAGATGCTGAAAAAGCATTTGACAAAATACAGCATCCTTTCCTGATCAAAACTCTTCAAAGTGTAGGGTACACACCTCAATATCCTAAAAGCCATTTACGAAAAACCCACAGTGAATATCATTCTCAATGGAGAAAAACTGAGAGCTTTTCCGCTAAGGTCAGGAACACGGCAGGGATGTCCATTATCACCACTGCTATTCAACATAGTACTAGAAGTTCTAGCCTCAGCAATCAGACAACAAAAAGAAATTAAAGGCATCCAAATCGGCAAACAGGAAGTCAAACTATCACTCTTTGCAGACGATATGATACTTTATGTGGTTAACCCAAAAGACTCCACTCCAAAACTGCTAGAACTCATACAGGAATTCAGTAAAGTGTCAGGATATAAAATCAATGCATAGAAATCAGTTGCATTCCTATATACCAACAACAAGACAGAAGAAAGAGAAATTAAGGAGTGAATCCCATTTACAATTCCACCCAAAACCATAAGATACCTAGGAATAAACCTAATCAAAGAGGCAAAGGATCTATACTCAAAAAACTATAAAGTACTCAGGAACAAAACTGAGGAAGACACAAAGAAATGGAAAAATGTCCACGCTCATAGATTGGAGGAACAAATATTGTGAAAATGTCTATCCTACCTAAAGCAATCTACATGTTTAATGCAATCCTTATCAAAATCCCATCCATTTTTTTCAAAGAAATGGAAGAAATAATCCTAAAATTTATATGGAACCAGAAAAACCTCGCATAGCCAGAGGAATATGAAAAAGAAAGCCAAAGTTGGTGGCATCATAATTCCAGACTTCAAGGTCTATTACAAAGCTGTCATCATCAAGACAGTATGGTACTGGCACAAAAACAGACACATAGATCAATGGAACAGAATAGAAAGCCTAGAAATAGACCCTCAACTCTATGAGCAACTAATTTTTGGCAAAGCAGGGAAGAATGTCCAATGGAAAAAAGACAGTATCTTCAACAGATGGTGTTGGGAAAATTGGACAGCCACATGCAGAAAAATGAAACTGGACCATTTCCTTACACCACAGATGAAAACAGACTCAAAATGGATGAAGGACCTCAATGTGAGACAGGAATCCATCCAAATCCTTGAGAAGAACACAGGCAGTAACCTCTTTGACCTCAGCCACAGCAACTTCTTCCAAAGAACATTGCCAAATGCAAGGGAAGCAAGGGCAAAAATGAACTATTGGGATTTCATCAATATCAAAAGCTTTTGCACAGCAAAGGAAACAGTTAACAAATCCAAAAGACAATTGACAGAATGGGAGAAGATATCTGCAAACGACATATCAGATAAAGGGCTAGTGTCCAAAATCTATAAAGAACTTAGCAAACTCAACACCCAAAGAACAAATAATCCAATCAAGAAATGGGCAGAAGACATGAACAGACATTTCTGCAAAGAAGACATCCAGATGGCCAACAGACACATGAAAAAGTGCTCCATATCACTCGGCATCAGGGAAATACAAATCAAAACCACAATGAGATATCACCTCACACCAGTCAGAATGGCTAAAATTAACAAGTCAGGAAATGACAGATCTGGCGAGGACGCGGAGAAAGGGGAACCCTCCCACACTGTTGGTGGGAATGCAAGCTTGTGCAACCACTGTGGAAAACAGCATGGAGGTTACTCAAAAAGTTGAAAATAGAGCTACCTTATGACCCAGCAATCTCACTACTGGGTATTTACCCTAAAGATACAAATATAGTGATCTGAAGGGGTACATACACCCAAATATTTACAGCAGCAATGTCCACAATAGCCAAACTATGGAAAGAACCTACATGTCCATTGAAAGGTGAATGGATAAAGAAGATGATATATATAGATATATGTATATATATATGTATATATCTAGATATACACACACACACACACACACCAGCAGCAATCAAAATCTTGCAGCGATCAAAATCAAAATGAAATCTTGCTATTTGCTACAATGTGAATGGCACTAGAGGGCAATATGCTGAGCGAAATAAGTCAATGAGAGAAAGACAATTATCATATTATTTCCCTGATATGAAGCAGGTGAGAGGCAACATGGGGGTTTGGGGGGGTAGGAAAGGAATAAATGAAATAAGATGGGATTGGGAGGAAGACAAACCATAAGAGACTCTTAATCTCACAAAACAAATTGATGGTTGCCGGGGGGAGGGGGATCGGGAGAGGGTGGTTGGGTTATGGACATTTGGGAAGGTATGTGCTATGGTGAGTGCTGTGAAGTGTATAATCCTGGCAATTCACAGACCTGTACCCCTGGGGTTAATAATACATTATATGTTAATAAAAAAAATAAAAATAAATTTCTATTGAGCTTAGAACATTTAGAATAATTCCAAAGGTAAAATTTGAAAGTTGAACATTTGCTAGATATAGTTTCAGAGAAAAAAACAAAGATATTTTGTTATTACTCACTCTGAAAATGACTGAATCTGTGGCCTCCTAGGATATACAAACTCATTGGTTCTTACTTTTTTCATCAGGGAATAAAAGAAGATTGATGATGATTACCAATGCATATATATCACTGATTCTAATTTAGGGTTCTTCATATAATGTGTCATGACTTCTTCATACGCCACTTTCCTTACTTCATAGGATCTCCAAGTAGCTAAACTATGTTATTACTCTGCAGTGATATATGGAAATCTATGCAGATTTTATGTGAAGCAAATGTTCAAAAGACAAAGTAAAAACACAGTCTTGAAACATTTTTAAAAATGAATGGCTGATGGTTAAAGTTGTTCAATGGTGGATTTTACTACTTTATGAAAATAAATTTAAAAATAAATGTAAAGCAACTTTTACTTGATTACCTATAACATGATCTCTAAACATTTTTGGTCAAACACCCACCAATAAAAATACTTCCTCATACAGCTACAATATATGCATATTCACTTATTTGTTGATAATTTATATGTGTACTACTATTATGTATCATTTAAAGCCCGCCTAAAACACACACTTTTCTAAGTATGGATTCCAAAAAGAGAAGGCCCTGGGCTCATAGGCTTCCACTCTAGTGAATAAAGAAAACCCACATTTATATAAACAAATAAACCAAGTGAGATAAGTTCATACAGTGTAAGTATTAGGATGGGGGAAAAAAGTTATTGTGATACCTGAAAGAGTCCATTTTAGGTGGGATGGAATATTAGCTAAAGACAAAGTATTTAAGGCAGAAAAATATTAAGTGCAAAAGCCATGATTTAAGGCAAAGTTTAAGATATTTAAAAAGAAACAGATTAAGGGGCACCTGGGTGGCTTAGTGGGTTAAAGCCTCTGCCTTCAGCTCAGGTCATGATCCCAGGGTCCTGGGATCAAGCCCAGCATCGGGCTCCTTGCTCAGCGGGGAGCCTGCTTCCTCCTCTTTCTCTGCCCGCCTCTCTGCCTGCTTGTGATCTCTGTCAAATAAATAAAATCTTAAAAAAAAAAAAAAAGATTAAGTCATTAAGAACTTTTATAAAAATAAAATAACTGCCATATAAATTCCCAAATATTGAGAAATCTAATCTTGGCCTCTATTTGTTCATTGATTCCTATGTCAGTATGGGAATCAGTATAGTTAAAGTTACACTATGTCTGGATACCTATCAGGAGGGAGTTTCTCACTATTTTTTCTCTTTCATAATTTTACTGAATATTCTAAAAGTGTATTATTTAAAATAAATTTTACAGTAATTTATTCTAATGTATATACTTCAAAAAACTGAACTGAATGAAATTCTAATTGGAATTTCATAAAATTTATATATATATCAGTTTTGGTTAAGTATGATATTTTCATATGAAGACTTCTTATTTAAGAAAACAGTTTGAATTTTTAAATGTTTAGACCCTCTTTTTATTTCTTTCAACATGATGTTTCTATTTTATTCATATAAAAACATGTGAGGTAAATATATTATTAATTTTTGTTGTCCTAGTTTTATTACTCATAGTCAAGAGTATGGGTTATAGACCCAGAATGCTGAATGGAAACTGGCTTTGTCATTTCCTAGATGTGTGATTTCATAAAAATTAACTAAACTCTCCTTGCCTCTGTTGCCTCAAACAAAAAATGTTGATAATTACTATACCCTTCTCATTTCAGGATTAAATAAACTAATAAATATAAAAAACTTAGACTAGCTTGGAACAGTAAATGCTCAATAAACATTAACTAGTCAGGTAATTGTTTTCCAGGTTGGACCAAAACTATGTTTTATTTAACATATGACGCTCAATAATGAGCTAGATATCCATGAGGAAAAAGTTGTTCACAGTGAGAATACTCTATATGTTATAAGTTTTTATGTGAAATCGTTCTCAGGGTATGATTTATTTAGAAAAGCATTCTGGGCCTTCATTTGCCCGTTCAGCATCTTTATACAAATAAGGAACTATTACCCATTGCTCAGGACAGATACACAACACAACAGGTTACGCAGCTTAGTAAGAGACGTAAACGCAAGATATCAGTGCCCATTCTCTCCTGCAGCTTGGAAACTTTGCAGAGGGCACAGACTGCACAACTCCATTTGGGAGCCCTAGTGGGATGTTTTCAGACATTTTTATTTCTTCCCTAAACTTTACCTTATTTATTTTTACAATGAGTCTGTATTATTTATATAACCAGAATAATTTAATACTTTCATTATAAAATACTTTGTCAAAGAAATTTTTCATCTCACTTCTAGATTAATTCGATAGCAATTTTTTAATTTTTTAAAAGATTTTATTTACTTATTTGTCAAAGAGAAAGGGAGAAAAAGAGCACAAGCAGGGGGAGCAGCAGGCACAGAGAGAAGCAGGCTTCCCACGGAGCAAGGAGCCTGAGGTGGGACTCCATCCTAGGACCCTGGGATCATGACCCGAGGCCAAAGGCAGACACTAGCCAACTGAGCCAACCAGGTGTTCCCAACAGCAATTTTTATCAGCTATTTTAAACTTTTTCATAATTGTGTTATATTGCCATTCATTTTTTAAAGTATGCTAAAATGTTAATAATTCTGAAATAAAAATCTAAAATTGCTGGTTTATAAGCTTAAGGAAATTTAACAAAAACATTGATGAATCAAAGAATAAAGTTAAAATGCCAACCATGTGGTTAATTTATGTTTTGTCAGATCATCCTCAATCCAACATGTCTTCAATCTTGGAAACAAAAGAATTTAGATTCTCTGAGTTCATCAGGGTCACTTCTCTATTTGCAGATGGACCAGCCAGATTCTGTTCAAATAGCTACTTATACTCAATGATTAAAAAGTCATAGAAAACAGGGGCGCCTAGGTGGCTCAGTGGGTTAAAGCCTCTGCCTTCAGCTCAGGTCATGATCCCAGGGTCCTGGGATGGAGCCCAGCATCAGGCTCTCTGCTCAGCAGGGAGCCCACTTCCCTTCCCTCTGCCTGTCTCTCTGCCTTCTTGTGATCTCTGTCTGTGAAATAAATTAAAAAAAAAAAAAAAAGCCACAGAAAACATTAACTAACGAAATACAGTATATTTAGCTTAAAATGGGAAAAATCTTTTATTCCCATTTTAGAACAAAATATAGGATAATTACATTAAGTATAAGGTTAATTTAAATTTTAATTTCTTTTATTGCTTTGTATAACATAGAATTTTAAGTAATTAAATTGAGATTGATTCTCATTAGTTATAGCTATAACACTTATTAGAAATATCATCTCCTATACCAAACAAAAGAAAAATTCAAATCCTTAAATAATATGCTTAAGAAAATCTTTCAGCCCAAAACATAAACATTAATAAACATTAACTATATCAATAATAACTAAAGAGTTTACAGTGGGATGAGTGAATATTTATTATTTTAGTAATATATACTAATGTAAGATGTGATGACTGGTAAAAGTGAGCACTGAATATAAAAGTAGTAATTTTTTAAAAAGTAGTAATTAAATTCCTTACTCTTAAAAGAGACAGTGTATTATTATCATCACAAAATTGTATCCTGAACTCTAAATAGCAATAGAAGAAATTAAAAATAAAACAGTAATTTTCAAAAATAAAAGGTTAAATAAGCCAAATATGTTTGGAAATATACTAAAACAATAATAATTAGTAGTTTGGACATTACATGTCCTTAAATAATTAATGTAGTAGTAGCATAAAGTAGAGGATTTTAGACAGTGACTTTCTATACTCTGAAACATATCATCTATATAACATTTTCATACTCCAGTCTTCATTTTGTGTTTAAGATTTCTTTGCTATAACTGTTATAATTAAAAAGAAAGCATTTAAGAAAAAAAGAAACTACACTGCAGTAACTACTATTTTTCATATTTGCCAAGATAAATCGAGAAATTCAATGTTTACAAGGACCAATCAAAGGACAAATCACTGCTAGGAACTTGAATTTTGTTCCATGTAAGGAATGACCACTTTCTAATACATTCAGTTTTTGGTTTTAAACTGAACTTTAAAAAACTACAAAGACTGTCTATAGGATACAACTGCTGGTATATTACTTTAAATTAAGGTAATATCACATTGCACTCAATTGCTTTAAGCTACAGTATATGCTTGCATTTTAAATTTCACTGGAATCTTTAAAACCAGAATAGCTTTCATTAACACTATTACAAGAACTACTGACCTTTTGTTTTTTAAAACACCATTTCTTTCCAATGTTACTGAGTTTTAAAGGTCTCTTAACAAATGACAAGGCTGCCATCTAGTGCTTTATGACTATTCCTTTAACATTTTTAAGAGAGTGAGAGTCCTATGTAATCTAGAGGTGAGCTATCCAGTATGGCAGCCACTATATACCAGTGGCTACTGAGTAACTGAAATGTGACTGATTTGAATTGAGATTACTATAAGGATAGAATACAAATTGTATTTCAGACTCAGTTTGAAAAAAAAAAACTAAAAAAAAGATATCTCATTGATGATTTTTATACTGTTACATGTTAAACTGAGATTTCAGCTATGTTGAGTAAAATAAAATAGATTATCAAAATTAATTTTACCTGTTTCCTTTAACTTTTTTAATGTAGCTAGTAGAAAATTTAAAATTACATATGTGATTCACATTATATTTATATTGGATAGCACTGATCTGTAAGAAAAGTTATCTTAGCCTTAAAAGATTTATTAAATATTAGTATATTTCTTATTTTTTAAAAAAAGTGTAATATAACTTACATATGTCCATAAGTGTAACTAGTTACTCCTTTGGGACACAATAAAAGCTAAAGATTAAAAAAGGACCAAAGGGGAATTTCTAATTAAAAAAAAAAAAAAAAAATCACACAAAAATATGCCCCCTGCCCCAAAATCAGGAATGTTTGAAAAAGAAAAACAAAACTAATGTGGACAAATTAGAGAATAAAGATAAATTATGAGACATAAAAAACAATTTGAGCATCAGTAAGGTTAATAATTGCAAATTCATTTAAACATAATAAATATGTATGAGTCCATAAGTTTATGATAAAAAGAAAACTTGTCATGTTTGAGAGATATTAAGCAAATAATTCTTTACTTTGAAAACTGGTAAATAAAAACAACTAATATCACATTTATCATGCCTTTCCTATATAAACTGTAGCAATGAGTAACCAAATATTTGATGAGAGGAAATTTATTTTTACAGAAGTTTTCTAATCAAGAAATAAATAAGGAATTAAAGTTATCACAGTTTTACAACCCCTAATCAATTACAATCTAAACATTGAGCTTCAGTGTCTGCTAAGAACTATGTGGAAAATAATGTTAATAAGAAACAATAACAATTAAAAAGTAAATAAGAGAAGGAAATTACTAGCCAAAGCTGATGAACTAGAAAACAAAATCAACGGAAAGTATGTATAAACCCAAAGGCCATGTTATAATATGGAAGAGAGAGAGAGAGAGAGAGAGAACACTACCAATAAAATAGCACAAGACTCCAAAATTTTGTTTGTATTTAGCTAGTCTTTGAAGTTCACTTAATATTTTTTAACTATTTCTATTTTAAAAGAGATCTCCAATCTTCTCAAATTTATTTTTAAAAGCTATCACCCTTGGTTACCCAGCATGAAAATAGAAAAGAAAAACTAAAACATTACAGTCAGAGGTCATTTCATTAGAAAAAAAAAGTAAAAGTATAATTTGCATTCATTCATATTGAAAATAATCCTAAATATAATATAAACAAGCACCATTTAGCAGTGTCCCAAATAATAATGTGTCATGCCCAGGTTTGGTTTACCCCATGATTAAAAGATACTTAACATCAGAAAACCTATTAATACAACTTCACACAAAACAAGGTAAAGGAAGAATTCATTCATGATGAAATTTTGTAGCAGACTAACAGATAGTAATTTTTTAACTTGATAAAGGAAATATTCCATAAGTTACAGCAAACTCTTTACTTGATGGTGGTGTCTACTACCATCATTTTGATTTGGTGCTTAAACAGAGATCCCAACCATCCCAGTATGGGATTAAAAAAAATGGAAAGATGTAAGTATTATTACACCAGAATTCTTTTTGCTTACATTTTGATAGTAAATGTTTTTCCATCCCTTCACCTTCAATCTTCATGTATCTTTAGGTCTGAAGTGAGTCTCTTATAAGCAACACATAGATGGACCTGTCTTTTTTACCCACTTAGTCACCCTATGTCTTGATTGGAACATTTAGTCCATTTCCATTTAAAGTAATTATTGATAGATAAGGTACTTACTGCCAATTTGTTACTTGTTTTACAGTTGTTTTTGTGTTCTCTATTCCTTTCTTCTCTTACTCTCTTCCCTTGTGATTTGATAGTGTTCTTTAGTGTAATGCTTGGATTCTTCTTTCTTTATTTTCTGTGTATCAGTGATAGGTTTTTGATTTGTGATTATCATTAAGTTCATATATAACATCTTATGCATATAGCAATCTATAGTAAATGGTGGTCACTTAAGTTTGAACCCATTCTAAAAATGCTACA
Source organism: Lontra canadensis (assembly GCF_010015895.1). NCBI lineage: Eukaryota > Metazoa > Chordata > Mammalia > Carnivora > Mustelidae > Lontra > Lontra canadensis. The sequence goes on from NW_022630997.1 coordinate 4,981,920, forward strand.
TTTTTACTCCCTTCCCCATGTTTTATGTATATAGTGTCATACTTTACTTTTTTTTTTTTTATTTTGTGAATTCCTTTACAGATTTTTGTAAACTTACTTGATTTTTCAGTTTCTGTGACTTAACATCCATACTGGTATTGTAAGTGATGGATCTACCACTTTTATTATACATTATGTTTACCTGTGAAATTTTTTCTTTCATAATTTTCTTACTTCAAATTATGGCCTTTTCTTTACATTCAAAGCATTTCCATTAATCTTTCTTGTAAGGCTACTTGACTGGTGATGAGCATCTTTAGCTTTTATTTGAGAAACTCTTTTTTGGTTTTTTGTTTTTGTTTTTTGTTTGGGAAACTCTATCTCTCCTTCTATTCTGAATGATAGCCTTGAAAGGTAGAACATTCTTGGTTGCAGCTTTTTTTCCTTTCAACATTTAGAATGTATCACGCCACTCCCTTCTGGCCTTTTAAAGCTACCGCTGAAAAATCAGCTGTTAGCCTTATGGGTTCTTCTTTGTATGTAGCTGTTTTTCCCTGTTGCTTTTAAATCTTTTTGTCATTTTACTTATTATGTATCTTGCTGTGGACCTCCTTGGGTTAATTTTGGTGGTGGGGAAGTAACAATATTTATATTGAACAAAATAGACTTTAAAACAAAGACTCTAACAAGAGACAAAGAGGGACACTACACAATCATAAAGAAAACAATCCAAAAAGAGTATATATCAATTGTAAATATCTATGCACCCAAAATGGGAGGATTCAAATACATAAAACAACTATTAACATATATAAAGGAATAAATTAAAAGTAATACTATAGTAGTAGAGGACTGTAACACCCCACTTACATCAATGGATGGAACATCCAGACAAAAAATCAATAAGAAAACAGTGGCTTTGAATGATTTCTTAGACCAGATCAACCTAACAGATACATTCAGAACATTCCATCTAACAACAGTAGACTACACATTATTTTCACGTGTACATGGAATATTATCCAGAATAGATCACGTTAGACCACAAAACAAGGGGCACCTGGGTGGCTCAGTGGGTTAAGCCGCTGCCTTCGGCTCAGGTCATCTCAGGTCTCAGGGTCCTGGGATCAAATCCCACATCAGGCTCTCTGCTCAGCAAGGAGCCTGCTTCCCTCTCTCTCTCTGTCTACTTGTGATCTCTCTCTGTCAAATCAATAAATAAAATCTTAAAAAAAAAAAAAAAAGACCACAAAACAAGTCTCAATAAATTCAAAAAGACTGAATATCATACATCTTTCCAAACACAAGGGTATGAAACTCACAATTAATTACAAGAAAAATTCTGGAAAGAACAGAAATACATGGAGACCAAACAAACATGCTACTAAACAATGAAGGGATCAACCAAGAAATCAACAAGTAAATAAAAAAAATACATGGAGACAAATGAAAAAGAAAACACAATGGCCTAAAACCTTGGGATGCAACAAAAGGAGTTCTAAGAGGGAAGTTTATAGCAATACAAGCCTACCTCAAGAAGCAAGAAAAATCTCAGATAAGCAATGTAACCTTACACCAAAGGAGCTAGAAAAAGAACAGACAAAGCTAAAGCCAGAAGAAGGAAGGAAATAAAAAGATTAGAGCAGAAACAAATGAAATAAAGACTAAAAGAGCAACAGAAAAAATGAGTGCAATTATGAGATAGTTCTTTGAATGGATAAACAAAATGAATAAACCTTTAGCAAGATTCATCAAGAAAAAGAGGGCTCATAAATAAAATCAGAAATGAAAGAGGAGAAATAATAACCAATGCTACAGAAATACAAAAAATTATGAATATTATGAAAAATTATATACCAACAAATTGGACAACCTAGAAGACATAAATTACTAACCTTCCAAAACTGAATCAGGGAGAAATAAGAAATTTGAGCAGAGTGATTACTAAAAAAAAAAAATTGAATCAAAATTAAAATCAAAAAACTACCAACAAAAGAACTGGATAGAAGAGAATAAAACTGTTTTTACTTATATGTAATATAATTAATTGTATTTAAAAACCAAATATATAAATAAATAATTAGAACTAAAAAGGGAATCCATTAAGGCTTATGAATATCAGATTAATGTACTAAAATGAATTTAATTTTTATATATGAAATGTAAGTAGAAAATGTAATTTTTAAAGACATTATTTTTTTCTTTTTTTAAAGATTTTATTTATTTGAGAGAGAGACAGTGAGAGAGAACATGAAAGAGAAGGTCAGAGGGAGAAGCAGACTCCCCATGGAGCAGGGAGCCTGATGTGGGACTTGATCCCAGGACTCTGGGATCATGACCTGAGCTGAAGGCAGTCACCTAACCACCTGAGCCACCCAGGCGCCCCTTAAAAGACATTTAAATAGCAACAAATGTATCCAGAAATTTAGTATTTTACATATCTAACAAAACATATGCAGGACATGGACACATGAAATCGAGCTCAACATTATCAGTCATAAGAAAAACATAAAACCACAAGCTACTACTACAAATACTCTAGAATAGCTATAATCAAAAAAACAGACAATATTAAGTTTTGGTGAGGATGTAGAATTACTGAAGCATCTATAAATTTCTAGTAGGAATGTAAAATGGTGCAAACATATTATAAAATCTTTTGGCAATTACTTAAAAAGTTAAAAATAAGTTTATCGGGGCACCTGGGTGGCTCAGTGGGTTAAAGCCTCTGCCTTTGGCTCAGGTCATGATCTCAGGGTCCTGGGATCAAGACCCACATCAGGCTCTCTGCTCAGCAGGGAGCCTGCTTCTCTCTCTCTCTCTCTCTCTCTCTGCCTGCCTCTCTGCCTACTTGTGATCTCTGTCAAATAAATAAATAAAAATCTTAAAAAAAAAATAAGTTTATTATATGACCAGTAATTCCACTTCTAGGAATCTACCCAAGAGAAATGGAATTATATGTCTATACAAAGTCCATAATGAATGTTCATATCAGCATTTTTTCATAACAGCCAAAGGCTAGAAATAATCCCAATGTTCATCTACTGATAAACAACAAAAAAGTGGTATATCCATATGTTGTAGCATTCATTACTTTTAAAATCTAAAATTGCTATACTAGCAAAGTAAAATAGAAACAACTTGTAATCGTCACAATTGATCCAGAAAAACTATATGACATATGCAAACATCCATTCTAGAAGGACTAGAAGAGAATTTCTTCAACCTGATAGAGGCATCTAGGAAAAACCTACATCATACTTAATAGTGAAAGACTGAATGTTTTCCATCCAAAATCAACAACAGTAGAATGTTGCCATGCTCATCACAACTTTTCACATGGTACCAGAGGTAGTAACCAATGCAATAAGGCAAGAAAAAGAAATAAAAGGCGTCCTTAGAGGAAAAAAAAAACCACAATTCCATTAATTGCAAAACACATTATTGTCCACATCAAAAATATAATGGAAGCTACAAAAAGAACAATGTACTACAACTAATAACTAAGCTCAACAAGGCTTAAGGATAAAAAAATCAACATAAAAATCAATTGTATTTTTACTATCCAGACACAATTAAGAATTAAATATTAAAAAATACTCTTTAGAACAGCATCAGAAATATAAAATACCTAGTGATAAAGCTGAAAAAAACTGTGAAAGACCTGCATAGTGAAAAATACCAAATATTGTTGAGAATAAATTTTAAAATAATTAAGATAAAAAAAGAGATCTATGTTCATGGGTCAGAAGACTCACTATGGTTAAACTATCAAATCCCCCCAAACTGGTCTGTAAATTAAACACAATCTCAATCCAAATCCAAGCATGTGTTTTGGTAAAAAACTGACATGTGTATTCTAAAATTCATATGCAAATATAAAAGAAATGGAACTCAAAGCCAAAAGATTGAAAATGAATGAAATTGGAGAATAAATGCCACATGATTTCAAAATTTATTATGAAACTACAGTAGTTGTAACAGTGCTATTTTGGTATAAAAGTAGGCAAATTAATTAATAAAACACAATAGGGATTCCAGAAATAGCCTTTACACTTTTTTTTTTTTTTTTAAGATTTTGTTTATTTATTTGAGAGAGAGAGAAACAGGTAGAGGATGGTGGGGGAGGAACAAGCAGACTCCACACTGAGCATGGAGCTTGTTACAGGCTCATGACCATGAGATCATGACCTAAGCCTAAACCAAGAATTAGGCACTTAGCTGACTGAGCCACCCAGGTGCCCCCAGCCTTTACACCCTTATACTCATACACAGGCAACAGACTTTCCACATAGGTCCAAAAGCATTTCATTGTTTAAAAGAAAGTCTTTGGGTGCCTGTTGGCTCAGTTGGTTAAGCAACTGCTTTTGGCTCATGTCATGATCCTGGAGTCCTGGGATAGAGTCCTGCATCAGGCTCCCAGCTCCATGGAAACTTTGCTTCTTCCTCTAACCATCTCTCCTCTCAAGCTCTCTCTCACTCTCTCTCTCTCTCTCAAATAAATAAATAAAATCTTTAAAAAAATAATAATAAAAGAAAGTCTTTGACCAAACTGTGCTAGAACATTTGGATATCCATATGGAGAAAAAAATTGATCCATCTCTTGAAATATAAACAAATATTAACTCAAAATGTACAGTATTCTTAAACAGAAAACATAAAAATAGAAAACTTCTAAAAGAAAATGGGAATCTTTGTGATCTTAGGTTAGGATAAGATTTCTCAGAAGAACAAATTGATAAGTTGAACTTCATTTTAATTAAAACTCCTCTTCCAAAAAAAAAAAAAATACTCCTACTAGAGTGAAAAGACAAGCCACAAAAAAAAAAAATTGCAAATTATATGTCATATAAAATATTCATATCTGGATTACATAAAGTACTCTGAAAATTCAATAATGAAAACAATTCAATTTTTAAAAGTGAAAAATAGATTTAAACACACTTAATTAAATAAAATATATACATATCAAATAATCACAATTATCACAAATAATCACAACAAATGTTTAACATCATTACTCATTAGAAAAATGTAAATGAGAATTAGATACCATTACACACCTACTAGAACAGCTAAAATTAAAAAGACTAACCATATGAAATATTTAGAGACTTGAGGAAATGAAACTCATATACTCCTGATGGGAATGTAAAATGGTATAACCATTTGAAAAATTCTTTCTTAAAAGGTTTATCATACATCTCACATATGATCACTACCCAGTGAAAGTATCTTATAGTAAAAATTCAACACTGCTTTTTAGTGATGACCAAAACTGCCCCCTGCAAAAATCTATCACAAAATTCTATTTGTTCAAAATTTAATCAAAATGAAAAGACCACATTAAATTCAGTTGAGATTACTCAAATCCCATTTTTGTTTCCATGTCCAGAATAAGATCTACTGCTATGTCACTCTTCAAGAGTAGAAAAAAATGCACCAAATATAATTTTTAAAATATAGCAAAAAGTCTGCCTTTCTTAGCAACATATATGGAATTGTATTATAAGATTTAAGAAATAGAAATGGTAACATACTAATGACAACATCAGCATGCAAGATGAATTTTATAATCTGCAAAATCACCTAAAACTAAAAATACTAATTATTTAAAATGAAAAGGTAAAAGTACTTACAATAACATGTTCCTCTAAGTGGATTACCAACATAGCGATTTTCAGAGTCACATCTGTAGAAATAAAAACACAAACAATGAATCATGGAACACTACATCAAAAACTAATGATGTACTGTATGGTGACTAACATAACACAATAAAAAATTGAAAATAAATTAAAATGACAGAATTAAAGGGAAAAATAAACCTATAGGGAAAAAACCTCATTTACTACTGAGCAACAAAATTCAAAATTCCATATTTTTCTTCAAGAAAAACAGTAAACTCTACTTTAAAACATTTTTAAAACTATATCATTAATCAAAGTATAAAAGCAAAACTTTAAAATAATTAAAGTAGAAAGCCAATATTTGAGCATGAGTAGAGAAAAGAAACAGTGAAGACAAATAGTCACACACACACAAGATGATAAAAGGGAATGTCACAAGGCAGATGGGATAAGACTAGCAGTCTGGGGATACATATTCTTCCTTAATAATAGGAGAAGAAACTGAAAGTATTGATAAAGATATAGAGACACTTTAAGGGGAAGGAAGAAAGTTTGTGGAATTTATAAATCTACATCATTTTCTATCTTCTGATATTCTTTGAAATCAATATATTTTCCCCAGTTTCTACACATGAATCTATATTTTCAAAAAGATCTCCCCAATTATGTAATAAAGAAAAGTTTTTTCTGAATTGTCCAACTTTAAATTCAGTAGCTCAAACTCTGAATTTATGTAAGATTATAAAAAAACAGAAGAACATAAGAGGATTCCAAATCGTGAATTCTAAATTAAATTAAATTCTTCAAAATTATGCTTAATTATAGCAGTGGGAGAAGATCATAAATGTTCTAAAAATTTCTAAAGTTCACATTTTTATATCTGCTTCCAGAAGTCAATTAAAATGAGAGTTAGCACCTAACACTGATACAGCTTGATTTCACATAATGTTTTTTCACTGGAACACCTCCAAAATAAATTATTATACAATAAAACACACCAGGCTAACTGAATAAAGTGACTTAATATTTAAAGTGTATTTAAAAGTTTAAAAGATGAGTAAGACCTTTCAAAATGTCTTTAGTTTTAATAGAGTTAACCAGAACACAGGAATAATTTTAATATATCTTTTTTAACTAATAAAAGGTCAAAAAGTCGAGACTAATACGCTAAATAATCAGGTTACATTCTGAATGCATTTATCAATAAGCCATGAGTTGCTAGTTTTTTTATTCATGAGTGGAAGAGTAAATCTTTTTCTACACTAACTGCAAAATTAATGTAGAAATATAATAGTCCTTTGTACAACTAACTTTATTCTCTGGGAAACAATGAAACTTTGGGAGTTAGGTTTCCTGTGACTTCCCCAAATGCAACTTTCAAAATGTGTGACATACAGTTTACTGGCTGTAGAAAATGATCATACTCATCATTTCTAGGTTAAGCACTTAAGGTTCTCTACTATTTCTATATTTTGTTCCTTCCTTTAGGCTCACCACCATAAATCCCATGACTTAGTACCAAATATATACATACACTGAAGGTTTGATTTACAATATTATTATAATTCCTTTTTCTGTCACAAAATATAAATATGACTTGTTACAAATGGATATCTCAATACTACTTTTGTTTTATTTTATTTTTTATTTATTTATTTGAGAGAGAAAGAGCACAACCAGGGGGAGCAGCAGAGGAAGAGGAAGAAGCAGGCTCCCCACTGAGCAAAGAACCCTCAATTCCAGGACCGCAGGATCGTGACCTGAGTCAGGTACTTAAGGCAGGTACTTAAACATCTGAGCCATGCAGGTGACCCACAACACTACTTTTAGTATAGGGAAATATTCAAAATAATAGTGCCTGCATTGTTGCACATGATACTCCCTGCATGTCTTATTTGTCTAAATAGATGTCTTTCAAAGTAGCAGAGCAATCGAAAATGAGTAACATTGACAAATGTTAAGGATTTCAAGTACTTTTTAATTGATCTATAGGTTGACATTAAAAGCTCTGGATACAAACCTATATTCCCATATGGAAGTTACACAATATTTATTTTGGTTGATAATATTAAGTTTATTCAAATTATTTAATATCATATTGGAATAGAAGTTATTGTAATATGTTACCTTCAACATAATATAATTTTTATAAAGGCACGGTTAAAATTTTATTTTCTCCAAACTACAAATTATCTCAGGAGGATGAAATTATATATTCTTGTTTAGGAAGTAATTTTTCCTGCCTTTCATTACTTACGGAAATAAGGAATTAATATCACCTTGTTAAGAACTAAGCTGAGGGGTGCCTGGGTGGGTAAGCGGCTGACTCTTGGTTTCAGCTCAGGTCATGGTCGTGGAGTAGTGAGAGAGAGCTCAATGATGGGCTCCGCGCTCAGCTTGGAGTCTTCTTCAGATTCTCTCTCCCTCCCTATCTCTCTTCCTCTGCCCCTCCCCCTGCTTGCACACACTCTCACACTTTCTCTAAAATAAATAAATAAAACCTTTAAACAAAAGAATTAAGCGGAGAGGCTTTATAGAGTTCTTGAAGGTGTCCAATACAGAATTATATTCTCTTTTAAATTTTAAACTCTTTAGACAATCATATATTATCTAAAGATCTTTATATTAATAAGCATTGAGACAATTTTGAACATATTAAAAGTATTCTCAAAGTGTATAATTATGAGTGGAACTTAAACATCAATTTTTAGTAATTTAACTTTAGCTGCCATCTAAAAAATCACTAATGCCTACAAATAACTAAGGAAATAAATAGTTCCAAAGGAAATATAATGAAACTTTAGGCATAAAACTCAGCCTGCAAAACACAAAAGTATGCATAAATATATGCAAACACATTCCTTATTTTTCATTGGTACATTGCAATGTCATAAGATGGCAGTTAATTTGAAAGGTAATTTATAATTTTACCAAATAAAAATTCCAGTAAGTTTTAAAGGAGTTAGAAACATTGAGGTATGTATACACAATAGAATATTATTTAGCCATAAAGAATGATATCTTACCATTTTTAACAACATCTATGGACCTAGAGAGTATAATGCTAAGTGAAATAACTCAGAAGAAAAAAAAATACTATACGATATGGAATTTTTTTTTTAAAGATTTTATTTATTTATTTGTCAGAGACAGAGGGAGAGAGAGCGAGCGAGCACAGGCAGACAGAGGCAGAGGGAGAAGTAGGCTCCCTGCCCAGCAAGGAGCCCGATGTGGGACTCGATCCCAGGACGCTGGGACCATGACCTGAGCTGAAGGCAGCCGCTTAACCAACTGAGCCACCCAGGCGCCCCTATGATATGGAATTTAAGAAACAAAACAAACAAGAAAAGGAAAAAGAGAGAGAGAAAGCTAAAAAATAAACAAACTGATGGTTACCAGGCAGGGAATGCAGGGGGATGGGTGAGATAGGTGATGAGGATTAAAAAGTGAACTTAGCATGATAAGCACTAAGTAATGTACAGAACTGTTGAATCACTATATTGTATACCTGCAAGTAATATATCACTGTATGTTAACTATACTGGAATTAAAATTTAAAATTTAATTTTAAAAAGGGGGAAAAACAGTGAAAAGGAAGAGCTTTGAGGGCAACTAGACTTAAAAGATATTAAAATATATTCAAAGTCTATAAAATAAAATAGTGTAGTATCGGTGCATTGATAGAAAAACCAAAGGTACAGAATAGAAATTCTACAAACAAGCTCAACTATCATATACTAAAAATCTAGCATATCATATGATAAAAGTGTATTTTAAATGATCAAAGTAACGTTTTTTTCATAAATGATATTTATGGTAAAATACCATAATGGCAAAATATGGTAAACTGGATAGCCATTTGGAAAAATATAAAATCAAATCCAGTCCTTGTTGGAGGCTACGGCACGGTTGGAGTCGTGGATCAAACCAGGCCCTGACTTGTGTCTCCTTTAAAGTCCGGACGCCTTGACAAGGGGTTAAGGACAGGAAAGTTGAGTAACACTGAGAAAGGGTCTGTGCTATGTGTGCTGCGCTCGCCTACGTGACTTCCCACACACTCTCCCTACAGAAGAACAATGTGGTCAGGGTCATGAATTCTTAGTTGGTCCTTGTTGTTCCTGTACTTCCCATAACCCACTCCCTGGTTGATTGTCTTGCTAATGGCATTAGCTGTGACTACCTGGCATCATGAGATTTGCTTGTAGTTAATGTAAACTTGTTATAGGAACTTGCGGTCATCAGACTAGATACTGATGTATTACTCCTTCTATTGTGGTCTGCCTTATAAATGCTTGTAAGATGTGGAATAAAATCGGCACTGTTGGACATCCTCCTCAGTGCTCCTCCTGCCTCCATCTCTTTGTCTCTTAATTTCTTTTCACCATCCTCTTACCCTCACGTTTCCTGGTCGATTTGTCGTGACGGCCACGACAAGTCCTCATATCAAACACATATAAAAACCTCTAAATGGACTCTGAAAAACAATCTGAAGGGTTTCAAGAGGTGGGGGGTGGGAGGCTGGGGAAACCAGGTGGTGGGTATTAGAGAGGGCACGGATTGCATGGAGCACTGGGTATGGTACAAAAACAATGAATACTGTTATGCTGAAAATAAATTTTAAAAAATGATTAAAAAAAAAAACACCTCTAAATGGATCAGACATCCTAGCTTACAAAATAAAACTTTAAACGTATTAGAAGAAAAAAAATGCAAGATAGCATGGGTGTACTGAAAGGCATGATAAAAGGAATGCCATTAGTAAAATAAAAAAAATATGACAAATTGTGAGAAAACTGACAATGTATGTGACATAAAAGTGCTAAAATCCTTAATTTACAAAGAACTCTCTAATAATAAGGGAAGGACTGACGATTCCATAGAAAAACTGGCAAAAGACATAGACAATTCACACACAAAAAAAACAACGGTTCTTAGCTATGTGAAAAAATGTTCAACTTTACTTACAAATAGGGAAATAGGAACTAAAACTATACTAAGATGCCACTTCTCCCTCATCAGATTGTCAAAATTTTAAAAGTATAGCAATATGCTCTGCTTACGAATGAGACTGTGGGCAAACAGCCCTCCTATAAAATTATGAGCTGGTGAGAATGCAAAATGAGAAAATCCCTATGGAGGAGAATTTAGCAATATCTAACAAATATATGGGAGCACTTATTCCTCAACCCAAAAATCCCACTTAAAGGAATTTAAAAGTAAATCACCAGCACTATGAAAATATATGAGCACAAGTTTATTTAATACAGCATCATTTATAATTACAAAATATTATAAATTATCTGAATGTCCATGCATGCAAGATTTGTTGAATAAACTGTAGTACATAAACATAATGGAGTGCCATACATCAATAAATAAAACCAAACAAATAGATAATAAAGATCTTTATGACCTAATATAGATACACATCTATGATATGTTACCTTTTGTGTAAGAAGGAAAAGAATGAATATGTATATATATATACATATATAAGAAACATATGCATGTATATAAAACATATACATATATATATGTATATATATGAATCACAGGAAGGATAAACAAGAAACAATGAAGTCAGTTACCCCCTGGAGAAGAAAGGAGGAAATGGGAACTAATCTCCCTGAGTATATTTTTAAGTACTTTTATCTTTTGAAAGAATGTCAGTGTTCAACATATTCTGAAATATATACATAAAACCAGTAAGAATGAGAAAGAGGAAAAAAACGTAAAACAGAAACTAAAAGAAGTGAATCTAATAAATTTCCAATGAATACCATATAGCCATCCTGAAGGGAAAGGAAGGGAGGGAGGGAGGAGGGTTGGAGGAAGAGGTGAGGAAGAACAGAAAAGAAAGGAAAGGAAGGGAGGAAGGGAGGAAAGAAAAAAGAAGAGGGACTATTCCAAATAACTTCTTAACACAGTATCTGACTATATATCCTTAATCCTGAGCTAAGTAAGGTGGATGAGTTAAACTTTGGAATCTTTTTAGGTTTGCTAATTAAAGTGATACAGACAAAGCAATTCTGAAAGCTTTCTTGTATTAGAGAACTGAGCAAATAAGGAATGTGTTACATCACTGGAAGCCAGTGTTTTCACTGAGGAAGAAGAGACATACAGATACTAAACTAGAGAAGGTCCAAAAGAACCTTGGAGGGATACATTGGAATTGGAAGTCTAGGTATTAAGTAATGCTTTCTAAAATGCATATGTGTGTATGTGCATGCGTGTGTATGTGCATGCGTGTGTACACAGGTACATGAATATATGTACTTATCTATACATATAAATAAATATTTCTTAGTTCTGTTCACTGAACAGTCCATTAAGATACCCCAGCAGCAAAGAACATATCTAGCACCAAGATAACGGCCTCCAATATAATTCTTCATTACAAGGAATCAGAGATCTACAAAAACATGTTTTAAATGGCTGAGACAGGACAGGTATCACATGAGCCCGGAACATCTTCTTATATCAGAAAGTAAGGAAGTATTCACAAAATGCTGGGTATATGTCACAAAAATACAAGCTTGCCTGAAGTAGCCCCCACTAGCCAAATCTGGAACAAGTTGAGTGCTAAGTGATTTATCTATGATTAGAGAAAACGGGAATTCATGTGTTCATCCCAATAATAAATAAATGGTAGAGAAGGAAGAGCTCTTGCTAACAGTAGAATTTTAAGAACTCACTGGTAAATGTAGAAGTATGGGAATTGGTAATCATCATAGTAAAGATAGAGACCAGGCAAGAATAATCAAATATTTCTTCTTAAAAACATGAATATCCTATAAGACAAATTTGTCTCATGTCTAATTCATTCAAAAAAGACAAAAGAAAAAGAAATCAGGTCTACTTGTCATATTTCTAATCAAATTCCAAGATTTTGCATTCTAATAGCAGAGTTACCACTCATGGAAAAAATATATTCATTACAAGGGATGAAAGGAAAAACAAACAAAAAAACAACCAAAGGATGAAATGAATGAAATCTCAAATAAACATATAAATGTATATGTGTAAAAATTTTAAAAATATATACAAATGTATCACTTACACCTAATGCTGTGCTATGCAAATGAATGATCCTCCCATCTCATTTCCCACATGTCAAAATCAATTAATATAACCACTTATGCAAATCTGTTACAAATATAATCAGCTGTTATATTGAAATGTTTAGCACAGCCATTATAGATTTTCATGTAACCTACATAATAATGTAAATGGAAATAAAGATTAAAACCTGTCAATTTCATTATAGACTTTATACATAAATGAAATTAAAATATCAGAATGGAGTACCTCACAATTATTTTCAACAAAAGGAGAGCAATATTAAGAAGAAAATTCTAAATTATTTCTTACTAAAATTTTACATATATGAATGTGAAGTATTCTGATAAAGAAAAAAATGTTTTATGATATGTTTTACTTTTTTTTAAGGATTTTATTATTTTTTTTAATTTATTTTGAGAGAGAGAAAGAGAAAGAGCACAAGCAAGAGAAGGAGCAAAGGGAGAGAGACAAGCAGTCTCTCTGCTGAGCGTGGAGCCCAACGCAGGTGGGTGCTCTCTCTCTCCCAACTCAGGGCTTGATTCCATCACCCTGAGGTCATGACTTGAGCTGAAATCAAGATTGGGATGCTTATCCAACTCAGCCACCTTCGGGTGCCCCTAAGCTATGTTTTGTTCTGTAACAAACCATTGTGTTAAGTAACACAAAAGTAAAATTTCTTTTTAAATAGTCTGTTTTTAGAAAAGCCTTAATTTGCATTGTTAAGATTATTTTGCCCATTCAGGAAAGTATATTTTTTCTATGAAAGATTGAGATGCCCTTCTTGGTTTGAAAACCCTAAAAGCACATAAGGGGTGTATTGTATATTTAATACACAAATATATAATTCAAGTAAATAAAAGATTAATTGGATATATTTGCAGTAGTTCTCCATTACTAAGTAACAAATCACAAAAGCTTAGTAACTTTAATCAACAAATATTTATTATCTCACAGATTTTGTGGGTCTGCAGTCTGCACATAGAGCAAAGTTGAGTCCTCAGATTCTGAGATGAATTAGGATACAATCAAGGCACTGGCTGGAGCTGGGATCTGCTACATAGTTGCAATCAAGGTGTCAGCTGGGGTTGGGTTGCCCTTAAAGGTTAGATGGGATGGGCTACTTCTAAGCTCCCTCAGGTTGCTGGCAGAATTTATTTTTTTATGGCTACAGAACTAAAGACCTTGGTTTCTCATTTATTATTGGCTGAAGGCTGCTCTCACCTCCCAGAAGATGCCTTCAGCTCCATTTACTTCTTCAAAGTGAGAAAGAAAGGGAGAAACTCTGTAGATCAAAACTTCTAGCATGACACAGACTTAAAGGGGTGCCTGGTGGCTCAGTTGGTTAAGAGCCTGCCTTTGGTTCAGGTCATGATGTCAGCATCCTGGGACAAAGCCCCACATCGGGCTGTCTATTCTGCGGGAAGTCAGCTTCTCCCTCTCACTTTCCCTCTAGGTGCTCTCTCTCTCTCTCAAATAAATAAGATCTTCTTTAAAAAAAAGGACATACTTAAAGCATATGTATGGAAGTGACATGCCATAATTATAGAAGTGATATACCATTATCCTTGCCATATATTCTGGTTTAGAAGTCAAAAATCCTGCCCACACTATATGATAGTGTGAATTCCAGGAGGCAGAGATCATTGATAGTCATCTTAAGTCTGTCCACCATAATATTTTGTTATACATAAAATTTCTTACCATAAAATATTTCAATATATTTCTTTGAGATATGAACATATACTAATCTAATTCACATAATAAACAATTTGAGAAATTAAATTATTTGATGAAGTTCAAACTCTGATTATAGGAGGTCAAGTAATGTGAAGGGAAAGTATAGACATAAATAATTCTTTAAACATATTAATACTGAATATAAATTACACTAATATTTCTAATATGCAGGTTAAGTAATATTTTTAACTTCAGAATATTTCTATATAAGGATTAGATACAAACATTAAAAGTCTTCAGAAACCTTCTGAATGGTTTAATTAAAAACATAACATCAAAGTATTCTGTGTCTAAAGCAAAGAGATAATCATCCTCTTGTTCCAATAAGCAAACTAAGCAAATAGCCATACCTTTTAAGAAAACAGATTTAGACTGAAATATTTATTAGGGACTTTGAAAGGGCAAATATCACTTAAACAATGACTATCACTTTTGTGAATTATCACATTGCATTATAAAATATATAACCTGTAAAAAGCAAAATGTAAAATAATTCCACATTCTAAGAGCTAAAATACAGCATTTCATCTTGTCCCTATTAATTAAATATTTAAATATACATACATATACATCTTATCATGAGATATACTTTTTCTACTCAGAAACAAAAAAAGGGGGCTGGACATCTAATTGCTTTAATTTTGAAATATCATGACAGACGATTTAAAACAGCTGTGAATCTGATAATAAATTTGCATTTTCACAAGAAATTATAAAAAGTACACACAAGATAAAACACACTTGCTTTTGTTTTGTTTCTTCTCTAAAAATACCCATTAAAATGTTATATAATATGAGGAAAAATAGGATATTAGGGAGTAGCACAGTATCAATATTAATAACATATTTCTAAGACAATTTAACTTAAAAAAATCAGAAACAAAGGTAAGGTAAACCCTCAAACACTACAGGAGGTAGGCACAGGTTTTAAAATTATAAGCCTGTTTATGGATTTCAGAGACTAATAATGATAAGTAGAACTAACCAGGTAAGTTACAGACAACTAAAAAAGGCAGAGTTTACTTTTCAGCTTAAAAGGCTGAAGATTAAAAGTGAAAAATTACCAGGCCCAGATGCAGAAAAGGATGGACTCCCAGGATCATCTTAGGGATCCTCTTGTTTCTAATTATGGATGAGGACAATATGTCACAGGAAAATGGATTAGAGTCTAGGCCCACCAAAGTTTGGTGAGCTAAGTCCTAAGGAGTAATCTTGGGAATTAGAGCATAGTGAAGCCTTCCAGAGCCTGCAGATCTACTTTGAAGGACACTTATCTCTAAAAGTGATTAAGGTTCTACTGTCCTCATGCACATAGAAGGATTACATTCTCTTTGGAAAAGATTTCATACAAGGTCTCAATCTATAATTAGATTTTATAAATATGGTATTGAGGACAAAATGAAAAATAACCAGACATGGAAATAGGTAAGAAAACAAGAACAAGGGCTACCAGAAACAGGGCTATGGCAATCCAGATATTATCAGGAAAAAGACACAGGTCTTAAAATAATGATCTTTATTATAATGGAAGAGAAATTTGCCTTAAAAAATAGAAACAATAAAAGACAGTTAGAAACTGTAATAGATAAGTTTAAGAATTTAATCTGAAAAAGTGGGAAGTATAAAAACAACAAAATGAAAATGCAGTGACCAAAATTAAGAACTGAATGAATGAGATTTAATAGCAAATTGGACACAGTAGAAAAGTGAACTGAAACATGGGTCAAGAGACAGGGGGAAAATAGGAAAGAGACATAAAAGATATGGTGTTACTAGACTCCCAAAGCAGAAGACAGAGGAAACAGAGAACAAGAAACATTTGAAGAGCACTGGCTGAACTTTCTAAAATTCCTGACATGATAAATGAAAAGAATGATTATAAGAAGAATTAAGTGTACCAACAATTTTTGTTTAAAAACCAAAGAATAAAATAGACATAAGAAAAATTAAAAATCTGAATAGTTTATATTCTTTTAAAGAATTGAATAGTTTATATCTTATTGTAAAGAAATAATTAAGACCTTTCCACATAATCTAGGGCCATTTGGCCACAAATTGGGATATTACCTAATAATGGAGAAGACAAAGAAGTTTTAAACAGAATCCCCCCCAAAATCACTAACCCTATGGAAAAGACTGATGTTTCAGATTATATTAAAATTAAGAATGTCTCTTCATGAAAGACACAGAAAACAATGAAAATCCAAACCACATAGTGGTATTTACCACACATATCACCAACAAAAGACATGCATCCAGAATGTACAAAAATTATTACATATGATTAAGAATCGAGGAGAAAAAAAAAAAACACAAGACATGTGAAAGAGGACAATTTCATAAAAGAGAAAAATTGGTCTCTTAAAGATTAAACATATAAATCTTCGAGAACTTAAATTCTTTTTTTTTTTTAAGATTTTTATTCATTTGACAGAGATCAGAAGTAGGCAGAGAGGCAGGCAGAGAGAGAGGAAGTGAACAGGCTCTCTGCCGAGCAGAGAGCCCTATGTGGGGCTCCATCTCAGGACCCTGGGATCACAACCTGAGCTGAAGGCAGAGGCTTTAACCCACTGAGCTACCCAGGCGCCCAAGAACTTTAATTCTTAAGAAAATCCAAATACAACACACAATATCAGAATCCTTAAAACTAAAATATCTGTTTTTTTAAAGATTTTATTTATTTTTTGACAGAGAGAGATACAGTGAGCGAGAGAGGGAACACAAGCAGGGGGAGGAAGAAGCAGGCTTCCCGCTGAGCAGGGAGCCTGATGCGGGGCTTGATCCCAGGACCCTGGGATCATGACCTGAGCTGAAGGCAGACGCTTAACAAGTGAGCCACCCAGGTGCCCCAAACTAAAATATCTTTTAATAGCAAGTACTGTCAAGTGCATAGACATTAAAAAAATTTATACAGCCCTGTAAAGGGTATAATTTGATGTAATAATTTTACAAAACAGTTAATCCTCTGAAACTGAAAATATGGATACCAAATACATGCCTGGCAAAAATGCGCACAGTTGTGAACCAGGAGATATACATGTGAAGAATAATAAGCACATTAGTTTTCATGTAAAACAAAAACAAAACTAAGACTATCAAATAAGACATAGGAGAATGAATAAATGAAGTGTGGTATAATAGTGCAACGAAATACTCTACATCATTGAAAAGGATCCAATTACAGCTACCTGGAAGCAACAGCTTAGATGAATATCAAAAGTTGTTGGGTGAGAAACACAACACAACAGAATATAGCCTCGGACTAGAAGAAAATATTTGCCAAAGATGTATCTGATAAAGGACTTTATCTAAAATACATGAAGAACCGTTAAAACTCAATAATAAGAAAACAACCTAATTAAAACATGGGCCAAAGACCCCACACCAAAGAATATACACAAGTAAGATATAGCAAATAAGCACACAAAAAGATGCTGTACGTCCTATGTCATCAGGGACACTCAAAGTAAAACAACAAGATACACACACTGTGTGTATCAACTTTTGTGTGTAACGACTACACACAATTTTGAACAGGCAAAATCCAGAACACTAACACCAGATGCTCATAAGTAGTGGAATGTGGAGCAACAGGAACCCTCAGTCATTGCTGATGGGAATGCAAAATGGTATAGCCACATTCAAAGACATTCTCGTAGTTTCTTACAAAATTAAACATACTGACAACATATGATCCAGCACTTGTTCTCCTTAGTATTGACCCAAAGAAGGTCAACATTTATGTCCACAGAGAAAAGTGAAAATAAATAATTACCATGACTTTATTCATATCTGCTAAAATTTGGAAGCAATCAAGATGTCCTTCAGTAGGTGAGTGGACAAATAAACTATGGCACATCCCAACAATGAAATACTATTCAGCGTTAAAAAGAAATGAGCTATTAAGCCATGAAAATACATGGAGGAAACTTTAATGTCTATTATTAGGTGAAAGAAACCAATCTGAGAAGTCTACATATTGTATGAGTTCAACCACATAACATTCTGTAAAAAGCAAAACCATGGAAACGATAAAAGATTAGTGCTTGCAAGGAGTTAGGGAAGACAAATGAATAGTAGAGGCACAGGGAATTTTCAGGGCATTGAAACTACTCTGTTTGATACTATACTGGTGGGTACAAGTCATTTATACATTTGCCAAAGACTACAGGATGTACAAGACCAAGAGTGAACCCTAATGTCAACTTGGATTTGGGTCATTTTATTTTATTTTATTTGAGAGAAAGTGTATGTGGGAGGTGGGGAGTAGCAGAAGGGGAGAGACAAGCAGACTCCAAACTGAGCAGAGACCAATGTGGGGCTTGATCCCAAGACCTGAGACCATAGCCTGAGCCAAGATCAAGAGTCAGACATTCAGAGGACTGAGCCACCCAGGCACCCTGGGACTTTGGTTTTTTTGTTTTTTGTTTGTTTTTTTTTTTAATTTTCAGCATAACAGTATTCCTTGTTTTTGCACACACCTAGTGCTCCATGCAATCCGTGCCCTAATACCCACTACCTGGTTCCCCCAACCTCCCACCCCCTGCCGCTTCAAACCCCTCAGATTGTTTTTCAGAGTCCACAGTCTCTCATGGTTCACCTCCCCTTGGGTTTTAATGATGTGTCAACGTATGCTCATAAATTATAATAAACGTACCAGCCTGGTAAAAGGTATTGATAATGGAGAGAGCTATGCGTTACATAAGGGGTATATGGGAAATGTCTGTACCTCTGTTCAATATTGTTGTGAACCAAAACCTGTCCTAAAAACTAAAATCCATTAAGGACGCCTGGGTGGCTCAGTCAGTTAAGTGCCTGCCTTTCGCTCAGGTCATGATCCCAGGGTCCTGGGATCAAGCCCCTCATCAGGCTCCTTGCTCAACAGGGAGCCTGCTACTCCCTCTGCCTGCCATTCCCCTGCTTGTGTGTGCTCTCTCTCTCTCTCTGTCTCTGACAAATAAATAGAATAGGTAGATAGCTAGCTAGCTAGATAAAATAAGATCTTTATAAGGAAACTAAAGTCCATCAAAAAATATCCACATTGACAAAATCATTGAATGAAAAGATTAAAAAAATACTAATTCAATGTCTTTAAAACTAAGGGGGAAAAAAGCTAAAGATAATGGATTAAAATAAAATAAAAATTGAAATTACTGATGAATTAGAAAATATTTCACATTAAAAAAATGTAAACTGAAGAGTGATTAATCTGAAACTTAGTATAGTTAGAGCACAAGTCTCTGAAGAATAAAATCAATCTCTACATTATATAATTCTTTCCCTAGGGAAAAAACAGTATTAATAATTTGGTTATCTAAACAATACTTAATTTTAATTAATTACTAAATATTTTATATTAAAACTGTGATTTAATAGCTCACAAATACTATTCATATATTTTTCAACAAACCCAGAAATAGTGCCTCAATTCCCTTTTGCCAATTAACCTTAATAAGGAAATAATGGGGGGGGTGCCAGGGTGGCTCAGTGAATTAAGCAACCAACTCTTGATTTCAGCTCAGGTCGTGATCTCAGGGTCATATACGATCAAGACCCAGGCCAGGCTCCAGGCTCAGCAGGGCATCTGCTTGAGATCCTCTCCCTCTGCACCCACTCCCAGCTCCATGTGCATGTGCACGCATGCTTTCTCACTCTAAAATAAATAATTAAATCTTTAAAAAATTTATAAAAATGATGGGTATATAAGTAAAGAACACTGTTAAGTTAGTTAGAGAAACCTAGATGGAAGTTCTGCTCTAACAGTAATTAAATTGTGACCTTGGACAAACTATCTTTTGTAAGTTACCGTGCCCTTAAGAGTAAAACGGGGATAATAATACTACCTACTTTACAAAATTATTGTAGGAATTAAATACAAGTACCTGGCCCAGAGATAGGCATTTGGCGGAGTTCAATATATATTAAGTATGACAACAGTAATGATACCGATGAAGAGTAAAAACATAAAAATAGAGGACATTATATTTGTACCTGCAAATGTCAAAGCAAGACCAAAAGACAATTATTTGAGAAACAGATTACACTGGAATATTTTCAATCATCTATCTTGTTTCCTAGAAGTACGAGTGCTGCACTGGGGCCGCCAGAAATGAATCAAACTGGCACAGAAGTATACAGCAGTAATTCATCTTAAAATGTACATGATTTGAAATGCATCCATATTTTGATAAAACATCTACACATTCACCAGATATATGTTCTACATTAAAATGTTGAAATTTACTGTACTTTATTTCTTCACAGAAGGTTATGTTGGAATATACTAGGAGACTATTTATTTCATCCTCTGATATGTTAAGATAATTTTTAATAATAAATATAGAATGACCAAAACAAATTGAAAGTTTAAAGTACATTTTTTTCCTTTGGTATTTAAGTCTGTTTCTTTCTGTAATTGTTTCCAATTCCAATTACTGACAATTAGTATAACCTACACACCATCTAGAATTATTCTGACCATCTAGAATTAAAACCACGTTAACTCTGCTATGTCTTATATCAAAGTAATAATCAAACTGGAGATCAAGGACTATGCTAGTCTCCTAAGAGACAGCCTCGAATGAGAATAGCTCTAATAAAAGAAATGGAAAGTATGCAAAGGCTCTAAGAGATGAATGTGGATAAAAGAACAAATTGACCCAAATACCCCACAGACAATTCACTAAACTGATACCAGAAGACACACTTAATCAATACCTTTCATTTAAGGTACTTCAAATTAAAGTGCTTTAATTAAGGATGACAAGCAAAGTGCCAAAGGAACAGTAATTACTCATGGAAAGGTATGCTAACTACTATTAAAAAAAAAAAATCCTGAAATCTCAGTACTTCTCCACAATAAATGTCTGATTGTAACTTAAGACACAGTTCGGTATGGAGAGGAGGAGTTGGGGAAGACATCTGGCTTCATGTGGTCTTCCAAAACGGAGATGTTCTTGAGCTCCGTGATCATTCAGGTCCTCGTCCTCCTCTTCACTGTACTACTGAATGGGGGCAAAGAGGATTTGTGGCACATAGCTTTTTAGGGACCAGGCCTGGAATGATGGACATTACTTAATGTTTATTCGTCAGAACCCAATTACATGACCTCCAACCTATCAGTAACTAGAAAACAGCCTAGCTGTGTTCAGAAAGTTTTCACAATTGATAACTAAATGAAATACTATCTAGTGCAGTTCTGGGGCTTAGAAAGATGAATTGCAAAGCTAACAGATTTGGAAGTGTGTTCCTAAAAATCCAAAAGTTTTAAATGCAGGAAGGCATATTACAAAAGAACCCAAACATATTCTTGACACCAGGGTATTTTTTACTTACGTTGGACTTACCAGGAGAGCACCTTCCTAGAGAAATGGAGGTAGAGAGTATTAAATCTGTTTTCACATGGGGCAAGATTAAACTGAATTAGCAACCTGTTTGCTCAATTGATATGCTGAGATTTATGGCTTTATGGTATCTCACTGACAAAATGTTTCTGAAATAAAGCAGGTGTTCCTCAAATATCTTATTTCATAGGTATTAAGGCTGCTTGGCTCATCAGCACAAATGAACCATTCAGTCTATCTGTAGTTGTGACTACAGTGGGCAAAAATGAGTTAGAAAACATAAGCAATATTTAGCATTAGTATGTGAAGACTGTATTTACCAGCTGTTTATCCAATCTTGTTTATGAAGATGATAATCGATATGCAAATTTATACAGTATAAAAAGGCAGGTTGTACAGCAAATGATTCCTTTGTATTTTTTGTGTAATGAATTTAACATAGATTAGGGCACAGTGATGAAATAGGTACTGTATTTCCTCATTCCCAATACAGAAGACTTTTATTTTTTTATTTTTTATTGTTTTAATTTTTATTTGTTATAACAATATAATATATTTTTATCCCCAGGGGTACAGGTCTGTGAATCGCCAGGTTTACACACTTCACAGCACTCACCATAGCACATACCCTACCCAATGTCCATAACCCCACCCCCTAACCCCCTCCCCCCATCACGCCTCAGTTTGTTTTGTGAGATTAAGAGTCACTTATGGATTGTCTCCCTCCCAATCCCATCTTGTTTCATTTACTCTTCTCCTACCCCCTTAACCCCCCATGCTGCATCCCCTCTCCCTCATATCAGGGAGATCATGTGATAGTTGTCTTTCTCTGATTGACTTATTTCGCTAAGCATGATACCCTCTAGTTCCATCCACGTCATCGCAAATGGCAAGATTTCATTTCTTTTGATGGCGGCATAGTATTCCATTGTGTATATATACCACATCTTCTTTATTCATTCATCTGTGGATGGACATCTAGGTTCTTTCCATAGTTTGGCTATTGTAGACATTGCTGCTATAAACATTCGGGTGCACTTGCCCCTTCGGATCACTATGTTTGTACCTTTAGGGTAAATACCCAGCAGTGCAATTGCTGGGTCATAGGGTAGTTCTATTTTCAACTCCATGCTGTTTTCCAGAGTGGTTGCACCAGCTTGCATTCCCTCCAACAGTGTAGGAGGGTTCCCCTTTCTCTGCATCCTCGCCAGCATCTGTCATTTCCTGACTTGTTAATTTTAGCCATTCTGACTGGTGTGAGGTGGTATCTCATTGTGGTTTTGATTTGTATTTCCCTGATGCCGAGTGATATGGAGCACTTTTTCATGTGTCTGTTGGCCATCTGGATGTCTTCTTTGCAGAAATGTCTGTTCATGTCTTCTGCCCATTTCTTGATTGGATTATTTGTTCTTTGGGTGTTGAGTTTGCTAAGCTCTTTATAGATTTTGGACACTAGTCCTTTATCTGATATGTCGTTTGCAAATATCTTCTCCCATTCTGTCAGTAGTCTTTTGGTTTTGTTAACTGTTTCCTTTGCTGTGCAAAAGCTTTTGATCTTGATAAAATCCCAATTGTTCATTTTTGCCCTTGCTTCCCTTGCCTTTGCTGATGTTCCTAAGAAGATGTTGCTGCGGCTGAGGTCGAAGAGGTTGCTGCCTGTGTTCTCCTTGAGGATCTTGATGGATTCCTTTCTCACATTGAGGTCCTTCATCCATTTTCAGTCTGTTTTCGTGTGTGGTGTAAGGAAATGATCCAATTTCATTTTTCTGCATGTGGCTGTCCAATTTTCCCAACACCATTTATTGAAGAGGCTGTCTTTTTTTCCATTAGACATTATTTCCTGCTTTGTCGAAGATTAGTTGACCATAGAGTTGAGGGTCTATTTCTGGGCTCTCTATTCCATTCCATTGATCTATGTGTCTGTTTTTGTGCCAGTACCATGCTATCTTGATGATGACAGCTTTGTAATAGAGCTTGAAGTCCTGAATTGTGATGCCACCGACTTTGGCTTTCTTTTTCAATATTCCTTTGGCTATTCGAGGTCTTTTCTGGTTCCATATAAATTTTAGGATTATTTGTTCCATTTCTTTGAAAAAAAAAATGGATGGTACTTTGATAGGAATTGCATTAAATGTGTAGATTGCTTTAGGTAGCATAGACATTTTCACAATATTTATTCCTCCAATCCAGGAGCATGGAACATTTTTTCATTTCTTTGTGTCTTCCTCAATTTCTTTTATGAGTACTTTATACTTTTCTGTGTATAGATTCTTAGCCTCTTTGGTTAGGTTTATTCCTAGGTATCTTATAGTTTTGGGTGCAGTTGTAAATGGGATTGACTCCTTAATTTCTCTTTCTTCTGTCTTGTTGTTGGTGTAGAGAAATGCAACTGATTTCTGTGCATTGATTTTATATCCTGACACTTTACTGGATTCCTGTACCAGTTCTAGCAGTTTTGGAGTGGAGTCTTTTGGGTTTTCCACATATAGTATCATATCATCTGTGAAGAGTGATAGTTTGACTTCTTTGCCGATTTGGATGCCTTTAATTTCTTTTTGTTGTCTGATTGCTGAGGCTAGGACTTCCAGTACAATGTTGAATAGCAGTGGTGATAACGGACATCCCTGCCGTGTTCCTGACCTTAATGGAAAAGCTTTCAGTTTTCCTCCATTGAGAATGATATTTGCGGTGGGTTTTTCATAGATGGCTTTGATAATATTGAGGTATGTGCCCTCTATCCCTACACTTTGAAGAGTTTTGATCAGGAAGGGATGCTGTACTTTGTCAAATGCTTTCTCAGCCTCTATTGGGAGTATCACATGGTTCTTGTTCTTTCTTTTATTAATGTGTTGTATCACATTGATTGATTTGCGGATGTGGAACTAACCTTGCAGCCCTGGAATAAATCCCACTTGGTCGTGGTGAATAATCCTTTCAATGTACTGTTGATTCCTACTGGCTAGTACTTTGGTGAGAATTTTCGCATCTGTGTTCATCAAGGATACTGGTCTGTAATTCTCTTTTTTGATGGGATCCTTGTCTGGTTTGGGGATCAAGGTGATGCTGGCCTCCTAAAATGAGTTTGGAAGTTTTCCTTCCATTTCTATTTTTTGGAACAGTTTCAGGAGAATAGGAATTAGTTCTTCTTTAAATATTTCGTAGAATTCCCCCGGGAAGCCGTCTGGCCCTGGGCTCTTGTTTGTCTGGAGATTTTTGATGACTGTTTCAATCTCCTTACTGGTTATGGGTCTGTTCAGGCTTTCTATTTCTTCCTGGTTCAGTTGTGGTTATATGTCTCTAGAAATGCATCCATTTCTTCCATATTGTCAAATTTGTTGGCATAGAGGTGCTCATAGTATGTTCTTATAATTGTCTGTATTTCTTTGGTGTTAGTTGTGATCTCTCCTCTTTCATTCATGATTTTATTTATTTGGGTCCTTTCTCTTTTCTTTTTGATAAGTCTGGCCAGGGTTTTATTGATCTTATTAATTCTTTCAAAGAACCAGCTCCTAGTTTCATTGATTTGTTCTATTGTTTTTTTGTTTGTTTGTTTGTTTGTTTCTATTTCATTGATTTCTGCTCTGTTCTTTATGATTTCTCTTCCCTGCTGGGTATAGGGTTTCTTTCTTGTTTCTCCAGCTCCCTTAGGTGTAGGGTTAGGTTGTGTACCTGAGACCTTTCTTGTTTCTTGAGAAAGGCATGTACTGCTATATATTTTCCTCTCCGGACTGCCTTTGTTGTGTCCCACAGATTTTGAACCGTTGTGTTTTCATTATCTTTTGTTTCCATGAATTTTTTTCAATTCTTCTTTAATTTCCTGGTTGACCCATTCATTCTTTAGAAGGATGCTGTTTAGTCTCCATGTATTTGGGTTCTTTCCAAATTTCCTCTTGTGATTGAGTTCTAGCTTCAGAGCATTGTGGTCTGAAAATATGCAGGGAATGATCCCACTCTTTTGATACCAGTTGAGACCTGATTTAGGACCGAGGATGTGATCTATTCTGGAGAATGTTCCATGTGCACTTGAGAAGAATGTGTATTCTGCTGCTTTGGGATGAAATGTTCTGAATAGATCTGTGATGTCCATCTGGTCCAGTGTGTCATCTAAGGCCTTTATTTCCTTGTTGATCTTTTGCTTGGATGATCTGTCCATTTCAGTGAGGGGAGTGATAAAGTCCCCTACTATTATTGTATTTTTGTTGATGTATTTCTTTGATTTTGTTATTAATTGGTTTATATAGTTGGCTGCTCCCACATTAGGGGCATAGATATTTAAAATTGTTAGATCTTCTTGTTGGACAGATCCTTTGAGTATGATATAGTGTCCTTCCTCATCTCTTATTATAGTCTTTGGCTTAAAATCTAATTGATCTGATATAAGGATTGCCAGTCCTGCTTTCTTCTGATGTCCATTAGCTTGGTAAATTCTTTTCCACCCCCTCACCTTAAATCTGGAGGTGTCTTCGGGTCTAAAATGAGTTTCTTGTAGGCAACATATAGATGGGTTTTGTTTTTTTATCCAT
The DNA here is from genome assembly GCF_010015895.1 of Lontra canadensis. Lineage (NCBI taxonomy): Eukaryota > Metazoa > Chordata > Mammalia > Carnivora > Mustelidae > Lontra > Lontra canadensis. The sequence continues at coordinate 5,008,194 of NW_022630997.1, forward strand.
CCTGATACCCTGTGTCTTTTGATTGGGGCATTTGGCCCATTAACATTCAGGGTAACTATTGAGAGATATGAATTTAGTGCCATTGTATTGCCTGTAAGGTGACTGTTATTGTATATTGTCTCTTCCTTTCTGATCTACTACTTTCACGGTCTCTCTTTGCTTAGAGGACCCCTTTCAATATTTCCTGTAGAGCTGGTTTGGTGTTTGCAAATTCTGTCAGTTTTTGTTTGTCCTGGAAGCTTTTAATCTCTCCTTCTATTTTCAATGATAGCCTAGCTGGATAGAGTATTCTTGGCTGCATGTTTTTCTCGTTTAGTACTCTGAATATATCATGCCAGCTCTTTCTGGCTGCCAGGTCTCTGTGGATAAGTCTGCTGCCAATCTAATATTTTTACCATTGTATGTTACAGACTTCTTTTCCCGGGCTGCTTTCAGGATTTTCTTTGTCACTAAGACTTGTAAATTTTACTATTAGGTGACGGGGTGTGGACCTATTCTTACTGATTTTGAGGGGGGTTCTCTGAACCTCCTGGATTTTGATGCTTGTTCCCTTTGCCATATTGGGGAAATTCTCTCCAATAATTCTCTCCAATATACCTTCTGCTCCCCTCTCTCTTTCTTCTTCTTCTGGAATCCCAATGATTCTAATGTTGTTTCGTCTTACGGTGTCACTTATCTCTCGAATTCTCCCCTCGTGGTCCAGTAGCTGTGTGTCCCTCTTTTGCTCAGCTTCTTTATTCTCTGTCATTTGGTCTTCTATATCGCTAATTCTTTCTTCTGCCTCATTTATCCTAGCAGTGAGGGACTCCATTTATGATTGCACCTCATTAATAGCCTTTTTGATTTCAACCTGGTTAGATTTTAGTTCTTTTATTTCTCCAGAAAGGGCTTTTATATCTCCCAAGAGGATTTCTCTAATATCTTACATGCCTTTTTCAAGCCCGGCTAGAACCTTGAGAATCATCATTCTGAACTCTAGATCTGACATATTACCAATGTCTGTATTGATTAGGTCCCTAGTCTTTGGTACTGCCTCTTGTTCTTTTTTTTGTGGTGAATCTTTCCGCCTTGTCATTTTGTCCAGATAAGAGTATATGAAGGAGCAAGTAAAATACTAAAAGGGTGGCAAAAACCCCAGGAAAATATGCTTTAGCCAAATCAGAAGAGATCCCAAATCGTGAGGGGGGAGAAAGGGGATAAAAAGAGGTTCACAAAGAAAAAAATATATATATATAAAAAAGAAAATATATATATATATA